>NC_071498.1:27500000-28750000 GCF_028408465.1 Anastrepha ludens | reverse complement strand
GATGTCTACCGACGACAATTGATGCGTTTGAGCCGAGCACTGCGAGAAAAACGGCCGCAATACGCCGATAGACACGACAAAGTTATTTTGCAACATGACAATGCTCGGCCACATGTTGCACAAGTGGTCAAAACATACTTAGAAACGCTCAAATGGGATGTCCTACCCCACCCGCCGTATAGTCCAGACCTTGCGCCATCCGATTACTATCTCTTCCGATCGATGCAACATGGCCTGGCTGACCAGCACTTCCGTAATTACGATGAAGTCAAAAAATGGATCGATTCGTGGATTGCGGCAAAACCGACCGAATTTTTCACAAAGGGAATCCGTGAATTGCCAGAAAGATGGGAAAAAGTAGTAGTAAGCGATGGACAATATTTTGAATATTAAATTTGTAACCATTTTACGTCAATAAAGTTTCAAATTTCGAAAAAAAACCGCACGAACTTATTCATAGTCTTTGTAGGTTTTGTCTTCCTTCAAAAACATACCTCCCTTTAAAATCGAATTTAAGATCAGCAATTACTGAAGATGTATTGAAGGGACTAATCTCGTTTAACATCATTCATCAAGCTGTCAATCTTAACATCCAAAATGGCGTGGGGAATAATTTAAAAAATTAGAAATGCAATAAGCGTTTCACTATCTCTTCCCCCAACCTTTGTTACATATCGAGAGGATGGGCCATGGCAAGAGTGGTATTCATTCCCACTGAAGCAGAGCCTTATATATGAAACCAAGCGACAAAGAAAACAACAATTCCATTCCAAGCTCTAGATATCGGGGTATACTACGAGTCTCGAATTAAATCGGTAATGGGCTCTCAGCGCATTTAAGGGAACCAGCTGATTTGCTGACGAAACAGGTTATGTGACAGCGAATTGTTTACAACAGATTGGAAGAACGTAAGGTTGCGTGTGAAAAGAGCCGGCACAATTGTGCTGTCAAGCCTCCTATGATGTAGCAGCCAAATTTACTCTCAGAACTTTGTTTCAAATGGCCAAATTTGTAATCGATCTTTTTTAAGCAAGGGTAGCTCTATACTCGCTCGAGTTTCGTTCATTGCTCAGCTGGTTAAATGTTTCTTCGAAATTTTCGTGCTTTTAGAACCTAATAAAATTTAAAATTTTATTTGACAACCTATCTTTAATTTTGCAACGACGGTAGGATTATGTATAAATAACTCGTAAAACCTAAACAAATGCTGGCAAAAAATTAAAAATAAAAAAATAACCAAAATAAGTAATTCCCAAATTGTTCGAAAAACTCGATATCCCCGAGCGCATGCGTGAAAACTTTCAAGTAATGAGCAACGAACGGCTGTGGGAGTACACGTTGCTCATACGCCCTGGAGGTTCAAAAATATGTGAACAAATCGAGAGATCTACTCTAAAGGCAAATTTGTGGACACAGCTCTGCACGAAATTGAAGCCAAAATGGAAAGGAGCTTGCTTTCGGGGAATTTATAGTATACAAGATATCTTTTTTATCTTTCACGATGGGGAAGGAGCTTTCAAAAACCTTTCAGCCCAAACTCTGGGAACTTCCTGTCAATATTTAACTCTTAATATTTCAAATTACTGACTGTAAAGTCATCACTTATGCAGACGACATTGAGTAAACAAACTCCGGGAAATATGTTAAGGTTCTAGGCGAACTGATACAAAACGCTTTCTACATTTCGGATAGCTATACCAGAGGGAATTAACTGAATGTGAAGCCCGTAAATATCGAAATTGCGCGGCTCACAAACGAATACAAAATGCTTGTTTTGAAGGCTCCTTTACTTACTAAAGAGGTGAAGTACATAGTTATTATTTTAGAAACTAAACTCAACTGAAACCAAAGCATTGAAGACAGGTCCATTACAGCAGTCACTGCCAGTTTCAAACACGTGAAACGATTATAGGTAAAACATGGAGCTTAAAACCTCGCATAGTACACTGGTTGTACGAGTACACTGCGGTTGTGAAGATAATTCTCTTCTAACGGGTTACTGTAAGAAAAGATGAAAAGAAAATAGATGCAGCAAACTGGAAAGGACAGACCTTCCCCTTTCAAAATCTCATTTGCTATGAAAAAACCCCAAAAATTTGTTATAATAAAACAAAGACAGCTCCCGAATATCATCTCATGACAGGAGAAGCTCTTAAAAACTGCCAGATGAAGGAATTTTTATCCTCACGTATATCTACAATGCCATCATATTAACTGGCTCCACACCCAAATTACACTCTACCCATAAATTATTACACTTTTATCAAGTCCTACCTCAAAGACCGAAATTTCTTTATTAACACGTTGACTGCCAAGGCCATTTTCAGAAAACTGGCCAAAAATGACATTTTGATTTTTTCACATTATATTACTAAAAACTCCATTTCTAGATCATTGGTATCATCAAAAAGCAAAAATGATGTTTTTTAAAGGAGAAAAAGGACCTACAAGTTATCTCGTAGTTGGCGTCTGGGAAAGAACTCGCTACGAATTATCTCGTAGTAGGTAGGTTTTTTTTCCTAAAAAAAACATAATTTTTGCTTTCTATAGTATTTTGTTTTATATTTATTATTATTTATCATAATTATCATAATTTTATTATTATTTTCTTTCTTTTTAGATTTATAAACATTCTCTAAAATTACTGTTATAATTATCAAGAACCCAATATGGATAAGAAAAGGTCACTGAATCAAAGTGAAATTGAGTACAATGCAAATCTAAGTGATTCAGAAGATGATTTCAGCGATGGTAGTAACGACATTTATGAACCTTCTGAGAATACAAGTGATAGTGAAGATGAAGTCATCTCCGAACCTGAAGACGTCTCCGAATCTGATAATAATGACGATGATTGTCAAGCAACAACGTCAAATGAGAATGATGATTTGTGGACAGAAGTTCAACACAATCCTGAATTATTTCTTTTCGAAGAAAATGTTGGTGTGAAATTAGATACATCAAATTTTACAGTACAAACGCTGGTGGATTTACTTTTTTCGGATGAGTTTCTTGCATTACTGGTAGAACAAACTAATTTATATGCTGCGCAAGAAATTGCAACATTGGAAAATGGGAATCAAAATGCTATAAAAAAATCTAAAAGGATATCAAATTGGCAAGACGTAAGTGCTACAGAGATGAAAGTTTTTATTGCACTTTTATTGCAAATGGGACCTTGTACTTTTCCAACAATAGAACATTACTGGAACACAAACAACCTATATAATGTAAACTTTTGGCGCACACATATGAGCCGCAATCGATTCCAGTTGATACTTCGTTCGATTCCAGTTGATACTTCGTTATTTTCATTTGGTTGATAACTCACAACCATCTACCGACAGATTATACAAGGTGAGACCAATCCTAAATCATTTCAACGATGTTATGCGTGAAAACTATGTACCAAGCAAAAATATTTGTATTGACGAATCCATGATGCTATGGCGGGGAAGATTGCTTTTCCGCCAATACATAAAAAATAAAAAACACAAATATGGTGTCAAACTATATGAACTATATGAGTCCGACGGTCTTGTAATAAAAATAAAAATTTACAGCGGAAAATTTGAGGAAACTACCCATAACGTAGGTCACACTGCTGACGTTGTTTTACATTTACTTGAGGACTATCTCGATAAAGGCTACGCGCTTTACATGGATAATTTTTATAATTCAGTTAGCCTTACAAAACTGTTATATACACGAAAAACTTATGTGTGTGGAACCCTACGAAGTAACAGAAAAGCAAACCCCAAAGATGTGGTAAATCGTAAACTAAAAAGAGGGGAGTGTTTTTGGCAGACAAATGGTCCTGTTACTGTATGCAAATGGAAAGACAAACGAGAAGTCCTTTCCATTTCAAACATGCACGCTATTGAAATGGTAGAGGTGCCCAATCGCAATGGAAGAATTTCTATGAAACCGAATATAATTCGAGATTACAATAATGGAATGTCTGGCATTGACCGATCAGATCAAATGATTTCGTACTACTCATCTCTAAGAAAGACTTTTAGATGGCACAAAAAGGTTTCACTTCATATTATAGAGATATAGGTATATACAAAATGCTCACAGAATTTACCAAAAAGTAACATTTCTCTAAAATAAAACTGATAAAGTTCAGAGAAGAATTCGTCTTGGTGTTGATTGGAGATTTTCAACCAGTTTTTAAAAAAATAGATCTAAAGAGCTCCATTATTTAGACTGTTTACCACCAACGGAAAAAAAAACAGCGTCCGACAAAGCCATGTCGTGTATATACCCAAGAAAAAAAAACGCCGAGAAACGCGTTACTTCTGTCCAGCCTGTCCAGAGAAGCCAGCCCTTTGTGTAGAGAATTGTTTTAAAAACTTCCACAAACAATAATATATTACTTTATTTCTTGTACTTGAGTTAATTTTTCCATTATATTGAACGAATTTTTGCATTATATTGAATGAATTTTTTTTTAATAAAAAAAAAGCTCACGGAAGCCAAACCCAAAATTTTTTTCTTTTCTCAGAAGCCATTTATCGATACTAACACTATTATAATACGGTTTTACTCGTAGCTACACAAAAAGTGGTAGTTTTAGGTAGTACGAGATAACTCGTAGTTGGCTTCCTGGAAGGGAAATCATACTACGAGTTATCTCGTAGTTGGCAGTCAACGTGATAAGCAAACCGACAAACACTCTGAACTCTGTGAAAGTATAGCTGGTGTACCCCAGAGGACTATAATGGGCCCAATCCTGTACTTGTTCTATGTACTTCCTGGATTTACCAATCACTGAAGAAACTATCATCGAAACCTTAACTTAATGGTTAAAAGATTGTAGAATAAAGTCCAATGAGACAAAATCAGTTCAAGTAACTTTAACAAGCACTTAAAGTCAATAATGTAAACATGCCCCAAAATAATGTTACCAAATATCTTGGTATGCACCTCGAGAGCAAGCTTACATGGAAAACATATATTTCCACTAAACGTAAGGCACTTGGAATCAAACTCCGAAGCCTATACTGGTTACTTAATTGAAATTCTCATTTTTCTCTCAAAAGCAAGCTCTCACTCTACATACGCAGCCATATTAAAACGGATAGGGACCTACGGCATTCAGCTCTGGGGCACTGCAGCTAATTCTAACATCAAAATACTCCAAAGATTCCAATCGAAAACATTTCGAATGATTACAAACGCAAGATATTAAATCACAAATGCCCAAATCCATTGCGATCTCAAGTTACCCGCACTAGCTCAAGAAATAAAAGAGCTTCCACATCACTTATTGTAATATGAGACTCCAACCGCACCCAAACCCTTTGATTGTAGAAATAACTCTCAATCCCATCTCCTTTAACAGAGTGAAGAGGAAGTCAGCAACGGATTTATTATGTTAATAGGTGAAAATATAGAAATGGTCGCACCACTGGATGCTTTGCGTGCATGTCTAGCGTTTCAGTTTTTAAGTACAAGTTTTGCTTAACAGATTGCAATAAATAATTGGATCCAAACAAAAAATACTAATAATTATAATTTTTTTATTTAAGAAATGAAATTTCAATACAAATTTCAGAAATTATCTCACAATTATTTCTTTCAACCTCGAAAGTAGCCAAGGAAAAGTTCTCGAGTTACGCTTATTTAATTATCCAGAGACTAAAAAAAATTGTTTATGGATTTCATTATTAAATAGAGAACTAATTATAAATACCAAATCCACTTATGAGAAGAAGCGCTGGCTACTGGTAAAGAATTTGAATATATTTAGTAGCCTGTCTAGTTATATGTTTTTGGTTTTCCATAATTTAAGAAATGTATTGACAGTGTTGGCGTATTCGATTTTAGTCGTTTTGAGAAGATCAGATGGCTTCCTATTTCCAAATACTGTTTTTTTTTGATACATCTAAGTTAGGGCATACATCGACGCAGTGAATGACTGATTGGGTGACAGCGATGCAATGATGCCAGCTTAGTTGATTGGTACCGCTGAGAACATGACAGTTAGTCCTTACCCGTGTGTTCTAATCTAAGACGACTAAAGGCCTGATGCCGTGGCAAGTGCAGTACAATGAGTAGAAAGGTTTTATACCGGGTGGGTTCTAATATCTGCAAAATGCTGTCTATGATTCAAGTGTTGTTTGATTAAAAGTAGTATGTGAAATTTTAGTTTTCAAATCTTTTTCCAGCAAATGTCTTTCCACTGTCTCCACACTTAAGTTAAGCCTTAGCTTTTCCTTAATCTTCTGGAAACTAATATTTGGCTGCTGACTCACGCAATTAAAAATTTTGCACAGTTTTTTAACTTTCAATCGTGTTCGAATGCGAGTTTCGGGAAGATTATTAAATTTTATTTAACTATTTTTTGTATTACTTTGTAGGTTTTGTTTCAAGATGTTAATCTTAACTTCCAAAACGAGGTGGGGCATAATTCAATAAATTTGAAATGCAATAAGCGTTTCAATATCTCTTTGTTCAACCTTTGTTACATATTGAGAAGATGGACCGGCAAGAGTGGTATTCAATCTCGCTGAGGCGGAACCTCACATATGAAACCGAAGGACAAAGAAAAAAACAAATCGACCGCATTACATCTCACCGTGTCAGTATGTAGGTATACCTAAGGTAAAGCTCTAGATATCGGGGTATAGTACGAGTCACGACTAACAGAATGAAAAGGAGGGGCCACATAAAATCGTCAATCAGTTCTCGA
The DNA here is from genome assembly GCF_028408465.1 of Anastrepha ludens. NCBI lineage: Eukaryota > Metazoa > Arthropoda > Insecta > Diptera > Tephritidae > Anastrepha > Anastrepha ludens. The sequence goes on along the minus strand of NC_071498.1, from coordinate 28,743,300 downwards.
CGCATCTGAGGGAACCAGCTGATTTGCCGACGAAACAGGTTATGTGACAGCGAATTGTTTACAACAGATTGGAAGAACGTAAGAATGCGCGTGAAATGAGCCAGCATAACTGTGCTGTCAAGCCTCCTATGATGTAGCAGCCAAATTTACTCTCAGAATTTAGTTTCAGATGTTCAAATTTGTAATCGATCGTTCTTAAGCAAGAGTAGCTCTGTCGCTAGAGCAATCCCTGAGCAGTCTATGGTGGCAGTAGTTTTTTAAATATTCTTTAGTATCTTCAGCAGCAAGGTGAGGAAAACACATAGGTGACTTCCTGAAACCTTACTTTGCATATATCTGCTAACACTTCGCCTTTTATACTACATTTAATGATGTTTTTATACCATTTTGTATGCTGGAAAATGACAGTTAAGAGGGGAGCCTGCTTTAGAGGCTTAAAAAAATCGATTTTTTTTTGTATAAATGTCTTCCCAAACTATCCAAGAATGTGTCCTCAAAATTTCAGAAGCAAATTCAAAATATTTTCGGAGTTACAGATGAAATTGTGAATAAGCGTCGAGCAGGTATCCGAGGTTTTTTATTTTTTTAACGATTTTTCCTAATTGGCCACAAAGATAGGGAAAAAGTTTAAGTCCTATCGAAACGAGATAACTTTGATTGTATTCGGAATTAAATTATCTTCTAGTTGAACCTAAAAACCTTAATAAAGTTATGATTAACCCACTTTTTAAACAATCTAAAGTGAATTTGTTTTTCCAAAAAAATAATTATTTTTTAATTAGCAAAAAATTGTTGAATACTCACTTTTTGTTTAATTTTCTTGGTTTAACTACAAGCTATACTATACTAAAAAAATATTTTTTTTTGGGTTTTTGGTTTCAGATGAAAATTGCGACCTGCATCTTTACCGCCGCACGACACATGCACACTCGAGGCGCCTCGGCAAAATGCTTGTACCAGGCATAATATGACATATATTTTAATGAAAAAGTTTGAGAAGACTGTTGAAATATATAACAATAAAACCTGAAAGTTTCGTTTCAATCGAATATTTCTTTCGTTCCCAAATATTTACGAAAAAGTCGATTTTTTGAAGCCTCTAAAGCAGGCTCCCCCCTTAAGGCCTCTTCTTTTCACAACGACTTAGCCAGTGGCGAATAGATGAAGCCACTGACATGAATGAACATCTTTCGCCAATGCGGGAAGAGAGCTGCCTTGAATTACATTTGTTGGTAAGGCAGTTCGCCTAATGAGCTACAGCCTTACACGCTAACGGCGCATCTTACTCGACAGCTTTGTTGTTGCTTTCGCATGCAAATTTTTCGTCAAATTAATCGAGCATAGAGATAGCGAGCGAGGAAATGGCGAAGAGAAGAGGCTTTTAATCTCTCTCGTATTTGTTGCCTGCGGTCCATCTTTTACTGATAAAATTAGCCAATAAGCAAATGAGCTGCGTTTCAACCATCTGTCACATTACAATTTTAATCAGTATTAACTGCGCCTGTATTGCAAATTAACCGCCGCCTGTCTTTAGGCTAAAAATTGGTAATGTTGACTGCATTATCGACTTTCGCTAGCCATTTAGGATTTTGCTCCACTTATTTAACAATTTAGACCAACTCGCAGAAAGCCTTGAACATATTTTGTATTTGCATTTGTCGGTTCAAAACTTCAATCAGACCATAAAGGAATATGCAAAAAAACCATTCAAGTAACCAAAGCGGAAGAAAAAAAAATAAAATCAATCGTCTTGGCAGTTACGGTATTCGGGTTTCCTCACGCCTGCATTCCATTGCCTTGTTCGCTTGTGTGCTATTTACGTTCTCGGTTCAATTATACGTTCTTTGTCTCGCTCTACATTCTCTGTGTGTGTGCGCTTTTCATATTTTAGACAAATATCCCTTCACGCTGAAATTATCCAATGTTCTCTCTGTCAGGGGTAGCGTGAGCATGGAGAAGTGAGAAACTCACCAGTGTTAAGGACAACAGCACCACCTTGTGGCTGTTAGCACATCTACAAACTTTACTTCCGATTTAAAACCACGCAACTAAGGTAATGCAGTATACAAACGATAAAGCAGTTCAACTTCTTATTCAACTATTGCAGGAAATCATCACCAAATCAGTTGCCGAATTCATACGTTTGAAGAGTTGCAAGACGAATGACACCTTTTGACTTTTACAGAAAAAGACAACGGCGTTAATGCCCATTAACTCTTCCATTGATCGCTCCAAATACGCATTGAATCTATTATATGAAAATGCATGATATTAAAACTATATATAGTAAAACCAGTGAGGAAATGCCCAGCTATATGGCAGCCACTTGAAGCAAATGATTGAACACTGCAGCCGCCGATATTTCTGTCATCTAAATCGATGTGTTAATATACATTTTGGAGCTTCCCAAAGGGAATTCGAAGCCGTTCTTCCATACCCACTTCGTTGCGCAGCTCTTATACCATTTGAAACTCACCTCTCAGAGCTTGGGTTCGACGAGAAAGGTTGCCTGAAATGTTCTTGATCGCCACTCTAATACTTGAATTTGTTTCTCTCGCAGCCAACCCCGGTTTTTTGGGTAATGAACTTTTAAGTAATATCGAAATAAATGATTATTAGGTTGGATAATAAGTTCGTAGCGTTTATACCGAAGACTTTTACTTAAAGAAAAAAAGTAAAGAAGAAATTGATTATGCGCGTAATGCTCCTATTCCTAAGAAAATTCAATAAGATCTCGAGTTCTATTCCGCTTGGTTCAAAAAATTTAATTTTATAAATTTTTAAACTCTTTTTTTTTACCCTATTTAATAATTATCTTTAGTAATTTAAGCTCATATTAGATCTAAGAGGTCTGTAATTATGTTTTAGACTTGAATAAACGAAAAAAGTTGTTGAGCCAGTTTTTAAGAACTTCTTTGTTATCGAAGGTAACGCCCTTCATATGGTTTAACAGGGAACGGAAAAGATGGTAATCGGTTAGTGCAAGGACCGGAGAATACAGCAGATGCTGAAGGACCTCCCATTCGAGCTCTTGGAGGGCGGCTTTGACAACTTATGCAACATGGAAACAGGCGTTGTCGTGAAGGTATAGCTGGGCAATGTAGAGCTCCTTGTTGACCGTGGCATTCTTTTCGAGCATTTCCCAGTGCCACCAAACACATATCATAATCTTCTTTGGATGAAGATCCGGCTTGACTCTTGGCTTTGGCAAAAGGCAGAAATAGAATATGGGTGCTAGGTGGGTCTCTGAACACGGAATTCTTGGCAACGAAAACGCCGATAATGCAGCAAACAATGTCTACATTCGAAGCTTTCGTTAAAACTAACATTTTCAGGATAATCGATAGTATTTTTGACTCAACTGCAAGGGAGAAATGGATTACATACCAACTCAGTTCGCTTGGTTCCGAGGAGTAACACCATCAATGTATTCACTGATGGCTCGAAAATGGAAGAGGGGGTTGGCGCTGGCGTATGGTAGTAGCCCGGTGTGACGGGTTCAAAAAATCGATTTTTTTTACATTTTTCGGAAGAAAAACATCTTAAAAGTAGACTATAAAAATTTCAGACAGAAATTTCAATTATTTTTATAGTTATAGCTAAAATAAGAGCGCGCGCCGTAGTGTGTACACGCCAGCGTGTGACACACCAGCAGCAGCTGTTGTCGAAACTTTAAACGCGTTTTTCTCAAAACCATATTTCCGAAATTTCGGGGAATCACTGACTCAAAACTATTCAACCGATTTGGCTAAAATTTAACCCGTTATTCTAGACACATATATCTAGATCCCGGACCTTTAAAACATTTAATTTTTTAATAATAAACTATTTAATTTAAACAATTTATGAAGAAAAAAAATAGATTTTGAGAACTTTTTTCACAAGTCCGCCAAATTTTTTTTTTTTTTTTTATGCATATTTTAGGTTCGGGACCTAAAATAAAGTCTACAGAATAATAATCTCTTTGCATTTTTTTTTTATTTCAGATGACTTTGGAAGGATGTGAAACACACAACCCGAACCAGCTCATCTTTTTTTTAAGTACTCCTCTTTGACGTCAAAAATTTTAAACAAATTAATATAAAATTAACTTTAAAAAAAATTTTTTAATATATATACTTCAAAACACCAATAAAAACATGTAAAATCTTTAAAACGATCGAATTTTATTTTCTTTTTAAAAAAAGAGTCATGAAAAAACGTTGCAATTTCGGTCGTTACACCGGACTACTACCTTATATTGTGCGGAATTACGCATCAATAAGGCATTTAAACTCCCTAACTATTGTATTGTGTTTCAAGCTGAGATATCTGCTGTAAAGAAAGCAGCAGAGTTTGTACATATATACAGACGCAACAATTAACTGCGCAATAAACTTTTGCGTGGATAGCCAAGCGGCTATAAAAACGATAAAACCATACGGTGTATCATCCAAAAATGTCCTTGAATGCAAAGAAGCAATGGGCATAAAGGTATAGACAGTGGATGGAATAGCTAAAGAAGCCGCGAAACTAGCAGAGGATCAAATAAGTCAGATATTTAAAACCCTGCGCACAATGGTATGGAAAAGCCAGTCATTAGTCGAAAAAAAAAAATATGTCTAATCTCATCACAGAAACTATTTATCTTCTTGAAGGTAGAAAATCGGTTTATCAAACAGACAGACGCCAGAATTTTCATTGCTGCTTGAGCATTGTTCGATGGAATCTAGTCATTGTTTTAACCATACATCTTTGTTCTCGTCAATCTTATATTTCCATAATGTGTAATGCTTAACTGTGCTTTTGTTTTGTGACGTGAACGAAAAAATCTTGTTTTGTATGGAAGGGCAAGGTATGTACTTTATGATAACAATATATTTCTTTAGTTTCATGACAAGATTGCACTCCAAGTGATAATTTTTAAGTCCTAGTAAAAAGTATTTCTTTTTTACTTAAATTTAGCACACAATAGTGTTTTTAAATAGGTGTCAGACCTTGTCAAGTAAAATTGTTAGTGTGATCATAATATTTGGACTCTTGTCAAGTATAAAGGGGTAAGAAAATTGTCCCCGCATGTCCACAATTTTTTTCTCAGTTCTAAAAGTATGCACTGCTAAAACAGGTTCCTTGGCGAAAACCACGTGTTCTCACTTTTATGACAATTTTTTTCTGTGCCGCCTATAAAGACAAAAATAATGTCTTTGCCTAAGTTCCTAAAAGTGTCTTCACTGCCTACCGAATACTGCTGAAGAAAACAACAAATAACGAGGTACTCAAATTTGGCCTCTCGGTCCTCCATGCTAGAATTCGTTTCTTCGAGTCCCTATTGCATTTATCGTATAAGCTAACACTAAAAAATGGCAAGTACTATCAAAAGAAGCGAAAAAAATATTGCAGGAAACTAAAGAAAAAATGCAAAAATGCTTCAGAGAAGAAATGGGTCTCCTTGTTGACATTCCGAAAGCCGGTTATGGTAACACCAAAACGATGGCAATACGTCAAGAAGATTTGTTGAAGACCTAGAAACCTCTTCTCGGATCACTGGAATTAATCAATAGAGCGTTATAAGAGTTATTTTAGAAGTTATTTAAAGCTGCTACGATGTAAATCCTGTTAAGTTTGATAGATGTCCACAAATTACAGCAAAACTTTACACAGGCTTGTATGACTGGCACCCAATGTCTCCTACACTCCATAAGGTATTAATGCACGGTGTCATGAAGATCACTCATGTCATTTTACCAATTGGACAGCTATCAGAAGAGGCTGCCGAGGCCAGAAATAAACACTTCCGAAAATACCCGCTGGATTTTTCCCGAAAATTTTCTAGAGTAGTGTGCAACAGAGATATTCTGAACCGACTGCTACTAACATCTGACCCATTCTTGAGTTGCACAAGCAAAAAGAAAAAGAAAAGAAAAGAAAAGAAAAGAAAAGAAAAGAAAAGAAAAGAAAAGAAAAGAAAAGAAAAGAAAAGAAAAGAAAAGAAAAGAAAAGAAAAGAAAAGAAAAGAAAAGAAAAGAAAAGAAAAGAAAAGAAAAGAAAAGAAAAGAAAAGAAAAGAAAAGAAAAGAAAAGGAAAGAAAAGAAAAGGCGTTTTCTGAAGAGGCAAAGAAACTCCTGATTCCGGGTACACCGACAAAGGACGAAGACTAAGTCACAGCTTATTCAAGTAGAGTAGAATGGGGTAAGATAGGTATGGGGGCACAATAGGTAGGTGGGGTTTTCGTCGCACTGTTTTTGCAGAGGTCACTCGTCTTATGTGAATTGAATACGTGATGGGGAACAACGTTCGCGACTGTCATTTCGGCCGTCACCATTGATTAGTTATCCTAGTTCTGGCGTCGTTTAGTTTTTTGTGAGCTTTTCTCCGATATAGCATTTTTTTTATTCTACGGTGCAGTGCATTTAATGTATGTAAATATTTGTCAGGTGAGTTTTATTTTACGTAGAAAATAATGCTGAACACGAATAATGTGTTAGTTTTTTGATATTTTTGTTTTAAGAAAAAATATCGACAATAACATAAAACATGTGCTTGGGGGCACTATTGGTCAGCCGCCTGAGGGCATTATAGGTCACTACTTTTAATTGAATAAAATAAATTTTAATTGTTTTTGCAGCAAAATGGTGCGTAATTATGTGCGAAAAACCCCGAAACGAAGTGAAGAGGACGTAAAAAACGCAATTGCGGCAGTCCGAGATGGCGCTAGTGTTCGATCAGCCTCTAAACAATTTAAAATTCCGTTCGAAACATTACGTGCTCGCGTGATGAATTAAAGAAAAATTCCTAACTATAAAAGTGCAGTGCAGTGTTCATACTCTATAAATAAAAAAAGTTAAAACGTTAATTTCCAAGCCATGTATATTGTTCTTTTCCCCTCACATATAGTGACCTATCGTGCCCACCGATTTTGAAAATATGGAAAAAAAGTACCTTTGTCTTATTGAATGCAGCTTCGAAAATATTTAGCCAAACATAAGTCAGTATAACGAAAATGTTAGCAGATAGGTAACCTTTCAAAATCTTGCTTATTTTTCAAAATCAATGCAAAAACACCGTAGCAAGAGTTCTCCAAAAAAAAATGACCTATCTTACCCCATTCTACTCTACTAGAAAAAAAAATCATAAACCATTAATTATATGCCGTTTATCAATAACTTACAAAGTTAGTGTGAAATAGATATATTGTTTATTTAAATGATCATTTTTATTTAATTTTGTTTTATTATTGTGAAATATAATGGCAATATTTACCTATATATTCATAAACGGGTTTTATTAATAAATGTATTTGAAAAAAAAAGCACTCAATAATTTTGACCGGTTTTTGGACTGAAATACTCCTACCTATGTGCAGCGTGTAACTGTGCACTATCCATCTTTCACTACTGCACCAAGAGCAACAACGCAAGAAACAACATTCTTAAAGGCAGAAAAGCTTCAGATTTATTAAAAGGGATTTTCCTAGAAAATACGACAATTATTTAGGATTTTATATGTAAATTGGAATAGTTTGTCTTTTATTATTTTGTTTATTGACTGCCTACACAATTTAGTTTTATTCTTACATTTTTGATAATTAAATAAAAAAATTATTAGTACTATTTTAGGTCGATAGTCTTAGCTACTAATGCAATTCGTAATGTAATATAAGTAATCATAATTGAAATATAGATCTTTCTAATAAATACATAATTAAATAACTAAATAAAAAACAAGATTCCAAATTTTTTACAACCAATAGACATTCATAATAAAGCCTAAATAAGTTGCTGTTGCATGAAGCAGTAAAAGAGAAAGTAGAAATTGTGTACTAAATTCAGAGCCTGCTCACACATACATACATACATCAATGTTAAACATACCGGGGCTTAAAAATGTTCATCCCTTTTGGTGCAGTACCCATAAACGCATATTTTAAGTAACCGTACGTGCGTTTGTGTTGATCCATGGCAGCGAAGATGTGGAAATGAGAATTCTCACCCTTTTTTTGGAGTCACAGTTCAAAGTAACATAGCTCAGCATCTTTCCAACCCATCTTTTGCTGACGGCGCCGAAGTGTCCTGCCTAAATCTAAACATGTGTATGTATATGTGTGATGATCTGGTGAGAAGCAGGAAAAGAGTTTTGGAGCTGAAAAGCAGGAAAAGTAGGAACGGTTATTTTGGTATAAAAGGAAAAAATCGGCATGCATCTTCTCTAGTTCAAAGGTTATTGGACAGCTGACGCCAGGAAAAAACCAGATATTTGACCATCCCAGAGTAGACAAAAATGTGGGAAAATATTTAGACGGAAAATAGTTTTTTTTTGTTTTCACAAAAATACAATTTTCAAGGAAGCAATAAAATTTTAAACAATTCATGTAGATTTTAATATTATGTTTGATTATTTTATTATAAACACGGAAAATACGTGAACGCATCCAAAATATAGTAACTGGAGTTTGCAAAGGGGAGAAGCTCTTTTAGACCTTCGATTGCGTTCAAACAAGTAATTTATCAATACCTGCTTCAATGTAAAAGGCCGTACTGATACTAAAGAATTTTACTAAAATGTGCGCGGATAAATAAAGTTCGGTCCGAATCGAATTTAGCACTACTTAACTTATTTTTAGGGTAACGACGCTTGCTTTACTTTCTAGAGCTCTTCGGTTGACTTAGGTTTTTCTTACAATCCGGGTCTGAGGTTGTCGCCCCACTTTTGCGGTTTCTAAAACCATTCAGAGATAATTTTTTTTCATTTGGAAATGTGCAGGTTTGATGGGTATTTTCGCATGGCTTCAAATTTTCATAGTGAAATTAAAATACATACATAAATATTTTTTGAACTTTTCTAAAGGCTGGTTAAATTTCAAGGGCCGATGTTGAATGTGAACCACACCTAAACATCGACGACACCGTTGGACTTCTTTCTTTGGGGTTATTTGAAAGAAAAGGTGTACGTCGATAAGCCAGCACCAATTCAAGAGCTAAAGGATGAGACAATTCGGCACATTAACGGCATAGAACCTAAATTATGCCTCAGCGTCATCGCAAATTTGGACCATCGGATGGAGGTATGCCGCCGAGGTCGCGGTGGCCATTTGGCCGATATTTTGTTTCGTGCGTAATTGAGCCATACCAATATTATCATAATAAGGAGAAATGACAATAATTTCCTAAAAAAAATTGTATTTTATTCAAAATCAACACCGGCCCTTGAAACTTAACCACCCTTTATAAATATTTTTTTTATTTCTTATATTGGTTGGGCAAAAAGAAATCCATTATTTTTTGCTTACAATTTTTGCGCAAATGGTTTAAAACTTTTTTATGGTCCAACTTTAGCTCCTGGACGATGCTACGAGAACTGACATGCCGACCAACTTCGATTATTTCTGCGATTTTATCGATATTTTAACATCAAAATCGCCTGATTGGAGTCGACGAGAGCAAAATTGCACGTAATTAGGTGTGACAGCATTGGCGCCATAAACATCATTCAGCGGCCTGGCGTGCATTTTCGCCTTTATCAAAGAAAAACTGTAAATTTAGGTATCGATCACTGCAGCCATCTACCGAGAATATAATTGATTTCTTTTTCCCCAAACTAATATTTTTTTTTCCTTGTTCATTCCACTCGGGAGCATAGGGTCTCAAAAAGACTCTGTCTTACGTTGGTTTCGGTAATCTATTTTGATTTCTGACAGGGTCGCCTACGCAAACTAATATCCAATTAATCATCCATTTTTTTTATAAATTTTTTACTAAATAAAAGCAATTATTTTGAGTGAGGAAATCTTTATTTTGGCCTTTATATTCCAAATATCATTGACGTACGACGTCATTTGCACAAATTATAAGTCTTCCGATAGAGTGATTAATTTTGCGCCACCTTGTATAAGAATTTAATTTGAAAGAGTGTTTAAAGCCATAAACCAAAAAAATGTTCACATGAACTCAATTATTAAAATTAATTCACAATCAAGTCAATTATGGCACAGGCTTGCCACTGCAAACAAATTTGCTAACAATTCGAAAAGAGCAGCAGGAAATGGCCAACTTAAACGAACAGAGTTTCCATAAGATAAACTTATAAATGCACCAATATTCGCCGCCAACGTCAGCATCGAGGCAATTGTCACCAATCCAGCTACAATTGTCCGCTGCCACTGCTGCAGTTGCAAATGCTACTGACGCCACCGCTGCTGATGCTGCGTCTCGCATTGCAGTTCAAATGAAATGCCCTTGCATTGCGTTTTGCCTACGAAATGGTAGTAAGGGTCCTATGTAGTTCAGTTAAGAGAGGAGAAGACGCAAGCGGGCCTTTGCACATACAACTAAACTTTTGTAATTTTCTTGCCAAACGTAAAAACATATCAAAATAAGTAAACTTTATGTACTTTGTAAGTTTACAAACGTGGGCACATACGCACATGCAAATGTATGTATGTAAGAGCCATTAATCTATCTAGATGTCCGTGCATAAACAAAATCATACAAACTTATATACTTCGAGTATGTGTGTGTGTGTATGTACGCCTCGAAGTACATTTGCAGTTCTCGTAGAATTGCAGCTGCAATGTCGACAACATAAACTTTAGAAAGTTTTTTACTTTGCTCATCACTTTTGTTTGAACTAAAGTTCTTTTCATTTTTATTGTTTTTGTGCTGCATGGCTACCACTCGTACACGTAGAGCTCGGCGTTGTGGCTGCTTGCAACACAGTTATTTGTAGTGTTCTTGTGTTATTTTCAGTGGAAATTTCAAATTTAAATAAAAGATTGCAAATGCACTTTTAATGCTGGCAGCATCTTGTTTTGACAAGTGGAAACGTATTCAGTACATTTAAAGACCTTCATCTCAGTGCGGATCAGCTTTTGCATTGTCACATTTTATACGAATAAAATGCAGCGTGCAATTTAAAGCAATTAAATTAGTTAAAGAAGTTTTCATTTAAAATTCGGAGTTTCTCTTTACTTTACTGCAGAATAACTAAAGCAATTTCCAGCTACTACGAGACGTTGGTTTTTCTTATGAAAGCTCTACTTCTGCACGATGGAGTATGAAATTTTATGGCCGGCCATTGCCAGCCTCTTTCCAAGATACATACGTGTGAATCCACATACAGGGCTTTTCAATTGGCGCGGGTCGATTTTGGCGCCCTGTGGCAGCCATTTTGTTTTGGTGACCTCTGTCAAATCTATTATTCAGTTGTTTATGCCAAATCATCATGGCAAGTTACACGATTGAACAGCACGTTCAAATGATAAAACTTTATTATCAAAATGAGTGTCCATTAACGCAAACGTTGCGCGCATTGCGCCCATTTTTCGGTAGACGTGGTGGCCCTTCCAATTTATTATGGCCCATATTGAACCATATGGACCTAGACGACATGTGGTTCCAGCAGGACGGCGCTACGTGCCACACAGCAAACGCCATTTTATTCCATTTCAACATCTACCCGCCCTTATTGAAAAACCCTTTACTATACAGTAACATTATGAAAAGTCTAATTTGAGAGAGATCATTTTCTACAGCAGTAAATCAGATAGTGGAGTTACCACAGTGCCGGCTGTACCCGGCATTTTGGACCCAGAGAGTGCCAATCACTTAAACCGAAGGTATGCATTAAGGCACCTTTCTGGTCTAAAATTTCGAAAATATCGATTTTTTTCATGTTACGATAGTTTATACCTTCAAAAATATACTTGCAAATTTGTATATTGAAATTCGTTGCAGTTCAGACGTGACAGTCCTTTAAAATGAGATCGGTTTGAAGTACGACGCCCAGGTATAAGCGCATTAACCGTTTTTTCTCGAAACTATTTTTTCCGAGTTGGCGTTGGTAATTTCTCAAGAAGTACTGAACCAACTGATTTGAATTTTTAATATGTTATTGAGTAGACTTATGGCTCTCGCGGATAGCAGAGTTATAATTTTATAATCAATTTTTCTATTTTTGTTAAGAGCGAGATAATGAAAAAAAATCCTTCTTTTTGTGTTTTTCCAATAAACAGATAAAATATCTAGAAACAATTTTTTTTTTTGTAAATCTGCTACCCACCATAGCGACATATCTCCTGATGAAATGAAATGTGAAATTTAAGATTTGAAAAGGTCGAGCCAAGAAGCACCAGGAGATTTGGTGGCTTCTAAAACACTCAGGCTAAAAAGCCCAATGTATTTAGAGATATGGAAAGAAGGTAGATAGTCAAGGAGGGAAAGAGAAAAGTATCAGAGAAAGAGATATGAAAGAATAGACAGAGATGTAGGTAACTAGTCCTGTGAGAATTTTCCAGATTCTTTGGCAAATCTTTAATACTCCAGTTTAAGAGAATGAATATTACTCGTAATTCGTGCTCTTGCAAAGGCAGGACACTCACAGAGAAAGTGCTCAGTGCTCTCCGCCTCCTCCTGATGGATAATCGACGGAACTTTGAGCAGCCCAATCAGTTACGCCAGTGGCAAGTGTTACGTCAGGGGAAGCAACTTTTTTTATTATCGTCATTGAAAAAATTAATATTTTTTTTTTTTTTTTTTTGTAAATAAAGAATTGATCTAATGAATACAAACGATTTTCAATTGATACCGATTGTTTTTCTTCAATTTTCAACGCCTTCATTTCTCACGTCTCTAGACCAGAAAGATGCCTTAAGAAAGGCACTAAAAAATATATTTATCCAACCTTTGAGATACTTAAGGCTACGAAAAATTCACAATTTAGCTTGAATAAGCAGAAGTTAATAAAAACTTGTCAAAAAATCACAAAAGTGCAAATGGGGAAGTACTAAATTCGGCCCGGACCGAAATTTATGTACGAGCGCACATTTAAGTAAAATTTAATGTGGACTGACTGTTAATTTTTGGAGTCTCGAGCTATGTTCCACCGCCATAGCCAAATGGGTTGATGCGTGACTACAGTTTGGTAGTTCCCGGGCTCGAAACGTCATGCCCGAAACACCAAATGACAAAAAAAGTGTTTTCTAATAGCGGTCGCTCCTCGGCAGGCTATAGCAAACCTCCGAGTGTATTCCTGCTGTGAAAAGGCTCCTGGTAAAAACCATCTGCCGATCGGAGATGACATAACTCTCCATTTGAGGCCAAAACAACCATCAGCGGATGATGCGAAAACTTTCGAAATGTTGGAAAACTGTTTCGGAAAAGATATTCTAAAGAAAACCGCCGTTTACCAACGGCATGACAACCTCTTCTGAAGCATCGAGGATAGAAAAAACTGATCGAGAACTGATGAAAAGTGAAAAGGGCCGCTAATTTACTATCAGGGAGCTAGCAGAGGACTTGAACATTGCTTATGGACCTTATGTAAATTTTTGTTAGTGATTTGAATTTGTGCTGTTTTGCTGCAAAGTTGGTCCCAAAGGACCAGAATTTTAGGCTAAAGCTTAATCCGACCCAACATTCATCATTAGCAACATTACTGGAGGCGAGGCATGACATGGCTCCGTCATTTTTTTTTTTGTTTGAACCGGTCAAAAACCCACTACGGAGAACATAGTTTAAAGTTTTAACAGCCGAGAGAAAGTAATGGAAATATCGAAGACCGCTCTGATGGCTATACCGAAAATAGAGTTATAAAAATGCTTCGAGAGCTGGATCAAACGTTGTCATAAGGACGTTGTAATCGGTGGAGACTATTTTGAAGACGATAATATCACTTTTGAGGAATAAATTTGTATTGTATTTTGAATTTTCTGCATATATTCAGGGAACTTTTTGATCGAGGTGGTATACCTATACCTCTTTCAGCTACATATCATTTCGTTTATTTTAATTTTATCGCTTTTGGGACTGGCCATTAAGCGATGTATATACCTAAAGCCTTACCAAATTGTTAAACGACATACTTAATGCCAATGGAGAAATTTATAAAATAAATGGGGGAAAAAAACTTTCAGCTTCGCGATTCTCCTGGAAGAAATCCAATTGCGAAGAAAAGAAGTGTACTTGTAAAAGCATAAACAGCATATTAATAATTTTCCAACTTGTGGTCAAAAGAAGAAAGTTTTCAAATTGTTTCAAAAGTTTTTAAATATGTTTTCAAAGTTTCTATTTTGCCTTTATTGAACTACATACCTACTTTTTTTTGCTTACTTTTCTCAAGTAAATAGTCTCATCTGCAGTTCAAAGTGAATGATTTGCTCGACTAATCTTTGAGGTACAATCTCAAAATAAATATTAAGAAAACGAAATCAATTAATATAAATGCTGCCCAGCCTAATAATATTACCATTGCTGGCCAACAGATTGAAGAAGTTGAAGAGCTCGCATAACTTGGCAGCGAAATTACTGCAAGCGGTGGCCCTTTCGCTGTTATAACAGCATAATTAAGCAAAGCAAAAGCAGCCTTTGCGATGCTCAAAAAAGGGAGGTAGCTTACGGCAAGCTGCTTACGGAGAAAACGAAAATATGAATTTCCAATTTTAACATCAAATCGGTCTTATTAAATCGGAAATTGTGCTTAAACTGCAAACGTGTGTAAGTCGATGCCTTCGCTCAATAATACGCGCTTAATGGCCAGTAAACTGGATATCGATCGCTGAATTACAGAGAAGGTGCAATTAAGTTGTCGAAATCCCTTAGGAAAAGTGAGCCTGGATTGGATAGACTCTCAAAAAACCAGCCCAAGGAATACCAACAATGGCTTTGGAGTAGGATCCCACAAGGGTATAGTATAGACACAGGGTAGACCAGGAGGATACTGACGACGCAGCCTGCAAGACGAAATAACTCGCAACGATCTCACCTGAACTCAATTGAGGCAAAACGGAAACAAGTGGAAATCATTAACTCTCTAAATCTGTTGCGACTTAAGAATTTCAGAAAAATTTGCTGAAAACAAGCGCGGGGTCGAAATCAAAAAAATAAATTGCGTGTTTCTTTATTTTCATTAAACTGCCTTTATATAGTATATTCCATTGTGATTAGGATTTAGTTTGTTTTTAGTAAAATTTTATTTTTTTCAAACTTGTTTTTTATTTGATTTTTTTGTATATGTTAAGTATCTGCGCCCGCCTTAGCCGAATGGGTTGGTGCGGGACTACCATTCGGAATTCACAGAGAGAACGTAGGTTCAAATCTCGGAGAAACACAAAAATTAAGAAAAACATTTTTCTAATAGCGGTCGCCCCTCGGCAGGCAATAGCAAACCTCTGCCATGAAAAAGCTCCTCGTAAAAAATATCTGCCGTTCGGAGTCGGCTTGAAACTATAGGTCCCCCCATTTGTGGAACAACATCAAGACGCACACCACAAATAGGAGGAGGAGCTCGGCCAAACACCCAAAAAGGGTGTACGGGCCAATTATATATATATATATAAGTATCTGAATATATGTGGCTATTCTTTTTTTAATTTTTTTTGCTTTACATTTTCCTGATAAATAAAGTTTTGCAAGAAAATCTATACTTATTTTTACTTGTTTCATATACAATCTTGAACTTTCCCATATTTATTATTATATTTTGTTATTTGCTTAGTGCCTCGATTCAAAAGAATCAATAAATCAAGCACAGTATTACAGCTGTATGGACTATATACAGTCTGTGCGGCTTAAGAACCATAAGGTTCTTATGATATCTAAGCCAGACAGTTGTTCGAGACTCTCGAATCGCGGTTGGCCCAGGGTTAACATTCTGTCCTTTCATAGAGCAGTGCATTCTCCGGTTGTCTACAACTGTGACAGTATGTATTGTGAGAGATAGCCATTTTGGCTGATTGTTCTCCGATAGACCAAAAGCCAGTTATAACTGCCGTTAGTCTCCAGGCGTCCCGTCGTTTCATTCTTATTAATACCGACGATTGCTTGAGGTTGTAGGTGCGCCATAACGTTCTGCTAATTTTGCATTTCGTCTGGTCTCTCCATCTACAATCTGCGATTCGAAGATATTTTAAAGAAATTGCATTCTTGACTGCACCTAATGGTGTGAATACCGATTCTGCAAGAACGTTATTCATGGCACATCCCCCTCTTGCCAGTTCATCGGCTTTTTCGTTACGTTCAATGTTCCGATGTCCCGGGGCCCAAATTAAGGTTACTCTATGGTTTTCACTCAAGGTCGTAAGGCTATTCCTACTTTGTTCCACCACTTTAGCTGAACCCAGTGCCTTGATTGCAGCTTGGCTATCCGAGAGAATAGCGATATTGCCATTAAAGAGAAATCTGCGATTAGTAGCCTACAGGCTTCCCCAATTGCCAGTACTTTCGCCTGGAAGACACTACTGGTATTAAGGAGACGCACAGATTTCTCAATTTCAGTGTATGGGAGTATATACCAGCTCCAACCACACAATCCATTTTAGAGCTATCTGTACAGACTGTTGTGTCGAAGTTGTTTAGTGAGAGTCCCTTATTCCATTCCTCCTTAGATGGAAAGAGAGTAGCAAAATTCCTATTGTATGTTACCGGCGGGGCGATGTAGTCAGTCCTCACCGTAATTAACTGAGTTCGTCGCAATAATAGACTGGCTTGGTCATACGCTTTTTCTTTCCAGCTCCCCGCTTCATTTAACCTAAATGCACTCATGGTTACCGTCTATATGTAGGTCCCCCCCCCAAGGGGACGCATCTTTATTTTCGAGCAAAATATATGTAAGTACAGTCTTCACTTGAATTATCAGAAAACCTTGAACTACTACATCAAATATGGTTGCTTTACTAACCATTTTCTTCCACACAAATTATTGCCTCTACTCAAGTGAACCGGACAGTAGTTATACACCTGAATAATTATGTATTTTTAAGTGTTTCTCACTTTTTATAAATAAAATATTGTAAGAAAGCCTCTAAATATTTACTGGTTTCACATAACCAAAAAAATCTTGGTTGCCCCCCTGCTGTATATGAGTGTTACATATATACTACTACATATACATTATATACTCACAAGATTTATTATTATTATTCATTGTATTAAATTTCATATTCATTTCTTTCTTCGCATGATAATTTTCCTCAACTCACATTTAGAGAAATATTTTTGAAGAGTATTTTGTTGTCAACTTATTCTTTTACTCTTCAACTCGCCCAGTCACTAAATTGGCTTGTCAGATTCCCTGCAGCAAACCCACTACTCAGATTTGTTTTATGAACTTTTTCCAGTTGTCTGCTTCTGAATTCTAAGGCAGCCCTCGATGCCATTACTTACTAACATCTGCCAACCATCTTCCCGTATGGACCCGTAGGGCAGTGCTAATTATAAATTCGCAAAACATTTTCGCCTCAAATAAATTAAGAAAAACTAAAGTTTATTCATCCGTTCGTTGAACACTCACTCGCACAGATGTACGTAGAAAAACACATACACATATACATGCGTACATGCTCAGGCACAAGCTTTGGCACAATGCTCCTCGATAGTATCCTGGTAGCCTGTATGCCTTCAACCTTCGAATATGAATTGTGACGCTGTTGAAATTTGCTGCTCTATCGAGCTACATACGTCGCTCGTTCCCAACAAACTGAGTAATTTTCTCGCTTAAGAATTGCATTGGATAATAAACAAGAACAACAAGCCCAGCAAACTAACAGCAACAAAATTATAAACAAATTGCTAGTACTCGGAATTTTATTTGCATGTGGAGCGAGATGAAAGGAGTAACTTTTATTGAACTTGGGAGTTGAATTTTCATGCGCATACGTAATAGTAGATAGTTTGAATGTACAAGTAAATTGCAGTTGCGATCAAGTGTGCACTTGTATGTGCAGGTTTCCTTGTATGAGGTCCTATCTTTGCTTTCGCTTATGTCTCATGCCTTATGCCATGCCATGTAAATACACATGCAACCATACATGTGTGCTTATCGTCAGGCTTTCAGCCGCTCAGCTGCAATAGACCTTGGCTGTTACATTAGCCACGGCATTAGGCTTCGCCACTGACTTCAGCATTAGCAATATTTGCATGCTTGCAAAAGTTAACTGCGAAAACCGAAGGAAGTTAACTGCTGAAATTAGTGGAAGTGAACAAGTTGATGAATTTGCATACAGCAACACAAGCGAATCGACCGAGGAAACATGCACGCATACAGGCGCATGCACACACATTTGTAAATATGCATGTATATGTAAACGCATACAGAGACGCAACAATTCATAAATAAAATTCAGAATTTTTGAAATCGAGCAATTCATTCTCAAATCAACAAAATGATATTCTCGCAAATAGCCAACATTTGATTTCCAATTTAAAATACTATTCATTGGCTATAACTTTAAGTGTTTCCACTAATTCACAATTCGTATTCATTACTTTTTGTTTTGACCTTTTTCCAGAGCAACGCTGAACCGTCCCTGTGCAGCTACTCCTTGGTTTCTAGGTCTGCAACTTATGTCATCAGCTAAATTTTTCATCAAGTTGCAGAAAATAACAGCACAGCACAGCACAGCACAGCACAAGTTTCCGGAGCAGAAAAAATATGCACTACACATTAACAACAATTTTATATGCTGCAAGAACGGCATAGTAAATTTAAAGTAACCGAACTCAACTAAAATGCATATAAAATTTATACGATGAGCCGGAGAGCCGGAGCACAACAAACAATGACAACACAGCTAGAAACTGCAGAAGGATTCTAAATATGTTTATATACATACAAACACACATACATATACACGTATGTGGTGTACGAGTATGCATTTAAACTTAATCAGATGTGGTATAGTTGTGGAAGCACTTGTCAAAAAATCGATTCTCGCTTCCGACTTTTGTTGCGGACATTTCGATGCTTGGAATCTGTTTTAATGCGAATAAAGCCTAATTGCAACCTGGACAATTAGCAGTTGATATTTTTACAAGTTTTTGTTATTGAGATTCATATTTAGTTTGAATAAATATTGTTAGTGAAACAGAAGAAGTAACAAAATAAGATAAATAATTGAATGGCACTTTTGGCCGCCAGTACTAAGCAGTTGGCAAAAATCCGATAAAAGCGACTACAAAAAACAAACAAAATTGTACAGCTAAATGTGCACGTTGCATATCTAAGAATAATGGATGAATACATACGGGGTGTCGTGCCTTTAAATAGGCTCTCCTCGGCTCAGCATGCCTATACTAAAGGGAAGTCTACAGAAACCGCCTTACACTCACTCGTCGGGTTGGAGGAAAAAAGTTTATCAGACAAAGAGTTTGCATTGGTTGCTTTCGTAGGCATAGAAGGCGCCTTCAACAATATAAATGCAAACGCTATAGTAGCTCCAATAGAAGATTTTGGAGTTGAACCACATGTCGTAGCCCTGATAGAAGATATACTCGTCAAAAGAAAGGTAACGGCTAAATTAGGCAGCACTACTCTAAGCAGACAGGTCTGCAGAGGCGCACCGCAAGACGGAGTCCTCTCCCCTCTTCTTTGGATTTTGGCAGTAAACTCCCTACTGCTGACCCTGGAAAGACGGGGTTGCCACATCACAGCTTACGCAGATGACTTTGCGATTTCCGTTAAAAGCAAATATCCTAACACCCATATGGATATTCTGCGCTCTAACATGACCCTACTTAGAAGCTTGACTGAGAGCAGGGGACTCGATATAAACCCCGCAAAAACTGATATAATTCTCTTCACAATGCAACATAGGCTCCCTATAATCTCCCCGCTAATTTTTAAGCGTGTGGAGCTTCCTTTGAAAGAGAATGTCAAGTACCTGGGACTCATATTAAATAGGAAACTCACAGGACTCATATTAGACAGGAAATCTAATATTGAGGAAAGTGTAAAAAAGGCCAACGTTGCAAAAAAGCGGTCGATATCAAATGGGGACTAACACCTCGTATTACGCACTGGCTCTATACTTCTGTAGTTAGGCCAATCTTAATGTATGGATTACTTGTATGGTGGCCATCTGCTCAAAAGGCGAGTTACGCTAAAATCATGACTAAGCTCCAAAGAACAGCTTTTTTATGCATCTCTGTCGCTTTAAGGACTACCCCAAACAAGTGCTAATCTATTTACCTGCCCTAAATCTGGTAGGGAAACACGTGGCCGCTGCCTCGGCGCTCAGACTCAAAAGTATGGCGCTATGGAAAGACCGGTGGTTTGGCCACGCTTCTATTTTGCACTCTCTGAATAGTCACAAACAAGAAGTAGACTACTTTATCCCTAGACTCACCTTTGAAAGGCTCTTCAAGACGAGTATACCGTCAAGAAGGGAGTGGCAGACACCAAGGCCATGGAGAAGGGGGGAATTAAACGTTTATACAGATGGTTCCAAACTAGACGATAAGGTTGGCTATGGAGTTTTCTCGAAGGAATTAGGACTGGAACTATCCGTTCGACTACCAGACTACTGCAGCGTCTATCAGACAGAGGTACTAGCTATAAAAGAAATGGCTACATATCTAAATACGCACGCCGTAACAAAAACGACTATAAATATATTCTCGGATAGCCAGGCGGCCATCAAATCAATGAATGCGGCTTTACTAAGATGGAAGGTTGCGCAGGAATGCCGGGCAGCTCTAAATGATATTAGTAACATATGCAAGGTCAGCCTTATTTGGTTTCCGGGGCATAAAGATATTGAGGGAAACTGTAAAGCTGATGATGAGCTAGCCAAAAAAGGTACTGCTCTTCACCTGCTCAGCGATAAAAATACCATTGGAATACCCAAGGCTACAAGTAAACTAATAACAAAAACCAACATTATCCAAGAGGCCAATAGGATATGGAGAAATTAAGATACGTGTCTAACAGCTAGGCTACTATGGCCGCAAATAAACAAGAAAAGAACAAAGGAATTGCTTAGTCTCTCAAGAGACAAAATCTCGAAGGTCGTGGCTTGTTTAACCGGTCACTGACTATTTGGCAGCCATTCCTCGAGACTAGGAGTTTTCTCCCATGAATATTGCATAAGTTGCAGAGATGAGGAAGAGGAAGAAACAGTCGAGCACTTCCTATGCAATTGTCCAGCCCTAGCTAAAATCAAAGCAGGTTGTCTAGGTAAATACTATTTTAATTCTCGTACAGAACTGTCTGGCGTGGGGTTGGCATCAATACTACGTTTCATTAGAGCCACAAAATGGTTCCACGAAGGAAGATAAATGAGGTTCCCGTGTAGCACAGTGGTATCACAACGGACCTATAAGGTCTAAGTGAGCTGTGCAGACCGACTACCACCATAACCTAACCTAACCTACATATCTATGTACTTATACACATAGACATGTAAAAGAAAATTATGAAATTCCGCAGAATTCATCAGTCAAATAAGTCAGACAACAGGAAATCAATACAAATTAATACACCATTTCCGTTGAGTTCCCAATATTTCATCGAAATCCGATATGAAGGAATTTAATTAAGTAAGCATTTTATTATATTATTGAGGAATATGTTAAGAAAACACTTCAACTTATATAATATATCGACTAAAGTTAAATGATAAATTCAGTTCATTTCTGAGAGCTTCTATCTAACATTTTTAACCACCCCTTTTGGCTAAATTAGAAATAAAATTCGCGCGATATTAAAGTAAAAAATAGCAGACCAAAGCGTTTATGGAAATTGTTTTATTATAAATCATTGTGGACTAATACAGGTGAAGTATAGCAATAAGAGTAGTACGAAATATTTGACAACATCTTAGTGGAAGTGTGTGCCCATAAGATTTTCAAAAGGGGTAAAGGACGGAAATATTTATAAGCAATTGTTTACCTTTTCCGACTATTAAGGGGTTAGGGGTAGTCAGAATTTTCAAATTTTGATTTTTTTGCATTTTCTTAAAGTATACTTTAATATCTTGAAAATATTGTGTGCAAATTTGAAGTGAATCCGGCAAATACTTTTCGAGTTATTCAACAATTAACATAGGGCGGTCGGGCAAGCAGCTGCAAGCAACCGACTTCTCGGGTTTTATTGTTATGAATGCCCATTTTTATGTACAGCGTTTTTCAATAGGTGCGCTTCAACTTTTTTCCGATAGGGAGGGCGAACGACGCAATATTTTTTATTTTTCACTTGTCATTTGTAAACTTCATTAGTATACATTTCATCATGGAACGCTACACACTTGAGCAACGCTTGCAAATCATTGAATTTTATTATAAAAATGCGTGTTCTGTTAAGAAAGTTTAAAGTCGAAAAATCATCTTCAGTGATGAAGCTCACTTTTGGCTCAATGGCTTTGTCAACAAGCAAAATATGCATTACTGGGCAGAAAGCAATCCACACGTGATTCATGAGGCACCGTTGCATCCCGAAAAAATCACTGTTTGGTGCGGTTTACATGCCGGCGGCGTAATTGGCCCATATTTTTTCGTTGACGAGAACGATCGCCACGTTACTGTGAATGGAAATCGATACCGCGACATGATACACGATTATGTCTGGCCGCAATTGAATGGTATGGACTTAGACGACATGTGGTTTCAACAGGATGGGGCTACAAGCCACACAGCACACGCTACAATCGATTTGTTGAAGAGTAAGTTCGATGAGCGCATTATTTCCAGGAATGGGCCGGTCGAATGGCCGCCGCGCTCGTGTGATTTGACGCTTCTAGACTATTTTCTTTGGGGTTATATGAAGTCATTGGTCTACAGTAACAAGCCGGCGGCGATTTGTGAGCTCAGAGCCAATATTGAAAGCGAAATAGCTGGAATTTCGGCCGATTTATGCAAAAGAGTGGTCAAATTTGGGTTCAACGATTGGACTTCGTAAAACGTGCTCGCGGTGGTCATGCAAAAGAAATCGAATTTCATACTTAAATGTATATGTTCAAACTCGATAATAAAAAAAAAATTAGTTAAAAAAGTCAAACTGTTTATATATAGGGTTTTTCAGTAAGAGCGCTTCAACTTTTGAACTTTGTATCTATCATTGTATGTTTTGTATTACGTAACAGGGGTGCTAAGGAGTGTTTTTCACTAAAAATCTCAATTTCGAAAAAAAATGAAGTTACGAGGTTAACACAGAAAGGGGACGATAAATCGACAGCAAAACTTTAAATGCATTTTTCTCAAAACTGGTGATCACTGTAACTTAAAAACCGTTTGGTAGATTTCAATAAAATTTATACTGCTTTTGAGAAACATAAAAAACTCGTGCCTGATAGAAAGATTTTTTTTCAAACATTTCGATTTTTTAAGGGTTTATATAGGTACCTTGTGTTGGACTAAAAAATCGAAAAATTTTTAATGGCATATTCTAAAAGTACATCATCTTAAAAATATAAATTCAAAAAATCATAAAGATCGGAGCACTAGAACGAAAGTTACAGACCGTGAGAACGCGCAAATTATCCATTAATGAAGTGCACGCAAGACTTTAGACGCGATTATCTCGAAGTCGTGTTTTTTTTAATTACCACCGCGGTGATCATTATTTATCAAAAACTATTTGACCGATTTGCATAAACTTTTTTTTTTATTATGCGAAGTTATAACCTCGTGAATCTGAACGGTTCACTTTTTATAAATATTTGCATAGTTTGCTGCAATTAATTGTTTTTTTTTTAATTTTTCAACCCATCAAAAATCTTTTTTTTGGTGCAAAGCGGTTTCCATATCGAGAAAAACTTTTTTTGGATAAATAAACCGTTCAGATTCACTAAAAAACATTTTTCTATAATAATCATTTAATTTTTTTGATTTCAGTTGAGCTGTTCATGCAGTACCTTGATCTCCACAAGCCTCTTCTAAAAAACGGCGGGGAGGGGCGATATCAACAATAAATAATAACATTTTTTAAAATAAAAACACCAAAATGTATTCTTTGAAAGGTACCCTACAGTATGATATATGTAGGGTCATTTGAATAAAAGTTCTAAAACATATTTAAAAAAAAATTATGACAATCGTCCATTTTCTCGGACTCGCAAGGAATATAACCCCTTAATCAATTAATTGCCGGTTTTTCTCTCGAAAATCTGAAAAATATTTCATGAGGCCGCCATATTGTTAATTCTGAAAACAAGCTTCGATCAGGCACAAGATTATCTATTAATAAAGTTAATTTCTCTTGTCCGATTGACTTTAGATTAGTCTCAATGGACTTGTGATGATCACCGCAAGGAACTTCTGGAGAAACGGGCTCCACACAAACACCGATAACGTTTACAATTATTAATTTATTTTTATTGAAATTTTGGTAAAGTCAAGTCGAAATATGATGTATTAATGCTAGTTGTTATTTTTGTAAAATAAAGCAATTGACCATCAAAAAAAGTTATTGAAAATTATAATTTTTTCGGCCCTCTGTCTACCCCTAACCCCTTAAAGCGGCACTTACTTGTTTTTTTTTTTTTGAATGATTTAAATATCACTTGCGGAGATAGTACCCACTGTAAAAAATAATTAAGCCATATTAATTAAATAATTTTAATATAAGTACATACAACTATTTTTCTATTCAAATTAGACATTATTCATTAAGTCCCCAACTTTTTAATCTAATCATAGATAAAATTATTTCTGAAGTTAACCAACTTCAAGGCTACAAACTAAACAATCAAAACATAACAATTATTTGCTATGCAGATGATGCAGTTTTAATTGCTGATAGTGAAGATAATCTTCAAAGGCTCTTGCACCGTTTCGTTACTACTGGTTTGAAATTAAATATGGAAGTTTCAACTGCAAAAACAAAATCAATAGTAATATCTAAGGCACCAATAAGGTGTAAGCTAGAAATTAACCAGAACATTATAGAACAAGTAATGCAATTCAAATATTTGGGAATATATGTATCGAATAATCGGAACATCGACACAGAAGTGAGAGAAAGATGAACAAATGGTGCAAAAATATCAGGTTTTCTGCGAGATATTATATGGAAGAACAAATATATGAATGTAGAAAGCAAAACGCGTGCGTGTAAAACAATTGTAAGACCGATATTAACATACGGTGCAGAAGAACGTGCGGAGAACACAAAAACGAAACAAATATTGCGCTCTACAGAAATGCACACATTAAGGACGATAGCAGGAAAAACGAGGTGGGATTGCTGTAGAAACCGCGATATTAGAATCCAGACGAACACCGATGACATTTATAAAGATCAAGAAGACGCGCATGGAACGAGCATGTTTCAAAAGTCTCCAACAACCGATTAATTAAGATTGCACGTGACGAAATTCCAGTGGGAAGGCGACGTCCTGGAAGACCACCGAAAAGATGGGGGCAAAGCTGGATATCATCTTCAATAAAAAATTAATATCAGTTATGTATTTAAATATTACATATATAATTCAGTATTATTAATATGATAAATTATAAAATTTTGTATCTAAGAAATTGTGTAAAGAAAAACAGGAATGTCCTAAATAAAAGAAGGAGAAGAAGAAATTAGACATGAGCTAATCAATGTTGTGGATTACGATCGCTTTTAGAAACAAATTTTTCTATTAATTGATGTTTCATGCACGGAGATTCAATCCTATGCCCTTCCGCTCAGCTACGGCGGTATATTCTTAGTCCTTGGAATAATTAACTTTAAAAATGTAATTCACTCAAAGAGAAGCAATTACGAACGCCGACGATGAGCGCATTTGTGTTAAGAACCTTTCATAGTTGGACGCCTCCATATCCTCGCGTTCTAGATAAAATGTCCATCTACAGGTTCAAACACTCTAATGACATTAGGTAGAAAACACTTATCAAATAGTGAAGTCAATGAAAAAGGATTTTTCACAAATAATTCTACAAAAAATGTGCCATAAAACTAATCACCTTATCAAAAGATTTATAGTTTTGTAAATGGCGTCGTGCATCAATTATATTTGACGCTCGTGAAATAGACAGCCGCAGTATGCAAACAGACAAGTAATGGAGTGCGTAAAGATTAAAATAAAGATTTCCCTCAGCCAAAATAATTTAATAATTTTCTTTTTAGTACCGAGTGTATCTCTGTCTTGAAAAAAGCTCCTATTAAAAAAGTATCTGATATTCGGAGGTGACATAAAACCCTAGGTTCCTCCATTTATGGAACAATATCAAGGCGCTCTTCACAAGTTAAATGGCATCTAACAAACGATACGTGCTCCAATTATATGTATAATATATAATATATATTTGATCCTTTTATTCCTTTATGGCACAGAGGGCCTCAACAAATTGTTTCCACTGGTCCCGATTTTGCGTCAGTAATTTAATTTAGTTCCATGTTTTATTCGACTTTTCCATCTCTATCTCTATCATCCGTCTCTATGTGTTTGACGGTCTTCCTCTGCGGCGGCTACCCTGCGGGTCCCTCAACTGCGTTGTTTGTACTGCGTAAGGAGTGGCCAAGCCAGATCCACTTACGTTTAATGATTTCAATTTCAATCGGTGTTCGAGAGCGTCGTGTTTTGAATTGTATTTGGCCAGAATACGTGCATGATTTTGCGCAAACAGCGGTTTACAAAGCTTTGAAGTGCTTGCGCATCTTTTTGCCACATCTTCCAGGTTTCGCAGGCGTAAATTCGGACCGACTTTACGCTGGCCTCATATGTGCGTAGCTTGATATTTCTACTTACATGTCTGTTGCGAGCGCAATATGGGGCTTAATTTGCTGAACGCTTTCCTTATTCGCTCTTTAATATCTGCACTGCATCCTCCGTTCGCCCCTGCCAATCCACACATTTCTTTCGAATTGAAGTTGAAAAGCAAGGTTTCCAGCAAATGCTGCGTTTGTACGTACAGTTTTGCTGCTGTATGTATTGTATATTGTATGTAAAGTAGAGTGTCCCAAAAAAATTAAAGAGTTTTTTTTTTAACTCATACCCTCTTGTTTTATTTGAATGGTCTCAAAACATCTAAAAATAAAGTTTCGTCTATTTAGAATCACGGCAATCCGTGCCGAGTTGCGCGGAAACCTGTTGGTACTTGTATAGTACGGCGCGCGCGAACTGTCGGATTGATTGCGTGTAATTACTTGTTTGTTTTATTAGTAATCGCGTTTTTTTCGTGTAGTCAACATGTGGACGTAAAACATCAAATCACCGGTTCTAAACTTCCCTCTAACGGGCAAGGACTGGCAGTTTTGTTCTACAATATTCGTGAAGTGAACTTAAGTGTCAATGAAAGTGCAAATCTCACAATTCGTGAGTGTATTATTTATTGCGAAAAGGCACGTATACCGACCAGAACAATATCTAACTGTGTTAAGAAACTAGTTCGCGTTCGAAAAGAGTTTGTTTCAAACTTAAACAATTTGTTTGACATCGCACATGCCGATGCTCTTCAATCGATTTAAATATATGATGGTAAGATCTTCTTGCAGCGCCAAAGAGAACCAGGTCGGCCCGGTCACTTAGCCGGAGTGGACAAAAAACTAACAATAAAAGAGAAAAGGACGCGCCTTAGAATCATCGAGGAGAAAAAGCGACGTGCTAAAAATTTTTCAACCTTAGCACCATCAACACCACCGAACCACCACTAGAAAAGTCATCTTCTGATTCTGAAATAATATAATTAGAAGAAAATAGGCCCAGCGCAAGAGAAGCCTCCTCTCAGCCCGATAAAACTTCTATGCGGAAAAATATCATAACTCCTAAGTTAGTTGCCGCATTAGACAGGTGTCAGTTAAGTGTGAGGGATTCTGTCTTTATAATTGAAGCTCTGGGGCACAATACGGATGAATTCCCTATAAGCAAGTCCTCCATCCATAGAGTTCGTATGGGAATGCGAAAAGAACGGGCTGAAGCTATAAAAATTGAAGCTGAAGCTATCAAAACAAGGTCCCGGACACGGTAACTGTCCACTGGGACGGAAAACTGTTGTCAGCTCTATATTCACGTAAAAGTAAAGAAGAACGCCTACCGGTAGTTATTACATACGATAATAAAGAAGACGTTATTGCT
This sequence comes from Anastrepha ludens, assembly GCF_028408465.1. NCBI lineage: Eukaryota > Metazoa > Arthropoda > Insecta > Diptera > Tephritidae > Anastrepha > Anastrepha ludens. The sequence goes on along the minus strand of NC_071498.1, from coordinate 28,715,537 downwards.
GTTCCTAAATTGGATAGCTCGACAGGAAGGGAACAGGCAGACGCAGTTTGAGATGCTATTACGAACTGGAACCTTGAAGACAAAGCGCAGATTCTCTGTTGTGATACTACTGCTTCTAACACAGGCCGCATAAATGGAGCATGTGTGCTTCTCGAACAAAAACTGGGTAGAGAAGTGTTTATTTTTGCTTGCCGTCATCACGTTTACGAATTAGTACTTAAGGGCGTGTTTGAAGCGAAAATCAGTCAAGTAACTACAAGCCCAGACATCCCATTATTCAAGAAATTCCGAGAAAACTGGAAAAATATCGATCCCGAGAAAAAACAAAGCTGTACAGAAAAGCTATCTTGTTTTAATGTTTCGGAAATTGACAAGCTGCTAGAATTCTACAAAACTGAATTAACCAAAGAAATCGTTAAAAATGACTATCGCGAATTAATTGAGCTTTCAATTATATTTCTTGGCGGAGATTCAGAAAAGAAATTTAAAGTTCGGCCTCCAGGTGCTATGCACCAGGCTCGATGGATGGCGGGAGCCATTTATTCATTAAAAATATCGTTACTTAGCTCTCAATTCAGAATTTCAAACAAGGATAAGGCAGCTCTGTTGGACGTATGTCTGTTCATCGTGACATCCTACGTAAAATCCTGGCTCCAATGTATTTTAGCAGTAAAGGCACCGTATCAGGATTTGTGTTTTTTGAAGGCCATGAAAAATTACGCAACAATGACAAACGCATTTCAAAAGCAGCTTTGCAGAAGTTTTGCCAGCAATTGTGGTATTTGACAGATGAAGTATCTATTCTGGCCTTATTTGATGATGATGTCGATCTAGAAACTAAAGTAAAAATGATTGCTAACTTAACTAGAGAAAACCCAACACCCCACAATAAACGTTACATTGCATTCAAAGAAGAACTCTGTAGCCCACTTTTTGGTACGTTAATTAAGCTTTGATTTTGTTCTTTTACTAAGTTTGCTAATAGGTATAATTGATAACTGATCTATCTGTTTTAATTTCAGAGAAAAACATTGAAGACTTCGTCTCTGTCAAAAGCAAGTTCCTGTTTAATCGACTCCAGATTGACGACAGTTTCCTGAACAAGTACCCTTCTTCGTGGTCAAATGATGATTCGTTCCTGCAGGCTAAAAGGAAGCTGCTAGGACTGAAAGCAGTTGATACGGCAGAAAGAGCGGTTAAGTTAATGCAAGACTTCTATAGTTTGATCACTGTTGAAGAGGAGCAAAAACAATTTTTATTACGTTGCGTACAAGAACACTGACAGGTATATCCCGACTGTAAAAAGCAAACTTTGAAAAGAAAATTCGTTGATTTATGTCCCTTTTATAATAAAAAGAAAATAAATACCTACGAAATATGTGTTTTATTTTTATTTATTTAATTAATCTAAACATTTAATTACACTTTTCTCTATTGTGAGCCTATAGCTTTCATACTAACTTTTAAACTTAAAGTTTGACATCAAGTCGGCACGGGTTAATGACATCCGATCTCAATAATATTTTATATTTAAGTTTTTAGAGTCAAATGGAAAAAAAATAAAGGGTATGCGTATTGAAATTCCGAAAAAAGGCCTGGGACACCCTAATGTAAAGGGTTTTCCAATAACAGGTGTTATTTTGAACATCCCGCTATTTCGGTAGATGTCACTTTAAAAAGCTGTAATTTTTTTGATATTTGATAAGTAGAAACTACGCCATTAATAAAAATGGAACGATACACGCTTAAAGAATGCATTGAAGTTATTAAAATTCACTATAAAAATGTTGAAAATTTGGCAGAGACGGTTCGTAAAACTCGAACATTTTTAGGTCATCGTGAAGCACCTTGTCGGACCGCAATACAGAAATTGGTGTTAAAATTCGAGCTGTTGGGATAAGTTAGTGATGTGAAGAATAAAACCCGTGCACTTCGCTCAAGAACAGCCGAAAGTGTTGCTATTGTAGCCGAAAGTGTAGAAGAAACCCCAGGTTTGTCCATTCCTCGTCGTTCTTTGGAATTAAGCATTCCACAAACTTCATTACACCGTATTTTGCATAAAGATTTGGGTCTTAAGGCTTATAAAGTCCAGTAAACACAAGAACTCAAGCCGACCGATCATCAACAACGTCGTGTCTTTGCCGATTGGGTCGTTGAAATGCATGAAAATGATCCGGAATTCCATCGAAAAATCATCTTGAGTGATGAGGCCTATTTCCACCTCGGTGGCTTCGACAACAAGCAAAATTGTCGAATCTGGGGCTCAGAAAATCCAAGAGGTATTGTTGAAAAGCCTGTATATCCTCAAGGTGTGACTATTTGGTGCGGTTTATGGCCCGGCGGAGTCATTGGACCTTACCTTTTCGAAATCGAAGCTGGAGTAACAGTTACGGTGAATGGATTGTGCTATCGGGAGACGATTAACGATTTTTTATGGCCGGAATTGGTTGGTAAAGATGTGGACAACGTTTATTTTCAACAAGACGGCTTGTGTGGCACGTAACACAAGCAACGAAACCATTGATCTTTTACGGGAAAAGACCTCAAATAACATCTCTTATTGGAAAACCCAGTACATATATGTACATATGTGAGTTGTATCAACTCTCAAATTGTCTTAAACTGCGTTATGAATGTTTTACAGTGAAGATAAGAGCTCAGAAATTTGTCTGTCAACTTATTTTTATGGTAGCCAACGGGGTACTCGTACTCAAACCTGAGTCTTGCTTTGATGGAGTAAACGCATAAACTTTGCTTTCCCAAACACTTTCAGCAATTTTTTAGTATCATACAATTAAACTATATTTTAGTTTGGGCTTTCAGTGATCAAAAGGAATCAAAGCAGTTATCTACAACGGATACCTCCTCGTTTCTAATTCAAAAGGTATGGCCCAATTCGAAACTAGTATATTTTCCTACAGGGTTAATAAAATTCAAATACATTCTTTGAATGTATGTATTTACGAACTATTTACACACATACATATGTACATATACCTATATACATATATATATATTTCTCAATACACAAAAATATTGTGAAGGGATGATTTCAAACTATTGAAAGCTCTATTTGCGTGGTACGTGGCAAGGGTGTGTGGAAGCAAAGTGGTTGAAATAGCCTCCGAAAACCGTCTCAAGTTATTTTAGGGCGAAGCACTGCTAGCATCTTCAGTGCAAAAGTAAGCTCATCTCACTACTTTGGCAAATGTTTATGTGGTGAGTTCGAGTTATAGTAAGTTCTCGGTGGCAGTACATTTAGTATTTCAGAAATATTCACACATACATATATACGTACATACATGCTTGGGTACATATACTCGCATAAGTAGACACAAAACACAGGATACCCCGCAGCGTAAGAAGACAGATTAAATTTGGGTATAGGATAAAACACAATTATGTATGTTTGTATGTGTGTACATATACATATATGTATAAATAATATATGTGTATGTATGCATGTTCACTTTATGTAAATGCCTTACAAGAAAAAGACGCAGAGAAAATATGCATCCTTAGTAAAACAAGGGTGGAAAAACACAAATATGGGAAGCAGCAAGTCTGTTTCTCACTTCGTACAAAGCAAATAGTTTCAGCTTTGCCATCTTTACTGTACTTACTCATGCACATACACATGCATACATACATATTTTTGTTTTGTGGGAGGTGGGGAGTTATTTTGTCGTGTACATAAAAGATAATGATGTTTCCTTAAACTTTTGGGAATAAATAATTGTTTTCCTTTTTTTGCTAATATGCAAATAGGTTTGGATGTTGTTGAACGTAAGTATGTACACATGCATGTGTATTAGGTTGGTTATCAACTTACTTCTATCATGGTTATTCATACTAAAACTGGTACCAATAGTAAGAATATTCCAAATAATAAAATGTTTATGTGCAGAAATTTGCATCCCTACTCTCTAACCCTCTCATCATAGACCCAAAACTGTGGGTGCGTACATGTACTTACATAGGCTCAGCATTCGGGGCACGAATTTTCGAAACTCACAGTGGGAATGAAACATCAGACGATAGAAAAGTTTGTTTCTATTAGCGCTCGCCTCTCTGTAGGCAATGACAAGCCTCTGAGTGTAGGTATATGTGTCATCTGCCATTTGGAGCCTCTGCGCTTCTCAATTTGTGAAACAACATCAAGACGGCCACCCCAAATTGGAGGAAGAGCTCTGCCAAATACCCATTCTGCCAAAAAAAATTTGAGAATTGTTCATTTAAAAATGGCGCGTTACACATACCTACATATGTCTAAATTTTTCTTGCTGGAATGTTAGTACAACTGTCCTCAATAGTGTCGTAGGGTTTGAGCGTGATCTGTGAATCTACTTGTTTTTGGCATTTAATTATATCAGTCAACCGCAGGTGTGCTCTGCGATTTTCACTATGGATAAAAATATCGAACAAAGAATTTGTCTTCAATTTTGTGTTTTGAACGGGATTGCGTATTCCGAATCGTTTAAAATGTTGTCGAAAGCCTATGGCGAGTGTGCCTTATCAAAAAAAAAACGGGTCTACGAGTGGTATAAGGCTTTTGCAGACGGCCGAAAAGTCGTGGAAGACTTGCCTCGATCTGGTCGCCCATCAACGTCTTCAATGGATGAAAACGTCGACAAAGTCAAGGAAATGGTGCTGGAAAACCATCATTTAAGTTTGAGGGAGGTAGATCGTGACCTTAGCGTGTCTCACAAATCAATTTGCAACATTTTACACCATCGATTGGGCTTGGGACGCGTGGCTGCTCGACTCGTTCCAAGAGAGTTGAATTTTTTTCAACAAATTCGTCAGAAGAAGGTGGCTGAAGACATGTTTTAGCAAGTGAATTCGGACCCAACGGTTATCCAGCGCATCATAACAGGTGATGAGACGTGGGTATACTTGTATGAGTTGGACATGCAAACCAGTCAACAGGCGGCTAAATGGCGCTATCCACATGAGCCGAAACCCAAAAACCCACGTCAAAGTCGGTTAGAAGTGAAAGTCATGCTACTCGTTTTCTTTGATTATCATGGTGTTGTGCACTCGGAATTCATTCCAAATGGCTATACAGTAAATAAAGAATATTATTTGAAAGTTATGCGACATTTGAGAGAGAATGCGCGGCGGAAACGGCCCAATTTGTGGAAAGAAAACTCCAACTCCGAACTGATAACGCACCGTCTCACAAGACTCATATTGTGAACACTTTTTTGACCAAAAACTCGACAAATATCAGCGAACAACCACCGTATTCACCGGATTTAGGTCCCTGTGATGTTTTCTTTTTCTCAAAACTCAAATTGCCACTCCGCGGACGCCGCTTTGATAGAGGCCATTAAGGAGAATTCGGCGAAGCACCTGAAGAAGATTTCTTCAAATGCGTTTAAAAGGTGCTTGAATGACTGGAATAATCATTGGCATATGTATATTGCTTCAAATGGAGCCTATTTTGAAGGCGACAAACGTAAATTTTGATGATTAAACAATTATTTTGCGTTTTATAGAACAATTCCCGGTACTTTTTTAACAGAATGTATGTACATGGGCTGAAAAGTCCCGGGCCTAACAAAAAAATCGATTTTTGTTTTTAATTTACTCATCAACGTAATTTCCATCAAGAACAACGCAATCATTCCAGCACCGCTCTAACATTTCAATAACATTTTTGTAGAACGATTTATCTTTTGCCTCAAAATAGGCCTCAGTTTCAGCGATAATCTCTTCATTTGAGCTAAATTTCTTACTGGCGAGCATTTTTGTAGGTCTGCGAACAGCCCGTCGTCGCTGGGAGCCAAACCTGCCGAATACAGTGGATGTGGGATCAATTCGAATTCAATTCACGTAGTTTTGCCATTGTTTTAATTGACTTGTGGCACGGTGCTTTGTCTTGTTTCAGTGAGTAAACGCTGCGCCCACATTGAACAGAGCTTTCTCATAGTCAAATGCTCAAGCAAATTAAAGTCCAAACCTTCTTTTGATCTCTTTACGATGTGAGCTAACTCACGTAACTACACTTTTCGATCAATCAAAACGATTTTGTGTAGTGTATTTCACGCTGAAATGCTAGTCATTAATGAGGTAGCTGCCTGATTAGGCAAAAATGTGACTACCTTCGGAGAAATCTATATTTATTCTGATAGTTAAGCGGCGATTAAGTCTCTTGATGTGGTTGTCACTAATTTCTTCATTGCTCGCAAATGCCGGACATCTCTTAAAGAGATAGCGGAATATTTCCGCATCCATTCGATATGGGTGCCAGGGCATAGTGACATATCAGAGAATTGTAAGGCAGACAAATTAGCGAAAGACGGCACTACCACCCGCCTCCTTCTTGACATGGAGATTCTAGATATACCCCTATCAACCTGCAAACTGCGTGATATGAGAAGCATTGTCACTTCAGCCAACACGAGCTGGGTTGATAGTCTGACAAGTAACGCTACACAACGAATTTTGCCAAAATGAGGCGTTAGACGCTCAATGGCGCTCGGTCAAGGTGGTTTGCCTCTATGTCAGCTGCTTTGATCACAGACTTCTGTCTCATAGGTCGACTTGCCCAAAGATTGAACGCACCTCATTTCGACTATTGCAAAATAATGAGGAGGAGGAAGAGTTTGCCAGACATCTTCTCTGTCACTGTCCTGCGTGGCATGCCACTAGGTTGTACTTTGGCTCATCGCTCTTAAGTAATACTGATGACCCTAAGGGTATAAGTGTCATCCAGATCAATGGGTTTGAACTTAAAACAAACACTTCCATTTTCCAGGCGGAGGTTGACGCCTTAGAGCTGTGTGCCAGAGAATGTCTACGGAGTGGCACGTACTTTGCCAAAATTAACATTCTCTCTGACAGTCAAGCAGCTCTAAAATTGCTGGATAGCTTCTCATTCCAATCAAGGTTTGTTTGGGAATGTTTTAAAATCTTCAACACCCTAGCATCAAGAAACTTTGTTACCTTGATGTGGGTTCCGGAACTTGAAGGGCACGAAGGGAATGAAATTGCGGGCACTTTAGCGAAAAAGGGGGAAAACACTCCCTTCATAGGTCCGGAACCTTTCGGCGGGGTAAATAACAGCTTCAAAAGTGCCTTTCTGTGTGAGCAGAAACAACGAGGCCTAATCCATTACTGGAGAGCCCAATCGGGCATGCGGCAATCGAAAAGACTCATAGATCCAGAACGACTAAAGGCAGAAGTAATCCTTAACCTAAGCAGAAAGTACATAAAACTTTACACTGAACTACTAACAGGACACTGTAAACTTAATTATCACATGAAAAAGATAGGTGTGATAGAAGACGATTCCTGTAGACTCTGCAAAGAGTCACAAGAAACGGCAGACGTTCTATGCGACTACAGTGGCACGACGCAGACTAAATTACATAGGAAATGGGGCTATAGATCCAAACCTCCTGGTAGAAATCAAGCCTACAGCAGTTTTAGGATTTATTAACCGTATAAAACTGTTTGAGTAGGCTACATGGTTGCACAGTAGATCTATTCAGGTCGCGGTGCACAAACGGCCAGTCAATAATAATAATAATAAAACAAAATGGTTTAACGAACCGCTACTGTGGTATCATAATGGATCGGCTATAGTCTAAGTTAGTTGGTTTAAATACCGACTGCCACTTCTACCGACCTACCTACTTCACTGGATTGTGATTTATTCGATTAAGAAGTAGATACATCGAAGTTAATATGACTGTTGAATAAAAATTGGGGTCCAAGTTCACACCTTTTTTTCGTTTTTTTGCAGAGGAGGTTAAAATCGAAAATGTCGGAAACATCATCAAAAGTGCCGTCACACCAGTGGTGTGAGGGCCATGCTCCTACTCCCCTCTCGGCTGATTCCGCCTGGGACTGCTAAAGCATTTTCACCAAGGTGAAGCCGTGTTTACGTCTTTTAGACACGCCAGGCACCTGCGTCCAGATTCCTCTCTTAATTGCGAATTAGGGTTATACGCTATCTATAGCTTCCATTGGTTTGTCACCAATGAAGCATCGGAAAATTGCAATATCGTTACTCGATATCGACTTGTCGTCTGTTTGGGTTCGTCTTGTCGTCGGTTCGTGAATATGGTCATCCCCACAGGAGATGTGTTTCTAAATGGTTTCTTTGGGCGACGCATCTGGGCATCTCTTGGATATTCTATATCGGTCGCCTTCGCTTTGCGCTCCCATTCTAAGTTTCGCAGTTTTATTAATATCCTTGCTGCAAACTGTTTTACCGGTTGCCGTTTCCCTTTCCAGTTCATCATTTGCGTTGCAAGCTTATCTGGTGTGGGGACGATGCCGAGGACTTTTGCGAGCCTTTTTTTTTTTTTTGAAGAGCGCTTCGAACTCAAAAATTCACACCTGGATCTTTAAATTCATGAACAGCTTGAAGTGTTTGGTATCTGAGTATTATTTGATAACTGGATAAAAAAACTATGCTACGCAATTTTGCTTAGTTTCTCCATTTTGTTTCGTTTTATTTGTCTTTCCAGTAGCTTCACGCTTAGCAAGAATTACCCAAGTTATTTTCAAGACACTATTCACAATACTCTCCAGTTTTAACTTTGCAACACTAGGCCTCTTCTATTCGCCACTTCTCTGCTCGGCGCACTTGACGAAAAATTTGCATGGGAAAGCCACTTGCTAACGCTTGGCGAAAAGAAGAGGCCTACTATTGATAAGATCTCTCGTTTTTAGTTGAGTGCATCCCACTAAAATCGCTTAAAGCAACTCGAGCAGTTTACTTTGTGTTGTTACTTTCCATGTAATTCGCTAAATTATCTACATATCTATGTAGTATTCTTTTGCATATTTATGTATTATATGTATGTGTGTGTGGCTACATTTATATACGTATGTATGTATCTATGTATATATGTATATCATCCACCCGTGCTAAGGTTTTTATCTTTCAAGTTTTGACCATTAATATACATATACATACATACACACACACTAAAGTAAATTCTTTTCACGTTTCTACTTTTGATGATGCTGTTGTTGTTGCGGTCAAAATTGTTGTATTTCAAAGTGCTATGTGTTTCTTTATAGAGCAAACTTTTGGGAAATGGATAGTTGGGTTATAGTTTTCGGCACAATATCTAAACCAGCAACACCAATGGCAATAGTAAGAAATTCAACGCGTTATGGACAAGGCACAAAAAGGGTCCAAGGCCTTAAGCTTATAATTAATTGCATGTTCGGTCGAGACGGAATAATCCTTTGTTCCAAAATATCCCCACCCCCGCTACAGGATGGAAAACCAGATACACAGATAGTTATGTGTACATGCAAATGTATGTATGTATGTGTGTATGTACATATGTAAGTAGTTTTCGGACGTTATTTGTAAATGTCCCACTAAGGTAGTGGTGCTTCTTGTGCTGTTTTCAAAATTGTATCGCATGGCCAATGATTTTATATCAGTGTTGGTGTGTATGTAAGTATCATAAATATTTGTTTCTATTTTATATGTGGCGTTTGTGTAAGTTGCTGAATTTTGCCATATCCTGGGAATTTTCTAAAAAGCCTTGATATCAAATTTTGCCTGCCATTTGCTCACACATGAATACACACACAAATACATAAGAATATTTACCAAATATTTTTTAACGAAATTTATTTTGTACACACCTCAACTTCCTCTTTTACTGCATTTAATTTAAAACACTTCGATGATAACCAGAATTGTGCAAAAATTATGCTTGCCCGTTTTGTGCCAACCACTCAAAATAGCAACAAATGTTGCGGTGAAACCTTTAGAATTTTAGTTTTAAATTTCTTTTCATAACCGCCACCATCTCCCGCGCACAGCCATTGGCCAACAAGTGGGGCAAACTGTTGGCGCCAAGGCTACTTCATGCGTTTCGGTTGTGGTCAGATGGGGTTGAAATTTTATTAAAATTGATGAATGCGCTAATTAATGATATGAATGAGACCTCGGCGCGTCCGTGCTGTTTAATGGACAACTAAATGAAAGAAAGGAAAACGTCTTTGAAACCAAGCACAAAAGGCTAAATTAACTAATACATGCACAAGTTTTCGTTTCTATGCACATGTATACGTCTGCATATGTATGTGTGAATGCAAGTAGTGCCTACGGTTGGACGCAATTTGACCGTTTTACCACAACATGACGAGCTGCAATATATTAGATGACTTGAATTTTTATAAATTAGCCCTGAAAGAAGTTACACAATTATGTGTGAATGGATGTTCCGTTTCAAACCTTCCGTTTTTTATGAAACCCGGTTTAATACAGCTTTATTGCATAATATTAAGCCTGATTAATTAATTTTAAAAGTTTGCCCAGAGTACACAGCAAAACGTCTGCTTCCAATATTCAGCTCTGTTCGGGTGAAGAGAAGCTTCCCGAGGATGGCTTGCAGGGTATTTTGGTTGTGCTCCCAAAGATAGGCACCGCAAAAGCAAACGCAGAATCATGCTTCTGTCCATCCCTTCCAAAGTACTGCCCAGTACACTTTTAATCCGCATTAAACCAAAGCTTAATCAATCTCTGAAAAGGTAGTAAGCTTTCGTCCAAGTCGTTCGTGTATTGACCAGATTAACACCCCACGCACCATAGTTGAGCTAATGAACGAATGGCAGTCGGTGCTTCCTTGTTTCCGTTGATTATAGCACAGCGTTTGACACCGTCCACCGTGGAAGTATTTGGGAAGCGCTTAGAACCAGAGCTGTTCCTAAGAACCTGTCAGCTTTAATCAGAGCACAATATGCAAAATTTCAAGTGCGAAATAACCCACAATGATGAGCTCTCGGACAAGAGCACAACCAGCGCAGATGTTCGTCAAGGAAGGTTACTTTCGCCAATTTTCTTTCTTATTATTATTGGTGGCACCCTACACAATTCCGTAGATGATAAGAGGCGAGACATCTACTGGAACCACTAGAAGAGCTCGCTTATGCGGATGACATTTGCTTATTATCAGAAAAGCACTCCGACAAGCAAACCAAACTCGATGCTCTGTGCGCCGAGTCGAGTAAATTTGGCCTTAAAATCAACATCGACAAACGAAATCAATAAAAATTACAAAAATTGTGTGCTCCATGGCAAAGAAATTGAACGAGTCGCAAGTTTTACCTACCTCGGTCATGTAATATCTGATGAGAATAGTGCGGAAATGAGTATCCCGCATATGCTCATCTGGAACTCATCACAAATATCCTTCCAAACAAAAATGAGAGTTTTTACAACAAACGTCATCTCAGTACTTCTCAATGGGTGCGAGACATGGCTTGCAACCGACCATCTAACCGTAAAAATTCAAAATTTTATAAACAGATGTCCCGGCGTATTCTCAAGGTGGTGTGGCCACAAAAGTGCAACTTGTAGCTAATGTCTAACCATATAAAACTACGAAATTGGAGGTGGATAAGGCCCGCACTGCGAAAAGGTGCAACGAAGTCTGTCGATAATCTCTTGATTGGAACCCTCAAGAAAGTTGCAAGAGGGGCCGACCTAAAACTACATCAAGAAGTTCGCTACAAAAAGAAGTCGATGAATGCGAGAAATCGTGGAGCGCACTAAAGTTGTTAGCCGAAGCAAGGGCCAAGCGTAAGTGCTTTATTGAGGCCCTATTATCCAATAGAAGATAAAGAAATGATGATGATTATAGCGATGACCAACTCGAAGGAATCGGCTTGCTACAAAACTCCTTTTTTACTGTTTTGAGCTTAACAAATACTAATAAAATACGAAAAATGGTATTTGGAAAGTCTGAAATATGTTTTTAAACTTCTATTTTTTTTTTCATTTAATATTTAATAGCTCTCGCCTGCTCATTTGGTAATGTGAAACCTGATGAAGCTGAGTGAATTCGCTTAAGTGGCACATCAGTGGAGAATTAAAAAAAATCCTTTTTGATGATGAAAAGATTTTAAAGGAATTCACGTAAACAAAAACACTTTTTGCTAGCATTTTTATTAAATGGTGGCTGTCGTAGGCGAATGTGTTGGTGTGTGATTACGAATCGGAAATGCGTTGGTTCAAATCTCCATGAATGAAACATCAAATGATAGAAAAAGTTTTTTCTAATAACGGTCGCCCTTCAACAGGCAATGGCAAACCTCCGAGTGTATTTTTACCATGAAAAAACTGCTCACAATGAAGAGCTCAACCAAACACCAAAAAAGGATGTAAACGCCAAATACTGCATACACATATATAATATACTGCACAAAAATTTAAAATCTTATTTAAAACATATCAAGGCGAGTTCTAAAGGGTGATCGGATGGGAGCTACTTTTTCAATAGGTTTTTTTGACAGATCACGCGAGACTATTGTCAAACTAAACGCATACTTTTACCAGTATTCATTGACATCTCATCATGGAAAGTCTTTCGCTTGAACAACGTTTTCAAATCGTATGATTTTATCTTGAAATTCGGCGCTCAGTGAAAAGTGTTCATTGCGCGCTCAGGTCAACTTACGATGTTCAGCGATGAGGTCAGTTTTTGGCTTAAAGGCCTAGGAGGAGTGTTCAAAAAGTATCGCGAATTTTGTATTTTTTTCAAAAATTATTTATTTATTCATTAATATCTATTTTGTCCCCTTCAAAGTAATCCCCGTGAGATATTATACACTTGTGCCAACGTTTTTTCCAATCTTCGAAGCACTTAAAAAAATATTTTTTTTTTTCTATCTTGTTCAGCTCCTCCTTCGATGCCGTCTTTATCTCGTAAATCGTAGTGTAGCGTCGTCCTTTCATGGTCCTCTTCAGTTTCGGGTACAAGAAAAAGTCACAAGGGGCCAGATCTGGGCAATACGGTGGCTGTGGCATCATTAGTGTGTTGTTTTTGGCCAAAAAGTCGCGCACAATCAACGATGTGTGAGCAGGGGCGTTATCGTGAGACAAGAGCCAATTTTTGTTCTTCCACTAATCCGGGCGTTTCTGGCGGATTGCATCCCGCAAATTGCCAATAACTTGCAGGTATTATTCCTTATTGACCGTTTTACCCTGTGGCAAGAACTTATGATGCACAACGCTCCTGCCATCGAAAAAACCGGTAATTAACCTGCGAAAATTCAAAATTCGCGCCCTTTTTTGAACACACCTCGTATAAGCAAAATTTCCGTATTTGGGCTGAATAACAAAACGAATCCATTCATTCAACAGCCATTACATGCGTTGAAAACAAACGCTTGGGCTGGAGGAATCATCAGCCGATATTTCTTCAAAGACGAGGCTGGTGCCAATATAACAGTGTATGACGAACGGTATTAGGCCAAGGTATACGACTTTTTGATGCCAGATGAACGGATATTGAAGTCCGTGATTTCCACCACATTTGGTTCCAACAAGACGGCGCTACTTGTCACACAGCCCGTGAAACAATGGATTTATTGAATCGTCGTTCGTCTCGTCTCGGACCAGCGGATTTGCCACCAAGACCATGTGTTATCACACCTTTGGACTTTTATTTGTGGAGCATGAGAGTATGTGAAGTCTAAATGCTTTATGGATAAACCAGCTTCGATTGGGGCATTTGAAGGCAGCATTACTAAAGTTATTTACGAGATACCGCCCGAAGTCCTTCAGCGAGCCCCTCAAAATTGGTGTTTACAGATGGCCGAATTACGACGCAGTTGTGACCAACATTTGGAAGGGATTGTCTTTACAAAATCAAAACCATGAAGGGTTTTGCACAAAAATAATAAAGAATGCATAATCAATTTGAATTTTCGTTGTTTTATTTCAATTTAATATCCGATACCTTTAAATTGATCAACTTTTTTTTTACTTTTTAGTAAATTTTTAGAAACGTGAAAGAAAAAAGTTGTATTTGATTGATATTAAGCTTTAATGTAGCTTATCTAATAACCCTTTCGAAAAATAAAGTTCGTCTGAAGCCAAGTTGTTGGTCAGTTGTTAGTTGTTGGTCAAGAAATCGTTTATTTAGGGTAAACTACTGGACAAAGTAAAAATTAATGTTTCAATTCTGGAGGTAAACTCTAAAGAATAGTTTTAGACCTACCGCAACCTATACCTCATCATCTACTAAATATACGAAAACTTGAATACTTCGTTTCATAGTTAATCGTTAACTTTTTATATGCAACGAAAAACCCGCAATATTGCAAAAGACTAACAGCATTAGCAACAGAATGACGCGCAAGTAACAGGGTAATTATTACGTAACTCGCACACATCCCACAGTGTGTGTACATTCATCCCTACCAGACAAACTTGACCATAAGACGGCGAAGGAGCGACTGAACCATTCAAGTCGTGCAACTTCAACCCTTTTTGACAACGAACTTACGTTGCAGCATCTTTAATGATACCCGCTGCATGAACGATCTGCGCCAGCATTAACTGGTCAGCGCGGTCAAAGTTGAAATTTGCTTGAAATTTTCCCACAGTTTCTGGAATTCAGTGCTTAGAATATACTTTTTGTGATGTTTCACAAGAAAATCTTTCATTTATATCATATCTTTGATGCCTAAAACTTGTTATTCCTGCTTGTGAGACAAGAAAAATAGTACTGTCGTACGTTGCACTTGGATATTCAACGGTTTGTGGTAATAAAGCTGCGGCAGTACTATCGCCATGGTTGCGCATTTTACTACGTACCCTTTATTGTTTAAGGGCCTAGAATTATATAACGTAGATTTTCGTAGCAAGATTTTGATCTTAGTTAGACGTATCGTCATCATTTTTCTAGTTCTACAAATAAGCAGAATCCGCGTGGGCAATTTTGCTGAAGTAGTTCCTTGCTAGGGGCAAAACATATATTTAAGGCACTCAAAGCTCTATCATCCTGTTAGATTAAGCAATACTCATTTATAAGTGTATCTAAAAACTGAATCTAGTAGGAACGCACAATCGCATCCGGCTAATTTGGGTCCCAGCACACAGGGTATAGGTAACTGGGAACGAAGTAGTAGACATATTGCTGAGAGAGGCTGTGGCCCCGCCTTTAATAGGATATTTTCTTGCTATGCGATAACACACCATCTAAGGAAAACTTAGGAGTGGGGCTATGGGGCTACACTAGGCTACACTCCCTTATTGGGAGTGTACAACCAAAAGAGGTTTAAAAATACAACACCCTAAGGATAAACTGAGAATGCTCACGGGCATTCTCACAGGCCACTGCAGACTACGTAATCATCTGCACACGATCGGGATATGGTCTACTGATTCTTGTCGTTTTTGCGACCAATCTGAGGAGGCTCCAATGCACCTTCTCCTTGAATGCAGATCTTTCTTGAGTTTAATGAAAGAATTGATCTGGATGAGGTTCTGTGATGAGTAGAGGGCACAAAAGACGATGAGGTTAAAGTGCAAACCTCAAATAAATCTAAAGAAAGGCTTCCTCTTCCTCTGCTACCACCAGCTGGTACCGCATTGAATATTTGCAGAGCCAAAGTGTTTGTATCCGTTGGGACGATATGACCCAGCTAACGAGATCGCTAGATCTATATTTGCTGCGTTATGTTTATGTCGTCGTAAAGCTCATGCAACTCATTGTTCCATCGCTTGCAATACTCGCCATGGCCAACATGCAAAGGTCCAAAAATCTTCCGCAGAATCTTTCACTCAAATACATCAAGGGTCGCTTCATCGGATATTGTCATCGTCCAAGCTTCTACGCCATACTATAGGACGGGCATGATGTTGCGCCTTACAAAAAATTATATGAACTAAATGACTCCTAAATCCAATATTTCAATGACCGGTCTCAGGCAATAATTAGAGATAAAATATGACGTCTTCAAAGGAAAAAAAACCTTGGCGAAAGTAATGTGATAGAATTTCGAAATATTGATTACTAGTACACTAAGAAAGAACTTTATCAAGCTCATTTCGGATCATTTCTGAATCGGATGGGTTTCTTACAATAGAATAGATTTTAAAGTCACCAGCACCGAGTAAAGACTTAGCATATGGAAAATACTTTTTTATGTTATTGATAAACAAGACAAATAACAAAGGGCCCAAAATATCACCTTGTGGGATTTCAGATGACACAATGAACAAATTTTACTGATGATTGTGACACACATCTACGATTCAAGCGATAGGACTCCAACGGAGAAATATGAAATGGAAGCCAATGCGCGCTAATTTGTGAACAAGTATTGAAACCCTTTAAAAAGCCTTAGCGGAATGCGTATACAACATCGGCCTGGAAATCTTTCTGGAAAGCTGCTATGCAATCTTCTGAGAAAACAACCAAATCGATCCACCAGGAATGAAGCCGTGCTGGTTGGGACAAATTAAGCTTTTGACTGCAAAAACATCGCAAGTTTCACAATGCATTCAAACTTTATAAGGACATAAAATTATATGATACGGGACAGGAGACAGGGTCTGGTGAACTTGTTCACGGATGGCTCGAAGTTTGAAAGAAGGGATCGCGGAGGAGTGTTCTGCGAGGAGCTCTCCATCAGGCTCAATTTCGGATTACCGAATCACTGCGGTAAGTTCCAAGCAGAGGTAGCCGCAATCAAAGTAGCAGCTGATATACCGCTCACTTGCATAATAACTGTTACGGAAGTAAATATCTACCCCGGAGCTTAATGAAGGTGCATTCGAAATTGGTCAGGAGTAGACTAACTCCACTTTCGATCGCCTTGTCTACCTGTGGTCTACTCCTGTAACTTTGGGTAATTTCAGAGAGCCCTGGGCAAGCACACAAACTTGCAAAGTCGCGAAATCATCCTGCCCACATATGTGTCGAAGGCGTACGAGGCATCTTGACGAAGATAGTTGACAAAATATCAGCTCTCAAATTTCATGGGTGCCCTCACAGGACACTATCCCGAGGTATTCATACTCTGAGACTCCTTTACTCCATTACATGCATGCATCAGCTACATCGAGGGTGAGGTGGAATTATCTCAGCACCTTCTCTCGCGGAGCTAAGATTTTGGCACCGTGGTTCTCACTTCCTTGCTATGCAGGCCTTGATATTTAAAATCTGATGAATTTCATCAGCGGCATAGAGTGGTTAGCACAACCGTAACCACCCACCTTCCTTCACCCCCTCTATTTCCTGTCGTCGTTTTGGTTTCCTGCACCTTACTTTCTTTGCAATAGTATCACAAACGATGAATTTGATATCTGTGTGTTTAGTTTTCCTACTCTCTGGCCAACCATTCTAACCTAACCTAATTTATAAGATGTGCTTTACTTAGCTCCTTTAATGTAACCCTGGGCGAAAAGCTTCGATGAATTCTATAAAGAAACACGTCTATTTACATACGTAAATATGCTTTGACTTGAACTCTAATTGGATTATTAGCGACGCTAAAAAACGTTATCCCCCAATATGCCGCTCGTAAACGAGAGGCATTTAAACATAACCTAATTATCTACCAATCAAGAGGGAAGATGAGACAACTGTGGTATTTTTGGAGTTGGGAGAACAACCAGGTTTCTTCTGCAGATGTTTCTATAAATTTGTGCTCATTCATGCGTACATACTCGTACATACATATATGTATATACATATGTACTTTAATTAATCGAATTCCATGTTCGATACAATTTATGATTCATAATTCAGACAGCACATGCATACGTACATACCTACTCGTACAAGGATCATACAATGCAATCTCGAATTGGAAATTGAATACCGAATGTCAACTCAACTGCAGACACAACAGAAAATTTGTTTAATGTACAATATAATGGAACTTGAAAGCTTTCGTGTGTGTTGTGTGTATGTGTAATATGTCTACAAAAATGTAGTTGTATGTAGTTGTAATGCCTCCACATGTCTTTCAGATATCTTTCAGAGATTTTCTAGCCTTATATTATATATGTACTCGCATATGTATAGGTATGTAGCTCGATGTATGTAAATGGAAAGGTACAGTTGTGCAAGGGATAATAAGGCGAGTGGTTGCAAAATCGAAATTTGGTGTGTAGGGAAGCAACATTAATAATAAAAAAATTCCTTTGAGATTTATAAAAATTTTTTATAAAAAAAAATGAATTTATAAAAAAAGTTTCCTCTGAGATTTTTCTCGGTCTAAGATATAAATATGAGTAAAAATTTATAAATGTAAAGTTCAAGATAATTATTTCCATCACTCAAATTCATTTTTTTTTTTATTTAGTGAAAAAAGTGAAAAATGAAAATCCCAATCGGATGATTAATTTTGCGCCACCATAATTTTTTATAATATCCGAGTTATACCAGACCCCTTAGCCAAATGGGTTGGTGCGGGACTACCATTCAGAATTCGGAGTACGAATCTCCGTCAAACACCAAAATGAAGAAAAAGTTTCTTCTAATAGCAGTCGCAAGCCTCCGAGTGTATTTTTGCCATGAAAAAGCTTCTCATAAAAAATATCTGCCGTTCGGAGTCGGCTTTAAACCGTAGCTCACTCTATTTGTGGAATAATATCAAGACGCACGCCACAAATAGGAGGAGGAGCTCGGCCAAACACCCAAAGGGGTGTAAAAAAAATTTAAATTTTATTACAGAGGTCGAGCAATTGAAAAAGATTCATGACACTCTATCTTTTTGTCGATTTTGAAGCTGTATTCGACAGCACGAAAAGGGATTTTCCTTATGTCGCGTTGTCTGAATTTGGTATCCCCGCAAAACTAATACGGCTATGCAAGATGAGGTTGATCATTGTGAAGGAACTCTCCAAGTCGTTCGATGCCAAACGAGGTTTCAAATAGAGTAACTGGCTGGCGTGTGACTTCTTTAGCCTGATGCTGGAAAAGATAGAGCGAGCCGCAGAACTCAATCGCTCCGCTACAACTTTTTATAAGAGTGTTTGTAATTGCTGACGTGTGCCGATTATATCGACATCATCAACCTTGACAACCGCGTTGTTAGTTCTGCCATTTCCAAACTGAATAAAGAAGCAAAGCAAATGGGGCTGATGGTGAACGAGGACAAAACGAAGAACCTCCTGCCATCAAAAAAAACAGTCGGTGCACTCGTGTATCGGCACCCACGTTAATTTTGACAGTTATGATTTATGATACTATGATACTTTATGAGATGTCGTTTATTTAGGAACCAGCATTAACTCCGATAATAATGACAGCCTTGGAATCCAACGTAAAATCTATTTTGCCGCCAAGTGCTACTTTGAACTGAGTAGCCAATTGGGTAATAAAGTTTTCTCTCAACGAACCAAACTCACACTTTATAAGGCGCTCATCATTCCCGTTCTATCGTAGGAGGCATAACGATTGGACAATGACAACATCCGATGAGACAGCGAATAAAGATTCAAGGGCTCCGTTGGCTGCGCCATGTCGTCTGAATGAATATAAATGCTTGGGCCCTGAAAGTATTCGATGTGGTACCTGCTGATAGCAACAGAGGACAAATCAGATGGAGAAGCACTAGGCTTAATTTGATGTGCCCAACTGGGTGGTACGAGAAAAAAGCAACTGGTGCGCGTTTTTAAACCCGGCCGCTCTCTTAAGCGGGGATCACGCCAATCATGAAGGAGAAGATGATTTCATATTCGCTTATTATTTAAATTAGTTTCAAGTTTGTATATCCTCCATTAAGCAGGACCGATTGCTATCGTTTCGGCCTTGAGGCAATGCTCATAAATATGTGCAGTATAGTATTTTCAATAAAAATAAAATGAATAATTGGCACGTACACTTCTGTTAGGTGTTTGAGCGAGCTCCTTCTCCTATTTGTGGCGTTCGCCTTGATGTTGTTCCAGAAATGGAGGGACCTACAATTTTCGGCCGCTTCGAACAGCAAATGGTTTTAAAGAGGACCTTTTTC
This sequence comes from Anastrepha ludens, assembly GCF_028408465.1. Lineage (NCBI taxonomy): Eukaryota > Metazoa > Arthropoda > Insecta > Diptera > Tephritidae > Anastrepha > Anastrepha ludens. Next base: position 28,695,797 of record NC_071498.1, on the reverse strand, counting down.
ATGGCAGAAATATACTCGGAGACTTGGCATTGCCTGCCCAGAGGCGACCGGTATAAGAAAAAACTTGTTCTATCATTATACTATTTTGAACCTACGCACTCCCGAATGGTAGTCACAATTTCTTTTCTTCACAGCAGGCTAAAAAAGTTTCGTTATAGTTAGCTTAACCTGACGATGACGGAATACCGATTGCCATCCTCTACCTCGACATTTCAATTCCGGTTCAGTTTGGGATTAATGAAAATAAAATTCATTTTAAAATATTAAAAGTGAGGCACTAAATATTTTTTTCAATCTAAAATGCAATATCTAAAGGGTAGTCACTAATCAAAATTGTTGATTAGCAGAACTAACGCAATTGCCTGAAAATAGTTCATTTGTAGTAAGCAGTAAAACTTTTCCTTGGGGCATGCTGCAACTGGTTCAGTTCTAGTTTCGGCGGGACTAGTTCAAATATAGTCCCGATATTTTTTATTTAGTAGTCTAACACTCGAATATTTATTCACTGAATCGCAATTTGACAGCAGGAAAACTATGTGTGTACGTATGTGTGTATGCTCTCATGTATGCCATTGGACAATAAAAGCATTCTAGCATCAAATATTTAAATGTTCTTTGAATTCTGAAGAGGCAAATTCAGCGATGAACTGTGATGCAACGTAGACGAGTGGTCGGGTAAGTCTGAGACACATATAATATATGTATGTATGTATATGTATTGAAGAAAATTGTGCGTCCAAGGAATATAAACTCTACCTCTATTTACATGTACTTGTGAATGTATAGAATATGTAATAACTTTCTATTTCCACTACCCACATGAACACGTCTCATTTATGGATATCACACGCACAACAAAACGGATTCTATCTTTTGCCACCTAACCCAAAGAATTATTAACTCCTTAGTTTGGACATTTTATGGACAACCACAAGGGCCGCTTCTTTATACCAGACTTGAGAATTAAATTGTAGTGGAGAACAACAAATTAACAAAAGCAATATAACCACCAACGACAAGAATGTTGCCTACAAAGGCGTCGTGAAGCGAGTTTTTAAGAGGATTAGCCCACTTTTAGGGTTCTGCAGTAAAAAATGATGTTCACACTACAGTGAGAATTACTTCATCCATACATATAAAACTTATATTACTTCTCTTGATCTTCAATGCATGTCCTTGGTGATTTTAGCAATACTGTATTTTTAGGTTTTCAAAACTTTTTGCACCAATTCGTCGATGCTTTCTGTGATTTTACAGAAGTTTGCCGGCAGGGTGATACATCAATTTCCATTCGCCCATTTCCAATATCCAATAATTGTTTTGCAATATTTCCAGCCGATGCATCCCGTTGTAGTTGTACACGCATGTTAGTTTTGTAAGGCAATTTCTGTAAATGACGCCATAGAACTGATGATTTAAGACATGCATTAAGTTCATCAGCGGGTGTTGAACGTGGTATAATGGGCAGTGTTTGTCGAAAATCACTAGACAATAAAATGAGTGCGCCACCGAAGATCCGCCTGTGTCCTCTCAAATCTTACAGTGTACGATCAAGCGCTTCCAATGCTTTCTTGTGACACAGTGTACATTCGTCCCATATGATAATTTGACACGTTTAGAGTACTTTTCCCAAGAAAAGTCTTGCCTGTACCACCAGGCGCATCTATGAAAAACAGTCCACAGCTTTGTTCTGTGACTGCACACATAATTCTGTGAAACGCAATGCGTTATTCTGGAATCAACTGCAGAAGATTTGTTCTAACGAATGTCTCCAGTTCGTCAGAACCATAGTGTGTTTCTCGTTGCAAATCTCGATCGAAAAGGTTGTTTGCTGGTCGGTTTGAAGCAGGCACTCCCAGTTGCACCAGTGCCTTGTTAGCGATTGTCATACATATGTCTTCAATCAAAATCTATGTTACATCGATGAACATTTCATATTCTGTGCAAAAATACATGGTCATACTAATTTTTATGACAATCGGTCGAACGGGGCAGAAGTTGCTACTCTGCAGCGCCACCTAGTGGCGAGTGGCATCAATGAGCATATTCTACAAGCCCTCTCCGTGGAAAAATACATATATATACCAATTTTTATAATAATCGATCCAGTAGTGTTTGAGTTCATCGATGACATACAGACAAACATTCACTTTTTATGCAAGATTCTCGAAACTGAAGATTAATTTTAAAAATAGACTTTCGCCGTCTTCTTCTCATAAATTCTTTCTGCAATTCTATTACTTTTTTTTATTTGTCATTTATCAGTTCGGATTTCCTAAAAACCTCGGCGCATAACAGCATTTTGGCGACAGCGAATCACTATTGATTTACAATAAATTAGGTAATTTCTCCTTTATTTTTTATTAAGTTATACAAGACTAAATTAATTCATTTGTGTGCAATTTATGTATAAATAAAGAATGAGCGCCAGGGATAGTGCACCGAGGCCGTAAAATATTGTATTAAATACAAATCACGATTATCAGTTTTCAGTAGCGACACTGCGCGAAAGGCATATATGTACGTATGCCCTCTGTATTCTGCAATATAAAAACTGTTAACATAGTTGTAAATACTAAGCTTTCTGTGTACACGCAAACCTATACATGCATACATGCATAAACTTCCTCCACAGCATTCAAACTTTTCTTGCTTTTATTCTAAATTTCTTTGCCATGTTAAATGAAGAAAATAAGCGCAGAGCGACCGTCCGCAAGTGGGCAGGAAGGAACGGCATTGTGGATGGTAATTGTGCGCTTGCCTTTTGCCGTCAGCAGTTTCTTCGTAGACAAGTTTGTCACAATACACCAGAAATCATGGTGAATATGTGTTTAGAGCGAGGAGGTGAGAGCTGAGGAGGAAGTGTCAAGCTTCTTAAATTTCGAATGAATTTGAAATAGGGAATTCAAAAATGGAAAGCATCGAACAGACAGAAAAAAATTTAATGAACAAGCCGGTTCTGCTTTGCATTTCCATTTTCATATACCCTTGTATGCCTTGGTATTGGTAGTTTTGTTGTTGTTGCAACTAACGTTGAGTAAAAATTATAAATGAAAATTCCAGCAAGAACAATGTCTAAACGTGACAGAAACTTTTCTGCAAAACCTCCGCATTACAACTAATTCCTAGTGGTGGGGAAGTTTTGCTGTTCTTTTTTTTTTGTTGTAGTTCTGAAACTAGAAATTTTGCATTTTGCTTTTATTGCTTTAATGTGGAATTTTGTGTGTTTAATTGTTTTCTTACTTCGTTAGCTGTGTCTACTTGGCTCTGTAGAAGTGTGAGGTGCCTTAAAAATTGTTGTACATGAAAATACTGAAAAGTACAACATTTCGAAGTAAATATTAAGTGAGAGAGAAATAATGCCAGGAAATAAAAATGTTGCTGTATGAAACAGTGGTGCCATATATTTGTATTGCCATAGTTTTTTTTTGCCGAAATCGTTAAAAAATTTCGTATTTTTTGACATAAAGACTCATATTTTGCGTGTAAAGCAGACGAGTTCGTCGAGCGGACTACATTCCAAACAAATGTATATAAAAAATGGGCACGAAAAATATTGGACGGGCGAAAATCATTATAACATAAAATTTGTATAAGCTTTGATAGCTTTTTATTTTATTCAAAAAACTCAAATCAATCAAGTAAAATGGCACATTTTAGGTTTGACTCCTCTCATTAGACGGTGGACATTAGTTACGATATCTGCCGCTCTCTGCCATTTCATGATAAGCTGCTGCTCATTTCCAATTTTTTTTAATTTTTATTTTTAGCAATTTTCTTTTAACTATTGCCCGATATTTTTCAATGGATCGCAATTGTGGACAGTTTGGTGGTTTGGGATCGTTTTGAACAATATTTATCCTACGATTTTGCATACCAGTTTATGGCAAGACGGCTATAATGGTACGATGCTAAATCGGGCCAGAACAGAACTGAACAAAACCTTTATGTTGTATTATGAACGGCAGCAAACGTTTTTGAAAACATTTCATCAAATAAATTTTCTTGATTTATAGCGCCCATGGTAATGAACATTTCGCTATTCATACTACACTGACAAATGGCTTGGCAACTAAAAATTTTTTAGGGAACTTCTCCAACATCTTTAGCTTAAAGGCACCTGAAACTCCTCCTCTCTTCGTTGTAGTATAAAACTCAGTGCCCTGAATCTGCTTTGACGCATGTTTCATCGTCCATGACCACATATGACTGTATAATTTTTACGCACGTGCTTTAGCACTCATATTTGGTTTATCATTTCGATTGGGTGCTACAATCTATTTTTATATGATTGTAAATTTTTACTTTTGCGTACTTTTTGGGCATAAACTTTCGACACATTGACCTGTTTTGCAGCATCTCGAAGTGAAAATGAATGAATTTCGAAATAATGGCACCACTTTTTTGACTTTTGACTTCTGCGACACAAATACTTTTTTTCTGTGATGAGTCAACACAATCGACTAGGTTTGTTTGTGTTAGTTGTCTTTAGTTTGAAAAATTATAATGGAATCAGCTCTTTTGTCATGAAAAGTATACGTAAGGCGCAAAATTAATCACCCTATTGGAAGATCTATAATTTTTGCAAATAGCTCCGCTCGTCAATTATGCTTGACATTTCTGAACCAAACAGCCGCAGTATACAAACAGACAAGCAAAGGTCAAAATGAAGATTTCCATCTCCCAAAATCATTTCTTTTTATTTAGTAAAAAAGTTATTTGAAAACCACTCAAGTAGTTCCTTCACTTACCAGTGAAACTCTAGTAAAGTTCGGCCCATCCGATCGGGAGGTTTGTAACTACTAGAGGTGCAAAACTATTGATAGTTTTCGTTTTCAATCACTTCACTTCACATTACTTTACACGCAACCCACACATTTTTCGAATGCAAAAAATGGCAAGAGGAACGCGAACTACTCCCAGCCGTAGGAGGAAATGTAACGACCGAAAATATAGTCCCGAAAATGATAGGAAAAGAAGAAAATTGGGAGAAGATAGCTTTCTGGAAAACGTTCAATGCAGGAAGTAACCTCACCTGACTCAGGTACAACGTAGGCACTTATGTAGTGCAATAGGTAACTCCACCCCGAGGTCATGTGAGAGCGATTCCGGTATGGATCTAAGTCCACGATGAGGAGAATGTTTTTTAGCGGGTGAGAGTCCCACATACCACTGTTGCGACGGCACCTTTGAGATACATAAGTCATTTTTTAAACTCCTCGACGAAAAAATATAAGAAAATGTAAAAATTGCAGCATATGGATGAGTTCTGCTTCTTGCATTATTAGAGTGCATTTCGGAATTCACTTTTCGCCCCACTTTATTACCACAATCTGGCCCAAAAATGTTAAATTTAGTCTCATCACTAAATATTACTTTTGACCAAAACTCGTTGGTACCACAAATGTACTTTTTTGCGAATTCCAAAAAAGCGGGTTATTGCCTGGAGCACTAAGCGTTCTTCGCGCAGTTCCCTCACAAATTTTTTATTCTGCTAGTCTTAGCGAGATTCCTATTATCTTCTGGGGCAGAAATGCATGGGTTTGCTTGATTTTTCTAATAATAACTGTCTTAACGCGGGACTTCAATTTTTCAGACCATCCTGATCGCTATCCTACGTTTAAGGAAGTCCGCTGCAAAATACTGTAGATAGTTGAAATTTTTATTTTTGCGGAATTTGATAACTCTTTTAAAGTTCTTCCTTCAGTCCGTAAATTAAATATTATTCTTCTTTCCTCCAAAGTAGTTTCTTTTGATTTTCTATCCATATTTTAACAAGTTCTCGGTTCGCGGTTTACACCTTTATGTTTTTTTTTTTATTTCTTTCATGAAATAGCTAAGTGTTTCAAAAAATGAGTTTTTAAAAGTGGACCCGAGATGAAATAATAATTTTTTGGACCTTCAACTACGAAAATTAGATTTCCGAATACTTTTGTGAGGCACTGAACTCTTTTCAAATCATTCAAAGCGAATTACCATATGTCTGTTCATGTAAAACTTGCCAGTAACTTAATCTCCGAGAATTCACCCTCAAAGAGAAAAATAGCAAAAAAGTACATGAACGAAAAACCAGGAACAATTCGCAAGTTTTACGAGTAGCTGATTAAACTATTGGCAGAAAAATCACAAAAATTAAAAATTTCTTCAGTTGAGCTACCTTAAATTAAAAAAATAAATAAAATGCCAAATACCGAGGATTTTATTTTGTCCCCAATAATTTATTCCATTTCCTCACCACTGTCAGATTAAGAACGTTCCATAAGCAAATGTATTATTGTGGCAATCACAGCTTTCTTCATATATTCCTTGCTTCCGTCTATGCATGCATGTATTGGATATAGAAATAAGTTTCCGCCCTCGTAAAATAGGAGGTGCTGCTGATACTAATTTTGTATTCGCTCTAGTAATATACTGGTGATTTCAAGATCTACGAGTATATGTGAGGTCTCGATCGCGTAGTTGACATTCGTTTGAAGCGCAAAAATCCTTTCTTATCTGACGTCAAAAATGTTTACGTTCGTCGCGAGAAAACGCCATTTGCGAGAAGTCATGCTTCATTCTTGCCTTTTAAAGAAAAGTGCAGCTAAAACGTGTCGAATATTAATTAATATTAACGGTAGTCACGCTCCATCAAACACAACTTGTAAAGAGTGATTTCGACGCTCCCAAAGTAGCAATTTCGATGTGAGTAATAAAGATCGCGAAGGTGCACCGAAAATATTCGAAAATACTCAATTACAACAATTATGAGATGAAGACGCATGTCGAACCCTTGAGAATATGTCTAAAGAGCTGGATGTTTACAGATCAACCGTCGGTAAACGTTTGCACGCGATGGAAATGGCCCAGAAAGCAGGTAACTGGGTGCCACATCAATTGAAGGAGAGGGATATCGAGAGATGTTTGCTTCTTGAATCACATAGTCACTGGCGATGAAAAATGGATCTATTATGAAAACCTAAGTGTCGAAAATGTTGGAGCCTGCCAGATGACAGCTAAAAAAGGTATTCATGCTTCAAAGGATATGTTTTGCATCTGATGGGATCAGAAAGGTGTCATCTATTATGAACTCCTTAAACCATCTCAAACCATCACTGGCGATCGTTACCGACTGCAGCTAATGCGTTTGAATCGAGCTAGAAAAGAAAAGCGGCGGGAATGGGACGGTAGGCATGTCAAACTGATTTTGCTGCATGACAACGCCAGGTCACATGTTGCTAAATCGATCTAGAAATATTTAGAGGGACTGCATTGGGAAATCTTGCACTACCCGCCGTATTCTCCAAACATTGCACCTTTGGATTACTATCTTTTTCGATCAATGCAGTCAGTCCTTATTGGAGAGCGGTTCACTTCTTACGAGAGCTTCGCAAACTGGCTCAATGAATGGATCAAGTCAAAAGAACTCGCATTTTTTGTCAGAGGAATCCGTGTGCTGTCTGAAAGGTGGCGTGTATTATTTAATTATTTAAATAACTCGCAACTTTGGCTAAGAAAGGATGGAAACTTATTCCCATATCCAATAAGTATGAGCATATATTGTTAAATTGGTTAATAACCAAGGAGTACAGACATAAAACACAGAAAATGCTTTCAATGCTTTCGATTTATATTTCCGAAACTGCAGTAACAGTGGCTGAAGGCTGTGGTTCAGAAGGGCATACCTCTATAACATTATTCCTATTTTTATCTAAATTTTATCTAACTTAATCTAAAATATATTTACCTACATTCTGAATTTCAATCACCATTTCTTCCATTTAGAACTTTGACTCAATTCGTAAATTTTAATTCGGGTTTAATTTTCTTTGCGAGCAGCTGTTTTTCTCAACTTGCAACTTCCCCTCAAAATGAAATGTTATTTTGCTCTCTCACTTCCTCCCTACTTTGCAAGTTTTTTCGGTAACTGAAGACCAAAACTTGATAGTTTGTAACAAATTATTTAATTCATGAACAGACCTCATAACATACCTTTCATTCCGCTATTTTCGGTGAGATACTATAGCGATAGTAGGAGGTGAAGGGTGAAGTGATAGTAGATATTTCCAGAAATCCCCAAAACCGCCGATGGTGTGACTATCGATAATTTCTCAAGTCGTAGCTCCTAGAGGGAAAATAAATGTTTTATAAAATGCTCTTAATAAAGGGGTTTCCAATAAGAGGTGTTATTTTAATATTCAAAGAAAAATGCTATTTTTTAATATAAATGATCGGTTGATTATTTCATTATAAAGAGGAAGGTATGCCGTTAATAGTGGAAAATAACATCAGGCAAATGACCACCACGACCACGCTCACAGGACAATATCCTTTTCATGAATTTTTCCATAACCGAATTGCAAAGTGCCTGCCCTATGTCCTCGATAGCCTCACGAATTCCATCTTTGACGTCTTGAATAGACCCTGGGCTGTCGGCGTAGACCTTCTCTTTCACGTGAACCCTAAGAAAAAAGTGACAAGGTGGGAAAACACAAGATATCGGTGGCCAATTGTGACCACCTCTTCGAGAGATAATATGGTCCGGAAACTTTTCCCCAAGATCAATGGTTTCATTGCTGTGTGGCACGTAGCGCCGTTTTGTTGAAAATAAACGTTGTGCAGATCAATACCACTCATTTCCGGCCATAAAAAATCGTTAATCATCTCTCGATAGCGCAATCCATTCACCTGTAACACCTGTTATTGGAAAACCCTATCCATATAAACATGCATACATACATATTTATATTCTTTATATACTCGTTATATCGCCCACATTTGATTTTCTGTTAATATTTTAAATATGTATGTATGTACATATGTATATGTAGGTATGTATGTATGTATGCACAGACATGGCGGCCCTTTAGTTCTGTTTTATATAGTACAGATTTAAATTTTCTTTACTTCATTTTGGTTGAAAAAGTTTTTGTTTGCCATAATTTGCATATTTTTATTCTGCACATACATACGAGTATACACATATGTATGTCTGTATGTAGGTATGCGAACAATCATAATAAATATACATACAAACATACTTACTTTTAAAGTACAGTACCTCGCAGGACTTGTGCATTCTTTTGTACGCGTTATCAAATCAAACAAAAACACAATCTAGCATAAATATATACATACACATACATATGTAGGCATAAATGTACGCGGAAACGGTAAGGAATTGAAATCCATCTGCATATGAACATACATTCAAACACATGTGGATACGGTCGAGGCGTGGTTACTTACAGCAAATGGAACCATTTGTATTAAACACAAAAACAAAAAGTAATAACTACTCACACATGCCCGCATGGGCATATATTGAATAAATACATTTGTTTTTGTAAAATCTCACCCCTAAACAACCAACTTAACGCGATTTAAGCGACCGCCGACACTGAAGCCGTCGACTTTAGGCGTATGAGCCGCCAAGAAAATATTCTAATAAGAAAGATCACCATTTTGCCGTTGTTGAAACCACCCCAATTTGTATGTATACTTGTATATGTGTGCACATGAACGTATATGTATGCATGTACGTTCACATTGTTAACAGAGTAGAAGGAAGCCAAGTAAAATTTACGTCATTTTTATGCTAATAAAATGTCGCTCGCTCAGGTTGACTAGTACTGAGCAAACTTGAGAGATTATGAGTGCGGTTTAACACAAATACTTACATGCCTAGATACAACATACATACGCGCATACACGCATACATACTTACATGCATACATACATGCGAGCATAAATCCCCGCACACAAGTACACGTAAATGGGAATGGTGTGGAAATCTGATAAGAACATTTTTTAATAGCACGCCAAGCAGTTTAAAGAAACAAAGGATTTTGGAATAGGGATGCTGACGGACTTCGGGAGCAATAATTTTATCTAACAGTATGTATGTATGGATATCTGAATAGGTGTATTTATTATGTATGTATGTACCTACATTAGCTATGGGGAAAACCTGAAGTGGTGGAACAACTTCCTGGTGCAGTGCTATTTCGCTCATTGCGAACTGGTGTGCTGGTGGCTAAATCTTTACCAGTTCAAAGGCAATCAAAACTATAATTGTACGGAGAGAAGAAGAAGCACCTTATTTTAGGATACATGCATGTATGTACGCTGGGGGTTGAAACTGTTTGAGTTTGGATTAAATTGTAGTAGTAATCATGGCTGAATATCTATTCGAAAACTAATAAAGCAATACAACAGAAACTTAATATAACTAACCATATATACATAGACAAGTAGCTAGCGAATAGAGTAACTAATAACTTTTCTAACCCAAGGTAATGGGTTAGAGGTAATAAGATCAAACACAGTTCAACTGATCTTGTACTACTACCACCCTTAAACGAATTATTAGAGACTGCGACAATTTGCGGCCGCCATTTGTAAATAAAGCACAGATGACGACTGTGACGTAATACGTACCGCGATTGTTTTTGCTTTTGCTTGTATTCTCTTAAAGGTTGAGGAAAAATTGTTAAAAATACGTATCACCACATTTCTCAGAACTTCGCAAGCATCTCTCTATCCTCAAACTGGAGTTTGAGGGTCGTGTCAGGGCAATCTTTCCGAGTGGGCAGTATTGGAACAAGGGAGAAATCTGTACTGATGCTGATACCACTGTCTTCACTGACGGTTTCGAGATGGAATCGAGAGTCGAAGCAGGGGTTTGCTCTAAATCAGCTAATTTATCTATTCCCTTAAAACTGCCGAATACTGCTAGTGTTTTTCAGACAGAAGTCTTTATGATTCTGCAGATATGCAGAATACTTAGGAATCGCGGGAGCGAGAGAGATAATAACATTTTCTCCGAGAATCAAGCTGCGATCACGGCTCTGCCATGGTGCAGATCCAAATTGGTCAGCTCCTGCAAGGAGGAAATCAAATCTCTTTGGTGAGCAGGTAAAATTTCCCTGATCTGGGTTCCAGAACATAGAAACATAGAGAAAAATGAAATTGCTGATGAGCTTGCCAGGAAGAAATCGACAGAATTGGTTTTAGAGGTCAGCACCCGGTCATCGGCATCCAACTGACTGTTATTAAAGAGGAATTGAGCAACTTATTTCTCAGGGATGCAGAGAAAAGATGGAGCTCCATTTCTTCGTGTGGTATTTCGAAAATCATATGGCTCCAGTACAAAAGATGCAGGACGCAGGTAGTCCTAAATACTCAACGCCATTTAATTGCCAAACTTGTAGTTAGGTTTACCATTGACGAAGACTCTGGATTTTGATGAACCACTTTGGGTTAGGTGATTTACCCATCAACAATACTCTCATCCTCTCATGTATCTTCTCCAAAGTGTCGTGCTACAGGCTGCACAATAGAGACCTCAAGAAAAAATTCGTCGTCAGGGCAAAAAAAATCATTTTTTTAATACCTGTATAAATCCCATTTCGTTTGATATCTATAATAATACTTTACCATCGAGGGAATATAAATACTTAAAGCAATTTTTTGAACTTTAGTCCTTTGGCTACAGGCTTGACCTCACGGACACTCAAGTATCCTTAAAAACTTTGTGCTCATCCCCCTGACGACTGATTAATGGACTCCTCGCTTAGTCAAAGCGAAACATTCTCAACTCACATTCCAACAAGGGCAGAGTGGGCGTTGTGCAGCATTTGCTGGCAAGGTCTGGTGAACCTGTTCACAGATGGTTCGAAATTTGATGGAAAAGTTGGCAGAGGGAGTATTTTACGAGGAGCTCTCCATCAGACTCATGTTCAGCTTACCGAACCACTGCAGTGAGTTCCAAGCAAAGGTAGCCGCAACTAAAAAAGCAGCTGTTTGGCCGCTTACTTGTTTAATAACTGTCACGGAAGTAAATATCTACTCCGACGGCCAATCGACAGTTTGGGCTCGATTATAGTACGTTCGAAACTAGCCGGGGAACGTCTTTCATTGCTTTCAATCGAACCCAAATTCTTTGATTTTAGGCTCATCTGGGTAAGTGGTCACAGCGACATTGCAGTAAACCGCGAGGCTGATGAGCAGGCTAAACAGCGGACTTGTGAGCAAGTTTCCCCGCGAAAGCAGAGAATTCGGATCCGCTTGAGTACCTGCGATCTACTCCTAGAAGGATGAACCTCGCGTTAGATCAGCAAGCGTGGCTAGGACAAACATTTGTAAGGTCGCGAAATCATTCTGGCCAAGTATGAATCGGAGGCATTTTTAAAGTTAACAAAATCTTTGCTGGCGAATTTCGTGGTTGCTGTGAGACTCGCCACTACTTCGCGTCCTTTGTTCATTAGTTGCATGGAGTATGGGGTGGACTCATCTTAGCACCATCTTCTTAGCTCTCGCGGGGCTAGGACTTATGCATCTTGGCTCTCTAGTGATATAGCAGGACTTGATATTAGCCACCAGATGAACTTCATCAACAACATAAAGCGGTGAACCGTAACTCATTCATCGTTCGGTTGTCACCCATAAACTTTTAGTTCAATTCGAGGCCAAAGCCTCCAATTTTGGGTGCATTGTGTAAATATGTATTTGTATTTGTATTCGTACCTCCTACATACAACTGGTGAATTGTGACTTTTGTTTTGACAGATGCCACTACAGTAATAAACTATATTATCTAACTCCCTTCCCCGAAAATTCTAATTCATAAAATTAAAAAGCCACTTTCGTATTCTTATACACTTGCTTATATTATATAATATATACTGTAATACAACAAATATACGTTCATATGCATGCTACTTTTACACAAGTATCCAAGCCTTCAAATGTCGATGTGGGTGAAATCAGCATCCGAATCTTATCACTTCGCAAATCAAGTGTTTATTTCCCTTTTCCTGCGTGTGCAATTTTTCAGCTTTTATGCTTTTCAGAATGAATTTTTTATTAATGAGTTGCTCCATTTTTCCCAATGTCGCCTTTTCAGTCCAAAACTGTTATCCATGTCATGCCCTGTGGGAAAGCATTGTAATTATGTCAAACGCAAAAACTTACAAGTTGTAATTTGGTTTCGTTTGAATTCATCCGTAATCAACACGCACATACATACATGTATACATACATACACACATTCATTCACATTTGCACAAGTAAGTATGTATAGAAGGAAAACCTTAATCCCAGTTAGAAATCTCAATCGACCTTTTCTTACTATCTATTCCGAAATCGAATTACGCACCTCAGCTTTGTACAAGTAATTCGAAAACGAATAATTTATGCAGCCCTAGTGCTTCTGCACAGTTTTCGACACCTGCGTACTTGTATTAGCAAGATTCTCTCCGCTATGCTGTGTTGAACTAAAATTACACAGGCCTTCAAAGGCGACACTGATTTCCCATGTATTTATTGCAGAAGATCGGCAATAAACCCCATAAAAACATGTTTTTGGGTGATTTCCCACTTCTTTTTTCAAAAACCGGACGTCCTTGAATCTTACGCTTCTTAACCACTTGGACTACATATGAAAGTTCCAGTAAACTCAGTGTTCAGTTTGAGGACATTAGCTCAACTTTTCGATTTCGCATTCCTCGTAGTGAATCCATAGCTCTGAATTTGAAAACTGACCACGGATTTGTAATCACCGACCTCGAACAACCTCCGAGTATGCATTTCAATGCGACCGCCGTAGCCGAATGGGTTGGTGCGTGACTATCACTCGGGAGTGCGTAGGTTCAAATGATAGAAAAAGTTTTTTTCTGATAACGGTCGTTTCTCGGCAGGCAATTGCAAACCTCTGAGTGTATTTCTTCCATGAAAAATTTGCTCAAAATCATTTGCCTTTTGGAATTGGCTTAAAACTGTAAGTCTCTCCATTTGTATAACAATATCAAGACGCACGTCACAAATAAGAGGAGGAGCTAACACCAAACACCCAAAAAGGGTGTACGCGCCAATTATTTATTTATTTTTTATCCATTTTTATAAACTTACATTTTATTTTTTTAAAGATCATAGTTCACACGATTACGACATTCATACTGAAAAAGAACGTTTTTGTCTTTTTGATTTCAGACCCCTGTGAGTTCCGGAATCCGCCAGCGACATACTTGTTTTTGGAATATCATTTTTGAAGGCTAACAACTTTTTGAACGAACCTCGTATGGCCAAACAAAAATTTTAGTTTTTAACAATGAACCAAAAATAAAATACTAAAAATAAAAATGAAAAATCTTTTGACAGAATTTGTGACAGGATTTTTAATTATTTTACTCAAAGTCTAAAGGATTATTAATTTCAATGCAAAACTTGCAAACTCGTTTATTCGAAAATAAATCAGTCACATAGAAAATACCTATATCTCTTTCAGATTTCCTCCGAATTGGCGGAAATTTTGACACAACATTAAGAAAGTATTATACTTTGGAAAATTGTAAAAAATCAGTAATCGGTTTTTAGAAAATAAATCAGTCACGTCTGTAGAAATATTCACTAGTTTGAAGTTTCCCTTGCAAGACACATTCTGTTAATGTTTTGTCAATTGGTGTAAAGAAATGTTGAAAAAACTCAGCTGTGGTGGTTCAAAGCGCGTCGTAGCAGGTGGCGAATCTTGGATCTACGCATATGAGCCGGAAGTAAAACAGCAAACGACGACGAGTTTAACCTATAAAAGTTGTTCGTGGAAGAAACACCTCAAAACTAATGGGCACATTTTTTGGAAAATCTGGTCATGTCGCACTGTATCACTAGAGAAACTTAAAACAGTTAAATCTAAGTGGTTTATAACCATTTGTTTGCCAGAAACTTTTAGAGAATTAAATAAAAGCCTATCGCCGCAGACGAATCATCCTGCACCATGCCAACGGGAGCTCACACGTATCGAAGTTTTTGAGCACTCAAAAGCTCGAATTAATAGATCATTAGCCTTACAGCTCTGATTTGGCACCTAATGATTTCTTTCTGTTCCCGAACATCAAAAATAAAATGCGAGATCAATGTTTTTCAACTCCTGAAAAAGCTGTTACAGCCTTTAAACAGCTCGTTTTGGAGGTACCCATTTCTGAGTATTTATTGATGCTGAAAAATTGGTTGAAGCAAAATGCAGAAGTCTATTGACTTCCAAGGAGATTATTTTGATTTTGGTGCTTTTTGGCAGGCCTTTCAAAGTACGACTTTTTTATTTCAATACCTATTACGAGTACTTCTAATGAAGAAATAAAGGTGTTTAAGGTCTTAAAATAATTAGGTAAAATATGTGTCCATCCTTCTAAGGAGTAGGACCAAGTTTCTTTATAATTTCTGGGTAGGTTAAGTTTTTTCCTATGAATGGAAGTTCTTTCCGCCTCCAAATGCGATAGGTTTTATGGGGATCTGGAACACACATGGACATTTATCATTGCCTACCAAGTGGAATGAATGTATAAGTCGAAATTTTCGCATTAAACAAATAAAAATCCACACAAAGGAGGGGCGAACGAGGTACTACAGAGTATCGATATTTACAACTTATTTTGCCCAGTTATTCGAAAGGTGGCCGCGGTAACCGATTGAGTTGGTGAGTGAAATGCACAGGTTTAAACTCACGCCAATTGATAGAAAACATTTTCGAACGCCTTTCGGCAGGCAATGGCAAACCTCCATTAAAAAAAACCGCGTAAATCGCTTCATTTGAGGAAAACATCAATTATTATTTTTAAATTATTGAATTATTCCAAAAACGCACAATGCTGAACAAATTAAATACTTCTCTTACCTCTACCTCTACCTCCACTTCACCTTCACTTTTGGCTTACAGAGCGAAAATTCTGCTCTATCATCGGTAAGACTACACAAAAACTACAAAATGTTGCGAAAAGAACAAGAAATGTTGGGCGACTAGCGCCATTGCGCTTAAGCGACTTGATGCAAACTTATTTCTTTTCCTCTCAAGACCAATAAATGTGTTGAAGTGGCTTCTTTTTTTTCCAAATTACAGTTGAGTTTTGAAAGAGGCGTATCGGTATGTGGTTGTTCCGCCTTTGGATCGACCAAACGACCGGAAGGTGGTTGGGCTATTAAGGTTGGAAATAAAAGAGAGAAAGAAAACTTTTGCACATATTTCAATTTATGAAAATTGCTTGAAATAGAAAGCATACAACAATAACAAGGGCAACAACTGTTACTTTAAATAAAACAAGATGTGTACAACAACAACGATTGGAACAACCAAAATAACTACAAAAAAACAAAAAAGATAAATTCAACTCTAACTAACCAACTATGTATAACTAACCAGCACGAACACACATACATTCATACAAAAGCCAATGCTTTCGCACACTAACGCTAATGCGTACACAAGCCCACACATAAAGTTCTACTTAATTTCATCCATTTTAGAATCATGCAGAGGTTCATACTTGTATTTGGGCATAAGAACCCAGCAAAAAATGCGTGTAGTCTATGCGAGCATACAAATCATAATACATATAAGGCAAGGAGTGATTCAAATTTAACTACATTGCATGAAACAAATGTGGTATGTTTATCATTGCTCTGCTCTAGTGCGTGACCAACTCCAGCCCTGCATTACTTCTGAGTAAACCCTGGAAATATCACCGAAGGAGTACTTTTTAAACTACTGTAAAACATTACGCCAAGGAGTAGCAAACTTTTGAAACTGCTCTAAGGCTTTACAATATGGATCACCCAGGGGAGAGTAGTCTCGAAACTATTGTAGTTTTTGGCGTTTGATTAATTTTTTTTTTATTAAATTTTTTTATTCATACTAATTCTTAAAAAAAAGGATTTAAATTTGTATTATACGGCTCTCGAACAATTGCAAATTCTGAAAAACTTTTTTTACTGCATTTTTATTACAACAACAACAAATGCAAATCCATCGTAGTAATTACTAATATCATAAATAATTTTAAAAACAAAGACCAAATCAATAGAATTATTTTTAAATTTAGTTAAGCCCTTACCGCATATGGGCCCATATATGGTGTTGCAGTTTTGATTAAATTTTACTTCCAAATTACGTTTTATAAAATAACCCAAACTTTTTTCATCCATCAACTGAATATTTAGAAATAATAAAACCCAAAAAAGTTGTTTATGAATTTATGACATTTCGAAGTAACCTCACTTTTGTGCAAGTGGGAGAAATAGCAGAATTTAAGAGCGAGTGATTAATTTTCGAAAAACGATAACAGAGTAAAACGTGAAAATATGCATATTTTCAAACAAAACAAAATTATTTTCATGGAGTCAATATACACATCTTTCTCAACGAATAATAATTTTTCCGCTCTTCAAATGTTATTTACACTTTATAAATAGTTTTTTACATATGATTCCGTAAAAAAAAATGATAAAACTTTTTAATTATTTCTCTCTTCATAGAGAAACACTTTGAACGAGGTTTTTAATAATCTCAGCAGGAATTTTTTTTGGCGCCCTTTCCTTAAGACTGCACACAGAAAATTTAATATCGTTCCAGTGAATATTTTCGAAGTTACACGCAAATTTGAAAAGGCGTTACAGAGTGCTTGAAAGTACAAGGCCTGCCGCTCCGCGCGTTTTTCTCAAAATGGTGTTTTCAAAGTCGGTGACCAACATCACTCGAAAACGGCTAAACCGATTGATATCAAATTTTAACACGAGCTTCTTAAATATATTTCTTAGTAATTAATCGAAGATTTTTTCTCACCGATACATATTTTTTTTTTATAGAAACAATTTAAGGTCGAAATTTTGGTCAAAAATCGATTTTTTGTTTTGAGAAACCGCCCTTTGTCAAATATTTCGATTAATTACTACTTTTAACATTATTTTAATGAAATTCGATTGCTTTTTTTAATTTCAGAGGATCCAATTCGGAGACATAATGGTCACCGCAAAACGTCCCGGAGATCAGCTCCTTTCAAATAAATATTTTTATTAATACTAAGTCTTAAAATACAGTTAAAAGTTAAAGTGTAGACATTTTTAGATCGATAAATTTAAAAATTTTCTCAGAAAAATTTCTAGAAAATTCGGCCTTCTAACTGTATATATCCCCTTAAGTTCATCGAAATTTCAATGGATAACTTTACCGCATCTTAAAATTTTGAATATGAATAGGCCAGCAGTCCTTCTGGAATATGATTTTATCATCTTCACAAAGTATTCTAAGCCGAAGAAGGAGTGTCCTGGTTAGTCAGAGTGATCAGTGTGCCAGACACAATCACAAAGCAATTTCCATTCTCGTTTAATTTTAGAATTCTTCCCAGACTATTACAACTCCTTTTTAGTAAAAAATGTATTCAAAAACAGAGTGATTCATTTTGCGCCACCTGTTGTTATACGAGTATAAGTTCCAAGCAGAAATTAATGTATTTGAGACTTATATAACTTTTTAACCTGCTGTATTTTTAAAACATCATTGCTTGTTATGGTATTTCTTGGATCATGAAATGTTCAGTTCGGTTTCGCTTAGGCTTCGCTGAAATTGGCCGAAGTTCATTCTCTACTTTGAGTAAAAAAATCGATGAATTTATAGTAATTCGGAGTACTTTATATGAAAAACAAAACATATAATACCTCATATTTATTTACCTATAATATTTTTATATTCACATTTATAATTTTTTAAGTGAAACTTCTTAGGCGTCGATAGAGGAGTGAGAATGGAGAGTAAAATTTCAAGGTCATGCAACGTTTTGCGCATTTTTGTTCCGCGAGAGAGAAAAAAGATGTAGTGTAGAGGAAAAGGAGAGAGGGAGCTATACCTTATATACATATCTATATAATATATATATATATATATATCTTAGATACACTTTAGGCTATTTTTCCTGAGTTTTACCTTGTGGTTGCTAATTTCTAGTGAGAAATAACACTTCCTGCTTTTTGACGCTTGCTTGTTGGTGCAAACTTGTAGGAAATATATTTTTGGTGCCTACTTTTTGGCGTTATATTTCCTTGGCGCCTACTGTTTGGGGAATTTTTTGGTGCCAATTTTTTTGGCGTTTTTTTTTTTGGTGCCTACTTTTTGGCGCTTGGCCGTTTCTTGGCTAGTGTTTGTGCGTACAGAATTGATATCAATATAAAACGATTTTGAAAAATATGCATTTTAAATTTGAACTTTTTCTCCGTTCAATAAGGGGAATACCCCAAATTCATTGCTGTAAAAAAATATCTCATTTCGTTTTGAGAAGTGAAAGTACATATGCGTTTAGTTCCTTTGTAAATGAATTTAATTTATTTTTCTTCAAGTTAAATTCCTTTTTCATTTATATAGTATGTATTTGGAACGAAATTTCAGCTATCATAAAATTTTACACCTTAAGATTCGGTTTCGATATAAGACGGTACTCATTGCCTTTATTTATATTATTTCAAGGTTTCGTATAACACGGTTTCGATATAGCACGGAACGAATTAATTAATTAATTAACGAGGGACGCCTATAAAGTGCTATCCATTCCGGCGTCGAATTTAATCGCTGCGTTTGTGCGGGTGATAAACGCTCGAAGTAGTGCGCGTTGTTGTCACGGCTTGTGTGCGGTGTTTACCTACACCGGTCGACCCTTTTCCGTTTTTTGTGAATTTTGACTATTTGTATATTCTTTCTCTCTCTTGCTCTCTCTCTCTCTCTCTCTCTCTCATTCTCTCTCGGGTCTCTCCCTCTTTCTTTTTCTGCCGTGAAAGTTTCACTTCTGTTATGTTTTTACCCTTTTTTTTTTGGTTAAAATGCTTTATATTAAAATTTATAAAATCATCACATATGTACATAATCGTGTTCACAGCGAAAAGCAAACATTTATTTTTTGTATGCTCGTTTACGTGTATTTAAATTTAATAAATACTCGTTGACCATGCACAGACTTAAAATGACAAAAAAATCATATTCGTAACGAAAATATATTGGTTTGTATGAAAATCATCATTTACTTATCTAATTAATTATTAATTAATTAAATTTAAGACTAAATTTAAAAACTTAAAAGTAAAATAATAATTTTGTACTAAAATCAATAATTTTGTATTAAAATCATTATTTACTTAATTTAATACGAAACTAATATTTTTTTCCGGCATAGTTTAAAAGTTCACAAAAATTCAACAAATTTCAATGAATAAAATAAAACTTTCAAATAAAACGCAATTAAAAATTTAGGGTTTTTTAATTTTTAAAATTTGGGTAATTTTTTACAGAGACTGAATCTGTAATTTATATGGTTTTGGTGGCGTAAAAAAAAGAATGAAAAGATTTCGGTTAAAAAACATTGTGATTATTCCAAAAAATTATTCTATTCTTAATTCTGTTACTATATATTCGTCTACTTATAACTATTATTTTTATTTATTAAAATAGAATTGAAATTATAGATTAATCTAATATAAAAGCTCTAGCTACCAGGGCTATCGGCTTTTTTAAAGAATTGTTGGATGTCAATAGCACGCGGTGTTTCCAAGCGGTCCCCCATCAGAGTACTAACCGCGCCCGACGCTGCTTAATTTCGGTGATCGGACAAGAACCGATGTTTAGAGTGGTATGGCCGTTGACTATTTATAATTAAACTGATTCCAATTAATTCCCATTGATTGCTTTGTGAATTTCCCAACAGAATTTTGTTAGCAAAACGAGCCTAGAACTGAACATTCTAGTCTTTATTTGTTTTTTGTTGCTAATTTAGTTGTAGTGAATTTTTTAACTGAGTTCCGGTCAGAATAATTACACATTTAAACTTTTAGCGCTTCTTTCTTGAAAAAAAAGTCATCACATCCTGTGAAAATGCTGCATATTTCATATAAGAAGAGAACAAAAAAAACTCAAACTTCGCACAAATTCATCGGCTACGATTGTTCACACACGAGCCATTGTCGCATAACTACAAGCTGCTGTGTTGAGTTGAACTGGTCCATTTCTGCATTACATAGGACGATTTTGTATTTACTGAATTTTAGCGAAAATGCACTACATAGCCCAATAATGTTTGCAGAGAACTTTGTCAATTTACTCGTACATATACACATTGGTATATGCGCTTGTATTGAGTTTGTGTCTGTTGGTAAACATAGTAAATGTTTGTCATTGTATGAGTTCAAGTTAAATTAGAATATGGGAGACGATGAAGCTGAACGAGAAGGCGCATGGCACCGACCTAAGACGGAAATGCTAGAAGGGCGAGGACGATGAAGTCGAGGATATTTATATGCATATGTTAACGAGCATAATGGCGGCTCAATGTACTGTAGGATGCGAGGACGAATAGGGCACTAAATTGGTGAAGGGAAGTAGGAAGCACGTAGGTAGGAAGCTTGAAGCTGAGCAAAATTTGATATCACCAATTTGTAACGGTTGAAAGTACAATGACAGCTACATAAACGCAACACATTTTGGCCTACCCAATGAACTCTACCAAATATACTACGTACAGTTCTAGCATACATACATACATATGCATGGCATAGACATTTTTACATATTTGCGTCGAAAGAAACCTAATACTTGCTGTAAACTATTACATTCAAGGCTCACACTTTTCGTCGGGAATATTAGTAAATCTGATATGATTTCTGCAAAATTTCATACTCTTAGTCTACAAATAAGGCAAAATACTTTGATTTTGATTGAAATTTATATGTGCAAATATTAAGAAGCTAGGAAATTTCTGAGAACAAGGAAGAGTTTGCATGTCTGATTTTAACTCTACGTCTGCGTATTTTACTTCTAAAAACGCATTGACTCGTAGAAACTCGTAGGTACTCTACCTGTTAGAATTTAAAAAGGGATTTCCGAGGAGAAGGAAACGGACGGAACTTCGGTTCGTGGTACTTGCGTTAAGCGAACAATAGGCAGGGTACTCTACATTCGTCAAGGTGCGAATTTGAACCTTAGAAATGAGCCCAGGAGTCATTCAACAAATGCGCTAAAATCTGAAGCCGTTTGTGAAACCCATCACCAATTATTCAGTGTCTGGAATCAACATTCGGCATCTCCATCGGTACAATCTGGAATCATATCCACGAAATCTGAAGGGAAAGCCCCTCATAGCCGTGCTTTGATCGTGCAGAGTGAAAACAAAAGCTTGGCCAAAAAAAATATCTCACTGCAGACTCGTATTGCACAGAATTTGCAGCAATTCACAAGAAATTACGGCGCTGTAGACAGTAATGGGCGATTTACACTTCATAACAAAGCTGGATTATATAGCTACCAATTGGGCGGCCGCCGTAGTCGAATGGTTTGGTGGATAGGTTCGAATCTCCGTGCATAAAACAACAAATGACAGAACAAGATTTTTCTAATAGCGGTCACCCCTAGGCAGGCAATGGCACACCTCCGAGTGTATTTTTGCCTTGAAAAAGCTCCTCACAAAAACCATTTGTGGCAAAATATCAAGACGCATACCTCAAATAGGAGAAAGAGCTCGGCCAAACACCCAATAAAGGGTCTTTATCGAGGTAACTGAAATCATTTTGAATAAATAAAGAACTTGTTTAACAATATCAGATGTAACGCAGCATCCCATTCCCAATGGAGAACTTTGAGATATATCCGCGCAGTATTTCTAAAGCCGGTTTTCGTTCTGCAAACACCAACCTAGAATTAAATCTAGACTACTCACGCCTTATTTGATACAGATAGGATTTTTTTTTGTAAAGTGTTCTATATTTCATAATATTTTGCGAATAAGGAAAAACAGAGTATGAAGATATTTTATTTATTTTGTTTTATTTCATTTCTCAACAAGAAAAACACAAAAACGTGTCCACTCATTTCATTGTAATACAAAAAAAAGCATGCAGCTGAAATGATACATTTAAAAAAGAGCAGCTATTTTTTTCTATATTTTAAAAGTTGAAGGTATTTAGTACTTTGTTGGATATCCTTTTTTATCAATTACAGCTTGAAGTCTACATGGTAGGGAGTAAACCAATCTTTTTGTGTATTTTGGACTAATTAGGTTCCACACTTGAAGTATCGTCTTTTTAAGTTCAGTTCGGAAATTTTGGAGTCTCAGCTCCGTATTGGCTCGCGCCATATAAAGGCCTGGCATCTGCTCCAAATAAGTTGATTTTTACCTCGTCTGCAAAAAGTTCGGCCCTCCAAAATGCTGGGGTTCCCTTTAGAGGGTCACGCGCATACTGGCGGCAGCAATCATTAGAATTGCACATCCCAAAAAATCAACTCTTTGTAAAGTGAACCAACTGGCAACGAAAAATAGTCAGAATTCAATATTCCGCGGAGGTCATAAAGCAGGTCGAAAATATTTTTTTATAAAACCTGATGTTTTCAATATAATCTAAAAAATATCGTTCAGAGTAGTCAAAAGTGAAAGCAAAGTAAATTTTCTTTTCCAATTCCTAAGGCGTTGTTCAAAATGAGATCGCTCGGCAATGGAGTGATTTGTTAAACAAAAATTAGATTAGGTTGGTGTTAGCAAGGAAAATAGTAGTAAGATTTTTTTTTTTTTGTCAGCCAAACTCTACGAGTACAATTTCGTTGCACTCACGATTCTGGTTCCATTTCTCACCTGGTTGTATCAAATCCCCTCAGTATCGAGTAGCGGCACTGTCATATGCCCAACCTTCCGTATTCTGTCAATCGCGCACAAATTCTATTAAATTTTTAGAACAAAGAAACAACAGCAACAACAGAGAGTTGATATATCTGAGATTTTTGGAACACCTAATCGCTGGCAAAGTGTGTGCATTATATAAACGGTGGCGCAAAATTTATCACCCTATCTAAGATTTATAAGATTTATAATTATTGCAAATGGCGTCGTATGTCAAACATATTTGACATTTGTGAACGAGACAGCTGCTGACAAGCAATGGAGCACCTAAAGGACAAAATAATTTATCACTCAAAACCATTTTTTTTTAGTAAAAAAGTTATTCAAACACAAAATTGGATGGTTAATTTTACGCCACCTTGCATAATAAAGTAATCATACACTATTCATCACTCAAAATCAGTTTTTTTAGTAAGAAAGTTATTCAAAACCAAAATTGAACGATTAAATTTACGCCACCTTGTATAAAAAAATAATCATATACTATTAAAAAATATATCGATTGCTTAAAATTCCCAAAATACAAATTTTCATCAATCAAAATAATTTTTTTTATATAATAAAAAAGTCATTCAAAAACTAAATTGATTATAAATTTTGCGCCACCTTGTGCATATGAGCATATACTAAATGCTTCTTCTCTTAATAGCTGAAAAAATCCAATTCTGGTTTTATTTTCCATCTGGCTTTTGATCTAATTATATTTTTTGTATAAGCCTTCAATGGACTTTGAACACGGACCCTCCGAATACAACCGAATTTCCAGGGTCTCCATGAATTATCTTAAAAATACAAGAATCAAAACAATAGCAAATTCGATCAATTCAAAATAACATTCCAAGCTCATATTTCGGAACAAGTAACTTTATCAAATGTAAAACCCCTCTACCCTTACCCGATAAACCTTTAAAACGAGCAATAAAAAAATTGATAACAAACCACAGCACACAAATTGAAACAATTCACAATGGCGACACATCGCAAAATTGGAAAAATTTAATTGTGAACGAAATGTCCCATTTACGAATTATATCGCACAATAATATGCATGCATACATACATACATACATACATGAATGTGTTTGTATGAGTGCAAGTATGCGGGTATACTCGTACAATGAGGTGGCACGGTCGTGGCCCAACCTCTAACCCCGTGTTGCAAACAAACGATAGGGGTTAACAGCACTTTAAAAAGCAAAATATAGTGCCTACTGCGACACAAACGCCGCCGCGAACTACGAAGCGACTGACGGAGTTGGTGGTAAGTGGTTAGAGAGGGCAATAATTCCAACCCCTAACATGTTTAATGGATGCACAACGGTTTTGCAAAATCAGAAAAAAATATATTTTCTGAATCATCTCTATCTCTGATCTTTGGTACGTATGTAGGTATGTTTAAAGCGGAACAAAATTTTCGTTGAGAAAAAATAAATTATGCAACAAAGGAGAACGTACATACATACATACATAAATGTCACTGCACTGGAAGCTCTAACAAACGAAAAAATACAAATAAAAATAAAAATAAAAATAAAAATAATAGATGTGTACATCATAAGTAAGTTATTAAATTTTTTTTACCCAAAGTTTGCTAACACCTAAGAGCGCTGAGATTGATATTTCTAGGCTCACAGAAAATCAAAGTTTTCTTGACATTCTTCTAAGACGCTTTTCATTCTTATGGACTTATATATTTATGTGTTACTAAATCGCTTAGTTTTCCAACTCTTGAACATGCAACAAACAATTGCTCACATGAAAAACAAAGACTAGGCCAAGCTTATGCCGCAAATCTCAGTATCTTCCTTAGCTTATGTTATGTTTTTGTGGCAGTCGGCTTAGAGTAGCCAAACTCACTTAAACCATGTAGGTCCATTGTGGTGGAAGTTCCCAATAGGGATATGGGACAACTTTATGACAGACAAGGAGTAAAGCCGACAACTGAAGCGAAAGCTGCAGAACGTCAGCATTCGTTAGAAAAATGGCAAAGCAGATGGGACTCGTCTATTAACGGACGTTGGACCTATAGACTTATCCCCAAAATTAGCCAATGGGTGACCTGAAGGCACGGTGACGTAGACTACTATTTAGCCCAAATATTGAGCGGTCACGGATGTTTCTTGGAGTACCTCCACCGTTTTCACATTGAGGACACTTCGTTCTGTCCAAGCTGCAACAATGAAATAGAAAGCTCGGAGCATGTGTTCTTCTACTACAATCGCTTCAACGAAGAACGCCGAACGCTTGAGTTAGTCTTAGGCGAACAGCTGAGCCCAGACAGCTTAATCAATAACATGTGTGCATCACATGACTGTTCGAACGCAGTTAAAGGTTTTGCAAAGCGGATAATGCTGCACCTGCAACGCGCGGAGTGGCACCGCAAAACGCAGGGAAAAACAAATCAGCCCTCGATAGGAGGTGGACTGTCTACAAACTGACGACAAATAACAGACAGTCGAGCCACGTGCTCACGACGGCATAAGACGATATAATATTACCGCAACATCTTCTTTGCTGCAGATGCAAAAGAAACTTCGATAGCGTATAACATCCATAACAGCTACAAATATGGTGGACCCAGACGTAGGTGAATAGGACTGGTCCATTTAATGGACACCGTTCTGGGCCTTCCCGAGGTAATGCAAGGTAGTTCCGGGAAGCGAGTCTCCCCAGAAGCGGAGGAGGGATTGTTTTAGTGGCTCAACCATTCGACGCAGTTGACGACGATCGCTGTAAGTGCGAAGGCATTTTAAACCCTCCTCATCCACCACAAAAAAAAACAAAAAAAAAATGTGGTGCCACTGTGCAACCACGGGAACCTTAGTGTTTATTTATAATGGAACCATTTAAACGCCCTTATGGAGCGTAGGGTAGGTTCTATCTGGTGTTGAGGGATAGTTCCGTTAGAGAGTCAAAATGGTATTTTCCCAACAACCTTTCTCTACTCCTAGCTAAGGCTGGACAATTACAGACGAAGTGTTCTACGGTTTCTTCCTCTCCCTCGTCTCTACAACTTCTGTAGTATGCATGTTCAGAAAAAGTCCTAGCCTAGAAGAGTGCCTACCTAATAGCCAACCTAACCTGGTTGTAACACATGTATTTTCTTCTCTCCATAACCTAGTGGTCTCATCCTTAATTTGCAAGTTACTATAGGGATTCCAATGTTGCCTTTGTCTTCAAGTAATGGAAGATTAGTAAACTTTCTGGCTAGCTCATCGGCTCCCATATAAGGCTGACCTTGAAGACAGTGCAAATATCAGTTAGAGCTGCTAGCATTCCTCAGCAATCTTTGATCTTAGTATAACTGCCTACATTGATTTGATGGCCGCCTGCCTATCCGAGAAGATATTTATCGTAGTTCTGTTAAGGTATACAGTTACCTCCTTTATGGCTAGGGCTTCTGCCTGATATACGATACTGTAGTCTGAAAGTCGGGCCAATAATTCGAATCATAATTCTTTTGAAAAAACTCTGTAACTTTATTTTCTGGATTTGATCCATACTTATAAAAATTGATTTCCCCTCTTCTCCATGGTCTTTAAGTTTGTCACTCTCTTCTTGGCAATATGTTCGTCTTGAAGATCCTGTCGAGTAGTGGAGAGTAGTCGATTTCTTGGTTATAACTACTCATAGTACGTATGTAGTATAGAAGCGTGGCCGAACCGCCGGGTCTTCCATAGCGCCATGCTGTTAAGTCGAAGCGCTGAAGTGGTGGCCACGTGCTGTCCTATTAGATTCTGTGCAAGATTTTTGGACCTTTGCACATTGGCACCCACGAATATCGCAGGCGATGGAACGCTGTTGTTGAAGCTGTATGAGCTTTATAACGACTTGGACATAGCGCAGCGAATAAAGATCCAGCGGCTGCGTTGTCTGGGTCATGTCGTCCGAATGAATACAAACGCTCCGCCTCTGAGAGTAATCGATGCGCTACCAGCTGCTGGTAGCGGTGAAAGAGGAAGGCCTCCTCTGCGCTGGAAAGATCAGGTGGAGAAGGACTTGGTACGAGAAGGAAACGACTGGCACGCTTTGTTAAACTCAGCTAAAATCGCGTAAGCGGTTATCGTACCAATTAGGAAGAAGAAGAAACTAGACAGCTGCAGCGTACAAACAAACAACCAATGGAGCGCGTAAAGCTCAAAGTAAAAACTTCCAACACTCAAAATATTTTTTTTTTATTTGGTTAAAAATATATTCGAAAACAAATTTGGATGAATAAGTTTGCGTTCCCTTGTATATACTAGGTTGTTCAATAGGTTTTGCGTTTCGATAAGAAAAACATAATTTTATGGCTGGAAATACACTTTATTATTCAGTATAGTCCCGCTGAACAACAATACACTTCTTCCAATGAGATTCCACTTTGTGACCTCCATCGCTGAAGTGAGAATCTGGAAGGGCTGCAAAATACGCCTCCACAGCTGTTATGACCTCATCATGAAAAACGCTTTCCACGTATGTATGAAGCCCCTAAAGGACAATTCCGGTGAGTACGGCGGACAATTCAAACTTTAATTCATGGATTTCAGTCATTGTCAAAATGCTCTTATAACACGGTGTATTGTACGGATGAAAAAGAATTTGTTCTTTGGCAAATTGGTTCTTTTTTCACGATTTTTTTCTTTCAGCTGGTTTTAAAGGTTACAATAATATTCAGAATTTATTGTTTTACCAGTTTGCAAGTAATCCACAAACAAAATTCCTTTCGCATCCCAAAAAACTTCTAACACCTTCTTGCCCGATTTCTGGACACGAACTCGTTTCGGCGCCGAAGAACCTGGTTCACACCACTCTTTAGCCTCTTGTCTTATTTTAGGATCATGATGAGAGACCCAATTCTCATCCATAGTGATGAATCAATGCACAAAATCCACTTTATCCTTTCGAAAACGCTCTAAATGCTGCTGAGAAAGTCGTATTCGAATGTGTTTTTGTGCTATTGTTAGCGAATTCGGCACCCATTATACACACAGCTCTCTGAAACCCTTCTTCTACTTCAGTCAAAATATTGCTTATACTGCCCAATGAGATGCCTAGGGCTTGTACGAAATATCTTTCAATGCCTCGACGATTTTCCAATACGTTTGTTTTGGCTGCTATTGACGTCCTTGACGTGGATCGTCTTTAAGGCTTGTACGGCCACGCTTAAATTCAGCTACCCATCTTTCTAGTATACTAATTGATGGCGAAAAGCTCTTATACATTTTCAACATTCGTTCATAAATTTCTTTTGCTTTAAAACCTTCCAAAAATAACAATTCATTCTTTGCAGGATACTTGATTTTTTCCATTACAGAAAATACTGTGGCACGTCGATACTGGATGGCTTGTAAACAAAGAATGAATTGACAGATTTAAATGAAGTGTACCAACATAACAAAAAAATGTAGGCTAGTAGCAACGTCTTCTCTTATCGAACCGCAAAACTTATTGAACAACCTGGTATAGTGCCGCCCATATCGAGAATGAATTAAAATGAATAAAAATGCTTAGAAGTTCAGCTTTTTGTTTCAGTCATAGCAGTTCATTGGATAGCAACTAATATTTTGCAGAATAGTTTCCATACAATTTTTTTTAATGATGTGAAGTATGAAACATTTAAATTCAAAACCTTATCAAGCAGAAATTGAAAATTGAAATTTGAAAAGTCGAGCCAGGAAGCAACGAGAGATTTGGTAGCTCCTAAAACAGTAAGGCTAAAAATCCCATTGTATTTAAAGCTCTGGAAAGTGAAAGGGAAAAGAGAGAAGTAACAGAGGAGGTAGTTAGACCTGAGAAAATTTTCCAGATTCTTTGGTAAATCTGAAAATATCCTCCAGAAAAAATGTTCAGTGCTATCCGCCTCCTCTAAGCAAGAGAGGCAAATCTGGTCCTCAATGATTCCACTGGTGATCATATGTTGGCCCCGTGGAGTGTGTCCTGTAATAATACCGACCAAACGTCTTTTCTTCCAAGTTTTAGAAGAAAATTCAACAGTTTTCTGTTCGGACTTGTCACAAAACACCGGACCATAGCTTTTTATGTAAATTGCATACATAGTCGCTGATCCACTTCATGATTCCTGCAGAACTGATTCCCATTATTGGTTCTGATCTCTGTGGGGGAACCGCTGATCCACACTTGATCCACGCACGATCAATCGTTTTCACCAAAAATCTGAAGTGACAGACAGAAAAAGAAGTGGTTGTCCTCGCGTGGTTCGCGCCGTTCGAGAAAGAATTCACAGAAATCCCCTTAGAAAACAGAAAATCATGTCCAGAGAAATGAATGTATCGAACAGATCCATGTCAAGAGATGATCTCCACATGGAAGACGGAAGCCTTCCGTTGCTCAACTGATCACCTTTTGACAACGCACTTGAAGAAAATTAGACTCGACAGATGCAAGCAGCTCCTTCGCTGGCGCGCGGTCAACAGCCATGAAAATATTCACAGATTGGAAAACTCGAATTTTTTAAGAAGTTTTTAATAAGCAAAATCTATTGGAAAATTTCTAAAGACGTAAAATATGTTGCTGCAAGGGTTCGGACACGCTGCCTCCAGCTTCCGTAATGGTTTGGTGGAGAGAGTTTTGTAAAGGCGTTACATCTCTTCATTTCTGCGAAAAAGGGGTTAAGAGCGGGGCAAAATTGTACAAGGAGGATGTCTTAAAAGGCATAGTGAAGCAGTTGAGCAGTACTCTCTTCAATGTAGAGCGTTGGATCTTACAGCAAGATTTCGCTCTAGTCCGTAAGGCAAAAACCAGTTAGCAGTGGCTAAAAAATAATATTCCTGGGATCAAAGCCTCAGAAGATTGGACGTCTGGAAGTCCAGATCTGAATCCACTGGACTATAGTTTGTGATCAGAATTTGAGAACATGGCCTGTCGAAGGCCTCAGAAATTTGGATAGTCTGAAACAATCTTTGGTTCGAGCAGCAGCGACGTTAATATCCATGGAAACCGTGCGTGCTGGAATAGCTGAATGGCCTAATCGTTTGAAGGCTTGTGTAAAAGCAAATGGTGATCATTTCAATGAAAACTAAATTTATTTTTAATATTTACATGATGAAATGAAACTAACTTCATTAAAGAAGTGTTATAATTTAATATCTATAACGGACTTAACTTGTAACAGAACTTATGACAGGACTAAGTATATATAAAGAGCTTTTCCAGTTCGTTGTATGCGTCTTGACATTTTTCCACAAATGGGGAGATGTCCAGCTTTACGCCGCCTCCGAAAGGCGGATGGTTATATGAGCTTTTTCATGGCAGACGTCCACTCGGAGGTTTGCCATTGCCTGCCGAGAGGCGACCCCTATTAGAAAAAAATGGTGCCTTCATTTGGTTTCGAACTCGAGGACTACCGAATGGCAGTCACGCACCAAGCCATTCGGTTACGGTGGCCGCTTATTTTAAGCCTTATATTATAAGGCTTTTTAAACATTTTTGGCATTCGTTGAGGCTATTGTTCCATAATTTATATGAATGTACGGCATTGTAGCCTTTTTCTCCCCGGTGCGGGACATTCACAAAGAATGTGGTTCTGAATTTTCAGTGCCCATTTCACAGAACTGACAGATGATGGTCTCAGAAAGATCAATTTTGTTTTGTATTCATTTCCCTCCCAATTTCAGCGAAATTCTTTAATGTGGTCCCTCATATCCCTCATGTCCAGAAACCCAACCTAATAATACTGTGTTTAAGTTCCCTAGCGTGTTAGGAAGGTTCAGTAAGTCATTTGCCATTTTTGAGGTGATTACAGTTTATAGATCTCCTGTAAAACACGGTCGCATTTTGAGGCGCATATCTCCTTCCTTCCCTGTACTTCGGGCAGATCTCTCCATTCGCAAACTGGGTTTTGAGAGTTGTGCTAGGGCTATCGTTCCAAGCTAGCTAGATTGCAAGAAGGGGAGAATCTGCACGGACATAGGTACCAACGAATCCAAGATGCAATCTCCCGCTGGTTTTCTCTAAATCAGCCAATATTTCAGTCTCCTTCCCAACTGACAAGCAGAGGTCTTGACGATCCTAAAGGTATACAAAATGCTTAGTAATCGCTGTTGGCAGGGAGACATAAATATCTTTTCCGATAGTCAAGCTGTGATCAGCGCCCTGACGTCGATATGTTGCAACTTTGCTCTGCAACTCAACTCCTGTAAGGAGGAGATCAAGCGTCTCGAACGCGCAGGAAACATTTCTCTTATCTGGGTTTCAGTGCATAGTTGCATAGAGGAAAATAAAATTGCCGATAAAATTGCCAGGAAGGGTATCAATGGGGGTCCTAGTTGACAGTTGTTAAAAGGAAACTGCACAACAAGCTAACGACAGATGGAGTTCTATCTTATCGGGTGCTATCTTAAAAACTCTTTGGCATCAGTACGAAAGAAGCAGGACGTTTTAAGTGCTGGGTATCCCCGCCATTCAATTTCTAAACTCGCCATTCAACTCCAAATGGCAAGTCACTCAGTAATCGGAACTCATGCGGAGAAGCTTGGACTTTCGCGCAACTCCCATTGCAGAAGCTGTAGGGATCCGTCGGAGAAAGAGACTATTGAACACTTTCTGTGCAAATATCCGGGCTTGGCGGCTAGGCGCTTGAGGTTCCTTAGTGAGCCTTTCGGGTATAGTCTGAGCAGTTCTCCAAGCTAGATCCCGCTTCTCTCCTCCACTACATAAACAGCACTAGATGGTTGTAGATGCTTTTTCTTCCTTTACGGGGTTATATACACTTGTAAGGCAGAAAAATCACGTTTTTTTTTTGAAAATTTTTTACAAAGAACGGAAGAACCTCTGAATTCGATGAAGAACATCTCAATTCATTTTAGAAGGAGACGGGCACCAAACCTGTCGTAAATTGGCGGAAAAAATTGACTGCGATCATAAAACAATTCTCAATCACTCAATTCAATGAGATTTACCGAAAAATTGAGAACCTGGGTACCTCACAAGCTCAACGAAAAAATCTAAGAAAGTCAACTTCAAATTACTTCTCAGCATCTCGCCTGCCATCGAGCAACACCCGGTCAAAAGCAACGCTTTTTGTACTGAATCGTCATGGAAGGGCATGATGTACTAGGAAATGCTCGAAAATAATGCCACGATCAACAAGCAACTCTACATTGGCCAGCTACACCGCGAGAATGAGGCTATTCGACTCAAAAGACCTGATCGACATGGTCAAACCATACTCGTTCACGACAACGCCAGTCCCCATATTGCACAAATTGTCAAAGCCCTACTCCAAGACCTCGAATGAGAAGTCCTTCAGCTTCCGCTGTATTCTCCTCAACGGAAAATATATTTATAATTGATCAACTTAAAATTACTGTTTTTTGTTTAAATAAAAGTCTTCGGTAAAAACGCTACGAACTTATTATGTCCATTATGTCCGCCCATTATGTTTGCGTGTACCCGGGTTTTAGCTCATCAGAGGAGCGCCTTTTCAATAATTGTAGGTACGTTTCAATATCATAGTACTGGATCCATGTAGCCTTCAAAGAAAAGCTCCAGTAGCATTTTGGCGCAAAAAGAGCATTTCTTTAACGATGGCAAAATTTTGTATTTTATATTTTTAGTTTTCAGCTTTGCGCTCGTTTTCGATTTGTATGTTAATAATTGTACAGTTTATTCAAAAGCATACATACATACAGTTCAAAAAATCAGACAGAACAATTTTATGCATTTTAGCCCAAAAAGTGGACTTTTATATTTTATTACATTTATGGGAATGTTGCGCCGTTTCGCACTTTGATTATTTCGTAGCAGAATATTCTGCAGCAGCAAAGATAGTTCAATGGTCAAGGATGTTGAGCAAAAATGCCGTTACCCTTCAGCGCAGCAGGCATAACTGGTTTCAATTCATCTACGCTTTTATTGTTTGCTAATACCGGCAATTGATGCTGGTCCAGCTTTTGGTCCAGGTGTGTTTTTTCATACACTCGCTTGGGCACACACACACACATACATACATACAATGCAAGGCATATCTCGCCATTCACACCACCAAATATATTTGCCTACCTTACAAATACATTTCCAAAAGATACAATAGGAAAACATTGAGTTTTTCAACAATTTCGCAGTGATCTGATATTTTTCTATAATAAACTTGAAATTCAAGTTTCAACGGGAAACGGATAAGCGTCGTGTCTACCTAATTTCTATGGGCATTGTCCTTATGCTCCGCTCCTATGACAATAGACCCGGCGACTGGGATTTTTTTTTTTGCTTTTTTGTACGCGGCTGCTGTTGCATTGCGTGCGCGCTTTATAAGGCGCCACTTTTGCGCAGTTACGATCAGTTTCATTTCGATTTGCAAGCAGTGAACATCAGCATAGATCAGCACAAGTCAACGTGTGAGGATCACCTAGATCCTCGTATTGGAGCGGAGTAAACACTCGCCGTTTAGTGTTCGCGAAAGCGCTCCTCCAATGCGCGCTGACAACTGGATTCAACAGGACACATTTAGCATTGCACTACCAAAAGTCAGACAGATCGTAATTAAATATACATCCAAAACCATATAAATCGGAATAAATATTTGAAGTAAAAAAAGTGCTAACAATATTCAAACCAAGTGCACTGCATAAAACACGCATAGCAAACATAACAAACATAAATATTCAATTGGAAAGCGCAACGTGCAAAAATCTAAATTATTTCTTGCGTGAAAGTCTGTTCAAAAGACCATCGTTCAGCATTATGAAAAAAATATTGTGTACCACAAAAGAGCAGCTTAAATCTAATATCACGTTTTTACATTTACAGGTGAGTGCACGAAATTGTAAAAAAACAAAACTTTTTAGTAAAATAACTGCATTCGTGCGTTTGGTGTAATCTTAAACACAAACCGACCTTTCGCGGAATTATGTTTTGTTATAAATATTTGGATATGAATATCAGAAATATTATATCTGCGAGGAAAAATGTACTAAGCCTACTAATTTTAATTGTAACTTCGAAAATGGCGAGCGCGTTGAAGATTAGTGATTTCAAATAATATTTTTTGGGATTCGAGTTTAATTTGCCTATTTATTTCTTTGTTTATTAAACAAACAACCAGAAGTCGTTTCAGAGTTTTTGAACTTATGAATAATATTTTTATTTAGCAACAACAAACTTTCTTATTTTTTATTCAGTTTTATAACAGCACAAACAAAATCATTTCAGTGATCGGGTAACCAAATATTTTACACAACACGCAGCGTAGTTAGACTCCAAAAAATGTGCTGAAATCAGAATTGAGGCCAACAAATTGTGCATGAATTAGGAATTATGAAAAAAAGTTTTAGTTCTTAGGAAAGCTTAAATAATTTGCCTTGACTTTCCCTAGGACATTCTTTTTATTTTGTGACGTCATTATTTGCGCCATAATGACAACATTTTGAAAGTTTAGCATTTCGTCATCACGGCTAAACGAAATGACTTGTAATTCTACAATTTTGCACTAGAATTTAATCAAGTAAAAATTAGGCAATGAAGCTCAGAAATATTTAGAACAATAGAATTGCTATCCTAGGAGTCCGCGCACGCACAGCTGCCTAGTGAAAGAATTTTTGTAGCAAAGCATTAGAAGTGAGAGCAAGCTTAGGATAAAGTTTCCTTATATAGTCCTCCCACATTGTCGATTAGTGATGGTAGACCTGATTCTGCCAAGACGTTTTTTTATTGGCGAAGTAGGAAATGCACGTAAAAATCGTCGGACAGCAGTATGGTAAGGAGACGCTAGGAAGGTCAGAAATAAAACCAGTGCTTTTCTCTGTATTTTCACTTTTTTTGTTTTGTTTTTTATTTTTATTTGTCTCATTATAATAGTTTTACCGACCACTTAGAACTAATGAGAGCTAAGATTACTGAATAAATAAATTAATAAATTTCATAAATTAATTAAAAAAGGGCTTAGAACTTCACAAAAATCATTCTTTAGCATCAGCAGTCAAGCAGAATAGAAGTCGATATCTCATTGAGTTCATATTTATTTTATTTCTTTTAACAATTTGCACACCTAGAAAATATACGGCATTTGTAAGAGCTGCAAATTGTTAAAAGAAATTTTCATAAAACTTGAAAAATTAAAAAAAATGACTTTAGTTTACGCAGCTCCTTGAAAATGTTCTAAATATTTTCGAAAAAATCTGGCAATATGGCAATTTTAAACATTTATTTTCTTCGAAAAAATGCATGGAAATTTTAAACATTTATTTTTTTCGAAAAAAATGTCTTCTTTTTTTCTGAAAAATGAAGCAGAATAGAATTCAAGATCTCATTGAATGCTCTTAGTGAGCGGGCAATAGGAGCATTGCGCGTATAATTTGTGTTAAGCCATTTAAGATTAAATGTGTAAGTGTTGTTGCGTAATGCTGTTGCGTAGAGTTCTAGTAGGAATAAAGAAAGAGAATGCTCCACAATAGAGATGAACAATCAATTTCTCCTTTACACTACACTAAAAACAAAACGCAGTGAGAGTATAAACCTTCTGCTCTCTAGAGACTTTAAGTGAATTAAAAGCAAACGGGAATTATATGAAGGTATGAGATTTGAGAGTTGTAACGACCTGAGAGCATATTTCAGGAACACCTTCTGTACAGGTTCATTTTCTCTAGAGACTTTAAGTGAATTAAAATCAAACGGGAATTTTAAGAAAGGATAGGATTTGGAAATTTTAATGACCTGAGAGCAAAACTTTCTGTAGACGCTCATTTTCTCAAAGGCTTCCAAATAAATGTTGCATACCCTAAACTAGAGCGAACAGAAGAAATAAAAAGTAATTTCAGGGAGGATGTAATGTGTAAACCTTAGATTGAGTAAGAATACCAAAAATATATAAAATTTAAATATAAGAAAATAACCTAAGATTGAGTAAGAATATTGTATATATATACTAAAAATATATAAAATTTGAATAAAAAAAACATTTCTTGCCAAATTTCGTTTACTAAATCGAATTAACCAATTAACGCTAGCAATATTAATTCTATCATTTTCCTACGCAGGCACCAACTACTCTTTCACTCCGGCATCCTTGTAAAATGTAACGATCGATTGAAACTCTGACGAAATCCATAAAATTTGAGGTTAACATCTAAAGCTTCCTTCAGACATATAAAAAACGCAGATGCATGTCAAACAAAATCTACATCAAAACAGTTCTACAACTTTTGCATAACATCTAAACTCAATACTCACACAGGCAGCGAGTGATAATTTTAGATGAAAACTTTGAGTTACTTTTGGCGTTGAAAATTCTCATTTTAAACACTCATTCTCCTTTGCGGCGAAAATTTCTATCTAAAGAATGGCAAACAAGAGGAGCAACCTGAAGGAGAAACAACGTAGTAGCAGCGGAGTAGCAGATAAAACACAAACAAAGCTAAATAACCCCTTCAGCATACAACAATTACTACAACAAAAACGACGAGGAAAAGCTGCTTCCCCAGCTAAGCACTCGCAGCAGCACAGCGATAATGGCATCACCCCAGTTTATGAATAGACTACTTCAAGGACGACACACATACAAGTATTGCATGCACACATATACAAACACACCTCTCCCACAAAAACCCACCCTTAAGAATAAGCTAATGGCTTTTGCACACCGAAATTCTCTGGAAATGCAATGCTTAGACTTTCGACTATTTTGGCGAGTGTTTTGGTTGTAACAAAATTAATAGCGGCAATTCTTTTTCGTCCAATTTTATTTCAAAATACGTTTTGCATCCAAATTCAAGAACGATAACAAAAACAAAAAGGAATTTTTAAGTTGAGGTGAGCTAGTGATAAAAATACAAAAACATATCGAAATTATGGTAAAAAATTCGAATTTTTGAAAATCAAACCAAAAATAGAGAAAATGTGCGTAGAATAGAATAAGAAAATTCAGGCGAATCAAACTTTCATTCACGCGCGTACAGCACTAAACATCCACGAAGTCTTTCTTATATACATACGTATGTATGTATATATGTATGTAAATACAAGTGTTCATATTTGTAGCTTTAGTAAAGTCATTTTACAAATCCGCCATCAAAATACATACATAAATCCATTAAGTTTCTTATTTACTGAAAATAGTGAAATAGTAAATATTTAACTGCATGCAACGAACTTCTTCAACGGCGTCCAAGAAGCTGCCCAAATTACGAAATTGATATTTACCAAAATTGACTTGCAATAGTTGTAATTTTGACAAAATTAACAATTTCGTTGAATATAAGAAACATTTTTCAAAAGATAGATAGAAACTCCGGAGCTTACCTATGGTTATTGCCACCATCTTTTAAAAACGATTTTCCCCCATCGACACCACCACCACCTAATACATTCGTCTCTAATAAAAATGGCAGCCGCTTCTTGGATGTCATTGAAGAATCAAATAGACCGGCAATCCCAACAAGCATAGAAATCACAACCGTTCACGTTGATTAGAAAATTTCTTTTAGCAATTTGCACACCTAGAAAATATATGGCCTTTGAAAGAGATGCAAAATGTTAAAAGAAATTTTCGTAGAACTCGAAAAAAAATTCAAAAACACAAAATGACTTTAGTTTACGCAGGCCTTGGAAAATGTTTTAAAGGCTTTCAGACAAACAAAAACTGTATGGACACATTTGCGGAAATTTCAAGCAATTATTTTTTCGATAAGAAGTTATTATTTTTCTTTTGATAAAAAATTATTATTTTCCTTTTGATAAAAAATTATTATTTCCCTTTTGATAAAAAATTACTATTTTTCTTTTGATAAAAAAATATTATTTTTTTTTAGCACAATGCACAAAATTAAAATTAGCTTATTTTATAATAATCTTTTGAAGGATTTGGAAAGCATTAAAAACCTTAAATGTTCGAAAAAGGAGAACCAACTCTACTGAGCTTCAAATTAAAATCTCGCTTAAATGAAATTTGTCGTTACAGTAAGCAAAAATTTGTTCCGAAACTCTAATTTTTTATTTGGCTGCAGTTTAAACTGAATAAAAATGTTAAAAATGTTGCAAATGTAAAAAAATTACACAAAATTTATATACTTACGGCTATATAACTTAAAAATATATTTTGCAACATTTTTTAGCACGGAATGCAAAATTTAATTTTTCGTTTAAATGAAATTTCCTTCAATTATACTTTCGTTCAATTAAAATTTCGTTTAATTAAATTTTCGTTTAATTAAATTTTCGTTTAATTAAAATTTACTTCAATTAAAATTTCCTTTAATTAAATTTTCGTTTAATTAAATTTCTGTTAAATTAAAATTAACTTCAATTAAAATTTCCTTTAATTAAAATTTCGCTAATTAAAATTTCGTTTAATTAAAATTTCGTTTGATTAAATTTTCGTTTAATTAAAATTTCCTTTCATTAAATTTGCGTTTAATTAAAATTTGCGTTTAATTAAAATTTCCTTCAATTAAAATTTCATTTAATTAAATTTCCGTTTAATGAAAATTTCGTTTAATATTCAAACGAAGCGTCAAATAAGCAAATAAAATACTAAATATCAAATTTTGAGTAAAGTGAATTGAATTCATAAAAAATATTTTATTGTCCCAATTCAAAATCATAATATTTTACAATTTCAAATTGCTAAACTTATTAAGAAATAATTCCAAAACCAACCTTAAGCGGCAAAATCAAAATCATATCGTCTCACTATAATAAACTGGTTAATTCAAAAAACAATTTTAAACTATTTAGAACCGTTTTTTAAGCGTCAACGTCAAAAAAAAATATTCCAGACAGAAAAGCTGCAAAATTATCAAATACTTTCTTAAGGGTCAAAGTTAAAATCATCTTAAATCAGTTTTGGAATTTAAATTTTTATTTTTAAGTTAGCATAACAAAGAAAGCAGATGAAACACTTTTTTAAATGTCAAAGTCAAACTTTATAAACAATTTTTTTTTTTTTTTTTAATTTTATAAAACAAATTTTTAAACGTCAAAATCACGTTACTTCAGTCTCAAAATTCCGATTCCAAATCATTCTGTTTTTTAAGCCAAGAAGTCAAAAAAATATATTGTATTTTCATCAAAATTTATTTTGAGATTTTTTTAATAATTAGAATATATTTTTCCCATTACCAGAAATCATTTCTTAAGCGTCAAATTCCAAATCGTAATATTTTTTAAGCCAAGAAGTCAAAAAAAAATATTTCCTTTAAATTTTTTTGAATTTTTTTTTAATAATATTTTTTTACCATCACCAGAAAATAATTTCTTAACCGTCAAATTCCAAATCATAACATTTTTTTAAGCAAAGAAGTCAAACAAAAAAATATTTCCATCAAAATTTATATAGAATTTTTTTTTTAATAATATCAATATTTTTTTACTATTACCAGAAAATAATTTCTTAACCGTCAAATTCCAAATCATAATATTCTTCTTAAGCCTGAAAATGAAAATAACAATATTTTAGTCAAAATTTATATTTCAATTTTATAAATAAACCTAAAACAACTTTTTTTAAACGTCAAATTCCAAATCATATTTTTTTTAAGCAAATAAGTAAAAAAACGATTCCATCAAAATTTATTTTGATTTTTTTTAATAATATTCACAAACAAATGTTTTACCATTAATATAAAACAGTTTCTTAACCGCCAAATTCCAAATCATAGTATTTTTTTGAGAGTGGATGAAACAAAATAATATTTCAGTAAAAATTTATTTTTTTAATAATATTCGTAAAACAGTTTTTTAAAAATCAAACTCAAAATAATCATCTTTCAGTCTTTAACTCCAAATCTTATTTTTTACATACAAATACAAAAAAGTCTTAAAATTTAACAAACAAAGCACATAAAAAAATTAGTTTTTTTAACCGTCAAATTCCAAATCATAATATTTTTCTTAAGCGTGGAAGTGCAAATAATAATATTTCAGTCAGAATTTATATTTCAATTTATTAAATAATTATCCAAAATAGTTTTTTAAACGTCACACACCAAATCATATTTTTTAAGCGTAGAAGAAAAAAAATATTTCAGCCTAAATTTATATTTAAATTTTTTCTAATAACATTTATAAAATATTTTTTTTAACATCAAACTCAAACTCATAATATTTCAGTCCAAAGCTCCAAATCTTCCTTTTTACATACAAATTCAAAAAACTAATCCAAAGTCAAAATCAAATTTCAATTTTCAAATCCAAACCATAATATTTTTTAAACCTGAAAGACCAAAAAAAAATATTTCACTCAAAATTTATATATAAGTTTTTAAAATAATATTTCTAAAACAAGTTTTTTTTAATTTAAAGTCAAAACATAACTTTTCAGTCTTAAAATTCAAATTTAAATTTTTTAGATAATATAAACAAAATGACAAAACAATTTTTTACCCGTCAAACTCCAAATCATATTTTTTAAGCGTGGAAGATTTTTTCAAACGTCAAACTCAAAATCATAATTTTTCAGTCTTAAACTCCAAATTATATTTTTTACCTACAAATACAAAAAAAATATTTCAGTCAAAATTTATATTTAAATTTGCTAAAAAATATTCATAAAACGATTTTATCAAACGTCAAAATCATAATTTTTCAGTCTTAAACTTCAAATCGTATTTTTTACCTACAAATACAAAAAAATTATTCAATTAAAATTTATATTTAAATTTGCTAAAAAATATTCATAAGACAATTTTTTCAAACGTTAAAATCAAAATCATAATTTTTCAGTCTTCAACCCCAAATCATATTTTTTACCTACAAATACAAAACAATATTTCAGTTAAAATTTATATTTAAATTTGCTAAAAAATATTCATAAAACGATTTTTTCAAACGTCAAAATCATAATTTTTCAGTCTTAAACTCTAAATCATATTTTTTATATACAAATACAAAAAAATATTTTTCAAACGTCAAAATCAAAATCATAATTTTTCAGTTTTAAACTCCAAATCATATTTTTACATACAAATACAAAAAAATATTTCAATACAAATTTATAAAAAAAAAATATAAAGATTTATATTTAAATTTATTAATAAAACAATTTTTCAAACTTCAAAGTCAAAATCATATTTCAATTTGGAACTCCAAATCATAATATTTTCTAAACTTAAAAGAAACAAAACCATATTTCACTCAAAATTTACTAAAAAAATATTCTTAAAACGATTTTTTCAGACGTTAAAGTCAAAATCATATTTCAGTTTTAAACTCCAAGTCATAATATTTC
This sequence comes from Anastrepha ludens, assembly GCF_028408465.1. NCBI lineage: Eukaryota > Metazoa > Arthropoda > Insecta > Diptera > Tephritidae > Anastrepha > Anastrepha ludens. Next base: position 28,654,187 of record NC_071498.1, on the reverse strand, counting down.
AGTCCTAAACTCCAAATCATAATTTTTTCAATCTTAGAAGAAACAAAAAAATATTTCAGTAAAAATTTATATTTAAATTTTTTAATTATTATACATAAAACCATTTTTTAAACATCAGAGTGAAAATCATACTATTTCAGCTTTAAAATTTTAATTTTAATTTTGTAGACAACATAAACAAAATAGGTAAAACAATTTTCCTAATCATCCAAATCAAAATCAAAAAACAATTTTTCAGTCACAAAACTTGCTTTATTTAACGCATCATTTTCATAAACCATTTTTTTTTTTTAATATGGAAGTCATAGCTATAATCTTTCAGCCTTAAAAATGCTGGATCCAGCAAATAAAATTCAAAAAATAATTTTCGTAAGCGTCGAGCTCTAAACTGTAATATTTTAGTCATAAAATTCAAATTTTTATTTATCAAAAACACTTTTTTAAGCGTTAAAGTCAAAATAATAATATTTCAAACACAAAAATTCAGAAATTTAGCGTAGTAAATATATATTTCAAAGAAATTTTAAGCGTCAGACACAAAATCGTATTATTTCAGTCGTAAAACTAAAAATTAAATATTTTAGAAAATATAACAAACAAAATGGACTAAATCATTTTTTAACCAACACAAACAAAATTAGAGCGTTTCAGTCATAAGAATAGCCAAATTTATCAAATGATATTCATAAAACAATTTTTTGAAGCGCGGAAATCAAAATCGAAATATTTCCGAAAGGAGAATTGCAAAATTTATAATATTCATAAAACTCCCAAGCCCAAACTATAAAACTATGTTATAAAAATTGTGGCATTCATTAAAATCGCAATCGAAGAGTCGAATTTTTTAAAACCTTGCAAGAATTGAACCTTTGAGTTTTTTAAGCGTAACCAAAAAGTGCTTCAAATTTGCATCTGTCGAATTAAGACTCATGGGAAAAATTATTATTGTATTTAAATAAAAGTCGAAATGATTGAAAATTAGCAAAAAAGTTTTAATTAAACATAAACTTGCGCTATGGGGGTCCAAATCGAAAATATTACCAAATTTCTTTCTCAATTCAGCTTAAACAAAAAGCGCTAGAAAACTTACGTGGTAACAAAAAATCCGCTTTTCGTAAAAAGCTTAGCGCCGTGGAAGGTCTTTAACGTAGCGAAATTTATGGCACGGCACTAACAGTTAGATTTCGAAACAAGTGGTGAGTAATTAGAAGAAACTTGAAAACTCAATTTATTTCAAAATTTTTTTGTGAAAATTTGGGTGTTAATTTTATAGAAGAAACTTGAAAACTCAGTTTATTGCAAAATATTTTTGTGAAAGTTGGGTGTTGAATTTTATAGAAGAAACTTGAAAACTCAATTTATTTCAAAATATTTTTGTGAAATTTGGGTGTTAAATTTTATTGAAGAAACTAGAAAACTCAATTTATTTCAAAATATTTTTTATGAAATTTCGGTGTTAAATTTTATAGAAGAAACTTGAAAACTCAGTTTATTTCAAAATATGTTTGTGAAATTTGGGTGTTAAATTTTATAGAGAATTTTAAAATTCGTTTTTTTTTTGCAATATTAACATAAATAATCAGTAAGAAATTCAAGGTTCATAATCCGATTCGATATGAAAATCAAAAATCAAAACAACGAATTTAATAATTTGTACGACATAACAAAATAAAAAAAAAATAAAAAAAAATTAGCTTTAAAAATTTAAAAAAGTTAATGTCTTAAAGTTTAGAGCAGCTGTAAAAATTCCAAAAGTTTGTTGCTGTACCTTTGAAAATTCTTATTTAAGCCTTAAAGTAATTTGTAGTTAGATGTACAGCAGTAAATTTTTCGTGTCGTAAAGCAAAACAAAGTTTATGATTTTTTACACAAAAATTGTTCTTCTAATTTCAATTTTTTTTAGATTTATCAAAATTCATCAATGCAGTCGGCCTTTGCGAATTAGCAAAAAATCTTTTTGGCACATTTGGCTCTTTGAAACATTACGCAAACAACAATGTCGAGCGTCTCTAAATTAATAGATACTAAAATTTTTCAAAAATACTTTTACGCATTTCAATTAAAATAATTTATATGCAAGTGAAACCTTTCAATGAAAGCAAACTTAACATTCAGCCATTTTCAAAATTTGTGTAACAAATCTCGCATGAGGAACTCCAAAAAGGAGCCAAATTATGATTATCCAAATCACAAAACAAAGTTTGTATATATTCTTACATATCTACATAGTATTTCTTGCATACTGGCATAACGAAATTGAGCATGGACAATAAACATTCATGGCGACCCATAAAACACTATCAAAGTGATTCCAACGCACACATAAAATTATTTTATATGTATGTTTGTATGTATATAAACAGCAGCATAAATTACGCTATGCAGTAGAACGGAAGTCATTATGCGGAAAACGCAAGAAATTTTGGAATTCTGAAATTCTGACTGTAGCCCCGGAAAGATATAATAAAAATACATTTTGGCAAGCAACGCAACGCAACGCAGCGCGGCAAAACCAAGACTAACTCATCCCTCAGCGGCAGAAATATTCAACTAAATCCAAAACTCTAAATACGTGTGAAAGAAAGTGCAAAAAGCATGTAAAACAAAAACAAAAATAGGCGCACATTCTGGATTCCAAAACACAACTGCGACAATAAAATAACGAAACGGCCGGATAGGCGGTGAGAAAGGGAAAGCACAGCAAGCGATAGCGCTAAGGAGTTGCAGGCGCGCGTACAAAACAAAAACACAGGCTCAAAAGCGTAACTTCCCCATCCATCTCATTACCATTGAAGAGGACACATCAAACATTTTCGACAACACGACAACGACTGAGGGGCCACATATCCCAATGCTCCATAGGTATGCCAAGTAACTGCTTTCTCCACTGATAATTATCGATTCGAAATGACCAACTTATGCCTGACATTCAAAGGCAGGCAACTTTCAGCTTTCGGCTTTCAAATCTCGAAATCAGAAAATCTCATACATTTACTTATGGAAATGAATTAGCAAAAAGTGCGCACGGTTGACAGAATTTACAAAACGTACGATGAAGTTCAAATTAAAATCAACTTCTGAATTAGATTAGAAAAAAAACTATAATCCCAAACTTATTTCAACGTCAGTCAACTTACTCACCCTAAATTTTATATACTCGTACATAAATACAAAACAAAGAAAAAAACATTTAGCATTCGTACAGACGTTAAATTGTGGTAAAATTTCTTGAAGAAAAGATGAAAATCTGAAAATCTGGATTAATACACGCACAAAACCGTATTTCGTTGCCATTCATATTTACAAATCTCGACATATGCCTGTGTGTGCGTGTACAAGTCAATAAGGCAGCAAGAAATAGCAAAAATATAAACATCAAAAACAAATTGAACGCCAGCAATTCCATGGCAGTAGAAGCAAAAGTGCGGTTATGGCAAAATATCCAACTAAACTACATGCAGGCACACATCCACGCATCCACACATACACGCATCCATAGTCGCATTGCACTTGAACAACTTTCGACAAATAAACAAACTGAAATCAAGCAGCACCAGCACACGTAACAGCTTCATATCAGCATCAGCGTCAATCTTACACACAAACACACAGACACACCAACACACGAACACCATCGACAGCATCGAAATTACTATCGAGCAAGTACGCAGCAACAACAAACAGCCAGATTTGAAAGCAACAGAAGCGCAACAGCATTTAAACTTTGCATCATAAATTTATGAACCAGCAGCAGTCGACATAATTGCTATCAATAAAATATAAACCCCAAAAAACGTCCAAGACCCACACTATGCCCATGCGCAGAGATTCCAGCCAGCCCAACTTTATTCAATACAGCTATCATACAAGTATTTGAAACAAGCAACAACAATCCACCCCAATCACCGCCATCCATCAGGCCAAACTAATGACATGACGTCCGGGTTTAAGAGACCGCTGCAAATGAAATTACAACGTTTCTATTGAACATGGCAGACAATATCTAACGAAAGCAAAAGCACCACGACCTTGGCTCACTCAAAACTCAAAAGACTACGCGCACAAAGACAAAATTCTTTCTGTAGCAAAACCATGTACAAGTATTGTAGAATACACGAATATTGGCCCGACCGCAGCAAATTGTGAAAATGCACAAAGATTTTGTTTCAAGTTATCCGCAACTTTGTTGGCAAGTATTTCTTTAAAAAAATTTTGGCCGTCTAGGTTGTTTTTTTTTTTTGGAAATTTTGCCGAACTAAAGAATACTTACGAGTATTTCTAGCGTAAGGTAGTAAATGGTATTTTGTACAATGTCTACATTAGCTTTACAAATCTCAAGTATGAAACCGTAAGCAAATCTCCTCCGCAACAAATTCATTTACTTGTATGTACACATGTATGTGTGTATGTATGTGTATAAGTTATTCAATTTCTTTAAAGTTTTGGCGAAATTTCTTGACACGCTCATGGGCAAAGGAAAAGCGGAAGGACGGCAAAATTATTATAAGTTCAGAAGCCTTTCACCATTTCAGGCAATTTACCATTCAAGTCATCAGTTTATATTTTGATATGGTGTGGCACTTACGCACATACATTTCATGTCTCACATCTACTTACCATATTTATTTGACATCTTCCTCTCATTCAATTATTTTCTAAATATGTGGTTGGGATCTGTCCAGAGAGATTGCTTTGCGAAATTATATTGCCCTATTGTGCGGTAAAGAATCAGGGGGGATACCCAGTGTAATTGCTTAAAATACGCAACGTACAGGAACGGAACGTTGTGTCCACGTGCCAGCGAGCAAAATGTAAGCAATGAAAAAGCAAATCAGTTGGAAAATTATTGTGGTACCCAAAATGAAATAAATCTAAGACCCTCCTTCTTACACACAAACACAAGCAAAATTAAAGCTAGCTTATATACGATACCCCAAAAAACCCAAAAAACAAAGATTTAAATTTTATTAGGTGAATTCAGCTAGGAAAAAAACAAACAAAGAACCAAAGTACAAAAACAAAACAATTTTAGTTTAGCTATCCAAAGTAACTCACAAGATAAATATTGCATTGAAAAATGGTCGGACTAATTTCAAATATTGGCAAATATTGACAAACAACATTCACATACACACACAAGGAGCAATCGAAATCAATTTCGAAAGTCGAATGTCGAACGTAACGTAACTACACTCTGTATCCCCTCAACGGCGTACACACTTTGTTGTCGCTACGAGTATAAACAATGGAATAAAAGAAATACAATATTTCACTTTTATTCGTGAATTTTTATAAAAGCAACCAAAAATGGATGACATTTTGAATCATCAAAAAGTTAAAGCAAAGCATGCATGCAGGTGATTTAAAGCAAGCTTGTGTGCAGCACTAAAGTTCGGAATGCCAATCCTTTTGTCTAAAATGTCGTCTTCTGGTCAGCTCGGCGTTTGCAAACATTTTAGACGAGACGATTGTTGCATTTTTTACAACTATTCCTTATTTTTATATGTATACAAAAAGAAACTTATATAGACATAAGAGCAGTTTTAGCCAATCTCTTTGATGGATCTAAAATTCTCGTTACACCTAAGTATTTACTGTATGTAAATTCAAGAAAAAGCAACAAAAAAATAAATAAAATTTTAAAAATACTAAATGTTAAATATCTATACGAAAATGTAAACCTTATAAAATATAATCAAAGAAATTGTCATTAAAAGACTACAATATTTCAGAAATCTAAGTCAAAGTATGTATCAATAAAATTGTACAAGCCAATTTACGCCTAATAAAAATAAACTTAACCCCTATTTCTTGGACATTATTTACATTTATTTTACACGTTAGCAGGTCACGAATCAAATATTCAATCTAACAAATTATTTAAATTTTTTGAGGTTAGTTGCGAAAAGATTAAAATATGCAAACAAACAGAAAGCGGTACTCTACATAAGGCTCTTTAACCCTTAACGGCCGAAAGATCCCGCTACTGGGGCATAGTACTTATGCGATAGAAAACGAAAGGATCCAATACGGGAGCATGAAAAGAATTCAGTTTTAATTATAATAAATAATAATAATAATTAATATCATCGCTGTAGTTTTCTTTTATTGCATCTTTGTAAAGAGTTTTCCATTAAGAGGTGTTATTGTAATATTCAAAGAAAAATGATATTTTTTAATATAAATAACTGGATGTTTATTTCATTATAAAGAGGAAGGATGCCGTTAACAGTGGTAAGTAACATCAAGCAAATGACCACCACGTGTCGTGTGACTTCTTTAACCTGATGTTGGAGAGCATCGTACGAACCGCAGAACTTAATCGCTCAGGCACAATATTTTATAAGAGCGTACAATTGTTGGCGTATGCCGATGATATCGATATCATCGGTCTTAGCAACCGCGCTGTTAGTTCTGCCTTCTCCAAACTGGATAAAGCGGCAAAGCGAATGGGTTTGTTGGTGAACGAGGACAAAACGAAATACCTCCTGTCTTCAGACAAACAGTCGGCGCACTCGCGCATCGGCACCCACGTCACTGTTGACAGTTATAATTTCGAGGTTGTAAAAGACTGCATTAACACCGATAACAATTTCAGCCTTGAAATCCAACGTAGAATCTCTCTTGCCAACAAGTGCTACTTTGGACTAAGTAGGCAGCTGAGTAGTAAAGACTACAAGACTCTCATCATGCCCGTCTTAACGTATGGCGCAGAAGCTTGGACGATGACAACATCCGATGAAGCGACGCTTGGAGTGTTTGGGAAAAAGATTCTGCGGAAGATTTTTGGACCTTTGCACGTTAGCAACGGCGAATTTCGCAGACGATGGAACGATGAGCTGTACGAGCTTTACGACGACATAGACATATCGCAGCGAATAAAGATCCAGCGGCTACCTTGGCTAGGTCATGTCGTCCGAATGGATACAAACGCTCCGACTTTGAAAGTATTCGATGCGGTACCAGCTGGTGATAGCAGAGGAAGAGGAAGGCCTCCTCTGCGTTGGAAAGATCAGGTGGAGAAGGAATTGGCTTCACTTGGTGTGTGCAATTGGCACCGGTTAGCACGAGAAAGAAACGACTGGCGCGCTTTATGAAACTCGGCCAAAATCGCGTAAGCGGATATCGCGCCAATTAAGAAGAAGAAATGACCACCACGACCAGGCTTACAGGACAATATCCTTTTAATGAATTTTTCCATAACCGAATTGCAAAGTGGCTGCCTCGATATGTCCTATGTCCTCGATAGCCTCACAAATTCCACCTTTGCGGTCTTGAATCGACCCTGGGCTGTTCGCGTAGACCTTCTCTTTCACTTGACCCCAAGGGAAAAAGTCACAAGGTGTTAAATCACAAGATCTCGGTGGCCAATTGTGATCACCTCTTCGAGAGATAACACGGTCCGGAAACTTTTCCCGATCATCCCGAAGATCAATGGTTTCGTTGCTTGTGTGGCACGTAGCGCCGTCTTGTTGAAAATAAACGTTGTCCAGATAAAAAACAGTTAATCATCTCTCGATGACGCAACACATTCACCGTATAACACCTGCCTTTACATCCCTGGTTTGTTGATCATACACCGAGAAGAAATATATCCCGTAATATGACTTTTTAAGGCGTAAATATTGTAGAATATTCACAACAGATCTGTCGGATTGATATTCAGTATATTTCAACTAAGAGGAGATTTTCGAAGAACAGTTCAACCCCAAAGGCGATGTAATACTTCTGAAACTGAATATCGACTTGATGGGAAATTCCTCGGTTTGAACGTAACAAAGACTGTCGAGTGTGCCTTGTTCATACATATCATCCCCTTAGTATTAAAATAGCCTATAAATTTTTTGATGTTTTGAGAAAATGAATTTCAAACTTTTTGTCGAAAGTAGCTCTCATTCAAATCTCGTTATGTCTGTAAATATTTATCTTTTTTTGACTGACGTTTTGACCCATTTTGTGGAACTAGAATTTGACAAAATTTTGACCACATATAAAATCGACGATGGAGAATCCAAAAATTCAATAAAAAAATAATAGCCTATGAGCACATAGGCTATTGTTATACTAAGGGGACGATATATTGTTCTTTTGTACTTTTAAAAATTATAAAAATTAATTTCATTTACAAAATTATAAATCAAGTAAATATATTGAATTTATATCTAAATAAATCAGTTTACATGTTTAGTTTAAGTCTTCATCCTTATAAACGTTTTAGAATTTCACCTAATTTTCCGTTGTCTTATGGGCGAGTATTACAAAAACAGTTCTCGGCTAGTAAAGGCTCACCAGATTGGAGATACTTTTTCCCATACGGTTTTTTGACAGATAACGCGTGACTGCTGTGAAACTAAATACATCTTTTTTTTTCAGTATTCATTAACATTTCATCATGGAAAAACTTACGCCTCAACAGCGTTACAAATCGTAGGATTGTTTTACGAAAATCGACGCTCTGTGCGCATCGCGCACTCAGGCAAACTTATGATATACAGGGTGGGCCATATAGCGTTTGCTTTTTGAACCACCTATTTTTTTGAGAATGGTAACACAAATGACATGTCAAATGTGTTCATAATTTACTTAAAGGTTTGACATTTGCGAAATGGGACGCCATAGGCTTGAATAAAATTGGGAAATATTGAAAACCTGTTGCCAAAGTGGTGAGTCTTCTTCTTCTTTTCTGATTTTCACATTCCACACGTTACTGTAGAGAAGCAAATGCATCCACAACGAGTCACTGTTTGGTGCGGTTTTTGGTCTGGTGGCATCATCGGGCCATTTGTTTTCGAAAATGAGCGAGGAGCCGCGGTTACAGTAAATGGCGAGCGTTATCGTGACATGCTCAACGAGTAGTTTCCGAAAATTGAAGAGGATGACATGGACGACATTTGGTTTCAACAGGACGGTTCAACTTGTCACACTGCCAAAGTTGCACTCGAACTTTTGGCTATCGTTTTTGAAAACCGAATAATCAGCCGAAATTCCGATATCAGCTGGCCGCCTCGGAGCTGTGATTTAAGCTCGTTGGACTATTTTTTGTGGGGAGCCGTTAAGGACATGTGCTATGCGAACCATCCAGAGGCGATTGATGCCTTAAAACACGAAATCGAAGTTGCCATTCATGAAATTGGAGCCCAAACAATCGAAAATGTGCTTAAAAATTGGGTTGATCGAATCGTCCCCTTAGTATAACAATAGCCTATGTGCTCATAGGCTATTATTTTTTTATTGAATTTTTGGATTCTCCATCGTTGATTTTATATGTGGTCAAAATTTTGTCAAATTCTAGTTCCACAAAATGGGTCAAAACGTCAGTCAAAAAAAGATAAATATTTACAGACATAACGAGATTTGAATGAGAGCTACTTTCGACAAAAAGTTTGAAATTCATTTTCTCAAAACATCAAAAAATTTATAGGCTATTTTAATACTAAGGGGACGGAATGGCCTACTGTAAAGCCAGTCGTGGCAGTCATTTGAACAATATTATTTTTCATTCATAATGACAATGTTCAATAACACTAGTCTACAAGGAAAAGTATCCGAAATAATTTAAACTAATATCTGCTTCTCTGTCCATGCAAAATTCGGATTGATAACTAAAATTAATTTATTAGTTTGAGTTTTCGAGATATCCTAACCTAAAAGTGCAAAAAACACCATTTTTGCCCATATTTGAGGTTATGTAGCCTTGCAGATGTTTTCTTTCACCAAAATTAAAGGATGACATCTTTAAATACAATCCTTCTTTTTTCAAATGGCGTTTTGTTTGCTCAAATATCATTTTTTTTCGCAGAGATATCGCATTTTGAAATTTTCATGTTTCGAAATTTTCCTACACCTGAAAATCGATTAAGATAACATAGACATGATATAGTCGCTTACTAATTTTCTTGGGTTTGAGGGCCTGAAATATATGGATTAATAGTATGTAAATTTGGAGTTTGTGGGAAAGCCTGCTTGCGGTTATGTGGGTTAGCCTGCTCGCGGTATGATAGGGGTGGTTTCTAGGGGTTAGGGCTGTGTGTGACTCGGTATCCAAAGGTTAGATAGTGTAGGGATGTGGTGAGTCAGCACACTTATGGTGTGAGACAAAATTTTAAGAAAAATAAGACTCAATTCAAGAAAATTAGTAATCGAATATATCATGTCTATGTTATCTTAATCGATTTTCAGGTGTAGGAAAATTTCGAAACATGAAAATTTCAAAATGCGATATCTCTGCGAAAAAAAATGATATTTGAGCAAACAAAACGCCATTTGAAAAAAGAAGGATTGTATTTAAAGATGCCATCCTTTAATTTTGGTGAAAGAAAACATCTGCAAGGCTACATAACCTCAAATATGGGCAAAAATGGGGTTTTTTGCACTTTTAGGTTAGGATATCTCGAAAACTCAAACTAATAGAGCAATTCTGAGGCCAGATTTGGATTCAGCGCATCATAAACCTTCGGAAATATATAGTCTGGTTTCTGGGTCTGAATGTTGGTTAAATTTTGTCGGCCTGTGTAATCAAAATAAAAAAAAAAGTTTGAAAAAATATTGATGAGTTTTTTTTTATAGCCGATTCAAAAAGCAAATTTTACATGGCCCACCCTATACATAACCGTCCTACCAAACGCACTATTCGGCAAGCCATCGGCAAAATTGAGAATAATTCTACATTATTGGATGATTAGCCCGAAGTGAAGGGAATATTGGGGCTGTAAATAGGAAAAAAAGACAACATTTTTGTAAATTCGTAAAAATATTGGACTCAAATGGTCCCATTAAAAATCCCTCGAAAAGGTTTTTTGGGGAAAATTAGACTATACTTATATATAAAGGGTATACCAAAAGACGCGCGAATACGTTCGTAGCGTTTTCATATTTTCCTTTATTTTACAAGGATTTGTTTGCTGCTTGGCAACGGGTAAGTATTCATTCGATAGAACTGTTTCTGTTCTACAAAACCATGTTAATTGTATTTCTGAGTTACTTAGTTTTTTATTAATTAGTTTTGAGGTTTAGAAATGGAATACCCGGAGGCAAAAATCAACATTTTCGACACCTGCTCTTCTTTGCTTTTCATGGAGATCAAAAAACTGCCGAAGCAGGGCGGGACATTTGCTACGTGTATGGAGAAGGTGTCATAGATGAGTCTACAGCACGGAAATGGTTTGCAAAGTACAAAAATGGCGATTTTGACGTCGATGACATGTCCCGCAGCGGAAGGCCTTCTGAATTCGAAATCTTCATCCAAAGAAGATCATGTGTTTGGTGGGAATGGGAACCTCTTAGCTTTGCCATTTCGGTGTCGGTGGATCTTCGCCAGGTTGTACGAGGTCTTCCTACTGAACGTTCTACTTGTTGCACCTTAACGCTTATTTCGCTACGTTGTTATCGTCTTTTCGAAGGGTGTGACTAATCCATTGTCATTTCCTTCACCGAACTTCACAGGCGATCTCGACTTGATTGGTAATCCTAAGCAACTCGGAGTTGCTTATTTTACGGCGCCAGAAGATTTGTAGTATGCGTCGAAGGCGATTGTCACTGTAACCTTCCAAGTAGTGCACTATAGTGCACTGGGAAATGCTCGAAAATAATGCCACGGTCAGCAAGGAGCTCTACATTGACCAGCTACACCGCGTGAATGAAGCTATTCGACTGAAAAGACCTGATCGACATGGTCAAATCATACTCCTTCACGACAACGTCAGGACACATCGTCAAAACCATACTCGAAGAGCTCGAATGGGAGGTCCTTCAGTATCCGCCGTATTCTCCGGACCTTACACCGATTACCGAAGAGGTCCTTAAAAACTGGCTCAATAACTTCCTTGACATCGGACCAGGCGATTTTTGACGGAACGGCATCAACAAATTCAATCAAAAGGAAAAGGTAGGAAGAGGTTGTAAACAGCAAAGGCGAATATATAATTGATTGAATTTTTGATATAATCATTGTTTTTTGTTAAAATAAAAGTCTTCGGCCTTAACAAACGCGCTGTTAGTTCTGCCTTCTCCAAACTGGATAAAGAGGCAGAGCGAATGGGTCTGGTGGTGAGCGAGGACAAAACGAAGTACCTCCTGTCTTCAAACAAACAGTCGGCGCACTCCCGTATCGGCACCCACGTCACTGCCGACAGTTATAATTTCGAAGTTGTAAAAGATTTCGTATATTTAGGAACCACCGATAACAATGTCAGCTTTGAAATCCAACAGAGAATCCCTCTTGCCTACAAGTGCTACTTTGGACTAAGTAAGCAACTGAGTAGTAAAGTCCTCTCCCGACGAACAAAACTAACACTCGACAAGACCTACATCATACTCGTCCTAACGTATGTCGCAGAAGCGTGGACAGTGAAGCGACGCTTGGAGTGTTTGAGGGAAAGATTCTGCGCAAGGTTTTTAGACCTTTGTACGTTGGCACCGGCGAATATCGCAGACGATGGAACGATGAGTTGTATGTGCTTTACGACGACATAGACATAGTGCAGCGAATAAAGGTCCAGCGGCTGCGCTGGCTGGGTCATATCGTCCGAATGGATACAAACGCTCCAGCTCTGAAAGTATTTGATGCGGTACCAGCAGGTGGTAGTAGAGGTAGAGGAAGGCCTCATCTGCGTTGGAAAAAAATTTTGGTTATTTCAGGTCTCACAATTTTCATTCAAAATGCGGCTCTTAACAATTATATGTGAAGAATGGCATCATTTAAATGTTTTCCATGAGTAAGTCTGCAGGTCAAATCTGCCAAACAGTCGATTCTTCGATACCAAATTGTTGAGAACGTCGAGATATCGATGTTGAAGGTTGTTCAGCAACACTGCGCTAGAGCAGCAATATTCTCAACAGAACGTCCAGTTTTTTGTCTGCCGATCCTTTTTCTTAACTCGACAGAACCAGTTTCTTAAAACTTTTTTAGCAACCTTTGAGTTATCAACTCCTTTGGACGATTAGGTCCACCAAAAAAATCACGAATTTTGCGATTTGTTGGTTTTAAATTTATTATAACACTGTTTCAGATAAAGAATCGAAAAATTTAATTTATTTTCAATGTAAAAACTAATTCTTGGCAGGCTGTACTTATATATACATGTATACGTAAATATATATGAAAGTTCAATGGTTTTGGATAGTTGGGTTTTTTGCTCCAAATAACTTCACATTTTCTCTGCCAAAATGGTGTTTTTACACTATTTTCAAACGACTCACCAGTTATCTGTAGAGGGGATATAGGAGAGAGCGGTTGTAGGAATTTTCTTAAAGTTCGAACTGTTCTATTTTTAATAGGGGGTTAGATTATATTAAATTAGATTTGTGGGAGGTTGGACAAGTCCAAGCACTCAGTCAGGAGACCATTGTATTACACCCGAATAGATTTCAGTAGAGAGAATAGAGATAGGGAAGATAAAAAGTGGGTGGTAAGACAAATAAATTAGTTTGAGGTCACTCTTCCACAAATCTCTTGGATTCATTGATGAATCCTAATAGATCCGGAAGAGGAAGCGTATGAACTTTATCTATACTCAGTGTATCGCAACCAAATATCCTAAGTCTGATTCTGGAAAACGCCGGACAGCTTCAGAGAAAATGCTCTGCAGTGTCGTCATCTTCAAGACAGGATAGGCATATCGGGCTGTCGACGAACCCCATGGCAGCCATATGCTGACGACAGGCGTTGTGCCCTGTGATTACACCCACCAGTATTCGCTATTTTCCTGTTTGGTTCTTTCACAAAGCACTCAGCCAATAAGCTGATTCCTTAAAATTCGCTGAGAGCCGGTTAACGGTCTGATCTTGATTGTGTAAGTTTTTCCCAGTTGATTTATATGCGTGACGGTGGAGAGAATTTGTATTTACTTATACAAACTCGTACACTTAGGGGAGGGGGCCCAGTTGTGACGCAGGCCCAGTTGTGACGCAGCTAAATATTTTTGACATGCGGTATGAAAATGACAGTTTGAGCCCTGCCAATCATGTTCGTTTGACGTTCAGCAGTTTTTGTGCAGACACCAACGTTAGTAGTCGCATTGTGTATACACGCACCAAACATCGTGTTGAAAATCGTGCGAAAAAGTTATTTTGATTTTTTTCAAAGTACCAAAATTTTGTGAAATTAACAGTGAAAAGGCGAGTGTAATGCATCAAAATATTGTATTTGCCGTATATTTTCTGATTCTATATGGATTTATGTGATTATGTGGTGTCTATAAAAAACTTGCTTGTCATACACAAATTAGCATCGTGACCCGGTTGTGACTCAGCGGGTGGCCCAGTTATGACGCAACTTTTTTTTGCACTACGATCATATAGAACTGCCGAATTCCTACATTTTTGTTGTTGTTTAAAAAAAACCAACTGCCAACTCGATCAATTGCAACGTATGCAAGCGTCCAGTTCATTTGAAGTGCGCCAACATGCAGGCAAGTTATTTCACTTGCAAACACTGCGAAAGTGACGTGGACGACGACTAGGAATATTTAGATGACGATGATGAATAAAAATCGTTGTCATTTATGGCCATTGAAGGACATTTTCTTTTGTATTTTTCATTATTTTTGCCATTGAAAGCCTTCAAAATAAATAAATCATTAAATCACAACAATTGGTGTGACATTCCTTTCATATTTTCTCATTTCCAGTAAATTTCTTGAGGTGCGTCACAACTGGGCCACTTTTTTTTTGTCCTAAAAAAAGTTATCCTGAAAAAATTTGTTCCAAAATTTTTTGAGTAACTCAAATAAACATACTTTCTTTGGAGAAAAGTTGCGTTTGGTTAATAGTTAAATGTTAAACTTCTTCATTTTTCAATTTGCGGAACTGAGGAAAAAATTTTAATTTTTTTCAAAACCCGCGTCACAACTGGGCCCCCTCCCCTACATAAGAAGACTAGAGGTGTAAGTTATGGAAATAGGTAAATTGATTTCAAACTTTTGGCAGTGTGAAAGAATTTACTGCTTGGTTAAAGAAATAATTAAATTTCAAATTTCAAGAACAGAACAAGTTTTAATAGTTAAATTATAGATTATATTATAATGTGAGAGAGAAAAGTGACAGCTCGATGCAAGAGAGATTTTAATTTTGTGCTGGAGAAATTTTAGCCAGCTAGGGGAATCTGGTATTTTGTCCTTGCGCCAATTTGAAATTTTCAATTAATAGTCAGAAATAATAAAATGGAAAATTTAACAAAAACGTAAAGTATATAAAGTATAATTACGGAATTTTTTTTTTGTAAACAATCTTAGCCGATATGTTTCCTTCTACCGGTTTTTACAAGAGATGGCAAATTTTCAGTTTTCGTTTCCGTTCGTTGATTGATTGCTGGTGATGGCTAATTTTGTGTGGAAAAAGGTCATTTTTGGTTCCACAGTCGGGAAATTCAGGCTGCACAACGAAATACCTGGTAGCGGACTGAGGTTGATTAACTTCGCCGGGGCCCGACACATGGTAGTCTGCAGCACCAGATTCCAACATAAGAAAATACACCAAGCAACGTGACTGTCTCCTGATCGGAAAACGTTAAACCAAATCGATCATGTTGCGATAGATGAAGGACTCGCTCCTAGTGTTTTAGATGTATGATCCGAGGACCCAACGTCGACTCGGATGACTACCTTGTTGCCCACGCCTCTGTGCAGCAAAGAACGTATATCTAACTACACAAAGCATTTCTTGTTCTTTGCGTACCGCTGCTGAAAAAGCTAGGAGATTGCGGCAAGGAATGTCACGCTGCCGTCCAAAGAGAGGACGCTACCTATAGGGCTACACTGCGAAGGGACCCAACGCGAGCCATGTGGTATTGCTACCGAGAGCTGAAAAAGGAAGGGAATAAAGAAATAAAGAGGCGAAAATACTTGACTTTGAGGAGCTTGAAATGCTAACCGATATTTTTTTTTGGCGGTGAGGTTGGGTTAAAAATGCCTTCGCACCATATAGTAGGTGTCGCTACTACGTGTGTGGTGACTCCACTAAAAATATCCCTCCTCTTCTCTTGGAATGTTCCTCCACCCCGGGAATGTTTCCGCATTACTTCGAGGTAGAGGGCCAAGACGGCGTCCTAAGAAGAAGACTTACTTACTCACCCTCCATTTTTCTTCGTTATTATTTTCCGGATTATTTCTTCAGGAGTAAATGCACCAATAGCTCGTAGCAGACCTGTTCTATAGGGATGGTTCCGCTGATAATTACAACCGCTGCTTGAGATACCGTACTGTCTGAAGAAGCCACTCTGAGAGCGCAGGTGCGTTGCACAGATTGCAGAGTTTTCCGCCAGCATTGCGCCCTTAGCGAATCTGCACCCATATTTCGCAACCGTATAAAATAATCGAGCTCGTCGTGTCCATTAAAGTTAGTTTTCGCTTGTTCTGCGTTGGACCTCCAAGGTTTGCCATAAGCTTACTTAACATGCCGCTTACTTTGGCAATTCTTGTGGCAGCATGATTTATGTGCACCCAGTAGGTTAGCCTTGTGTCTAATTGCACTCCCATGTATTTGGCCACTCTTTGTCGATAAAGTGGCATCGATTACTTGTATATCTACTTCTTATGGGATACATCTGTTGGTTAGAAGAATTAGCTTTGCTTTCTCTGTGGCCAGCTTTAATCCATGGTCTTCTAGCCATGTCTGAACTCGGATCATCACCTGATTTACCTTCCTTTGTGAGGAGCTTGAAATGCTAACCGATAGTAAATCGCCAGAAAATTCTACCAGAATATTCGGCAGCTTATAGCAAGTTTCAAGCCCAGGGCGTTTTCCTGTAAGAACAAAGACGAAGACCTGCTGACTGACATCCATACTTGATTTATGGAGGGAGCACTTCTCGAACTTGCTAAATAGTAAGAACTGCACTCCTCATAAAAAACCATTTGCCGTTTGAAGTCGGCTTAAAACTGTAGGTCCCTCCATTTGAGGAACAACATCAAGACGCACGCCACAAATAGGAGGAGGAGCTCGGTCAAACACCTCACAAAAGTGGACGCGCCAATTATTTATTTATTTATTTAGATGTTTGTAATAAGTCTTAGAAGTCGTAAAATCACTCCATTTACACGCGTGCCACTGCTAATACTTCCTGTTAGCCAGCAGCAATCAGTTCCCAGTAATTTTGCTACACTAAATTCATATGGAAATTTAAAAAATAAACACCTTCAACTTAATTTTGCCGTAAGCACCTCGACTGGTATTATTTTATATATTTTTTACTCGTAATAAATAAATATATCAATGTGTAAAAAAGTACATGCCCAGGACATCGAATAAAGACAATCATAAAGACGATTGATTTAAGTGAAAAGAAAGTAAAAATAAACAAAATTTAAGTATCTAACAAAGTAATACGTGTAAGAATTTAGTCGAATTATAAAGAAATAATTACATATTCAAAAACTATATTTCACCATGAAAAAGATTGGTCACCCCTGAAGGGACATACATATTAACATTTGTTTTTAAAACAACAGAATAAATAAAAATTGAAAACTTATATTTTTCCGAATAGGCCAATTTTTCATAAGTTAGACATGTTCCATTTTTAACAACTGTAATGCCATCTCCTTCAAATATTATTAGAATATTGCATTTATAATCCAGCCAACATTATTCTAGGATCTTCCACGGCAGCCTTGATTTTGCGCAAGAACATAACGGCCTCACGCCCATCAATCAGTCGATGGTCATAAGTAAGAGCAACATACATCATCGGGCGTATAACGACCTATTTAAATACAATAAACCGATTATTTGCATAGGACACACACACAAAGCTTCATTTCATTTTTCTCACTTGTCCTTTTACAGCGATTGGTCTGTCAAATATGCCATGCATACCAAGGATAGCACTTTGTGGTGGATTGATGATTGGCGTACCCATCAACGAACCGAACACTCCTCCATTACTTATGGTGAAGGTACCACCGTCCATATCTTCAATGGAAATTGCATTCTTTTTTGCTTTGTCGCCAAGAGCAGCCAGCGCAATTTCAATATCTGCGTAATTCATGCCTTCAACATTTCTTATCACGGGAACGACCAGACCTTTGGGTGTAGCCACAGCTACTGAAATGTCCACATAATCGCGATAAACGATTTCCTAAAATTGGAGGGGAGGGGAGTTAGCATTATTACATAAATTATAAGCAAGTTTATTCATGAAAATATGTACAATAAATTATAAAGTATGTGAATTTTTAGGTTTAATAGAAATGCAATAAAAAAATTATATATTATTATATAAATTTATACACCAGCTTTTAAATATTTCCGTGCACAAACTCCGTGCGATATAAAGTAAATTTGTATAATTCTATTAAATGCTATTTTTTTAGCAGTAAAATTTAAGTTGTTGGTAATATTTTTTAGAATAAAATTACCATAAAACTTTCGATTTATAAAGCATTTTACAGGGTCCGGCACTCGAAGTGCAACCAACTTCAGACCTCTCGCGCATCAGCTGTGTGTTGGTTGACTAAATTACAGCCCAGAGTATTGTTTACAAGGGCGCGGAAGCATTTTGCCGAGAGTAAACGCGAAAAATAAAAATCAGTAATGGATCCCAAGAGCAATAGAGTGATTGCATTATATTTGGCTGGAAAATCCCAACCAGCGATTGTTCGTGAGCTCAAACACCTTAAAGTGAATAAAGTTTTTGCTTATCACAGCATTACTCGTTACACTGATACTGGTAGCATCGAGAAACGTCATGGAGGTGATCATCTAAAGACTACAACGTCACGTGAAATGATTCAAAAAGTGAAGAAGCGACTTGAGCGAAATCTCCGACGAAGTGCCAATCAAACGACGAAAGAACTGAAAATACCTGACCGTAGCATCCGCCGCATACTGAAAAATTATCTCAAAGTCAAGCCTTTCAAGATCTAAAAGGCGCATGAGCTCACACCAAAGCAGCAACAAGTCAGACTTGAGAGAGCGAAGGAGTTGCTTCGCTTGACCGAAAGCGGTCAATTTCCGAACATTGTATTTTCTGACGAGAAAATTTTTCAAATTGAGCAATTCGTAAACTCCCAAAACAATAGGGCTTATTTGACCGACCGTTTATACGAGAACTTGAGTCATCGATTGGCCACTTGGAGGCAGCACTCGCCACAGGTAATCGTTTAGGCCGCTGTAACCGCAAATGTGCGCTCTCCAATCGTTTTCCTCGAGCTTGGCGTCAAGGTAAATGCGAAATATTATCGGGAAACTATGCTGAAGGTTGCTTTGAAGCCGTGGGCAAACAAAAATTTCGATGGCAAATCATGGACGTTCAACCGGACTCGGTACCGTCTTACAAAGCTCGAGTGAACCAAGAATGGCTAAAAAACAACGTTCCGAACTTCATAACGTCCTCACAACAGCTCTCAGATTCACCAGTCACGAATCCGTTGGATTATTCTCTAAAAAATCTGATCTAACCTAAATACATCGCCGTAGCCGAATAGGTTTGTGGAATACCATTCGGTAAGACTCAAAACCCACTGTGGGCATAAAATTTCAAATGATAGAACAGCATTTTCTAATAGCGGGGATTAAAAATGATTTGCACATAATTTCACGTGTTACGGAATTTAGAAAATTTTTAAAAAGAAAAATTTTAGGCTATGGTTATGGATAGAAAGATTAGTTAGTTTGGATCGCTTGGGTAAAGTTGCGAAGTTAGGCACGTTTTCGTGAATAAGAAGTCATAAATTTCAAAATGCGACGAACATAAGGAAGGCTGCACTAGAACTTTGCAGGCAAGAACTCTAAATGGGCAAGGGGGAGAGATGAGAGAAGGGAGAAACAGTTCTAGTAGACGTTCGTTACATTTTTAAATATTAATTTAATTTATCATTGTGAAATTAAAATTGGAAAAAATAAGAATTTTGATCATGAATTTTCATCATTTTTTCCATTTCAATTTAAGTTTGTTTCTGTTTTTGTTGTGCCATAATATAATATTTTGTTTAGCATTGAAAATTGACGTTTAATTGCAGAAATTTCTCAAACATTTAGGGGAGTAGGTTTTATGCTAGTCAAAGTGCCAGTAACAGCAGCAGCAGCAGCAGCAACAACAACAACAACCAGATACACAACATGTGCTATGTGGGGCGCCACAAGTTATACTCACTAAAGGTCTGTTCATGAAGCAAATAGTTTGTAACAAAAATCTTGTAAACAACTCGCAAAGTAGGGAAAAGAGAGCGAGCAAAATGACATTTCATTTTGCGGAGAACTTGCAAGTTTTTACTGGATCAATTTTTACTTGTAAGAATTTGCAAGTGAAAAAAACCGCTGATCTCAAAGAAAATTAAACACGAATTAAAATTTACGAATTGAGTTAAAGTTCTAAATTAAAAAATGGTGATTAAAGTGGAGATGTAGATAAATATATTTTAGATAAAATTTTGAAAATTCATTTGGTTTTAATTATTATTATTCTGATTATAATATTATTAAATAGGAATCGGCCATATAGAGGTATGCCCTTCTGAACCACTGCCTCCAGTCACCGTTGCTGTAGTTTCCGAAATACCAATCGAAAGCATTAAAAGTATTTGCTGTATTTTATGTCTGTACTTCTTGGTTATTAACTAATTTGACAATAATACGTACATACATACATACAAATTACTGTGGACAAATCATCGTTATTTTGCATTTTTTTTGCTTTATATTTTTTTTAATTTAATACACGGTAGCTCAACATAAAAAAAAAACCTTTTTAATTTTTCTGATTTTTCTGCCAATAATTTAGTCAGCTATTCGTAAAACTTGCAAATTTTTACTGGTTTTGCGTTCACGTTCTTTCTTTGACATTTTTCTCTTTGAGAGCGAATTCTCGGAAATTAAGTTGCTGGCAACTGACTGGATAATTTGTATATGGACAGACCTTGTTGCACATCTATGCGTGCATAAATACAGTGGCTTACAAAAGTATTCGGACACATTTTTTCGCGGTCATAAAATATCAGAAACTGCTTTTTATTTACTGCTCAAAAGCTAATTCAGTCATTTCATTGAAGTCCAAGCTTTAAATTAAATATACAAATAATTTTTTTTTTCAAGTAAATAAATTCATGTCACAAAAGTATTCGGAAAAATCACCCCAGATATGCATTCATGGTATTTTTAACTGATTTCTAGTAGCAAATCCTTCCATTTTAGTAACTACTCTTAAGGGGTTACGTACGTCCAGAATTTTCAAAAAATCGATTTTTTTCGATAAGAATATACTGTGAAATTGTGATACGGAAATTCCCAATATTATAGTTTCTATAGCCCATTAACTAGGTAGAGAGCGGCCCGCGCGCTCCTGTACCTCAAACTTTAAACTCATTTTTCTAGAAACTACTTTTTCCGGCACGGTCTGCATGATAACTCATACAGTTTTTAATATTTTTTGACGCGGTTTTTTTTTAAATATTCGAAAATATTTTCTCTATAGTCCGAATTTTTGATATTGTTATTAAAAAATTTTATAAACATAATTAAAGTGTGGCATTTATGACGTAAAACGCATACTTTTTTTTAAATGCCGTAAATTGCAAAATTTTTCGAAATTCAAAAATTCGGCTCGACAGAATTTTTTTTTACTTTTTACAGATCCATCAACATTTCAAGGAGAAATGATGCAGACAGTGGAGCAACTTGTTTTCATTATACTTTGGGTCACGTGATTTTTTATAAACTCATTTTTGTAAAGAAAAATTTAAAAGTTTAAGTACTAATAAACAATGTATACAATTTTTTTATATTTATTTCTATTGTTATCCCTCCTAAAAACAGTTTTTCTTTTAGCGCATCTTTGGCGCTGCTGGACGTATGTAACCCCTTAATTTATTCAGTTTTGCGAAAATCAACTTTCGCGTTCTCACAGCTGATATCTCTGCCCATTGTTTGAGTATCGTTGTTTTAAAACTGTCCCTTGGTGAGCCCACAAGTGCTTGCTAGAATTTAGATCCGGCGACTGAGGTGGTGTTTCCAAAACATTCGAGGAGTTATATAATATCCAAGTCTTCGTATTGTGAGCTGTATGCTTTGGGTCGTTATCTTGCTGGAACGGCGATTTTGGGATGTCCTTGGCGACGTCTCAACACTGGCCCGTACAAGAGCAATATTCTCATCCGATCGCCTTGGTCGGTTTTGATTTGGCCTCTTTGGATTAGAAAGAGCATCACCAGTCGAAAACCTATCGTACAAACGTTTAATGGTGTTCTTAGAAGGCGCACTTTTCACATTATTTAATTTTTTATAAGCACGTTGAGATTTCACAATTGACTTCTTTTGTTGAATTTAAATTTCAACAATTTGGGAACGCTCGCGTGGCGTATACTGTTCCATGGTAAAAATCTGTTCGACTGGCGCTTCCAACGCGTTATGTCATTAAGCGATCTGACGTCTCTGTCAAAAGATACAGGGTTGCCAGATGGGTCCGTCGAATATGGGCAACCCTGTATTGCATTATTTGGGTGCATTTCGGAATCCGCTTTTCGCCCCACTTTATTACCACAATCTGGCCCAAAAATGTTAAATTTAGTCTCATCACTAAATATTACTTTTCACCAAAACTCGTTGGTACGATCAATTTTACTTTTTTGCGAATTCCAAACGCTTTTTTCGGTTTTTTCACTCATAAGCGGCTTAATGCGTGGAGTTCGCTCATTATACCCAGCAGCTCTAAGCGTTCTTCGCGCAGTTCCATCACTAATTTTTATTCTGCTAATCTCAGCGAGATTTCTATTAATTTATGGGGCAGAAAAGCGTGGGTCTTGCTGGATTTTTCTAATAATCGGCCCTATCGCGGAACTTCAATATTCCAGACCTTCCTGATCGCTGTCCTAAGTTTATGGAAGTCCGCTGTAAAATACTGTGGATAGTTGAAATTCTTCTTTTGGTGGAATTTGATATCTCTTTTAATGTTTTTCCTTCATTTTGTAAATTATTATTTATTTTTCTTTCCTCCAAAGTATTTTCTTTTTTTGCGCTTTCTACTAAAAAAATTATGTTTCCGAATATTTTTGTGAGACACTGTAGGTATCACATTTGTCAGTCAACCTATTTTATTTTTCTACTCACTTTAAGGGGTTAGGGGTAGTCAGAATTTTGAAAAAAAAGTTTTTTTGTTTGCATTTTCTTAAAGTAGAATATCTTTAAAAAAATGCGTGAAAATTTGAAGTGAATCCGACAAATACTTTTCGAGTTATTCAACAATTAACAAAGGGCGCTCGGGCGCTCCTAAATCGATAGCAAAAGCTTAAATGAGTTTTTCTCTCTCCACACAAACAGCGATAACTTTTACAATTATTCATTTTTTTTTTTTTTGCTAAAGTCAAGTCGAAACATGATGTATTAATGCTATGTTTTTATTTTTGTAAAGTAAAGCAATTAACTAGCAAAAAAAAATTATTGAAAATCAACATTTTTTCGATCCTCTGACTACCCCTAACCCCTTAAAATTTCCGATTTAGTTATCTTCTTTTTTAATTTTTGGAAGTTTGTACGAATATACGAAAGTTCTAACTCTCATTGATTTTATATTAGTATTTAAAAATATGTTTACTTATAGTTTCACCTGGCTCGTATAAGACAGAGTTGCAAAAACTAATTTTTGCGCTTGACACAAAATACTAATACTAGAAAATACTAATACAAATACAAATACAAAAATATGAATACTAAAACATAATCACCTGTCCATCGATAACAGCATTAACTACAGGCTGATCTTGCAGTGCGTAAGCAGAAGCCTTCGAGAATATAGACATAAACCCAATCTTGATTCCATACTTCTTTTGAAAAGCTTCCAGATTAGCCTTACGGAATTCCATGGCAGCACTAACAAATAAAAGAAATGAATAAGTCTGTTACATTACCAAAACAAAGCCGAAAATCAAAAGTAAACTAATGCAGATTTCAATACATATAAATATGGCAAATTTAAGTGATCTCCTCGATGATTATAAATACGAATTACCAACCACTGATCTTATTTCAATCATTCTCATTGGTAGCATAGGGTGTCAAGTTAATACCGAGCTTTACAGGCCTTGTTCAGTTATCCGATTTTCACAATACTCACCTCATATCGATTTCGTTGAACGTAGTCAACATGGCGTTTGTGTTTTGCGCATCTTTTAAACGCCCGGCAATCTTTAGACGCATGCGATTCATTTTTACGCGCTGTTCGGTACGCGTGCCAGTGATTTGACGGGAATAGTCCGTTGGTGGCACCTTTATTTGCGGAGCAGCTTGTGCAGGAGGCACCGAAGCCACGGGAATTTGTCCAGCTGGTGCTGACGGTTTTGGTGGCGGTGGTGGTGGAGCCGCTCTTGGTGCTGGTGGTGGTGGAGGTGGTGGAGCGGCGCGAGCTTGCGGTGGTGGCGTGGCAGGAGCAGCAGGTTTCGGGGGTGGTGGTGGTGGTGGAGCAGAAGCAGCAGCAGCAGCAGGAGCTGCGGCAGTTGGAGTACCCTCGGCTTTCTCTAATTTGAACAAAGGCTGCCCGGCCTTCACCGTAGCACCATCTTCTACCAAAATCTCACGAATTATTCCCCCAAAAGGCGCAGGCACAGGCATGGCTGTCTTGTCGGTCTCGACCTCCATAACCACTTGATCTTGAGCCACATAATCGCCAACCTTCACAGTAAATCTTAAAAATAAATTCATATCAGTGTTGTACAACAAATAGTATCTCATAAGTAAAGTATATATAAATACGAAAGCCTAAAAGGTTCATCCGATTGCGATGATATTTGAATGAGTTGCTGTGAGTGCGTCTGTGAAGGTTTAAGAAACTCTCTGTGTCCCTATGGTCTAGAAAAATCTTATTTATGATCCCATTCTAAAAATAAGTTTTTCAAAAAAAGTTATCCGCTAAGTGGCGCTGTTGTCCATATATTCTGAAAAATTGTACCTACACTGAACCAATGTGTGGATTTCTTATTCTGAGCTTAAGTCGCCTAAATTTTGCTTCATGCCTACAGTTGGATTTGGCAATTTTTGTGATTTTTTTATGAAATCATCAAAAGTTCGTTGAGTTGTTTTACCTTTTTTCAAGAGAAAAAAATCTTTATAACAATTGGTAGCTTGGGTTAGATTTCTAGACACCTTTAAACAAACACAATCTGAGTCCAGGTCAATATTTTCGAAAATTTGCTTTCCATGCCATGTTAACTGCATTGCTTCAGAGACTTTAGCAGCGGTATACTTTTTATCTTCTGGTTCAACTCCAACCGTAAGTGTTTTATTATTAATCTCAGTGGCTATCAAACTTTCGTTATTTAGCTCTTTGTCGTATGACAGAAACTCACTGTCTTCTTCCTCCACTCCTTCAAAATTTGCATTACTTTGCATCTTTGACAATATTTTCGGGTCGTAAGTGGTGTCAAGTTCCATTCATGGAACTTCTTCCCAAGATTTATTAACATTTTCAAAAGCCATCCTAATATTATAATTCTACCATAAATCTTGCGTCGTGAGCTTAACATCTCCATCATTTGCTTTTAGAAGTTGACTGCGCAAATCGAGGCAAAATCGAAGTAACTGCGAAATCACAGAAAATTTCAAAAAGCCTCAACTTTGAAACAGTATTTATAAGGAAGGTATCTAGAAGGACTGTAGGAGGAGCTGTGATCGATATTTTGCGGAAAATCATCTCTATGGACCGATTCGGGGAATACACCAAAAAATTACTCCTAGTTTGTTTAAACCCAATAGTGAGCGCTAGAGGGGAAATATTTCTAGAAATCTTATTAGTTCCATCTATCAAAGCTCAGCACCTTTAGCTTTGTATGTATGTTTGAGTTTCCATAAAAAAATCTCAATTAAACAGCAACTGACAAAATATAAACTAAAAAGCAGCATTAATACCACAACGCTCAGTTATACATTACTAAAATATTTATGTTGGTCCAAGGACTATTACTTTATCAAAAAAAATTATTTGTTGATGACACTACAGCAGGTATATCTGCCTACTTTTCTCGAATAATATAGACATGATGATATAATCATATACATATTTTTTATCAGCGCTGGAATATTTGGTTATGTTAAACATTCAGTTTTCGCAACGGAAAATTAATGTCTTCCAAAAATCTAAATTTATGATCAGAAGCATTAGTTAGAACATAGATTAGTAGATCTGTATGTTTCATTGCCGATTTTTTACTTTTCTGTCATATACTTTAGACTGAGAACCAAAAAGCAGTAAAACCTCCTTTCATTTCTAGCAAATCAGTTCAGAACCTGAAATATCTCACTTTTATTTCGTTTGGAATATTTGGTTAATTTACAAGAAATGACATCTCCATTTTTTGGAATAGTACTAACACCAACATATTAACAAAAAGTTAAAACTTGGTGTAATAATATATGTAGTACTCACTTAATATCACCTTCGGCTACTGATTCCGGAAATGCCGGCGTCTTTATTGTTTCAATTGCCCACAAATTACAAGTGGTATGAATTCCATGATTACCAAAGTAAAGGTTAGTTCTGTAAAAACTTACAATTATTTACAACAACATTACAAATGAATCACGTTGTAGTTACCGTTTCGATGAGGAACTTGCAGGAGTCAGGGCTTTATTACCAGTTGGGAAATGTTTTTGTGTCGCTACTTCCAATCTTGAAAACTGACGTATTACACATAATGCGCTAACCTAAAAATACAAAATAAATACATGTCTCAGAAAGTCTTAAAAAAAAACGAGTTGGTTGCACAACACAGCAGTAATGTCACATGAGCCAGAAATCACTTCTTCAACAGCATCCAAGAACTTCATTCACTTTAATTAACGTTTTCCGATACGTTACATAATTGAAATACATTGCCTTCACTCTGCAATGTACTCCCAATAAGTTACCACACCCGCTATATTGTCGCATCTCTTCAACTTGGCAGGAATATTTTGGATAAAAAAAAAGACTTACTTCTTGGCTACAAGCAGCCTGCATTCCCAGTTTAAGAACATCGCGGGGAAGACGCCGTGCCGTCAACGAAATTAATCCCGACATTACAATTCTTCCAATTCAAATATTTTTTAATTCAAATCGTCTGTATTTCGGAATGCCGAAAATTCTCTTATTATTTTCTGCACCCCGCTCTTCTTGACGATCAAAGATTGCAATTTCGCACTGCTGTCACATCACTGAAAACTGAAAACCCACCTGACAGCCAAGGCGAACATAACAATAGAGTAACAAAAGAAAAATGTTATATTTAGACTGCACTAGCAATATATGTATGCTGAAAGCACAGCTTGTGCTTGATAAAAATATAATTAAACAGAACCGCTGAGAGGCACTTTTAGCATATTTGACGTTTGCAAACCATTTGTATCGCATTTTAATTGTTGGTTTGGGTTTTACGTTTTTATCGAAATAAAGTAGAAATTAATAATATTTTGATAAAAAACATATATTTCTTCTGTGGCACAGACCCATGAAAACTCAAATAAAAGCGTGAATAATGTTTAGATTTTAGTCTTTAAATTTTAAATTCGTGCAAATTGTGTAAAGAGTAGAAAGTGGAGCTCAAATACTGGCGAACTCTTTACCCATTCTTTACCACAAAGATGGATAATCCAATGCTCACCCCCACAAGAAATCTAACCTATTCCGAATAAGACTTGTGTATTATTTTAGTAGAATTCCTGTACGCTTATTTTCAAGTGCCGCCAAATGCTATGCAAACATCTTCACTGCCGTGCACTGAGTATATAAAGAATGATAAGCATGTTTTCGGCTTGAAAATTCTATGTGACACTTCTCTTAATTATTTATTGCATTTGATATTTATGCATCCTTAGAGCTTTGTTATTTTTTTATTTGTTTGAAAAGAGCATACATAGAAACTATTAATACAAAAATAGAAACTATCATCTTGTCGATTCTTTTATTCTCCTTCCATCCCTCCCTCTGCTTCTCGTACGTGATGTCCGCAACCCGTAAAAACATAAATAAACATTATTGTAATAACTTTAATAAGAAATATTATTCATAATATTAATAATTTCCATTGCATAGTTGTTTGTTGATTGAATACCCACAAAATTTTACATAATTCCCAGAATTAGAATTCCACCAAAATTGCAGAGCTCTCAACTGGTTGGCATCACTGCCTATATTGTGATTGTTTGACTTAAATTTAGGAATTAATGGAAAGCTAAACAAAATGAGCGTTTCTGAGGAGTCTATGGTAAATGCATTTATTTACCGAAACATTTCATATAAAAAAATTAATAATATAATATGTGTGATATATGTAGATTGTTTCTCTGTTCATGAGTGAGCAGGGCGAACTGCGTCGCAAAAGAGAAAGGGAAGAAGTAGACAAAGTTTTGAAAGCCATATTTGCAGATTCCAGCTCTTCCTCTGAAGACTCGGATAGTGAAAACGAGGAACACAAGGAGTGCTCCAATTATGAAACTACTCTCGATTTAATGAGCGATATCGATTTTAAATCACATATGAGGGTGGAACGTAAAACAGTGGAGTATTTGATAAGTAATAACCAACAACAAATTGAAATGATATGCATTTACAATGACATATTTTTAGGGAGGTACTCGGAATCTAGCTTCGTTCCTAGCACATCTGGCGGTGGCAGACTGCGTATTACATTCAAAAAATCGGTTTATATGTATATTTGGTATGTAATCAACACAGTGACATTTAGGCAGCTGGCAAGTTTTTTTGGGGTGGCCTTATCAGCGGCATGGTTAAACGTGCAGCGAGTTACTGACTTTTTAATATCCATCAGCCAAGATCATATCAAATGGCCAGAAGGCGTTTATTTGAAAGAAAATATTGAAAAATTCCTACAAAAAGGGCGCATTCCCCGCGTGATTGGAGTTATCGATTGCACACACATTGCCATTAAAAGCCCAAAGGAACATGACGAAATTTACTTAGATCGGAAAGGAGTATGTAGTATACGCATTCAGGCTGTAGTGGATGCCAATAAAAAATTCATTGATGTAACTTGTGGTAAACCAGGATCGTTCAATCATTACAGAATTTTACAGAATTCTAAACTCTTCCAAGATGCAGAGAACCATTATAAAGAAATGTTTTCCAATTCATATTTTATCCTTGGGAATTCCGCTTACCCGTCAACGAAATGGCTAGTACCACCTTTTAAAAATTACGAAAATTTAAATGAAAGCCAACGAAAGTTTAACCAATTGCATTCCTCAACACGAATGGTAGTTGAAAAAGCATTTGGACTACTAAAAGGACGTTTTCGGAGACTACAGAAGTTTACAGAACAAACAGATATGCAAACAATAACTAACATCGTGGTCGGTGCATGTGTATTGCACAACATTTGTATTTCTTTTGACGATTTTTACGATGTCAATGAGGTAAACGAGGCGAATACAATCGTTCCTGAAAAAGATTTTGAAGATCCTAATTTAGGCAGGTCACTTGATATGCGACAAAAGCTTTACAATCTTTTAAAACGGGAAAATATCATATAAGCTATTTAAAATATTTTTCACTCTAAGTAAGGGGCATTGGACAGGCGAATCTATTGGTGATAGCAGTAGTACAAAAACAATATTTACAAATATTTTGATTTTACCTTTCGTTTCTAAGCTAAGTTTAGTTTAGGCTAACCAAAAACATGTGGTGCTGGTATGGTAGATTGGCCTAACTTATGTAAAATTAAGTCTTATTTAACAGAGGGCTTTGGTATAAATAACTTGATCTAGCCTCGATTTTTTTGGGTTCAGATGAAGCGTAAATTATAATAACACAGATCAACAACGTTTTGTTCTAGGAAAGTGTAGGGTCATTTTCGAAGTAATTTTTTGCGTAGAATCCGAATCCGGGGCTTAAATTATTATTATTATTATTATTATTATTTCTTTATTAGGTATATATAACTTTTACATTTATAATTCATTTTACATTATTATTTTACATGATATAAAATTCCAAATTCATTTAATTTATATTTAATTTTATAAAATCCACTACAAGTTTTCTAAAGTGAAGCAAATTATTTTCATTTTTTATTACACCAGGTAAAGTGTTGAATAACTTTAAGCCATTATACATTACTGAATTCTGAGTGCTTCTCTTATTAAATCTTCCTAATCTGAAGTCATTTGCTCTTCTCAAATTATAAGGTTGAATATCTCTGACATAGACGAGCTCATCTTGGAGGTACTCAGGAAACATACTGTGCTTTAGATTGAACACAAAAACTAGGACTCTTAACGCCAAACGTTGCTTTACATTCAACGACATTAACATTTGTAACATAGAAGACGTTGATGTGTATACATTGCACTTGATTATTACACGCATTGCTTTATTTTGCAAAACTTGAACTTGTTTTAATATCAATATTGCACATATAAAGAATAGTTGCACAGTAATCAAAATGTGGCAATATGATTGTGTTAAAAATCATTACTGCATTATCAAAACTCAGTCTTTTTCTAATTCTGCTCAAGAATCCCAACTTTTTACTAATTTTATTGCATATATAGCCAGCATGTTCATAGAAATTTAATTGTTTGTCGATTATGACTCCTAAGTATTTTATTGTGCTAACTTCACCTAAGCTTTCACAACCAATTTGTAATCGCAAATTTTCATTCCAGTTGAGAATCATGAATTTAGTTTTATCGGTATTTAGCTTTAATTTATTCATGCACAGCCATATTTCTAGATTTTTCAAGTCCTCTTGTACTTTGTTATGGATATCACTTAGATTTTTATCAGCTATGTATAGCAAGGTGTCATCAGCAAACAAAGCAATATTACACCACTTTAACACCGTATTTATTTCATTGATATATAGCAAAAAGAGATCCACTCCTAACGTTGAACCTTGAGGCACTCCAATATCTATATGTTCCTCTTGAGAAGTAAATTCCATAATTTTTGTTTGCTGCGATCTTCCACAAAGATAGGATTCAAACCATTTCTTTTCAACACCTCTGACTCCATAGCCTTCCAATTTCTGAATAAGGATACCGCGATCAATTGTCTCAAAAGCTCTTTTAAAATCAAGGAATATTGCAAGTACTTTGTCTCCAACATCAATCCTCTTTTTCCATTCGTGAATTATCCAAATTAAGGCCGTCTCACAAAAATGACCCTTTCTAAAACCAGATTGCTGCCGAATTATAATATTATTGTCTTGTACGAATTTTGTGAGCTCTATCACGTCAGCATTTTGAGATATCCTAACCTAAAAGTGCAAAAACGCTGTTTTTGCCCATTTTTGAGGTTATGTAGCTACACAGATTTTGCTCTTCATAAAAAAGTAAACATAGTATTTTAAAGTATAAGTCTTCCTCTTTTAAATGCCGTTGAGTTTGCCTAAATATCTTTATTTTTCACTGTGATATCGCATTTTGAAGTTTCCATGTTTGTGAATTTTTCGATATTCGAAAATCCATTGAGATAACATGAGACGTGATACGATCGATTACATAGTCGCACAAAAAAATAAAAAAACTTCAAAATGCGATATCTCAGTGAAAAATTAAGATATTTGAGCAAACTCAACGACATTTTAAAGAGGAAGACTTATAATTTAAAATACCACGTCTACTTTTTTATGAAGAGCAAAATCTTCGTAGCTACATAACCTCAAAAATGGGCAAAAACAGCGTTTTTTGCACTTTTAGGTTAGGATATCTCAAAGTCCTGACGTGATAGAGCAATTTAAACCCCGGATCCGGATTCTACGCAAAAAATTACTTCGGAAATGACACTACACTTTTATAGAACATTCCGAACCCATTTTTTTGCAGACCTGTGTAATTGATAACACCAAATTTCCCAATTATAATAGAGTTTTCCGAATTGCGTGATCTGTAATTAGAGTTTGTAATTCTCACCGATTTGGAAATTTAAGTGAAATCATTTGCCAAATTTACTGCCTACACTGTGATGAAAATAATGGGTGAGTTATGAATGTATTAATAAAAAAGTCTGAATGCATTGATATTGCCTTTTAAAAACACTCGCGTGTAAACGCTAAGTAAGGTATACATAAAAATATTATATATAAGTTTCATTATTTAGCTTAAAACCTAAGTAAAAATCT
The DNA here is from genome assembly GCF_028408465.1 of Anastrepha ludens. Taxonomy (NCBI): domain Eukaryota; kingdom Metazoa; phylum Arthropoda; class Insecta; order Diptera; family Tephritidae; genus Anastrepha; species Anastrepha ludens. Next base: position 28,622,151 of record NC_071498.1, on the reverse strand, counting down.
TGTAAAACAATCACAAAGAAAAAACTTTTATTAATTTACTTAAAAACTCAATCTTATCACTGAGTCCGTCGTAGAAAAGTTACGTATAATCACTGATGAACTCGGAAAAGTACCAACATCTAGAAACACCAGAGCATAAAAGAAACAAATTTTAGCTTAAAACATTATTTTTTATCATTATTTTGCAGTGATTTTCCTTTTCTTACAAATGAAATGAGTTATATTGGATATATTTTAATAGTAATTATGAAAGGGAAAGAAAGGCAGCAAAATTTAAGAGTAACTCAAATGCAGGGGAATAGATTGAGAAGTGCCTTTACCCCTTTGGAAATGGGTATCACATTATTAGGAAAATTCTTGGAGAGAGCAAAATTACGTTAATTCGTGCTGGAGAATTTTTAGCCAGCAATCATCCATCACGAAAATATAATATATGCTTGAACGTTTTGATAATTAATCGACAAAAAATGTGAGTAAAAATAAATCAAAAAAAGTGCGTGTGGCGTAGTACCAAGGTGGATTTAATAAGGTGACAGCATTCACCCAGCTGAATTTTTCGCCGTAGGTATGGCTTACGTCAAAATGATATGCTTTGTTTGTATGTATTGGTATGTTTACATTCGTATGTTTACATTTGCTTGCTGATTTTGACATGATGCTTGCACCAAACGCAACAACAAATACATGTAGGGTTTTACTTATATGTGTTTGCTGTCACCTGTAATAAATTCGCCTTGCGTAGTACACATAACAGAAGTGAAACTTTCAAGTCAGACAAAGAAAGAGTGAGAGACCCGAGAGAAAATGTGTGAGAGAGAGAGAAAGAATATATATAAATAAATTCACAACATTTGCAGAGAATACAAATTGACAAAATTTACAAAAAACGGAGAAGGGTCGACCGGTGTAGATAAACGCCGGACACAAACCGTGGCAACAACGCGCACTACTCCGAGCGTTTATCACCCGCACAAACGCGGCGATTCCAGGACCGCAGCAACGGCACAAATTACCGCAAGGCAATACCAATAAATCCGACGCCGGAATGAATAGCGCTTTATAGTACGCACAAGCACTAACCAAAAAAAAAAAAACGCCAAAAAAATTGGGACCAAAAAATGCCCCAAACAGTAGGCACCAAAAGTATATTTCCTACAAGTTTGCATCAACAAACAAGCTCCAAAAAGTAGGTAGTGTTCTTTCTCACTAGAAATTTGCAACCACAAGGAAAAACTCAGGAAAAATAGCCTAAAGTGTATCTAAGATATATATAAGGTATAGCTCTCTCTCTCTCCTTTTCCTCTGCGATATATCTTTTTTCTCTCTCCCTTGAAAGTTTACTCTCCATTCTCTCTCGTCCATCGATGCCTAAGAAGTTTCAACTTCAACTTTCCATTCAACTTTTTTATTTTTTCTTCTCTTTTGAAGAGAATTTCCTCCCTATGCTCTTAAAAGAAAGTACCGACTTTGACCGAGTCGTTCAAATCGAATCTATTAAAGGTGGTGTTGGTAAATCAGCTGATTTGTTTTTTGTTTCTTTCGCTGTGGCTGTCAGCACAGAATAAAGCATGGCGAATTAATTTTATGTTTTCTACTTTTTCAATACTTTGCCATGACAAGCAAACCTACAAAATATTGTTATTGGTCTAGTGCCACCACCTTTAATGAATGTGCCTTGGAATCGTTAAAATAATTATATGTGAATGTAATCTCCACATAATTTGTTGTTTAAAATATGAGAGCATTAATAGAAGAAGAATGGCCTCGAAAAATAAATGACGCATTTTCAAGAAAATAATATAATATTTCAACTACCCTTTAACGGCGGTACTGGAACTATAGGAATTTATGATGATGAATATTTCAACTAAAACTTGGCGCCTTTCAAGAGCTAATCAATTTAAATGCTATCAATTTGCCGTAATAGCGTAACATTTATATTTTTTGCAGAAAACCTCATTCAACATATAATTAACTCTGAAATAAAAGCTACACGTTGCGTTATGTTCATGCATAAATGCACTTGCCAGTGCTACCAATTATAAAGACTCTGCTGCCAAACTAATGACGAAAAACAAAAGGAACGGAACGAATCACAAATTGGAACTGTTTTCTATGAGGATCACTTCGTTGTTGTTGCATTTTCGTACAAAATTTTAATAGGGATCCAGATCATAGACCATCGGTCTACTGGCTGGTGTTTTGCGCTTTATTGATTGTACCATGACACAGGTACTGCCACCGCATCAGTGGCATAAAAAAAAATTCGTTATTTGGTATTTTTATAGTTCATACTTTCACAATTTAACACGCGGACTTCATTTTTAAAAGTTGGTTTCATTTAAAAGTCATTAATCTTTAAATCACAATGTTACCAAGCCTTGCATTGAATATTCACAAAAATGTAATTAATTGTCTTCGTTATGTTAATTTAATATCAACAATGACGTCAACCGGTTGTCAACATTGCGAAAAATAACGTAGCGGTTTTTGAAAGATGTCACCTTTAGAATTTTGTAAACCGTGGTACATGTAAGCATTATATAAAATATCGATATACATACATTTTTTGATCATTTCCAGCAAAGCCTCTCAAACTGTACTGCAGCTGTTTACAAAGCAGCTGGTCTTATGAAACCGCATTGTGTTTAGCCAAAAAAGCTAGAAGCTACTAGTTATTTATAATATCCAGCGTATTATGGAATTTTCTGGTTAAATTCACTTAAAGGGCACGATATGTCAGCTCAATATCAAAGGTTTCTAAAAGTACTGGAGAAGTGGCCGGTGGACAAAGCAAAAGTTGGCAGGTATGCAATTAATATGTTTACTAACTTCATCTATCGCCTTTTCATAACAATCTCGCATTTTAGCAACGCGTTATCTAACGTTTTTCTGTTCTGATTATACAAGATACTTGATTATTCGAGTGCTCGAAGAGTGTAGTTTAAGTATAGCTTACTGATATCATACAAATTTGAAGTACGCGCTTACCATGCTTATAATTGCTTACACGACTGTTCCTCTTACAGTTTTTGACTTTAAAAGACTGCCAACCAACACGTAGCAAACAAGTAAAGTCTATTAGTCAGTTGTTGATTCGTGAGCAGAGTGAATTCTAAAAGCGTATAAACTGTATTTAAGTGTTAAAATTTAAGCATATAATGAGTTCCAAATACGCATATCAAATAATTCCTGAGGATTACATCCTTGGTGTATCTGTTTCTGAGTAAGTTTTTTTCTAAATGAAATAGGTGCAACAAGTGTTGAACGAATTTGGAAACCAATGGATTCAGCACTCTGGGTTGTAGCAGCGTTTCTAAATTATGCTCAGTCCGATGAATCGATTGACAGTGGGCCTTCGGGGCAGCAAAAAGCAAACACAAGAGTGTCCTGCTTCGTACGGGTTGACGATTATGATGTATTGTGATTTGTGATGTATTAAATGAGTTTGTGTAATTGTGCTTAGGACTCGCCATTGTCCACAATATGGCGCAGAAAACTTCGATGATGATATTCGTCCACTGCGTCGTCTTAATTATCTATAATTGATTGTTTTGTGTTTTGTTTGCTTTGTTTCTACAAAAAGGCTAGTGGATAGCAAAAATTTAAAGTAAAATAAAAAAAGTAAACAAATAAAATAAAATTTATAATACCTTATTCATATAGAAATCTGGGATAATAAATGCCTTAATCGGTTTGATATGTAACAAAGCTCTGTGGTACAAAAAAAAAAAAAACAGAATCAGAATACTTGTGTTATTCGAGTGAGTTTCAAGCATTTAGTGAAACTCTTCACAGTAGTCATGTTCATACATCTTCTTCTTCTTATCTTTTAAGGAATTGATCTACGTTCTACAATTGTATACTCGCTTCTATTTATTTTCAATAAATCACTTGATGTATTTATTGACGCTTAGTGGGTCACCTCTATCACGACTATGTTCAAAATTGTTAACATTAATATCGTTTCCAATTAATGATAATGGTTTCTAAATAGTTTGAACTAATTTCTAAACAAAATTTGTATTTTGCGGCTTAACGATTAATCTCAATTAACCGACTAATGCTATCAGCTGAAAAGGTTCGCTTATCCGTTCGGGTGCGACGAAACACAATCACCGAATGTGATTGTCACTCTCTCATCGTTCTTCGTCGGTTTATACAGCGACCTTTCGGTGAAGATTACTGACAGACGAAATGAAGTTGCAAGTGCTCTAGCCACTTAGTCCACTTAGTTACCGAATCTCCAAATTTGACATCTTTCATTCGACGATCCCCGGAATCGGCCTAGCTAAGGTAGCGATGCTCGTGTGCTAAAAAAAAACTCCCCCAGCCACCAGAGGGAGTCTCACTGGTATCATACACCGACGACTGCACGATAATGGCGTCGGGCAATGACATTGATGGCCTATGCTCTAAGGTAAACGCCCGCCTTTCTCGCTTCTTCACTGCGAGAAACTTAAAACTTTCGCCCACTAAATCCCTTTTTACAACCTGGACAAAGGAGGTCAAGCTGCCACTTCAGGTGCACGTCAATGATACCCCAATACCAACGATAAATAACCCCAGAATTTTGGGAGTCACCTTCGACAGCTTGCTCTCCTTCTCAGCGCACACAACCGCTATTGCAACGAGAGTACAGAATCGCAACAAGGTCCTCAAGTCGCTCGCCGGCAGCACTTGGGGCCAAGACAAAGAAATGTTGCTGTCGACTTTCAAAGCAATAGGCCGACCGGTTCTGAACTATGCCGCGCCTGTCTGGTCGCCTGGAACCAGTGATACGCAGTGGACGAAGCTCCAGACCTGCCAGAATACTGCCATCAGGACCGCGACAGGATGTCTCCTGATGTCCCCTATCCAACACCTACATGACGACGCGTACATGCTCCCCGTTAAGGAGCACAACAAAATGCTCGGCAAGCAGTTTCTGCTTGGGTGTCACCGTAGGCCTCACCCATGCAGACACCTGCTCGAGCCTGAGCCACCTCCCAGGCACATCAGGAGACACTTCCTCAACTACGTGGACGAGATCCAGGACAAAACGGGCAGACCACTCCAGGATCAGACAGTGTACAGACAGGCTATTAACGACATTCATCGGGAGGCCCTTACCACCTTCTTAAGCTCCCGACCCCCGAATGCCGTTATCGGAGTCCAACCACCACCTATCGCAGACGAAGAGCTCCAGCTACCCAGTTCACGTAATCTTGGCACAATTACGTTCTGGATACTGTAGCAGGTTAAACTCCTACTTATCCAGAATCGACCCCGACATACTAAACATATGTTCAGCATGTGAAGGGACCCCGCACGACACTAACCACCTCTTCACATGCCCCATCAAACCCACTCATCTAACACCTCTCTCCCTCTGGACCCAACCCGTCGAAGCTGCTAGTTTCCTAGGCCTACCGTTAGATGAGCTAGACGAAGACGACCGGTAATTACACTACACTGACAGGACGAAGATACTGCTACAACAACAACAACAACATGCTCGTGTGCTAAAATAGCTGCTTCTGATGGGAAATTTGAACGGATTAGCGTCAAACGCCCAGCAGGTTGAAGAAGAATGATTGAAGAAAATTGAAACAAGTATTTTTTTAGTATATTTAGCAAAATAACTGTTGAAATGTTGCAGAGACTCTCGTGCCCAAGCTTTCAATAAATTGCTTATAAAATTTTATAACGAATGCTGTTTCGTATAAAATTTTTAATCTCTTTCAGCCAAGGCCTCTGTACTTTCTTTCTGGAGAATCTCTTTTGCATTGGCAGGCATGCATGACATCCTGCCGAAAGTAGCCGGACTGCCGGTATCAAAAAGAAAGAGATAGTAGTGAAAACCTGCAATTGCCTTTCAATTAGCATGTCATGAGGTACTAACTAACGTAAGGGATTCAAACAATATCGTTTCTTAATCTACGGTGGAAATTTTTTTTCTGGAACTGCTTTCAATATTTTTTCGGTTTGTTACATTCTTGGTGATTGTGTCCCATTTGCCAGGATCGGAAATATGAACTCCTCACACGTAGCGGATAAAGATAATTAGGCTAAATTTGTGAATAATTATAACACAGAGGGTTATCGGCATTCGTATCTGCATTTGGGGCCCTAGAAGTAACGGCAGATGATGGGTTCACACTCACTTAAAAAAAATTTGTTTGAAACAAATTTAAATTTTTGTAAAATAATTTTGTAAACAAGTTTTTTTTATATTTATTATTTTTATTATTATTTTTTATTTATTTATTATTATTTAGTTTTATTATTATTTTTTATTTATTATTTTATTACTATTTTTATTATTTTATTTATTTATTATTACGTTTTTGAATAATAATTGAGACTATGCTCAGTAATCCCTAAAAGTTTTAAAGTCGGGCCCAATACGTACAGCGAACCAGGGAAAAATTCCATGTGTCTACTTACTAATATTCTTTATTTCTACAAAAAGGAGGTAGTTTCAATTAAGGCTGCAATTAGTGGGGCCGTAACGATAACCATAGACACAACATTACAGCATTTGTCTATTAGTCATGCCAACTGATATTGAAGTAAAATTAATGACAACATTTGCATTTTGTTATAAAAACACGGATAATTTTCCACTAAGCCAATTCATTATTCGACGTTCATTTCTAATATTCAAATTTTTATCGCATATATCAAAACAAAAGTGCAGTATTTCACAGCTGCTACGATTGCAGGGAAAAATCAAAACTCAATAGATACAAACGGCTACGGTTGTAGTTAAGGCATTATGGGGCGCACCTATAATCGGTTCCAGTAGCAGCTGCAGATGCTATGTTTGATCAGAACAGCTGATTGCTATGATTACGGTTGTGGTTAAGTTATGGCACCTCTAATTGTAGGCTTAATACACTTCACCATGGGACAAGAATTAAGGGGTTATATACCTTGTGTTTTTCAAAAAAATCAAAATAAATTTTATTTCTTTATCGTAAAGTGCAATCCCTTGAGAACATTTTCCAAAAATTTCATAGAGATCTGAGCAATAGATCGAAAGTTACAGCGTTTTAAATTGTGCGTCGTCACGTCCTGAGCGTACGGCCTCATGCGGCGCTTGAAACTTTAAACGCGATTATCTCAAAAACGTGTTTTTCCAAAAATGCTTTTGCGGTGGACGCGATTGCAAAAAAAGTATTCAACCGATTTTTATAATTTTTTTTTTAAATTGTTCGTAATTGATGTCGCCTCTTAGTGAACGATCAACTTTTTATGTATAAATTTTTATTTTGCAGATATGAATTTTTTAATGCCAATTTTAGGACTGTAGAAGTGGAGTTTTTTAAAAACATGTTCCTATTTTCACAAAAATCAAAATATTTAATATATTGATCGTTCACTAAGAAGATATAACCCTATACTAATGAAATCTTTTCGATTTTTTGATTTCAGTTGACTTGGTGGACTTGAATCGCGTCCACCGCAAGCCTCTTCCAAAAAAGGGTCTTGGGGGAAAACGCCATAACTCCGCCATTTTTAAATATTTTTACACAAACAAAGCCTTTTTTTTTTCTTTAAACATTGTAATATCCAATAATAAAAACTTTTATACAATAAAATTATTGCTACATATCTTTAAAAAAAACCCAACTTTCGCTAATTTCACCGGACCACAAGGTATATAACCCCTTAATGTATGTACAAGGTTCCATTTTTTTATTTTATTTTTTTATTATTTATTTATTAATTCTTTTTTTTAATTTTTTTTTTTTATTTATTTATTTATTTTTTTTTTATTAAAAAACATATTTTGAACATGGTCAATGGTTGCCATTGCTATAAGCGTTTTTGTCAAATATTTTACATCCTTTATTTTCCAATTCTTCGGACTCAATATGATTTAGAAACCCGTTAACTTCTTGTTCTCAGTAGGGAACAGATATTTTAAATATAGTTTAATTTTATTTACCTCGAACTACTCTTGTACCGTGTGGTACAAAATTAATCACTCTAATGGAAGATTCAAAATTTTTGCAAATGGTGTCGTACGTCAAACATATTTGACACCTGTGAACTAGGCAGTGCAGTATACAAACAGACAAGCAATGGAGCACGCGAAGGATGAAGTAAAGATTCACAAGATCACTCAAATCTTTTTTCGTCTAGTAAACATGTTATTCAAAAACAAAATTCTGAGTTGTCGTCCTCGATTATTTAGCTAATCAGTATTTGCTTGTTTCACTTTTGGTTCTAAGTACAACGTACCATATTTTCATTGTCGCCCTTAGGATTGATAAACGGGAACTCAACTTTTTAATATTAAGCCCAAATTGTTTAAATGTATGGATTAAATTCTTACAAATAAATTCTAAGAAATATCCTATTTTTTTTCTTCCTTCTTTTCAACTAAAATAATGATTTTTTATAGCGAAATGTTATAATCTGTCTAAATGTCAGGCGCCCGAAAACCGAAAACGGAACTAGGTTCCTTAATGTATCATGCATTTCATTAATATTTGCATTTTTTCTTTGTTGATGGTGTCATTTCTAATATTTACTAAATTCTAATAGGGACTTAGGCGAGCAGATACGCAAACAAGTAAAAAATTTCACTAATCCAGCCAGCCTGACCACTCAAGCCAACGAGAAGTTAAGTGCACAAATTGATTCTCTAGAAAGATTAACTGGCAACGTTTACGGCAAGAAATACCCACGGAGGCACACCTCTACAGCAACGGGATTGACTGCGGAGCAGTGTAGCCAAGTGCTGTCTTCTGAATTTTTACAGTACCTCAATGATGAAAACGTAACCAAAAAGGGGGAAAGTGATTGAAAACTAAGAAATATATATTTATATATTTTAATAAAAATTATAATTGAAAAATAAACGCCATATAAAAATGCTTCGTCGGATTAATCAGATCGCAGTGTGTTTACGCTCAAACTATGGCACGCTGGTGAATAGCTCTGATGGCCAATTAGTGCAACATGTCCCCGTACTTTGTGAGCAAGCAGTTACTTATCTCAACCCGGCGCCTAAAAAAATTTTCATCGACATGACATTCGGTGCCGGTGGACATACCAGACAGTTATTAGAAAAGCATGACGACATAAAGGTGTTTGCACTTGACCGCGATCCCATTGCCTATGAATTAGCTCGTAGTATAAGTGAAGAATATCCAAATAGACTAATACCGTTGCTGGGCAAATTTTCTGAATTGCCGAGGCTTTTAAAAGAACTCGATGTGAAAAAATATTCGATAGACGGGATTCTATTTGATTTTGGTTGCTCATCAATGCAGTTTGATGAAGCGGAACGCGGCTTTTCCATTTCTAAAAACGGCCCGTTGGATATGCGCATGGATTACGGCCGCAATAGTGAACAAATAACAGCTGCAGATGTTATCGCTCGTGCCGAAGAAGCCGACTTAGTGAAGATTCTTCGCGTGTACGGCGAAGAGAAAGGGGCGAAGAAAATCGCGCGTGCAATCGTGGAGGCACGTTCGGCATTTTATAGAATTGAAACTACTAAGCAGCTGTCGGATTTGGTAGCCTCATGTCTGCAAGACACATACCGATTGGACAAAATTCAGCGACCTACACATGTGGCCACGAAGACATTCCAGGCGCTGCGCATATTTGTTAACAACGAGTTGAACGAGATCAATTACGGCATGATATTAGCGAATGAATACTTGCGGCATGAAGGCCGACTAGTGGCCATAACGTTCCACTCACTGGAAGACACCATTGTCAAACGTCACATAAACGGCAATGTAATTGAGGGGATTGCTAATCCCGTACCGCTAAAATATTGCGGGCACGATGTAACGCATGACAAAGAATTGATTGATACGTTTGTGGGATCGAGTTGGAAACAGCTGCACAAACACGTGATTACGCCCAGTGAGGCGGAAATTGCCAGAAATAGCCGTAGCCGTTCTGCTAAACTTCGAGCTGCAATCAAAGTAAAATGAAAAGTACTCATCAGTCCTGGGTATGAAGTTTTAGTTGTAAGTTTTTTGTAAAAATAATATATTTTAGCATTTTTAAAATATGAATTATGATAATTAAAAACTAAAAATCTAAAAACAAAACTGTCCTGCTTTTGCGAACATTTATATAAACGGAAACTATTTATTTTAAATCTTTCGAAGTGAGGATAAGTTCTACGAATAATAGATCCCACTGCGGTATATCGATAACATTTTGTTAAAAACAAACCCCCCATTGTTGTTATTTATTTGAGAATAAAAAGGCTTGTTTTTAACTATTTCTTTTGGTTTTTAGTTCTCTTATGAAAATGTACAGTTAGAAATAAGTAATTTTGTAACCAAGTCATTAAGCACCGGAGGCCCAATAGCCAGTGTGCTGATTAAGTTAGGGTCATATCGCATATATCACCTACAAATAGTGATAATAATTTTCTTATGTACGTTTGGAATTTAGCAAAATATGCAAAACATAAGGGGTGTTCGCTTTTTTTTAATATTGGTTCTTTTGGTTTTTTTTTAGCTACATGAAAAACCCCGGTGGCCTTGCTTTTTAACACCGTAGGTGTTTTTTTATCTCCATTTCGTAAGCCACTTGAGCAATACCTCTTTGCGGCCGCCGTAGCTCAATAGGTTGATGCGGGACTACCATTCGGAATCCAGAGAGAACGTAGGTTCGAATCTCGGTGAAACACCAACACGAAGAAAACGTTTTTTCTAATAGCGGTCGCCCCTCGACAGGCAATGGCAAACCTCCGAGAGTATTTATGTCATGAAAAAGCTAAAAGCTCCTCACAAAAATATCTGCCGTTCGAAGTCGGCTAGAAACTGTAGGCGCACACCACAAATACGAAGAGGAGCTCGGCCAAACACCCAAAAAGGGTGTACGCGCCAATTATGTATATACATATATTATATATAATACCTCTTTGCTCCAACAACTACTTTAATTTCATAAAACCATTTTTCAAATAAAACTTACAAGTTGTTTAAATGTAGGGTGTTTTTTAAGAGCTTGAGAATTTGAAATGATGATACAAAACAGAAATATTGGTGGAATGAATTTTTTTTATAATCTGGTAGATAATTTCATGGCATTTATTTTTCGAATATGTCTGCCGCGGCTATGCTAAGCAAGTTGCGCCGTCTTTTTGGAACCAATTGTCGATGTTTGGTTGATTCATTTTAGGATGCAAAAATTCAGTCAGCATGGCTCGATAGCGCTCGCCATTCACCATAACGGCAGCTTCTTTCTCATTTCGAAAGAAATAAGGACCGATGATGCCGCCAGTACTCTATAAACTACGCGAATAGATTTTTTTTTTAAGTAAATTGCCTCAATTTGGAAGCATTGTTCTAGCGTTAAACAATTCATGATGACTTGCCAAACATTACTAAACAGAAATGTCAACACAGTTTGCCATTCTCAGCTGTCAGGCCATTGTTATCGATATCGATAGTTCTCATGGAGTTAAAAAAACACCCTATACACGTTGGCTGATAACCAGAAAAATACTACCATTGGGATTTTTTTATCCATGCTAATAAATATTAGTAAATATCGCATCAAATGCATTCTATCACTGCTGGACGACACAAACGCGCCAGCTTTGCAAGTATTCGATGCAGTACCAGCTGGTGTGAGTAGAGGAAGAGGAAACAGGTGAACAAGAACTTGCCTTCCCTTAGTGTGGGCAGATAACGGGTCTGAGATAACACTCTCACATGTATACATACGAAACCTATGTAGCATTTTCTAGTAAAGTGGTTAAACCCTTCGGCAGTCATTCGAAATCAATGTACTTAAGGGGGTATTCTAGTGTACATAGATGCATGAGTTTCCCCCGGTTTTTGAGGCGCTGTACAAAGGAAACAAAAAAAAAATTTTTTACTATCCACTTTTTTATTATTTGTTTATTGTTTATTAATTATTACATTAAAACCTTATCTTCTTGTTAATTGGCGCGATAACCGCTTACGCGATTTTGGCCAAGTTTAACAAAGCGCGCTAGTCGTTTCTTTCTCGTGCTAACCGGCGCCAGTTGGACACTACAAGTGAGGCCAAGCCCTACTCCACTTGATCTTTCCAACGCAGAGGAGGCCTTCCTCTTCCTCTGCTCCCACCAGCTGGTACCGCATCAAATACTTTCAAAGCCGAAGCGTTTGTATCCATGCGGACGACATTACCCAAGCCAACGTAGACGCTGGATCTATATTCGTTGCGCTATGTCTATGTCGTTGTAAAGCTCATACAGCTCATCGTTCCATAGCCTGCGATATTCGCCGTCGCCAACGTCCAAAGGTTCAAAACGCTTCCGCAGAATCTTTCTCTCAAACACTCTAAGCGTCGCTTCATCGGATGTTGTCATCGTCCAAGCTTCTGCGCCATACGTTAGGACGGGCATGATGAGAGCCTTGGAGAGTTTTAGTTTTGTTCATCGAAAGAGGACTTTACTCCTCAATTGCCGACTTAGTCCAAAGTAGCACTTGTTGGCAAGAGAGATTCTACGTTGGATTTCAAGGCTGACATTGTTATCGGTGTTAATGCTACAGCATTTGTCAATATTTGTCCAAGTGAGCTCTTAGCTAAGGCAGCCATTTAACCTAACCTAACCTAATGCTACAGCAAAAATCATATTTTCAAACAATTCCAATCTTTGTATAAAATCTGTAAAACTTCAACAAATTTTTTACTCAGAATTTCCGGAAAGAAAAAAATGTAAAAAAATGCGTCATTAGAAAACATATTTTCTATCATTTTGGTGTTTCCAGCCCGAGCACTACCCAATGGTAGTCAAGTATTTGATCGGGGAATTACAGCTTTTTCAAAAGGTAATTTCTTCTCCAGCTGAGAAAATTGTTAATTTTCAAATCTTCTTGAAAGATAAATTATTAATTATTCGTTAAATATAATACGAAATTTGCTATGTGGAACGATGTTGATGTTAATTTAGTTTATTTTAAAAATGTTTATTACGAAAATGTAAATAACTTTACTCCTAATTTAAATCAATTATTTTGGGGTGCTTTTTCAATAGTTTAACAAATTAAAAATAAAATGTAATGTTTCAATGGTTTTGATATGAATCTGAAACGAAATTCAGATGCAGGATAGAAACCTCATTTCCAATTTGATAATCGTTGGAGGAACATCTTTGATATCAAACTGAGAAATGTAAACTTCTGAAAAGTTCGAAGCTGTGTTTGCTGGGTGATATACAGGGATATTAACGTACATACATAACACATGGGCTGAAAAGACCCGGACATAACAAAGAAAACACGTTTTTTTTTTTGTTCAAAATCAGCTTTATTCACCAACGTAACTTCCACCAAGAACAACGCAATTATTCCAGCACATTTGAATACCACTTTTCTAGAACGATTTATTTTTTGCCTCAAAATAGGCCTCAGTTTCAGCGATAACCTCTATTCGTGCGCAATTTCTTACTGGTGAGCATTTTTTAGGTCTGCGAACAGCCAGTAGTTGGTGGGATCCAAATCTGGCAAATGCAGTGGCTGTGGGAGCAATTCGAAGTTCAATTCTTGTAGTTTTGCCATTGTTTTTATTGATGAAGCAAAATAGCGAGCAAAGGCGGCACCTACTTGGACAGAACTGTCTCATAGTCAAATGTTCATGCAATATAAAGCGAAGACGTTTTTTTTTGTTATACGGACCTTGGAGGTGGAATCTTCTAAAGATACCGACTCATACGTATGCCCGATTCACATGCGATATTCCCCGGCGCTTTTGAACTGAGTTTCGTAGTGCCTGCGGACTAAACCACCCCATCGCCTCGCTGTTCTGCTTTTTCCCCCTCGGTATTACCATTAAGATATTCCTTCGAGGAGGCAGGATGTCTTTATTCACTCATGTCTGCGTACATTGTCATCATGTCTCAGTCTTCGCATAATTGTTGAGGCTACGTTACAATCACGTTTCTTCAGATTCTAGCATATATTGTACTAGACTAGCAGCTGTCATGCTCTCGACGATATTTGTGCGCCACATGCTTCGTTCTCTATCAAATTTATGTAGAACATTCTAACAGGGCATGCTCAGGCGTTTCATATTTTTCTTGGCATTAAAGGCAAAATGGGGAGTCTGTGTGCTTTTATGATATTTGCACAAATACTGCCACGCCCAGTTAAAAACTGTGTCAGCATGAAGGTAACGTCTCCACGTGTTCGACGGATCCATTTCTGTATGTCGGGGATCATAGTAAAAGTGGTTCTTCCCTTCCCACTATCGTTCCATTTGGTCTGCCAGCTTTGCAGAGCGGTATCATCGAACCTCTGTAGGGCGTCCCTCAGTGAGGCTTTGTCACCAGATACCTACGCGTGTTTTGCATGCTGGTATTTTTGTTTCATCCATTTTACCTTTATATCGAAGGGATTCTGCCTGCTATTACCCCTGCTGCTTCATCAGATATGGTCCTATAGCCTCTAATGATTCTGACATTGCATGATCTGTACACCCGTTTAGCCTGTCTCAAGTAGCTGGGATATCTCACTACGTCGCCCCACACTTCCACAGCGTAAAATAGGATTGAGTTGCAGACGCTTGCTAACAGTGTTGTTGTCTTTAACTCTAACTCATTTGTTGTATTTGTCCACCCACATTGGGCATTAGTCGCGATAAAGTCGCGCAGGATTTTGCAGCTTTCGAGCTTGCGTATTTCAGATGCTTTTTAAAACAGAGTCTTCTACCGATCATCACCCTTAAATATTTTATGGTATCTGTTAATGTTATATTATGACCGCCAACCATTATTTGACGGTTTTCAACTTAACGTCTAGAACTTATGAGAACCAGTTCGGTCTTATGGTCTGCTAGTCTTAGCCCAGACGATTGTAATCATTGCTTAATTTTATTGATGGTGTCCTCTACCCTTCGTGAGACCTCTTTTAGCGTTTTCCCTACGACTACCACAGCTAGGTAATCTGCGTGCCCAACAATGCTGGCTTGTTGAGCCGGGCCTAGTACAGAGCCTTGAGGAACACGTTATTTTGATAGCTTTACGATGTGAGCTAACTCACGCAACTTCACTTTTCGATCATTTAAAAACGATTTTGTGGATATTTCTGAGGTTATCTGGTGTTCCTGCCTCATTCGGACGTTCACTGCGTTGTGCATCATTAGTGTCTCTACGACCACGTTCGAAGTCAGCAAATCATCGTTTTATTGTTGCTTCTGTTGTTGTTTTCAGGCCATTGCTTCGATTGATTACACTTTTCCGCTTGACGGTATTTTTTCCCATCAAGGAGCAGTGTGAAATTAAAACACGAAATTCTTGTTGATCATTGTTTTGAAAATAACAAAACTAGCGCCACTCTAGCACAATAACTCACGAACTAATGAATAGAATATCATGAAATTTTAACAGCTGTTTTAAGGTTAGTACTAACTGAGACAGAGGGGAATGCAATAAAACTAGTGGCTCCTTGTATTAGTGCCAGCCCATGTGTTACATATGTATGTATGTACATACATAGGTTTTGGCAAAATGAGATTGGCGTTAAACAAACCACCTTCGCACATTTGCATATCAGCGCAAACCGGACAGCGGGAATTTGAAAGCAGCTGCAGTTTTGAATATAAAAATTATCTTGTGTTTATCTACTCATAGACATTTTGCTTATGATAACATTTTACAAATCACCTTTAAACTATTTTAATTCTGAAAAAAGTTATTTTAAAGTTGATAAGTTGATTCTAATTTCCAAATACACATCTTCTAACTACATACATACATATGTACATACGTATGTCTAGCGAAGTATTAGCGAAACTCAAATATTATCCAGCTAATCCTTCATTCAGTTCAACCTTTAGCTGTGATTTTACTTACCAAAATACATACATTTAGAGAACTAGTTTTCCCAAAAGTAATTTTTAAGGTTTCATGGCCCTTGTAAGTTTTCAGATCAGGTGTCAAAAGTATGGTTTGGTTACTTACTTGCATACGTCTGCAGTTGTGTATGTACAGCAAAACAATTATTTGCATTAAAATGTATGATTGTGCTATTCTATTTTCATCGCACCCATTTGACGCTCACCGAAACGTTTAAGAGATAACTCTGGCAATCAGTTGATGAATAAAAAAATACAGTTTAGTTTTCTTTCGTGACCCGAAGATCATATTTTGATTTCCAGCGCAAACAGATTGTTGTTTCGAGTTTTTGATCTGGCCTAGCTACAAATTCGTTGAACACAAGTTGTACTACTGCATATCGCTGTTGACTTCTGATTAGTGCGGTTGAGACTGAGTTTCGAAAATTGGACTTTTAAAGGCTGTGCATTTTGTTAAGAGTACATTTTTATGCTTTAGCTCCTTGAAAATGTCGGGAAAAGCCAAATTGATTTCCGGTACCGAAGTGGCCAAGTAAGTGTTGACCCATTCGAATGTGTTGTTTAAATTAATTTTTCTACTTTCAACAAACTCAAGTGAAATACGAAATACTCTGAAGCAACACGTTGCTGATGTTAAAGCTAAACTTTCCACTTTTACGCCCGGTTTGCGGATTTTGCAAGTGGGTGAGCGGGAAGATTCCAATGTCTACATTCGCATGAAAATCAAGGCTGCTACAGAAATTGGCATTTCCGTAGAACATATCAGGCTTCCACGCACCGTGACTGAAATCGAGATACTTGAGAAGGTGAGTAGTGCAAAATACCAAATGTTAGTTTTAAAAAGGCCATTTAATAATAAAAGTCGAGATGCTTACACTGCTGAGTCGATAGAAAAGTGTTGTTGTTAATTATTGCACACTAAAATGTTGAAAATATTTTCGACTTACCTGGCTAAATTTCAATATAAATTAAATATTTTTTTTTTTTTTTAATTTTTTAAATCACATTAATTTTCTCATCGGATATTCTAGATTACCCAACTTAATAATGATCCCAATGTGCACGGCATTATAGTGCAAATGCCGCTTGATGCCGACACGAAAATTGATTCGCATAAGGTCACCGATGCAGTCTGTCCGAACAAAGATGTCGATGGGCTGCATACCGTCAATGAAGGACGTGTCTGCATCGGCGATCTGAGTGGTTATTTGCCTTGTACGCCCTGGGGCTGCATTGAGTTAATCAAGAGCACTAGCGTCCAAATATCTGGTGCACAAGCCGTTGTACTGGGTAGAAGCAAAATTGTGGGCACACCAGTCTCACAGCTGTTGAAGTGGGAGAATGCCACAGTGACTGTGTGCCACTCAAAAACCAAAAATTTGGAGCAAATCGTAAGTATACTCGTACTCTAATGTCTTTAATGTACTCGCACGCGTTGTAAGGTTTAAATAAATATCTGTAAGTACGAGGCTCGTTTGCAAAGTCCGTGCAAAGTTAGAGAGATGGCACTACTGGCGCGTAGCGCGGTTATGTTTAGTTAGTAGCATCTCTTGGAAGAACACTCACCAAGTTTGAGAAAGATCGGTTTATACCTTTGTATTTGGCATTCGTTTGAATCGAGAAAGTCAAGTGATTTTCAAAAAATGCACGGCAAGGCACCAGCTCACGCCACAGCAGTTGTGGTCGCAAAATTAATGGAAATAGGGTTCCAACTCATTTCACATCCCCCCTATTCTGCAGACTTGGCTCCCTCAAATCTGAAGAAATGGCTGGCAGGATAAATTTTTTATTCAAATGAGGAGGTGATTGCAGAAACGAATGGATATTTTCAGACTTGAACAAATCCTATTATTCGGAAAGGATCAACAAACTAGAACAGCGTTGAACGAAGTGTAGAAGCCTAAAAGGAGACTGTGGCGAATTCACAACATTAAGTAGTTTTTAGTTTTTCACGGACCTTTAAAACGACTCTCGTACTTACAATTATCGAAAGGAAACGTTTATGTGGACTCCATGTCAATCAATGTGCAAATAAGCCAAATTATAAATAATTATAAATAATTATCTATTTCTAGTGTCGTTCTGCTGATATTCTCGTTGTTGCCATCGGTGTAGCGGAAATGGTGAAGGGAAGCTGGATCAAACCAGGAGCTGTTGTTATTGACTGTGGTATTAATGTAAAACCAGGTGAGAATTATCTGTTAAAGGGGTACGTCCCTACCGTACCGAACAGCAGAAGGTTTTTATTAGGAGCTTTTTCGTGATAGAAATACCCTCGGAGATTTGCCATTGCCTGCCGAAGAGTGACCGTTTCTGTTTACTGTTCTGTGGCCGGGGCTTCGAGCCTGTGCATTTCCAAATGGTAGCCAGTCACCAAAGCATGCGGCTACGACGACGGTTGATAGATAGATACTGGAATATAAAACTGATTGTTTAGGATACACAAGGCCCGATCCGATAGGGTGATTAATTTTGCGCCATCTTGTTTGTAAAAGTGTTAAATTACGGTTCCTTTAAAAGTATCATAATTTGAAAAAGGCAATTTAGATTTATTAATGTGAATAACAAAAATCAGAACAGACATTTAAGGGATTGATTCAAAACTCAATACAAGTATTTTAGAATATTTACGATTAATTAGTATTGGGTTGGCAACTAAGTAATTGCGGATTTCCCTCATAGTTGACTTCAGTTGAATTTTTAAGTTTGCAGACGTAGTATATTACAAACGTAAAAGACATTTTATTATTTAATAGTCGGCAATTCAGCTGTCAATCAGTAAAAAAAGTTTTTTGCTCGGTTGCGTAGTTTTCGTTTGGCGTTCGTTGAAAAATGGAAAATCAAAAGGAACATTTTCGTCATATTTTGCTTTTTTATTTCCGCAAAGGGAAAACCGCATCGCAGGCTCATACAAAGTTATGTGCTCTTTATGGTGACGAAGCCATAAAAGAACGACAGTGTCCAAATTGGTTTGCCAATTTTCGTTCTAGTGATTTTTCAGTCAAAGTTGAAAAACGCTCTGGTCGTCCAGTTGAAGTTGATGATGCCCTAATCAAAGCAATAATCGATTCAGATCGTCACAGCACAACACTTGAGATTGCAGAGAAGCTTCATGTATCACATACATGCATTGAAAATCACTTAAAACAACTTGGATATGTTCAGAAACTCGATACATGAGTTGCTCACGAACTGAAAGAAACGCATTCAACGCAACGCAATAACGGCTGCAATTTGCTAAAGAAACGTAATGAAAATGATCCAATTTTAAACGTTTACAACAATATCAAGTGGAAAAGATCGTGGAGCAGGCCAGGTGAACCAACTCAAACAGCATCAAAAGCTGATATTCATCAAAAGAAGCTTTTGTTATCAGTTTGGTGGGATTACAAAGGAATTGTCTACTTTGAACTCTTATCATCCAACCGAACGATCAATTCTGATGTCTACATTAAACAACTAACGAAATCAAACAATGCAGCTGAAGAAAAGCGGCCCGAATTGACAAATCGAAGGGGTATTGTATTACACCATGTCAATGCAAGACCACACACTTCTTTGGCCACTCGGCAAAACTTATTGGAGCTTGGTTGGGATGGTTTGGCACATCCACCATATCCTCCTGACATTGCACCATCTGATTACTTTTTGTTTCGATATTTACAAAACTCCTTGAATGGTAAACATTTCAATAATGATGGTGAAGTTTTATGAACATGGGATTATGATGCTGCCAGAAAGATGGCAAAAGGCAATTTATCAAAATGTGCAATACATTACAGAATGAAGTTATTTATTTCAATGAAAAAATTGGCTTTGATTTTGTAAAAAAATCCGCAACTACTTAGTTGCCAACCCAAAACATATAAATTCTCAACATTTTTTTGAAATTTGAACGACCGAGCCAAGAAGCAGCGAGAGATTTGGTAACTCCTAAAACCCTCAGGCTAAAAAGTCCATTGTATTTAAAGCTCTGAAAAGTGAAAGGGCAGATAGTAAAGGAGGAAAGTAGAGAAGTAACAGAAGGAAAAAGATAGTATAGAATAGAGGTAGTTAGACCTGTATAATTTTACAGATTCTTTGACAAATGTGAAAATATCCTCCAGTTTAAGAGAATGAGTATTTCACATTCTCATTGCAACGGAACCCAAAATTCGTAACCTTGCTCTGGCAAATGTGGAACAATCACAGAGAAAATGCTCAGTGCCATCCGCCTCCTCCAATCAAGACAGGCAAATCGGGTCCTCAATGATTCCAATGGTAAATTCTCAACATAAGAAGTCATTAAGTTGCTAAAAAATATATACAAGTTAAAATTGATTTTTTACGAAATTAATAATTATAAAACTAAAACAACAAATATTTACAAAGTATTATTTTTTTTTTTTTGTTACATAGCGAGCAAATTTTTTACTTGCATTTGAAATGCCTGAAATATTGTGAAATATTCTGTATACTTTCATTGCATTCTCCCCAAGCAAAGTGTCATACATGTACGCCTAGCTCATAGAGCCCAATCAGATAAGCACAGCATTGACGTCTAAGTAATACGGCACATGATTCATTGTAGTCAAACATTATCGGCGCTGTTGTTCGACCCCGCGGGTCAGCGTTTTCGTAAACAATTTCGCATGATTTCAGTTGTAGCATCTTGTGTAGTGTCAATGGTATCTGCACAGTACTAAATAATTATCAGCGTCAATAATTTTAAAATCGTCTTCCTAAATTGTTATCTTTTTCAATTCATGTAATTATTATTTATATGCCAAAGATACTACGAAACAAAACGGCACCCGATTAGTCGGCGATGTTCTTTTCGACGAGGCAAAGCAAGTGGCTTCATACATAACTCCAGTGCCGGGCGGTGTTGGGCCTATGACCGTAGCAATGATGATGAAAAACACTGTTCGTTCGGCTTTGGCGGCTGCTGAGAAGTTAATACAAACAACATGGGATTTGGCGCCGCTTACATTGAACAAAGTCAGACCCGTACCTTCGTAAGTTGAATGGCATCGCTTGCATGGCGGTAATAGTACATTTACACACATATTTTCAGTGATATCCTGATTGCACGCGCTCAAAAGCCAAAGCATATCTCCAATTTGGCTACAGAGATTGGATTGACAGGCAGTGAAGTGTCGCTTTATGGCGATAAAAAAGCGAAAATCTCTCTAAGTGTCATCGATCGATTGAAGAGCCGATCCAGTGGTTCCTACGTCGTTGTGGCTGGGTAAGTACAAAAAATCACTTGGTTGTCCTATAACTCACTGATACATATATCTATTTTTTTTTTTAGTATTACACCCACGCCATTGGGCGAAGGCAAGAGTACCACTCTGATCGGGCTTGTACAGGCACTTTGTGCGCATAAAGGCCGAAATGCTATTGCATGCCTAAGACAACCATCACAAGGGCCCACATTTGGTATTAAGGGTGGTGCTGCGGGCGGTGGGTACGCCCAAGTCATACCCATGGATGAATTCAATTTGCATTTAACTGGTGATATTCATGCTGTTTCGGCAGCCAATAATTTGCTTGCCGCTCAACTGGATACCCGTATTTTCCATGAAAATACGCAAAAAGACCAGTCTCTTTACGATCGCCTGGTGCCGCGTATCAAAGGTCAGCGCAAATTTTCGAAAATTCAGTTGCGCCGCTTGCAACGCTTGGGCATTTCCAAAACTGATCCCGACTCGTTAACGCTGGAAGAACAAAGCCGTTTCGCACGTCTGAATATAGATCCCGATACGATAATGTGGGAACGCGTCATTGACATCAACGATCGCTATTTACGTGAAGTTACAATTGGCCAATCGCCAACGGAAAAGAATTTCACACGCAAAACGTCGTTTGCTATCTCAGTGGCGAGCGAAATAATGGCTGTCCTTGCCCTAGCTAGTGACATGGAGGACATGAAGCGCCGCTTGGCGAATATGGTTGTCGCTTTTGACCGCAAGGGAAGATCTGTAACTGCTGATGATCTGGGAGTTACTGGTGCACTTACTGTGCTGCTAAAAGACGCTTTGGAGCCCACGCTAATGCAAACCTT
Source organism: Anastrepha ludens (assembly GCF_028408465.1). NCBI lineage: Eukaryota > Metazoa > Arthropoda > Insecta > Diptera > Tephritidae > Anastrepha > Anastrepha ludens. The sequence continues at coordinate 28,600,289 of NC_071498.1, read as the reverse complement.
GGAAGGAACGCCGGTTCTAGTGCACACTGGTCCATTTGCAAATATTGCCCATGGATGTTCTTCCATTATTGCTGATAAAATTGGTCTAAAATTGGTGGGTGGACACGGTTTTGTGTGTACAGAGGCAGGTTTTGGATCCGACATTGGAATGGAGAAATTCTGTAACGTCAAATGCCGTTCGTCTGGTCTCAAGCCCAATGCCATGGTGTTGGTGGCTACAGTTCGTGCACTCAAAATGCATGGCGGCGGCGCGGCAGTTACACCAGGTGCTCCTCTCAATAAGCAATACACCGAGGAGAATTTGGAGTTGTTGGAGAAAGGTTTGCCTAACCTTCTTCAACATATTTCCAACGGTCAGAAATTCGGTTTCCCCGTTATCGTGGCTATCAACCAACATACGTAAGTTGCACAAGTATCCTAATGAGGACAAATCTAACTTGTATAATAATATATTGAATTGTAAAATTTTTTTTAAGAACTGATACGAAAGCCGAACACAATCTTATTAAGGAGGCCGCCATAAGGGCCGGTGCTTTTGCAGCTGTTCTTTGTACGCACTGGAGTGATGGAGGCGAAGGTGCATCTGAGCTTGCAGATGCAGTAATAAAAGCTTGCGATCTTCCAACAGGATTCAAGCTACTTTACGACTTAAATATATCCCTAGAGGATAAAATGAATGTAATTGCACGAAACATGTATGGAGCCGGAAAAGTAGAGCTGACGCCCAAAGCTGTAGCGTCTTTGAAAAAACTGTATGATGCTGTAAGTACCTGCAATTATGCATTTCAATTCCCTTCTATATCTTTAATTAATACATTTTTTTCTTAAGGGATTCGGCAAACTACCTGTTTGCATGTCTAAAACTTCAGGCTCATTAACTGGGGATGCTGCCATTAAAGGGGCACCTAAAGGATTCACTTTGACGGTACAAGATGTGTACGTTTCAGCCGGAGCTGGTTTTGTAGTTGCTATGTGTGGCGAAATTACCAAAATGCCTGGGCTGTCCACCCGGCCTGCTATTTACGATATTGATTTGAATACGGAAACTGGAGAAATCGAAGGATTGTTCTAATTGATGGCCCATTTTGTTTTATAAAGTTTTTGTCGTTATGGTATTTTTTACCATATACATACTTACATACATATATAGTATACATAAATCATAATCACTAATATTTTTTAACGTATAACTGTTTTCATTTCACCACCTCTGTTTGCTAGAAAACTTTGCTCTTCGGCAAGCGAAAAATTTGTATGTGAAGACAACAACAATTTAGCGATGTTCAAGCAACTTTGATTATAGCCGCTTAGCTCACAAGCGACATGCCTAGGCTAGTGCTTCCAAGTCTAAGTAGGGACTTATGTTTTAAACTTTCAAGCGGCATGTTTTGTAAAGCAATGGAATTGCATAACAGTTTTTCAAATCAAAAATAATACAGTGCTGCCACATATGCAATGTTGTATTCAAAGAATTTTTTTGCTTTATTCTAGTTACTCGCTAGGTTGTTAATGAATCGAGCGCAGCAAATTGAAAAGTAAATAAAAGCATTCTAGTACATAACTTCGTATTGTTGTGACATGTAAAAGTAGTACCCATATTATTAGGAAATGCTGCTGAGGGGCACGGACTCGAGATTATACGTATATGAATTAGACATCATTGGAAAGGGCCCGCATTTGCAATTTTCCCCCGGGGCCCGGATATGCTCTCTACTGCCCTGCCCGTCAGTGTTGGGTATATTACCGGTCGTCTTCGTCTGTTAGATGAGTAGGTTTGAGGGGGCATGTAAAGAGGAGGTTAGTGTCGTGCGGAGTATCTTCACATATGTTAGGTATGTCGGGGTCAATTCTGTATAAGTAGGAGTTTGACCTGCTACAGTATCCAGAACTTAATTGTGCCAGTGTTACACGTGTCTCACGGTGAAGCTGGAGCTCTTCATCTGCAATAGGTGGTGGTAGGTCTCCGATTACGGCATTCACAGGGCGGGAGCTTAAGAAGGTGGTGACGGTCTCCCGGTGAATGTCATTTATTGACTGTCTAAATACTGTCTGGTCCAGTAGATTTCTGTCAGTTTTGCCCTGGATCTCGTCAGTACAGTTTAAAAGGTGTATCCTGACGCACCTGGGAGGCGGCTCTGGCTCAAGCAGGTTCTGCAAGGGCGAAACCTGTGGTAGCACCCCAGCAGGAACTGCTTGCTGAGCAGTTTATTGTGCTCCATTACAGGGAGCATTTTTGCCTCCTTGTGAAGGTGTTGAATAGGGGACATCTGGAGGCAACCGGTCGCTGTCCGAATGGCAGTATTTTGGCAAGTCTGTAGATTTATCCACTGCGTGTCACTAGTTCCAGGCGCAGCATAGTTTAGAACCGGCCGACCATGGCAGCCGGTTCTACGTTGCTGGAATGACTCGGGTTTTTCCAGACCAAAGGCTGCCGCCCCAGTAAACTAGCCCTGTCTAGTGAACAGTATACACGATGACTTTTCACCCTCAGTTTTTTGCACATTCTCTTTAAAAAGAGCATTCGAAAATCTTCAATCATTTACACCGCGTCTTTTTGTTTCCAGCTTTCCTTGCGTATTTTTGACGTTTAAATGGACAATTTTCTTTGGTCGTTCGTTCTTTGAGTGCGAGTCCAAACTGCACTTGACCGCGCGTGCATGCCTACTCCGTTGACTTCTCCACACTGTTTGCCATCAAGCTCGACACACATAACTTTCCACCCAGGGTGAAAAGTCATCATAAAGTGGCTCTAATTTCGTCGGCCACGTCATAGGTGATTCGGCAGCAGAATTTTGCTCCCTCATTTCACACGTTTCCTTATGTTCGTCCAATCAGTCAATGGTCAGACGGCAATGAAGCGATATGAGTGTTGACTGCATTGATTTTTTTCGTACCTCATCAACACAATCTCAGTGTTTGCAAACTTCTGTTGCAAACAAACCGCTGATATGACCCCGGTTACGTCAACAAGTCAGCTGATGCCTCCAAAATCGCTGAAAGCCGGTTAACCGTTTGAAATTGTTTCACCATAAGCGTAAAAATACGTCTGGCCAGACTGGCTGCCGAATCCCCTATAACGTGGCCCCTAAAGTTACTGTTAGCGTTAATACACATTGTGTACGGCACTCGTACTAGGGGCACCAAGCTCTTTCACTTGATACAAATTTCAGCTCTGCGGCTATTGTAGTTCAGACAATCTTAGAACTATCATACACACATTGGAAGCTAATAAAAAAGTGTTAAAAATAAAGTCGACTTTACCTTTAAGTTAATATATATTCTAACTCAAGACTATGATTATGCTCCAATGGATATCACCCGACTGCGAAGGTTGAAGTAATATAACTGTGATTATTTTAATTATAGAAAATTTAAGTATGTACATATGTATATTTATAAATTTAATTAACATTTTTATTATAGATTTTAGAAAAATCTTTTCACTTTAGAGCGAAGACTAGAGAAAAAAAATAACTTAAATTTGCTATTTATAAAATGGTATTTCTACACGGCCGCCTTTGGTATTGACAGTTTCCCAACAAGTGCATGTAAATGTTGCACGATCCATGTGGTCGATGTACAACTTGCCGTCTAAATGGTCCATCTCATGTTGCGCAATCCTTGCATTCCAACCACTTAATTGCATTTCTTTTTCTACTCCTTCTAGGGTTTTCCCCTTTATTAAAATGGAATCATAGCGTTCCACTTCGGCGGAAAAACCGCGAACACTCATACAACCTTCATGGTGTTTGTGCTTTTCATAGTTAGTTACGCTCAAAACGGGATTTATTAAAACCTGTAAATTAATAAATTATTTAAACATTTCTTGAATTGAATGAAATACAATTTTACTGTTAATGGAAGCGTACACATCTTTCTTGCTTCGTAAATAGATTTTGAAAAGTGATCTTTGAGCCCTTCGCGAAACTCCATTATAATGATACGCAACGATATTCCGATCTGAGGTGCTGCAACGCCAACGCAATCGAACTTTCGTAACACCTTGACCATCTTTTCGGCAATGAGATTAACTTCTTTACTGTTGATGAGTTCCTCGGGCACTTCTGCTGCCTTTGTGCGCAAGATTGGATCCCCAACTTGAACGAAATGTTCATATGGAGGTTTGTTTACAAGATTCGGCGTGAAAACCTCCTGATACATTTTACGAAATGATTTCGCTCTACTACTACTTGTGCACACAAACCATCCCGCCTGGTTGGATGTTTTCAACGCGAACGCCGGTAAACGTTGAAATTGCATCATAAACAACCCACGATGTAGAGAATACAAAAGGTCGCACCTTCCGAAAACAGCTACCTTATTTTTTGGCGAACTCGACAATTGACTCAATTAGAATACCTTTGTTTTCAAGTTACTTGGTTGTGAATATTCAGTGCAAGCCTTTGTGAATATTACGACTTTAAAATTTTTGACTTTTAAATTAAAAAAATAATAAGAATGATAACAAAACCTCCAAAAGCAGTTTTTTCTGCTTTCCTATCGATGGCGCTGCGGTAAGTAGGTAGCGCTCTGCCGGCATGATAAGCGAACCGACTTACATATAATAAAAACACATGAATTAATTCAAGCTCAGTATATTATTTATTTATTCTTAAATCGCCCTAAAACTTTCTGTAGCCGTAAAATTCCACGGTAGTTATTCTAATAATACTTCTCTCTCTCTCTTCCAATTTCAACTCATGTCAGCGATACTGCAGACAGCCTTTTGCTATTGCTTATGGGTTTTTGCTTCTTAACATTGAAGCTTAAACTTATTTATTAACCTTTTATAAGCTAAATTTAAACTTTCTATCACAGTGTATTTAATTTATAGAGATCCGAAAATTGCCATAAATACAATTTTGTTAGAAATTTCTCTTTCCGATTCGTATAATATAAAATGTAAGTTCTCTGATGTAAGTTTGTGAGAACTCCTATGAGAATCACCAACATGACAATGCATGACAGCTATACCATATACACACACACACTCTAGAAAACGGCGTAAAGTTAAATATTTCGTTCTTTATGAACAAAATTAGCATGACTTTGCTAAATCGAATTTAGAATTTATCAAACCGATATTTAATTCTGACGTATTATAGGGCTTCGGGCAATGGCGGTGACTCGTTGTTTTTACTCTTCTTGAGTTTCAGATAAAAAAATCTGTGATTAACTGTTTCTCATACACTCTCACTGAAGAGCATTGGCAGGTAGTTATGTACATACGTATGTATGTTGAACTGCATTGAAATTACATATTCTTTAACGTTTACCCTACAAGACAGCTGATTATCAAATAAGTGCTTATATCTATTATCATCAGCATTGATTACACGTGCTTAGGAAACTACTCATTTTTATTTCTAACCTTGACGACTACTGTAGCAAAGGAAATTATAGGTCTGACTATAGCCGGTTGGATCCATCGCAGTAATTTCCTACAGTAGATTTAAACGTTATAGATACTTGAATAATCTTGTATGTATGTGCTGCAACTAAATACATACTTTTTTCACTATTCATTGATATTTCATCATGGAAAGACTTACGGCGCAAAAACTTTTACAAATCATACAATTGTATTACGAAAATCGACGCTCAGTGAAAAGTGTTCATTGCGCGCTCAGGCCAACTGGTGTTATGGATGTTCAGCGATTAGGCCCAATGGCTTAATGGCTACGTTAATAAACAAAAATGCCGAATTTGGGCTGAAGCGCAGCCCGAAGTTATTCAAGAACAGTCATTACATCCATTGAAAATAACCGTTTGGTGTGACCTATAGGCTGGAGGAATCATCGGCTCATGTCGGCTGTTAGATGTCGAAAATTGAAGCCCGTGATTTCCGCAACATTTGGTTCCAACAAGACGACGCTATTTGTCATACAGCCCGTGAAACAATCGACTTATCGGTGAGCCATTTATCTCTCGTCTCGCACCAGTGGACCTCCCACCAAAATCGTGTAAGATCACACCTTTGGACTTTTATTATGCTTTGTGGATAAACCAGCTTCGATTGAGGCATTGGCATAAGGTAGTAGCCCGGTGTCACGGGTTCAAAAAATCGAATAATTTTTTACATTTTTCGGAAGAAAAACATCTTAAAAATATACTATAAAAATTTCAGACAGAAATTTTAATTATTTTTAAAGTTATACTAAAATAAGAGAGCCGTAGTGTGTATGAAAGCGTGTGACACGCCAGCAGCAGCTGTTGTCGAAACTTTAAACGCGTTTTTCTCAAAACCATGTTTTCGAAATTTCGGGGAATCACTGACTCAAAACTATTCAACCGATTTGGCTGAAAATTTAACCCGTTATTCTAGATACACATATCTAGATCCCGGACCTTTAAAACATTTAACTTTTTAATAATAAACTATTTAATTTAAACAATTTATAAAAAAAAAAATAGATTTTGAGAACTTTTTTCACAAGTACGCCATTTTTTATTTTTTTTATGTATATTTTAGATTCGGGACCTAAAAGAAAGTCTACAGAATAATAATCTCTTTGAATTTTTTATTTCAGATGACTTTGGAAGGCTGCGGGTTTCCCCGAACGAACTCATCTTTTTTTTAAGGACTCCACTTTGACGTAAAAATTTTTAAACAAATTAATATAAAATTAACTTAAAAAAATTTTTTTTATATTCTTCAAAACACCAATAAAAACATGTAAAAACTTTAAAATGATCGCATTTTATTTTCTTTTTAAAAAAGATTCATGAAAAAAGTCGAAATTTCGGTCGTTACACCGCACTACTAGCATAACTTCACGTAAGTTATTCACGAGATACCTACCGAAGTCCTCCAGTGAGTCGTCCAAAATTGGTATATACGGATGGCCGAATTACGGCGCAGTTGCGGCCAACATTTGAAAGGGATTATCTTTAAAAAATAAATTTAATGAATGGTTCTACACAAAAATAATAATAAATGCCCAATCAATTTGAATTTTCGTGGTTTTATTTTAATTTAAAATCTGATACCTCTAAGTTGATCACCCTTTAAGTCTTCTGTAATATTCTAACACAATTATTACTAACCCTGGTATTCCTAATACAAATTTTCTAGGAAGAACTACCATCCGAACAGTAGGTAATGCTAGTTTTTCTTTGCGATATAAGAAGTTAAAGAAGAGATTTTTAACTACAAGGGAAGTATATGTATGTACATATATCCACTCGGGTAGTCAGGCAGCTCTGGAATAAATCAAGTAAATAATTAAAATAAAAGACAAACCACTGGCACCACGGCCTTAGAAATATAGAAGATATAGATATACATAGATACTGAGTCTTAAGAGATAGGATATGAGACACGCGAGAGGGTACTGGGCATATATACATACCTATATTTACAGGCCATTGGCTAATTGGCAGGCATGTAAATAGACTGGGTGTACCACATAGTAACTTTTGTCGAAGCTGTCAAGATATTGACGAAGAGGTAATCGTGGAACACCTCCTGTGTACATGCATTGCTCTATACAGAAAAATGCTTTCCACGCTCGGATTCGTAATGTAAGTATGAGTTGTGAAATTTGTATACAGTACAAAAAACTTCTATGGAAAATTACAGGAATTTGACTTAACTTTGAAGAATTATCAAGTATCTCATATGCCAAGTGACGCCAACATATTTACATTAGAACTGACATCTATTTTTCAGACGACTTAATTTATTTAAGTTATAAAAGAGTAGATATGACATCATGACTTATTTGATTGTGGATAGGTTCGTTTGTTTAAGTTTTGTCTTCAGTAGCAACAAAATGTACTAATAATCTATGTATGTACATATATGCACATCTAAATTTCAGAGACCAAATTGTCTCTTTGAGACAAGCTGCAATAACAATAAAAGCAGAGAGAAAATCCCGTAAATGAACACGCTGTGAGTGTTGGGTTTGAAATGGATTTGGAATATCATATTTGTATGGGATTTGACAAGTGTTTGCGCTTAAACATTCTAGCGGCGGCAAACCCAAAAGTAAGATGCAGTGGAAATATTATATGAGTTTGGGGAAAAAGAAATCCATTATTTTTGTGTATAATTTTTGCGCAAATCACTTAAAACTATTTTATGGCCGATTTTTGACTCCTGGGCGAAGCTACGTCTACTAGTATGCAACTTCAATTATTTCTGTGATTTTATCGACATTTTCTTTAACATCAAAAATGCCTGAACGGAATCGACGAAAACAAAATTGCTCGCATGTAATTAGCTATTACAGCAACGGCACCATAAACATCATTCAGCGGCCTGGCTTGCATTTTCGCCTTTATCTTTAGCAAAAAAAATTTTGTAGTATGAAATGTCACCTTGACCAACGAACAAAAACTTTAAATTGTTTGATCGACACTTTACGAGATATCGATCACTACAGCCAGCTACCGAGAAAATCATGGATTCATTTTCCTTTTTTTATATTAGGCAAACTCCTTCTTAGTGATTACCTTATCAATTAATTCATGAAGACTATTTCACAAGATTTTGCTAATGAAGGCATTTGATTACACAAAGGTCGTTGTGGACGTACATTTGGTATATATAAAAATGGTATATGGAGTATGTATATACAAGGGTATATGGTGTACATATGTATACATACGTTTTTATGTACGTAACTACATAAGCAGATAACTTATCAGGAACTGCTATGTTTTAAGAAAATATAATATCTTTATGGCCGAGATGAATGATAAAACGTGCAATCTTGGAAATGAATCTTTCAGTACCTTCTTTCTTCTAAGTCATTTACATATACATACGATTTTGTACAAATAGTCAACTTAAATGCATTTCATTCAAAAAATTTAAGTCAATCCCATCCTGTCAGTTAAAGCGAATGGTTTAGCATCGAGGAGTAGTGATTCGAATTAATTGTAGAAATTTAAATTCGCAGATGTGCAGTTGTTTGTGCAGTTATTCATCGTTTATTAATTATGTATAGAATTTACGAGCGAATTGGTTTTCATTAAGTTTAATTCGCGCCAATTAAAGTGACTGAAGTGCGTTTCATGTTTACAACGAATTTCCCATAAGAAAGAAGCTCTTGTTTGCAAAATGGAAACCGTTCAAAAAAGTGATGACAGAAAAGGTAGCAACAAGTCATAAGATTCTAGTATAAAAATATTAAATATTTAAAAAAAAATATATATAAAATGGATGTATACATAAGGTATACGTATGAATGTGCTAAATCGAAAGTAATGGAAAAATTCTGGAAACATGTGTCCTTATGTGATCGTGAAATCCCTACGCGGTAGTACCAACAGTACATATTCGTTTAAACGCACTTGATTTATTTCAGAGTATAATAAATTAGAAAAAAAAATCTTACATTTGGTGACTTTCAACGCATGAATTTCATGAATTAGTTAATAGCTCTTATTTACGATAAAATACATATTGTTGTTGTTATTGTTGTAATAGTGAGCGCACTATTCATCACATGTGTCAAGCAAATTAGTTTTTAAAATCCAAAAAATTTTAAACTTTTTTTTTGCGTTTAGAGAATAATTTGGTAAATCCTGTCTCTATAAACGTAAAAGATCTTTCAAAAGTGACGCCTAGATTTCAGCAGTGAACAAGTCCTAGACACTATAAAAATCGTTAAGCACGGTAGTGATTCCTTTAAATTGTTCCTCTTGTGTCTTTCAAAAGTGACGCCTAGAGTCAGTGGTGAATAATTCCTAGACTAGGTACCTTTTTTTATGTCACTTTTGACATTCGCCAATTAGACAGTTGTACAATTTTATACGGTAGAACAACGCGTTAAAATTATTGAAACTGCTTACGAAAATGGTCGATCTTTAAGAACAACATATCGTAAAATTTGTAATTTTTACTGACTAGAAATAATCGGGCGAATGAGTCGAAAATTCAAAGGTTGGTGAACAAATTTCAATTTCACTAGTTCTGTCGAGTATAGAAAAAGGATCAGTCGAGCAGACCAAAAGCTGGACGTTCTGTTAAGAATGCAGCTGCTGTAGCGCAAAGTGTTGCTGAAAAAACTTGAACATCGATATCTCGTCGTTCTCAACAATTAGGCAGTCATGAGTCGAATGTTTGGTAGAATGTTTTATCCTGGACATTTAGATGATGTCATTTTTCATATATAATCGTCAAAAGCCGTATTTTGAATAAAAATAGTGAAGTCTGAAAGAATCTAAATTTATACATTTTATTTTAATTTTAATTTAATTTATTTTAAAACAACTTCTAGCCGCATTTTTTGAAGAACCCTTTGGGGAAAAGTCCAGCACAAGGTTAGCAAAAATTGTCGAACAGACGAATTTAGGCGGGGCAACCGAAATTGAACTCAACCATGACACCATGTGGCTGAGACACAAAGAAAATGAATAAATCAAGATATTCGTGGCAAAAAACTATGTGCCTAAAATTTTGCGACCGATTTCTTACATTAAATGGAAGAAGCCATTTTACAAGCACTCGCTTGAACTACACCACGGCGTCTAAAAAGCACTGCTAGGGAACCGAATGGAACAAAATAGTCTGCGAACAATTTTAATTTAGACTATCCTGATTCAATGAGTTGCCATTAGCATGATCTTCGAAGTTCGGTGGTGAAAGCGTTATGGCGTGAGCAGCGTTTTCTGTAACTGGAGAGGCTCAAATTAGTTTTGTTCTCTTAAAAACACCACTTTTATGGATGAAAAAGAAGATGATGACTGCATCTCCCAGCAGAAACCATGTGAGTAGTACATCGTTGGAGTGGTTTCTGCAATGGAGCTCCATGGTTCGCAGGGTTTATGATCGAAAGCTCAGAAATCGCACTTTTGCACGGTTATGGAGCTCAAATTTAAAAACAAGGAAGTTTGGGCGCAAATTGGTTCGCTTCAAATTCTTCAAAACTTAGTAAATTCGATACCAAAAATAATATTTGAACTAATTTCAAAAAAATTAAAAGCCAATTAGCTAATAAATATAATATTTGTAATACTTTTTCAACATTAAACAAAAAATAGAATTGATTTTTAGTAATAGAAAAATCTAACGAAATGGAAATCGAGTAGGTATGGTAGTAGGAATGGTAGGTGAAATTGTTGAAGTACCAGGTTGGCACTAAAGCGCCGTTGTGATACCATTTTGAGACCTCCAACGAGCATATATCTGCAGCCAACCAGAGCCGTTGATGAATGGAGAAGATTGATAAGATTTAGGTTAGAGCACTGCCCCAGGCTTACGAACAAAGGTGCAGCCAGTGACATTAATCGTCTAGCTGCCAAAGCCGGACATTTACAAAGAAAGTGGCCAATAGTTTCCTTCTCTGAAAGGAAACCAACAGCTTCTGCAATTGTGTTTACCTAAATGGTAAATCTCCTGGCATCCATCGGCACACAGATCGTCTAATGACCGGCAAACACAGCTAGGTTTGAGCAGCTAACTCACTTAGACTTTGTAGGTCCGTTGTCACTATGTAAGACGGGAAACTCACTGTTTACTTTTCATAAAATCAGTTAGACTCTTTTATGAAGCGGAGGATGGGTTTTATCCCTACACCGGATAATTCCGTGAGAGAGTCAAAATGGTATTTTCCTAACAACATTGGTACAAGGTTTGATTGAAAAGTAATGAGCCTTATTTTTTTAAGCAGTTTTATTAAACCTTTTGGGTTATACAACTAATATTCTTCAAAATAGGACCCTTGAGCGTCAATACACCACTGGTAGCGGTCCTTCCACTGCAGGAAACATTTTTTAAACTCAGTTTCAGTTTCGGTTTTTCAGCCGAAGGAGCACTTCTTTGTAAAATGCCGCGTTTACAGTGCTTCCTGGAGGTACAAACTGTTTAGTTTTACGCAAAATTTGATCGAGTAACGTTGCTCGAACGATCGCTGCATTTTCACCACTGCAAAATCCTAACACACTTTTAAAACAGCTTTTACGCGCGGAGTGATGTTGTCTGCAGCGCTGTTGCCAACAAACTGGGACCGGTTTCCAGTGGAAGGGGAATGTCCAACGATCATTTTCCCCCACCGGCCGATTCGGTTGATCGCTTGGCAGACGCTCCGCGCGGGAAGGCTCATTACTTTTCAATCAAACCCTGTATACTGCTAGCTATATACATATACATGTATATATATATATATATATATAATTGGTGCGTACACCCTTTTTGGGTGTTTGGCCGAGCTCCTCCTCCTTTTTGTGGCTCGCGTCTTGATGTTGTTCCACAAATGGGGGGACCTACAGTTTCAAGCCGACTCAGAACGGCAGATATTTTTTTTTATGAAGAGCTTTTTCATGGCAGAAATACACTCGGAGGTTTGCCATTGTCTGCCGAGGGGCGACCGCTATTTTTGGTCTTGCACCGAGATTCAAACCTACGTTCTCTCTGAATTCCGAATGGTAGTCACGAACCAAGCCATTCGGCTACGACGGCCGCCTACCCCTAGCTAAGGCTGGACAATTAAAGACGAAGTGGTTTACTATTTCTTCCTCTTTCTCGTCTCTACAACTTCTAAAGCTACGAGTTTGGAAATTCAATGGCGACGAGCCCCCGGAACTGCGTCGTACGTCGATCATATTTGACAATTGCGAACTGCAGTATAAAAAAACAGCTGCAGTATAAAAACATACAAGCAATGCTCGTGAAGGTCAAATTTATTATTTTTGAATTAGTAGAAAGGTTATGCAAAAACAAAGTTGGATGATTAATTTTGCGCCATCATAAATTGTTACGAATAGGATTGAGTAAACTTTATTACAAACACATTTCGTTAAAATGGTTCTATACTTTGTTTTAATACAGGGTGCGTACGGCATTTGAGGACAAAATTATGTGTTTTATGAAAAAATTTTAATAGAAGTTTGGCGGAATGCAAATTAAATGATTTCTTGTGAAATCTTCTACTTTAATTTACAACCGGTTAATGGATTTTCAAGATAATTAACGAACTCAGTTTTTTTAAGAGATAACAATTTATTTACAAATTAGTAGAAAGGTAAGAAAGCAAAAATAAAAGAATGCGAATTTTTTAAGAGGTTACAAACCCCGGCTTTTAGCTGCATTGAAATAAAGAGCATACGTTTTGGCCCGCAATGATATTCTTAATAGGCCATCATTTAGTCTAAGCATTAAAATTTCAAGCCGACGAATGGGATTAGTAGTGCATGCACTTATGTTTGATATTTTACACTCCTTTACAAATATTGCTTTTGTATGCACTTTAATTAAGTATCTTTAATCTGTATCTTTCATATCTAACCTTTAGAAGATGAGCCGGTCGACTTCGAGAAGGCTATGGACACAGCAGGTTTCGGGATATTTAATTATGTTTTGCTTCTCGTTGGAGTATTTGCGGCGCTCGCTTCTGTCTTTGAAACTTCTACAATGTCCTACATTCTTCCGGTTGCCGAGTGTGATCTTGAGATGACTCTAAGAGATAAAGGCTTGCTGAATGCAGCAACCTATGCTGGAATGATCACGTCAGCAATCATTTGGGGCTATCTGGCAGATACATTGGGGAGGAGAAAAGTTTTAATTTTCGGTTACTTAGCTGATACTATTTGCGTGTTTAGTAGCTCATTGACACAAAACTTTCAAATGCTCGTTGCCTTCAAGTTTTTAGGTGGCTTTATGTAAGTTTGGTATACGAAAAACTATTTTGTGTAGTCAGTTTCGCAATTGTTGTGATATTTCTCATTGCAGCGTTAATGGACCCGGCGCTGTACTTTTTACGTATTTAACCGAGTTGCACCCTGCCAAGCAACGACCACGAGTGCTCATGATTTTGGGTATGATCAATTCATTGGCAACGCTAGCTTTACCATTAATAGCATGGGCCATATTTCCAAGAGCTTGGAATTTTTTATTGTTCGATAGTCTGCAAGGTATTTTGATATACAAAATATTTTTATAAAACATTTCATAAAATAATGTATCAACTTATTTTCACCACAAAACATTTTAGTGTACTCTTGGCAAATATTCTTGGCCGTGTGCGGGATACCAAGTTTGATTGGTGGACTTAGTTTCATTTTCTTACCAGAGAGCCCCAAGTTTCTTATGTCTCAAGGGAGAAATGCTGAAGCTCTACATTCATTTCAAAAGATTTATGCCCTTAATCAGAGAGTTCCTATGCATACCTATCCTGTGCGTAAAATCTTAATTCACCTTTCAAGTATCCGTTTACATATTTAGGGTATTTCTCTTTGTTCAGATCAAGCAGCTGGTTGAGGAAGTACCGAATCGTGGTTCCAATGTTAATGAGCATGTATTTACAGTGGAGAATAAACCGGTTAAGCCGAAATTTAAGCGTGAAGCAAGAACATTTACACAAGCTGTCCGTGATGGTATGATTCAGATCAAGCCCATGTTCAAGAAACCTTTATTGGGGCATTCGCTTCACGCGTACGCATTGCAGTTTTTAATTTTGCTCGGGTATGTAGCATGAATTTTATTTGTAGTTGTGCTCATCAATGAAAACATTTAATTACAGCTTAAATACCATTCGACTTTGGCTACCGCAATTATTCGCATCAATTGGAGAATACGAAGCTCTGGAGACCTCTAAAACAGAATCAGCGAATCTTTGTACAATTCTAGAGTATAGTGTAAATAAAACAGCTGTGGTAACCGATTTCGCGGAGAAATGCAGTGAAGTAAGTAATTTTTCTTGCTCAGACAAAGAGTAATTAGTCTACCATTTGTACTTTTTTTCTGTGTTCCAAGACCGTTATTTCGAAAACTACAGAAACTGGCACAAAAAAAAATTATGTGGATTTTCGGACACAGCGGCTGTTTGTTAGATGGGTTCTTGTTTTTTTTTTTTTTTGGCTATGAATTAGTGTAATTATGTAAGCGAAAATGTAAAAAAGCTAGAATTTCTGGGAGTAACATGCTCACCGAGCTACCCCGCCGTGGACGAATGGGCGGGTGCGTGACTATCGATAGAAAATTTGTTCCTAATAGCATCGCCCGTCGCAAATCTTCGAGCTTATTTCTGTCATTGAAAAAAACTCCTCCTAAAAACCCATCTGCTGTTCGGAGGCGGCATTAAACTGTAGGTTCCTTCCATTCATGGATTTTGTTGAAAACTTTCATATTCATATAAAACAATAGCCAATATCCCCGCCATTGTCTTTTTAAAAAAATGTGTGCAACAGTTCTTTGATCTCGCAAAAGACGAAATATCAAAAAAAGTGCATTGTAGCTTATTTGATTAGCTACGACAATAGGGAGGTGAGAACTTCAAGCCGATTTCATATGTTAGCTCCGCTTTGATATTTACTGCAAAAGTTATTTATAACGCTCTTATAAAAGCAGCGAGTTTATTGCCAGAAAACGGTAATAACTAATCTCTCGGTTTTTAAGACTTTATCCAGCTGGGAAAAAGGAAACAAAAGGATTGGCTAAACTACATTAACTACCACTACTCTGTAATCAATCGTGAAGGTGATCCCTCACAATATTCAACTGAACTCTGAACTTGAACAGATGAGTAGCGGTAACTGGAGAACACATGAATAATTTCGCTGGCAGTGCTCCAGTTCCAAGTTCTTTACTACTACTCCAACTACAAAGAGCACTTACAATTTTTTTTTTTTGACTACTGCTCTGAGCTACTAATAAAATGTAAATTGGAGCGAGGCAAAACAGTTGATCCCACGTTTTGTGCTATCTGCTCCACTACTCATCTGTTTGAGTTCAGAGCAGTATCGAGAGCTGAGCAATGTTTTCGTTGTTATTGCTGCTATTTAGTGCAAACCTTGGCTGACAGCCTTAGTAGTTATAGTTATTATGTAGAATAACATTTTTCTATCATTTTTACTAATTATACATAAAAATTTTATTTACAGCGTCCGGAAATTTCTGTGGATCTATACATAAATAATATAATAGTTTCAATAACCGGTTTGGTCGGATATTGTTTTGCCGGAATGATTGTGAAAGTATTGGGAGCAAAACGGCTACTAAGTATGTTTGCTAAAACGATTTGATAATAAAACATTTGTGAGCAGATTCTACTATATTTCAGCGTTTGGACTTCTAATATCTGGTTGCCTTGGCATCGGACTTTATTGGTCTGTGAGTGGTCTTTCTACGCTAATTATGTCATCAGCGTTTGTGACGATTTGCAGTGTATCGACATCGTCCCTTATGGGCATTGTAATTGCCCTATTTCCAACTTCTCTGCGGTAAGTGTAGAAAAAGCAAGTTCCTTTATGTACGTAAGTAATAACTGTAAATACTTATAATATTGTGTATAATGAAAGCTTTTTGCATTTGCATTAGGAACTTGCTTCAAGTTAAAAGCTGTAAGGGATTCAATAATTCACTTAAAACCCAAATACGACTATAAAGGTAGGTAGGTAGGTGAAATGCTTGAAGTGCCAGTCTGGCACTCCTCAAGTAGCACTGAAGCGCCGTTTTGATACCATTATGAGACCTTTAATAGGCAAATATCACTGCCCCAGGCTGTCGAAGAAAGGAGCACCCAGTGCCCTTAGTCGTCTAGCTGCCAAACTCGGACACTTACAGAGAAAGTGCTCAACAGTCTCCTTCTCTGAAAGGGCCCCACAGCCTTTGCAATGGGGGTTTAATGGTAACCTTAGCTTCTCCGCGTGTGTGCCGATCATCCAGTGGCCGGTAAACACAGCTACGAGTTTGGATATTGAATGCCGAGGAGTTCAAAGGACTTTCTGAGTCCTTCGCATAACGTATTGGGGCCAAAGGGTTTTCGAAATAGCACATGAAGAAATGGAGCTCCATCTTTTCTCCGCTTTCCTTAGAAATAATTTGTGCAGTTCCCCTTTAAAACCTGTTAGGGGGATGCCGATAACTGGGTAGGAGGTCTCTGAGGCCAATTCAGTCCCCTTCCTGGCAAGCTCATCAGCAATTTCATTTCCCTCTATGTTCCTGGAACCCAGATGAGAGAAATGTTACCTGCATGTCTGCGGGATCGCAAAGACTTCTGCTTAAAAAACACTAGCAGTATTCGGCAGTTTAAAAGAGATATTATATATAAATTGGCTGATTTAGAGAAAACCATCATGGAACCGTCAGTAAAGACAGAGGTGCAAGCTTCGGTGCAGATTTTCCCCTCGACCCAATCCTGCCTATTTGGAAAGATTGCCCTCAAACTCTAGTTTGCGGATAGAGAAATCTGTTCGGAGTTCGGAGAAATACGGTGTTAACTGCCCGAAAATGCTACCATGTCCCTTGAGTGATTGCCTCCAGAGGCCAATCTCCTTTAACCTGATTGCACTTTGAGCTGCGATGAAAATAACGTAAAAGTCAATGGAAAGTAAGTGCAAAACGATATTCAGCGGCTATAAAAGGCGTGGTGCAAAATTTAAGCGGCTAATTTACTTATTTTTGTCACAGAGAATCGTTACTTTTTTTTCGTTTTCTTCATTAGCGCGATAACCGTTTAGACGATTATGGCCCAGCTTGACACAGAGCGATAGCCGTTTCTTCTCCGTGCTAATCGGTTCCGCTTGGGCACATCAAATGAAGTCATGCATTTCTCCATCTGATCTTTCTTCTTTCCTCTTCCTCTGATACCTCTAAAAGTTACGGTACCTGATACTTTCAGAGCGGGAAAAGACAAAACTAACGGATAATATCAATACTATCGTCAAACGCCAGCAATTGTACGGTCTTATAAAATATGTTGCTTGAGTGATTTAGCTCTGTGGCAATCTGAACAATCTGTTCCAGTATCTGTTTAAAGCAATAATACAACAGGAAATCCCCCCGTTTAAAACTACGTTTTTTTCAAATGACTCAGTGATGTCCTTTCTGAAGGAGCGGCTGGTAGTGCTCAACGTCATTTTGGTCAGCCGTATTAATTTTGCGGGGATACCACATTCAAGAATTGCGGGATATAGGCAACCTATTTTTGTGCTGTTGAAAGAGGCTTTAAAATCGACAAAAAAAAAAAGGTGCATGAAGCTTCTCTTTTCACGGACTTTCCAGGACTTGCTGTGTTACGAATATCTGGTCGATGACTGTTTTTGCAGACCTGAATTCACACTAATAAGACCAAATTGATGGTGAGCTTCAGCCACAATACATTTGATAAGACTTGTGGAGATCTACTTAGACAGAAACTTGGACTTGATTCTTTATTCTAACAGATATTTGAGGATTATTATTGACGGGTTATTGAAAGCACAAATTTCGATTTTTTTAGTCATTATATATATATATGAAACCAAAATTAATAAAAAAACATTTTTCTAATAGCGGTCGCCCCTCGGCAGGCAATGGCAAACCTCCGAGTGTATTTCTGCCATGAAAAAGCTCCTCATAAAAATATCTGCCGTTCGGAGTCGGCTTGAAACTGTAGGTCCCTCCATTTGTAGAACAACATCAAGACGCACACCACAAATAGGAGGAGGAGCTCGGCCAAACATCCAAAAAGGGTGTACACGCCAATTATACATATAATATATATATATAGAAAAATGTTTTTATTTATTAATTTTGGTTTCACCGAGATTCGTCATTATAAGAAATATATTTTATTACAGCTGGATATTTATCAATAACCATTTATCATTAATTCCTTTAGATCGCTAGTAGTAGCAACAGCCATGATGTTTGGACGTTTAGGAGCTTTGTCTGGAAATTTGGTCTTCCCTATTTTCATGGAAATGGGTTGCATACAACCGTTCTTGATGGTTGGTCTAGTATTGCTTGGTAAGTAAGACATTCTTAAACACATTCAACAGAGGTTGGGGTTATCCAAGTTGCAGTAGGGAGTCAGCTTAGAATATCTGCCACCACAAATAATTCGAGTAAAATTCGTTCAATAAATGCGACGTACGACATACCACTTTGATCAAAAAGTTCTCGGACCCGTTTGTCCCGTTCAAACAAAAAACAAATCACAGGGAGCCATATCAGGTGAATTCGATGGCCGCTGGATGGTATTCGCGTAGTTGTTGATCAAAAACTCACGTATAATGATACGACGGTGCGTTTTCATGGTGCAAAATTCAAGAGTTATTTACTCACAAATCCACTCTTTTTTGGTGAATTGCTTCACGTAATCGGCTTATACCGCTCAAATATATAATAGTCTTTATTAACTGTCTGACCTTCTGGCGAAAATTCGTGGTGTACAATAGCGTTACAATCCATAAAAAACCTGAGCATCGTTTCCTTTTTTGACTGAAAACGACGTGGTTTTTTTGATCTTGGTTCATTCGAAGCTCTCTACTCACTAGCCTGATGTTCGGATTGCGTGTCGTACTCATAAAGCCACGTTTCGTCTCCAGTAATGATGCGTTTGATGAATGTTGGGTCATATTCAGCCTTGGAAATCATGTCTTTGGTGATATCAACGCGGCCCTTTTTTTTGCAAGAAATTCAGGTGATTTGGCACCAACTTTGCAGCAAACCTAAATCATTAACTAAAATGTCCTCAACGGATCCATAAACACTGTTCAAGTCCTCTGCCAGCTCTCTGATGGTTATTGATTGATTTTCGATTATTAAACCACTTTTCATTCACTTTTTTGATGTTTCCAGCAGTTTTCGATGCTGCCTGCCACTAGGTTTGTCGTCCTCAATGAACTCAGGATCTCTTCTGAATCGTTCATGGCTGTTTTCTTTAGAGTATCATTACTGAAACAGTTTTCCAACATTTATAAGGTTTTCGCAACATTCAATCCATTTTGAATACAAAATTAAATACAAGCTCGTTGTGGCAAATTCTAACCCATTTTTAAAACTGGACGTGCAGAGGTAGATTTGCTTAAGGCGGCGTAACTTTAGCAAATGCCAAGCAAAGGCTGTACAATTTGAGTAAGAATATTAATCTCAGATGTGGAAACGTAACCAGAAAAAAAGCAAAAGTCAAATCAGTCGACTTAGAGCATCACCTGGCGGTTATTCCGGAACTTTTTGATCAAAGTGGCGCACATGACAACGCATAAAACATCATTGCATTGACTAACGAAAAACAACAAAAACAAACGACTGGCAAAAACTGAGATTTTTTCTAAATAAAAAAACTGAAAATTTCTAAGCATAAAAACAAACAAATGAGACATTTGGTGGGAAACAACTAACAGTGGCAATCGTGAAACAGCTTGCTGTTTCTTACAGATTCCCGCTCTGACCGTACAGCCACGGAATTTAAAAAATCCTATAGTTCCTATAATATCCACTTCATTCAACTAGGCAAGACTTTCACTTGAATACACCTTTTTTGATTTGAAAACTTATTAAATTGGCTAGGAAAAACATTGACCTCTCATATATTAGCCCTCAAATTTTTATGCATAATGACATGGACCGAACCAAAAATATAAAAAATGGGCAGATTTTCTTTCGAAAGTTTATGGTAAAGTTCACAAATGTTATCAGTTACTTTTAGTATCCCTTTTAACTTTTCAATATAATAAAATAATATAAACATTTTATTGATATTCCATATACTTTTTTATCACAGCTGCCAGTGCTTTATCTGTCATTTTGCCAAGCGGGACAAAATTTAATCTTACATAAAAAGGAAAGGATTGTGGGAGTTAAGATGTGATCGTTGTTTTTTATGTACTTTTATATACATACGTACGTACATAGTATGTATGTACAGGTGATAATTTAATAACCACTTGGGAAATGTAGCCGTTGAATATAGTTTCTTTTTATCTCGATAGTTTTATTCATATTAATATATATATTTATGTACGCATGTAAATGTGCTCAAGAAATTGTAAAGAGTGTTTGAATATAATTCTATGTGCATGTGGTTTTAAGTACTTAAGTCCGATATGGTTATTTATTTGGTAAGATTAGCAAAGCTTGTGTAATGATTTATAATTTATATTAAAATGTGAATAAATTTGTTTATGTAATATAAATATTATAAAAAAGACTTCATTATTTATTCTAGCTAGGTACTCATTATTTGTTTTGCTTGGCTTTGAAAACGAGGGGCGCTTTGAACGCTGGCATTATAATCAGCTGATTTGTTAAAACGAAAAAGGAAACAGAGATGTTAGCCATATTCAATAATGCATAATACAATTAACGTTCTCTGCATAATACATTTTTGACGCAGAATACTATCTAGAAGCTGTGAAAACATATTACGCATTTTTCTTTTAATAGTAAAAATGTAGAAGATAAGACGAAAGTTTTGGGTGCGTGAATTATACAGTGCACTCGCGATAACTCGAACTAATTAAAACAGGCGCTGTTCGATTTATCGAATTTGTTCGACTTATCAATTGAGTGTGATATGTTAAAAAAACAGTCATCGATATCGATTTTTCGATCGATTGTTGAAAATGGAAGCCAGTAGAAAATTTCTGTAGTATAGTTTCGTTATACGAATTACATTTTGGTCCATTGGCTGGATCAATGGTGTCACATTCGGCGGCATAAACATAGTTAAAATTAAACCATCCTCGGACTTTAATTCGATTTCGTTGGGATGTGATGGGACATTATCAATTAGAAGAAGAGCCTTCTCAGGTAGTCCCCCATCTTTCAAATATTTTCTTACCTAAATATTAAAGTCATTTAACTTGGTTAAAAAAATTGTTTTAATGAATCTGGATTTTACCTGCGGCACGAACGAATTATGAAACCAGTCTTTGAAAATCGCCGAAGTCATCCAGGCTGATTTTGAATTTTTGTACTCCACCGGACAGTTAAAATTTTTGAAAACACGAGGATTTCTTGCTTTGTCAATAACGAGAAGTTTAAGCTTATGGTTGCCGGTAGCGCTAGTGCAAGCCATAAATTGCCTTATCTTTCTTTTTTATAAGACTTATGGTGGACTTGGCTACCCCATATTCCTTCGCTAGTGAAGTAACACTACGTCCACGTTTAATTTTGTTAAGGACTTCAGCCCTCTCTTTTAATGTTAAACACTTCAACCTTTTACGATCCATTACTCACGTGCACTGATACACTACAAATGACAAATTTAAAGCAATTTGGTCAATGCAAGATGTTGTTCCCAGAAAACTAACGGGATATTAACGCCGAAATATTCATATGGACGATACACTAGTATACATATAATTTATATACATATACTATTACATATGTATCTATGTACAAAATGTACATGTTTGAAAAGAATGTGTGTACAAATAAATTTGTTTTTTTGTTCGAGTTATAGCGCTTTTTTATTGTTCGAGTTACAAAGAAGTCAATAGGGGAAAAAATGTGTTCGAGTTAGCACGTCGTTCGACTTAGCGGCTATTCGAGTTACCGCGAGTGCACTGTATTTCTTTTTTTTCCTTGTTCACTTCTCTCGGAGCATAGGGCCTCGATAAGACTTCTTTTGCGTTGGTTTCGTTAATCTATTTGATTTCTGACAGGGTAGGTGATTAGCCTGGCACTCCTAAACTTAGGAGCAACGCCTTCTTACTGCTTGGAGCGCCATCTATGTTTCAGAGTTTTGTGGCAGAAGGATCACACAGATGGTTGAGGACTTCGCTAAATTTGGTGTGTCTGCGCTATTATCGCGATTGCCCGCTTCCTCTTGCTGGTGCCACTGATGCATTGTGTAACTGTGTGTGCTTTATTTTGGTTTTTGCTTGCTTTAGCAGCCACAATGCAAATAATGCGCTGACCATTGTGTGGGAGTAAGGATGAGAAGGATAAGTTTTTTCGGGGTTGAGGAATGAGAATTTTTTTTTCATTTGAAAGAGGGAAAGTAGGTAAATTTGGAAAAGTGCGAGGACCGTGGGATTCGAATCCACAACCTCTGGGATGTCAGGCTAGTGCATTTACGCTAGACTACCGAGGCCGCGAATTATATTTAGATCGACAAAAACATGGGCTTACAGGAACCGAGGAACAATTCCAAATTAATTAAAACATCTATGCTTTTCAATGCCATTTACTAAATTTTCTTTAAACATTTTTGAAAAGCAAATGCGCATAAACAATCTTTCTAATCTGCCAAAAATTCCCATATGAAGCTACACCAAATCAAAATATTGGGTATGGGAATAAGTTTCCGCCCTCGTAAAAGAGGTGTCGCTGCTGATACTATTTTTATACTAGTAATATACTGGTGATTTGAAGGTATATATGTGAGGTCTCGATCGCAGTAATTGGCATGCGTTTGAAGCGCAAAGGTCCTTTTTCATCTGACGTCAAAAATGTCTACGTTCGTCCCGAAAAAACAGCATTTGCCGGAGGTCATACTTTACTACCTTTTAAAGAAAAGTGCAGCTGAAACGTGTCGTATATTGTTCAATATTTACGGTAATCACGGAATTGATGGGTGCCACATCAATTGAGAGTCGTTTGGTGACGTGTGAGATGCTTCTTGAACGCTTGAACCGCAGAAAAAAAGATTTTCTGCATCGCATCGTCACTGGCGATGAAAAATGGATCTATTATGATAACCCTAAGCGTCGAAAATGTTGGGGCTTGCCAGGGGAACCAGCTCCATCGAAAGCGAAAAAAAATATTCATGCTTCAAAGGTTATGTTGTACATCTGGTGGGATAAGAAGAGTGTCATCTATTGCGCAACTAAGTTCTCGCTGTTTTTTGATGAAAATACAACTTTATTCTGAAAAAATGGTTACAAGTGAATCATTGAAAGTATTGTCCATCACTGGCTACTACTTTTTCCCCATCTTTCTGGTAGATCGCGTATATCGTCGCGGTAAAACTGTTCACCTTTTGAGGCTATCCACGGATCAAGCCATTTTTTGATGTCTTCATATGAATGGAACTGCTGGTCAGCTAGACCATGTGCCATCGATCGGAACAGGTGATAATGGGACGGCGCAATAACTGGAGAAAATGGCGAGTGCGGTAGGATTTCCCATTTCAGTGTTTCCAGGTAGGTTTTAACGGGTTTGGCAACATGGGGCCGAGCGTTGCCATGCTGTAGAATCGCTTTTTCATGCCTCTCCGCGTATTGCGGTCGCTTCTCGCGCAGTGCTCGGCTCAATCGCATCGATTGAAGTCGATACCGATCCCCAGTGATGGCTTCGCTTGGTTTGAACATAAATAACACCAACTTGGTCCCACCAAATACATAGCATAACCTTCGCAGCGGGAATAGTCGGCCGAGGCGACGACGTAGAAGTATGAACGGGCAGTCCCCATAACTTTCTTCTCTTGGGATTGCTGTAATGAATCCATTTTTCATCACCCGTCACGATGCGATGAAGAAAACCCTTCCTTTTTTGGCGCTGGAGCAGTTGTTCACAGGCGAAAATATGACGTTCAACAACCCTTGGTTTTAAC
Organism: Anastrepha ludens; assembly: GCF_028408465.1. Lineage (NCBI taxonomy): Eukaryota > Metazoa > Arthropoda > Insecta > Diptera > Tephritidae > Anastrepha > Anastrepha ludens. The sequence goes on along the minus strand of NC_071498.1, from coordinate 28,576,074 downwards.
GCATAAGGAACCCAAGTCCCCTGTTTCTGAATCATTCCCAAAGCATGCAATCGCTTGGAAATGGATTGGCGGGTAACTCCTAATACTGAAGCAAGCTCTTCTTGCGTTTGACACGGATCCTCATTGAGCAATGCCTCCAATTCAGCGTCTTCGGAGGTTTTTGGCCTTCCTTCACGGGGACGGTCGTCAATATTAAAATCACCGTCTTTGAAGCGACGGAACCAATCCCACGTTGTTTCACTTAAAGCAGCATCTCCATAAGCTTTTTGTAGCTGTCGATGAGCTTCAGCCGCCGTTTTTTTTCGAATGAAAGAGGAAAAACAACACTTCCCGCAAATGACGATTATTGAACACAAAATCAGACATTTTCACAAAACCAAAACAAAATCACTAATGTGTCGAAGCAGTTTGCTTACCATATGTCTAAGCTTGGATTATGACGTTTAGGTTATGTTAGAATCGAATAGCACACACTGCTGGCGGCATCTATAGAGAATATATACCGCTCCAACACAACAATCCATTTTACTGCCATTTGTATAGACTGTAGTGTAGAAGTCATTTAGAGAGAATCTCTTATTCCATTCTTCTTTAGATGGAAAGAGAGTGGCAAAAATCCTATTGAATGTTACCGTCGGGACGATGTAGTCAGTCCTCACCGAGGTTAACTGAGTTTGCCGCAATAATAGATAGGCATGACCATAAGTGTCTTCTTTCCAGCGACCCGCTTCATTTAACCGAAATGCACTAATCATTGCATGTTTTCTTAATGTACATACTTTCATTAAAATTTAGAGGGAAAATCGTGGGAGAACCTCAAAGTTAAAAAATTACTATTAATTTTTTTCGTAGCAATAATTTAGGTCAGCAAAAAAGGATAATTATAATAATTAACTGTTAATATCTGGCGGCCGCAGTAGCCGAATGGGTTGGTGCGTGATTACCATTCGGAATTCACAGAGAGGTCGTTGGTTCGAATCTCGGTGAAAGAAAAATTAATAAAAAAACATTTTTCTAATAGCCGTCGCCCCTCGGCAGGCAATGGCAAACCTCCGAGTGTATTTCTGCCATGAAAAAGCTCCTCATAAAAATATCTGCCGTTCGGAGTCGGCTTGAAACTGTAGGTCCCTCCATGTGTGGAACAACACCAAGACGCACACCACAAATAGGAGGAGGAGCTCGGCCAAACACCTAACAGAAGTGTACGCGCCAATTATTTATTTATTTTTTTTTTAACTGTTAATATCTTTCAATATAGTCATTAAGGAGAAATAAAAATACAAACACTTTCATGTAATGCGAAATTAGCAAAATTTATTTCAATTGAACTAAGTAAATAAATAACTACATTTCTTAAATAATTAAAAGTAAAATATTATATTATTGATTAAAAAACTGTTTCTCGGAACAATTATGTGGTTTTTATAAAGCTACTACATTGCGCAAAAGATAAGCTGTTTCTGTGTCTGGTAGCGCAAAAAGAATCGCTTCAAAATATTTGAAAATTACTTAAGCAATTACAGGCCTATAAACACATTATTGTTATTTTATATATATATTATTTATGTTACAATGTTAATATTAGTAAAAAGTAGGTTATCATTTAATAGTAAAATCACCTCAGGCCGATAGACACAACTGCTAATTGTCTCACTGGGTTTTATATTTCATATTAGTAAATAACTAAAATAAAATCACATATCGATTACACTTACATAAAACAAATTCGCTCAAACCTGGTACCTCAGGGAAAGAACTGTTGATATGAGAATTTCTATTTTAATCGATTTCTTCCCTCTTAACCCTAGAATATTGACCTTCGTCAGCAGTGCATTATTACTAACCAGAGGATAAATTTACTCACGCATTAGCAAAAGAGGGCATTGCTGAAATATACACAAAAAACAGAATAGTTTATTTTCATTATTAAATATATCTTTTAAATTCAAGAAACAAAAAAGAAAAAATTAATAATACCATAAAAAATTCATTTAAAACCAGAAAAGAAAAAAAATCCATTTAAATTAGAATCAAGAAAAAATAATGCACACAAAATAAGCGCCAACTGAACAAAAACTATAACAATAAAAAGCAATGCAACAACCTTAAATCTATTGCTCTCATCATTGAAAGTGCATTCGCAGTAAAGATAGCAGAAATGAGAACAAAATTCCGAGCAGAATGTTTTGCCGAGTTTATTGGGAAAGAGAGTAGTTCCATTCAAACCTATTTTTCTAACAATTTTCGCCCCATGCGAACGCTACGATGTAAGATAGGGCGAGACCATCCTTGTATACACAGATCGCTCAAAGCGCGATTTTGGCCGAGTTTAACAAAGCGCGCCAGTCGTTTCTTTCTCGTGCTAACCGGCGCCAATTGGACACACCAAGTGAAGCCAAGTCCTTCTCCACCTGATCTTTCCAACGCAGAGGAGACCTTCCTCTTCCCCCACCAGCTGGTACCGCATCGAATACTTTTAAAGCCAGAGCGTTTATATCCATTCGGACGACATGACCCAGCCAACGTAGCCGCTGGATCTTTATTCAGGCTGAACTGATAGCAATAATAAAAGCCGTGACACTGGTAAAGAGCGATACGATACCTAGAGACAATATCTACATTTTTACTGATAGTCAGGTGGCGATAAAACCCCTCACAAAATAGTCAACAACCTCCAAGGTAGCCATGAAATGCCGGACATCTCTTAACGAGATGGGGGTAACTGTAGAGCTGATGAACTAGCGAGGCTCAGCACCAAGTTGACTGAGTACACAGACAATGAAATAGGCATACCCTTACAGACTTGTAAGCTACTTATTTTTGAGAAAATTGTAAGAGCAAGGAATGAAAGATGGCGTAATGAAAGTACCTGCAGAATCGCCTAATAATTTTGGCCAATGCTAAGCACTGCCTAATTGGCAGAAATGCCCAGAGTATGGGCATGCAAACACATGACTTCTGCAGAAGCTGTCTAGATGAAGAAGAGGCAGAAACTATATCGCACCGCCTGTGCCATTGTACTGCTTTGTTCAGATGTAGATTTACCATTTTAGGTAGCCAATTCTTTAATGAATTGGGAAGATTTCAGAATTGTGGAAATCAGGGATCGTCTAAAATTTTTGAAAAGTAAACACTGGTTTTAGGAGGGATAAGCACAGGCTCCCCACGCGGCTTCACAATGGGCTATGAGACTGAGTGTGTCCCACAGTGGACAACCGCTTACCCTTAACCTAATCCAACCTACTTCTGTGCTAACCGTTAATGGACGTTTGCTTCAGGAAACATTTTTTTGTGTACCTTCCAAGTTTCTTACACTTTCGCTTGCCCTAATTTCATCTACTGTATGATATTTTTCGTGATTTTTACATCTCATTGTATATATTGAGCTGGGTCCGCATCTATTTCCTCTTCTGACTCAATATCCAGTACTTTCTGATGGCATACGATCTCAGATGCTACATACATTTTCTTTCAAAAGAGTTATGATTTTTACTACGGCAAAATTTTGCCCCCTCACGCTAGTTTTGTATGTTTTTTGTTTTTTTTTTATGCCTTGCGTTGGTTACGTAAATCTATTTGATTTCTGACGGGGTAGGTGCTTAGCCTGCTGCTACCAGCCCTAAGCTTAAGAACAACGCCTTCTTACTGCTTGGAGCGCCATCTATGTTTTACATTTTTCTGCCAGAAGGAGGGCACAGATGGTTGAGGACTTCGCTAAAGTTGATGATTTTGTATGTACTTATCGCTAACTGTGTGTAAGAATCAGCCACAGAAATATGGCTAAGTACTGTTTTATTTGAACTCCTATATATACACCTTTGCTAGATGTTTGGTCGAGCTCCGTTAAATAAAGGGATCTTCAGATTTATGCCCCCTCCAACAGTAGATGTTTTTTTATGCGCAGCTTTTTTCATGGTAGAAATATAAACGGAGATTTGCCATTGAATACCAAGAGGCTACCGCTATTAGAGAATGCCCCTTTAGAATGGTTGTTGGCTACGCTAGCCGATAGTTATGGCATAATCTAATGCCCTGTCAGACCGTCTAATATGGATAAACGGTGTGAGCGCGAAGTTCGGCAGTTGAAAACAAAAATTCGTTCCTGGGTTCGGTTTTAATGTATCCACCAAGAGTTCATTTGCTCAAAAATACATTGATTAGGTATTTGCCCCGAGAGAAAACTGGCTTACTGGCTCGTTTGGCATTACCTAAAAACTTAAATCACTTAAACTAAATACTTGGTCACCGAATTCCTGATCAGACAAACAAAATTTTATTTGGGTCAGAGGGCAACGTACGGCAACCCCAGTTAACTCGTGGCTAGTGGCATCATTTTGGCGGATCGCTAATGATTTCGGCAGATTTTAGATGTGACTGTGAAGTCTCCGTTCTGTTTCACATTAATCAAACAAATGCGAGCAGGTATGTACTTGTATCCGCTGGGTGATATATATGTATTGCATTTTCTGTGGACCTCTACGGAGATTTCTGGGTCTTCCAGCAGTACAACGCCTCAAACAGGGCGTACTGAAAAGTATATAGTTTCTTTCATTGAGTTTTGAGTAGCTAGCGATCGGGTCGGGCCTAAATCCAATTGAAGACTTGCGGAGCATCCTTTCGGAGAAAATTTATGAGAAGGGTCGGCAGGTTAAAAGAGTTAAGCAGCTCAAACAGGCTTTGTGAATTGAGTGGCGTGAAATAAGCCCTTCAACGCTAAAACTGCGCATGGGCTTCATACCACAAATGCAATTAAATGTTGTTTAAAATAGGAGAACAGATTTATTATTGAAAACCACGTGAAATATTTCATTTAAAAATTAATTGGAATATATCCTTATGCACATTTATTTATTTCCTTAGTTAAATGACCATATTGAAATTCAGTTGCTTTATTTTTTTTTTTTTTTTGACTTCTCATTAGTGCTATTAAAATTATACTGAAACGTTTAAAGTCATCATTACTGATAGTTTTATTTCAAAATAATTTGATACACACACATATACTTATATCCCTGAGGCATAAGAAATATTCGTATATGAATATTTTGAAAAAGAGACTTGGCACGGTCTCGTGAGTATCCTAAGTATAATCATCGACCACGCTCGCCTCGCATATAACTGAAAGTTTGGAAAGGCAAATGATATCCAATTTCAAATAAACGGTGATATTTATAAACAATATAGATTGATGCCTAAAATATTCGTTGTAATATAGCGTTTAAACAAAAATTAATCAGCTCACTCAAATGTATTCCACACTAAAAGATGAGCTGAGTATAAAAAGTTCGAATCTCTCCGAACGCATATATGTATGTACATACCTACATATGTAGACTTACTATGATACTTTTTGATTTATATTTTATTGACTTCTATTGTACTTTAAACTACAGCCGTATATGACTAATATTATAAACATAGCCTTGAATTTAAATAATGTAGTGATTTGTAGGCTGAAAGTGCTATGTTGGAATACGTACATATGCATATGTATGGTTTATATATACATACTATACATTCATAAATACCTATTATTAACATTCAAGTACTTAGCATTAGTAAATACTTTAATACGGGCATACTAAACTAAAGTTGTACGTCTCTGACATACTATGCACTGCGTAGTTACAATCACAAAGTTTCTTTCATATCCTTCTTATGAATATCGCCTCCGGGTTTATTGTCTTCGTCACATGAAATACATTTAATTCTAATGCAGCGGTGCTCTGCACCGTCCTTAATGGAAATGTACACTGGAGATCCGAAATCCTCCTTGGCTTTCTCTTGTATGCAGTCTACTACAACTCTATTCGGTGTTCTCTCACTGATGATTCTCTCGCGCAGCGATGTTTGTGCAACCTGTATTTGTGTCTCCATTGTGCTCCGTTTCCAAATATTTTTCCCCTCCGCTAAATTAAAAGATGTTAAAAGTTAAAATTTATTCTCGCAATTTTAGTTAGAAGTTTAACATTTTGGTTTTTGTAAAAGCAAAGCTATGTAGTGAAGGATATTTGAGATGTGTAAAGTTTTTTTTCCTAAAAAAATAACAGAATCTTTACTTTTACTTCGTAAATACAAAGCTTCAAGAGAAAAACTGTATACTATTTAAAGCGGAGGGGTTAAGTTTGGCCGATCATTATGGAATTTACAGCGAGATTCCCATCGAAATCGCTTTATTTCAACCATTATTCATTCTGATGGTGATGTGGTGATACCATATTGGTATAGTGTTACTAAAATCAGTAATTTTATTATGTACATACATAAATATAAATCAGCCTTGTGATTTACAAAACACATATTTTCCATATTCTTTTTGCTGTGCATATAAATATATCATTGTACGGTAAGAAGGGGGAACAAAAAACAAAACAAACAACAAAAAAAAAAAAAAAAAAAAAAAAAAAAAAAAAAAAAAAACACAAAAACAAAAAAGAAGAGAAGCCGTCGTTATTGCTTACCATCGATAATCAATTTGTCCCGTTCGCGGTTTTTTTTTTGTTTTTACACTATTTCGCCCAAAAGTGACAGCTGTTATCAAAAACACAGCTGGTAGAGGTGTTGCCAGGCTTCGGCCATGCCATTAAATCGCACTCCCCCTCACAGCTCGGACGCGAACCATTCATCAACCAAACAGCCAACAGATGGCGCTTCTCGTCAAGGGAATATTAACCCATATACAACCAATAAAGTTATGATTGTGACAAATGAAACTCAAAAGCAACGCTCCTCTTCGATGAGTTCAATAAATCCGAATGATACGAATACTACCAATTCTACGTCAAATGATAAAAATTGGACCCTAGTCAAAAATCCGAAAAGGCCTTTAGGTAGCCCGCAAAATGTTAGCAAAGCAAAGCAACAAAAACTTAGCTATTGGCTAAGTAATGAAAACAAATTCGATGCTCTTTCAATGGATGATAACAACGAATCAAAAGCAGATAAAACACCTGAAAAGGAAAAACCTCTCAAACCTCCTCCAATCTTCGTAGACAGAGTCGAGAATATTCACCCGTTATTAAGCACGCTCAACGAATTTGAAAGTAATAACTACGAATTAAGAGTCATTGGGTCAAATCGCGTAAAAATCCAGCCAAAAACACCGGAAGCATTCACTAACATAGTTAAATTGCTTGAAGGTAAGAAGACAGAGTTTTACACATACAAACCAAAAAATGAAAGAAGTTTTAAAGTAATTTTAAGAAATATGCATCCGTCAGTTGAACCTGAAGAAATCAAACTAGCATTAAAGGAATATGGTCACTCTGTCACAAATGTTTGGAATATGAAACACTCTCAAAACAAAAGAGCACTTCCAATGTTTGTCGTAGAAATGGTGCAAAATCCCAACAATAAATCAATCTATGATATTAGAAACTTACTCCACAGTCGCATTACTTTTGAACCCCCCCGGCCAAAACGCGACCTGCCACAGTGTTCGCGATGCCAAAACTATGGCCATACAAAATCTGGTTGTCGAAGACAGGCCAAATGCGTTAAGTGCGCAGGAGATCATTTAACATCTGAATGCGAACGAAAGACGAGATCCAAAGACGTCAAATGTGTACTGTGTGAGGGTAATCACCCGGCGAACTATAAAGGATGCACCGTCTATAAAAAGCTGCAAGCAACCTCCTTTCCTGCACTAAGAAAGAAGATAATGCCATCTCAGAGCACCCAAAATGATCCAAGCCACCAACAAGTACAACTAAATTTTAACCAACAGAAGCTATCGTATGCACAAGTTGCTAGTAATGAAATAAACCAAAACACCAACGAAAACAACGCCTTGATCAGCGAAATCCGAGAAATGATGAAGCTATTAAGAGATGTAATGAGCCAAATGACTGCCATGACAAACCTTTTAATAAGTCTTGTCCAAAAGCCCCATATTCCATGCCCTTAAACCTTGCTTTGTGGAATGCAAATGGGCTGTCACAACACTCAAATGAGTTAAGCATTTTCTTGCAAAAACACGATATAGATATCCTCTTAGTATCAGAAACCCATTTCACCAAAAAGAGTTTTTTCAATATTCCCTTCTACTGCTTCTATCACACAATGCATCCTGACGGATCTGCCCACGGAGGCTCTGCTATTCTTATAAAGAAATCAATCAAGCACTATGAATCTACACATTATAGAACAGAAGAAATTCAAGCAACAAATGTCATAGTACAAGACTCAATCGGTGCATTACTTATTTCTGCAATATACAGTCCACCTAAACACAAAATTAAAAATAAAGAATATGTTAAGTTTTTTAAAACCCTGGGAGCACGCTTTATAGCAGGAGGTGACTATAATGCAAAAAATACACTATGGGGTTCTCGGCTTACGACAACAAAGGGACGCGAATTGTACAACGCAACGACATCAATGAACTTGAAAGTTTTCTCAACGGGAGAGCCAACTTATTGGCCTTCAGACCCAAAAAAGATTCCAGACCTTGTTGATTTTTGTGTCATCAAAGGTCTATCGTACCTGCAGATAACCTGTAAATCCTGCCTGGATCTTTCTTCTGACCATTCGCCAGTGATAATCACAATAAATGATAAACTCGAAAATAGGCCCCAAAACTGTCAACTTACCAACAGCCGTACAAATTGGACTCAATTTAAAACCATTTTGACGTCGACACTTGGCATAAAAGTTGCTCTAAAAAACGAGGAAGATATAATCGAGGCTACCGAATATCTTACAAAATGCATCCAGGATGCAGCGTGGTCATCCACCACTCATGTGAGTCCTCATACTCGTACACAAAGAAATTCAAGCATCGGTATCTCCCTAAGAAACAAACTGAAAGAGAAACGCCAGGCAAGAAAAATATGGCAACAAACAAGATTTCCTGAATATAAAAGCCGTTTTAATACATTATCAAAAGAAATAAAATTATTATTGAAAGAGCAACACGACAAAGAAATGAGGCAGTTTCTATGGGGTTTGGAACCAACACACCTCACCAATTATTCCCTGTGGAAAGTCAGCAAAAAAGTAAGTTCCACGAAAGAGTACCGTCCACCACTTCGTAAAAAAGATGGTTCATGGGCGAAAACCGCAATCGAGAAATCTGAGCTTTTTTCTAAACATCTAAAAGATATTTTTACACCAAACGATATTGAAGCTGATCTTTGTTTTGACAGCACTGTTGCTGCCTTTTTAAACGAACCCTACCAAATGGAGCTACCGATGAAGAAGTTCACCAAAAGTGAAATAGTTAGCACTATTAAAAAGCTAAAAGATCACAAGGCACCAGGATATGATCGCATCACGGCCGAAATTCTCAAAAAACTACCTCCTGAACCCTATAATTTCATTACCCATTTGTTTAATGCGTGCTTAACCAGAAACATTTTCCCAGCTCAATGGAAAGTAGCAGAAATTAAAATGGTGCTCAAGGCAGGAAAACCAGGCGATGAAGTGAAATCCTATCGCCCTATCAGTCTTCTACCAATACTGTCAAAAGTTTTTGAAAAGATCTTCCTTAAACGTTTAATGGTTTTTATCGAACGCGAACAAATAATTCCGAAACATCAGTTTGGTTTCAGGAATGAGCATTCGACAATTGAGCAAGTCCATAGACTTGTCGAAAAAATACAAGCAGCGCTCGACCGAAAACAAATCTGTTCAGCAGTTTTCCTAGACATATCACAAGCCTTCGACCGAGTGTGGCACCAAGGCCTACTCTTTAAAATAAAAAAGAAATTACCACTAAATGCCTATTTGCTCATTAAATCATATCTAAACCAACGAATGTTCTACGTAAATTACGAAAATGAAATTTCCAATTTCCAACAAATTAAAGCTGGGGTCCCACAAGGCAGTATATTAGGTCCAATCCTGTACTTAATTTTTACACACGATCTGCCAACCACAAAAGGTGTACTAACTGGCACTTTTGCCGATGACACCGCTATTATGGCGACAGCAGTGGATCCCGTGGAAGCCTCTTATATGCTCCAAATAAGCATAAATAAAATCTCCAAATGGCTCCGGAGCTGGCGGTTGAAAGTAAACGAACATAAATCTCAACACGTAACCTTTACCACAAAAAGAACCACCTGCTCACAAATCAACTTAAACCGTATTCCAATTCCGCAATGTGATAGTGCAAAATATCTAGGCATTCATTTGGATAAACGGCTTACGTGGAAAACGCATATCTTTACAAAAAGGAAAGCTCTAGGTTTAATATTTCGTAATATGTACTGGCTGCTAAACCGCAAATCCACCCTCTCAATGGACAACAAACTTATCCTCTACAAAGCTGTGATAAAACCAGTCTGGACTTACGGAATCCAACTGTGGGGTACTGCGTCAAATTCAAACTTGGAAATCCTGCAGCGTTTCCAGTCCAAGACTCTACGCACCCTAGTCAACGCTCCGTGGTACGTGACAAATGCCCAAATTCATCGGGACTTAGACATCCCTTCAATAAAAGAGGAAATTCAAAATGTAGCCAGTAAATACCGAAATCGACTTCAATCGCACCCAAATGAGCTGGCCTCTACCCTTATGTCACCATCATGTGTTTTTTTAAGATTGAAAAGAAAAACACCAATTCAGCTCGTCCAAGAGCCATCTGTAAAATATTGAATTTATTTATTAGAAAGGATATTTCACTGGAAATATTCCTTTAATACTAAAATCAAAGCCACTCTTAAATGTAACCAAATATTTGTAAAATGTCTTCTAAGAATTGAAAGTATAGACAGAATACAAAATAAAGTTTTAAATAAAAAAAAAAAAAAAAAAAAAAAAAAATTTCAACCAGATATTTCTAAAAGATAGTTGAAATTTAAAATGCGATTTCTAAGCAAAAAAGCGTTTGCAACCGTTGTTGTTGTTGTAGCAGCATAAAAAAATTAATAAATAATTGGCGCGCACACTTCTTTTATGTGTTTGACGGAGCTTCTCCTCCTATTTGTGACGTACGTCTTCATGGTGTTCCACAAACGGAGGGCCCTACAGCTTTAAGCCGACTCCGAACCACAAATGGTTTTTGTTATGAGGAGCTTTTTCATAGCAGAAACACACTCGGCGTTTTACCATTGCCTGCCGAGGGGCGACCGCTTTTAGAAAAAACTTTCCTAATTTGGGTGTTTCACGGAGATTCCAACCTACGGTCTCCGAATTTCGAATGGTAGCCACCCACCAACTCATTCGGCTACGGCGACCGCAGCATAAACATTCCCCACATATATACATACGTATGTATAGGGCATGCTGATGGGGTAACAGTCCTTGTCCGGATACAATTCTGGACCGTTACGGTAGGGTACAACTGACTGCCGTGGTCCAAGCCGCCGATTGATGAGATGATGCATCATCATGCCCAAAATTCTTTCCGGACAAAAAGAAGAAACTCCTCAAAAGCACTCCACTGAAAATGGCAAAACACGCGGTAGTCGCGTTTCGCCATTGGTTTCCCATATAATTCATCCACTTAATCCATTTTCCGTACGCTCAGTAGCGTATGCCAAATCCATTAAACTGTGCCATATTGAATGATATTTAATCGATTAGCCATATTTATCGATTAATTATTACCATGATCGATATCGACCGCCATAGTTGAGTGGATTCGTGTGCGACTGCCTTTCAGCTGGTTCCGCGTTCGATGTCTTCAGAATTTGACATATTTTTTGTCGTCAGATAAGTTATGCGGATCAACCCGTGCACACACTTTTGGATAGTCCAAGATTCAATATATATACGTTAAGTTGATAGTATTAGCATTTTCAATTCGTATTCTATGAATTTCCCTGAACATTTTTGCTGATCGTTGATGATTCACAGTTTTGATAGTATCCAACGCATAGAGGTTTTTTAACTGCGATAAGAGCTCGTAGTCAAGAGAAAACGATAAAAGTCACAGTTAGTGGTCACGAAATACTGTTACAGGCGTCTATTAGGTATCTCGTAGTAATGATTCGCACAAGCCTAAGCTTTAAACAGCACCTTACATCAGTCAATTGTAAAGCAGCGGCTGTCAATGGAGCATTGGCAAGAATTCTTCCGAACGTAGGTGGGTGGCCCAGGCGAAAGAAGGCGAATATTGTCAACAGTTGCTGACGCTATAATCAACTACGCAGCGTCGATTTGAGCCGAAGCTAAAAATAGCTACATACAGGAGGTGTATCGGACACACAGACGCAGCGCATTGCATGTGCATCTGTGTTATTGCCGAAAATCTACAGCAGACATCCACGCGGTGGACAAAGAGCAATACCGGCGGCAGCAGAAAAAGCTACGGAAAGAGCATGATCTGTGACCGAGTGGCAAAGAAGATGGGAAGCGTCTACCAAAGGCCGTTGGACGTATAGAAGTGGGTGAGTAAAAGGCACGGCGACGCTGATTATTACCTCTCCAAACTAATCACCGTTCACAGCTGTTTTCTGGAATATCTACATCGCTTTCAGCTAACAGTCAACTCCTACTGCCCCAGTTGCCCTAATTCAATAGAGAGCGCAGACCAGGGCCTTTCATTACATTCACTTAAGCAACGATCGGGCCTTGCTCGCGAGGGTCTTGGAACACGCGCCAACACAGATCGGGCATGTGCAAGACATGTGTCCATCCGTTAAGAGCGTTTGCGGTCTCAATCATGACGAAACTGCAACACATTGATTGGGAAAGGAAAGCTGAACGGCGACAACAGTAGCGGTATATCACCGGAGACGAACTTCTTTAAACAAACAAACAATCGAGCAGACGCTTGAGATAAGCACTCACTACAGTGTCAGACAAATGACAAGATAATAGCTTGTAAATTTCACACTATCGCAAAATTTCCGATGTACAATCTGTGTCAGAAAAAAGGACGCGGTTCCTGTTCATGAAGTATAAAAAATATATATTTAAAAATATTTTACAAGAAAGTATATACAAAATTACGAGTCGCAATTACTCAATAAGCCGTGTAGTCTTCATCGTTGTCGAGTATAACCTGGCACCTTCTTCATGCTTTGAACCAGCTTTTCTGCGTAGCTCGTCGACTAACAGGACTCGATTTTGCGAACTTGACGCACGAGTTGCTTTAAATCATGGACTGGCCTTCCGGCAAGATGCGTCCCCCCACATTTTGAATGGGGTGGGCGTCTGGGGACTGGGAACGCCAGTCCAATACTGTGACGCCCTTTTCTTGTTTTGTTGTTTCTCCATGTTTTTTTTCCAAGAGCAGTGGTTTTGATGATGTGGGACGGTAGGATATGTTGGCCTCCTTCAATCGACGTTCGATGGTGTTGATACTCACATCTATTCCCTTTTTAGCAAGAACTGATCGTGCGTGGCGTAGTCACAGCTTTATCCTGCTTTTTGGTAGTCACTCGATTCAAGCCACGCTCGGAAATGTCATCAACATTTTTGTACATCTTCTACCGCTGATTCCACACCACAACAAACTTTTTTGATTTTTTAGTTACTTTTGCAGCCGCTGCGTAAGATAATTTCGGCCCTTTCGAATGCGTGCATAGAAGTACCGTCTTGAAACGCTTCGTGTACCTGTCACTCATTTTTGTTTGGTTGCGTTTACGGGAAAATTTCGAACGACACGAATCTGAGTTAGCACTGGCGTCGTAGCCCTTGAGTGGGACTATTATGCAGCAAAAAGAAGAACGAAATATATCTTGAAGTTACAAGAAAAAAAAACGGTTATTTTCTTCCGACACAGATTGTACCATTTACTCCAAAAAAACTGAGGAAGAAATGGATATTATCGAAGGCGTAGAGTCTACACACGGCCACTGGAGAGCAACCTGGACGCAGGTACGTATTGCGTCAGCAGACGAAAACGTAGCTTCACTCTGATGTAATATCTTTAGGTCTCGGAATTTAGCCATCGTATTAGGGGAGCATGCCTGTTTGTTCAAATGGCAGGAAATTTTGTAAGTACATCAACAAAGAATCTCTGATCAATGACCTCATTAGATATACTTAAGTATTTTTCAAAAGGGCTAGATGCTGTGCAAAAATTATCTGAATTTTCTAAACTATTGATAATAACGAACAGTTCCACTACCGTTATTTTTCCACCTTCTTAGTGTAATTAGTGTAATAGTTTTAATGCTACTTTGTACCTTTTGCAATTTTTTGAAAACTGTTTTTATTAGCAATTATATTCGGGGAGTCCGTTTTATGTTTGCCTGGACTACAGCAATAACAAAAGACGATCCTTTGAAAGTACAACCGAAATCTGAAGAAAAACAATTGGATAAAGCAAAATGATTCCATAGAAGCAGTTACTCAACGTACCGTTTGTTCATCCAATAATATATTATTGGATTTACCATAGCATTTGACATAGCCAGCCAATAGAACCCCAAGTACATGTGTTGCACATACTTGGTAGAAGTGACGTCGTTGTTGTGGTACGCATAGATGAAGAACATATGATATGGAAACCAGCAGATAGCAAATATTGAAACGATGGCAATAAACATACGAACTACTTTTCGCTTTGATCTCATCGATTCCATTTGACGATCGGTATTCTCTCCAATAGAACGGCTGCCCCTACAATAATAAAGAAATTGTTAGAGACTTGAAAGGTGATGTCGGGTTTTTTTTTTGGTTTTCTTTAATTACCAGAGCACACGGCCCATTAATGTGTAGCATATTAGCATAACCACCATTGGAAAACCATAGGTAAGAATGAGGAGGATTATGTTGTAACTGCATTTCAAAAATGTTTGATTCAAGATTTTAGGCCAAAGGTAAAGGATTTGAAAATATTTCTAATACATACGTATAATCTGATATGGATGTTGGATAACGCCCATCTGGCCACAACATGAAGCACACAGTTCGCGATTTGCCATTGTAGTATCTGTAAAAAATAAGAGTGGACAAATTTCAGTTATTGTTATTTTTCTTCAACAAGATAGTTTTCGCATAAGGTTTACGTTATTGATTGAAAAATGTGTTGAAATACTTGTAAATATAATATTGCTCATTGCCTAAACTTTACTTAAACGGTTATACTTGATGAGGCCGTAAATATGTATGCTGCGTGACTTTCAATGAAATACCGGATAGCGCCAATTCGTCAACTTTCGTACACCTAAAGCTTAACGAAATTATAATCTGTGTGGTCGATTAACTTCAGTGACTTTTCAATATCGGACACCTCAAGCAAAGAATAATTAAAGATGAGGTCTTACAAGTTTGTGCGGCATCCACCTATGCTGTTTCTTGAAGCTTCTCATGCAACTGCAGGGCATTTTCTTGATCTCATATGCAGATAAGCCTCACGCTTTCTCATACTAAATGCAAGGAAACCCTTTTCATCACTCGTACGAAAACAATTCAACTCTAGCATAATATTCACGACGACGACACACCAATTCCAGCTGGGAATAATCACAAATTACCGAAAATAGATTTTTACAGTTTTCTCTCATACGAGCCTACAATTTCTACGGAACCACTACAAAATCTTCAAAAAACCCATCTACACAGTGAGACTATTATTCTCTCAGCTAAGGAGCCGCACGAGGATGATAGATTACAGGGTTTGGCCATCCGAAGCAAAATTGTGGGAGTAACTTCGGCTGCCGCGGCATAGGGTATTCGGCACTAGTTTTGTGACCGCTTATTTCATCCGTTTTTTTTATCTTCAGTTTTGTCGTAAACAAACCGCCATCACATCCCCTGTTACGGCAGCAAATCAGGTGATCCCTTGAAATTCGCCGAGAGCCGGTTAACGGTTTGATCTTGGCCACACCTTTGGAAATATTTTCACCATCACGCTAGACACTCTAGACGCTCTAGACACTAACACAGCACACACGTTTCGGAGGCAGATCTGCCTCTTGGGAGCACCAAGAAACAGAAACTATTTCTGCGAGCACACAACAACTTTTGGGCTTATACAGTACTTGGACTGTTTGCTGAGAGAGCTTAAACGTTTCACTAGAATTCATTATCTTCTTTTCTTAATTCGCACGTTAACCGCTTACGCGATTTTGGCCGAGTTTAACAAAGTGCGCCAGTCGTTTCTTTCTCGTGCTAACCGGCGCCAGTTGGACACACTAAGTAAAGCCAAGTCCTTCTCTACCTTATCTTTCCAACGCAGAGGAGGCCTTCCTCTTCATCATCTTCACTAAATTTAGTCTCATGAATTCCGGCATTGCAGATCAGTTACCACCTGTTACAGACAAAGTGTTGCAGCAGACCGACGTTACGTCAACGTAGTTTCGTTCAGGTTATTATAGCGCCGCTACCTGTTCAGCATTGACCCCAACATACGAGGGTTGTTTGGAAAGTTCGTGCAAATTCAGAGAGATGGCACTACCGGCGCGTATGAAGATTACGTTTAGTTAGTGGCATCTCTTGGAAGAACACACACCAAGTTTCAGCCATATCCGTTTATGTTATTGATAATATTATTCATTGCCTAAACTTTCTTCCTGGCGTTTTTCGCAGAGATGCGAAAGCTGTGCTTGAGGAGCCCCTAAATTTGTATGTGGCGTAATTTCAATGCAGCATGGGATAGCGCCAATTTGTTAATTTTGTGTGTCATTCGTTTGAATCGAGAAGGGCGTTTCACATCCCCGCTATTCTCAAGACTAGGTTCCCCTCGGATCACTCGAACTATTATTTGTTCTCTAAATTAAAGAAATGGCTGGCAAAAAAAATACTTTATTCAAACGAGCAAGTAATTGCAGAAACGAATGGCTATTTTTCAGACTTGGACAAAACCTATTACTCGGAAGGGAACAAGTGTATAACTAGCCGAAAAATAAAAAAATGTTTACCCCCACACAATTAAGTAGTTCTAATTTTTGCACGAACTTTTTAAATGATCCTCGTACATGCTGTACTTGTTTCGTTCGTTTTCCAGGCCTAGCGTTTATTGAAATTGACGATGACAGCTCTTGGCAAATAGCTTTCATTTCGACAATAAACGAGGTGGCAAATAAAACATTTTCACTCTAACGGGGCTTTAAAATAGATTTTGTCGTGTATCAATTCACAAGGTTTTTTAAAGATTTAAATCAACCGTCTTAAATCTTAATATTTAAATGTTAAATAAATAAATAAATCTAGAAATTATTACCTTTTCGTCATTGTGCTGGAGTACATTAAACAAGGGGCCGCCAATAGGCAACTAAGAACCCAAATCAGTAGTAAAATGATGTGCACTTTCCGGCGCGACGTGCGTCTCTTTAAAGGATGAACAATCGCAATGTATCTTTAAGAAAAGGAAACTTATTTATGAAATAATGAAATTTTACAGGTATGTATACAGATATTATACAGTTATTTGCAAGCTCTTAAATGTAAAAATAAGAATTAATAGTGTTTTGAGTGCCGTAGCCAACAAATATATTTACGGCTCGAAATATAGCTAGATTGGGACATATGAAATAATAGGACTATGAATAAGTTCGTGCGGTTTTTTTTCGAAATTTGAAACTTTATTGACGTAAAATGGTTACAAATTTAATATTCAAAATATTGTCCATCGCTTACTACTACTTTTTCCCATCTTTCTGGCAATTCACGGATTCCCTTTGTGAAAAATTCGGTCGGTTTTGCCGCAATCCACGAATCGATCCATTTTTTGACTTCATCGTAATTACGGAAGTGCTGGTCAGCCAGGCCATGTTGCATCGATCGGAAGAGATAGTAATCGGATGGCGCAAGGTCTGGACTATACGGCGGGTGGGGTAGGACATCCCATTTGAGCGTTTCTAAGTATGTTTTGACCACTTGTGCAACATGTGGCCGAGCATTGTCATGTTGCAAAATAACTTTGTCGTGTCTATCGGCGTATTGCGGCCGTTTTTCTCGCAGTGCTCGGCTCAAACGCATCAATTGTCGTCGGTAGACATCCCCCGTAATCGTTTCATTCGGTTTCAGTAGCTCATAATACACAACACCCAGCTGGTCCCACCAGATACACAGCATAACCTTCAGGCCATGAATATTCTGCGCCGACGTCGATGTTGAAGCATGGCCAGGGTATCCATACGTTGCCCGACGTTTTGGATTGTCGTAATGGACCCACTTTTCATCGCCAGTCACAAATCGATGCAAAAAACCCTTTCTTTTGTGCCGTTGAAGCAGTTGTTCGCATGCCATAAAACGGCGTTCAACGTCTCTTGGCTTCAATTCATACGGCACCCAATGGCCTACCTTTCGGATCATTCCCATGGCTTTTAAACGTTTGGAAATGGTTGATTGATCAACTCCCAAAGTTTTTGCAACCTCTTCTTGCGTTTGAGCCGGATCTTGATCGAGCAATTCCTCCAATTCGGTATCCATGAACTTTGGCGGCGCACCCTCGCGTTCTTCGTCTTCCAAGCCAAAATCACCACTTTTAAAGCGTGCAAACCACTTCTGGCACGTTCGCTCAGATAGAGCATGCTCACCATAAACTTCCACCAAGATACGATGACTTTCGGCTGCTTTTTTCTTCATATTAAAATAATGAAGAAGAATTCCCCGCAAAAACACATTATTTGGCACGAAATTCGACATTTTCAAGTGTGGTAAAAATATTGTTGTTTACGCTTCAAATAAAAAACTTATACTGACGTTTGTGCCTTACGACAGTAGCTCTCCAATGAATGTTTGGAAATGTGGATCGATGGAATAATAATCAAGTTACGCCATCTGTTGTAAAACCGCACGAACTTATAAATAGACCTATTATGTGGCATATACGGGGGAAGTACCTAAATTCCGATTCTTACAAATTCAAAAGAGAGTCAACCTTTTTTTAATAATTACAGAAATTTTGTAAATTATTTTTTAAATAACTATTAGATCCCGAGGTAAATGTTCGATACTGTTGGGTGCGCCATGGCGTAGGCAGAGGGTGTTGGATGTAGAAATCTGTTGTTAGTCTCATCAGAGAAGGAGACAAAGTGGTCGCCAGTAGGGAACACACAGGTGCCACAGCATATCGATATAACTTCCCTGACAGAAATACCGCCAATGCCTGACCAAAAATCAAACGAAAATCGCTCATGACGAACAGTGGCACTTTGAGCTCTCTTTTGACAGGTAAAAACCGCACATTAAAGTTATATTGGTCGATAAGAGATAAGCTTGCTCTGGAAGAATTCTGAAGAACTAATCTGTGGTGTGGACGGTCAGGTCAAATCACACAAGAAACTTCGAATATACAACTTTAACGTGAATTCAGTGTTATATTGTGGTTCGGAAACCTGGAAATGATCAAAATCTATTTATCATAAGATCCAAGTCTTTGTTAACAAGTGCTTGCGGCAGATTTTAAAAATATTGTGGGCATCTCGCACTCCAAACGATGAGCTATGGGATCCTGCCAATCAAGAATTTGCAAGCAATGAAATCAAGAACCCGAAATGGTAATGAATGGGGCACAACTATATTGCAAAACAAACCACTAAGGTGGAACCCGCGAAGAATCCGTCGGTCAGGTGTCTCTACTAAGACCTGGCGAAGAATTGTCGATAGCGAACTGAATGGTAATGGTTATTCGTGGAGAAGCAAACAACAGAGTTAGATTTACGGGGATTGTCGAGGCCGTATGCTCCATTGGGGGAAGAGGATAGGAGTAAGTAAGTATTCTATGGTTGAGTCCGTGTGGGCGATAGGTACCGAACAAGATGGATGGGTGAACCTTAGAGCAAAAGTATGAAAAATCACATTGAAAACGTTCACGAAAGCAGTCCTCGGTTGGGACATGGACACTTTAGAAAAACAGAAATATATGTCGCAACTTCGCCAAGAAGAGAGGTTTTTGGGGGTTTTTCTTGGGTCTCATCCCAAGCTAGCAGTTTATTTTAGAGCTACATAAAAACATTTATGTTGTAAGTAATTACTGTGGCTTTAGATCGTTAAGCGTTAATTCTAGTCAATTGTATAACAAATAAGAGTAGTTGCAATGTACAAGAAAATGCGCTACATTGCCGCCATCTTGAAATACGTGTAATATATTTGCTTTATCTTACCTGTCTAATGAGATGGCCACCAATGTGAAAACCGACGTCGAGACGGTGACGTTTGCCATAAAATTATTTATGGTGCAATAAATGGAGCCAAATGGCCAGTCAGAGTTCAGCATAAAGATGAAATTGAAAACGCAGTTCAGCGAAGACATCAACAAATCGGCGATACTCAAATTAAGCAAAAAGTAATTTGTAACGGTCCTCATGCTGCGATGACCTTTGTTGTGTTTCCATTTTGGTTATCAGATAGCATTGAAATACAAAAATTAAAGACATAATTAGAATAGAATGATATAGCGAAAAACAAACTTATTTATACTAAGCTCACACAATGACGCTTTAATTCGGGCAGGACAATGCCTACATTCATAAATACAAACATTTTAAAAGTGTTTTTATTGCAGTAAGGGTATTTCAAAAGACTCGCCTAGATGTCGTTTTAAAGTAAAAATTTAGATTTTTTCAGGTTTCACAATTTTTATTCAAAATACGGCTCTCACCAATTACACTGCGTTACAAAAACGAACTTTTTTTCTGTCCTATGAACCAAATATATTGTACTTTTTCGGAAAGGGGAGAAAAAATAAAAATACACGTATATAGGCGATTTTCATGTACACGTCAGCATTTTTTTTTTATGTATAAAATATAGAGCTCGTAGTCCGCCTGTGTGAAAAACTTTGGATCAATTTTTAACCCTTTTTCCGTGATCCAGTCGCGCTGAATTTCTGCAGGCAGACTCGTGGAAATATTTTTATTATGTAAAATTAAAAAAAACAAATTTTATCAATACTCAGATTTTTTTGAATTTTTTTTTTCTAAAAAAAAATTTTTTTCTAAATTTTCGGCATAACTTGAAGGGACTCCAAACTTTTAAACAACTTATTAACCTTTAATTTATTGTTTCATACAACACACTCTGTGCCGTTTGTGTGTTTGTTACAGTTCCGGAAGCTACGATCATCTGACAGTTGCGCTACTAGGAGACGTATACTTTGACAATTGTTTTAAGTTCTGTTGCGCGAAAACGTCTTTCTGTATATTTCATCTTACGAAAAATGCAGTGCCCGACTCGAAATAACTTTTGTTACGTTTGTGGCTTATTCGCACCAAGTAAAAATTTTAAAAATATTACGAAAACAGTGGTTAATTCGTTCCAGAAAATATTCAAGACTGCTTATGTTCCTTACTTGTGGTATACTCCGGAAGTCGTGTGCGACTATTTCTATAGAAATTTATGCAAGTTTACTGATGGAAGGTCAACAATAAAGTACTCTGTACCAACAATTTGGCTACCACGTACAGAGTTATGAATTTTCATCAAAATTGAATGCTATTGAACAACGTGCATGGAAAGGCACAGTTGCCGTTATTAAGCAGTTTCTTGGCAACAAACGAGCTGACAATTATACAAATATTGTTGCAGAAATGATTTCGGCATATGGCGAAATGGGCATATTAATATCGCTAAAGATCCATTTCCTTCACAATCATTTAGATTGTTTCCCTGGTGATTTAGGAGCTTGTGGCGATGAACATGGCGAAAGGTTCCATCAGGGCATTGCGGCTATTGAAAAGTGCTTTAAAGGACAAGGCATTACGCATATGCTTGGCGAATACTGTTGGTCTATTTGTCGCGATACTGACACAAATGCTTACAAACGCAAAAATAAAAGGCCTAAGTTTCTTTAAAAGCATTAAATTTTTTAATGTAACAATTTTTAATTTTAATATAATAAAATTAATAAAAAAATTCGGGGTTTTATATCTCTATTGTAATGCGGAGTGAAATACCTTTCTTTTGATACCCACATCGGCATATCTCATGCATTTTTTTTTTTAATTTCGAACAGGTGGCAACCCTGTGAAACATTGTCAGTGGCAACACCTAGGTGAAAAGTCTAGAAATGTGATACACTATCTGTGTGCCCAATTTCATTCAAATCCGTTAAGCTAATCCTGAGATCGTGTGGCTATACAGATATGCATACAAGAATTGCTCGTTTAAAGTTATAAAATACAAAAAAAAAATTGTGACGCGTACATGAAAATCGCCGATACACGTGATTTTATTTTTTATCCCCTTTCCGAAAAAGTATATTTGGTTCATAGGACAGAACGTATGTAACGCGGTATTATATGCGAAAAATTACTTATTTTAAATGTCCACCATGAGCACGTCGTCAGATAAAATCCGCCAAACAGTCGATTCATGAATGCCTAATTGTTGAGAACGTCAATATATCGCTGTTGAAGGTTGTTCGGTGACACTTTGCGCTATGAGCAACGACATTCTCAACAGAACGACCAGTTTTTGCCTGCTCGACTGGTCCTTTCTCTATCATCGACAGAACTAGTCTCTTGACATTTTTTTATCAACCTTTGAATTTTCGACTCATTCGCACGATCATTTCCCCCAAACAAATTACGAATTTTGCGATATGTTGTTCTTAAAGATCGACCATTTTCGTAAGCAGTTTCAATAATTTTAATGCGTTTTTCTTTCGTGTAAAATTGTGCATCTGTCTACTTGACAAATGTCAAAGATGACATAAAAAACGGTACCGTCTAGAGACTATTCATGGGACCATTTAGAAAATTTAGCTTATTTTTAGAATTTATAAGTACCTACAGCCGCTTAAAGCTGAAGAATTGAAGTGCGTTTTTCTATTCCGATGTTACTCATACGCCCTGTATACCCAAATATGAAAATGAAAGCGCAGAAGTACACCAACATCTTTAAAACCGAGCTAACTTTGCAAAATTCTTACACATTTTTTTACTCTATGCCAGTTCTTTTGACCTGTTTTCCGTTAGAAAAATGTGTTAAATTTTTATCTCTGACGCGTTCGTATGCACTCTATAATTATTCACTACTGACAACTAGGTGTCACTTTTGAAATACCCTTTATTTCCCTTTAGCCATTTAATAGCAAGTGAAAAATTTTAAAGAAATCACCCTTTCATAATTTTAAAGAAATCACCCTTTATAAATAAATCGCTTAAGCAGGGTACCAAATATATTTATGTACTTTGTGTAATAATAAAACTATTAAGAGCTTCAAAAAAATGCATCAACAGTTTTTCACCTTTGAATGCTCTTATTATTTAGCTGTTCTTATTCTACATTAAAAATTTCTAAACCAACGAATTTCTACAGTCATAGAGTTTTAAATGATTTTAAGATTTGTTTTTTTAATGTAAGCCACGGTAACAATTATTGTCTTTTACTTGCTATAGTTTTTCTGAAAAATTTTGCCGAATTGGTCCCTTAATTACTTAAAAGACATTTTAACGAGAATTATTTTTTGTTTTTAAATAAGAAGATAAAATTTTTAGTACTTATTAATGTTACTGGCCTGTAATAAAAAATAGCAAATAAAATGCGCTGTGACCATCTGGTAACGATAAGTCCTACAGGTACAGGGGTACTGCACATACAGTATCTCCAAGCAAAACTCGTACATCCACCTAGATATTTGGTTTTACATTAAATAGAGAGGACTAGTATTGGAAAAAAATCTAATTGGTTTTATTTAATTAGTATACTGGGAAGTGCATTAAATGGCAAAAGTAATATTTGAAATGATCCCTTATTTATTAAAATAAAAACAAATTATTTAACAAGCGGCAATTTTCAACGCAAAAGCCAAACTCGTATAGTGTTAATTTATCGGGCAACATTGTTTGCAATCACACTTAAGTTCACGGGGAAGTCCCAAACATTAAACTGCTTTGCCATATGTTGAATATTGTGTCATTTGTTGATAGATTAAAAATTGCAAATAACAAAATTTTCTCTCCGAGTGATGAACAATATATTCTATGGCAAGTCAAAAAGGATCAATTTTTAAGTGCACCGAAATTCGCAACAATCGCCGAAAATTATTCGGGGAAAAATGTTGCCCATAGACAATTAGAAATATTAAGGGTAAACGATATGAAGTGTTACCAACTTCATACTGCTTGTATCTGTAAAACAGTTCATGACATCAACGTCAAAATTGTCCTAATGACAGTTTAATATATTGTTTATAAGCCATCAAAAGTATTTGCATCTCAGTTTTGTTGAATTTTTTTTTCTGTGATGGAATTCAAACGTAATAGTGTGATTGGGTTATATTTGGCTGGAAAATCACAACCAGCCATTGTTCGTGAGCTCAGTCACCTCAAAGTGAATAAAATGTTTGTGTATCGCACTATAAAACGTTACAATGATACTGGTAGCATTACAAAACGCTATGGAGGTGGACGAAAAAAAAACGCAACAACGCCAGAAATGGTTCGGAAAGTGAAGGCTCTACTCGAACGAAATCCACGTCGAAGTGGAAGAAAAATGGCCAAAGAACTGAACATATCGCAAGACAAGTTCCAAAAAGCACACAATCTTTCACCATAGCAAAAAAAGTTCGTGCGAAAGAACAAAGGAGTTGTTGCGCTTGCACGAACGTGGCGAATTTCCTGAAAAAAAAATTCAGAATTGAGCAGTTCAAAAACACTCAAAACGATCGTGTTTACTTGACCGAATGCTCATACGAGAATTTGAGCCTACGTATGGCCACTCGGAGCAATTTCCCACTGATGGACGCTCTCCAATCGTTTTTATCGAGCCTGGTGTCAAAGTGAATGCGACTTATTATCGGGAAAATGGCAATCTCATTAGAAGCTACTTTAGAGCCGTGGACACGCAAACATTTCGGTCGTAGACCATGGACGTCCCAACAGGACTCGGCACCGTCTCATAAAGCTCGTGTGAACCAAGAATGGTTAAAAAATCATGTTCCACACTTCACATCGTCCACACAATGGCTTTCGAATTCGCCAGACGCAAATCCGATGGACTATTCCATCTGGTCCATTGAGAGCAAGGTGAGGACTAAAAAATATGCCAGTATGGATGCGCTGAAAAAAGCGATTATACGAGAATGGGCCAAAATACCTCAAGATCACACTCGTGCAGCATGCAACTCATTTTTTGCCCGTTTAAGGGCTATAGTCAAGGCAAAAGGTGGTCATATCGAGCTAAAGTGAATATATTATATGTTAAAATTGTTATCATTTTTGAAATCAATAAAAAGTAATTTCACACAAAAAAGGTATGGTGTTATGAATAGGTAACATATCGTTCACCCTGTACTCAATAAGGCTGATATCAACGGCAAAAGAGCAAGGCATAAACCCCATATCAACGAACGTAATCGTAAAGTAAGGCTGCGATTTGCCAAGAAACATCAATCAAAAGATTTTTCATTTTGGCGCAAGGTACTATTCGCTAATGAAAGCAAGTTCAACATTTTTGGTTTAGATGGCAGACGCTATATATGAAGAAGATCAAAAGAAGCGTTACTTGCCAAAAATATGAAGCCTACAGTAAAGCACGGGGGTGGGTCA
This sequence comes from Anastrepha ludens, assembly GCF_028408465.1. Taxonomy (NCBI): domain Eukaryota; kingdom Metazoa; phylum Arthropoda; class Insecta; order Diptera; family Tephritidae; genus Anastrepha; species Anastrepha ludens. The sequence continues at coordinate 28,550,737 of NC_071498.1, read as the reverse complement.
GTATTGGTGTAGCGTTTATTTTCTGCATCTGGGCCGGGAGAATTGTTATTGAGGCCATTAAAAATCAGGCTGTGTATTTTAACATTTTAAAGAAAAAGTTGGTCTAGGGGAAGATTTACATTTTTATCAGAACAATGGCCCGAAGCATAAAGCGTATGATGTGCGCTATATAATAGCGCGAATGTCATGGATACACCAGCCTATAGTCAAGATTTAAACCCCATTGAGAACTGTGAAGCTATCGCGATGGGAAAGTTCGCCAGCATAGCATAAGTTCAAAGGATGACATGAAGGCGATCCTTCAGAACAAATGGTAAAAAATTTAGCCCAGCTTTTGTGAAAAACTTGTTAAAAGTATGACAAATAGATTAAAAATAGTTATCAGAAACAAAGACATGCATACGAAATGTTAATATATATTTGCATTAACTTTACTTTTATATAGTTTCATTCACGTCTCATTTTGGCATTGAATTACATGGTTTTTATTTTTGGACCTCCCTTAAAATGTAATTAAATGAAAAAATTGAGTTTAACTACTTTGTTTTTGATTGATATCACTATAGTAACAAAATATGCAAAGACTTTTTTGAGCCGTTTGTTTTACTTATGATTTATGTAAAAAGATTTTTTTTCGAACTGTACGAATTTCGCTTGGGGCTACTATAGACTTTAAAATTATTTTAGTAAAATTTTAAATAGTGTCCTAAAAGGTCGTCGAGGTAAATCTGTAATATTTAGTTAACTTAGAAATAAAATACATATAAATCTATACATATAATTTTCTATTACGTAAACTTAAAAATATTTCTATTTGCCCGCGGCTTGTTACAATAGAGTGCACTCCTGTCATGGGTGAAAATTATTTACACTATCAGGGACATTTTCCGGTGATTCATTGTTTCCAGTAGCGCAGTTCTTTTGTTCCAATATTGTTTTATCATTGCAATAGCACCTACTACCGCACCCTCCTCTCTATCAGAAAGCAATATATCGAAAATATGTCCCCCAGGTATTGTGAATAGACTCGATATTAAAAAAATTGGTTAAACTGATGGCAAAGTGTTTTGTTGCCGGATATGCAACATCTGCCATTAGCTGCACTCTCAGATTCCCAACGTCAGGGAGAAAGAGCAGATGGGTAAATCACCGCACTGAAGGTGGCTTATCGCACAACTCACTCCAGCAAAGGTAGCGGATATGTAGGCCATGTGGAGAGTCTTCGATGAAATAAATGAAGGCGGTTTATTCATTGGTAGTAGTAACATAGATACACATATTGCAAAAGCGCAACATACACAAGCGTTACATAAAACAATTGTCTTTTCGCACACGAATGTTTTTTAGAATACGAATAAGCAGAAGAGGAAGTTTGCAAAAAGTGTAACATGACATTAATTGCGATAAAAAGCTAATGGATTTTATGTATTTAACAAGTTGTAATAATTCGTTGCCTTTAATAGCGATATTTGAAGTGATTTGTTTGCATAAAAATTTGTACAGAGGCGGCACTCAATTTTAAACCGAAAGCGGTTATAGCCTAGTGTTACTGCAAACTATCATGGCAACCAGTTTTTCTTGATCTTCTCTTTAAAAGTTTCGTTATTTTTCATCCACTATAGAAATTATCTATCATTATTCGGCAAAGCTGCCATCGAAAACTCCCGTAATCCGCAATAGTTGCACTTAATTCTTGAGATAATTCCGAATTAAGTCGTGAATCCTGATTAACGCCACTGTCTGTATAGGCTATTACTTTATTTGAATAAATTAAAAATTATGAAACTGCATTTATTGAGTATAGCTTATTAATTTCAGGGGACCGACACCTGTAAGCGGCATTATTTTCCTTAATTTAATTAAAATTATTTAAAATAAAGAAGTCAATATATTTTTTTTAAAACTCGCATACAGTTTATTTATACAATAAAATAATATACAATTTTTTTTTATTTTAATCATTTAAAATGGCGGATGGTGCACTCAATTCTTCCAGGACTTGAATACAAAAAATCAAAATTTTTTTTGTTTATTAACACATTGACTGCCACGTCGGCCATATATGTGTGACACTGTACTATGCGGTTTACGCCACGTCGGACACATATGTCCGACACGACTATTATTCTCTCTCGCCATGTCACACAGCAACGATCCCAATAAATATGATTTTATTGCAATAATAAAATATATGGCTTCCCATGAAATTTCTGTTATAGTGGCTTCGGCGCAGCTCAAAAAACAATTGGAAAAAATTGGTTTTGAAAAAAAATTTTATTCATTTTATTGCAGTAACAAAAAAATTTTTACATATTATTTTTACAAAGTAGTTATACAAATAAACCCATTAAACTTGTTTGTGGTGATCCCAATTGTTTTGTTTTTGCAAAACGAAGTAGAGCTTGTATGACGACGATGTATTTTGGTGTTTAGCCAATGTTTTTGTCGTGCATATATGTCCGCCATGGCCCTGAGTTAAAAAAAGTCGGTAGGCGCCACGTCGAACATATGTGTGTACATACTAATTAGTTAAAAACTGCCTGTTTCTAAGCAGAAAATATTACCAGCACTACCCTAAATTCCAATTTTGACGTCTCTGATGAGATTTAAGAAAAAAAATGCTGTGGCCCCAGAGCATCTTACTTGCTGAAAGTGCCTTGGCAGTCAATGTGTTAATGTCATAATTTCTATATGAATTAAAAAAATGGGAACAAAAAAAATTCACGGAATAAAATGCCACAAAAAAAAATTATTTTGGGGCGAATTTTCCTACTATTTTTGCTTCGAAAAAAGTAGTATCATAAAAAAATGATTGCAAAATTTCAAGGAGATCGGTAAATAACTTTTCGAGTTATCGTGTACTCTAATTCGAAAAATATAGTTTTGAGAAAAACGCGTCTAAAGTTTGAATTCATGAAAATTCAATGATTTTTGTAACGTAACTATACCTCTCCCAGCGCTCGAACGCAAAAAATAGAGTCGTCACGGTTGACGATCTATAATATAAGAAATACTTAAATTTACGTTCTAAAATTTTTTTACGTATTATTAAAGGATTATATTAACATTTTAAGAAGAAAATATTTTTTTTTCTTCGAAATTTTACAGGCATCTACCCCCTTAAAGTACTTAGTTGAGTTTTTATTACTATCTTTACTCAACCTTCAACATTTCATTTCATTTCATTTATTACCCAAATTCATTTTAATATAGGAGCTTACAAAGTTATGAAAAAATTAGATTGTTTAGCATTATCGTAACATACATTTGTATTTATCTGGGAGTTTTAAACTTATTTTTCTTTAGATATATACAATAGGTTATGATTATTATTTTGTATGTCTTTGGCATAATTTTAAAACTTATTTATATTCTCCCAAAAATGGCTTAAAAAGGAGATAACGTATAGTAAACTTCTATAATTTATTTGGCTATAAATTGATCAATGTTATAAACTAAATTTTCATCGTTGAAGTTGTAAGTATTGTATCGCCTATGATAATATATTGCTTTACTATTTTTATGTAACATATTATTATTTTTTAGTATTTTTAAATATATTGGTGATAAATGTTTTTCTGTTAGAGGTAATGATATTTCCCTTGCCTTTGACATATATTTGTTTATCAGTTCATTTTCTATGTATGTCGTTTACCAACAAATCTTACTGACGATTTCATTAAGAAAAAGTCTATGCGTGATATTTTACATTTTTCATATAAACTTTTATTAGAAACTCTTTTCCGAAAAGTACCACTTCTGTAAGGTTGGCGGTTAAGACCGCTACAAATTCTTAAAACATATCGTTCAAAACGTCTTAGTCTCTCCATTTGGTTCGACGAAATGTTGAACCATATCGGATGAGCATAAGATATGATTGATCTAATTATTTGTTTGTAAATACATATTTATTTTAATGCAGTTCGAAAGTCCACCCTGCGTTCTTACTAAATTACAATAGCTAAGGAAAATTTTTTTTGCTTTTGTCAAAATGAAATCTGCATGTCTTACAAAGGTGAATTTGCGATCCAAAATTTTGCCCGAGTATTTATATTAATTTGTTCATTGTATTTTATTTTGAGTCCATTTATTCTAATTTGAGGCTCATATTTACGAGCATTTGGATATAAGCTTTTACGTATTCCTTTAACAATAGTTGTTTCGCTTTTATTGAAGTTTATTTTTAGCTTCCATTTGTGAAAGTATGTATTTAATTCATTTAGGTATGAGTTAACGGCTTCAATTATCATGCGCTGGTGAGAACCCAATATAATTATATCATCTGCGTATATGAGCACCTTAATATCGCAATTATTAATTTCGGAACTTAATGGTGGGTCAGGGAAATCGGCTAAGAAGATGTTATAGAGAATTGGCCCCAACAAAGAACCTTGTAGCACACCTGAGCTAACGTCTCTTGTCAAAGCATTAAATATACCTTCATTAACATAAAATGATCGGTCTTTTAAATAACTATACAACATTGTACAAAGATTTTTTTCGAAATTGAACTTCCAGTACATTTTAAATATGATTCCTTCCACCCAAGCAGTATCGAATGCTTATTCCAAATCTAGACTGACTCAAATTACAATAAATAAAATCAGAGAGTAAAGTTAGTGCGTGGCATGTTGAATGATATGGACGGAACCCAAATTGATAGTCTTTTAAGACATGTCGCTCTTCAATAAGTTTGTTTTATTTTTCCAAGCAAAAAATATTCTAATAATTTACTAATATTTGAGAGAAGAGATATTAGGCGGTAATTAACAAGAGAACTAAGGTCAGTGTTTGGTTTTGGAATGCATTTTATTTTTGCTGTTTTCCATTCCAGTGGAAAATAGCCTATAATAAGTGAGTGATTAAAGATAATTGCTAAGAGTCTCCAGAAAGTGTTTGTTGTTTTCTGTAGCAAAAAGTTTGAGATACCGTCTTCCCCACAGCTCTTTTTTTTATTTTTCAACAGAGCACAAACAAAGGTAAAAATTTAAAGTAAGCACCAGCCGTAAGCTGGTTATTGCTTCCAATATGGCGATTATCAAACTGTCGCGATCGTTCGTAAGCAATTATGGCAGCAAAATAATGGAAACAAAATAAAGAAATCGCCACAGCAAACTTTGGCCTTTTCTAAATTGTTGTCGATATACTAGGTGGTTCAGTATTTTCCGCAATGGAAAAATCAATTATCATGCACTGATTGAAATTTTATTTTTGTAAGGTTTAAAAGCAAAGAAAATTTATGAACGAATGTTGAAAGTGTGTAAGGACTTTGTGCCATAAATTAGTACAGTAGAAAGATGGGATGCTGAATTTAAACGTGGTCGTGCAAGCCTTGAACACGATCCACGTCAAGGACATCCGAAAACAGCAATAACACCAAAAATCGTGGAAAAAATTCAGGGTATCGTACTGAAAAATCGTCGAGTGACTGTAAGAAATTTAATAGAAAACCTAGGCATCATCTCATTGGGCAGTGTAAGCAATATTTTGACTGAAGTATTGCGTTTCAGAGAGCTGTGGGTGCCTCATTCGCTAGGTTAGGTTATGTTGACCTGGCTGGCTGAAAGTCATCACATAGACCTATTGGTCCTTAGTGGTACCAGATGGAACTTGACCCCTCCGTTCCCTTGTAATAGGCTTCTTGCAATAAGCCTACGTATTTTGCGAATCTAAGTAAGCTTTGCCCCCGAGAGACATTCTAACCTTTCATATTGTAGTTCATTGCAAAATCTGCAGCTATCATTGTTTGCAATTCCCACTTTGTATGCGTGCGCCGCTAGCAAATTGTGGCCTGTCAGCATACGTACGATAGTTCTGCTTTCCTTTCTGCACAGAGCTAGTACGAATTGGACGTAGATATTTATCTGCATTCTGTGTACACATGATTTTCGCGGTTTTGCAAGTGGCTAGATTATTCCACCTCCTGTCTATCCGTGTTCTTATGTCCGCAGCGATGTCATTGTGTACCGTATTTAAATGTTTCAGTATGTCGTTTTCTTGTTCGAATTCTATATAAACAGCGCTTTTGGTAATCTCATCTACAATTTTGTTTCCTGCCCTTTTGTCCGGGTGCCCAATATGGCTTCCCTGATTCTAAGAACGTTTTTAGATGAAATTTCATACGAGTTTATTGCCGGTTGACTGTCTCAGCAACATTTCGATTTATCACTATGGATGAAACTTGGGCCTATCACCACGATCCTAAATCAAAATAAGAGGCTACAGAGTGGTGTGAAACTGATTTTTTTTCTCCGAAACGAATTTGTTTCCAGAAGGTGTTAGCATCACTGTTTTGGGATGCGAAAGGAATTTTGTTTTTGGATTACAAACTGGTAAAACGAAAAATTCTGAGTATTATTGTAACCTTTTAAATCAGCTGAAGGAAAAAAATCGCGAAAAAATACCCTGTTTGCAAAAGAAAAAAATTATTTTTCAACAGGACAACGCACCGTGTCGCAAGAGTATTTGACAATGGCTAAAACTCATGAAGTAAAGTTCGAATTGTTAGATCATCCACCGTACTCACCAGGTTTGGCCCCCAGCGACATCCATCTGTTTCCAGACCTAAAGAAGTTCATGGGTGGAAAGTGTTTTTTCATCAAATAATGAAATCATAACAGCTGTGGAGCTGTTTTATTATGCCAAGGGTCCTACATATAGGTTCATTTACGTAATGGTTATATTGTACACTATTTTTTCATTTGGAACTTTTTTCACATGGTTATGTTCACAAGCAAATCTGCATAACTGTTTGTCGGAAAACCCGCACGTACTCGGCGAGAAGCCGTTTGTTGACGATTTTGGGGCGGTGAAATTATTGGCCCAGTTTTCCTTGTAATTGCAGCTGGAAACGCCACGTCGGTCAACTGTGAACGCTAGGACTGTGAGGACTTCAACCATCTTTAATTTCAGCAGGATCGGGCGTCATGTCACATTGCTCATGCCACAATCGATCTTATGCTCGCCAAGTCCGGTTGACGTTTTATCAGCCGACTCGGGGCGATGTCAGTTAACCGACTCGGAACTGCGATTTTAAGCCGTTGGATTTTTTTGTCGGATTTTTTTTTTTTAATTTTTTCTATTTTTTTTTTTTTGTTACGCCCATCATATTTATATGCGGGATTTCCAAAGGAATTTTGTTTTCGTTCCCCCGCTCATTTTTGGATAGGTCCCTTCTTAAAAATAAGAACTGCATCAAAAAAAATTCTCCCGAGTAGAAAATAGTTAGTTCCATTTAAACGCCCACAAAATGAACTGAAAACGACCCAACTAATTATCGTTCGTGAGCATAGATTTGCCTCCTAGTGTTTTGCTTAAATCATCGCGATCGGTGTTCAATAATGTATAGATTAAAGATAATTTTTTTATTACAACTAATTTTTCTTAACTTTAGAATCCTCTGCACTCTATGAAGATTAATATTATTCAACTTTAACTTCTGAACACTTTTATCGGTCTTTCAAAAATGCATGGGAGTCACTCAAATGACTCACGCGTTTTCGAAAAATTATTCCACCTTTATTGTAAAGTATTCTTTTATTTATATTAAATGTGTCTGCTGTTGCTGAAGTGCCGTCGTCCATTTTTTCATATTATTAGCATGCACTGCTAATTTTAATCTTGATCGAGCAATAAAGACGAGACAATGAACTACAAAGATAAAACTTGAGGGGAAATTAGCCTAATTACTCTGGTTCCTAATAACTTTTGATTCCATTTTGTTTAATAAGTATTTAAATAGAGTATTAAACAGAGCATAAATCCTTTAAGGTTAAGGTTTAGTCTTACCAGCAACGATCCATAACACAATGCAATTTCCTGCGATTGCCACAAACAGCATTACTCCGAAAATAATGGCCCAGATTGTTTTTTGCTCCCATGGTAATTCATATGGTCGTGTCGGTGACGGGAATAAACACTCGGTTAAAAAGTCTCTGTGGAAGAAAACGAACAAAAAGCTTTGTATTTTTTGTTATAATTATTTATTTCATATGTACATCAAAAAATATAAAAATATAAATACAAAAATACTTCTAGCCGTCAGGGTGTATTTTACTTAAGTGATCTATATTAAAAGATTTTTTTTTTTATTCTTATATATTGTCAAATTTATTGCTATTTAAAAAAATTAGAAATAAAAATAATAATAATAATAATATATGTAAGTGTGATAATAACAATAAAAAAGAGTACAAAGTGAACTTTTGGCAAATGGTAAAACTGTTGCCAAAAGCAGAGGTTCTTCGTGTATTTGATGTACACCGATAATACATATATAATGTCAGCCTAGAAATTCAACGTAGAATCTCTCTTGCCAAAAAGTGCTACTTTGGACTAAGTAGGCAATTGAGTAGTAAAGTCTTCTCTCGGTTAATAAAACTAACACTCTCCAAGGCTCTCACAATGCCCGTCCTAACGTCTGGCGCAGAAGCGTGGACGTTGACAACACCCGATGAAGCGTCATTTGGAGTATTTGAGAGAAAGATTCTGCGAAGATTTTTGGGCCTTTGCATGTTGGCGACGGCGAGTAACGCAGGCGTTGGAACAATAAGCTGTATGAACTTTATGACTCCATAGACATAGTGCAGTGAATAAAGATCCAGCAACTACGTTGGTTGGAATTGATATAAACGCTCCGGCTTTGAAAGTATTCGATGCGGTGGTAGCAGGCCAAGGTGAAGGCCTCCTCTGCGTCCATCTTTTATGTCGGTATGTAAATGCTGAATAACTTTGTCATTTACCAACCGATCGACTTCAACATACATGTTTTCGATTCGTCAATTCAGTACAATTTCAACCATGGATCGCTTCACACCGAAACAACGCACTGAAATAGTGACGCTATACATCGAAAATAGTCGTTCTATTGTTCTACCTCAATGCGCATATCGCAGAAAGTATCGTGGCAAACAAGCATCGTCTGACAATACTATTCGTCATTTGGTGTCGAATTTTTTTGAGCACGGGACAGTAGGAGATCGTCAACATGCCGTTCATCAACGACCAATAAATTTGTGGAAGCAGTGAAGGAGAGCGTTGCCCAGGAGCCAACAGTGTCGTATCGTCGTCGCGCTCAGCATTTTGGTGTCAGTGAAACCACCATGCGACGCATTTTAAAGGATGATTTTAATTTGTTTCCATATAAAGTGCAATTAACACAAAGAATATTGGCAACAGATCATTCACGTCGCTTGGAATACGGCCAAACAGTCGCTCAAATGAGCTTCCAATTTTTGGAAGCAAATTTTAATGACTGACTAGGCACATTTTAATCTCTCTGCCAGTGTGAATAAACAAAACTGTCGTTTTTGGGGAACTGAGAATCCACACGAAATCCTTGAAACACCATTGCATGACCGGAAAGTAACTGTTTGGACCGGCATTTGCGCCAAAACCATCATTGGGCCATATTTTTAACAAGAAAACGAAACGGTCGATGGAAACCGATATCGATGGATGTTGGCTCATTATGTCTGCCCGCAAATGTACGAGAAAGGTTCAGACGGTTACTGGTTTCAACAAGGCAGTGCGCCATGCCACACTACGAATGCAACTATTGAATTTCTGCAAGGAAAATTTCCGGGACGTCTAGTATCAAAAAGAAGCGACATCGACTGGCCCCCCAGCTCACTTGACTTAACCTTTTGTTCACATTGCAATATTTAACGTTTACGTGTAGCCTCAAGTGAAGATTCGAATCGGTCTTGGGTGCAAAAGTATCAGGTAACAAGTTCGGTGGCAAATAGTCCAAGTCTGAGTCCCAGCCGGACATTGAGAACCAATGATAATATTGAACTCATGCGCAAGAGAGCGGCTACCCTTGGACTTCCAAAAACTATTGTGCATGAAATATTGAGGAACGATCTTAGACTTCAACACTTCAAAATTCAAGTCCATGCAATCGTACGATTGGACTTTTCGTAAACATTTTTACGCGACAATGTTGGAATGATTTTTGGAGTGATGAAGCCCATTTTCAGTTTAAATTACAAAATTGCCGTTAATGGTCACCTAAAGAACAGGCATCACTTTTCCAGCGGGTGGAAGATTACAAGAGCATATCCGACGTAACGCAATATTTAGAGGAAATAATAATAAAAAAACGATAAAAACCGCAACTATCTATTTTGTAAAAGCTATTGGAATAAACTTTTATCATTAATAGATATTTTTTAATTTAGCTTTTAATTCCGTGTACTTGAAGAAAATTATCTTGTTTCCGATAGCCTTAGTTGATAACCTGAGAATATTCCGTATTCCAAATATGTTCGGGGTAGAACCTACATATATACAGCAAAATATAACTGAAATGGTTTCTTATCTCGAAAAAATGTTATCTCATAATAAAAAACCACATCACGCAAATATTGTTATGGTTAGGTTAAACGGCTGCCCTAGCTTAGGGCACACTTGGACCAATATTGAAAATCAGTCCGTTGTAATGTCATACATAGGAGAGGAGAAAGGAGAAGGCAAGGAAGAAGGAGCCATGATGGCCATGCATTTTACAACGACGCCGATGGTGGCTGATTTGCATTCGTAGTTAGCCGCAACAAGCTACTGATGAACTTCACCAAATTTATGCTATTTAGACCCGCTATATCTGCAGGCGAAGCAAAAAAATAAGAGACCAGATGTCTAAATCTTTGCCAGACGAGAGCAGGACAACTGAGAAGAAGGTGTTGAGATTATTCCACCTCGTGCTTAAGACAGCTTCTGCAAAACGGACTTGAGGCAATCCCAAGTCTCACCGCATGAACACCTAACGGACAATGTCCGGTAAGGATACCCACCAAATTCAAGAGCTGGGGCGTTGTTAGCCTTAGGAGTTCCCTCGAGCGTCCCTGATCTACCCGTGGCCAGAAGGATCTCGCGACCTTGTACGTTTGCGCATTAGCCCATCTTTCCAGGAGCAGACCACAGGTTCTTAAGGGAACCCCAATTCTTTCATTTCGCGACGAAACCGTCTCCAAAATTCCCTGTCTAGCAAGTTCATCAGCCCAGCAGTTTTCCTCTATGCCGCTGCGACCGGGAACCCAAATGAGCCCGACGTCGAAGTATTCGGATGCAATCGAGAGAGAAGCCACACAAAATATTGTTATAGTCAATGCGAAAATCTTGCTTATTTCGTATGAAAATAGAAGAAAAATTCAACCCTTCCACAAATTATATACTGAATATATAAAAAAATTTTACAATCTTTTTGTAACAATTGTGTTCACAGACACACAAAAATCAGCAGGAAGACCTCACTTGTTGTAGAGATGAGAACATGTTAAAATTCAGCCTGATTAGAGTGCAATAGTTTGAGAAAAAAACACGCAACCCTATGAATGTGCTGAGAAAAGAACACGAAAAATTGAGAACACTGGCGCAGAGCAGAATAAGTGCAACAGTAACACCAGCAAAAAACAAAAACACCAGCAGATTTTACTGCTTTTTATAATAGTTTCAATATATTAGAAAGCTTAGACAAGGGACGGTAATTAGAAAAATTATTTTGTTTTCAGTTTTGAGAATAGAGTGGATGTTTCCATATTATTGACGTTTCCAAATTTAAAGATAAATTTTAAAGTAATAATATGGGTTCAGCGATTGCCGAGACACAACATTTTATAACAGAGAGCATTTCGATAATATGGACACATGGCTTTGCTAGGAATTCTTAAGGTTCTGAATATCTAAAATGATATCATGAAAATGAAAATGATAACTATTAGTCTAAAACCTACAGATGATGACATATTTTTTAAAATTTCATTATTATTCCAGTAGTCATTTTCAACAAAATTGGTTTTAAAAAATTCTGCAGTTTCAAGGGACAAATGCGAATACTTGCTAAAGAATGGCATTGTCTTCGATATTGGAAAAAAAAGTTAAAAAAGTTAAGTTAAAAAGTTAATTATTAAGACAATTAAACCCCTTCACATCGTTAAAATATTTGATTTTGTGATGAACACAAAAAAACACTAAAATATCTTATAGAACGAAATATGTAAATTTCTTAGTGTTTTATGCCTTTTGTACACCAGGTAAATTTTCAAGTCCCAACATCTAAAAAATTGCGTTCATGAAATATACAAGTGGCTTCCCAGTCTCTTTTAGAAATTAATTGGTTCCAAAAGCACAACGGTTACAATTGAAATTAGTATCAGTATGGATTGAAATTGGTGCATGTTACCAGTTAACCAGTTTTAGTTCATAGACTATTATTTAGTCTCCAAACTTTGCCAGAAAAAAAGTTCATCAGTGAAAAAATGATTGGGAGATTGAAGTGGAGTGCATACGAACGCGTCAGAGATAAAAATGTAACACATTTTTCTAACGGAAAACAGGTCAAAAAAACTGGCGTAGAGTACAAAAAACCTATAAGAATTTTTCAAAGTTAGCTCGGCCTTAAAGATGTTGGAGTACTTCTGCGCTTTCATCTTCATTTTTGGGTACACAGGGCGTATGAGTAACATCGGAATAGAAAAACGCACTGCAATTCTTCAGCTTCAAGCGGCTATACTTATAAGTTATAAAAATGAGCTAACTCTAAATGCTCCCATGAATATTGCCTAGACGGTACCTTTTCTTGTGTCATCTTTGGTATTTGTCAAGTAGACAGATGCGCAATTTTAGACGAAAGAACAACGCGCTAAAATTATTGAAACTTATTATGAAAATGGTCGATCTTTAAGAACAACATATCGCAAAATTGGTGATTTTTTTGGTGGAAATAATCGTCAAATTTGAAGAAACTAGTTCTGGAGAGGAGAGAAAAAGGACAGGCAGACCAAGAACTGGACGTTGAGTTAAGAATATTGCTGCTGTAGCACAAAGTGTCGCTGAACAATCTTCAGCATCGATATCTCGACATTCTCAGCAATTAAACATTTTTGAATGAACATTGCTCATGGTGAACATTTAAAATAAGTCATTTTTCGCATATAATTGGTCAGAGCCGTATTTTGAATAAAAATAGTGAAACCTGAAAGAATCTAAATTTTTACATATTTTATTTTAAAACAACTTCTAGGCGCGTCTTTTGAAAGACCCTTTATATGAAATATATTTATAAAGCAGGTGTGGCTACGGGTTGAGTAGAGATAAATAACAAAATTTAGATAGTAACTATGTTTCTTCTAAGTGGACTTCTGTACAACCCCCATCCTGAAGAGAAAGAGACTGTTGAGCACTTTCTTTACAACGGATAGACGCTGGAAGTTCCTTAGTGTGCCTTTTGGGGATAGTCTTAGGCAATTATTCTTCCGTTTCTTTCCGCCACTGCATCAATAGCATTAGATGACTGTATATATTTTCTCTTCCTTTAAATTTTGAAATTTTTGCATCCGCGTCGTATTAAAACGGCACTCTAGTGCTACTTGTACAGGTAATCTTGCCATCGAACCTATCTATATTACCTACTAATTTTCTTACTTACTACAATAAATAAAATCATATTGAAAAAGGAATAAAACTCAAATAAGCACCACAACTCCATGAATAGCATTTTTTCGGAATTATTTTTTGACTCCAAGTCTTAAGGGAGAACACCACTTTGAACGCGTGAAAATTAAGTGATTTTCATGAATTTGTTTTAAGTAGGGATGATTATTTGAGGATCGGGCAAATTATAATTTATATTGTATAACGTATATTCAACTACACTGACACAATTTTTTGTTAAAAAATATTAAAAGCTACAATTTTAATTAATATTAATGCAATGACGTCATAAAAAACTGATGCACCCTGGTGACCACGATACAGCGGTAAAAAATCATCTGAAAGCAAAAACCCAAAAAAATCTTAATCTATACATCAATGGCTATCGTCGTACGTGACGGTTTTTTTTTTATTTTTTGAGAAAATGGTGCAGGTTTGAAAAATTAGTTTGTGTTTTTACCCTTTTTTGTTTTCGAAAGGCTTGAAATAATATTAATTTTTGGAATTTGTAGCCAAGACTTGTACAAAAATTGAAATCGGTTCATAAGTCATCGAGAAATCGAGGCCACCGTGTTCAGAAAAGTCGTTTTGAGAAAAGCGCGTTTAAAGTTTTCATTGGCCGTTGTAACTCATTACCTGCTCTTATTGTACTGGGTATAACTTCGTCAATTTTCAAGATTTTAAGTTCAACTTTTTTTACATATTTTTGAATATATCTACTTTGAGAAAATACATAAAAAAAGCGATTTTTTTGAAAAATCACATTGGTGTTCCCCCTTAACCTCAGCTTGTCTTACTAAGTTGTGTGAGGTCTTTTTTCCAAACTCAAATCAAATACAATAGGCAGGATACTTATCAAGAAAAATTTATAAGATACAGTTAAGACTTTCATTATATATTGTAAATAAATATTTCTCAATTGCAAGTGAATGATACACATACAAGGTGGCGCAAAATGAATCATCATCATTAATAATTTTTGAATAGCAAACTTTATTTTTGCTGAATAAAAAAAATCATTTTAAGTGTTTTTTTTTTATTTTTATTTTTTTTTAACTTTTTTCTTTACTTTGATCTTTACGCGCTCCATTGCTTGTCTGTTTATATACTGCAGCTGTCTAGTACACAAGTGTCAAATATGATTGACATAGATACGTACATACATACATTGGCGGCCGCCGTCGATAATGGGTTGGTGCGTCACTACCATTCGAAATTCAGAGAGAACGTAGGTTCCAATTCCGGTGAAAGACCAAAATGATGAAAAAGTTTTTTCTAATAACGGTCGCCCCTCGGCAGACAATGGCAAACCTCCGAGTGAAAAAATATCTGCAGTTCGGAGTCGGCTTGAAACTGTAGGTCTCTCCATTTCTGGAACAACATCAAGACGCACGCCACAAATAGGAGAAGGAGCTCGGCCAAATACCCAAAAAAAGGTGTACGCGCCAATTATATACAATATATATGAATTTATGCACATACGACGCCTTTATGAAAAAATTATAAATCTTCCGATAGGGCGATTAATTTTGAGCCACCTTGTATCATATAAGCGAAAAGCTTGCAATTATTTATTGAACTCACTTTGCTTCGTTAATATTGTCCAAATTGTCTTTATTCTCAATAATTCCAGACAGTAGACTGATGACTTCCGTGCGATTCAGGTCATTCAGTGCAGACGAATTAACGATAGTGTTCAGCTCAAAACGCCTAGCGGCGAGTATTGTGCAATTCACCAACAACTCGGTATCCACAATTTCCGGCATTTTAAACACATACCCACGTAATTTTGTGACGAGATTTAATTTAATATTAATTATACTATTCACGAGCTAATTTATCCACATATGTATGTGCATCTGAATCTGTACACGATTTGCGTCATTGCGCTCCATTCTATAGTCGCTGTTCACTTTATTTTTTCTTCACATCTTAGCAAAATCAGTTTTTGGCAGAAACGAGATGAGCAACCTCTACCTCCTTCCAAATATGTGCTACCACATACACACATAGTTAATAGCTCGTACTTCGAAATATTAGGTGAAGTAAATAGTTCTGAATGTTTTGCGCTAAATGGCGCACATACCTCCGATTTAGAGGTGATGTTAGGCTTCTAAAAAGTCTCTGATATTTTTGTATTTAGTGAAGCCAGTTACAGTGTTACAGCGTTCCAAAATATAGGTAAAGAAGAGAAAGCTCGATACATTCATCAATGCCAGTATGGCCAAGGGAAAAGTCAAAGCAAGCGGCAGAAAAAATTTGTGTTGTTTATGCACCAAAGACAGTATCGAATGTAACAGTTGATTGAAACGATTCCATTCTTGTTAATCAATCGTCGTGAATGTTGATGAAATAATAGAAATCGTCGACCCAGTTCGGCATATTAGTTAGAGCTTATTTTATTGCCCAGGATTTTGACTTGAAGATGAGTTAGAAAACTTTTTTGAACTATTTGCATAACCATAATTATGAGTGCAACTATGCTAATTTCAGCGTCGAAATAAAGCGCAAACAAGGTAAGAACTTTTTACTTCACCTAATATATGCACATACATACATACATGTGTTTATTTTCACGTATGCCTAGTAGTCTGTAGGTGCGTTGGCGTTTCACTTGATTTTTGCAAACCATTTCAATATAATTTTACAGAAAAAACTCCACTACCGAGTTGTCTTATTTATCACTTTCATATATTCTTTACTTTGAAATCGTCTAGCAGAGTACTTCGACGTTGCGGTTGAAACCCACAGCCTATTGCTTATACATACACGTTCATATGTATTTTTTAAGATGTTACAAACACTTTCACCAACACCGAGCTAATTTGGGCATATGCAAATTGTTAAATTGTAATACTTTGTTAAGCATTTAACTTTTAACTTTGTAATAATTTAAGGAAAATTTAGAGCGTATCTGCGCAGTCAAAATTTCGTAGTCTACTGAGTTTCGCGTATTCGGCAAATTATGGTTTTCCTAATTTCTGCTCTTGGCAAGGGCTGTATCGCATTTGTTGCTCCTATTGCCATATCCCTTTACACCCTTATACGTCCTGTTGTTGCTTTTGGCTCAGTTGCGTTCCGCACCTTTTGTGAGTTCGACTCTTCATTTGTCCCATAACTTCAATGCCGAACAAACTCATCCATCCTTCGCAACTTCGCTGTTCTTGCGCGCACACAACCTGTTGAGAGAATAATCGACTATTCCGTTGGTAGTTCTTAAGCGAGTGAACTATTGGTGCTTATGAGAGCTTTTTATAGTAAAAGCTTTGCAGAAGCACATTTCAGTTTTTTTTTTGTTTTTCTCACTATTCATAAACAATAGTTCAACTTAATTTTTTACCCCAGTATATGTACAACGCACATGCATATTTCGTAAATAACAGTAAGTAATGCATAGGTTTGTGTAAGCGTGAAAGTGTGAGAGTTCATTTAAATGATTAATTACCTGTAGATGATAGCAAATAAACAAGATGTCGCAAAATTAATCATCTAGTTTTGTTTTTGAATCACTTTTCTTGAGCTGATAGTCCTGGAAGCTAATGCTCATTAGTCATATTTAGCAAGCTAATTGATTTAATTTTGTTAATAAATTACATATCGATGGTTTTCGAGAAAAGCGACACAACTCAAAATTCGGAGTTTTGCCATTAAAAGCAAAAATCAACTACAGAGTTTATATATTTTTATCTGGAAAAGCGTCATATGCGAATCTTGAAGCAATTCTGAGAGATGGCGTTAGTGTCGTTTTGCCAGGTGATCGAATTGGCGCGTCACTTATCTAGAAAACTGACCCAACTCAGTACTTTGTATTTTTGAATTATGTCACTTTTCTCGAAAACCATCGATATGTATAGTAGTAATTCTTTATTTATTTATAAATATTGCATCTTACATTTGAATAACTTACACAATAATTCATTTAAATATATAAATACATAAAGAAAGAAAAAATAAATTTATGGCAATAACAATGTTGTCTGTCACGGCTCAAAAATTAATCAAAAATTAAACTCTGCAATAAGAAATTCTCTATAGCGTAAGGCTGAGTCTATGAAGCAATTTAGTCTTTTCCAATTTTGGTCATTAAAATGACTAACTAACACATAATTAATAAATTATAATAATGAAAATAATTTTACTAAATAAGAAAATGATTTTGTAGGTATATGCGTATGTTGACCTTTATGTCTAGTGTCAAATACGATTTTTCAACGGAAATTTTTTCGTTAATTTTTATAAAAATATGGTTCATTGCATAACAAGAACCTTATAAATCAAAATTCCAAACTTTGTACAAAATTCACAAAATGCAGCTTTATAGCTCATTCAATTTTAGTATAATAAAATGTAAGTTTCAAGTCGCTCAAAAATCTCGTTGATTTTTCAAAGCTTCTTTTATTTAGTTACTAGCTGTCCCGACGAACTTTGTTTCGCCCTAGAGGCAATAAAAAATCAGATTTTTGATTTTATTAAGTTTATTTTTTTATTGGTCAAGTATTTCAATGAAGCTTTCATAGATTTACTCTTCAGTTAAACACCTTGTACTCTTCAGTTAAACACCTTGCGATACACGACATTTTTTGTTTTATTATCAGGTGCAAGAACAAACAACGCAGATGGTTTTCCGACCCGTGAACATACCACATACCTATAATTGTCCACAAACTTTCAAGGATTGGCTTTGTGATTTGTTAATGGTCATGGCGAATGCAAGACGGAACGTAAATTGAAGTCTTTTAAACTCAAACGGAAGATCGGTTGGAATCCTCGGAATGAGAAATTCTTCACCTTCGAATTTTCCTTTGAGTATCGTCGCGTAAATCACATTGTTTAGCAGTTTATTTACCACCAAACGCGTACCGTTGCAAGGTTTTGGTGAGCTTATGTTTCGAAGCATGATTACTACGGAGCCAACTTTTAGGCGTAAATTGTGCGGTGGTAAGCCAGGCACATCCAAGGAGTTTAAAAATTCAATTCGATAGTTAGTGGCTTTATCTTCATTTGTTACACAGTCAATGGATTTGAATGAATGCATTGTTCCAATGATATCATTTTGAATTATGTAGTCATCTACATCTGTATTCTGAGCCGCTAAAATTGCTCGTTCACTCAACCATTCGTATTTTTGTAGTTATTAATGATGTTTGGGAATACTTTATTGATAAGTTCGTCTTTCGATGAGACAAAGTTACAGAAATTCTGAGGAAAAGAAATCAATCCGCTCGTTTCGTCGACAGGTACTCGACCATTACCGATAGTCAGTAATTGCTCAGAGAAATCTTCAGTAGATGCATCATTAAGTAATGCGACTCTCATGTTTGTTGTCAGCTGAATTTTCTTCACATAGCGCCATCGATTCGATGATTTGAGGCAAGTGTTTATTTCGTCAGCTGCCGTTGATCTTGGAATTACTGACAGTGTTTGGCGGAAGTCACCAGACAGTAAAATCATTGCGCCTCCAAAACATCTCGAGTTATTGCGTATGTCTTTCTTTGGCCATTGCTGCGTTTTTTGAAATATTACATGTTGGTTTTTCAATTTATTGAAGATTTAACGGCAATTTTAATGCTAAATGAGCCGTACGCCATCCTTCTAACAATGTGGCTGCTATTCCAGAAGAAGCAAGTGCAAGCGCAATGTTTGATTTCGCACGAACAGTGGCTAAAATTCCTGACATGAGGAATGTCTTACCAGTTCCACCAGGGGCACCAAGGAAATATAAGCCACCATTTCCATAATAAATTGTCTTCATTATTGTATCATAAACTTCTTTTTGTTGGCGATTCAACAGTGGTACATTCGTTTGAACTACTAAATCTACTTGGTGTTTATATATTTCTTGTTTGCTTTATTTTTTTTTTAATTTAAATCGATGTAGTTGTTGGTAGTTAGTAAAACTTGCAAATTGCTTCTTCAGTCGTTTCATTCGCAATGTTTCGTATCCTTCTTGTATTACGGCTTTGTCGGGAAAGATTCGATCGTCTTGGTCGCGGCATTGATAATGATGATTCAAAGAGAATACAAATTACTGTGATTATATATTTCTGACAAAATTTAGATTATCAAATTTTCTACTTAACCATAGACAAAATTACGTTTAGCTGTCATTTGCGTTTTGTTATTTCAGATGCGTTTTTGTTATACCACATTTTAAAGTGACTTCACGGAAACGCGTTCGAATGGGATAAAAAGTATCCTATGTCTGTCTCCTGGTCCTAAGCTACCTCTCCACCAATTTTCAGCCAAATCGGTTCAGCCGTTCCCGAGTTATAAATAGTGTAACTAACATGACTTTCTTTTATAAAGGGGTTTTCAGTAAGAGCGCTTCAACTTTTGAACTTTTTTGAATAAAACACAAACGGTTTGACTTTTTTAACTAATTTTTTTTTTATTATCGAGTTTGAACATATACATTTAAGTATGAAATTCGATTTCTTTTGCATGACCACCGCGTGCACGTTTTACGAAGCCCAATCGTTGAACAGAATTTTCGACCACTCTTTTGCATAAATCGGCCGAAATTCCAGCAATTTCGCGTTCAATATTGGCTCTGAGCTCACAAATCGTCGCCGGCTTGTTACTGTAGACCAATGACTTCACATAACCCCAAAACGGGACGGCTTGTTAAATGGACCGTAAAATGGCCGTAATGCTCTTAAAGTAGCAGCAACAGAACGAATATTTTCATAAAAAATTTGCACGATTTGCAATCGTTGCTCAAGTGTGTAGCGTTCCATGATGAAATGTATACTAATGAAGTTTACAAATGACAAGCGAAAAATAAAAAATATTGATTCGTTCGCCCTCCCTATCGGAAAAAAGTTGAAGCGCACCTATTGAATAACCCATTATATATAGATTGTAAATAAATTCATTGATAATTGTTTAATTAAACTTTCAGGAATTTGCATGAAGCCGGGTGGCTATATTCTTCCTGTTATTATAGCCTCTCCTCGTTCAAAATTTATTTGGCAGCAGTAGATTCGTCTCCCTCATTTTCAATGTGAAAATCAACTAAATCTTGTAATTTGTAACAATGATTCAATAATAAAAGGTTTGCTCAGTAAGCAGCTTTCTCTTTCTCTCTTGACAAATCGGCTCCCTTAGCAAGGCACTGGGTTGCTAGCTCTAGAAATTTTGACTAAAAGTGAAGGAAAAGTAAAATTTGTAGAAAAAACATTTCATTTTCAAAATGGACTGCTGACGAGCAACAACTCGCTCAAGAGTTTTCATCGGTACGTTCAGGACTATGGTAGTATGACATGAAATAGATACCGCTTAGGTCAGGACATGATAGAGTAATTGACGCAATCCGAGATCGTTATGGAAAATTTACAAAGCTTTATTTCTTATGATGTGGTGATTTAAACGAAACTCATGTTTTGCAAAGAGCTAGCGTTTGCTAAAGAGTTACAGCAGGAAGAATTATTGAATAGTCCCGACGTAATCGATTACATTGCAGACCTCATAATAAAAAAGTTGGCATAACTTGTTTCCAATGAGCCCACCTTCCTATGGATGGATGAAGTATCCAGAGGAGGCTTAGAAAAGCACAGTACCAGTATCAAAGAGCTTCTCATAAAAAACCATCTACCGGAATCGGCTTAAAACTCTAGGGCCTTCCACTTGTGGAACGCGCGCTTCGATTATGTGAAATAATTTCTTGTTTTAATATTAGACTTGGCAATTTCCGCTAATCACTTCTATCTATACCATTATTATTTACATTCAAATATTAATTAAAATTTATTTTTTAAACCGTTCGCAGTTTGTTTCCATTTAAGTAACAAAATACTATTTTGCTACCATTTTTACCGAAAAAGATTTAATTTTTTCCTTTTCATGCACTTTCTTAAATACAACCTTTTGTAAGGGAGTGTCAAAATTCGAATGTCACTAGTGAGCAAACCTTTAATAATTGAATCATGATTTGTAACAACATTCAAATATTTGTTATTTGTGCGACCTTTTGTGGTTGGTATTGAAGAGAGCTTAGCATCTAAACCAACATTTTAACGCCCCTGTTGTTCTCTCAACAAGAATGCTTTTGGTTAAACGAGTGCTGTTCTATGGCAACATGGATCTCTAAATGGTGTTAACAAAAAAGTTTGAATACCATACCCAGAATCACCCAAAAGTCGCGTTCACCCAGCATTCCCCGTATATGTACGGCGTAAGTTTATGCTGCTACAAACACAAAAAACACAATACAACTCCTTCCTCGCTTTCGAATCATCGTTGAAAATACATAATTTTTATTTTTTTTTGTAAAACAATTAAATGGATCAAATGATTACTTACTCAAAATGAAGTTTACTATTTGACTGAAAATTAATATTTATTATTATTTTTTTTTTTATTTATTTATTTGGTCCCTCAATTATCAAATTTGGTTTAAATTACTCTAAACTGTCAATCTTCTAGGGACGCAATAACAACTACTGCTCTTACTACGTTCACACGACAGTCGGTTCTACGTAACCGGAACGACCCGGATTTATATCCGGCCAAGGACTGTCACGTCAGCAGCATTCCTCGTATATGCACGGGAAAGTTTATGCTGCTACAACAACAACAACAACTGCTCTTACCTGTGTAATCCGCCTCGATTGCAAGTGATAAAAATAAATTTTTTCCAATTCGTGCACATTTCTTCTATCATTCTGTCACAATACTACAATTATATATACAATTGGGTCTGGCACTAAATTTCTATCGGAATTGTAAAATTTATCACATTTAAAGACTTTCGCCAAAATATTTCGGAACATTTTTAAGATTTGAAAATACCTCCAAAAACGGAGTTTCTCATAAAAAATCATTTTAAAAAATATTATTTTTGAAGAATCAACTCGTGGTAGAAGAGAGGCCGATACTCGTATCATACTTATGCTTTCTAATTCATTGGGGTATTTACTTATTAAAGTCAAATATACAACCATGGGTTATTTTTATAATGATTGGCCTTAAGAACAGTCTACTAGATAGAAGAATTCGCTAGCTACTATAGCTAGTAGTAAATAAGTGGAAGTTGTTGAGCGTATCCAAGAAAGACGAAAAAGGGTCCATATTTGTGTATGGCCTAACACTTTGCATGCAGTTCCCGTACGACTGTTACAGAGGTGTGTTTATATCTGTTAAAATCATCATAAAGGGAATTTCTTAATACCTTTTGAGTTCCAAAATACTGCATTTAAAACCTCCATTCGGTTAACAATGTAAATTTTAATTTTTAATTATGTAATGTATTATATTAGCGTACATAAAGCGAAAGTCAGAATTTACATCTAATCCATTCCATCAATAATTTTACACATTATGCGATCCAGCTGATCGCTTCGGTTATTTGTATTAAACTCCTGTGTATCTATTTCCATTTTAACGTTTTCATCGTTATCACGATCATCATTACGTATCTCAGGCAAATCAGCAAATGCTGTATTTACTATATCTCTTACACGTTCCAAATGCTTTTGGAACCGGGTTGCAGTCTCAACACGCTGCCGTTTCTGCATCTCCATCATGACTCGTAGTGTTTCACGGGCTTGATGAGGCCGAAATTCATTCAATAAATGGTGCATGTGTACGAACAGCAGGCTCAAATCATCTATCTGCAATTGTGAAATGAAATGTTGTATTCTATTCGTCTAGTTGATAGTTACCTTTTCTGTTCTTCGCGGACTATCAGGATATTGAATCAGCAGATCAATTAGGTCCAGAAAATTTACAAATAATGAATGATTTAGTTTCTTCAACTCCTTCCGGCGGTCAAAATGTAGCGGAATAAGGCGTTTAATATTCTGCGACTCCAAGGAGCGTATCATTTCTTCGTTATTATATTGAATACCAAACATACTGTAAGAATCTTGTATAGGAGGAGGTGGTCGAGGAGCGCGATTGCGGCGTATGTTTTCTTCGGAAAAAAGATTTATATATTGAGTTGGCGGTAACGGCAAACTCATAACTTGAGATTCTTGATTCGCCATTTTTCCGTCCTTTGTTTTCGTTTGAAATTGTAGAATAAACAATTACTATAAATAACAGACAATTGTCACACACAAATTTCTTTCAATTGCACAGTTCTAAATATTTACCACCAAGGCTATCTATCGACTTATGCATATGAATTCGCCTATAACAACAAAGCGAGTTTATCAGAGGTGACTTCACTAGAGCACAACAACATTTACAAGTTATTAGGTTTTTTTAATTTAGAAGCTTGATTTTCCAAAATTAGATGATAATGTGAACAAACTAACAACAAAGAAGTAGTGCACTGCGGCATACAAACAAACAAATCGCAAGAAAAAACAACTTAGCTGCCACAGCGAAGTCACCCTCTATGGACTCGCCTTGCCAACACCATTTTGTTTTACAGCAATCTCAACCTAATCTGTCAAACAAGGGTGCTTTCCATTGACGCCAAGGCGAATTGGGTGCTAAAGGTGGTGTTCACCCAAAACAACTAGACTAGAATGGGGTAAGATAGGTCATTTTTTTTTTGGAGAGCTCTTGCTACGGTGTTTTTGCATTGATTTTCAAAAATAAGCAAGATTTTGAAAGGTTATTTATCTGCTACCATTTTGGTTATACTGACTTATGTTTGGCGAAATATTTAGGAAGCTGCATTCAATAAGACAAAGGTACTTTTTTTCGATATTTTCAAAATCGGGGGGCACGATAGGTCACTATACGTGAGGCGAAAAGAACAATGTACATGGCTTGGAAATTAACGTTTTAACTTTTATTTATAGAGTATGAACACTGCACATGTTATAAAAGTTAGGAATTTTTCTTTAATTCATCACGCGAGCACGTAATGTTTCGAACGGAATTTTAAATTGTTTAGAGGCTGATCGAACACTAGCGCCATCTCGGACTGCCGCGATTGCGTTTTTTACGTCCTCTTCACTTTGTTTCGGCGTTTTTCGAACATAATTACGCACCATTTTGCTGCAAAAACAATTAAAATTTATTTTATTCAATTAAAAGTAGTGACCTATAATGCCCCCAGACGGCTGACCTGTAGTGCCCCCAAGCATATGTTTTATGTTAGTGTCGATATTTTTTTTTAAAACAAAAATATGAAAAAACTAACACATTATTCGTGTTCAGCATTATTTTCTACGTACAATAAAACTCACCTGACAAATATTTACATACATTAAATGCACTGCACCGTAGAATAAAAAAAATGCTATGTCGGAAAAAAGCTCACAAAAAACTAAACGACGCCAGAACTAGGATAACTAATCAATGGTGACGTCCGAAATGACAGTCACGAACGTTGTTCCCCACCACGTATTCAATTCACATAAGACGAGTGACCTCTGCAAAAACAGTGCGACGAAAACCCCACCTACCTATTGTGCCCCCATACCTATCTTACCCCATTCTACTCTACTTTATATTTCGTGATTTCGAAAAGTCTGACGTCAGTTCCCTTACATATACAAAACAAGCAACAATGGGAGAAATCACATGTTATACATAAGGAAGTTTTTGTGTGCGTATAATTTCTTGTGTTTGGTTGTTTCCATTGCTTTCGCCTACTCTTCCTCTTCACAAACAAGTAAATCCCCTTCCTTTTGTTTGTTTATTCATGGGCTTTTACGAAGGCGGATTCGGAAGGCGCAACCATGCACTTAAGGGGTAACACCACTGTACACGCGTATAATAAACACGATTTTTAAAGAATTTTTTTGTATAGAAGGAAAGGGAAAACAATCACACTGATTTGGGAAGTTATTACTTATATACTAAAATACAAAACTACAAAGTTTGATCGAAAAATTTTACAAAATGGCGGCATTGGAGACATTTTTGTAATGTGGTTTCTCTTGAAGGAGCTCCGCGGCACGCAGCACAGAGGGTGCAAATTTTAATATGGAACAAAGAAACATTTTTTTTTCTTAATCTAGATAAGAATAGCTAGAGAAACACGTAGGGGATTTAAAAAATATTTATTTTTGTGGAATAAGCAAGCATTTGAAGGAAAAAACTCTATTTTGGACTAAAAAACCGGCACTTAAATAATTATAACAATCGTTCAAATGAATGTATCGAAAATCCCCTAAGCTCTTCTCTTAAGAAGGTTATTATACAGACTTGGTGAAAAACCTGATTAAAAATATTTAAAATTGTTTGAGTTATGCTGCGTGCCAATTTCAGAAAACGTGTTTTGAGAAAAACGCGTTTAAAGTTTGGAAATTTGGAGAAGTCGTTAGGTTGCAGTCACTAACACTTGGTTAAAAGCTTAAAATATTTATGAAATAAACTTCGGTAACGTATAAAACTTTTTGTTCTGTATTTTAAAAGGTTCAAAGAATTTTTTAAGCTTATAAAAAAAAAAATAATTTTTGAAATTTCTACAGTGGTGTTACCCCTTAATCATCCTTGATACTTTGCCTTCATTAGCAATTTTTTAAGACAGTAAAATTACCACGTTAAGCTTGGGTTTACACAAGATAATACTATGAAGAATATTAAAAACACTTATTGCCTTTCAAAATGGCGAAAAAAGTTTTGTGTAGCACAGCCGTTCAGGGAGTTATTAAGACAACTAAGTCTTAAACAACCACCGTTAGTGTCATTTCGACGAATTACTTGCTCTGACTACGATTAGCAACGAAAAGCGAATAGCAACGGAACGCCGCTGAATTGAAAAAAAATGTCTTTTTTATCGACAAATTTATGCCACAACCTAAAAATATAAAGATAGCAACGTCAAGGAACCATCACCTGAAAAGCTTAAATTAATTATATACATATATATATATATATAATTGGCGCGTACACCCTTTTTGGGTGTTTGGCCGAGCTCCTCTTCCTATTTGTGGTGTGCGTCTTGATGTTGTTCCACAAAAGGAATTATAATTATCAGTTTTGGTTATTATTTGTATTTGTATTTTGTTATTTAGCGTTCGGTACATCGTGTACAGAGGCAGTTTTGAAAAAACAACGGTGAGGCGCAAAACGCTAATGCCTTTTATAAATATCAAGATGCGACTCCATTTTGAAATCAGTGTGAAATACGTCGAATAAAGTTTATTTTCTATATGGTAAGTTTATATGTGTATAAAGTTCTTTATTTCACAAAAATGCAGTAAATAAACATGTCGATACTGGTAAAATCAAAAAAATTAGTTTTGAAAACCGTAAATCGCTACCAACCCGCTCAGAATATTGCTCGAATTAATCCGAATTAACCATTTTTTCAAAGATTACAGTGTTGTTTCGACATTCAGTTAATTTCCTTTCTTATTTTCATTGACAAAAATTTATTTACAATGCATCGAAGAAGTTAAATGCGTTGCTATGATCATACAGAATTTTTCTTTCCATCATATTTTACTCTCTGATTTCAGTACAATCACCAACAAAACAGCTGACTGACAGTTCGAATAAGATTTGTATTCGACTCGCACTTCTAAATTTCGATAAGAGTGCCTAACACTTTTCTGATTCGGAGTACTCCAATCGGGTTACAATTACATGGAACGTAAATACATGCAAATGTTATTGTTGCTCTACCGAACTCACCTTCTATGAATTCGCTTTGATATGCTCGAAAGCTTCTACTTGCTACAGTCCCGTAAAAGGTTTTAATTGCAGGACAACCCCTAAATACCAGAATCAATTGAAGTGAAGAAAAGGGAAAAATTTGTAAAGGAGAATAACAAAATAAGTTAAAGATAAGAACCAAAATAAGTGTGAAATATGAAAATATTCTAATAAATAAATAGCCATTTGCTATCGGTTATCAAAATGATTAAATTGGGTAAGAAATATTGCTGGCTTAACCTTAGCTATTATAAATGGAGGAAGCTTTGCTTTCTACTTTAGTTATGTTGTTTAAATGTGTGTAACTAGTGTTTATTCGCCATAATATTCAATATATTTATATATCTTTTAATACACAAAATGAATGGTTTTTTGTTTTAAAGTACGTGATAAAGCTGCGTTAACTAAAATAATTTTAGGTGCAGAACATACTAAGACGCTCGATAATATTTTCCAAGCAGCCAATAAACATCCGAATTCACGTGTTTCGAAACTAATACACACTGTTGAGGCGGAACGTTCTCAAAAAAATATAGTTCTTCTGCTTATGGAGTTAGCAGAGCACGCAGAGTATGCTACTGATTTTGGCATATCATTAAAATACGTAAGTTCCTATAGAAAAATTAAAACTCAGGTCTAAATATATAACTTTCTTATATTGTTTTTGGTATTCCATTAGTATTTAGATTTATTTGAGCAATTGGGTATAGGACGAGAAATTGTATTAAATGAAGCCGGCTTGTTGCTATTGAACTCTTCAAAAATATATTCAAGGCGAGTCGATTTTGTACAGGATTTAGTGGAGCGCCAAATACTGACCTTGAACAATGCGGACAAGGAAATAGAGGAAGACAAGTAAGAGTGAATTCGAGCGAAAATATATCATTTATTAAATCTTAATTGGGCGTCGTGATTTCCAATCGGTTGGTTTTGGATTTAATGTCAGTTATGAAGAGCAAATATTAAATGATAAAATTAGATTTTTTTAGAGAAATTTAGATTAGGGTGTTTTGAGGTCCCTAATTTTACGAAATATACCTCTCCACCTGCAGAAACTCGTAATTTCTGAGTAACTTTCTTTTGAACTGCACAGTCGAAAATCTTTAAAAAACTCTGATTAAAAAGTTGACAAATAATTTGATTTATATGAATTTTGTAGCAGAATGATCTATATTTTCATCAAGAAATTATTACAATTAAATAAGGAAAAAAGTATATTATCAAAATGTATTGCTTGATTACAATTCGGAAGGGCCCACTGTGGGTACGAAACACCAAATGATAGAGAAAGTGTTTGCAATGGTAATGACAAACTTCCGAGTGCATTTTTACCATGAGAAAGCTCTTCATAAAAAATCTATCTGCCGTTCCGAGGTGGGATAAAACTGTAGGCTTCTCCATTTTTGCGAATCAACATCCATACGCACGCCACGTATGGAGGAGAAGCTCGTTTTTTTAGAATAGAGCGTATAATTATTAACAATATAGAGCATCGTTTGGAACATTTTTAAAATAGCATAGTAACTAATCATTTGATCCTTTTAGTGCTAAAAATCAAACAAAGGACCCAACAGAAAAACCGAAACGCACTCGTAAACGCCTAGTAGCGGCAGTAGAGGACCCTTACGAAGTAGAGTTAATACCAAGGAAATTTCGGAAACTAACTGAAGAAAAGCGATTTATGCGTGGATATCCGCAAGATAATCCTAAAGTAATGTCATCTAAGTTCTATCGAATCGAATCGGAGCAATATATACACCCGGCGGCATGGACGCATGCAAGTATTGTTGATCTCGAAAATGAGGAAGACATTGATTCCAAACGAAACTACAAGCTGTTCACATATCATGTGGAGCATAGGTATAATACCTTGGTGGCAGACATTAATTTTCGGTTACATTTTAAAGTAAAAGACTATATTGATGAGGAAGAAGAACGGCTGGCAGAAATAGAAGAGCGCAATAACAGTTCGGTTAGCGATTTTACAGAGTGGCCGCCACTTTCGGAGGAGTATGTTGAAAAATATTTAGATTTAGAGAATAGAGCTTTGGCCATAGGAGAAGCCTTAAAGAATCGTAAAAGAGCAGGACCAGCGGAAAATTACAAAGGGGTCACAAGGTTACCCAGAGAATCTAGCTTTGAAAGCAAGCACAATTCGACCAAATGCGTAAACGAAACTAATACTGATTCCATGCAACATGAATCGGGTGTTGGTGATAGCATTAGTTTGAATGATACCTCGAGTATTCATATTAGTTCAACGGCAAACAGATCTGAAATACTTGAAAGTAGTGAAAAAGAGGCTACAATAACCAGTGATGAGGACATGAGTACAACAAATGTAACAGCGCAAAGCTCAATGCTGGATTGTACCCAAACGCTGAACTCGACAGAGAAATCAGTTTTAGAATGCAGCACCGAAACCGAAAATTCAATAAACGCTTCAGCCATTAATTCACAAACGAATTCAATGGAATCGAGCGGTTTAGAATATTCCAATGCATTAAATATAATGGATAAGAGTGGAATTACCAACAATAGCATAGTAAATCACCCAGAAAACGATACAGGCTTGGGTGAAAGCATAAACAAACAAAACGAAACAAATGACTGCAGTAATACAAAAAATAAGGAAGATGATTTATTAGCTGAAAGTACTGATGTAGTTGATAATTTATCAGCAACAATTAATGAAATAGAGTGTGAACAAAATGAAACGGGAATTGAGTTGACGGCTGAAAAGAAAACTGAAAATGGTTAGTCTTTTAAATTTTCAAGTAATGAACAAATCGATATTTTTAACACCCTTCAGATAAAAACGAAGTCAACCTTGATAAAATTCGTGTTTACCTACCACATCTAGACGACGAGGGCGTATATTTCTCGGATTTGGATGATCAGGAACACCGAATGCTCTCCCCAAGAGTGATTACAACCGATGTTTTTCCTTCCATACCAGGAAAGGAAAATATAACCATTGTTGTCGATGACGATATCAGAACGCTTTTAAATATTGAAGATGATGAACCACCCCCTACATATACGATCCCTGTGCAAATACGGCCTTCTACTCCCCCTTTAGAGTTGAATATTTTCAAATTTCACAAAAAAATACTTAAACGACGCTTACTCTTTAAGCTTGGTCCCGATATACTCCTTAAATCGGTGAGAACATTTTTTCAAGATCACGGTTTTTTAGTATTGCATGTCGTTTTATAAAATTTCCGTAGAGTTCAACGAAACGATATCAATGTGGAGATGCGAGTGATCAACGCCAATATAGGCCAATGAAATTATTCAATGATGCAACCCACGAGTTATGTGCTACCGAAACAGGTTTACTTCATCCGTTATTTGTCTAAGAAAAAAACTTTTCATATTATCCCATATTGCAGATTACAATGTTCTTAGCGATTGTGAAGATGGAGAAGAGTTCCTGGGGTTTACAGAAGAAGAGCAAGCCAATAAAATCCTACATCGTTTGAGCAGGGATTCGGGCGTTGACGCAGATGTGGCGCTAGCTCCCAACGTATGCAATCTGGATGTGATAAGCGAGGATTTAAATGAAGCAACGCAGTTGCAGAAACCAATAGCTACTAATGAGGAAATCGTGGATTTTAATAAGGCAACGCAGTTGCAGGAACCTATAGCTAGAAATGAAGAAATCGTGGATTTTAATGAAGCAACACAGTTGCAGGAACCAATAGCTACAAATGAGGAAATCGTGGAAGGTGTTGACAAAGGCGAAAACGATTTGCCACCAAAAAATACTGAGGCTTTGCTGCATTCGAAAGAGAATGATTGTACAATTGAAGATGCTACAATTGAAGATTCTGCATTGGAAGAATCTACATACCCGAGTGAAGTGCCCAACGACGTTGACACTGAAATTAATAATACAATTATGGACCCAACATTATTTATTGAAAATGAACTGCGAAACTCAGGTAGCGAGCAGGACGTTCAGAACTGTAAAACAAAGGTGCTGCTTAATGGTAAAATTATTAAAAACAAAAAATTAAACAAATCTATTTTTATTTCAAGATTCAAAAATGGCATGAGTATTTGCAACCAATCTTAGCAAAAGCACGGGATCGTCATCATTTCGACGTCTTTCAATTGGGTACGGAAATTATGAACGAGCTGCAAAAGCCAATTATTTCAAGAAGCCATATATCAGCTTCATCTATCACCTTCCAAGACGTAATGATCAATAAGGACGACAGTTATGTGTCACGTTACTTTTTATCGACTTTACTACTGGTGAGTGCTTTTATTGAGTGAGAGATAAGCGTGCGTTATGATTTATAAAGCTTAGTTAATAGAGAAAAAAATTGCTCAGCTAGTCCATGACAAAATGTGGCAATATGATTATATTTCGCCACCATTCATCTGGCAAATGCATTTGAAACCCATATATATATACATATGTATATTATATCTTCTTGACTGAAGGGAATTTAGCTTAGACCGTTTCTTGTTATTAGGTTGTGTAGAGGAATTGAGGAAAATACCAATAATATATTTGCAAAATTAAACGAATTAACACGTTATAATTTTTAATGAGCATTAGCTGCCAGAGCTATCAGTTAAAATGCATTTTTTAAATAAATAGTTGGGTTGTTGCTTGGTTAACTTTGACAAATTTGTGGATCGAATTAGTATTGTCTTCGATGGTATTTTTAAGAAGATCGATCTAGTAGATATACATGATTATGCTCCCACTGCACGTAATTTATTAGATACGAGTAATTCGAGGATTACCACGTTTCCACAGCGCCTTCGTTATCGACTCTGTTTTTTATTATTATTATTTGCTGGATTGGTTGGGAAACAGTACTTAAGCTATGAGAGTTTTTCAAATAAATTTTAAAAATTCAGAAAAATAACTTTGGAAAAATAAAAAAATAATAATTTTAATTCAATATATGATACGTCATGAGCAAAAAGCTAGAATAAAATGTGAATAAAAAACAAACAAAAAAAATCAGTTTTTAACCACTTAAAAATCAAGTTGCAAACGCAAAGAGATCATGCCACCTGGTATTGACTTGACATATATAAAGTTCGGTTTGCACCGAATTTAGCCTCCTTACTTGTTTTTTTAAGTATGCTAAATTCTACCTACTAACATTCGGAAGGGCGTAGGTTCGAATCTCCGTGCATGGAATACCAAAATAATAGAAATAGTTTTTTCTAATAGCAGTCGCCTCTCGCAAGGCAATGGCAAACCTCCGAGTATATTTTTGCCATCAAAAAGCATCTCATAAAAATATCTGCCGTTCGAAGATGGTATAAAACTTTATGCCTCTCCATTTTTAACAAAATATCAAGATGCACGCCATAAATAGGAGGAGGAGCTCGGCCGAACAGGGTGTAAGCGCCAATTGCAATATAAAATAATTAATAAAATAAATTCCTGAAAAATTCTCAAAAAATTAAAGTTTAGTTAAATCTTCAAAATTTTTAATTTTTTACTACCTGAAATCATATTCGGATTCAGAGTCAAATTTTACATAAGAAATGTTAGTTAAATGCCAGGTGTACGCTGGTGTTATTGTTGTATTCTTGTAGCTAACTTTTTTTCTCTTTTGCAGGCGAATCAAAATAACCTTAAAATTGATGTTAGCGGTAAATGCACTGAAGAGCCGTCCAGTTGGAGCGACATAAACTTGGAATTGTTAGACACAAAACGGCATACTGTAGCTATAGAAGACAATATCGGCATGGTGCAACCGAAATTGATAAGCAAAAGTAGCACCACAAAGCAGAATTTGAATAAATTATCTGCCACACCTGAGTTGAGGTGTAATTCGAGGCTTAATATTAGCGATGAAGTGGTTCATGTAAATTTAAATGTTTTGCGCCCGTTAAAACAAATTGAGAAACTGCCAAGTACAAATGACGACTATGATTCGGGTATTTTCTCAAATGAAGAGTGCTCGTCATGACAACAGACTGGCACAGCTTCTCCGTTACTGACGACTACTATGTAGTGTATATAAGTTGCCGTTATTTAGCTTAGAATAAGTATTGGGAAATTAATAGTGCATTTTCAGGGCATTCTTCGTTTGCACAAAGTCATCTTTATGCAATATGATTCGAATAAGTAAATATCACACCTGTGTGTGTGAGTGCAATATTTTGGAATTAGCTATGTATATGCAAGTGTGTTTGAAGTGAAAAGAAAAAATATGCATTTTTAAATATTATGCACGTGGCAAGCAATAATTATATTTTTCTTTACAATTTCTTATCTTGCAAGCAGATAAACATAACACATTTTTTTTTGCAAATTATTGGTAAAGAAATTGTTTCATATTACGGCTATTCACAATTAAATGCAAATGACCTAGCAACTGAAATTTATTATGTCAAAAATATACATTTAGTTGTATATATTTTTTAATATTTCACGTTGCCAGATTAATTGCATTTTATTGTGGTTTGCCGTAATATACAATATTTTCTAATATTTTTCTTTTATTTGCCAATACAACAGCAAATATAACTTTTATAATTTAGAATAAATTTGATAAATAACTAAATAACTTTGTACCTGATTCCTTAATGAATGTTGAGGAGGGTAATATGCCTAGGGCAATAACTTTAAAAATGAGGCGTACTTAGTTTTAAAAAAATTATCAAGCCGTACTGCTACATTTATATTTCATGAGGAATCGCACCCAAATTTCAAAGATATATGAAATTATGAATAAAACCAATTGAGATGTACATATGTATAGAGATATATTACCTTAGCCATAAGCATTAAATTTAAGTAATAGTTATGAAATAGAACTATTAAGTTAGTTGTAAAATGTTTTCACAGTAAATAAATAGTATAATATTTCACTAAACAAAACGCTTTCTTCTCTACAGCTGTAAAAGGTTAGGTTAGGTTTGGCTGCTGCATCGCACCGGGGAACAGCCATGCCACTTAGACCTCGAAATGGGTCCGTTGTGAGCTGCAGGGGCTGAGATACATTTCCCCTTCCAGATTGAACCATCCTGAGCTTTAAACAAAGCTTAAAAGATTGTTCATGCCTAAAGTGTCCATATCCATATTCATTAGGAAGAAGGTTGTTGTTGTTGAAGCAGTATAGTTAACCCTCTCAGTGTTATGTAGATCACCCGTCATCATCGTCTAGTTCATCTAACGGTAGGCCCAGGAAACTTGCTGTTTCCACAGGTTGGGTCCAGAGGGAGAGGGTTGTTAGGTGGGTGGGTATATCTTAAATATTGGCTAGAGCGGGGTATTTGCAAATTGTTTCCAACTCCTCCTCATTCCTACAGCTACGACAGAAATCATTTATAATCTCCTTGCGTGATATTCTACGAGACAATGTCCGGTGAGGTCCCCTACTAAGGACCTAATTTGAAGTCTTCTCAATTTTATAATATTCTTGGATAGACGTAAATTTAGCATTGGCCATGCTTACCTAGCAATTTCACAGATATTAGCACTAATACATATTTGATTTACAAAATTAGAAATAGTGCGTCCATAACAAGATTCTTACAAGTTGCGAGAGGTACCATAAAATTCTTTATGTTTGGCAAACAGGTACCTTTTCTGGCAAGTTGGTCTGTCTGTGGCCTGGCACCCAGCATAAGATAAAACGATACTGTTTAGCCATCTCATTAAGAGATTGGCGGCAATGTAAGACATCCTTGATGTTATCTGGAATGCATCCAGAGCCCGTAGGTCAGTTCGGCTGTCTGATAAAATGTAGATATCTTTTAATAATATTCCGTTTGCCTTTAACCATCTGAAGGCTTAATGAACAGAGTTTTTTTCCGCTTGAAAAACACTATAGTGATCCGGTAGTTTAAAGGATAAAACAACTTTTCGCAATATAGCCCTGATCCTACACCGGTATTCATTTTAGATTCGTCCGTGTTGTTGTTGTTGTTGTATCAGCATAAACATTCCCCGTGCATATACGAGGAATGCTGCTGAAGTGATCTTAACGGATGTGTTGGATGATGGATCTTCTTGAAGACATTGCATGGATATGTCCATATAGGAGTCTATAACGCCCATGTGTGACAGTTTTCCATTGTGAGCTCGCTCTGAGCCTTAAAGCGAAAATAGCCCGCTGAGTATTTGCAGAAGACATCAAGGGGTGGCGGATGTAACATGGTGTCCAAAGCCATGGATGGCGTGGTTTTCATGACGCCACATAGTTCTGCTGATCTCTGTACCTTACTCAATAAATTAGAATAGGTCAGACAACATTTCCATATAGAAGGACTCACAACTGCAGTATAAAACCAAGGAGCAATATTAGGTTTAATTCCCCAGCTCTTTCCTAAAGCTCTCTTGCAGGCATAAAACGCTAGGATAGCTTTCCTAACTCTTTCTAAGATATTTGGTTAGTCCCAAGTTTCTTCCGAAATCATAAGAGCTTCCCCCCTTAAGCATTATTGAACGTAACTGAGGGAAACTATCTTTCCTAGTGAACAATATGAGTTGTGTTTTGCCTGGGTTGCCTACTACACCACATTTTTCTGTCCACTTAGAATTTAGAGTAGATAACTATCGAATCAAAAACAAAATCTTTGTGCACTGGAAAACTTCCAAATGAATGTAAATCTGTCATATTGATCGACAGTTACACTTTTACACTTTTTGAGCGGGCGGCATCGTTTAAATATTTTAGATCTACCATCTCTGCGAATGCAACAGCCTAACAAGAAGTGAGTGCGTGGCTCTAGGTTCTACGTTTCTTTCTAAGCGAACAAAGCTGTAACTCTATAAAACTATAATTAGGCCTTGCGTTACTCAACCTGGGAGATGCCCTGGAGGATGAAGAAAAGCTTAACATTTTTGAGCGAAAAATTCTATGCTGCATTCTAGGGCCGGCACGGATACATCACGTCAACTATCGCCTGCCTTATAACGATGAATGTTTAGGTAAGCTAAATGACTTACAAATCGCCGACTTCATCAAGTTTCAGCGCATTAAGTGAGTTGGACATGTTCTGAGGATGAACCCAAACGAAATCGCAAAAAAGATTTACAATAGCAACCTGTATGTGCCTTAGAAAAGGGGTCGCCCTCGAAAAACTTGGACTGATACAATTAATGACGATGCCAAAATCTTTGGACTGAAAAATTGGAGAATGTCTGCAAAGGGCCGAGATTCTTGGTCAGAGTTATCAACCCGGACCGTCACACCAAAAATGATAATGATGAAATATTACTTCGTACGTTGGCAACAACGCCTCCTTGCCGTAACGAAACGCAGGATGGAGCAGAGCAAAACAGATGCTCCCGAGTTTTGCGTTACCTGCTCCATTAAACACTGTCCTATTGCATGGCATTACGATAACAATATCCGTGAACGTCGCTTGAAGTGTTTGAAAGAAAGATTCTGTCAAAAGAAATTTTTCATGTTTAAGCTCAGCTTAAAAATTTATTCGCCACTTAACCTAACTGTTCCAGTTGGATGTCGGGAACTGAGGTAAGTTGCAGAACGCTTGTTTCCAGGCAAACGGTTTCCTCTTCTTTTGTAAATTAAAACTGTCCATCGTTAAGTGTTTGCGACGGTCTAACTCTTTTGCCTTTTTGAGTTCATTCAGCAATTTTTACTGAACTCGTAACCTCCTTTTATAAATGTAGATCAAAAAGTAAGAAATAAATATGTCTTAAAACCTTACAATATAAATGATTGTAAATTTTTATTTATAAAAATATACATGCTTCGCATTATTTCAGGTTTACACTTAATCCGAATCGCTATCAGTGCCCGTTTTTTCGTCGCCTTTCTTTTCTTCAGTCTTATAATGTCGGTATTCTTTCTTCAATTCCCACATATTTTTATGAGGATTCTTCATATTGTAGTCGCATACTTCTTTGAGTATTTCTTTAAGATAGCCAATAGGCTGTTTAGTTATTTTTACTAAATCTTTAATATTGTAGTACTGATGTTTTTCGAACGCATTAAATAGCATATCCATAACTGAATTTTTATCATCACGCGCCTTCTTTCCTTCCGCTTTCTTTCGCTCTCGGTACTCGATCTGCAATTAATAAAACATAAGACAAGTGAAAACAAATTATTTATCCAAATATGTAAAAGCACTATACGAACATTGTGGGCGTGGTCTTTAACTGGCTTGAAGTTCTGTACAATTTTGTCTATTGGCTGGACTTTCCGTTGGGGTACCGATGCTTTTCGTATAGATTCAAGTTTTAATTGCATGTAGCAGTTGTCAGCAATCGGCCGACACTCTAGCTTTTGCACAATGCGACCTTCCATGTACAACTTTTCCGCCTCGCTAAGAGGCTGTGGTTCCTTATCTTTTGCATTACTTATATTATTTGACTCCAGTGGCATAACATGCGAGAATACACCAAGCGTTTGCTTAGTCACCACAGAAACGTCCAAAATATGCTCAGTGGGAATTTTTTCCTCGGGATCCAAGTTAACCACAGCCTGTGTAAGCGATAAGGACACTTGGGCCTTCTGCCCCGGTGTTTTACTAATGCGTAACTTTCCCACATCCATATTTGAAGGCGCTTTAGACCATTTCTGAGCAATATATTTCGGGACTTTAACCAACCAAACTCCTCGTCCCGCATTGGACAAATCTAACTCTCTATCATCTTTTGACATATTACAGCTTCCTTGGTTTGGAAGTTAGATTTTCACTAATTATAAAACTCTTTTAAATACCACTTTTGAGAATTTCCCTCCCACTGATTAAAGTTTTCAATTGCAAATAAATAACTTCATTAGTGACGGACGAGTACGAAATGTTTCATTCGATTTTGTCGATCACACAAAAAAAATTTTCATTATTATCGATATTTTCTCTCATATACGAACTGCAAGTCGCAACTAGTCAGGCTTACGCTACGTTCCCACTGTACAGAATTCGTCCTCCGATTCATAATTCGCTCTTTTATTGGTTATTCACTTCAAAAATACTTTTCGAATTATGCAACTCCCCACACAAATTTCGGAACGGATTGGTTTGTAAGTAATTCAGCCACTATTACTACTTTTCAAATTACGAACAAATCATTGTGTTACCTAATTTTGATTTGAAAGAGTTCTCCCAAAACAAAATTAACAAACGTTGAATTATAACCAGAAAAAGTTAAACTGCATTAATGGAAGCAAAAACAGATATTATGAAAAAATCATGTGGAGCTGCCGAATACTGGAGGAGACTAAATTATCTTCTGAGAAACTGTTCCACCTCCAAGAGGAGCAATTGCAGCAATTGAAGCAATTTTGAAGATATCATAAACCTCCAACATTTAAGAAAGTTATCTTTTGAAAACTTTACATGAACTTGTGAATATATTTAGAAAATATCTTTTTAAAAATATTTTACTAACGAATTCAGTCTTTTTGGGAGACAGACTATCAGCGGGTGGATAAACCTCTCTTTCAAAATAATTTTCGGATGCGCGCATAGTATTTAAAAATTGTGAGAATTGTGTATTAGTAAACTCTTAGCGGTCGCCATAGCCGAAGGTTAGGTACATTACTACCATTCGGAAGTTCTCTCTGAAGTAGGTTCAAATCTCGGTGAAACACAAAAATTAAGTAATAGATGTTTTAATATTAAAAATTGCCTTTTAAAAAATTCACTGCATGTATATTAGGTTATGACCGAAAAAATACTGATTTTCACTCTTTTCTGAAAATAGATTTTTCTTGGGTTTTGGTTACAGCGGTTTACACCACAGCTTACTTTTGGGTTTACAGCCACTAGCGCGTTTGAACCCAAGCACCACGCAAAACACTTGTTAAATCCCATACAAATATCATAACCCAAATCTATTTTAAACCTATCCTTCACATGATGATTGTGCTGGGTTTGATGTATTAAATGGTGGCAACTGCATTCATTTGCGCGGAAGCGGAGCCCCTTTTTGTTATTGCATCTCATCGCAACATGGCAACAATGTTTTACAATTTGCCCATATCGAGGCAATTTGATTGGCTGCTGATGTCTAAAATTTAAAAATACGTACACAAGAATGACGCAACTGAAATAAAGTTTAAACACAAACGCGCAGTGGATATAGTCGCCAATTCTCTCACAAGCCAAAGCTTGGCTTTGGTGGTTTGAGTTTTCCTATGAATGACAGTTGTCAGAGCAGTTTAGTGCAAAACGTCAACAAACGAAACCTCTCAAACCAGCAAACTAAACAGTGGAAACCAGCAACATACCTATAGTTGAAAACGGTGAATGCAGCCTA
Source organism: Anastrepha ludens (assembly GCF_028408465.1). Classification (NCBI taxonomy): domain Eukaryota; kingdom Metazoa; phylum Arthropoda; class Insecta; order Diptera; family Tephritidae; genus Anastrepha; species Anastrepha ludens. The sequence goes on along the minus strand of NC_071498.1, from coordinate 28,511,517 downwards.
TGTAAAGACATTAAATTTTGATGATTTTTGCCAAGCAAAACTCGTTCCCTCTTTCGTAATTCAATACCCTTCGAGTTACGTAATTCTCCATGCAACACTTTGTAAATAATTAAGTCTCAATTAGTTCACAAAATACGAACAAATCCTTATCATTCCCATTTTTTGTCAGAAATTACACAAAACGAAAGAATAAACCAGAACAGAAGTAGCAAACGTTGAATAATTACCAGAAAACTTAAATTTAAATAATGGGGACAAAAATATATTGTAAAAAAATTATTATGTCGAGGTGGTTGCTAAATATTTTAAAACTTGTTGAGGAGACACAATTTTTTTTTTGAATAACTGTTTCGCCTTCATAAGCAGCAGTTGCAATTATTGAAGGATACTAGTTTTGAAGTTATTATTAAACTCTGAAAGTTTAACCGGGAAAAAAGTAAATACTTTGAAATATTAATATCAACTAAAAAATAAAGTAAAATGTTAGTTTAAACTTACTTTGTTCTTCATCACCGATATTCACCTTAAATAATATTAGTAAAAATTGGAGAAATCAAACCAGGAAGAAAGCAACACAAGTGGGTTACGAATGCGCCGTGAAAACGTGAAAACTCTCTTATTACCTAGTGCATTACGCGTCGTAGGAACATAGCCTTAGGGTACTTTATTTTTTGCCCGAAAATCCGATACTTGATTTCTAGAACTCTAAAAAATATCGTTCTAAGCAATTTCGAAAATATCGATACCGAATAGGAAGGGTTTTGACACGGTGTCTTATCACAACGAAATTCGAGCCCATATCAGATTAACCTGTTTTCGTTTTCTGTTTATCATGGCCCCTCCGGCCGCACGGCAGCGGTATAATGCTAATAAATTAGACAATGGCATCGGCCTAACAAAAAAACCACCTAGGAAAATTGATAGCAACCAAAGAAAGGATTTCAAGAAGAGGTGAAATTGTTTATTTCGAAAAATATGGTGTTATATATTTTCGGTTTCATTCACAGTTCAAGTGGGATGAAAACAAATGCTTCTGTTGTGGCCACAAATACTAGAACGACAATTGTACCAAGTGTAGAGACTGCATTTAAGACTTTTATTAGTGCGCGTTTGTGTAGCGCTATTTGGGCATACATATCTGATTGCGACGAAACTTTCAACTACTGGGAGCCACTTCATTATGTTATTAATGGCCACGGTATGCAAACGTGGGAGTATAGCCCACAATTTGCTCTACGCTCCTATACATATCTGTTATTGCAAGGTGTGCCCGGCTGGATATACCAAAAACTCTTCAATCCAAGTCCAATTCTTATTTTCTACATGATACGATGTATTTTAGGATTTGGTTGCGCTGTTATGGAGCGTTTTATGTATAAGTACGCAACCATTTATTCTTTGACGTTGAATGTTTTAAAACAACTTGATTAATGCATTCTAGATCGATCTGCCAAGAGTTCGGGATACACATAGGACGGCTATGGTTGATTTTTCAGCTTTTCAGTGTTGGCATGTTTGTCTCAAGTGCTGCTTTATTGCCATCATCTTTCTCAATGTACTTTGGATGTGCCGCTATTGCTGCATGGTGGCAACTGAAGTATAGTCTGGCGATATTTTTTGTGGCTATTTCAGCTTTACTTGGCTGGCCTTTCTCAGTCGTATTAGGTGTGCCAATCGCTTTAGATATGCTGCTACGTAAACGGTTGTGGAGGACGTTTTTAACATGGACGTTGATTTCTGCAATTACCATCGGAATTCCAATGGTTGTTATCGACAGCACCTACTTCGGTAAATTAGTTATCGCGCCATTGAACCTAGTAATGTACAACGTTTTCACCAGCCATGGACCGAATATATTTGGCACCGAACCATTCAAGTATTACATAATCAATGGATTCTTAAACTTTAACATCATTTGGGTTAGTAAATAGACACTGTACACAATACAGTTATAATATTAACAGAAGTAATTTTATTTCAGATGTTTGCTCTAATTACACCGGTTATGCTACTGATTGATCATTTTGTGGTACCAGCAAAATCCAAGTCAACGTTAAATTTTCCACGGTATCTATCATTAGCGCCTCTATATCTCTGGCTGCTAGTTTTCTTTCCACAACCACATAAGGAGGAACGCTTTCTTTTCCCCATTTATCCGCTAATATCACTGTGTGGCGCCATCACTGTTGATGTTTTTCAACGCATTTTCTATCGGCTAAAGTCATTATTAGCGGTTAAGAGTAAAACTGCGGTGGGCTCTCACTATCTGGAGCACACAATGTTCATTGCTATTTTCGTTATGCTTGTAAGCACTTTGTTAGGTTTGTCAAGAGTATTTTCTCTGTATCGAAACTATCACGCACCAATGGATATTGTTATGGAACTGAACAAATTTAAGACGTCCGAGCAATATCAAGATGACAGAGTATATAATGTGTGCATTGGAAAAGACTGGTACCGTTATCCAGGTAGCTTCTTTTTGCCGGCCAAAAATTTCCGCTTACGCTTTTTGAAATCGGAGTTTCGGGGCATTTTACCAGTTTACTATACGGACGGAAAAAATGCTACACAAGTAGTGCATCCATATTTCAATGATATGAATCAAGAAGATGAAAGAACGTATTTTAATTACAATAACTGCGATTTTTTGATATATTTCGATGAAGGGAAATATACAGAGCTGGAACCCAACTACTCCAATTATACCAAAGATTGGATCAACACAAAAACATTACCATTTCTTATTCAAGAGAAATCACATAGGCTCTTCAGAGCTTTTTATATACCATTTTTTACGGACGACTATATTTCTTACGGGCATTTCAATTTACTTAAGCGTAAAATAAAATGAAGTTAAGGAATAACGATAGCTAAATGTGTTTTGGTATTAATTATTGGAAATTTTACTTTAATAATTGGCAAAAATAAATACTTATGACCCGACCAAGGTGTGTGACTGGCTGCTGAGTAGGTTGTGTGTATTTGTATGAAGAACAACACATTAGCAAAGGCTTTATTGCCGGAAAGGTCGAAGGCCGCTGTAAGCTGGAGGTACATATTTTTTATTGCTACGGTATTGTGCTGACGACGATCAAAAAATTGTTCGTTTACACGACAGTCGGCTCTACGTAACCGGAACGACCCGAATTTATACCCAAGGACTTCAGTAGCATTCCCCGTATATGTATGGGGAATGTTTATGCTAATACAACAACAACAGAATATATAAATTGTTGGAAGAAAAGACCTAGCACGGTCAACAAAAAAATAAAAAAAGGAATGCCTAAAAATAAACTGTATTTCGTTGTCACTAGAAACTTACACTTTGTTATACTAAAAATCAAATCCAGTTTAAAGTTTTGATGAAATTTTGAGAAATCTTGTGCAAAGTTAAAAACTTTGCGTGGTATGGTTTTTGTTGTAGTATGAACTATAAAAAAAATTTTAAAAAGCGTCAACAAAATTGTTTCATAACCTACTTAGGACAAATTTTTTAGTGATTTATTATTTAATAAGTTTTTTATTATTTAATAAAAAAATATTTAATTTTATTATCTAATATATTCTATTAATTTTTATAATTTAATTTTTATATTTTTCTATGTATCGAAGCTTTGAAATAAAAAGTGTAATTGATTGAAAAATTTTAGTTTAAGAATATGCGTCTTTGGTCGCAGTTGTTATGCACCCTATTGTACGTGAATACAAGTCATTGCCATGGCAGCCGGTTCTACGTACCGGAATGACTCGGGGTTTTCCCGACCAAGGGCTGCCGCCCCAGTATACTAGCCCTGTCTAGTGAAACGCATATCACCCCACCCCTTACGTCACATGAGCAAACTCTCGCAGGAATCCTGCTCCAAATGCTTCTCCTCAGGGCTGGAGTCGAATCCAACCCTGGGCCAGAAGTATTCTACTGCTGCGTCTGCCATCAACGGCTCCATCCGAACTCCACCTCGGTTAGGTGAAATAAGTGCAACGGGTGGAGCCACCTTAAGACCTGCTCAGGTCTTAAGTCACATAGGGAGTGGTCCACACGGTATGTGGCCACGTGTTGTTCACGCCAGCAGGCGTCTGATGCCTCCACGGCTACTACACCCCTGATAAGCCGGCACTACCAACCGCCACCACTACCCACACCTCCACGGTGAGGAGCCTATCGGAGCAACACAACTCCCCTTCAACCCCTCCCCTTCCTTCCTGCTCCAACCCCAGTGCGGGGACAAACCAGCAACTCCTGGTCCCCCGCACAGTCTGTTCCGTGTGTCAGACCGTAATACCTCGGAATCTGGTATCAGTCCAATGCAATTCTTGCAATGGCTGGTGCCATTTTCGGAGATGTTCCGGCCTGCGCACCGCCCGTGAGTGGACAACTGCCTACGTTGCTGCTGCAGAGCTCTGCACCCACTACCGCCCCCGGAGGCGCGGCCGCCCACCACCATCAGGCCGCAACAACCACAGTGGATTGCGCAGCAGGTCCAACGTCGACAACCCCACGCGTCCCTCACCCGCCGAATCACACAGACCTCACCTAGAAGCTTCAAGCTTCTCCAATTCAACTGCAACGGACTTGCGAGTAAGGTCGACGAGATAGTTGACTTTATGAGCCGGCACAGTATTAAAATAGCTGCGGTCCAAGAAACAAACCTGCACGCTAGGTCATCTCTGATCACCAGGGATGGCTATAACGTGCACAGACACGATCGCGAGCGAGAAATGGTGGTGGCCTAGCGTTTATAGTCCACCACACTGTACAGTATCATCTTATCGATGAAGGAATTGGCCGCAGGGATAGCACCTTAGAATGTCAAGGAATACCTGTCCGGTCAGGCGATTCCGAGCTCGAAATATTTAACACATATATACCCCCTGTCACCTGCTGCCCGGCAGGATATCACCCTGATATAGGTGCGCTCATCAGAGGTGAAAACCGATTGGTTGTAGGTGACTTCAATGCGCATCACGATCTTTGACATTCAAGCCTGCCAAATGATCGTAGGGGACAGCAACTGGCAGAGCAGATAGACGATTCGACATTCAGCACAGTGAACGACGACGCCCCCACCAGGGTAGTGGGCAATTGCAGCAGCTCGCCTGACCTAACAATAGCTAGCGCGGGTCTGATAAATAGCATAACGTGGCGACCTATGCTATCGCTTGCATCAGACCACTTGCCCATTATCGTCTCGATTGAGAGACCTGCCGACTTTGTTTCTGCGAATCACCGGCCCTATTTTAACTTTAAAAAAGCTAATTGGGCCGGATTCACGGAATTCACCGAGGACACCTTCGCCGCTCTTCCCATCCCCACTGATGAACGCGCACTCCGCAAGGTGCTCACAGCTGCTGCGGCTCGCTTCATTCCAGCTGGAAGCTATAAAGACATTCGTCCTCATTTCCCAGCCGAAGCAGCCAGTTTAGCAAACGAGCGTGACCACCTACGCCAGGCCGATCCCGGGGATCCCCGCATAAGGGATCTCAATTTGGAGATCCGGCAACTGGTAAATCAGCATAAGCGGACTAAATGGGTTGAGCACCTGAAGACCTGCAACCTCACCTCTGGGTTGAGTAAGCTCTGGTCCACCGTTAGGTCCCTGTCAAACCCGACGAAGCACAACGGCAAGGCGGCTATCACCTTCAACCTTTGCACTTCGTCGGACCCGAAGAGATGCGCGAGGTATTTTAGCCGGCTTTTCATACTGCATCCTCCGGGCGACAGAACCAAACGTCGTGCTACCAGAAGGCTGCACAAACTGACGAACGACAGTGCGCCACTTACTTTCTCCGGTGATGAGGTTCAGGAGGCCATCAACAAATCGAAAGCCATTGGCCCTGACGGATTAAACGCGCTGATGCTGAAGCATCTGGGACCCCTGGGAGTAGGATTCCTCACAAGGGTCTTCAATCTGTCCCTGGCCACTCTCATCATCCCTGACAAGTGGAAAGCAGGGAGAGTGGTCCCACTACTGAAACCTGGGAAACCCGCCAACCAAGGGGAGTCTTATCGGCCCATAACTTTCCTTTTCCCAGTAGTAAAGACACATGAAGCCCTCCTACTCCCACTCTTCACGAAACACCTGGCCCCAGCCCCACATCAGCACGGATTCCAACGAGTGCACAGCCCCATCACGGCACTCACCGCCATAAACGCCCAGATAAATCGCGGGCTCAACCAAAACCGCCCCTGCGAGAGGACTGTCCTAGTAGCGTTGGACCTGAAGAAGGCTTTCGATATAGTCAGCTATTCCACGCTACTAGATGATATTTATCAGTCGACACTCCCGCCAGGGCTGAAGAGGTGGTCCGCAAACTATCTGAGCGGTCGGCACTCGTCAGTGATATTTCGAGATCAAACTTCAAAGCAGAGAAAGATTAAGCCAGGTGTACCGCAGGGTGGTGTCCTTTCTCCCTTGCTGTTCAATTTGTACATCTCGAAGCTCCCCCAACGACCAGCGGGAGTGAACAAAGTGAACAACTACCTCACCGACCTTTCTCGTTTTTTCACTGCGAGGAATCTCCAACTTTCCCCCACCAAGTCCACGGCGACCCTCTTTACCACCTGGACAAAGGAGGTCAAGCTGTCCCTTAAGGTAAAAGTCGATGATACACCAATTCCGACGGTAAATAACCCCCAAATTTTTGGTGTAACCTTTGACAGCTTGCTCTCCTTCTCTGCGCACACAACCGCAATTGCCACTAAAATCCAAAATCGCAACAAGGTCCTCAAATCGCTGGCCGGCAGCACTTGGGGCAAAGACAAAGAACTGTTGCTTTCGACATTTAAGGCAATTGGTCGGCCGGTTCTAAACTATGCTGCGCCTGTCTGGTTGCCTGGAACTAGTGATTCGCAGTGGAGACCGTTACCACATTCATGAACTCCCGTCCTGTGAATGCCGTAATCGGAGTCCAACCACCACCTATTGCAGACGAAGAGCTCCAGCTTCCCCGTGAGACTCGTGTACCACTGGCACAACTACGTTCTGGATACTGTAGCAGGTTAAACTCCTACATATCCAGAATCGACCCCGACATACCAAACACATGCCCGGCATGTGAAGGTACCCCGCACGACACTAACCACCTCTTCACATGCCCCCTTAAACCGACTCATCTAACCCCCCTCTCCCTCTGGACCCAACCTGTCGAAACAGCATGCTTCCTCGGCCTACCCCTAGATGAGCTAGACGAAGACGACCGATTATATGCCTACACTGGCAGGGCTACCTATGCTGTTAAAACAACAACAACAACGTGAATACAAGTCACAGAAGTTTAACATATTTCCGCAATAAGAATTTAATTCCATCTACCATCAGATGGTTTTAGAAGTTTCGAGTCATGAAGGCATATAGTTTTGGACGTTGACACATTTCAGTACGACTTCACTGATTTCTCCCTCAATATATCTAATATTGCACTTTGGCCTTCATTCAAGTTTGAATATATGCACACTAACGGGAGAAAATGTCGCACTCGTGTTTCAAAGTAAATTTCCACGCCGCTGTCGTTATTTAGACAGTAATGAAGTAATATTACACCAACACTATTTTAGTTCTGTCGTAAACAAACCGCCATCACATCCGCTGTTACGTCAAAAATCGTTGATTCCTTCAAATTCGCTGAGAGTCGGTTAACGGTCTGTTGTTGGCTATACCTTCTGCATTCTTTTCACGCTGTTTAAAATAACCACCATTCACTGCGACTGTAAAGCATTTGGCAGACATAGCACAAATTCATGAAATTGAAATATTTGCAAATAATCCTAATCGATAATAAATATTGCAGTGTTGACTATTTTCGAGGAAGGTGAATCTGTGCAAAGTATTGCCAGTGGCGTGGCTGATTTATGTTTTTCTTTCGTATTACCCATCAACATGTTAGCATAAAATGAATTGACGAAAATCCGCTATATTTTACTACTATATTGTCTGTTGTCATGACATTCTCATGTAGTAGTTGATCAAGTGTATGTTCGGCTTGTTTTCGAGTGATCGTCAATGATTTCTTGTTAGATAACTAGCAGCTTTCTCGCTCCCTCTTGACAAGTCGGCTCCCTTAACCAGACCCATGCTGCCTTTTAGCAAATATATCTTCGTGAAAATATTCTTCTTCGAAAATGGGGAACTGGAATCAGTGATTCGTTTTCACCGTTTGTTTTATTCTTATTCGTTGACATTATTGACGTGATAACGTCTTATAATTCGTGTTACCTTGCTCATTAGTGTTACCTTGCTCTTTAGTGTTACCTTGCTCATTAGTGTTACCTTGCTCATATGTAGTTACCTTGCTCATTGCATTGAATGAACTGCAAATTCTTTCACCATTCGAAAGCTACATCCTCCACGAGTAACATGGATTATATTTTATTTTGGAAATAGGGCTCGAGATATAGGTCAAAACGTGGACCCGGGTAACCTTCGGATGTGTATGTACAATATGGGTATCAAATGGAAGCTGTTGGTGAATGCTTTAGTCCAGAGTATTTTTCATGCCGCTCCGTGACTAGGGTCTGGAGATAGAGACCAAAACGTGGACCCTAGAATGTGTTTGTACAATATGGATATCAAATTGAAGCTGTTGGTGAATGCTTTAGTACAGAGTATTTTTCATGCCGCTCCGTGACTGGGGTCTCGAGATATAGGTCAAAACGTGGACCCGGGTAACCTTTGGCTGTGTATGTACAATATGGGTATCAAATGAAAGCTGTTGATAAGTGCTTTAATACGGGGTAATTTTCATACCTATTGATGACTAGGGTCTGGAAATATATGCCAAAACGTGGACCCGCCGTGTCTTTGCACCGAATTAAACCAAACTTACACACATTGTTAAGGAGGTATTGAAGATGGTTTCCGTATAGTTTGGATACCTATTGGTAGACAGGGTCTCGAGATATAGGTCAAAACGTGGACCCGGGTAACCTTCGGATGTGTATGTACAATATGGGTATCAAATGGAAGCTGTTGGTGAATGCTTAAGTTCAGAGTATTTCCATCCGCTCCGTGACTAGGGTCTCGAGATAGAGACCAAAACGTGGACCCTAGAATGTGTTTGTACAATATGGATATCAAATGAAAGCTGTTGATAAGTGCTTTAATACGGGGTAATTTGTTATGTTATGTTATGTTATGTTATGTTAAAGTATATTATGTTATGTTAATGTTAACTCATTCTCTATATCCATACAAAATTTCTATCAAACAAATAAAATTAAAATTTTCTTTTGAAAAATGCAACCATTCAATCAGTATTTTCTTATGACGTTATCACGTTAAACTATCGTCAGTAAACCGACTTTACAGATAACCTCTTTTTTTTTAATTGCGTGAATCGAGTAAGTATTTACAAGAATATTCAACTATTTCGCAAAAAATTATACATTTATACATTTATTTCATTCAATAGGTCATAAATATCTCGTTAGCTGCAATATTCCGCTCAGTGATAATAATTTGCACGCTGTTTTACCGCTCCAGAATAAAGTTGCAATCCTATTATTTCTCAGTAAAATTGTTGACGAATCCTCCTCTTTATAGTATCCCTGCCGAAGGGCAACATCACCTGTTTGTCAGAATTATGCTTATGAGAAAAAGGTGTACTTATTAAAACATTAATTTCAATGTTTTGCTCGGAGTTAATTAACGTCTATTGCCCGAGTGCAGCGTATCCATTTGTGATCGTTTCCTGCTTGAGCTCAACATCCGTATACGCACACATGCAAGCACGACATGACGCATTTGTTAGTGTTGTTTTGTTACTTTGACAACGCATGCGAACTCCACAGAATTTTTAGCGAATCATGACATTTTTCCAGTGGCTAGTTCTCGCAGCCGCATATGCACGTAAGTTCACACATACTTAAACATATGCGTGTTCACAATAATAGCACATACAATACAATAAACATAACTCCAAGTTTAAAACTTTGTAAAAAATTTAAAAATCAAAATTTCAAGCTTTTTAATTAGACTTTCTAGAAAATGCTCGAATGTGTAGTTTTGCTGCCCATTCAATTTTGGTATAATATGTAAATTGCACGTTTGTTGGCGGTCTTGTGCATTTTCTTCAAAGTTTAATTATTTAGAAGAAAATGCCTAACACCATCAACGAAAAAAGAAAAAAATTAATGATTTATTTTTATATTTGAGCAATTTTTAATTTTGAGGAAGCTACATTGTCTATTTTCGAATTATTTTGATACTACCCTTGCTATAAATACAAATACAGTTAATTAGATAAAGGGCGATCAATTTAGAGGTATAGGATTTTGAATTGAAATAAAACAAAGAAAATTCAAGTTGATTGGGTTATATTTATTATTTTTGTATAGATAATTCCTTTCAAATGTTGGTCGGCCATCCGTAAACACTAATTTTGAATGACGCGCGACTTGCTGGAGGACTTCGGTCGGACTTCCATTTGTGGAACAACATCAAGACGCATACCACAAATAGGAAGAGGGGCTCGGCCAAACACCCCAAAAAGGGTGTACGCGCCATTTATATATATATATATGGCAAGTAGCGTCGTCTTGTTGGAACCAAACGTTAGAGCGGAGATCACGGGCTTCAATTTCCAGCATCAAAAAGTCGTTTATCATGGCGCGATAGCGTTCGCCATTCACTGTTACATTGGCGCCAGCCTCATCTTTGAAGAAATATGTAATAGCAATACCAGCGATTTTTCGTGAGCTCGAGTACCTTCAGGTAAATAAAGTTTTTGTTTATTGCACCATTATCCGATACAATGATACTGGTAGCATTGCGAAACATCATGGAGGTGGTCATCAAAAGACGGCAAAGTCACGTGAAATGGTTCAAAAAGTGAAGAAGCGACTTGAGCGAAATCCCTGATAAAGTGCCAATCAAATAGCGAACTGAACTGAAAATATCTATCCGTAGCATACTAAATAGTGCATAGCCGCATAGTGAAAAATAGTCTCAAAGATCCAAAAGGCGCATGATCTCACACCAAAGTAGCAACAAGTCAGACATGAGAGAGCGAAGGAGTTGCTTCGTTTGGGCGAAAGCGGTGAGTTTCCGAACATTGACGAACGATAGAGTTTGTTTGAGCGACCGTTCATATGAGAATTTGAGTCATCGATTGGCCACCAGGAAGCAGCACTCGCCACAGGCAATGACTTGGGCCGCTGTAACCGCAGATGGGCGCTCTCCAATTGTTTTCATCGAGCCTGGCGTCAAGGTAAATGCGAAATATTATCGGGAAAGTGTTTTGAAGGTTGCTTTGAAGCCATGGACAAACATTTCGGTGGTAGACCGTGGACGTTTCAACAGGACTCGGCACCGTCTCACAAGACTCGAATGAACCAAGAATGGCTAAAAAACAACGTTACGAATTTTGTAACGTCCACATAATGGGCCTCAAATTCACCAGACACGAATCCTATGGATTATTCTCTTTGGGCCATTTTGGAGAGGAAGGTCCGAACTAAAAGGTTCACCAGTCTCGAGGCGCTGCAAAAAGCCATTGTTCGCGAGTGGATCGTCTCAAGGCCATAGTTAAGGCAAAAGTAAATTGATTCTTAAAAAATTTCGTACGATTTGTAAACGTTGTTGAGCCATAAGTCTTTCCATGATGAAATATCAATGAATACTGAAAAAAATTATGTATAGGGTTTTTCAGTAAGAGCGCTTCAACTTTTGAACTTTTTTGAATAAAACACAAACGGTTTGACTTTTTTAACTAATTTTTTTTTTTATTATCGAGTTTGAACATATACATTTAAGTATGAAATTCGATTTCTTTTGCATGACCACCGCGTGCACGTTTTACGAAGTCCAATCATTGAACCTAATTTTCGACCACTCTTTTGCATAAATCGGCCGAAATTCCAGCAATTTCGCGTTCAATATTGGCTCTGAGCTTACAAATCGTCGCCGGCTTGTTACTGTAGACCAATGACTTCACATAACCCCAAAACGGGACGGCTTGTTAAATGGGCCGTAAAATGGCCGTAATGCTCTTAAAGTAGCAGCAACAGAACGATTATTTTCATAAAAAATTTGCACGATTTGCAATCGTTGCTCAAGTGTGTAGCGTTCCATGATGAAATGTATACTAATGAAGTTTACAAATGACAAGCGAAAAGTAAAAAATATTGCGTCGTTCGCCCTCCCTATCGGAAAAAAGTTGAAGCGCACCTATTGAATAACCCTATATTTAGTTTGACAGTAGTCACGCAGTAGATCTGTCAAAAAATTCTATTGGAGAAAGTACCCCCAATCTGATCACCCTTTACTTGTGCAGCCTCCTCGCTTGGATCTGCTTTATCCAATGTCTATTTTAAACGATAAATAAAGAAAATATTTTTTTAATCTGGAACCTTCCAGAAGTGATTTCACAAAGTATCATAGTTCCAAGCTCACTAATAAAATCTTTGCTCTTGTTATATCAAACTTCTGGCCAAGCAAGTCGTATACTCCTATTTACACAAGTTGCCTTCCTTGTTAAATATTTAGAGATGTGAATTTGTGAACTTTTTTTATTAAATATTTAAACTATTATTTTTAATATGGATACAAATATGTTTATTCTTAACGAGTACAGTACGGAGTTTGACTAATACGCAGTTATTAGCGAACATTTACTAACCTACTATATCGAAAGTAATTTTTTCCATAAAATTTTTAATATAAACTAATTGCTCATAAATACCTACGGATGCATATCAATAAATTAATAATTAACAGAATAAAGAAAGTATTTACAATCATATTAGTACTATTACATTCTTACTTCTCACTTTCTTGAAGAAATATTGAAAACTGGTTTATTTCTCGAAAGAGCTGCAGCTCCAGCATTTCTCCACACCACAGGCTTACGCATGGAAGGAACTGTTGTACAAATGAATAATATGAATAGGTAAAAGTAACGCTTCATAGAAACACACACACATATCGGGCGTTTTTAGCGGAATGAGAACTAGCGATATCGAAACTATGGTTTGACAGCGGAGAATGGCCAACTGTTTTGACATTTCTGTTCAGTAAGGTTTGACAAGTCATGAATCGTTTAACGCCCAAACAACGCTTCCAAATAGTGGAAATTTACTTTAAAAAAAAAAATTTTTAAATCTGTTCGCGAAGTTCGTAGAGCGAAGTGTTGAAGAATATGCCGAAAGCTTGATTTGTCATCGTTCTCAACTTGTTGGCCTTTACCCTTCGACTACGTGAAAAGTTTTATTGAAATTTTTACTACGTGAAATTTTTTACTTTCTTGGCCTACGTGCCTTTAAAATACAACTCGTGCAAGAATTGAAGTCAAATCACCTTCGTTTGCGTCGCCTTTTTGCTAATTGGGCTCATTTATATTTATTATTCAGATTTATTGGCGGAAATATTAAAAAATTGGGCTGATCCAATGGACCACGTAACTCCTAGCCGCTGCGGACATATGTCGGATCATCCTCATTCATAGCACTACAGCTCGTTGTAAGCCTTAGCTGCCTCCACAATTCTTCTCCATGCATCTCGGTTCTTAGCCAGACTACGAAAGTTGGTCACTCCTATGCTTCTTAGATCGTCTTCAACGTCATCTAATCATCGCTTCCGCGGCTATGCTGCAGCCAGTTTATGCTACCGGTGCCAAGCCCGGATAAAAGAGGCGGATTTGAGGCAATTGGGCAAACTCATCCTCAGTAAAATCAAACCTAGTGTTTAGGAGTATAGCCACGCCACACTTCTCTCAGGGGGACATAAAAACTGGGAGCTGGTCCTCCAATTTGGGGGTTGTGCTTAGGGCTGATAACCTTAATTATCAAAAAAAACACATATCACGGAATTCACACAAAGCCTCGGATGAATATATGCCGGATATCGTATTCAAAAAATAAATGCCTTGAAATTATCTACGAGATTATAATAAAAAAAAAACATTTATTTCAACAAAATTTCTGTTTTGTATTATCACTTTAAGTTCTCAAGCTCTTAAAAAACACCCTTTATGTTTGTGTAAAGACTATGAAACCGGAGATCGAAAAAAAGCGACCGAATGTGCATGCACTTTATTAAAGTGGAAGAAGTTTTATATCAGAATGCTTAAAAATATACAGTTAAATTATTTTCCGACGAGCCCATTGTCTCAGTTGCTGCAAGGAGGTTGGAACCACTAACAGCATTATAATCTAAATTTGATGTAACCCATCGTTGTGAACCACTCGACGGCGCCCATGCACTTTTTTTATTATTGTTGTCTGGTCCCATGTTGCCCTGGTTGGAAAGAGAGTCGTTTTCGATTTCGTCCTCTTCGCACAATTGCCCATTGGCAGAGGCACGCGAAACAATGCCTGGAAGAATGACTAATGACGTTTTTTGGCAACAATTATAGATTATTATTGGATTTGCACTTACTTCGCACTGTGGCCGCATAACTTTCGCGTTGCCTTTCATGATCACGTTCCTGTTCTCGTTTAGCTTCACGTTCCAAATTCGCCGCTAGAGTGGTGGAGATAGGCATGCCGACTTCAGAATGAGTAAAGCCTCTGCCAATAGGATTCGACATAGTGACATTACTGTCGTGCTTCATATGCAGCACGGATACTCCACTGTTGCCGCTAATGACTACAGCCCCATTTTCATTGCCAGAAATTTTCTCATGGGTCACTAAGTTGGCCGAGGATACTGTGCTGTTTACGTGGTTATGTACACGATTTCGTCCCAACGGCGGTGGACTCTTTTGTCTTCTGCTCTTCGAGCGCACTATGTAGCAAGTGAGTATGAATATAACAAGGATAAACACACTGATGAATGTGCTCATCATTCCTATTGAACTGGAACTCCAAGACATTTGTGCAAGTTGAACCTCTTCCAATGTTACAGTGACAGGTACAGAGGTACTTCGTGGTGGTACACCGGAATCAGTTGCTATGGCTATTAAGTGCACCTTTGATTCGTTAAGCTTCTGAAGTTGCTCAGGACGCATATAAATGCTTCCGTTAGAGTCTATTTCAAAAGGACCAGCATGTTGTCCTCGCAGCGAAAATTCCAGTTTATCATTGCGATCGCCATCTGCAGCCTCCACTTTTCCAATTAGAATACCGTCAAATGATTCAGTTTGTGAATCGGGAGGCTGTCGAAAAAAAGAAAAAGAAATTAGGTAAATCAAAACTAGGATGAATTCAAAATGTTACAATAAAAAGAGGATAGAGATACAATAATTTAGTTCTTATTAGTGTTTAAAGTTTAAAAATATGGTTTTATTTACTAGAACGCTTAGAAATAAACTTAAGATTAACAGTAAGTTTTTAAATTCTAATTTATGTTAATTTATCTGCTTGTTAGCCCATTACGTAGTCACCTTTTGACCCTTTGAGTCCCAGGGGGTATTGAAAAAACGCTGTCGAAGAATGCCAAATAGCGCAACCGCGCTTTTTCTAACCCAGTACGAAGGGATCCAAGCTGAATAGTGCTTGTTTTAATTTTATAAACAATTTTATTTCGTAATGCATTATTGCATTATTATTGAAATTGAAGTAGTAAGTTTGTTCGTATCAGTTTTCCTGTGCCTTATATTGATGACCTCGCAATGTAAGATGAGATTGAACGTAAATCATATCGACTATTGCACAGGCTGCAAGAATGAGGAGGAAAAAGAATCCGTTAGACACCTTATCTGTTACTGTCCCGCGTGGCATGCCACCAGGTTTAGATACTTTAACTCATCGTTCTTAAATGGTACTGATGACGTTAGGGATATAAGTGTCAGCCAGATCAGTGGGTTTGCACTTAAAACAAAATGGTTTAACAAGGAGTGGCAGATAAACTGCTACTGTGGTATCACAACGGTCTAAGTGAGTTGATTTAGAGACCGACAGCCACTTCTAACTATCTACCTATATTGATGATTGTGCAAGTATGTAAAATTCACTCCATTTTGGATCGTTAGATTTCGAAAATTGGTTTCACCAAGCCAATGCAGCAGCAAATTGCATCCAGTCTTTGTGGGGTCATCGAGTTAAGTCGAATATAAGAAGATGCCTTTTGGTCTGAAAACAGTCCGAGCATTTTTAGTAGATTTATGATATTATGAATTTGGTATTGGCGGATTTCATTCATGAGCGTTTTGCTGCTATTTCTACGGATGACGTTAATCTGTTCAGTAAAACTATTCCGGAGCATTTGAATATATTGAAGCGATTAGAACTAAATAAAGTAAATGCAAATTCTGTTCTACTGAAACTGGGGGACTGGGGGGATAGATAGTCATGGGGCTCGTCCGATTGAAATACAAAAGAAAGCGATTCCTTTTGGTACATTTCACGTTGGCCTTTTCGGCCTACTTTCGTTAGTTAGTTGTTCACGAAGTATGCCAATTGCATGCCTGTAATACTACGAAGAAGTGGATAAATCGCTGGAAAAATATTATGAATTTTATTACTGTCATAGGAGATGGATTGGCCATTGTGGAGTTACTTTTATATTGGAGGAATCGGGATGCTTTTTACCGGAAAACGAACGTGTAAAAAACGTCACAGGATTACCACAGGCTAACGGTCAAGCGGAGCGCGACAAAAGAATAATAAAACCTACGTTAACGAAAACTTCCGAATCTGTTCAATATTTAGATTGGCATCAACTGCTCCGTAGAATCTAATATGTATAAAATAATCAAATCTTTTATTTGGTAGTGATCAACGAGAACTTTTTTAGCTATTATATTTTTAAACAGTTGGTTTAAACAGCTGACGCACGTTTCGTGTTTTGTTTCACTGTCAAATATCTTCAGTTTGGTCTATAATTTAACTATGAATCGTCTTACAAACGAACAACACTTGTAAATCATTGAATTTTATTGTAAAAATGCGTATTCTGTTAAGAAAGTTTAAAGTCGAAAAATTGTGTTTAACGACGAAGCTCATTTTTGGATCAATGGGTACGTAAATAAGCAGAATTGTCGATTTTGGAGTGAGGATCAGCCAGAAGAATTGCAAGAGCTACCAATGAATCCAGAGAAGGTCACAGTTTGGTGCGGTTTATGGGCTGGAGGTATCATTGGACCGCACTTCTTCAAAGATGCTGCGAATCTTAACGTAACTTTGAATCGTGATCGCTACCGTGAAATGATATCCGACTTTTTTTTGCCCAAAATGCAAGAGCTTGGCTTGGCATGTGGTTTCAGCAAGACGGTGCCACATGACAGACAGCACGCGTAACAATCGACTTGGTGAGAGGCGAGTTCGGTGAACATTTTATTTCACGTTCGGGACCTGTCAATTGGCCACCCAGATCGTGCGATATAACGCCATAAGATTTTTTTTTGTGAGGCTATGTTAAAGCTCGTGTCTATTCAGACAAGCTTGCATTTCATGCATTTTTCTGATTTTACGTGTGTTTTTTTGAAAAACTTTCCTATAGCTCTTAAAAGAACACCCTATAGAATTTGATGTGTCGACAGAGCATTTGGAAGATAAACTTTTTGTTAATAGTTGTGTTCGATAACAAAATTAGCCATCACCAGTAATAAAAGCAATCAAATATTTGCTGAAGTGCAGGCGGCATACACAGTTGCACAATTTTCATGTGGGAGCTTATAGGTTTGAAGCAGTGCAACATTTTAGGTATTAGGAGTTATGTTCGCATGTAGTGGTGATTTAACTTCTGCAGTCAGGGATCGCAACAAAGCCGCCAACAAAACGTATTATGCCCACCTTAACTTGTTCAAGTCCTGGCTCTTGCCTAAATCTACAAAGCTAACTATGCACAATACCCTTAGCCCAATAAGAATGGATGATGGTACCTATAGAATCCGGTAAAACTCTGAACTAAACGATTTTACTCAGAACGACACAGCTGTGCGTTTTGTTAAAACGAAGCTCATGAGATGCCTAGGCTAGGTTATGCTACTCGTATGCCTGCTGACTGTGCCGTGACAGGAAATTTAATGGGCGTAAAGGCCAAAGGCAGACCGAGGAACCGATTAGTAGACGCAGTGGAAAACGATCTCAAGAACTTGGAAATAAGTAACCACGAAGCAAAAGCTCAAGATAGATCGCTTTGGGGAGCTTTATGAAGGAAGCTTTGACGCACCCCGCGTTGTAATGCTGTGAAAGAAGAAGAGGTCATCAATCTAAATCAAGAGTGTGAGCGAAAATCCTCTCCCAAAGACAAGAAAAAACAAAAAAGTTAACGAACGGAATATTAACGGAATAACACTTGCACAACGCCCTAGAAGAAGACATATCGACTGAGTTTGTTCTCAAATTTTTATGTTGTCCAAAAAAAATCTCAATATGTGCTTGAGTGTATAACATTTTTTGTTGTGGAAAAGTGCTCGAAATACCAGATTCCTCTTATTTACATTATCTAAGATCTGCCGGTAGATAAATATCACTTACGCTTTTGGGCACTAAAAATTCATAATGCGTCTCACGGAATCTGGGCTCCCAGTCATTTACGTCGATCACGTTCATCGTTATATCAGCTGTAATATTTGTCAAACCATCCGTGGCCATTACTTGAAATTCATGTTTTGTCATTTTTTCATAGTCTAGAGGTTTAACCAAGATCACTTCACCTAATGACCCAACACTGAAGAACTTTGAATTTACTGGATCCAGTATTGTATACTTCAAGTGCTTTCCAGGTTTGTTTGAAGGCAATGCGAGAATGCGATTTCCTACTGCCGTGTCTTCGCGTATACGCATGAGAAACTTTTGCTGCACAAAGGATAAACTCGTCATATCACCATGGGTGCCTGCTCGCGTCAACATGACCGTTGTTAGAGCATAACGGTCTGCATTGTCTATTTGTGTTGCTTTCACCACCAGTGTAGCACCGTTGATTAGGTCCGCATAGCCGATCGGCGTTAGTAAGCTAATTATGCCCGTATGAGGATTGATTCGAAAGTATTTGGTGTCTTGTGATTGAACTATTGTGTACTGAATAGGCGCACATATGCCCTCATCTTGATCGACCGCTGCGATTTGTTCAGGCCGCAATCTTAATTCGCCAGGTCGCCCATCGCTTGGGAGCTCCCCTGTGTAGGATTCATATTGAAATTTTGGATTTTGATCGTCTGCATCGGTAATCACTACTCTCAGTGTAGTGTCGGTATACTTGGGCGGACTACCTTGATCTTGAGCTCTGAGTTTCACAGTAAAGTTTTGCATAGTTTCATAGTCTAACGATTTTTTCAGTACTAGCGTGCCTTCGAGAGGGCTTAGAAACTGGACATATCCAAAATATGGTCCCGGCAATATCTGGTATTCAACAGTAGAAAACGGACCCGGCTGATCGGCGTCTTCAGCATGTGCCCCTTGCAGTATTCTCGTCCCAGGTACAGTGACTTCAGAGAGTGTCAGCGTGTATGGTGCACCAACCCAGAGTGGAGCGTTGTCGTTGACATCGATTACACGCACATTCACGGGAATCACGAAACTCTGTGGAGAAAGATGAAAGTATTAGAATTAAATCTAAAGGATTATAATAATAAGCGCATTAAGAACTGTAAATGTAAATGTAAATGTATGTGAGTTTAAAAAACAACTATTACACAATTACTGCAAATTACTTTATCTGAAAACTTTACCGATTATGAAAGATTAAGAAAAGTCTAATTTTACGATTTATAAAACAATAGCCATGACAAGGTGAGACCAGCGATAAGCGGCCAAGAACAGCAAAATCTGGGAGTCGAAGGACTACCGGCTGAGCAATTAAAACATGGCGGCAAGGAACTGGTAAGGTGCATACATCAGCTTCAATAAAAAATATGGTCG
Organism: Anastrepha ludens; assembly: GCF_028408465.1. Taxonomy (NCBI): domain Eukaryota; kingdom Metazoa; phylum Arthropoda; class Insecta; order Diptera; family Tephritidae; genus Anastrepha; species Anastrepha ludens. The sequence continues at coordinate 28,491,782 of NC_071498.1, read as the reverse complement.
GTTTAAAGCATGCCTGTAGATTGGAATTTAAGTGGGCTCTGTCCAAATGGATAATCCCGCAATCCGTGCCTATTAAGGCCGGCGGGCCAATTAGATGTCCTAAATTCAGTAGTTTTCGCGAAGCGTTGTAGGATGAGAAAAAAAACAATTAGCCAAGTGAAGTTTTGGGGATAGTTTAATATATATTTGAACTAAAAAAAAAAAAAATTGTACAATCTCCAACAATATATTGTAAGCCGAGTTATCAATAGATTCCCAGAGCGCCTGTATCCAACTTCTGTACAAGATACCACTTGCAATTTTCATCTGAAAACAAAAAAAAAAAGATTATTAATTTTGATGTAATTATCTTCTATGTGAACTAAAAAACATCCAAAAACTTTTTTTAAGCGACTTTTTTACCCAGTTGAAGAGTTTTTTTTCCTTGAAAAACCACTTTTTTTTTACCTTCCCCAAAAATTCGAATTTTACGTGTTTCTTTGTTCACATCGAAGATAATTACATAAAAATTAATAATATTTTTTTTTTTGTTTTCAGATGAAAATTGCAAGTTGTATCTTGTACAGAAGTTGGATACAGGCGCTCTGGGAATCTATTGATAACTCGGCTTACAATATATTGTTGGAGATTTTACAAATTTTTTTTTTTAGTTCAAATATATATTAAACTATCCCCAAAACTTCTTTTGGCTAATTGTTTTTTTTCTCATCCTACAACGCTTCGCGAAAACTACTGAATTTAGGACATCTAATTGGCCCGCCGGCCTTAATACGGAATCTTCTAAATAACGCGTAAAAGGATCTATCGAGAATACTGTGTGAAAAATTGAAGCTCACATCAACAAACTGAATGGAACGCCAAGTCTTGGAAGAGGTCCACGAAAGGAGAATCGTCACACACCATATTTTTGTCGGCTTTAAAGCCGCAATTGGCAGCCCAAAAATTATTTGCCTATACATTATTTGCCGCGATGTCTGAATTTGGTATATCCCCAAAATTAATACGGCTGTGCAAGATGACACTGATCAATACCAGCAGCCATGTCAGAATTGGGAAGGACCCCTCTCTCACCTTTTGATACAGAACGAGGTTTCAGACAAAGTGTCCCGCGTCTTTGGATTTTTTTTAAACTGATGCTGTATAAGATCGTGCGAGCCGTTGAACTTCATCGCTCAAGCAAAATTTATTATAAGAGCTGGCGTACGCCGATGATATTGACATCCCCCTTGCCAACAAGTGCTGCTTTGGACTTAGTAGGCAATTGAGTAGTAAAGTAAGGCGCCGGTTAACACGAGAAGGAAATGACTGGCGCGTTTCGATAAACTTGGGAAAAATCGTTTAAGCGGTTATCGCGCCAATCAAGAAGAAGCAGATAAATTCAAATGCTGCCACTGGAAGTGGAAGATTGTTTCCTTTTTCTCCGGTTGTTTACAACTGTGGCAGTATGTATTGTGAGGGATACCCATTTTGGCGGCTTGTTCTCCGATAGACCAAAAGCCAGTTATCACTGCCGTTAGTATCCAGGCGTCCCGTGGTTTCATGTTTATCAAAGTCGACGATTGCTTGAGGTTGTAGGTGGGCCATAACGTTCTGCTAATGTTCTATTTCGTCTGGTCTTTCCATTTACAATCCGCGATTCGGAGGTATTTTAGGGAAATTATATTCTTTACTGCACCTAATGGTGTGAATACCGATTTCGCAAGAACGTTATTGATGGCAGATCCCCCTCTTGCCAGTTCATCTGCTTTTTCGTTATCTTCAATGTTCCGATGTCCCGAGATTCAAATTAAGGTAACTTTATGGTTTTCACTCAAGGTGGTGAGGCTATTCCTACTGTGTTCCACCACTTTAGAGGTTGTTGTAGCAGAAACTCGTGTCTGCATTGCAGCTTGGCTATCCGAAAGAATAGCGATATTGCCCTTAAAAAGAAATCTGCGATTAGTAGCCTACAGGCTACCCCAATTGGCAGTACTTCCGCCTGGAAGACATTACTGGTATTAGGGAGACGCACAGATTTCTCCATTTTAAGTCTGTGAGAATATATACCAGCTCCATTTTACTGCCATCTATATACATAGACTGTAGTGTCGCAGTTTTAAGTCGACTCCGAAAAGCAGATATCTCTTTATGAGGAGCTTTTTCATGGCACACTTCCGAATCTATGCACCAACCCATTCGGTGAAGGCGGGACAATAAAGCAGCAATTTTATCACTTAAGCTACTTTGACTATTCAATCATTAGATATGAGTTTTTGATTTTGAAATCAATAGCGTTCTGAAAAACCTACAGTTCTTGTTTGGAAGGAAGAATGCATTTACTGACTTAGGTATTTCAACTTTGTATAAAGACGTTCTTTATCAAATTTGAAGAGACTTTTCATGGTGCAAGTATTTATCGGTGCTTATTAGATATGTTTGTATTTTATGTTAAAAATGCATTTGGATATTTAATGCCGGCCTTGCTATTAGAAACAATTTTTCCATCAATGATATTGCATGTATGAGCAAATATGGATTTATACATTTGTTAGTGTATTCTATACTTACAGGATCTGTAGATCGACGCCGCGTACAAATTACATTGACATATACTGAAGAGGGACCCCGCACTCCTTCTTTGTCCAATTCCACAGCCAATGACAAATCTTTAGTTCCAGTTACTATTTGTATTGGCGTATCTTTCTCGCGAAGCGACAAGTCAATATCTCCTTCGTCTATGTCGGGGTTTCCATTTATACGCAATTTTCCAATATTTGCTCCTACTTGAAGATCTTCATTTGCAAAGAAACTTTCTGCTGAACCGCCGCCTTCGAGATAACACCGTGAATCCGTTATAGCGCCTGTTATGGCTAAAATACAATTTTTTAGATAGATTTTAAATATAAATGTGCAACAAAAATACTAATAATTATTAATAGTTTTATTAATATTCGAAACTATTGTGGTAAACTTATGTACAGTCAGAGTCAAAATAAAGTGTACGCCACATATTGATAAGTGCTGACTATGTATTTATTTGATTTGTAATTTCAATTATTTTTTTTTTAAACATTATTAAGAATAACAATACCATATAAAGCATTTGTTTAAAATTTTGAAAAAATTCGGCAAATCTTCATCAAAATTCCTAATTCTTTACTCAGAATTTTTAGAAAAATTTCAATTATGCAGTTTTATAGACCATTAAATTGGTATAATAAAGTGCAAGCTTCAAGCAGATCAAAAATCACTCTGATTTTTGAGAATTTTTTCCGGAAACGGTCTTCTGCATTTTCTCCATTTAACGACTACTCCACATTTTTTTATATGGAAGAAAACACCCAACAACGCCAGCAGTGTTGGGCACAAAAAAAATCAAAGTAATAGAACATTTTCTTACTTTGGTAATGACAAATTTCCATGCTTTTTCATATTAATTAATATTTCTTTGCTCCTGTATATTTACATATAGTAATTTTTATTTAATAACAGAATTAAAAGGAAAATATCGAAAATATATACAAGGATATCCATTTGGTGGTTTCTTTTTAAAACATAGCCGTTGAGATGAAAATACTTTTCGTCAGAATAGATGATTTTTCGAGCAAAATCGTTGCCCAATATTTTCCAACTTTGTTCAAGTGTAAAGTGTTTCCTTTAGTTCTGCGGACATATGAAACGAATCTTCCGTCAAGATTATCAGCAGGAAAGCGAGGGGGGGGGGGGGGGGGGAAGTAGGGGAAAGTGAGAGAGCAAAATGACATTTCATTTTGAGGAGAAGTTGCAAGTTGTTACTGGATAAATTTTTACTTGTAAGTGAGAAAAGCAGCTGATCGCAAAGTAAAACTAAGCACGAATTAATATTTGTGAATTGGGTCAAAACTCTAAATTTAAATAGAAATGGTGGTTAAAATGGAGAATGTAAGTAAGTAAGTAAGTAAATATATTTTAGATAAAATGTATAAAGTTTATTTGAAGTCATATATTAAATAGGAATCGGCCAATGATATAGAGGTACGCACTTCTGAACCACAGCCTCCAGTCACCGTTGCTGCAGTTTCCGAAATACAAATCGAAAGTATTGAAGGTATCTTTTGAGTTTTATGCTTTACTTCTTGGTCATTAACTAATTTGGCAATAGGAAGCAAGGGAAATATGAAGACAGCTGTGATTGCCACAACAATAAAATTACTAATGGAATTCGAATTTTCTTCACCTGACAGCGATAATGAAATGGAATAAATTGACAATTGTGGACAAAATAAAATCATGGGATGCTTTTTATGCTTGCTCCTGCATAAAATGTATGTACAATCAGCTCTTTGTAAAAATTGCAAATTATTTTTGGATATTTTTCACCTTGAGAGTAAATTCGCGGAAATCAAGTTACTAGCAAGTTACTGAATAATTTTTACATGAACAGACCTACTATAAAAACATAACAAAAATAGGATTAAAAAACCACCATATGGACCACCCTTCTTCTTCTTCTCAGCGTCACAGTCCTTGGTGAACCATTGCTTCCTTCACAGCTTCTTGCCATCGATCTCGATTTACAGCCACTTCCTTCTAACATTGCATGCGCATATTCCTAAGATCAACTTCCATACCTTCTAGCCACCTTTCCCTCGAGCGTCCCTTAACTATCTCGTTGATCGCTCCCTTAGCATTCTAGCCCCATGTCCCAGCCATCTAAGTCGTTGAGACTTAATAAATCTTATTATATGATAGTTTATTTCTTAACTATGTCTTCCAGTTCGGCATTGTGCCTAATGCGATAAGTGCCATCTGCCAGTCTAAGCGGACCATAGACCTTTCGGAGCACTGTTCTTTCAAAGGACATTCGCTGTTTTGTTTCGTTAGCTTTCAGTGTCCATAGTTCACTGCCATATGTAAGCACAGGTCGTATCAGTGCTTTATACGTTCTTTATTTTTGCTCGCGCGATAATATTTTAGATCCGAACAATTTTAGATTAGCATTATATGCTTTGTTTGGGGCCCAAAAAGCTGGCCAAAAGTCGAAAAAAAAGTTTCTAGATAGAGTTTTTTTGTCTTTGGGTTGGCTACAGTAATGCCTTGAGTAGTGAAAACCGTTCATAGCAACGTCCTGTACCCTAAGTATCCTCTGTATTTTCAGTCGCAACGTGGCCTTCGTTTGAGCATCGTATTACTGTCGCTGAATAGTGAAAGTTGTACACATTTGAAAGATTTTGTAATGGAGTAAATTGAACAAAACCAAATGGAATCATCTTCGGAAGGTTAGTAAAATACGAGAAATCTTTAGTACATATCAATACCTCGACACAAAATTTTTAGCTGCAGCAATACGTAGATACATTTTTTGCAATTTTTTTTATAAAATTTGAGTTTTTAAACTTTATAGTAATACAACGCCGTCATATGCTGCTTTGAAACCTATTAAAGGTTACTCAAAAAAGTAATGGTTACTGAATAAAACAAGATTCAGCTTTCTACCACTTGCTACCTTGCGACCCCGAAAACATATAAATTTACATGCATCTTGATTATGTTCTTGATTATACGCTATTTCACGTGAGGGGGTGGCCAATAGGGGTGGAAGGGGGTGGATTTTCAAAATTTTAAGATCAAATTCGTAATCAGCGACCCCGACAACCCCCGAGTAAGAAATTTTGAATCAATTACTTAATTTTTTGAGTTTTGGCCAGCTTTTCGGGAATCGGCCACACTGTGCGCCGTAGCCGAATGGGTTGCTGCGTGACTACCATTCAGAATTCAGAGAGAGAATGTCGGTTCGAATCTCGGTGAAAGATCAAAATTAAGAGAAATTTTTTCTAATAGCGGTCGCCCCTCTGCAAGCAATGGCAAATCTCCGAGTGTATTTCTGCCATGAAAAAGCTCCTCATAAAAATATTTGCCGTTCGGAGTCGGCCTGAAACTGTAGGTCCCCCCATTTGTGGAACAACATCAAGACGCACGCCACAAATAGGAGGAGGAGCTCGGTCAAACACTAAAAAAGGGTGTACGCGCCAATTATATATATATATATGCTTTTTTGGACCACCCTATATGCCTGTATACACCTATATACACTTAATTGATGTGCTAATCCTTCGTTGGGTTATGGCTGATTCTTACTCTAATTTGTGATGTGCGTCTTGATGTTGCCCTACAAATGGTAGGACCCCAATACACTCCCACACAGAAATACGCTGAGAGATTTGTCAGTACCCTAGGGGGGAGGGGCGACCGCTATACAAAAAAAACTTTTCTCTTATTATTTACAGTGGATTTCGAACCAAAGACAACCGACTACAGCCGTCGTCAAATTATCAAATTATCTTCAGCAGGAAATTGCAGTCACCCCTTGGCTTTATACTATCTTAATTTCTCCTTCCTTGCAAATTTTCAGAGATATGTGAAAACCAAAATCTGATTATTACCGTCAATATGAAAAATACAAAAAACCAGTGGTGATCGGTAGCAAGCTGATTGGACGATACGATTCAACTGAATCTGGGGTTTTGCCAGATTTGAGGACCATTTTAATTTGAGCCACTTTCCATTGGGCAGGAAAATTTCCAGTTAATATTTTTATTTAACATTTTTTTGGGGAAAATATTCATCTTATACGATTCTTTAAATTAGTAGAACATATCCCCGAATTTACCATATACCGCATGTATTTTTTTACACAGTTTTTGCTTTTGCACGCTTCTCTAAAGAACGTACATATCTGCCATATAAAAAAAGAGTTGGGTATACCCAGCATGCGCTGCTCTGCTGTTAATGCAAAGTAATTTATTCTCACGCCTTAGGGCACACTATATTTTTTGTTTTTCTGTCATCAACACAAACAAAATGCATAACAATCGGGAGGGTGTATATATATAACGGATAGACAAACAAATACTCATTTTTAAATATTAAACGAGGAGACGTCGTTCAGTTAAGTAAAAAGTGGAAGATAACAACACCTGTAAATAGTACATACATACACATAAATATGCCTCCGATAATTTAAGCTATACAGAAGGTTTGCTTTATTGTTTTTATATTTGTACACGTACTTATATACATATATGCTCAAGTCGAGCAGCGTCGTGTACTCTGCTAGTCTTATACCAAAAAAGAAAAACAAAAACAAAATTATATTATTAATTATATAACACTCACCATCGGCGTTAAAAAACACCAAAGACATGCCAAAGAAATTAATTGTCCATTGATAAGTAATCTTCATTTTCTAATCGAACTGCGTTCAAGAAGATATTCCGTCAGCAATGAGAGTAATCATCAAACCATTAACACTAGGGTAAACTGCTTGCGCTGTCGCTGCTTATGATGAGTCCGATTAAGATAAACGATCGTTGGTCGTATAGTGTATGAATTAAACATTCTAATTTTTATGCGATAGCTATTTTTTATGAAATAGATTTATGTACGTTTGTAGGTTAAACGTAAAGTTAATTTTCAACGAAGTCACTTTGTTATTAGAACCATTTATTCATTTTTCACTTTTATATTCATTATCGTTCATGTTTGCTGCTTAAGACATTTATTAATCTGTACACTTGACTTCTTCAAATGGTACAATTTTTTTGTAAAGTTTTATATTTAATAATGTTTTGCGAAAATGAAAAAACAGAGCATGCAGATATTTTATTTATTTTGTTTTATTTCATTTCTCAACATAAAATACAAAAAAGTGTTCACTCATTTCACATACAGAGAATTCCCGCCTCAGCTTAAAGTGAGTGACTGTATGTACATATGTACATATATTCCCTATGTACTTACAAATATATAATTTATATATATACATACATACATATGTACACATGCAGATACACATCATTGTAATACAAATCGCTTTTACACAGCTTGCGTTTGTTTAATTAAACTAAAAAAAAAAAAAACAAATCAGTTGCATATAAATGTTTGTTTTATTTTTGAGGGCACAGATTACAACAAAATTTCTTAAATTAATTTTCATACATTTTCTTTTTTCTATACACACAAATACGTATGTATGTATGCAAGTATAAACTAAACATAGCTGAGAGTTTTATAAAACCCTTTAATCTACAAAACAATAAAGTACACATTTTTTTTTGTTAGAAAACAATTAAGCTTTTGTCAAAATTTCGTTAGCTCCAACACAGCTTAGCATTTGGCTATACACGCACAATAATTCCGCAAAAAATATTTGATTTTATTTATTTCAGTTAAGCAATTCTCCTTAAATTTGTAGCTCCTTCGTCTTCGTTAACTATACATACGAGTATGCATATGTATGTATGTTTATGTATGTGTTTATGCATGCCCGTACGTATAATTGAAACTATGTTTACACGTAAACGTTGTCGTGACGAAAGCCAAAGGGTGGCTTGACCGGAAGTCAGTAGCATTCAAAAGAGTCATTCACCTGGAACATTTTTAACATTTAGTGAAGGCTCGAAAATACTGACCAAACAGCTACCAAGAGTAATACCGCTTTATGATTTTTGAATTACGTGTCGTTGTCCGCGCTGCTTTTGGTAATAAAAACAACTGCGATTTGCACATAACAATTAATGGTTTAAAAACTGTGTTTACACTTTTCTTAGCCACAATAACACAATGAGCACTGCGTACATATGTGCGTATGTATTTACATATTGCACATGTATGTACATTCAAAAATTATTTTAATCAAAATATAAAAATTCGATTGTAATATAGTTTGATAAACTACTGGAAGAAACAAAAGTCCGCAAGACCGTCAAGACCGTACTTTCTAAACCGTTGCTACATCGTTGCTACACCGTTGCTCAGAAAAGACATACTGAACTTTAATATTGCAACTAAACAAGGGATACCCTCTTGCTGCGAAATAACTTGCCGGTTACGCCTCAACGCGTCAATTTGTATGCCAGTAGAGAATGTTTAGCTTAAAAAGTACACTATGAATATTTGTTGAGGTTTGTTACAAACTCATGCTCGCTGCAAATTAGATGCAGAGTGAAGCTATTAGGGGATGTATTTAAAAACAAACAAAGATTGGAATACAATTCTAGGAAATTAGGCGAGTTATACGTACATATAAGTATTTAATGTATTCCTTCATTTTCTCAATATAATTTAATTGACAGTCACATTACGACGCTACAAAGTGGTAGAAACTCTTAACTTGTAGAATTGTACAGTGTACAGGCCCACATAATAAATTGGAGAAGAAGCTCCACCGGCTCTAACAGGTCGTTAGTAGTAAAAAGTTCGGCTCATAGAATACTGCAATTATTTCTTGAATTGGGTGATGTGTCAATTCACACATCAATCCGAAATGTATTAACTATTAATTAAAAGTATTTGTGGGATTTCATTTCGAAGCTCTAATATTAATTTTATCGGTAATACACCTTGGGTACTATACCTTCCTGAACGCATCTTTTTTAATTTTTTGTTTGTGATTTGATTTTGATGGTTGAGCGCAGCTTTGTCTTCAAGGCGATGTCCTAGAGTAAGACAGGAAATGATGCTTAAATGCATGGTGAAAAGATTTTTAGAGGTGTGCTCTTACTCCACTTGAACGTTATTCGGCTCTAAGCGAATTTGACAGAATTAGTTGACGAGCTGTCGTCACTTGGGATGTGAATGAAAAATGTTTTAGTTTGAGATATTGATTTTATTCAAAATTATTTTATAGTTATAATTAATAATTATTAACAGTTAGACTCTGACCACTATGAGCGCACAAGAGAGAGTCCCGTTGCCCCTTTTGGCTGCGAGTTACAAGCCTACTTGGCGAGAGTGGTGAGTAGCGTGGTGAGTACCCATCTATAAGCCAAGTATGCTCATCAAGTTCATATATGATAGTAGCATTAAGCTAAGTACTACACATTGATCAAGTACATTTCTCATCTCCTCCCTTTATAATAATATACAAAGGTCAAAATAAAGATTTTCATCACTCAAAATAATTTCTTTTATGTTTTTCAAAAACAAAATTGGATGAAAATTTTTCCTTTTCAAATTTAATGCAATTTTTTATATCTTATATCTTATATTTTAATACTTTCTGTTTTTTAATCCTGCCTAAGGGGCTTAATGGCTGCTTGCGTTTTTTTCTTATACAAACATTTGTACATCTAAGTATCCTTCTTTTTGAAGCCATTCTGCAAAATTTAAAAAATTATCGACTAAACTTAAATTTAATTATAAAATTTGTGTTTCAATCGTCACCCGACATGACCGCGTTTATGTATTTGTAGCTTAAATGACTTCATGCCTTTTACTTAGTCATAATTTATTTCACTCACAATTTCAAGTAATAGTAATTTAGTAATTTTTTAGCTTCTGAATAAAATTTATTTTAATTTCTAAGCTTCGATATTTTCCACTTTTTTTTCATATTCAAATTTTTTTTTTCTGTACCCAGCACTTCGAAATCTTTCGCAAATGACATGACCAATACGCTGATTTTGAGCTGAATTTGCTTAGTAGCGAAGCGCTCAAATGGCACTATACTGTGCTTAAGGATACATGCAAGGTTGCAGCTTTACATTTGTACTTATGTATCATACATCCTAAAAATCATGCAAGATCAAATTTCCTAGTGGGTAAGTATATTTCTACTTACTTACTTATGTACTTAACTTCACGTAGTATATGTATGAATGTGTATATGCATACTTAGTTATAAATTTGTTCGTCACCGAAGGGGAACATTTTTCCAAGTGGGCCTTATTCTTATGTGTGTGAGCTATGATTTTTGGGAAAGACTATCTAAGCAAACTAAAGACTCGCCACCAGCAAAGTTTTCCTCCGAGTTGCATTAGCTGTTACCGTAGGCTGCATGTACATGTATGTGTGCATGTATGTATGTATGTTTGTATGTACATACGTGATTTAGAAATGTTTCCACATCACTCCTCAAGCGTTTCAAATGTTTCTGTATATTTCTTTCGTCTGTGTAGTTGTTGTTGGCAAATAAGTAAAAATGTACGTTAGTTGGTAAGTGTGTTGAAACGGCGCACGCGCGAATGTTTACCTCAATGAATTTATGATGATTTGCATTGCTTTACTTGCAAGTGTATATGCGTATGTGTGTGTGTGTGTGTATGTAAGTATATTCCATAAGTGAAAACTCCGAACTAGTAAAAAATTTCTAGTTCACGATTTTGATAGTGCGCAGACACACACACATACATATATACGTACTTGTGTGTGGAATCAAAAATAATAATCAAATTCTATTTAAACCAATTTTTTGCTCAAATGCAATCATTCACATTTTTAGAAGTTCATTTTTAATTTGCAAACCTACAATAGAGTTCGATTTCAAATAGAAATTCGTTAAAAGTTTTTTTACCTTATTTTAATATTTTTATGAAAAATTGTCTTAAAATGGGAAATTTCTTTAAATAGCTGGTGAAAGAGGAGTTAAAGAAACACATATATATACATATGTATATATGTACAGTCTAATCTTGGTAATTCGGACACTTGATAATTCGGACAGCGCGGTAATCCGGACACCAAAACGTTTTCTATTGAAGTCTCTGTAATCCGGACACCACGTATTCATGTACCTCTAAAATTCGGACACTTCTTTATTTTCCAGTGAATATGCTGAAATAAAAAGGAATTCCGTTATTTTTTATTTTATTTTATAAAGGGGACTCCCCTGCTAACTACTTTGCGTGAATAGTGCGTTTAAGTGCTCGTCAGGCTCCTAGTTCATATTCATAAGCATATTTGCGTAACGTGTAGTTCAGTAGCTAATTTCAAACATTAACTCCATAATTTCTTTAACTGTGGACTGTATAAATTTAACTATGGCACCAGCAGCTAAGAAAAAACATACGTTTTTAACGATAGACCAGAAAAAAGAAGTTCTTAAGAAACTAAGTGAAGGACAGTCAATTCGACAGCTAGCTGTGCAATACAATGTAGGTAAATCTACAATTTCGGACATAAAATCAAGTGGATTAAAGATTGATAGGTAAGAAACGAAAACATTTTTTAAGAAGAGTTTACACTCCTTTGATTATATTTTGCAGTTACATTGCTAGAACAGAATGTGGCCTTGGAAAGCATAAAACTATGCGACCTGCGGAGTTTGAAAAGATGGAAGACCACTTGTATAAATGGTTTGTAAACGCAAGACGAAACAATGCACCGATTTCCTCGGAAATCATCAAAGAAAAGGCCAAACAATTCTGTTCCCAAATTTACGGACAAAGTGTGGAATTTGTGGCTGGTAATGGTTGGTTTAGTAATTTTCGCTCCCGATATGGAATTAAATTCTTAAAAATATCTGGCGAAAAACTTTCCAATGATTCTACTGCTGTGCAACCCTTTATTGAAAAATTGCGAAAGAAAATTGCAGGAATGGGCATTACGTATGATCAGGTTTATAATGCAGATGAGATTGCTTTGTTTTGGAGAAAACTTGCAGAAAAAAACCTTGCATTGCATAATGAAAAATCCGCACCCGGGCGCAAAATTGGAAAAGAAAGAGTAACACTTCTAGTTTGCTGTAATGCAACCGGAGAACATAAACTTCCATTATTCATGATAGGGAAAGCCAAAAACCCCAGAGCGTTTAAAAAAGTAAACTTTCCGCTTGGGTACTCCCATACCAAAAATGCTTGGATGACAGAGCAAATCTTTAAAAATTGGTTTGAAAACTCATTCGTTAAAGAAGTAAAGCGTTACTTAAAGGAAAAGAATTTACCAGCCAAAGCCATTTTACTGCTAGACAATGCAACTTGTCATCCCCAATCACTGTCGGATGCCGATAAGGACATATATGTTATGTTTTTGCCACCAAACTGCACGGCTCTTATACAGCCAATGGACCAAAATGCTATCCGAATTTTAAAGACAAACTATCGGAAGAGTTTTTTGTCTCTACTTTTGTCCAGCCCAACGAGCAATCTCCCGGAATCTTTAAAAAACTTTACATTAAAAGATGTGGCTTTTTTATCGTCTAATGCTTGGAAAAATGTGGGTGAACGCGTGCTCAGAAAATGTTTTAACAAAATTCTTTATGACGAAGAATGGGACTCAGATGATGATTTGCCTCTTGCGATGCTACGGCCCAGCAGCTCAACTAAAATAATTGATCTTCTTGTTGAAATATCCCCTGATGTATATAATGATAACGAGATTACTGAGTGGTTGAATGACGACACTGATTTCGATATCAACGAGATTGAGGAAGAAGATAACGAGAACAGCCGTCTTGACGAAAATGAAAGTCAAGATCGTAAAATTTCGCACTCTCAAGCTATTGTCGCGTTTGATAGTTGTATTAAATATGCAGAGGAACAGGAATTTTCATCCGGAGACATTTTAAAACTTGTGAGTCTCAGAGATATTGCCTTCAGAAAGAGAAATGAAACAAAATTGCGGCAAACGAATATATTGAATTATTTTACGGCCGAATAAAAACTAATATATGTACATATAACTCATTGAATATTAATCAATTTAAGATTAAATAAAAGTTTATTTCATTTAATTACTGATCTACTGATTTCTATTAAATTTTTTACCCACTCGATAATCCGGAAAATTCGATATTTCGGACAACCTCTGGTATTTAATTGTCCGAATTATCGAGATTATACTGTATATAGTTTTGGTAAAATATACTATAGTCATTTATGCATGTACATACATACATATGCATATATTTACATACTTATGTATTATAATGAATCTGAAGGCAGCGAAAGCTCTACAGGAGGTGGAACAAATTCTCAAAGAGTGCTTGCCTATTAAAAATTTGCCTCATACATGTGCGCTTATATAGGCAAAGCGCGGGGGAATTGTGCTTTATTAAGAGCAAGAAACATTTGACATTACTCGTAGAAATCACAACATTTGACCAAAACATGGCACAGATTTGAGAATGATAGACAAAAATATTGCGCCATCCTAGTCGGCCCGTCAGCACAGAAAATAAACAAATGAAAAGAAGAGTAAGAATAAGGTAAAGAAGAGTACGAGTTAGCGAAAGCCATAACCATACATACATACATATGTTTGAATGTAATACTTCTACATACATATATTGTCAGCATCAACAAGTGCAGTCAGCAAACATTACAGCACAAATATACAAGCTGGCGCAAAATTAATCACGTCAATCATATTTAACAATAGTGAACTGAACAGCTGCAGTATACAAGCAGACAAGCAATGGAGCGCGTAAAGGTCAGAATAAAGATTTTTATCAATCAAAATCAGTTTTTTATTTAGTAAAAATTTTATTTAAAAAAATGGGATGATTAATTTTGCGCCACCTGGTATAAAAAAAAAAGAAAAGAAAAACTGAGTATGTCGGATGTCTAAAATGACACGAGTGAATTATCGCGTGAATGTATTGATCACATATATGTACTTATACATATTCACAGACACTAATGCATGTAAAACCTGTGCATGCGCAAAAGCTAGGGCTAGCTTAGGTTTTTGTGGCTGGCCGTTTCGAACAGCCAACTCACTTAGAGGAACTCACTTAGAGGGATAGGGATAGTCAGTAATTTTTTGTTGCTAGTCAATTGCTTTAATTTACAAAAATAAAAACAGCATTAATACATCATATGAGCCGTTTTCTTTGAAAGTGGTGTAAGTCCATTTTATATTATATGGAGATATTTAAGGGTTCGCATTTGAATGGTTTGAAAAATATTGGAATATGTTAAAGCACTGATTTTATGTTTTTTAAATATAAAATTGATTTAAATTTATAATGTAATCATTTTTTAAGTGTAATTAACAAAAATGTATACTTTTAATGACTTCAGAAGGACTTACACCTCTTTCAAAGGCAGCAAAAAGTAAAAAGTGAGTTGTTTTCTTTGAAAGTGGTATAAGTCCATTTTGACAAAAAATTAATATAGTTAATGATAAAACAATGAAAATTTTAACAGATTTTTTTGGAAAAAGTTTATAAATATAAAGTTGATAGTAAATTGTATTAATTTTTATTATTAACTAATTTTTTGTCAAAATGGACTTACACCACTTCCAAAGAAAACGGCTCATATTTCGACTTGACTTTAGCAAAATTTCAAAAAAAAAAATTAATAATTGTAAAAGTTATAGCTGTTTGTGTGGAGCCCGTTACTCCAGAAGTCCCTTGCGGTGATCATCAGATCATCAGATGAGATTCATCTAATTAGAATCAATCGGACAAGAGAAATTAGTTTTATTAATAGATAATCTTAAGCTTGATCGAAGCTATTTTTTAAAAATTATCAATATGGCGGCCTCAGGAAATAATTTTCAGATTTTCGAGAAAAAAACCGGCAATTAATTGTTTAAAAAAAATCGAAATTTTGAAAAAAAGTCCTTCGTTCAGGCACGAGTTTTTTACGTTTTTCAAATGTAGTATACATTTTACTGAAATCTACCAAACGGGTTTTAAGTTGCATTGATCACCAGTTCAAAAAACATTGTTTCGCATTTAAAGTTTTGCTATCGATTTATGCAGAGTTATACGAATTATTAAACTTACTTACACTGTGTTTTCTATTCCTGGGCCATATAATAGTTCTTCAGCCATCATAGCAGCTTCCAAAATATGGATTTGCTGTTGCCTACGTAGCATTCTACCTTCTCGAGTGTTATCGTTAGCGCGCTTATCTGCTACTTTCATACGTGCAGCATCTGCAGCTGCTGCTGGGCACTTGCTCTCGAATGCTACGGAGCGCCCGAGCGCCCTTTGTTAATTGTTGAATAACTCGAAAAGTATTTAGCGGATTCACTTCAAATTTTCGCACAATATTCTTAAGATATTATACTTTAAGAAAATGCAAAAAAGGAATTCTGACTACCCCTAATCCCTTAGTCCATGAAGGTCCATTGTGGTGCCACTGTGCAACCACGGTATCCTTACTGTTTATTTAACCATTTAGACTCTCTTATGAAGCGTAGGATAGGTTTTATTCCAACACCGGATAATTCCGTAAGAGAGTCAAAATGGTATTTTCCTAACAACTTGGCTCTACTCCTGGCTAAAGCTGGACAATTACAGACGAAGTGTTCTACTGTTTCTTTCTCGTCTCTACAACTTCTGCAGTATTCATGAGAAAATACTCATAGCATTAGAAGAGTGACTACTTAACAGCCAATGACTGGTGACGCAAGCCCTGACCTTCGAGTTGTCCTCCCTTGAGAGGTTGAGCAATTCTTCTGACCTTTTGTTGTTGTTGTTGTAGCAGTATACTTCACCCTGCCAGTGGTGTGTAGATTACTGCTCATCTTCGTTTAGCTCATCTAACGGTGGGTCCAATAAACTTGCCGTTTCGACTGGTTGGGTTAAGAGGGAGAGGGATGTAAGATAAGTGGGTTTGATAGGCAAAGGTGGTTAGTGTCGTGTAGGGTGCCTTCACATGCTGGATGTATGTTTAGTATGTCGGGGTAAATTCTGGATAAGTAGGAGTATAACCTGCTACAGTAACCAGAACGTAATTATGCCAAGGCTTCTGAGCTTTTGTTATCTATTATTTGTGGCCAAATTAGCCTGGTTGTAACACAAATATTCTATTCTCTCTGTGACCTATTGACCTTTTGAAGAATATTATTTTTTAATCCTTAATTTGCATGTTTTCAAGCAGTGAAAGATTAGTAACTTTCTGGCTAGCTCATCGACTTTGCAATTTCCTTCAATATCTCTATGTCCCGCCATCCATATAAGGCTGACCTTGACGACGGTGCTAATATCATTTAGAGCTGTCGGGCATTCCTGAGCAACCTTTGACGTAGTAGTCAATCTCATAATGAAGCAATATGAACCGTTTACATATAAGATTTTAGTGTTGAGAATGCAATTGAAGTACATGGTGGTAGTTTTCTCCACTAGAAGTCGTAAAACCATTATTCTGAGGTAGATGTCACACAATGTGGATACGTGCAAAAATTCACATGTGTTCCAATTTTCTACACCAGATGTCGCATTGTGATATGGTAACAAAGGCCACAATTTGGTGCGAGACTTGGCTGAGATTGTTTCACAAAGGTAAATAAGATTCATCATTTACGATGTTAGTGTCACGGAGTTCATTTTTGGTGATTTTTTATACCAGTTTTGCGCTGCAGAAGCGTAACCGATTGGGTGGTGCGAAAAATATGTCAGTCTTAATAATCTCAAAATTATATAAGTACATCTGTATGTACATATATACGTATACATCGACATCAACAACATTAGCTTCACAGTCTTTGGCTGACCATAGCTTCCGCAGCTATATTCCTCCATTTAACCCGATCATTAGTCAGCTCCTTCCAATTGGCAGCGTTCATTGTCACTGTCTTTGCTGTGATATGCTTTCTAGTAGCTTTATTTCTTGGCATTCTGCTCATATGACCCAACCCTCTTATTCGTTGACCCAATTTCTCTTTTCATAAGTATATCGAGCTCTTCGCTATATCTACTCGATACGCGCCACCTGTGATGCAGTGTGGACCATATATTTTTCTGAGTATTTCCCTTTCGAAAGTTAATATATGTATGTATGTGTTATGATGCTTTAAGGGCCCATGCGAAAGAATTGCCCTGATTGGTGAATTATGCATTCAAACATTCTGCACTCTTGTTAACAGTTGTGATATACATAAATATAAGTATTGGCGTTTACTCCCATTATCGGTGCTTGGCCCCGAGCTTCTCCTCCAATTTGTGGTGTGCGACTTGATGTTTTTCTACGGTTTTATGTCGCCTCCGATCGGCAAATGGTTTTTGTTTTATGAGGAAATACATACATATGAGGTGTGTTCAAAAAGTATCGCGAATTTTGTGTTTTTTTTTTTTAATTATTTATTAATTCATTAATATCTATTTGGTCCCCATCAAAGTATCCCCCTGAGATATTATGCACTTGTGCCAACGTTTTTTCCAATCTTCGAAACACTTCAAAAAATCATCTTTATCTCGTCAATCGTACCGTTTTCTGGGGGATTGCTTCGCGCAAATTGCACATAACTTGCAGGTAATATTCCTTATTGACCGTTTTACCCTGTGGCAAGAACTCATGGGGCACAACGCCCCTGAAATCGAAGAACGGTAAGCAAAACATTTACATTCGACCGAACTTGGCGCGCTTTTTTCGGTCTTGGTTCGTGCGGCAGCTTCCATTGAGATGATTGAGCTTTGGTTTCCACGTCATAACCATAAGCCCACGATTCGTCACCATTTATGACAATCTGGAGCAAATTTGGGTCCTCGCGGACAGAGTCCAACATCTCATTAGCAATGTTCTTGCGATGCTACTTTTGGTCGAAATTGAGAAGTTTTGGTACGAATTTTGTGGCGACCCGTCTCATGCCCAAATCATTGAAAAAATCGAATGGCACAAGCCAATCGATATGTCTAGGTCATCAGCAACTTCTCTAACGGTGATTCGACGATTGGCCAATACCATTTTTTTCACTTCATCAATTTTTTCGTCTCGGGGCTTCGAATCTGTGAAATACTGAATGGTAGTGGATATTTCAGTTAATAAGTGAGGACTTGCATAAACATTTGTCATGCAACTTTTCTAAATATTTATAAAAATGTACAGCTTTAATTTTAAATGAACCCACGTTGTGAATAATTTGACTTGTGATTGAAAAGCCTTTGCATCATATACATACATACATTCACTCACACCTTATTTGATACAGATACGATTTCTTTGTAAAGTGTATTTCATAATATTTTGCGAAAATGGAAAAACAAAAAATGCAGATATTTCATTTATTTTGTCTTATTTCATTTCTCAACATAAAATGAAAAAAGTGTAATGCAAAAAAACTAAAACAAACTTTGTTGGGTATCCCCTGCTTGAAGTCTAAGTGACATGGAGTCAACCAATTTTTTTATGTATTCTGGACTAATTTGGTTCCATTATTCAGGTGTCGCCTTTTTAAGCATTTACGATTTGCTATGGATTTCATATTTTCTTATATTTGTCTTCAAAGCCGACCAGAAATTTTCGATGACGTTCAAATCCAGTGGTTGTGCAGGAGTTTCAACAATGTGGGAATATTTATAAACAGGGTCCGGCACGCGAAGTGTAACCAACTTCAGACCGCTCGCGCAGCTGATGCACGGACATCAGCCGTCTGTTAGTTGGCTAAATGACAGTCCGAAGTACATATTGTTTACAGCGGAAGCATTTTGGCGAGAGTAAACGCGAACAAAGAAAATCAGTTATGGATTTCAAACGTAAAAGTGTGATTGCATTATATTTGGCTGTTCGTGAGTTCGAGCACCTTAAAGTAAATAAAGTTGTTGTTTATCGCACCATTATTCGTTACAATGATACTGGTGAAGAAGCGGCTTGAGCGAAATCCCCGACGAAGTGTCAATCAAATGGCGAAAGAACTGAAAATATCTGACCGTAGCATCTGCCGCAATTTTGAGAAATGATCTCAAAGTGAAGCCTTACAAGATCCAGAAGGCGGTGGATCTCACACCAAAGCAGCAACAAGTCAGATATGAGAGATCGAAGGAGTTGCTTCGCTTGGCCGAAAGCGGTGAGTTTCAGAACATTGAGTTTTCTGACGAGAAAATTTTTCAAATTGAGCAATTCGTAAACTCCCAAAACGATAGGGTTTATTTGAGCGACCGTTCATATGAGAATTTGAGTAATCGATTGGCCACCAGGAGGCAGCACCAACCACAGATAATGGTTTGGGCCGCTGTAATCGCAGATGGGCGCTCTCTCTCCGATTTCATTGAGCCTGGCGTCAAGGTAAATGCAAAATATATAGTATCGGGCAAGTGTTCTGGACGTTGCTTTGAAGCCGTGGGTAGACAAACATTTCGGTGGCAGACAGTGGACGTTTCAACAGTACTCGGCACCATCTCACAAAGTTGGAGTGAACCAAGAATGGCTAAAAAACAACGTTCCGAACTTCATAACGTCCACACAATTGCTCTCAAATTCACCAGACGCGAATCCGATGGATTATTCTCTTTGGGCCATATTGGAGAGCAAAGTTCGAACTAAAAGATTCACCAGTCTCGAGGCGCTGAAAAAAGCCATTGTTCGCGAGTGGAACAAAATACTTTCAAGTCACATTCGGGCAGCTTGCTATTCGTTTCGAGTGCCGGACTCTGTATAGTAAGCAATAACAGTCCAAAGCGTTATGAACACAGGATTGTTTCTGTAATATGAATGCATAATTAATATAAAAATTTGATTAGAATTATGTCTTTTCTTTTCCTGCGTCTATTTTATTCGTAAAAATAATTATCGATAACACAGAAAACACAGGGTTGTGCGGAAAAAAGTATCTTTAAAGTCTAAGATTATTTTCTCATCCTGAATCTCGGAAGAAAAATTGTGTATGGGTAATGTCGCTTATTAATTACCGATTGGGAGTTAAGCTCGAAAAAGTAGATAATCTAGTTATATGTGAACCTGTTAATGGTCTGTTGGGAAGTTATTTGATGATTCATAAATTGACATGAAATGAAAATGCAATGAAATGACAAATATCAGGAGATAAAGAACGCATCAGAGCTCACGGCCATACCGAGAACATATCAAAAGTGCTTCTGAGGTGAGAAAAAAACTTGCTGACACAAGTGTATTATACATACATACATACACACATATTTTGCTTGAGGATTACTTTGAAGAGGACAAATTAGATATTGATAATAAAAAAAAATTTACCGAGAAAAATAATCGTTGTTTTTTTAACAAATCTCGTATGTACACACATATGTACATACATATGTATGTATGCATGTAAAATATATTTGCATACATGTGAAAGCACAAAGTCTCTTTGTCTATTTTCGCGGCAGTATTATTTATTTATTTTTTTCCTTTAACTCTTATTGGAGCATAGGGCGTTAATCGCTTTGTTTTCAAAATTCGTCTGATAAGCCGTTGTTGATATTTTTTAAAATTGGTATACAAAGGAATTTTTTTTACATTTGCTCATACGCATATTATTCTAAATACAAACAAGCAGACCAACACTAAAAAGAATAGAATTTGGAACTCAATGCTCCAGATTTCTTTTTATCAGCTGATGCCTGATTGGACTTGAGCAGTCGTTGTTGACCGTACACAAAGAGCCGAGATGATTTTATTGTATGCAAATATTTACTAGAACTAGAAATTGTTTAGTTTTGGGAAATGAATCAAAAAACCTCTTTTACTCACTGTTTCTCACTGCATTGTGTTCAAATGCGAGTGGTCCTAAATAATGCGTTTCTAATGGGTTTCTATTTACTTAGACATGCGCATACATACGAACATTCATTTGTAGGTATAGATGGTTAAATTTGTATGTAGTTTACGATACTTATGGAAGGTATTAGTATTTTAGCATACTAAGTAGATAACAAAACTGTTCAAGAATGCTGCTCAACCCTTTTTCATACTCAACAATCTTTTAAATATTTCAGCGAGAAAATATTCAGGAAATATAGTATATACATAGATGCATGTATGTATGTATGTATGTACACTAACCAGGTGCTTCGCACATTATTGTTTATTATACCCGTGCGCACTTGTGTTCAAGGGTATTATAATTTGGGTTATATATGTACATACATTCATGCATATGCATATGTATGTATGTGTGTGTACCAAGTTTCATTCAGATATACTAATTTTTGTTCGAGTTATCGTGTACGCGGGCGGACGGACAGACATGGCTAAATCGGCGCTTGTCGTCACTCTGAGCCTTTTTGTATACATACATACATACATACATACATACATACGTACGTATAAACGGTGACCATCCGTTGTGTATTATGCAGACCAGTACTGCATTTAAGACTCTGTTCTGCATAATTACTTTCCAATCGAGAACAAAGAAATGTTCTGTATCTCAAAATGTGTTCTGTATTTGTGTCTGTGCTTCATTTACAGTGTATTTTCGAATTTAAAAAAATTAGTGCACAAATTCCTGAAAGACAATGGGGGGCCACTGCTTTCGAAGAAGTTCAAGTGCTTGAATTGGTGCTCCTTCGTACAATACCAGCTGATGGAATATGGGTGGAGATTTTTAAGCATTTAATATAACTTTCTAAGCAAAATTATTGATTTCAGCCTTTGTTTATCGAGGTCAAATGATCCAACAGCAAGAGCCTCTTCTGTACTTCATAATGGCAGGATACAGTCATAATAACTACATAAATGTAATTATAATCCCTCTTACTTAAAAAAAGTAGTATTTAAAAAGTAGTAATTAAAAAAGCTATTAGCCGTTCATAGGCGGCATAAAATTGTATGGCCCCACCATTTATGGAAAAGCAGCAAGACACACACCACAAATACGAGGAGGCGCTCGGTCAATTATACAAGGTGAAGTCCAAAACAAACAAGACTGGTGTCATAAACGTTTTTGATAGCACCATCATTGGAAAGAGTTAGTGCGTTGGAAGTTATATCCCTAGCTGACTTCCAGTAAAAGCTTGGTGACATTCCTTTCAGTGGAAGCGAAGTTATTGGGTCTAAAGTGTCTGTATATTTGTGTCATCGGTACAAAAATGAGTTTCGAACAAAGATATCAAATTTTGTTTTAAAATTGGTAAACCGTTTACCGAAACATTTAAATGAAGTTTATGGCGATGATTATCTATCTCGTGCCAGAGTTCATGAGTGGTTTACACGTTTCAGAGATGGTTGTGAAATCAGTAATCACCAAAAACTCCATCGAAATTGTTCGTAAATTTAACAAAAATAAACCGAAATCATTGTTGAAATTCATGGAATCGGAGTTGGATATCTCCAAAACATGGTTTTATCGCATTTTAACTCATCATTTGGGCTTACGAAAGGTCTGTGCACATTTCATTCCGTACAAGTTAACTGAGGACCAAAAATTGCTCAGAATTCAACATTCGAAAGTCCTCATTAAAGAGGCGAGAAAAGACGAGAACTTCCTTTAAAACGTTGTAACTGGTGATGAAATACGGTGTTTCCAACATGAACCTGAAACTAAGCGTGTAAGTGCCGATGGAAGGCCCTAGACGAGCCAACACCCAAAAAATCGCGTTTGGAGAAGTCAAAAATCAAGTCGATGCTCATTTGTTTCTACGATTCCAAGGAAATTGTCCACAAGGAGTTCGTGCCAACGGGCCAAACCCTCAATGCAACTTTCTATCTTGGCGTTTTGAAGCGTTTGTGGCATCGCATTCGTCGAATTCGCCCTAAATACCGCGAAGGAGGAAGCTGGTGCTCGTTGCATGATAATGCACCATCTCAGCGATCCACTCTTGTGATTGATTTTTTGACTAGAAATCAAATTTTAACCATCATACACTCATCGTATTCGCCTGATATGGCTCCCTGTGACTTCTACCTATTCGGAAAATTGCATTTGGCCATAAAAGGAAAACGTTTTGCGTCCGTAGAGGTCATCTAAAAGGCTTGTACTGACATCCTGAAAGAAATTCCGTTCAATGACCTGAAAGACTCTTTCGAAAAGCTTTTAGATCGCGCAAAACAGTGTATCGAGGCTAGAGGGTACTATTTTGAATAAATAAACTCGAAGTTATCAGAACAAAGCTCTTGTCGTTTCTATTTTAGCTCAGTCTTGTTTATTTTAGTCCTCACATTGTGCAACCCCAAACCAAAACAATTGATTTGAAGTTTTCGATTCGCAGCTCTTCATTTGACTTCTGCCATACCATACGACGACTCTTAGTGACCTTCGTCACTAAAGCTTACGATTTTCCAAAACTCAAAACTTTTTGTTTTATGGGTTTTTGCGAATAAAAATCGCTTTTCTTTTTTTTAAATTTTCCCACGCTATGCGCCGTTTTAGTTTGTCGTTACATTTTGGGAGATTTTTCTTTTAATATTTTTTTAATATTTGGCCCTCTTCGTTGTACGAGTATGTGAAATGATAGTCAGTGTTTATTTAGTATTTATAAAGAAGCGCAAACTTTCCTGCAGGGTAAGTAAGTGGACTAAATGTCTTTAGGGTAGTATTCTAGATTTGTTATTAACGAATATGACATGTAGGTATGTATCACGTTAATGTACCCTAGTCCCCCAACTATTTCATAGAGTATGTGGGTATATTCATGCGCGCAGCCAAGGGGGTATTTTGGGTTTCAAATAAACTTTTGGTACCAATAAATGGCACCTCTTTTTATCATCCTTAGGATGGCAAGAAAATTAAAAAAATCAAATATTGGTCAAAAATAATACTCTAAATAATATACTATAAAATAATGAGGGTAAAAATACGCAAATTGTGCGGTTTGTCTTTGTATTTTTCCACCAACGGTAACAATGTGTGATATCGCCTTTCAGATGCTATTTATCGATCAGAAAAAATTTTCGATTAATTATTAAAAAATATATTTAAGAAGCTCGTGTTAATACTTGAGACCAATCGGTTAAGCCATTTTCGAGTAATGTTGGTCACAGACTTTGCAAACACCATTTTGAGAAAAACACGCTGCCGCTCCGGCCTTTTACTTTCAACCACTCTGAAACGCCTTTTCAAATTTGCGTGTAACTTCGAAAACATTCATCGGAACGATATTAAATTTTCTGTGTGTATTCTTAAATATACATATGTACATTAAGAAAAAATAAAAAAAATTGATTTTTTTTATTCTAACTGTACATACATACATATAAAACCCTTTAAATAACTATAGCGCAAGGACTATTGACGATTTTCGGTAATTTCTTTGTAACTTATTTAATTTTAATAATTTTTTTATAAAGTATAACTCATTTCTCTACAAAACTCATATAAATCCAAGTTTCAAACTTTGTGTATCTTCTTTAATCTAGCCTCAGCCTATTTCGGGCCGGCTCTCCTTGTGCGAAGTTTCCAGATCACGAGGTGTTGAGCCGTCTCTTTGCTGACCTTACTGCATCGCATGTTGTTTTCAATGAGTTTTTTCCAGGCTTTTGGTGGCTTGCCTGTCCCTCTTTTTGCTAGCTCCATCTGCAGCACTTGCCTCACTGCGTGATTCTCAGGTCTTCTCATTACATGACCGCAATAGCGTAGGCGGTTTTCCTGGAGCTTACTGCTGATTGGGGCAACTTCATCACTACCAAGGATAAAGGTGTTTTGAATATTGTCCAGCAGTGTAATCCGCGTGCAGTTTGAGCTCTAGTTTACGTTGTACAGCCCAGCACTCGGATGCATATTTCATTGCCGGCCTGATCATGCTTTTGTAGATTTTATCTTTTAATTTTTGAATGCATCTTTGCCATTCTCATTGAATTCGGTGAGCACTTTCTCGTTCGAAGGTGTCACTTTCGCTGATACACGAGCCCAAGGATTTAAAGCTATTTGAGGCGAGCGTTATTTATTGTAAGAGTTGCGCTCTCACGGCTCGCTTTGGCAAAATGAAACTCGATTGCTGCGATCTTTGTGCGTCTTACTCGTAACACATGCGATTCAAGGACGGTAACCCAACCTGTTCAAATTTTCTTGAAGGATGGCTTTGTGGCATGCGAGAACGGCTACATCGTCAGCAAACAGCAGTTTCCAAGGGAGGTTTCACGCGTAAGGAAGCCCATCACCAGATTAAACAGAAGAAGGTTTAAAGCTGAGCTTTGATGTACGCCTACATTAAGGTCGAAGTTTAGGGTCAGTCCACTCGCACATTTTACCTGGTTAGTTATTCAATGGTAGGTGACAATAACATGTTTAATGATGGGTTCCGAGATCAGGTGCTCTCTTAATACAGTCCAAACGAGACGCGCACGCGGTTGTACGCCTTTTCGAAATCACCAATAGAATTTTGATGAAAAAGTGCAAGCTTCAAGAGGCTCAAAAATCGCGTAGATTTTAGATAATTTTTTTTTGTAGGCGGCCTTGTGCATTTTCTCCATATAAAAATATTTCGCGCATTCGTTAAATAGAAGAAAAACAAAATTATTGATTTCGAAAACTGGTTGATTTTTATTTTTTATTTTGCATAACGTTTTAGACTTGGATTTATATTTTATAATTATTTGTACAAAAATGAACAATTTTTTATAAAAAAATTGTTAAAATTAAAAGAGAAACAATAAATTTGTAAAAACTTGTCGATAAGTCCTTCTTCTATAATGCGCCAATCAAGAAGATATATAATTTATTAAATATTCTAGCAGTTCTTCCCATAACAACTTGTGAGCAGGAGAGATTACTTGCTGAAACCCTCGAGACTTAACTGCCTCGGTGGAAAAAATCTTAGAACAATTTGATGAAATCAAGCGATGAGTCGAATCACATTATATTTTTTTTATATTTTCGTGCTACAAAATGTCTTTATTTGTTCTATTTTTATTTTTTATACATTTTCTGTAGAATATTGGCCTTTTTTATATTCTTCTCTGTGTATATACACTTAAACAGTTATGTCCATGAGAATGTAAATTTTGTTTTTTTAATTTTTCTCACTATTTATTAGGTGCGCAACTAAGTTCTGAAAAATGAAAATACAACTTTATTCTGAAAACAAAAGAATGGTTACAAGTGAGTCATTGGAAGTATTGCCCATCGCTGGCTACTACTTTTTTCCATCTTTCTGGTAGATCTCGTATATCGTCGCGGTAAAACTGTTCATCTTTTGTGGCTATCCACGGATTTCCCACCATGTTTTGATGCCTTCATATGAATGGACCTGCTGGTTAGCTAGATCAAGACCATGTAGAATCACTTTTTCATGCCTCCCCGCGTATTACGGCCGCTTCTCGTGCAGTGCTCGGCTCAATCACATCAACTCAAGTCGATAGCGATCCCCAGTGATGGTTTCGCTTGGTTTTAACAGTTCATAATAAATAACACCAACTTGGTCCCACCAAATACATTACGGAGCGTGAATATTCGGCCGAGGCGACGACGTAGAAGCATGAACGGACAGTCCCCATGACTTTGTTTTCTTTGGATTGCTGCAATAAATCCTTTTTTCATCACCCGTCACGATGCGATGAAGAAAACCCTTCCTTTTTGCCGCTGGAGCAGTTGTTCACAGGCGAAAAACGACGTTCAACATCCCTTGGTTTTAACTCATAAGGAACCCAAGCCTGAATCATTCCCAAAGCATGCAATCCCTTGGAAATGGATTGGGGGGTAACTCCTAATACTGAAGCAAACTCTATAAATTTTACTCCTTTTGCATATTTGTATACCAAAAACCCCCACTCCCCGAAAAAAAATCCTGGTTGCGCGCCTGTGTGATATACATCAATACATATGTACATATGTATGTATTTTTATGGGCCCGCATACTAAAACAGTCGCAAACATTTAGTTAGATGGCAATGCCTTTCATTATTTGATATTTCTTTTTGGCACACATAAATATTCTTTTTACCATTTCTTTTGTAAGCAATTGTAAGCCCCCAGCTACCATTCCACCCTTACTTACTTACTTGCCCGGCGGGGGTGGAAGGTTCACAAACACAGATACGCAATGCGCTTGTGAACTTTAGTATCATATTTTAGGTCTAATGTTTTATGACGCATATTTTTAGTTCGCGCATATTTTGGCTTTGCCAGTCCTTATTTTTCTTATTATATAAGAATATTCTTCTTTATTTGCTTTAAGATAAACAATAAATCTTTGTGCAATATGAAAAATATGAAATTTCTGCGGAAATCACAAAGCCAAAATACGGCCTAACTAAATGAATACATAGTATGTATGTATGGGTGCATGTACGTGTATATTAGGGTGGGCCAATTTGTATGGCAAGATTTCTCTTCACATCATTCATGGCAGATTCTGATTCTACATTGAATTCTAAGAAAAAATGGTCTAATGAGCTATGCTTTCTAAAAGTAAATTTCGTACCCCGAAATTTTAAGAGAAACTATCTTTAATTAAAAGAAAAATTGAGAAGGAGTTATCAGTGGCGTAACAATAGGGTGGCATGGGTGGCAAAATGCCACGGGCCCCCGGCCCAAGAGAGCGCCGGGCCAACAGGCCGCGAGCTCAAGAATTTTTTTATATTGTACATGAGTAATTTATTTTATGTGAAAAGTATATTTTTATAAATTCTGCTTAAAATCCAATCAATAAATCGTTAAGCATTTCAACCGAACTTAACAAAAAGATGTTTATTCATTTTTAGAGAAGCACGCGTGACGAGTAATTTTACGTACATATGACCGTCAAAAACTCGTCAATCAAAATACCGATAATTGCAGGTTCTTATTTATTTTAAAATGCATCCATTGGTTTCTACATATTTTGGAGCGGAACGTTGGCAGCGCGGGTGAGCATTAATAATCGGGGAATTCCCCATTTAGTTTTTTTTTCGTCTCGCTACTGCGGGGGTGAGTTGACCACACTATGTTAGGGGAATCCCGGAATTTTAAAGAGGTAACTAATCAAGTGAAAAGGTTCGTGATTGAAAACGGACATTGCAAACCAAATGGCCCTTTCTTAAAAGATAGTAACAATATATCTTTTATAGAAAAACATTACTATATTGTTTCCAAGTCTGGCGTCAAGCTTGAACGTACATGGCTTTCCTATTCTTTAATACTTTAGAGTGCGTATTGTGAACCGTGTTGGTTATTCGCAAATCGGGGATCACAAAACGTTTGGATTAAGGGGCTATGACGACTTGAAATATATTGTAGATGGCATACAAAGACACGAGACATCAAAAATTCATCTGGATTCCTGTCTTACGTATCAACAGTGGCGACTACATGGAACACTCGATGAAGAGCAAGAGTCTATGATCAAAAAAGAAAAATCCTTTTGGCGACAAGTACTTTCTAGGCTCTTTGATGTTACTCTGACACTTTCAATATGTTATTTAGCCTTTCGTGGCCACAGATAAACGCAGATAACAGTAATCCAAGCTCCGAAGGAAACTTTTTGAGTATTGTTGAGTTATTAGGAAAATACGATCCGATTTTGCAAGAGTTGTTAAATAAACCAAACGGCCAAATAAAATACTAAAGTCTGAAAATACAAAATGAGCTAATTTCTGTCCTGGTTTAAATGAAATAAATGAAGCACCATTCTACTCTATCATATTCGATACAACGCAAGATATTTCAAAAATTGATCAAATGTGTGAACTTTACCGTTAATGTATGATCCCTAAGGCACTTGTCATTAAAGAAACATTTTTGGGATTTCATGAAGTTAAGGATCAAACTGCCTTAGCAATGTCCAAGCAAATTATTAAATCCATAAATGGCAAAAACATGCTTCTAAATAAGTGTCGAGGACAAGGATATGATGGTGCTAACACAATGAAAGGGACTTATGGTGGAGTTTAAAAACTCATAAAAGATGTTGAGGCAAATGCCGTATATGCTCACTGTGCTGCTCATAATTTAAATCTAGTACTCAATGAAGCAGTGAGAGAGATTATTGACATGCAAAATTTTTTTGATACAATTCAACAAATTAATAATTTTTTTTGGGCATAGTATCAAAAGATGGAATATTTTATCAAATTTGATATCTAATGAAGAAAGTGAGTCTTCAAATTCAATAACATTGAAAACATTCAACCCTACTAGATGGGCAGGACGTTATGATGCCGTTTTTGCTTTAAAAGTTCGGTTTGTTGAAGTGCAAAAAGCGCTAACGAAAACAATCCTGTTAAATTGCAAATCAGATGAAATAAATGAAGCTGTTTCACTCAAAAAGAAGATCGATAACTACAATTTTGTTATGTTACTGGTTTTCCATTGCAAGATCCTACTTGCTATCGATGCAGCCTCTAAAGTACTTCAGGCTAAAGCCATCGATCTTTCAAATGACGTAAAACGTTTGAAAATCTGCCTAGAAGTATTGGAAAGGTATCGACATGAGAAAAATTTGAAAAAGATGGAAGCAAGTAGTGTAGCTGAAAAATGGTCCATCTCCCCTGAATTTTCTAATACTCGTCAGAGAAAGGACATCATTATAAACCAACTGAAATCGCGTTTCATTCCAATGAATGAAATTGCTTCAAATTTCAATGTTTTACAGCCTTCCACGTTAAAAGTTTTAAATGACACTGATCTATTAAAAAATACTCTAGAATTTGTTGAGATTTGTAAGAAAGACATATCTGAATCATTTGGCAGAGAAATTCTAAGTTTTCGATCCACCTTCAGAGACGAAATAGAAAAATTGTCGTGTATTAGATACCTTGCTGATTTATTAATAATAAAAAATTATTTTATTTCTCACAATTCCTGTGACTACACCTAGTGCTGAACGAACATAACTTCGATGATTTATAGACACTTTTGCGGAACAGAAATCTCGAAAAAAAGAGTTTTCTTAATAAATAACTTATTGAAATTAAATTGTCGTTTTGTTTATTAAAATCATCTGTTGAAATAAAATTTGTTTCTTTTAATCAAACTGAGTACAACGTGATGATTTTTATTGATAGGGCCCTAGATGTTGTAGTTACTGGAGTTATGCAAATGAAGATAGAAAGTAGAACAAATACAGCTCCTGTAAAAAGTATCTTAAATCAGATTGTTTCTGTTTGATTGATTTTATTGTATTTTAATTACAATTTCATTTTTTTTGTTTTTGAGTTACTTAACTACTTATAGAGTGAAATAATTGTCTTATAAACCCTAGTCTGAATTTGTCTTGTGCGTAAAGTTTATTAGCTTTTTAGTTTCATATTTTATATTTTTGAAATTTTTGCATTAAAAAAGCCTGGTTTTAATCTCTGTGCAGAAATTGCAAATTACGACGATTGCCTTGTAAGCTTTGCGCCTTTGCAGTTCTGTGATGAGTTGTTATTCGATATTTTTATCGAAAAGTTTTTTTTTTAGCTTAAACTTACATATGACGTTTTCACTTACGAGCTTTTTTTTTCTTTTCTCAATAAGTTGACAAATTCGTTAACTCGTCAAAATTTTCATGCGATGATTTATTACAATTTTGGAAGTGAATTATCGAGACAAGAGTGCATTGATCAGCTTACTTCGACTTTTGACGTTGAAGCCCTACACTTGGCCACTGACAAACGCGAGATCCGGCGTGGCCGTCAATCGTTGCAAGATGAATTTCGTGAAAGCCGTCCCAAAACGGTTAATGTGTCAGAAGCAATCGATGCTGTGCGTAAACTGATATCGCAAGATCGTTATGTGACATATCGCGCGATAAAGGCGTCCATGGCATTAGTGAGACTAGCATACGCTTAATATTGCTTGAAAATTTGCTCGTCAAGAAGATTTGTTCTTGTTTATTTGACATTTGCCAAAAGAAGACTCGTGTTGATTGGTGTAAAGTAATGTTGAAGAAATTCAGCCGCGGTGCTTCAAAACACTTCTATGACATTGTAACAGGTGACAAATTTTTGATCTATGCAAATGAGCTGGAAACAAAACAGCTAACGACAGCATGAGTGTTACAAGACGAGCTTTTTTTTATTTTGTTTCTTTGTCCTGACAGACTAGCAAGTACAGCACTCAGACACATGTCCATTGTACTGCACTCGGATTCCCTTTTTAATTTTCTTTAAATCTACACGATCTTCGAAGAAATCTGAGTAGGTGGTCGCTTCTTAATACATCAGTGCCAAAGACCTCAAGCCTGATTCGAGCGAAGGCTGGGAAGACGCACAGTAAGTTGTCAGCCCCTTATCCTCCTCTCCACATGCTGGACAGAGTGCACTGTCTGAGATGCCTATCTTTTCCATGTGTTTTGTCCATAAAAAGTGGCCCGCCATCAGTCCAACCAGCTTCCTAACGGGCTTAATACAGCAAAAGTTGATCGCAAAAGAAGCACCTCAAAGTAAGTGGTCGAATGTGTTTTAGCAAAATCTGGTCATGTTGCAACTGAGAAATTTAATACAGGTAATTCTGAGTGATACACAACTATTTGTTGGCCGAAAGTTTTCAGAGAATTAACAAAAACAAACTGCCGAAGACGAATCATCCTTCACCAAGCCAATGCGAGATCTCATTAACGGCTCACACAAAAGAGTTTTTGAGCACTAAATAGATCGAATTAATGCATTATCCGCCTTACAGTCCTGATTAGGCACCTAATAAATCCTTTTTCTTCACGAAGATCCAAAATAAAATGCGAGGTCAACGTTTTTCAACGCCTTCAGAAGCTGTTGAAGCCATTGAGCACCTCTGTCCGTCTCTGCTGCTACTTATCGCATCCATGTGTTGGCTGGTCTCCCGCACCTACGGCTTCCTTGGGGATTCCAGTCTAGCGCTGTCCTTGGGATGTCATCCCGTGATTTGAGACGCATAATTTCTATGTAAACTGGTGTTGCCCGGTAGTCACCAAAGATCATCATTATCTTTCGTAGGTAACGGGTTAGCAAGACTTGCAATGATTGTGATATGCTTGTTGTTAAGTTCCATGTTTCACATCCATACAGAACTACCGACTTCACGTTGGCATCAAATATTTTCAGTTTTGTGTGCCTAGAGATGTGGGTTGAACTCCATACCTTGTCTAGCATGCCAAATACAACAAGCCCCTTAGATATTCGGTTGCGTATGTCAGTTGTCAGTAGCGAAATTCATCTACATCTTCAAGCGGCGTATCGGCAATTTGAAGGGCTTGCGTTTCAGTGGTGTTAATTCGCATTACTTTGATCTTTGCTATGTTAATTTTTAGACCTGTTTGAGCTACTGCATGGCATACCGCTTGTAGTTTAGCTGATGCATCTGAGTATTTGTGCGATAGTAAACAAATGTCGTCCGCATAGTCTAGGTCTTCAAGCCAGCCGCATAAACCCCAGGAAATTCCCTGCTGACCCCACTCGTCTGTCGCATTGCCAGGACCAGGACTAGGTTGAACAAGAGTGGAGATAATATACATTCTTGCCTAACACCGGTTTGAACTTCGATATTACCACTTAAAGCATTTTCGTATTTCACGCGGCATGAAGCGCCCGAGTACAATTCTTTTATGATGGTGACAATTTCCTCAGGCACTCCTTTGCATTCAAGAGCTTTCCAGATTGCTTCATGATTGAGATTGTCGAACGCTTTCTCGAAGTCGATGAAGCAGAGGTAAAGAGGTGAGCGCCACTGCTCCACGATCGCTCTCAAGGAGTTTAAATTATCGACGCAAGAACAGTGGGCCAGTGCTTATATAAGTTCGGGTAAATGGCTATCTCGACGGCCTCCATGCGGTGGGTTCAATTTTATGATAAGTCTGATAAGTTTTACTTTTTTATTTTGCGTTTCTTACTTTCGCTCAACTGTCTTTGAGTCATCTTTTGAAATTCATCGACTTCTTTAAGAGTTTTTTTTTACTATTGGAGAATCCGATTAGCATATTGGTCGCATTGATTTCCAAGAAGAGTATTTTGAAAAACAATAAAGTCGTTTTCGTTATTCGTTTACTGCGGCCACCCTCGTATATGGTGTAAAAATCGCTTGCCTCAAAGTCGACAGGAGATTAACTTTTGTCAGGGCTCTACTCAAAAATCTGATTCGAAAGAAAGTTTAGTATTTGGTATAGCAATGCCTCGGTTAAACATACACAGATACATACAAGTACACCTTTTAATACATATGTATACTAGAAATATTGTTGAAGAGAAACTCAACTACGTTGCTAACGTTTTGCTAGAATACAGACAACAAATTGTTTTTGTAATAAAATTCGTAATAAAATCCGTGGCATCTCAATACAGAGTTGAAGGCCTGGTGTTTTCAAGCGATTATCGTCTGGTGAAGAATCGCCGCATGTAAATGTACCTTAAGATGCCTGTTAATATGCTAAAATGCACTGAAGGCTTAGGCCATAAGTTTTGACGTTGAACTATGGTTTGTTTGGTATAGTGGTATTATCTGAGTCATGTAATATACATATATGTATGTATATTTAGTGAATAAATCTTAAAGTAAGTCGTA
Source organism: Anastrepha ludens (assembly GCF_028408465.1). NCBI lineage: Eukaryota > Metazoa > Arthropoda > Insecta > Diptera > Tephritidae > Anastrepha > Anastrepha ludens. Next base: position 28,458,041 of record NC_071498.1, on the reverse strand, counting down.
GAACCTGAGGCCAAACCGATTATAATCATGCAGAAACCCGCGCAATTAAGCCGGTAGCTCTCCCGAAGCGCTCTAAACTGCAACACGTGCAGCCTATTTCAGGCGCCAAAACAAACTTATGTATATATACATACATATGTAAGCATGTATGTAAGTATATGATGTATGTCGGCACCTAAACCACGTACTTAACATGGCATTCCAGTTGTTAGATATGCACAAATGCACATACATACGTATTTCTATTAATAGGCGATTATTTGATGGGGTGGCGGATTTGAGCCTGACATACATACAATTGTTACATATAACTGAAATGAATGCGCGATGTACACAAATGCAAGTTTTTCGCGCCAAACTATTACACAACTGAAGCGCAGATCAGTCCAATATCTGTACCACATTGTTTACGGCTGCTTGCTATGCTTGCACTTCCACGCTAATCTTGGAGGGAAACAAAACTTCGACTCCATACTTTAGTAACCCCTGCGGTGAGGATTTCTGTGAAAAATTACTAAAATTGTATATAAAAAATTTGATACATATACCTCTGTATGTATTTTACATCTGTACATATGTATACATATTTACACACAAAATATTCTGCATGCATTTAAAATTTGGAATTATTGAAAACAATTCGCACGGACACTAAAGGCCGAGTGATCACACTTAGGGTTCACATATCGGTCAACTGCGAGTAACGCAATTGGTCAACCGTCAGCGAATGGGTTTGGGAGTGTATAAGTTCGTGACCCCTTGTCAACCAAGCAAATAAAACAACAAAATTAATGTGACCTTATAAATTTCCGCAACTTCGCACCAATTGCTGCGAAATCGGGGTCAGTCGTAGCGAGATTAAACACAAAGAGCAAAATTAAACATTTGACAAAAATTCAAATGATCTTTTCAATAAATTTTCTACATTTTTTTTTAATATTGTTTTTTTTTTTTTGGGTATGTCAGTGTGTCGGTTTGGATATGCCCTCACACATATTCTCAGGGGTCACGTATAAGAAGCGGTAAAAGAAAATCACACGTTTAGGGGTGAAAATTAACGGCTGATCAATGGCAACGGTCACAGCCGCAACAGTTATTCCATGGCTAGTTGTGATGGCCCGCTTGACGGACGCTAGATTTGAAATTTATTACCTTTACTGTTTTTATTGTGTCTGTTCATATATTAACAATCCCTTTGTTATGCTGATGGCAGTTGTAGGAGCTGAGAAAATTGCGCGGCCTTTGAAACAATTTCAACAAAATAAAAAAAAAATAAAAAAAAAATGAAAAAAATTATATGCATACATACATATGAACATTTACATACATATATGCATGTATTAATATGCATAAGAATATACATATGTATGTAGATATGTACAATTAGCGCATCCATACATATATTTATTCAGTAATGGATTTCAAACGTAATAGTGGGATTGCATTATATTTGACTGGAAAATCACAATCAGCGATTGTTCGTGAGCTCGAGCACATTAAAGTAAACAAAGTTTTTGTTTATCGCAGCATTGCTACACTGATACTGGTAGTATCGCGAAACGCCATGGAGGTCGTCATCAAAAGACTGCAACGTCAAGTGAAATGGTTTAAATAGTGAAAAAGCGAAATCCCCGACGAAGTGCCAATCAAACTACGAAAGAACTGAAAATATCTGGCCGTAGCATCCGTCGCATACTGGAAAATGGTCTCAAAGTCAAGCCTTACAAGATCCAAAAAGCGCATGATCTCACACCAAAGCAGCAACAAGTCAGATATGAGGGATCGAAGGAGTTGCTTCGCTTGGCCGAAAGCGGTGAGTTCCAGAACATTGAGATTTCTGACGAGAAAATTTTTAAAATTGAGCAATTCGTAAACTCCCAAAACAATAGGGTTTATTCGTCAAGGTAAATGCGAAATATTATCAGGAAAGTATTCTGGAGGTTGCTTTGAAGCCGTGGGCATTTCGGTGGCAGACCATGGACGTTTCAATAGGTTTCAGCACCGTCTCACAAAGCTCGAGTAAACCAAGAATGACTAAAATCCAACGTTCCGAACTTCATAACGTCCACACAATGGCTTTCATATTCACCAGACGCGAATCCGGTGGATTATTCTCTTTGGGCCATTTTGGAGAGGAAGGTCCGAACTAAAGGATTCTCCAAAATACCTTCAAGTCACATTAGGGCAGTTTGCGATTCGTTTCTGGGCCGTCTCAAGGCCAAAGTCAAAGCAAAAGGTGGTCATATCGAGCAAAAGTAAATTGGTTCTTAACTTTGTATTATTTTCACACATTTTTTATTTTGAATTGAATAAAAGTAATTTTTCAAACTAAATTGCAGGCCTTTTTAATTGGTTACACGTCGGACCCATCTCGTGGTCTAAGTGGCATCGTTGTCTCTATGTGCGAAACCTAACCTACACTTCGAGTGTCGGACCCTGTTATATCAAATTTATATAAGTTATCAAAACAAATTTTCTTTTATTTTTTCTTTATTAAGCGCACTATGTTAAAGAAACTAATGTCTGCATGAAAATTTCACAGTATATTCTTAAGATTCTATACTTTCGAAATATCGAAAAAATCGATTTTTTGAAAATTTTACATGGACTTCCCCCCTTTAATGTACTTTTCATTTAAATTTCAAGCTTTTAAATCAAATAAATGTATATAATTAATCCTTGGCTTAAAAGTTTATATGATTAATTTTTAATGTAAATAAGCTAAGTAATTAAATATTAAATAAGAAATTAATTAAAGGTATCAAATAAAAACAGGATTATTTAATTTGATACCAACTGGAGAAAAACCTTTGAGGTTAAGTGGAGAATTACTAATTTCTCAACTTGATATCTAAGAAAATCTCCATATCAAACGAGCTTATGTTTTCTTTTGTTTAACATCCCTTCAGAACATAAATTCAACGTTAAACATAATTATTCTGGACGACTTTCCTAGGCAGAAAAATGGTGGTACCAAGGGGAAGAAATTAAATTGGTGGGCGAATATAAATATCTCACACACAAAATGGCATTCGGCAAGCACTTAGAAGCCAGAAATACTTCAGCGATAGCTAATATTAATTGCATGATTTTTTAGCGAAGTCATTTATTTCATTAAAATCAAAGTGGAAGATGTTCCAAGCGGTATGCAGAGCGATACAAATCTACGCAGCGCAAGTATGCCTTACTCGATGAAGTAAATAAACTTCAACGTTACTTCACTAAAAGAACCCTCAAACTACCCGAGTTCACTCCGAGTTATCCAATAACACTAGAAACTAATTTAGAAGATAGCCACATTTATTCTTTAGAACTACACATGAAGTAGGTATATTTGGAAAACCATTTATAAATACAATTGCAACAGACTCCCACACAAACTAACACAAGGCATCTTAAATAAAAATGTGTTTTGGCTTAAGCATCTGAACGACATGGGAATGGAGTTCGGTCTGAAGTTTGAAGAAAACATCACCGCGTCAGACTGGCAAGATCTATGTGTGCAACTTCTTACCAAAATGAAAATAAAAGATCTTAACATGACAAGGCAAAAAACACAGTCAAGCGGGACACCAATTCGTAAACATTTAGACTACTCAAAAGGGGAATCATATATTAAAGAAGATATGCGACTAGCTGACATTACAACAATTTTCAGAACAAGATGTAGTTTATTAAAGCTAAATGCAACCACCTATGGAAACATCCAGAAAATTTGCACTCTCTGCAAAATAAACGAGGAACAAGATATGCAGCACATATTAGGAAGATGCCCGGTACTGAAGGAGATCAGAACAAGATACCTCAACGCAGCGAAGCAGAAGTATGAAGCAGAAGTAATAGATATACTTCATGGCCAAAATTGGAAAAGACTAACTTGCTTTATATACTCATCCTTACGCTATAGAGAATTTCTTATTGCAGAGTTTATTTTTTATTAATTTTTGAGCCGTGACAGACAACATTGTTATTGCCACACATTTATTATTTCTTTCTTTATGTATTTATATATTTAAATGAATTATTGTGTAAATTACTGAAATGTAAGATGCAATATTTATAAATAAATAAGAATATTACTACATTATTATTCTTGAAAATCCTAATACCGGGCAGACATCTTGGCCCACTTAAGAGAATACATTGGGCCATGGGAAGTTTTCCCAAAAAATGTCCTCCTTGAAGTTATTTGTCTCGCCTTGTAAATAGTTGCCAGAAATATTAGCATTCATGCAATTTTAAACCAGTCATTGTCGCGATCCACCAACGCCACAGCAACGCCGCATATCAATGTATTGAATTGAATGAAAAAAGAAATCCAATGAGACAAAAACAAAGCAGTAGAAGCAAATGCAGCACCTCCCACAAAAAGAGGTGGAAAATCATCGATCAAGGCGAGTCTATACAAGGTGATTTCAGGAGAACAACTGATTTGTTCTTTTTTTCTTGTGGTTTAAAGGAAAAAGTGATCTTAGTTGTTGTTTTGTTTGCTTGCTTACATTCTGAATGAAATTTTGGTTTTCAAGTCACCAAAGTGCAAAAACAAAGTACACGCAAAATTGGTATTTACACTGTGTGTAAAAAAGAAAAACAGTAAAGAAAAGGTTGAAAAAAAATAAAAAAGAAAAGCGAACAAAACAAAAAAAGTCGGCAAAATTATCTTCTGGAGTGTATGCCGATTTCTGCATTGCCTGTTTGGAATAACTGCCAAGCAGATTAAACAGTGGCAATTCAATTGCGTGCAAATGTTAGAGAGCCGTGTACCTTAAATGTGCCATCAGCCATCAGGAACAAAAGCTACTTCACATGCATCAATTCTTACGATTCTGATAACGGCGACGATTTTGATGCTGCATAGGCATAATTTTTGTTAGATTATACGATAAAAACCATTATCCTTCAATAACTTCTGAACTTCTTGATTTTAATATACATATATATTTGGAATTTTTAACTCAAGGTTTTAAATGTTTTTTCAATAAATAAATTTTTTTTTTATTAAAATAAATAGAATATATACAGAATTATTAACTTAAAATTATAGAATATATGTACACAGAACTAAAAATTGTAGAACATATATACAGAATTATATGTACAAAAAAATTATAGGAAAAAAATGTATATAAAAAAAAATTTTCCTATAAAAAGTTAAAAAATTTCTATAGAAAACGACGACGATTTTGATACTGCAGGCATAATTTTTGTTAGATTATACGATAAAAATCATTACCATTCAATAACTGCTGTAAGTTTTGATTTTCATAAATATTTTTTGGAATTATTTGTAGGCGGTTCACTCAAGGTTTTGAATGTTTTTCAATAAATAATATACATTTTTTTTTTCTGTAATTTGTAATCTTTTTTTCTATAAAATAAATAGAATATATTAATATAGAAATTATAGAACATAAATATAGAATTATATATAAAAACAAAATATATACAATAATAGAAAAGAAATGTATAAAAAAAATTTCCCCTATAAAAAGTTAAAAAATTTCTATAAAAAAATGTTTCCCCATATAAAGTTAAAAAATTTCTATAAAAAAAATGTTCCCCTATAAAAAGTAAACAAATTTCAAAGAAAAATTATTCTCCATAAATTATAAATATTTTTTATTACAAATTATATAATACATTTTTTTTTATGATACAAATTTTTTCTATCAATCATAATTTTTTTTTTTCAAACAAAAATTGCATTTGCCCAGCAACTAATCAAAGATCTGTTGCCGGAAAAAGTTGTCTTGTAATTTGAACTTAAGGGGTTACATGGGTTTCGTTAGTTCAAAAAATCTATTTTTTTTTTTTTTTTGCTTATTAACTTCTACAACATCTCAGGAATATTATCCTAAATTTTCAAGTCGATCCGAATAATAAATTCGGAGATACAGCCTTTGGAAGGTGTGCGCTCCAAGCCATTTTTATTGTTACTCAAAACTTTAAACACGTTTTTCTCAGAACTCTGTTTTCAAAGTCGGTTGTCAAATGCTCTCGAAAACTATTCAACCGATCTTGATGAAATTTTACAGAGGTGTTCGAAATACAATTTACTCGTGCTTGAACGAAGGGTTTTGTTTTTTTTTTTTTCAATTACAACTATTTAAAAAAAACAAAATGTCAAGCAAATTTGACCGAAATTTTCATTTTTTTGGAAAAATGTCTGCCAAATTTCCAATTTTTACTTTTTTCCTTTCCTTCGTTCAAGCACGAGTTTATTGTCTTAACTAAAACACTTATTTCTGTTTTTTCATTTTTGATGCGTCTATCAGGAGTTATGCTGACAACGCGGACGCACCTTTTTTTCGAGGGGTCACCGGAAATGACGTCACAATGGAGGAGTTTTAATTGTTTTTTTTTTTTAAATTTCAGAAATTGTTCTTTAAATATGTATCTATAAGACAGAAAAAAGTTTGAATTAAATAAATAATTTTTTACACAGAAAAAAAAAAATTCAAAATAGTCCTTTTTTACCCGACGAAAACAATGGCATATAAAACCGCGATAAGTCTTCTTCCATAAAAAATTGCTTACGACTCGTCCTTGGCGGTATCGTTGCCAAGAAGGCATTATCCAAATTAATTTATAATTATTGTACACAGATATACAAAATAGTTTAGATCCGAACGAAAATCGCTGAAGAAAATTAAAAATGCATTGCATTGTTTGAAAAAATCATAGCTATTGTAAGCAAAATTAAACCTTAATTCAAAGAGATGCAAAAACATAAATAAATTATATGGATAATTTATAATCCCATTCGCAATTGAAGAGTCAAAGGAGCAGATGTGGTGAATTCCATATAAATAAATACCGACAATTTATGATAGGCATGCATCTTCCTTTTTTTATGCCATTATATACAAACATACATACATACACTCACGTACATACATACATAGACGTGTGTTCGTGTTTTTACTTTCGTTTTGGCACACGCTGGCACCTTGAATTGAAATCCATCCAAAAAATAAGCTGATTTTACAGATAAGACACTTAGCATTACGCAGATAAAAACTATGTTTGTCTGTGGTTCAAAACATGACGTCTTGTTCACGAGCGCTGAAATATAGATATTTAGATTCTCTTCAATTCAGTAAAGCAATTTTTGGGAATTCATATTTGAATGATTTTTACGGCTCCTTGACTTTCCTACCCGAGCAAGAAAAATGTTTGGGCATTGTTTTTTTAATAGTCATTTGTGTTGTTAAGCCGAAGTGTTGCAAAAACAAACTCAACGTGGAAGGCTGCCAAATTTTTTAACCGCATAATTTAATTCGTTTTGTTTGTTTTTTCTACATATGGAAATATATACTTATAATACAAGGAGGCGCAAAATTAATTATCGAATTTTGTTTTTGTATTTCTACTTCTAGCTGTTCGAGCACTAACGGATTTTCCAATTTCTTCCAACAAGGCAGCTGCAAGGGCAGAAGAGGACTTTTTACGATGCTTGAGAGACTCGCGTATAAATATTCGATCTTCCCGTGCACGAGTGAGGTTAATAAATGAAAGTTTGCGAACAGTTTTTGGTGCACGCAATCAGTCAGAATTCAATATGGGTGTCAACCATAAAAATGTTTACGACCGGCAGTTAACTGACGAAAATGAGCGCCAAGCAAGAGGAATTTGAGCAAACCTGTCAAACTTGATCGATATTATAATAACGGTTTTTATAATATCATTTTAGGCTTGATGTCTAACGAGTTTATGCCTGTCTATTCCTTATTAACCGTTAACTGTGGCGCTCCATTTACAAAGTGCGCAGAGTAGATGTAGTAGATGTCGCTGTTACAGAATTGCATGAAACAGAGGTTTATTCTATAAAATTAGTTAATTAGTTCAAAGTGCAGAAATTCGCACAATAAAAATCGATCCCATGTCATCACCTTAGAAAAAAAGGCGTACTAGTGCATGCCCTTTTTGAAAAGCACATTTGTAATGTTGGCTTTTTTACGATGCCCTGCAAGACCAAGACCGCGATAAAGCATCTAATCTCATTGTTATTCGTGGGATACTATTCGTTCAACCCTGAGCGTGGCTTTAAATTCGGGTGGTTTTGTAAAAATTGATTAGGTCACTGTGCGCGAGGAATGCATGCTGTGAGACTTGGAATCACCTCGCGTCCTTTTTGCACTAGATGTATGGAGGATGGGGTGGAATCATCTCAGCACCTTCTCCTTAGCTGCCCTGCTCTGGCAGGGCTAAGATCCAGGCATCTTGGCTCTTACATCTTTGCTGCGCCTGCTGATATAGCTGGCGCTGACATAAAAAATATGATGAATTTCATCAACAGCACAAAAGCGGTTGACGCAAACGCAGCATATTCATCGTTCGTAATCCACACACTCTCAACTCACCCTCCTAACCATCCCATCACCACCTCTCCCCGCCCTCTCCCCGCCCTCTCCCTGTATCCCATCGGTCTTTCTCTTTCACCTCATATGGTATCACCTTCATAATGGTATCACAAAGGGCGAATTCATTATTCTTCATCCAAGTGTGCTCATTCCTTGGGCAAGCATACCAACCTATGTTAACCTGGTACTCATGTCTCTCATTCATGCCGACGAGTTCGGCCATTTTGTTGACACCTGCTTTGCTTGCACGTGTTCCGGCTCGTCTGCGATTTTTACCTATTCAAAAAGATTGATCAAAGAACCTGTATCAAATTTTGTGTGAAAAACGAAATTAAGTGCGCGGATGCATTCCGAATGTTTACTGTGTCATATGTAGAAGCTTCTTTGGACCAAAGCAACGTTTATCGTACAAAATTTTCTCAGTAGGCCGAGCAGATGTGAACGACGAAAAGCGTGCCGGACGCCTGAGCACTTCAACAACAGACGAAAAAATTGATGAAGTGAAGAAAATGGTATTGGCCAATCGTCGAAACACCGTTAGAGAAGTTTCTGAGGACCTAGACATATCGATTGGCTCGTGCCATGAGTCGGGTCGCCGCAAAAAAAACTGCTAAATTTCGACCAAAGGCAGCATCGCATGAACATTGGTAATGAAACGTTGGACTCTGTCCGCGACGACCCAAATTTGCTCCAGAGGGTCTTAACTGGTAACGAATCGTAGATTTATGACTATGACGTGGAAACCAAAGCTCAGTCATCTCAATGGAAGCTGCCCAAGACCGAAAAAAGTGCGCCAAGTTCGGTCGAATGTAAAAGTTGTGCTTACCGTTTTCTTCGATTTCAGGGGCGTTGTGCACCATGAGTTCTTGCCACAGGGTAAAACGGTCAATAAGGAATATTACCTGCAAGTTATGCGCAAAGCAATCCGCCAGAAACGCCCGGATTTGTAGAAGAACAAAAATTGGCTCTTGCATCACGATAACGCCCCTGCGCACACATCGTTGCTTGTGCGTGACTTTTTGGTCAAAAACAACACATTAATGATGCCACAGTCACCGTATTCCCCAGATCTGGCCCCCTGTGACTTTTTCTTGTTCCCGAAACAGAAAAGGCCCATGAAAGGACGACACTACGCTACGATTGACGAGATAAAGCCGGCATCGAAGGAGGAACTGAACAAGAAAAAAATAATTTTTTGAAGTGCTTCGAAGATTGGAAAAAACGTTGGCTCAAGTGCATAATATCTCACGGGGATTACTTTGAGGGGGCAAAATAGATATTAATGAATAAATAAATATTTTTTGAAAAAAAACACAAAATTCGCGATACTTTTTGAACACATCTCGTATGCGGGGACGCATGAGTTTATAACAAATTTTTCAAATTTTTTTTTTTTTTTTGTTTTATTCCGGTTTGGTCTCAAATTATTCTAAACATTTTAAAATTTAAGAATATGTTTCATGTTTTACAAGAATTACAATTTAAATACCCAATGGTAGCTACTTTTCCATGGCGTCAAACACAGTCAACTGGTTAACTAGTGCAACGTCCTACTTCCCCGAATGCACTCAAATTTTTATTAAAATGCCTTATTAGAATAACGTCAAATATCGCCTAGGTTACCACGATGAATGCCTAGCTGAGCTGAACAACTTCCAAATCGCCGACTACATCATGGTTCAGCGTTTTAAGTGGGGAGGATGGACCCAAACGAAACTGCAAGAAAGATCTACAATAGCTAGCTGCATGTGCCTTATAACGCCCAGATCTTTGGACTGAAAAACTGGAGGATGGCTGCAAAGAACTGAGATACTTGTTCGAAGTTATTGAGGGATGCCAAGGCTTAATCCGGACCGTCGCGGCAACAATGATGATGATACACTTGACAAAAATTACTTTATGCAAGGCTACTACTTAATTTGCAAATCAATCGACCCTGATCTGTGCGCAGTTGATTTTAAGAATTGTTTTATTTGCCAGAGCACAGCAAAAAGGGCATTAAGGCATTGATGCTAGCTTGCAAAATGCAAATTTATGCTTCGATTTTAGTATATACATACATAATGTCACACATTTCTTCAAAATGCAAATAGGAAATGCCAAATTTACATCTCTCTTCTGATCTTGGCGCTGACGTTTAAAATTCTTTGCCCAGGACTCGGAGTAAGAATTAAATTAGTTTACTTATTTAGTTAAGCAAAGGAGCAAATGTAAGTATGTACATATGTATGTATGTATGTGTCATACATGTTTTTGGAAGATTGCTTCCAGTTGTGCGAGCGTAGATAAGGTTATTAAAAACAGGAATACTACTAAAGAAAGTAACAATGCAAGATTTCAAAAATAAATCAGAGTCTAGGAAAATGTAAACTAACATCTTAAGGGTGCGAAAGCAAATAAGAATATCCTTTTACATTTGCAAAGGCAGCATTCCCAGAAGCCCAGTAAGGGATTAAGCGACCAGTCATGACGAAAAGTATTAACGAAAAAACTCGGAACTGCTCTAGTTCAGTGAATTGTTTTCCGTTGTAAATAATGGACGGTCCAAAACGAAGTGCGTTTTCTGTTTGCTTATTGCTCTACTTTTCATTGTGCAAATAATGATCGGGGGCACCAAATGAGAAACGAAAGCGTGAAGGTCGACATTTTGTGCGCTTGTTGCGCGACTGAAAGCATCGCTTAATGTTCGGCGTGCTTCAAGCGGCGAAATGTTAACATATTTGACCAAGGATAATAAACGTAATGTGACAGGTAGTGTCGAACTCGTGACTGCAAAAGAAAGACATGCCTTATGCCTTGCAAATCTGACTATCTTATTATAAGTGCATATGTATGTATGTGTGTGCCACATCGACTTTAAACCGCCAAATGCTGGTCGCTCTTTCAACTTTGCATAGTTTAATGCTGTCCTTTATGGGAAAATGAGATTCGCAAAAATTGTGGGCGGGCATAGCGAAGTGTATTTTATTGTAAAAATGTAGATGCTTAAAAAAAATTCTAAACTAAAATGTTCATTTACTTCAATGACACATAACTAAAAAAAAACCCAAATGTAAAGTGAAAGTAAAGACATTTTTGCATTCAATGAGAAACTGTTAATAGATATTTTTTGCACAGCATACAAGAAGAGCTTGTCATCATTTCTGTTTACTTAGGCAGAAAAAACAATTTTTTTTGGTCGATCCTATTGAAGTAAATGAGGGATATGTAAAGGGTGATCAGATTTCAGGTACTTTTTCCAAGAGGTTTTTTGTTTTGACAGATCACGCGTAACTACTGTCAACCTAAATACACACTTTGTTTCAGTATTCGTCGATATTACAAATCGTACAATTGCATTATGAAATTCGACGCTAAGTGAAAAGTGTTCATCCCGGGCTCAGCAACTTATGGTGTTCAGCGATGAGGCCCATTTTTGGCTTAAGGGGGGCCAGCGGTTTAGATCGATCAAAAAATCGTTTTTTTTATTGCATAAATCGTTAGTATAACTACTCAAGAATATGTGGTAAAAACTTTTAAGCTAAATTCGTATTATTCCCGACGCTATGTGCACTTAAGTGACCGCCTGTCGGTTCAGCACCGTAGCGCGCGGTAGTGAGAACGGTGTTTTCTCGAAACCAATTTTTTTTCTAAAACTTTTCGGATTTGTTTCTTTATTCCATTCTAATTTAAATGAACCTTATTCTGGGATTATATTATGATTATATGGTTTTTTAAGCAAAATAGATGAAAAAACATGGTATAAAAAAAAATACTTTGTGTTCAAGCGCCTCAAAAGCAGTTTCAATATTTTTTTACCACAATTAGGTTCATATTCTTAGGAAATATGTTGTTAATAAAACAAAAAATTGGTGTTGATTTCAGAAAAAAATTGCAACTTCAAGAATTGCCACCAGCAAGACATTCGGATGGCGATCGTCCATGGACAGCACGCTCTAACGCCACTATCTCCCGCAGAAATAGCTTCAAAAAAATTTAAAAGTGCACCTAAAAATATAAATAAAATATCCTCTAAACTTAAAAAATTTCTGATTATTCCTTCTTTGTTCAAAAAATTCTCAAAAAATACCAAAATTTTGGCCTCCTAAACCGGTTTCCCCCCTTAAAGGCTACGCCAATAAGCAAAATTGCCGTGTTTGAGCTGAAGAAGCCATTCAAGAACAGCCATTACAACCATTGAAAACAAACGTTTGGAGCGGCCTATGGGCTGGAGAAATCATTCACTCATATTTCTTCAAAGACGAAGCTGGTGCCAGGGTAACAGTGAATGGTGATCGCCATCGCGTCATGGTAAACGACTTTTTGATGCCGAAATTTGAAGCCCGTAATTTCGAGTCTAATAATCTCTTCGGCCGCTGTAGCCGACTGGGTTGGTGCGTGACTACCATTCGGTATTCAGAGAGATCGTAGGTTCGAATCTTAATGAAAAATCAAAAATGAAGAAATAGCGGTCGCCCCTCGGCAGGCAATGGCAAACGTCCGAGTGTATTTCCGCCAAGAAAAAGCTACTCATAATAAAGTAAAAATCGAACATTTTTGGGTCGGACCGCAATACAGAAATTGGTGAAAAAATTCGAGCTGTTGGGAGAAGTTAGTGATATGAAGAATAAAACCCGTGCAGACGCTCTAGAACAGCCGAAAATATTGCCGAAAGTGTTGAAGAAAGCCCAGGTTTGTCCATTCCTCATCGTTCTTTGGAATTAGGCATTCCACAAACGTCATTACACCGTATTTTGCATAAAGATTTGTGTCTTAAAACTTATAAAGTCCAGTTAACACAAGAACTCAAGCCGGCCGATCATCAACAACGTCGTGTCTTTGCTGATTGGGTCGTTGAAATCCACAAAAATGATCCGGAATTCCATCGAAAAATCATCTTTAGTGATGAGGCCCATTTCCACCTCGGTGGCTTCGTCAACAAGCAAAATTGTCTGATCTGGGGCTCAGAAAATCCAAGAGTTATTGTTGAAAAGCCTCCCCATCCTCAACGTGTGACTGTTATGGTCCGGCAGAGTCGTTGGACCTTACTTTTTCGAAAATGAAGCTGGAGCAACAGTTACGGCGAATGGATTGCGCTATCGAGAGATGATTTACGATTTTTTACGGTCAGAATTGGATGGTATTGATCTATTATTTTCAACAAGACGACTCCACGTGCCACTTAAACAACGAAACATTTGATCTAATATCAAAATAACACATCTTATTGGAGAACCCTTTATAAAGATTGCCCAATCAATTTGCGTTTTCGTTTTTTTTTTAATTTAATTTAAAATCTGATACCTCTGAAAAGCCTTAACTAATTTGATTGCGTTGTTCTATGGCTAAGATTTACTGGAACATAAAATGTATCTGTTTTGGCCTGCTAAAAGGTGTGAGCGCTCAATATTGCCAATTTAAAAACCAACGTTGGCCACTCACGAAGTCAATTATGTAGCAAAAGCCCTAGAAAGTCGTACTTTGCTGTTCTTACGTAGACGTTTTAAATGCACTCATCATCATTTCCTTTATCTCCTCCCATTGGATCACAGGGCCTCAATAAAGAATTTCCACGATGCCCTATTTTCGCTAGCAATTTTGGTGGGTTCCACGATTTCCTGCATTCATGGAATTCTTCTTGTAGCGATCTTCTCCATGTAGTCTTAGAGGTCGGCCTCACTTGCGGCTTCCTTAGGGGTTCCAATCAAGAGCTTGTCGACAGACTTCGTTGGATACATCGTTTGAAATTTAAGCGCAATGCTATAATATTTTTTTGTATGGCTTTACTTGCATATACATACATATACGATTACTTATGTTTGTTTTATGGAGCAGAATAAATATAATACATATGTTTAGGGGTTTTTTGGCATATTTTTGTTATTTTTATTTAACGATTTAATTTGTTTAATGATTTTTATGAAAATTGAATACGCAAGAAACCTGAAAAATATATGTGTAAAAGTTTATAAAATACATTTTGGTATTAAAAAAAAACATATTTTTACATGGGTTGCATTTTATATTTTGAGCCTTTACAATACTACATGTGATGAGTTGTAATTCGATATTTTTATAGAACAGTTGGTATTTTTTTGTATAAATTTACAAGATAAAGTCCAAAATAAACAAGACTGAGCTAAAATGGAAACTACAGGAGCTTTGTTCTGATAACATCCAGTTTAATTATTCGAAATAGTCCCCTCTGGTCTCGATACGCTGTTTTGCGCGATCTAAAAGCTTTTCGTAAGAGTGTTTCAGGTTATTGACCGGAATGTCCTTCAGGATGTTGGTACAATCCTTTTGGATGGCCTATATGGACACAAAACGTTTTCCTTTCATGGCCAAATGCAATAAGCGTCAGTTTCCTCCTTCGCGGTATTCAGGGCGAATTCGACGAATGCGATGCCACAAACGGTTCAAAACGTCAAGATAGAAAACTGCATTGAGGGTTTGGCCGTTGGCACAAGATCCTTGTGGAAAATTCCCATGGAAACGTAAAAACAAATGAGCATTGACTTGATTTTTGACTTCTCCAAACACGATTTTTTGGGTAGTGGCTCATCTGGGGCCTTCCATTCGGCACTTCGACGCTTAGTTTCAGTTTTATGCTGAAAATACCACGTTTCATCACCAGTTACAATGTTAAAAAGGAAGTTCTCGTATTTTCTCGCCTCTTTAATAAGGTCTTTCGAATGTTGAATTCTGAGCAATTTTTGGTTCTCAGTTAAGTTGTGCGAAATGAAACGTGCACAGACCTTTCGTAAGCCCAAATGATCAGATAAAATGCGATAAATCGATGTTTTGCGGATATTCAACTCCGATTCCATGAATTTCAACAATGATTTCGGTTCAACTTTGATAAATTTACGAACAATTTCGATGGAGTTTTCGGTGATTACTGATTTTGGGTCGTATGTTCATTGCCATATATGTCCCCACAACCATCTCTGAGACGTGTAAACCACTCGTGAACTCTGACACGAGATAGACAATCATAGCCATAAACTTTTTTCATCAATTCAAATGTTTCCGTAAACGTTTTACCGATTTTAGAACAAAATTTGATATTAGCTCTTTGTTCGAAACTCATTTTTGTACCGATGACACAAACATACTGACACTTTAGACCCAATAACTTCGCCTCCACTGAACCAAATGTCACCAAACTTTCTCTGGAAATCAGTTAGAGATGTAACTTCCAACGCACTAACTCATTAAAAAGATGGTGCCAACAAAAACAGTCTTGTTTATTTTGAAATTCTCCTTGTATATCTAATTTTTTCCCTTGCTATCTTTATTTGTACTTTATTTCGCTCGAAATATGGAATTAACTCTTGAAAACGCCACTACCATCTCTGATCCCTATCCCATAAAGTTCCTTTAGCTATAAATAGAATCGAACGTCTGCAAACAATTGTTCTCAAATATGCAGGTCGGTCTCTGAACTTTGATTCTGCTCGTCTCAGTGCTCGTCTCAGTGCTCGTCAAGCGCTTATAAATTCGTAGGTATACAAAGACGTGTTTGATGACTGAGAGCGGGAAGGAAGTTGGTGTTAACATCTTGTGCTGACATCTATCAAACTACGGCAAAACAAATTTCAGACTGATTGATAGGTTGGTTTGGATTGGCAGCTATTCGAGTAAGGCGTGTTTCGTGACTTTCGCTAAGATGAGAAAAGAGCAGTATCGTTCGGTAATTCGCTTTTTGTTTTTAGATGGGGAAAAATGCGAGGAGATAAAAGTAAAGTTGGATGCCGTCTATGGGGACGCTTCGCCATCTAGGACCACAGTTAGATATTGGTTCAACAAATCAATATTTTACATAATAAGTTGGCGAAAAATTTGTCGGCCCGATGGGTGCCACGCTTGCTCACGGTGGACAATAAGCGGATGTGGCTGTTAACTTCCAAGCAGCGTTTGGAGCAAATTAAACAAGATCCGAAGAAATTTTTGCGTCAAGTTGTCACCGTTGATGAAACCTGGATTCATTATTATAGACCAGAAACTAAGCCAAAAGTCAAAACAATGGATTTCGCTAGGGAAATCTGCTCCAAAGAAAGCGAAGACAGTCCCATCGGCCGAAAGGTCATGACGATGATTGTTTGGGGTGCGAATGGCGTCATCCTCATGGATTTTTTAAAAAAGGAAGAACGATCACTGGACAATACTACAGTGAGTTATTGGACCGCTTTCACCAAAAATTGAAGGAGGCACTTAGCGAAAAAGAAGGAGATGATTCACCACGATAACGCACCAGCACTTTCATTCGGAGTTGTCGCCGTCAAACTGCACGAATTGCTGTCGCACCCTACGTATTCATCCGGTCTGGCTCCCTGCGACTTTTTCTTGTTTCCTAACATGAAGAAATGGCTCGCGGAGAAAAAAATAGTTCAAACGAAGAAATCATCGCCGAGACAGGGGGGTATTTTGGATAGTTCGAAAAATCCTCTTTTTTGGTTAAAAAAATGGCCGGAGCATTGGGAGAAGTGTACCTTTCTAAAAAGAGGCTATATTGAAAAATAAAAATATAAATTTTTTTGAAAAAAAAAATGGTGTCTTCATTTCTAACACGGGTAGTCCCCTCGTATGTACTGGAAAAATCCTGAAAAAATCTAAAACTTTACAAGTTTTACTTTAAAACAACATCCAG
This sequence comes from Anastrepha ludens, assembly GCF_028408465.1. Lineage (NCBI taxonomy): Eukaryota > Metazoa > Arthropoda > Insecta > Diptera > Tephritidae > Anastrepha > Anastrepha ludens. The sequence goes on along the minus strand of NC_071498.1, from coordinate 28,441,046 downwards.
GCGCAAGGTCTTTTGAAAAAATTTTTATTCGGCTGTTTTAAAAAATTTAACTGAATTAAATCAATTAATCCTAAATTTTAAAGGTACTAAATGCTTTTAGTTATTGAAATTTTACTCAAACATAAAAAGTATTTTCCCAAGGTGAGACAAGAAAGCTAAGACAGTCCCATCCCATAAAAAGACCAACTTTATGGAATCCTGGGAAATTTTCCGAAATTTTTCAACATCCCTAATATTATATATATATTACCTACAGCTATACATACATACGCATACAAGAATGCAAAACCTCGGCGCAAATGCCAACTCGCGAACCGAAATAAGCCAACCTCCATTGCCATACAATATAATCTTCATTATTTAGCAGATTGATCGCTTCTTCTCCGACTAGCCGACTAGCCGTGTAAAGCGACAGCATTGGCACAACAATGGCATAGAAAATTAAAAACAAGACCCTCAAAGGACACGCTCTATATTTTAAATAAAAGTGCTATTACTGGTTATTTTTCCTTTAAAGCAAACAAGTAGGTAGACAATGAACTTAGGGTTTAGGTCTTTACGCATTTACTTAGTGCGAGAATAATGCCAACACATACATACATAGACATGTTTGCACAAATACTGTGTGAAATGTACATCGGACATTGGCCGATGTTTTTTTTAAAGGTGTTGTTTCTGTAAACACTTTTGTTTTTTTATTTGTTAACGAAAGCAGTTTCTCATCAAGTAATAAGACTAAAATTGTTCCATGTTTAACCCTTTTTTTCTTCGACCGCTAAAAGGACTGCAAACAAAAGTGACCTTGAACAGTTGCGAAGAACTATTAGATGTGGTATGCATGTACATACATACATATGTATGTGCGTAAATTTCTCTTAAAATTCCATTTTTTGCGGCTTTATGGTAGTCCTTTTTTCACGCGGTTAAACTAAAACAAAACGATTTTAACCCTTTCGGAAAATGTCCAAACTGATGCGCCAGGTATCATTCTAAGAAAAAACAAACATTTGTATACAAATACTTGAACATATGTATGCACGTATTTATCTAAAAAAATGATTGTATGTACATGGTTTGTAAATAATTTTTGCATGCCTACTCTCCAAGCTACAGATACCATATATGTATGTACGTATGTGCATATGTATGTATGTATATCCTGATACTGCAACTTTCTTTAAACTAAACAGTTTTCTTTTGCAAATTGAGAGCCCGATGAGAGCGTGAGTACATAAAGCTCTCATTTATTTACAAGAATGGAAGTTTAGAAACTCTTATTAAGTAAATAACATAGAAAACCAACTATTTCACTATTCATTTTTATTTTATTAATGACATACTTATATACATATGTACATATAAGCAAGAAGTACATTCGAATGATATAAAATAAAGGAAAATCAAATAACTACAATAAATCCAAGTAATACTAAAAATGGATTCTCCCGCTTTTTCATTTTTTTTTGTGCACATACCATGTATGGAGACGTACATATGTATGCATATTTATATAACAAAATATTAGTGAAGTTATAAAAACCTATAGAGCGACCAGAAAAATAGGGTAGAAAAGAGAGAGAGAAAGTGTATTGAACACTCTTCTAACTGGGCACATTTCTGCAAGGCAGAGCGCTGTTACTCGGCTATTGGGGTATACTCATATCAATAAGAAGGAAAATGCAATATCTGCAAAACGAATAGGAATTTGGGAAAGAACGGGAAAAGTCATTAGAAAAATATAGTAAAGAGTACAGTGTGTCTTTTTGCAAATTTGTTAATAAAATATTTATATACATACATGTATAAACATGAATGAAAAAAATTAAAAATCCTTCGATAGGATGATTAATTATGCGCCACCCATAAAATCGACATCTATATACTTAGATTTAATGCAACATTAACAACAGTTTTCTAAATTAACTATTAAGAGATATGAGATTTTTTATTTTTTATTTGCTATTTACTTTGTACTCAAGTCAATACAAAAATTTCTATAAAACTATGAAAAATCTTGGATGGCATTAAATTTTGGTACTGACGTCTAGCAGACTTTTTGCACTGAACCTTACAACGGAGACGTTTTTTAAAACCTTCGGTTGAGCTCCCGGGTCTACCCTTTTTACCATCCTGTCCGAGAATCCTTTTTGAAAAATTTATATAGAAAATTTATAATTTTTCTACGCCATCTTAAACTCTGCTTATTTAATACAAAATTTAGCGCCCTTAGTCTCTTCTGTTACATATTCCTTTTATGTGTAATATAATATTATTTCTTGGTTTCCTATAAAAATTTAAATAATTAATTTTTTATTAGTATTAGTAATGCCAATTTCGAGGACTCTCTGATCACAGAAGCAAGTCCCTAGTTTTTTCCAAAATGTAGAAAGAATTTGCAAAAAAGTAGTTGAAGAAAAACTCATTTATAGGTAAATACAAATTACAAATTTTTGGTTTTCAATGAACACTATGAATGTGCAAGAAAACAAATTTGCTAAACTTAAGCTTAAGTAAAAGCTTCTTGAAAAAAGTGGAAAATAATTAAAAGTGGAAAAAATAAAGTAAATTTGCTCATTTAAAATCATTTAATGAAAAAAGCCCCGAAGTTTATATCCCATTTTCTGCAAATGGCCACAAAGGTGTACACAAATGTTCGCAAGGTTTCCAAAAAATAAGATATTTTCTGAGTATCATTTCCCAAAATATGACGATAATAATCAGCCAACAAGATGTAAAAATTCGTGATTTAAGGGATGCAGCTATGCATTTCATTTGTTCCAAGCGCCATATCCTCCTAGTATAAACAAAATATCACAAAGTGTAAACTAAGATTCTTTAAAAAAAATAATTTGTATTACCTTTTAAGTAAAACGAAGAACAGGAAGTAGAAAGTATTTTTAAGTTAATTTGTATTAAAATATAATATGAGCTTTGACTACATTACTATAAAAAGACCAACTTTAATAAAGATACCTTGAATTATGTTTAAATTTTTGACTCCCTTCCGGCCCAATGCACAATATTTTGCACAAATTTGAGGAGCCTGTATTTTTCAATGTAAACCACCTTTTTAAGTTTTTTTATAAATGCATAATAAAGATGCCTTTAATTATGCTTAAAGTTGTTTTTTATAAATGCATAATAAAGATAGCTTTAATTATGCTTAAACTTTTGGCTTCTTTCCGACCCAATGCACAATATTTTGCACAAATTTGAGGAGGCTGTATTTTTCAGTGTAAACCAGTTTTATATAGTATTTAGGTTTTTTATATTTAACTTTAGTAAACTTTTGTAGAATTGATATTCAAAAGGAAAATTGTTTATTTTCATAAACGGCGATTTCGGTTTTAAAAGGTTAATACTCTTAGGGCGATTTGGGGCTCCGACTCCATGTGTTCTCCCCTCACTTGTTTTGAGAGAAATATTACGAATTTTTCAATGAAATTCACAGGAGATGTTCATTTCGTGCTTATTTTGCTAAAACTAGCACCAACACTATTCTGTTAATAATAGTTTTTACGTTATTTGTTGATAAAGTTTGTCTTTTACCTTCACCAAATTTTGATACAATAAGTGCACTTATCACATTTATTTTAATAAATATTCAAACTACATTAACATACACACACGTTTTTAACTCTTTTTATTGATATATACCATAAATTAACAATTTAAATTGCATTTATAACTTGCAAACACTTGACGCGCCAGCTAAATTTACAATAACTGAAAAGTATGGCTGAATGGAGTGCTGCCAGAAGCAAAAAATAATAAAAAAATAGAATGCGATTGAAAACGAAGCAACATAGGAACATAATTTCCACACACTCTTTTTTGTTAGAATAATGAGGGAATGGGGGTTTACAACCTCTAAGGTGTATATATTGAGTTCATAAATATATATAAATACAATATCGATGTGATTTTCGAAATACAGTTCAGCTTCACGTAAAATTCCTACGCGAAAAGGAGTACTACGCAAAAATACTGTGGATTGCGTAGCCGGAGTTGGACTGATGAGGGTTATTTTTTTGAAGCGCGGCCGAAGGCCGCCCACGCGAAAAGGAGTACTACGCAAAAATACTGTGGATTGCCTAGCCGGAGTTGGACTGATGAGGGTTATTTTTTTGAAGCGCGGCCGAAGGCCGCCCACGCGAAAAAGAGTTCTACGCAAAATTACTGTGGATTGCGTAGCCGGAGTTGGACTGATGAGGATTATTTTTTTGAAGTGCGGCCGAAGGCCGCCTACGCAGAAGAAAGTTTTACGCAAAAATACTGTGGACAGCATAGACGATTTTTTGTTCCAAATTTTCGGCTGCGGCGCTTTTTTTTCTTTTTTTTTTAAATATATATATGTATATATATATATCATATATTCATAATATAGTGAAAATTTGGAATTAAAAATCGCGCGATTTTTTATTCCAAATTTTCGCCTGCGGCGCTTTTTTTTTCTTTTTTTTTTAAATATATACATGTATATATATATATCATATATTCATAATAAAGTGAAAATTTGGAATTAAAAATCGCGCGATTTTTTATTCCAAATTTTCGCCTGCGGCGCTTTTTTTTTCTTTTTTTTTAAATATATATATGTATAATATAGTGAAAATTTGGAATTAAAAATCGCGCGATTTTTTATTCCAAATTTTTGCCTGCGGCGCTTTTTTTTCTTTTTTTTTAAATATATATATGTATATATATATCATATATTCATAATATAGTGAAAATTTGGAATTAAAAATATATATATCATATATATATATCATATATTCAAAATGCATACAATCAAACATACTTTACTGAAAATCAAGCATTAATATATATATGTATATAAATATATACATATATCCATAAATATACCTATATATATATATATATATATATATATATATGAATAGACGTATATAATATAGAAATAATTTGTAAAATTTTGCATTTCTATTCATTTATTATCTTCTAAAATTGTTTATTTATACGATGTCTGGCAGCACTTCGGCTGGTTGTAGTAACCAAAATAGGAGGATTCTTGGTCAATTTTACAATTTTTAAACTCAAATAACTTAAAAACTATAAGCCTAAGGTAGGTTCTGTTTTCAGTTTTAAGATGGGGATACACCCCTCTACCCCCCCTTATACCCCTTTTTTTAAAAGGGGCGGGAGAACAAATGGGTATTTTCCCCGATTTGGTTGAGAGTTTTGCTACGTGCACTCATACATACATATTATATATAAAAAAAATATGCACACAATTATGCAAACTATATTTTACATCGGTCTTTATTTTCGCCTGCTACACTGTCTGCACGAGCAAGAGTTGAGAACGGAATTGCATTCGCGCTCTCGGCATGCAACGAACTACCAAACTACAAACCTACCTGTAAGTCCTCTCCCAATACAAGTACCGGTGCAGCATCTTCGTAGGCAATGTGTTTCTCCTGTGTGTGCGTGTGTGTGCGTGGATGCATATGAATTAGTGTGCATTTGACATTTACGCATTTATGTATTTCAAAACAGAATTCTGAAACTATTTTCATGTGTACAATTTGTGGCGTTGAGAACCTAATCAGTCAGTTGTGCTCAGAGACTCGACATGAAAAGGATGCGCATCATCCACAACTTTCGAATTATTCAAATTTGACAATTAAAGAAAAAATCAAATTATCGCTATGATGTCGGAAAAAATAAAGTTCAACAAAAATTATTAACAATCGAAAGTAAAATAATATTAATATGTGAATAGTTAAATACGGTGTGTTATAAAACAAATTTTTGGCGAAAATCCGACGTTATGTTATGATTAAAAACAAATAAGAATTTATTTCGACGTACATATGTACATTTATTAAATTCCTGCTCATGCGTATTTTTCTGATTCGGAGTCCGAATAGAGCCTCAAATTGGCGCGTGTACGAACGACCATTGAGTTAACCAAAAAAAGGGCAACGTCGATAACCACAAAGCTCTTTTTTCACATTTCATTGCAAATAATAAAAAATTATTTGAAATTTTTTTTTTTTTGATACATTGAATAAATAAGGCAGTGCCTAATTTAGTGCGGTTATTTGCATATTCACAAAATTGGATGAGGAACACTGGCCTTCTTCGGTTGTGAGGCGAAACTATATCGGCTGAAACTATATATTTTGGGGCCAATACAAAGCCAGCCTTCAAAGAATTAAGGTAAGTATGGACCATGTGTGTGTTATATATGAGTAGTACTTGGTTATTGCCTTTGATCGCATTATATGGTATGTGGAAATTTTTATTGCATTTTTAGCATAAACACTTGCATTAGACTTACATACATACATATGCATTTAGATGCGACCGCCGCTATGTTTTTAAGAGGTTGTTTGTACGTGGCAAATCGGTTATCGGTGCGAAAGAAGTGTGTTCGAATCCTTCTATGTGCTGAAAATATTCGAATGTCAAAACATATTTACTATTGTGCCGTGCCCCACTCGGCAGCCGGTGGGAAGCTTTCAAGTTTATTGCCTGCCGAAAGGCGATTGGTTTATGTCCCTATATGGGATGGAACCCAGGATATATTATCTGTATGTCACACACCAATACGCTCGGCTACGACGGCTGCTTATGTGAAAAGCTTTTTAAAGGAATCATCACCAATGCTCTAAGCAGTTTTTATTTTTATTATTTTTGTTATGATTATAATATTATTATTTTTATTATTATTTTTGCCATAATTATCACTAATTTCGATGTACGAGACCGATCTTGCATTTTATTTTTCCGAATGCGCTCGCGATGGATTTTAAAGCAATACTTTTTAATCATTCTTTGGAATAAATTTTATTTCGCTTGCATTTTGAGTATGTCAAATTCATATACAAAGAGAAAGTTTGGCGTACTGGAGTTTGAAAGATGCTCATTTTGGAATAATCACACACGGGTGTTGTTTACAAATTTCCGTAAGAATCACTCACAATTACATATACTGACATACATAAATTTATATTTGACTAAATATCCAATTGCAAATCACACACACACACACTTAGTACATACTCGTGCATGACCTGGGGTGTTTAGAGAAACACCGTGGCGGAGATTAAAAATATCAGTACGCTTACTATCACAATGAGCGTAATCGTTATCATGATGGCCACTAGAACAGTGATTGTAATGATTGTTATCATAACGTCCTCTGATCCTGTTTTTGTTTTTTTCCTTTTAGTTTTTTGTGTGAAAATCGAGTAGTAACTGTCAGTTTCCTTTCATTTCCTTTGGGCTTACTTCATAATTTTCAATTAGTCGTCCTCTGAGATTTCCCACACATTATTGTTTATATACTTTCACGTGTAATTTTTATTGAGCTATGTAAATGGCAGCGGATGTATTTAATTTTCTATTTTGCTTACTTCTTTATTCTGTGTCAATTGAATTTTCGTCATATGTTGAATTGAATTTAAAGTGTTTTTTTTTTATATATATATATAGTTTTTGAGCTTTTCAACACGTGTCCAACAGAATGTTAACCCTTCGTTGGGTATGCGTGTCTGGCCAGACTGGCTTTTTCAATTTTAATATACATATATTTGAAATCAATTTAATATATTTCTGTTGTAGCTAACGATTGAACTTTCAGGTAGCTTCCTAAAACTTAATTACCTATCGAATTATGCACATAACCTTTTAAAAAGCATCCTCGAACAGGACGAGAAAAGGGATAGACCTGGGTACCCAACCGAAGGTTAAAAAAAAGGTGTTCAACGGAGGGTTAAGCGGAAAAGTTCTGATAGACGTTAGTACCAAAATTTAATATCATCCAAGATTTTGCATAGAAATTTGTTAGAATGTTTTCTATTGACTTAAGTAGAAAGTAAATAAGAAATTAAAAATCTCATATCTCGCAGTTGATAGAAGCTGTACGTTTTAGGCGACCAGGTGATTATAAAACGCAAACAACTGATTTTAATGTTGCATTGAAGAATGGCATGGCTTCGATAGGGGTCGATTTTATAGTACAAGGTGGCGCAAAATTAATCATCCTATCGAAAGATTTATAATTTTCGGCTTGGATGTTTATGTTGTATGTATGTATGTGTGTATATTTGCAATATCTATTACTTTCAAAACATGCATGCATTAAAAACGTGTGAATTATAAAAGTTAACGCAAAATTAATCAGCCTGTCGGAAGTCCGCTAAAATTTGTAAATGGCGTCGTGCGCCAATCATATTTGACACTTATGGACTAAACAGCTGCCGTATACAAACAGACGAGTAATGGAGTACGTACAGGTCAAAATAAAGTTACCCGTCAATCGAAATCATTCATTTTTATTTAGTAACAAGTTTTTCAAAAATAAAGTTGGATGATTAATTTTGTGCCACCTTGTATGATGTAGAGTTTACACGCTCCAACCGCTGTATCAACTCATTATGCAATGACAATGAGTTGGACGGCTGTTTAGTATACACGTTGCAACATGATATATGTACAACGCGTTGTCCAACTTTATTATTCGCATTCTCACTACGTAAAATGCAGGAGTTAAGTGAAATTTGTTCAATAAAAATTATTGATAAAATTTAATTTTATTTATTATTTGTTATTTTATTTAAAAATAATTATTTATCTTTTATATTTTTCATTTTTTATATTTTACTTTTTATTATTTTTGTTTATTTTATTTATTAATTTTTTTTTATATTATCTCTTTTATATTATCTTTTATATTTTTTATTTTTTATATTTTACTTTTTATTATTTTGGTTTTTATATTTTTTTTTTATTATTTTAACTTACATTTTTTTTTATACCTATTTCTTTTTTATTTATATTTTCTGTGTAAATAAATAAAAAGAAAAATATAAACAAAGTTGGTTGCACAATCTGCGTATAAACATTTCAAATCTTTGTACAACCGCTAACTCCGCCCACCAAAAATTAAAACATTTTAATTTTCACGCAACCGTTGGACCAATATGGAAATCGGTTGTACAACCATACTCTGCATGATACATCCGTTTATTCAACGTGTCCATCGCTGATACAACAGTTGCAGCATGTAAACTTTGAATAATACTATTTCTATAAAAAAACTCGTAGCACCGCAAAAATGCCAGCAATCGTACAAAACTATTTTTTAGCCTACATACTTATATAGTGTAGACATGTAAAATCACAATCATGCAGTCAAAAAGGTTACCGTGCATTAATTTAGTCCTTATTATGCAATGATATGGTTCACGAATCTTTGCCCTCATCTTCACACCAAGTAAACTCTCTTACGAAAGTCTGGTCGTTTTTGTTTTTATAAATTTTAGATATTTTAGATTTCCCAGCTTTGCTTTGATTGTAAAGTTAAGAAGGCTGAAGCGCCGATTTTCGTTTAATGAAATTTTTAATAAAAATAAAGCAACACCAGAATACAAAATTTTCATTTCAAATTGATATTAAAACACATTTTTTAAATCAAGTATAATCCATTACGAAAGTCTGGCCGTTTAATACAAAAAAAAAAACCCGGAACGCAAAATTTTAATTTCGAAATGGATTGTAAAACCGATTTTTAATCGATTTGTATGTATGTATTGTGACAATTCAGAGACATACTTCGCCTTCTTTTATGTTCCATACTGCTTTTTTCATAAATACTCGTATATGGTGTGTTCGCATTAGGATTTAAACCCAATATCTACAGCTGGTATTGCATCCAGTAACAGCACCGTTAAACAAATGATATAATTTAATTACCAAGCCCGCCCAAGAACCGGACGATTTTGTGTTACTCATGTTCAAAATTATTTCAATAATGCAATTGTAATTTTTATAAAAAATCTAAGGATACCTTATTTAATTTTAATGAATATAACTCCTTCAGCTGCAAGCGCAGGTATGCACTGAAAAATGGTCATACTAATATTGAAAAATGCAATGGATGTTGAAAAAATGCATATGTGCTTGTATGTATGTATGTGTGTGCTTTCTATTGTTACTCGCGATTATCAGTAAAACAGTATTTTGGAGTTTTTTCCACATTTTTTCACTTTCAGAATTGCTTAATTGCTCTTATTCTCTTTATTATTCTTAGAATAAGACTTTGAACAGGTATGCGGCAATAAAAATAAAGGAAATAGAACGACTTTTGCCTGGAAATGTTTTTGCGTGAATGAGGATGGTTCCATGTGTAGAAGTCCGGAGGATGGTTCCATGTGTAGAAGTCCACGCAAGTGGGGAAAGTTACTGATCGCCATTCACTTGGGAGTGGCCAGGACGATTCTTCTACATATGGTTCAAGCAGCTCTCAACGTCCGGGATTAGCCCACGTATCCTCTGGTTAGCTTCCGAACACCCGTTCGGGAGTGAGCTAACGTGAGAAGGCGAAGCATCCCAGCATAGCTGGTTGTGCGCTGGGTTTGGGACCCGCCACTTAAAAAGCCCCCCCCCCCCCCCCCCCCCCAATGAAAACAGCAACAAAGCCTCGGATGAGAACTTCCAACACTGATGACGACCCCTGCAAACGAAATAAGGAATACGATTTGAGGGCATGCACCTGGAATGTCCGGTCCCTTAATGGGGAAGGTTCCTCTGCCCGGCTGGTTGATGTCCTCGTGAGAGTAAAGGCTGACATCACTGCCATCCAAGAGATGCGATGGACGGGGCAAGGCAAGAAAAACCTAGGACCTTGCGACATCTAATATACTACAGCTGCCATGTAAAGGAGCGCAAATTCGGTGTCGGATTTGTTGTGGGAGAGAGACTTCGTCGCCAAGTACTGTCGTTCACTCCGGTGGACGAGCGTTTCGCAATAATCCGCATCAAAGCGCGATTTTTTTAACATCTCGCTAATTTGCGCCCACGCCCCGACGGAAGAGAAGGACGATGCGACCAAGGATTCTTTCTATGAGCGCTTGGAACGTTCCTATGAGCGCTGCCCCCGCCACGACATAAAAATCGTGCTTGGCGACTTCAACGCCAGGGTGGGCAAGGAGGGAATTTTTGCTCCCACAGTCGGAAAATTCAGCCTGCACAACGAAACATCCGGCAACGGACAGAGGCTGATCGACTTCGCCGGGGCCCGAAACATGGTAGTCTGCAGCACCAGATTCCAGCATAAAAAGATACACCAAGCTACCTGGCTGTCCCCTGATCGAAAAACGCGAAACCAGATCGATCATGTTGTGATAGATGGAAGACACGCTTCTAGTGTATTAGATGTACGTACGATCCGAGGAGCCAACATCGACTCGGATCATTACCTTGTTGCAGCCAAATTGCGCACACGCCTCTGTGCAGCAAAAAACGTACATCTACCTACGCAAAGAATGTTCGACATCGAAAAGCTGCAATCACAACAGACAGCCAGAAGATTCGCCACTCGACTCTCACTCCTGCTCTCGGAGAACACTGCCCAACACACCGGCATGCGCAAGCAATAGAGCAACATATCTCGTTCCCTACGTACCGCCGCCGAAGAAGAAATCGGATTCCGGTGAGCCCGAAAAAACAATTGGTACGACGAGGAATGTCATGCTGCCGCCGAAAGAAAAGATGCCGCCTATAGAGCCACGCTGCGATCGGGCGCAACGCGAGCCATGTGGGATCGCTACAGAGAGCTGAAAAAGGAAGAGAGACGTATTATCCGACAGAAGAAACGTGAGGCCGAAATACGTGAGTGCGAGGAGCTTGAGATGCTGGCCAATAGGAACAACGCCCGAAAATTCTACCAGAAAGTTCGGCGGCTTACAGAAGGTTTTAAGACCGGGGCGTTTTCCTGTAAGAACAAAGACGGTGATCTGGTGACCGACGTACAGAGCAATCTTAAATTATGGAGGGAACACTTCTCGAACCTGTTAAACAGTGACAGCTGCGCATGTCATAGAGAAAGTGAAGATCCCGATACCCCAATCGTTGACGACGGAATTATCGTTCCGTTACCCGACCATGACGAGGTGAGAATAGCAATATCACGGCTAAAGAACAACAAAGCCGCGGGCGCCGACGGACTGCCGGCTGAGCTATTCAAACATGGCGGCGAGGAGCTGGTAAGGTGCATGCATCAGCTCCTATGCAAAATATGGTCGGATGAAAGCATGCCTGCCGATTGGAATTTAAGTGTGCTCTGCCCAATCCATAAGAAGGGCGATCCTGCAATTTGTGCCAATTACCGCGGGATTAGTCTTCTAAATATCGCCTATAAGGTTCTAGCGAGCGTATTGTGTAAAAGGCTGAAGCCCACCGTCAACCAACTGATTGGACCTTATCAGTGTGGCTTCAGCCCTGGAAAGTCTACCACCGACCAAATATTCACAATACGCCAAATCTTGGAAAAGACCCATGAAAGGAGAATCGACACACACCATCTTTTCGTCGACTTCAAAGCTGCATTCGACAGTACGGAAAGGAGTTACCTGTATGCCGCTATGTCTGAATTTGGTATCCCCGCAAAACTAATACGGCTATGTAAGATGACGTTGCTCAACACCAGCAGCGCCGTCAGAATTGGGAAGGACCTCTCCGAGCCGTTTGATACCAAACGAGGTTTCAGACAGGGTGACTCGCTGTCGTGTGACTTCTTTAACCTGATGTTGGAGAGCATCGTACGAGCCGCAGAACTTAATCGCTCAGGCACAATATTTTATAAGAGCGTACAATTGTTGGCGTATGCCGATGATATTGATATCATCGGCCTTAACAACCGCGCTGTTAGTTCTGCCTTCTCCAAACTGGATAAAGAGGCAAAGCGAATGGGTTTGGTGGTGAACGAGGACAAAACGAAGTACCTCCTGTCTTCAAACAAACAGTCGGCGCACTCGCGTATCGGCACTCACGTCACTGTAGACAGTTATAATTTCGAGGTTGTAAAAGACTTCGTTTATTTAGGAACCAGCATTAACACCGATAACAATGTCAGCCTTGAAATCCAACGTAGAATCTCTCTTGCCAACAAGTGCTACTTTGGACTAAGTAGGCAACTGAGCAGTAAAGTCCTCTCTCGACGAACAAAACTAACACTCTACAAGACTCTCATCATGCCCGTCCTAACGTATGGCGCAGAAGCGTGGACGATGACAACATCCGATGAAGCGACGCTTGGAGTGTTCGAGAGAAAGATTCTGCGTAAGATTTTTGGACCTTTGCACGTTGGCAACGGCGAATATCGCAGGCGATGGAACGATGAGCTGTATGTGCTTTACGGCGACATAGACATAGCGCAGCGAATAAAGATCCAGCGGCTTCGTTGGCTGGGTCATGTCGTCCGAATGGATACAAACGCTCCGGCTTTGAAAGTATTCGATGCGGTACCAGCTGGTGGTAGCAGAGGAAGAGGAAGGCCTCCTCTGCGTTGGAAAGATCAGGTGGAGAAGGACTTGGCTTCACTTGGTGTGTCCAACTGGCGCCGGTTAGCACGAGAAAGAAACGACTGGCGCGCTTTGTTAAGCTCGGCCAAAATCGCGTAAGCGGTTATCGCGCCAATTAAGAAGAAGAAGAGTTCAAATGCAGTTTGCTTTGTAACGGCACACCGACAGACAAAAAAAAAATAAGCTGAAGGCATATGCGATCGGTAGCTAACATTCATCAATTACATAAAAATGTAATATAATAAATGCCGTTAGTTTTGTAAACGTTTGCAACTTATAACTCCTTCGGCTTTTAAGAAAATTAATGAATTACACAAGAATATACTTTTTTCTCAATGGGCTTTAAAAATTGAATGCGTAATTATGCGTGCGCGTAATAGGCGATCAACTTAACAATTTTCATACTGATATCGTTGAATTGTCAGGCTCGGTAGATATCTTCATATGATCGTACTACATTGATAAGGTGGCACAAAATTAATTCAATTTTGTGCTTGAAAATTTTTTTATTAAATGCAAAATTAATTTAATTTTGTGCTTGAAAAACTTTTTTACAAAAAATTGATTTTGAGTGCTGGAAGTACTTACTTTAGGCTTTACGGGCTCCATTGCTTGTATGCTTATCTGCTGCAGTTGGCTAGTTCGCAAGTGTCAAATATGTCAATCGCAAAAATTATAAATTTTCCAGGGGAATACATCTTAATTTTGTCTTTCATTTTTGATTTGATCCGAGGTGTAGTTCTTCTATATTCGTCTCTCAAAATCGCTTTATGCTCGAAATGCTCGTATTATTAGAGCCTTAATTGAGTTTAACAAAATCTCTAAATTTGTTGAGATAGATTTTTAATTTTCTAAACGCCTATTGAAGTTTTTGAATATTTTTTTAAATAGTTTCATTGTATTTGCTTTCCCTATTAACCTTAAAATATTTCTACTTAGCCTGTAAGAATGTATTATATTCATAAAAAAATTATCCTGTGACCTTTTCATTATCAGGAGTATTATTTCCCGTATTTAATATATTCGTACAATATTGCGCTTTGTTGCTTTAAGTTCCGAGCTCAATAATACAAGGTGGCGCAAAATTAATCGCCCTATCGCAAGATTTATAATTTTTGGGAATGGCGTCGTACGGCAATCATATTTGTCACTTGTCAGCTTGAAAGCGCCGTATACAAAGGGACAAGCAGTGGCGCTCGTGAAGCTTAAAATAAAGATTTCCAACACTCTAAATAATTTTTTTTATTTAACAAAAAAGTTATGCAAAAACTAAAGTTGGATGATACATTTTGCGCCACCTGGTACTTTGATGCAATTTGAGCACACGCGAAGTAAATTTTAAAATACATACATATGTACATACATATATAGTTAGGTTAGGGTGATTTTCTATGTCTTGCATAATTCCAGAGAAGCCAAAATCCTCTATTAAAATATGAAAGAGTACGAGAAAGTATATAAATAATTCATATTAAATAATACGTTTTAAATATTTTTTTTTCCTTGTTCACTCCTCTCGGGAGCATAGGGCTTCGACATTGAAAAGTCCGCGCGCCACCGAGATGTATGAACGCATTGATACATTCTTGCTTCGGCTGACGGTCTTCCCAGCGCTATAAACGCAGCTGGCCATCATTATTATATTTTCATATGTGTCCAAAATTATATACAAAAATTTCAATCATAAAGCATAAAGTAGTTTTACTTTTTAATTTATTTTACAAGTGCGCCTGTTTAGCTGACGTATTTTCCCCCCTCTACGGCGCAGCTGACTATTTTTTTTTATTCTACTAAATGTCAACAATACACAAAAAAAATTTCCGCCGGTATTAAATGAGTTGTTAAAAAATTTTTTTGCGACACGTTTCGCAGCATCCCACGCACGTACCCACCGCTACTGGACCAGCTGACGGTTGGTTTTGTCATCCATTGGATGGGGTCTGCCTTCAGTATTAAAATCAGTCGGCATGAAATGATTAGGTCAAAATGACCCCTGGCTCCCAGATTAATAAGCATCATTCATATGTTTGTATGTATGTGTATTTTTTACAAGTGTTTTCCCCCCTCTACCGCGCAGGTGACTATTTTTTTTTTATTCTACTAAATGTCAACAATACATGAAAAAAATTTCAGCCGGTATAAAATGAGTTGGTAGAAATTTTTTTTCGACACGTTTCGTACCTTCCCACAATCACACCCACCGCGGGTGCGCCAGCTGACGTTCACTTTCGTTATTTATGAAAGTATAGTCAGGAATTTAACGGTATAAAAACGCAGTCCAAAATCGATCCCTGGCTCCCGGACTACTAGGTATACCAAGCTTTGCAGGTATTTGCAAGTATTGCAAATACTTTCTTGTATGTGTTTTGATGTTGTCATTTGTGAGTGTTCTTTGCAAGTCACAGAGAATCCCCCTATTATATCACATTGAATTATTTTATATATACTAAATTGATTTTTGTTAATTTTAATTTTGTTCGAAACGGACTTTGACTTTTAGCAGCAGTCGATAAACAATACACAATTGCTTATTTTTATGCATCATATTTTATTCTTGAAAATTCGCTATCCATTTCCTTTCTGCTTCCCCCATCCTTCGCTTTGCTATTGTAAACAAGTAAGAAAATTTTATTTTTTTAATCTTTTCTAAAAGCCACCCAACACATGCATATGCATTTGTGTGTGTGTGTGTGTGCCTAAATGCATACCTACATATGCAGATGCACTTTGCGCGTTCACTACAAAACCCCTAATATTGGGAGAAGCGGGTATAAGAGACCGGAGGAAAGCTTCATGCCTCGATGAATACATTTTCAACAATTTATTCAGTATATTTTTTGCGCTGCATTTCACTGTTGCGCATTTGCTAAAAACCGAACCGAAAATCAACGTTTCCCCCACTTACTATCGCCCATGTGCTCATCGGCGCAGTATCTACATACATACATACATATTCCTCTACCACATCCATTATTCGCTGCCGCAGTAGATCCTGCATTCACCGGCTCTCTACCCGGGCGTTAGAAATTTCTTTTTTTTTTATAAATCTTATTAATACACTGTTCGCCAAAACAAGCACAAAATCCAAATGCATTTGAAATCGACGAATTCATAAGCCACCACACATTGCCGCTCCGCCCTTCCAACGCTTCGCAACATCTTAATCCGTTCCGTATTTGTCTTCCTTTTTATCATTTTTGGTTTCTCTTAAAAATAAATGATGATGCCGTCGTTGCCGTCGATTTGTATAAACAACAATTTGCTTTTTCCAAATTTTTCACAAAACCAAGAGCAACAAAAAAATTATATATTTTTTAAAATATTACATGGCATTTTCCTGCGCATGCGATGAAATTATGCTGTGGGTAGGGAGGAGAGATATGCATACATATGCATCTAACGCCCCTTCTGTTGTTTTTGTTCGTTTCAACGTCGACCGAATGAATGCTGGCTATCATTATCGCCATCAGCTGTGGAGCTGTTGCTCTTAAACAATTTAACGTGCAAAAAATACATCCATAAAAATTTTCCATTTCCCATTTTCTGTGCGTCGCAACAGTTCCTTTCGAATTTTTCCGTCTGCATCGTCTAAAATGTGTAAAAATTAGCGGCACATGTTTTGATTCTACTCACATTTGGCTTGCACTTACATATGCACACATGTACGTATATATCTAAGCATGTATGTATATGTAAATATGTATATACATCTATATATATATATAGCCGGCCAGCAGAGTGCACCAGCGGCAAGTGCAAATATTAATTTTACACTTGGCCTTTAAAAATGCGAATGCAATGAACGCGAATTTTTGTGTATTGCATCGCAACAAAGGATGAGCAGTGGGGTGTTGGGAGAGCGCTGCCAAGCGTACATATGCATGTGTATGTACATATGTGTGGAAATGTGGAACATGCATCTATTGTTTGATCTTTTTTGAACGCATAAATAAATGTTATTTAATGTTAGCCGTATTCTTTTGTACACGAGCTGCCAAAGAACCATATAAATAAGCAAAAAGCAAAACAACAGAAAAACAGTTCTGATGAAAACTTGATAATTACAAATATTTAATCAAAGCAAATTGTTTAAAACTGAAATAAAATTTTATTAACTTTAATTTATAACATAAAATGATAATTGCATCGTCTTAAATATCTCATGCATGGAGCGAGCGTTCATCACTCGCTACTTTATATGCCAGCATTAGGGTACGCATTTCTCCAAATATAAAGCTGCTCTTCCTGAATCCTGAAAAGGGAATTATTATTTATTTTGGAGCTACATATGTATAATCAGCAATATTAGGCACTTAAGGACTCAGAAAGTCCTAGGGAATCCACGCCATTCAATTTTCAAACTGTAACTGTGCTTACCGGTCATTAGACGATCGGCGCACACGCGGTTAAATTAGGTTAACGATTTAACCCCCATTGCAATAGCTCTGCGGACTTTTCAGATAATGAAGCTATTAGCGCACTTTCTCTGTAAATGTCCGGGCTTGGGAGCTAGACGATTAAGGCCACTGGGTGCTGCTTTCTTCGACAGCCTGGGTCAGTGCGCCAACCTAAATTCCATCAACCTTCCCATTACATCGACAGCTCTGGCTGGCTGTAAATACCTGCCCGTTGGAGGTTTCAAATTGGTATGAAAACCGCGCTTTAGTGCTACTTGGGGAGTGCCTAAGTGGTACTTCAACCATTTCCCCTACCTAGGCGCCTTCGATTCGCCACTTCTCTGCTCGCTGTCTCGAGGCTCGTTTAACTTGACGAAAAATTTACAACATCAAAGTTATCCAGCAAGTTTCGCCACTAGAGAGTACAGTTATACCTCATAAAACTGGTATAATTTACTATTTTCACAAACAAATGATATTTTTTTGTTTGTTTTTTGGAGTTCAAATTCAGCTTTCCCAGCTAAATAAACCCTAGAAACCCTTCGGACTAAGGGATTCAGTGTCCATTATTTTCAGTTATTTATTTGTTCTTCTAAAAGTAAGTCGTATTTCTTTTGCTCCATTTATATTTTCGTGCATTTTATTTAGTTTGGAAGAAATATCTTGACGTTTGAATGGAATTTTTTTTCCTAGATCGATCTCAGTAGCGCCATAATTGAGATTTGTACCACACGGAGTATAGCTTTATGCGAGTTGGATTCCATTGTGTTGTTGCTTTACTTGTAAGTCGGCATCTAAACGCGTGTTCTTTTGCAACTCGAGTACAACAGAATACGACTACCACCTCAAATACATGTTTTATGGGGTTTCATGTATTCGCTTTTTTAAACTATTTTTTAAAAACTAGTTGACCTTTTTTTGCACAGAAATTTTTGCTATCTTAAAACAAAATCTAAAAACGTACCGAATTCAGATGAACTTCCCCAAAATTAATGGTATTTGACGTGTGCGACGTGAAGGCGTTTCTTAAACCGTTTGAATCCCCTCGCGAAAAGCCTGAAAGGAATCAGTAGCTTCCTACTAAATTTGCGAACATTTAGTTGGGGGCGTAACTATTGTCCTTAAAAAGTATGTCATTTTTGTTGAAAGTACGTGCGTATACATATATGTGCATTAGGACGGGACATTTTGTTCTTAAATAATGTAACCGGCTTTTTTCGTCGCATAGCACTAAAATGGATTTCAAGCCTTACTATTTTTTATTTCAGTTATTAATGCCCTATAATTTTTTTTATTGTAAAGTTTTTTTTTTTGAAGAAAATCTATGCCAAGCTTACCCAATTTGACTACTTTTAAATATTAATTTTCTCTATTTAAAAAAAATATATTCATTGCAATTACTTTTTTGGAATTATGTATTAAAAAGACACTTAAAACAACACTACAATATTAGAAGAGGCCTCTTCGATTCACCAAGCGAATAGCTGAAGTAACTGGTATAAATAAACAGAAGTTAGTAGCACTGGAAAAGAGCTGCCAAGACGCACATTTGTTTGCAAACACGTAAGTCTCGATTTACACAGGTAAACATTTGGAAGGGAAACATTTTGTTCGTGAGTGAAGGACGTACGGGGAAGAGAGAGGAGTTTTTGTTTCCTGTGCTAGCGACACGCTTTGTGCTTAAACGTCAAAAGTAACGAATGCTGCCGAAATGCTCCGTCGTGATCGCGAATGAAACACCAAAGGAGAATTTCCAATGTTTCCCTTCCAGATGTCTCTGTGTGTAAATCGGGACTAACGAGTGTTAGTAAGACAGCGTTCATACAGGGCAACTTTTGTTGCTTGAACTCGTTTCCTGTAACGCTCGAGCTCGGTCAACACCCTTTGTGTTCTCGTTCTTCTCAATGTTGTAGACCAAAACTAACAAGAGCAGACTAAAAACTAACAATAGCAAAAGTGTGTGAACACGACGGCAACACCAAAAGAGAATTCGCAATGTTGAAATCACAAAACTCTCTCTCCCTGCATGAACGCGGTCTAATAAAACTCCATTGAAAGAGAGTTGGAAGCATCGAAAATAGTGAGTCATACCAGTTTTATGCGGCATAATTCTACTCGCTAGCTGCGAATCCTACTCGATAACTTTGTTGTTTTGCCTGCACATGCAAATTTTTCATCAAGCAAACAGAGCCGAGAGATAGCAAGCAGAGAAGTGGTAAGGCGAAGGCGTCTAATAAAGAACTCGAGCAATAAAATGTTCCAAAAATAATGCTATTCACTATAATTAACTATATTTTTCACTAAAATACTACACTGGGTGTCTACTCCAAATTTTGAAATAATCCTTAATACCCTCACAGACTTAGAAACGAAAGGCCTAACTTTGGATTTATTTATTTCTATGCCAGTCAAAAGAAGTTATTTAGCTGCTTGCAATTGTATATAAAATGTTAATAATGGGTGTCTTCCCAAAATGAGAGGAGGCCACACCACACGACTCAGTAGACGACGGCCACTATAAGTGCGAAGGCATTTTGAACAATACCTCACCCAATAAAAAAAAACCAAACATGGTATATAAAATGTTAATATATCTGAAGGATTATAGGAGCAAGAAAGTAAAATTTAGTACATTTTTTCATTTTTAATATCTTTTAAATGACTGTTTTGTTAACCAATGTATTATAAAATTATATGCATTTAAAGTACTTTCAACGTAGCATAAATCGTTAAAATCCATTGAGACATGGCGAAGCCAATTTACCCTTTCATGTAATCATAAAAAATCCTCCATACCTTTTCTTAAGAAATGTAGCAAAAGATAGAGTAAAATATTTTAAAGTACACTTAACCCAAAATGTACCACAAAAATATTTGTCACAAAACTCTACTATAAACCATAAATCAAAACTCTATTTAAAAGCCAAACATAAATGCTGATTTGACATAAGAATGTGGAAAAGGGTGAACAATTTGGCACACATGAACTTTGAAATTGCCGATTCAAGTAGCATTTTTTTTGTCCTCTCGGTCTCAGAATCCACAGTTTTTTTCTTTTTTGTTGTGTGTAATTATGTAACTAGATTATTCCTAATACAGTTAAAAGTATCATTAAATTGCTTGTTTTGTATTCTATATTTTAATGCCTGACATTTCGCAAACCGTAGGCTACTGCATTGGAAAATCAAAAAAAAATGAGCCACAGACCTCAACTGCCGCATTAGCACCACAGCTGAATTAGTGTGAAAACCTGCAGGTAGTAACTGATGCTTTGTTCTCTAGCGGAAGGTTTTTAAACAAAATAAATATCTAAAATTAATTTTTCATACCGAAAATACGCATAGACACATACATACCTATGTACATACAGTTTCCTCCAAAACAAGTATAACAGTGTGAGAAAGGAAACAATTGATTGTGGATTTATGTCTAAGATTAAAAAGAACAAGCTTCTAAATCCATTTTAGAGTTATGCTGCCAGCGCCTACTTTTGGTCAGAATTGCCAGTAGAATACTTCAGTCGCCGAAACAAAGCAGAGACAAAATTTTGCACATCCTAATGCGCATACAAACGCGTATTATGCCTGTGTAAAATTGACTTCTGAAATTCGTCAAACTATTGCTTTGTTTAAAATTTGAGGTCAACTAACAGAATGGATGGGCATTGAAACAAAAAGAAGAAAAAAAAACCAAGTTAACGTCTTTAACTCAAAATTTTGTAATTCTATGGGCACACCTAAATATGTATTGTACTATTTTGTACGCTACGCACACTTTAGGGTGCCTGAACTATATAGATTTGCAGACATTGAAGCAAATAAATAGCCCTTACACAAAAGGATCAAAAGTTAATTATAGTTGCAGTGCATTGCAAATATTCGCTGAACCGCTAGACTAAGTAAATCGTACAAATCCTATATTTGTATTCCTGTTTTTTTTGGAATTTTCTAAGGTCACTCACAAGTTCTTCAGCTGGCTTAGACAGATTAAATGCTTGAATGGTTTAATAAAACGTGCATAACAAAAACTACTGCAGATTTACCTGCACTACTAAATGGAATCGGCTTGCGAATCTGCGGTCCTTTTGAGAGCGCGACAGAACACGCGAGCACGAGTGCATATTGTGCATTGGCACCTACCTGGCACGCCAATGTTAATGGCGGTTCGCTAGTGGATCGTTCGCGCCAGTTGAACTTCAAATAATTTGCATATAAGCGCCGGAGTACGAACGGAACGCTTAGTATAAATGAGTTGTTACTTAAGTGTAGATCGCTACCGAAAAAGCAAGCAAAACGTGCTATAAACTGTGCAGTATCGGAAAACGCGTAAAATTTTTGTTTTTTAATTATCCCTTGTTATTTTCAAAAAGAAACTCCATTTTTTAATCGGAGTCAAAGTCAGAAGCCAATCGTCGTTCAGAACAAATAAAAAACCAGCCTCATCGGAACGACCAATGGTTATATGAAATAAAAACTGTTTTTTATTGTTACATAAAAAAGTACAAAAGTACGTAAATACATACATGCCACCATTCAACCCCCTGGAAAATAATGTACATAGCCATTGGCATAATATTCGTATATCAAGCATAACTAAAGCGCTTATATGCTTAGCTACTTTGTATTTATGTATGTATACACATGCATGCACACATACATATGTATGTGCACATACATACACACAAGCGCATATTGTAGTGCAAACGGCTACAAACAAAAGTGGAATATATTAGGACCATCGAGTACACCCCATTGCAGCTAACGACAAAAAATCCTCCCCTTACGTTGCGTGCGCGTGCTAAAAATGGCAGTAAATTCCGATTTTCATTGCTTTTTTTTTCCTCCTTTTTCCCACTTTTTGTGCGAATTTATATATGAAACATACGAATGGGTGCAAAACTTGGATTATAACGACGACGACAACGTCATTAACAGACAACACACACATACTAGCAGAGCAACGGGGGAAGTGGCTTACATAAAAATGTGAGGTATAGTGGCGTTATTCCACCCCCTAGCCCTGTTCAAAAGAGAACAAAAAGATTTAAATTGCTTTCTACTTGCACGCTGTGTTTAAGGGTGGCAAAACTGAAAAAAGGGAACAAAAAAATGGAAATAGAAATAAAAATAAAAATAATAATGAAAATGAAAAATCAGCGCACGCGCAATACGCGTGTCAAAAACTGAATTGTAAATTTTCTGCCACTTTGTGCCCTTTTGCTTATCATAATTGCACCAAATTCTCTGCAGACTGCCAATTAAACTTTATTTTTTACCTTATATTATTATATTTTTCATTCTATTGCAGGCTGAATATAGAAATTAAAAAGCAAACTGCAGTTGCGCTTTGATATTGTGGCGATAATATGGAAAACTGGGACCATGCAACCATGCAAGCTGCATCTGGCAACTACGAACAACACAGCCCTTGGTACAACAATATGTTTTCCGCCACAAATATCAAGAGCGAGCCTGGAACTACCGCTGCCTCGCCGGAGCAGCAGAAGCCAATGGCGTCATCATCTAATGTGGATATATTGGCGCACTTCGAAAATTTTGTAAAACAACAGCACCAACAACAACAACAACAACAGCGCCCGCAAACGCCACGCCAGACATCGTTGATGGACACGCTAACAGCAATGACACCATCGCCCAGCAACACAGGCAGCATGCAACAGTTGTTGCAGCAACAACAATACCAGCAGCAGTTTCAACAAGCCCAGCAAGCCGCTGCACAGCATCAGATTGCATCTTCGCATTTACCGCTCGGTTTTGATCCACTTACACCGCCAGGCTTACCAAATGCCATTCTACCATCCATATCCCAATTTTATCACCATCAGTCGCACAACAATATGCCGAATGGCCAACAAACACCCAGCCCCAAACCACCTCAAACGCACATAGATTCTAATGAGAAACTGCGCACGGCTTTGACGCCACGCCTTACTCCGCCAATGGATATCACGCCACCGAAATCGCCCAAATCTAGGCCCTTAATGTCCACCAAAAAGATGGAAGTGCACGAGAAAGAACACGATTTTCAGTCTAGCAGTGAAGAAATGAAGAGTGTAAATGAGTCAGAGGACGACGAGTCGATTCGGTTACCCATTTACAATTCGCATGGCAAAATGAAAAACTACAAGTGCAAGTCGTGCAACATGGTTGCGATAACAAAAGTAAGCTTCTGGAAACATGTACGCACACATATGAAGCCGGAGAAGATTTTACAATGCTCCAAATGCCCGTTTGTTACTGAACTGAAGCACCACCTCGAATACCACATACGCAAACACAAAAACATCAAGCCATTTCAGTGCGACGAATGTTCATACACTTGCGTCAACAAGTCGATGTTGAATTCGCACCGCAAGTCTCACTCTTCCGTATACCCGTACCGTTGCGCGGACTGTGATTATGCTACCAAGTACTGTCATTCATTCAAATTGCATCTACGCAAGTATGGCCACAATCCGGGTGTGGTGTTAGATGACGAAGGAATTCCGAATCCGTCAGTGGTGATTGACGTATATGGCACACGGCGCGGACCTAAAGCAAAGCCTTCTGCAACTAACAAACGTAGCAATAGCAAAAACAATGAACGCGGAAATGCAAAAACGACAAACACCCAGAAAAAGGCCAAAGACTTTAAATTGTCCACATCCCAGCTTTCGGCAGCGCTGCAATCTTTCACGTTGCCCTCTCAACACCATCAGATGCCTATCTCACCAGCTCAGAGCCCATGCTCAATAGCGTCTGACCTGCCCACGCAGTCCATTGATTTGTCTCAACAACTAACCCAGCAGCTGACGAAGGGGTCTGAACAAACACAATCAACTTTTCAACAGAGATTGGCACTGAAACAAAGCTTAAGGGTCGAAAATTCCAAAGCCTCAACCGCCAGCACTACTATTGCAGAAACGAAAGCGTCCATTTCGAATCTTCTACCGCCACTAGCTACGATTTTCCAGCAGAATGCCGGTATGGCGTTGTTACCTTATTGGAATTTGCACGTGCTGGCCGCGCAACAGCAAGCCGCCGTTTTAGCCCAAATACCAGCCAGTGCGCGCGAGAAAGCACTACGACAACTGCAGAATCCTCAATTAAATAAAGATGGTTATGATTCGTCACACGAAGAATGTGATGAAGATGGCGGGAATGAGCTTGAACGGAGATCATCAGGCTCGGCGATGGACCTCTCACAAAGTTTACCTGTAAAAGATGAGGTCGAGCATCCTAAAACGCCCGCAATACCGGCTAATTTAAAAGCTCAAAATGAAACCAACGCCACGCCAATCATTACCGCCAACGGCGCGTCAAGACGAAAGGGTCGTGTACTTAAACTTGAGGCCATACTGCAAGTGAAGTCTGCTTTGCAAGCAACAGAAGAACAGGAACACCAAGCTGTGAGTCTGGTAAAGAGCGATGGCGAACAAGTATCCGCAGCTTCATCGCCGATTCCCTTCATTGCTGCCAATTCGTCTGACCAAGTTGAAGAAAACTCTGCTGAATGTGATGAACTTATCAATAATATGACGCCTACTGCGAAAGATACCAACACCAACTCTGCAGCATCGTCATCCGGAAACAGTTCAAATAGTTGCAGTACTTCTTCAGCTACGATATTAAATGGACCTGCTGCATTGGGCTCTATGTATGAATGCAAATATTGTGATATTTACTTCAAGGATGCTGTGCTCTATACAATCCACATGGGCTATCACAGCTGCGACGACGTCTTCAAGTGTAACATGTGCGGCGAGAAGTGTGACAGCGCTGTCGGCCTTTTTGTTCATATGGCGCGAAATGCGCATTCATAAGTGGAGTTCTGCACTTAAGCATTTGGGTGCATGCGATCCGCTTTGCTGGAAAATTGCAGCATAGATTCAAAATTGTAAATAATATGCGAGTATTAGTCGTAGTTCTAAGTTATTAAGGTGTAAGCAATAAATTATTATGGCGCATTTTCGGTATAAGAATTTAGTTTCAAATACAAATGAATTCATGGATCTTAAGTAAAAAATTGTGTAAATGCGTTTAAAAAATACAAACGCAAAATAATATTTTCGAAAAAAAAAAATAAAAAAATTGTATTGTAATATGTGCTTAAGTGTTAATATGATTATATTATATAATTTTATACAGATATATTTAAGCAAAAGTTCACGTTTACGGCGCGCTGCCAAGTCGAATTGCCAAGTTCTTGCGAAAGAAATTAGTCTCTCAAACCAAATATTTTTATTTTCTACGGACTATTTTATGAGTTTATTTAAATGTACTTTATATACAGGATTTGTTTTAAATGTGTGTGTATCAAGTAAAAAAATTTTTAATGAAGATATTTTTAGTTGCATTCTCGTTATTAATTTTATTCAAATATTATATGTATTTTACTTGCTAAGCAAATCGCCAAAGTGGTGTAGAAAAATTAATTTGTAAACCAACCTTTTCGTAATAAAGATCAGAAATGTACAAAGCAGCATATTTTTCCTATTTCATCCTTCATAGTGGTGGTATGATTGTAGACAACGGCGTTCACTTTCGTGTCATTATCACCTCGATCGAAAAGTTCCCTGAAAACCGCCAGTCAACTACCTTTGAGCTCTGCTCGTTTGTTAGGCAGCTACATCTGTGTGCCTTGCCGTATTTGAAAAAAGATTCTGCGAAAGATTTTCGGACCTTTGCACGTTGGCAACGGGGAGTATCGCAGCGATGAAACAATGAGCTGTATGAGCTTTACGACGACGTAGACATAGCGTAGTGAATAAAGATCCAGCGGCTTCGTTGGCTGGATCATGTCGTCCGAATGGATACAAACGCTCCGGCTCTGAAAGCATTCGATGCGGTACCAGCTGGTGGTAACAGAGGAAGAGGAAGGCTCCTCTACGTAGAAAAGATCAGGTGGAGAAGGACTTGGCTTCACTTGGTGTGTCCAATTGGCGCCGGTTAGCGAGAGAAAGAAACGACTGGTGCGCTTTGTTAAACTCGGCCAAAATCGAGTGAGCGGTTATCGCGCCAATTAAGAAGAAGAAGAAGTGCTACATCTATGATTAACATTCCCACCAAAATTGTATAGCTATTGCTTGACATTGGTAAAAGTTACCCCATCTTAAATCAAACTACCTAAGCGCGAGTTTTCGATTCTTTACAGTTTTAAAAATGGATTAGAATTTTCCACAACGAGTTTGTATTAAATTTTTCATTAAAAATGTATTCAATGGTGCAAAAACCTTAGAAATGTAGCGAAACTGTTTCTGTAAAGATACTCTTAAGAAAACTGCCGATAGCCGTTTACTAGTGGCATGAACGCTTCAGAAGAGATAGTGAGTCCATTGAGGATGGCGAACGTAGTGGCAGGCCATGATTCAATTATTAAAGGTTTGCTCACTAGTGACATTCGATTTTTGACACTCCCTTACAAAAGGTTGTATTTAAGAAGGCGAATAAAGTTGAACAAATTAAATCCTTTTTGGTAAAAATGGTAGCAAAAAAGTATTTTCTTACTTAAATGGAAACAAACTGCGAACGGTTTAAAAAATTAATTTTTATTAATATTTGAATATAAATAATTGTACAAATAGAAGTTATTAGCGGAAATTGCCAAGTCTAATATTAAAAGACGAAATTATTTCACTTAATCCAAGATTTTATTTTGTGAATTAATTACTAAATTTAAAACCGATCGCTGGTACTGTGCTTTGCTAAGCCTCCTCTAGACACTTCATCCATCCATGGTAAGGTGGGCTCATTGGAAACCAATTCCGTCAATCCCAACTTTTTTTATAATGAGGTATGCAATGTTATCGGTCGCGTCGGGACTATCCAATTATTCTCACTGTAGTAACTCTTTGGGAAATGCTTGAATGCCGTCTAACCACATCCGTCTCACCACATCATACGAAATAAAGCTTTGTAAATTCTCCTCCCATCGATCTCGGATTGCGTCAGTAACTCTATCATGTCCTGACTTAAGAGGTATGTATTTCATGTCGCACTATCATTGTCCTGAACATACCGATTAAAACTCTTTAGCGAGTTGTTGCTCGTAAGCAGACCATTTTGAAAATGAAATGTGTTTACTACAAATTTTACTTTTCCTCCATTTGTCAAGAGAGAACGAGAAAGCTGCTTACGGAGCAAACCTTTAATAATTGAATCATGGTGGCAGGCTATAGCAAACCTTCGGGCATATTTTGGCCATGAAAAGCTCCCCATAAAACAAAAAACCATCTGCCATTCGGAGATGGCATAAAACTCGCTCCATTTGAGGAAAAACATCAAGACGCACACTTCAAATTGAAGGAGGGAAAATTTCTATGCCGCTCATACCACCTTCAATGGCGCGAAACCCTTAAAAATCGTGAGTTCATCGAGCATGACGAAAATGTATGAAAATATAAATGAAAGGAAAGAAAAGTTGATCAATAACCGCAAATAATTCGTTCAGGACATTGTAATTAATGATTTGGGTTTGCGCCGTGTTGCTGCAAAGTGGTGCCAAAGGATCTGAATTTCATGCAAAAAAGGGGCAGCGTTCATATCGTGGAAGAAATTATTTCGAAGGCTGAATCCCAATCTTCATCAAACGCCTCATTACTGGAGACGAATCGTGAGTTTATGATTAGGACACGAAATCCAGCCATCAAGCGAGTGAGTACAGATCTCCGAAAAACCAAGGCAAAAAAAAAAAAACCACGGATCGCAACGGTATTGTATACCACGAATTTTTGCCAGAAGGTCAGGCAGTCAATAAGGACTATTGTTTGGGCGTTATGAGATGTTTACGGCTAGCAATTTGCCGAGATTGTGGGGAAAAACTCGTGGATTTTGCGCCATGATAACGCACCGTCGCACAGTGCCATCATTATCCGTGAATTTTTGACGAAAAACGAAACTAATACCATCCAACAGCCATCGAATTCACCTAATATGGCTCCCTGACCCTAACTAGCAGCCGAAACGAAGTAATGGAAAAATCGAAAAATACCGAAAATATAGTTCCACAAATGTTTCTGAGTGCTGAATCAAATGCTGGCATAAGTGCGTTGCAGTTGATGGGGAGTACTTCGAAGGCGATAATAACACTTTTGAGGAATCAATTTGTATTTTGAATTTTCTGCATATATGAGTATCCCGGGAACTTTTTGATCAATGTGGTATTACAATTTGATGTTCATTAAGGGAATCCGTTAACCGTAGAGAAGTATTATATGATTCTGTAGGAGCCCGTTAATACAACTATTTCTACAAAATTTAGCAAAAATTTAGTAAAATAATGAAATTCTTTATGATCAAAAAGTAAAGTGAAGGTGATGTTGACTGTTTTCTTCGATAGCCAAGGCGTAGTGCACCATGAGTACCTTACATCGGGCCAGACAGTCAATAAAGAATATGATTTATCCGTTTTGAAGCTTTTGAGAGATGCCGTACGTCGCAAACGGTCGGAAATGTGGGCAAACAATTCTTGGATTTTGCATGATGATAACGCGCCATCGCACCGAGCCCAAATTGTGCTGGATTATTTGACCAAACACCAAGTAAATGCCATCTTGCAAGCACCGTATTCACCTGATATGGCCCCGTGCGACTTCTTTTTGTTTCCCAAGTTGAAGTTACCACTTCGTGGAAGGAGATTTCAGTCGATAGAGGAAATCAAAGAGAATGCGACGAAGGCCATATCTTCGTCGGCCTACCAGGGATGAATGGAGGACTGGGTTAAACGTTGGCACATGTGTGTTGCTTCAGACGGGTCATACATATTTGGAAGGAGATAAAATATTTTTACATGAAATCTAACTCTTTTTTGTTTTATTTAAACTTCCCGGTACTTTCTCATCATAGGGTATATGAAGACAATACTGTAGCAGTGTCTTCTTCCATATCAGGTAATAAGAACAAAACCGTCCTTTTCTGGTACGGAGGTGTACGTAGGAAGCTCCCTGGATGCATGTCGAGAAATTTTGACGCAGATGTATAACTCTGTTTGAGAGAATATAATGATGAAATATATCAAAATAAAAATACATAAAAAATTAAAAATGCTTAAAAGTATAACAATAATAAAATTTACGTTAAAATACATAGAAATGTAACAATAAATATTTTATTTTTAATACATAAAAATATAACAATTGATATGGTTACTCTATATACAAAATACAAAAGCTAACACCTCCCGAAAACCGCCGCTTTATTTTTGGCGAATTTGACAAGTGAGTGAAGTCAGTAGGGAAAATGAAAGAAACCATTGTGTGCAACTGTATGCAGGTGCAGATGTACAAATACTTCACGCTCAAAACATCAGGTTTTTTATTTTGTATTTAAAAAATTTGTATTGTTCGAAAACAAAAATAACAAATGACAAGTAACGATTGGCAAGCGCGATTCGTTCAAGTGTATTATGTAATACAAACATGTCGATACCTGTGAGCAGCACTCGGGTTGGTGCGTTAGAATATGGCGACCGCACGCGAGCGCTGTTCGTTCAAAATCATTAGCGGTTAAAGTATGTACGCTGCCTTTAGCTATCGATTTTCTTGTGCCGCTCGGAAAAACTTAAAGCTATTATTGAAATTTCGTTGAGAATTTAAAAGGCCGTTATATTAAGTTGCGTTATTGCTTGCACAGATTCGGTTATTTTCAAAAGAGTAATTTCGTGTAGTTTGGTAGTTTGTGTAGTTAGGTAGTTTGTGGATAACTCTTACATTTTAACTGTTTAAGTGAAAAATATCGAATGTAACGTAAATAAGTAACGAATTAGGTAGTTCATTTAATAACCTCATTTAATACCTCATTTAAAAACTAATAATTAATATGAGTTTTCTTTCAAAGATGGGGCAGTTGCACAATTGGGATGCGGATACTTGTCGTCAATCTTCGAAAACAAAAAACAAAATGGTACAAATTTATCGCGGAGTCACTTGGACGATCCAAAAATTTTTTGGTAAAAGCCCTTAAGCCCAAAAAAAACCACAGAACGACGTACTGGCAAAAAGAAAACGACTTGCGCTACTCATAATTCAATTGTGACTCTTGCCAAGAGAGATTCTTTTATATACAGTTAGAATTTTCAAAAAATCGATTTTTTATTTTTTTTTCTTAATGTACGTACATATGTATATATATAAGAATGCATACAGGAAATTTAATATCGTTCCAGTGAATATTTTCGAATTTACACGCAAGTTTGAAAAGGCGTTTTAGAGTGCTTGAAAGTGCTTTCCAAACTTTAAACGCGTTCTTCTTAAAATTGTGTTTTCAAAATCGGTGACCAACATTACTCGAAAACGGCTAAATCGATTAGTCTCAAATTTTAACACGAGCTTCTTAAATATATTTTTTAGTAACTAATCGAAGATTTTTTCTCACTGATAAATATTTCGTTTTATAAACAATTTAAGGCTGAAATTTTGGTCAAAACTCGATTTTTTTTTAGAAACCGCCATTTTGTCAAAAAAATTTATTTTGCTTATTCCTTCGATTAATTACTAGATTTAACATTACTTTAACGAAATCTGTTTAGTTTTTTTAATTTCAGAGGATCCAGTTCAGAGATATAGCGTGGTCACCGCACAACGTCTTTTTTGAGAGGAGCTCCGGAGATCAGTTGTAACTCCTTTCCAAATAAATATTTTTACTAATATTCAGTCTCAAATGCAGTTAAAAGATAATATGTGTGCAAATTTTTAGATCAATAAATTTAAAAGTTTTCTCAGAAAAAATTCTGGAAAATTCGCTGTTTTTCGGCCTTCTAACTGTATATAACGCCTTAAGTCATCAAAGGCCGTTGCAGCTGAAATCAGCAACGCAGTATCAGCGAGAACTGTGCAGCGTCGTCGCTGCCACTGTCTCGAAGCGAGCGCTTGCAAAAGACACTTCAGATTAGGAGCGGCCTCATGTTATAGCGCATTTGGTCATATTACCCATAACTTATGGATGGACTCTACACTTTTGACGTACAGATATAAAGACATGAATGAATGAAACCCGCGTGGAAAACAGTCTCCAAGTTATTGCCACAGAAATGTAGAAAATCCACCTGCTACGGCAGCCTGCACTTCGGATTTGGAGATACGGATTTTGTGCTTACATGGAAATAGTTCTACAATTGAAACCTTGAGGCCTTATGCGCCAATCGCGAAAAAAGGAATCGGTGCTGCTATAGTTTTATAAGATTATCTGGGTTAAAAGTTTAAGATTCAAATTAAAGTCAGAGCGCGCAATAATCTCATCCACATAAAATAAATTACGTTTAAAAATTTTCGTATGTTGCAATTCCAGTTTATATGGCTGACGCATGCGGCGATTCGAATCCTTAAATTATTATTAACGATTTCCTTGGCTCATACCAAAAGTTCTTAAAGAAATGAAAATTATAGGCGTTTTCTTTATGCACAAATGTCACTTATGATGGATCCCGTTTCATTTATCTCAACTTTGACTGTACGACCAAAAAAACGTCACATATTTCCGTGTAATGTAAAACGGCTTTGTGTCAATGTGTCAGAAAAAAAGCATTCGTTTGCGCATTTTGGGGGTGTAACTATTTTTGTTTATACAAATATCTTTTTTTGTTGGGTCATACATCTTTTTTTTTGTGTTTTTTGAAATGCTGCATTCGATTTGCGGTTGCGCATACGCTCAAGAATTATGCGCCTACACACACGCACTTGGGACATATTCATTCTATTCATTCCATTTATGTATTTTCATAATATGTTCGTTTGGCCAAACTTATGTATGCATGCAAGTAAACCTTTGTTGTGCGCCACTACTGTTTCATTGGGTCGCCCAAAATACCAATTCATCACGCACAATTAGCAAATGATGCAGCAGATTACGAATACTTCTATCAATTCCATCTTTAAATTGTCTTTACATTCTCTTTAAATTTAAGAATTTCTGAATGAAACTACGAGTATAATGCATAAGCACAAGTAAATTATTAGATTACGCGCATTTTATGTTGACGGCTGGCATCCGTCACATCATTCTGCTGAAAAAGCGGCTGTGTTGCTGATTATTTAATGCAATTTTAAAAATTCTACACTCACACACACAGGGCTTTAATATATAAATTATAAAAATGCATATGCGTATATATGTATGCACACATACAAGTTTACATATGTCCGCAATGATAAAACATCAACACTCAGAGAGGTAAATTCATGAAATGCCGCTTAAGGTCAAGTAAACGAAAAAATCTGTTAACTTCACTATCACCCATCTGCTCAATCAATGTATCGGCGGTACAATAGGCTCGTTTGGCTAGCTGGCAGTTGGCATGTGGCTGAAGTGCGTCTGAAGTGCTGCTTTCTTCAAATGAATGGATGAATTCCCTGACCCCTACTTTACGTTAACAAACTGCCATCTAACGAAAAGAAAGAATAGTAAGTACGAATAGATGATAGGGACAACTACACCTATAAACACACATGCATACATATGGATGCGAGTGTATGTGTATAAGTACACAATTAGACACACACACACACTCAGTGCATACAACGAATATTACAACAAAGGCGACAACCACCAGCTTGTGACCTCAGGGAGTCAACAGAAGGGAAACTGTTGGAAAGTTGATTGTGGTGATGGACACAGTTTTTATTTGCCGTCTTTTGCAGTTTCGGGTTGTTTTCGCCGTTTATCTAAGATTGTGGATTGTTTCTGAGGGATTTTCTAACTTTCATTGCTCATAATACGAGGTAAAAAAAACTAGCCAATTTTTTGTACCCATTTAAAAAATCCAATAGTCCTAACGAGGATATATCGGAAATGAACGAATAACAAAAGAATCAACAAAAAAGTAGTTGGATAATATGAAAAGGTGTAATTTTGGTTTTGTTGCATGCGCATTTATGGTCTATTTTTAATTTTCACAGTAGGCACATATTTTGCGAAGACTTCAGCTGCAATGTTAAACGTTTATGACTGCGATATGTGGATAACTTTTGTTCGACGTTGTTATGCGGTCAATGAAGGACTAGAGATGAAACTTTTTCATGTATTTACATGCACACATTTACGTACACATACATACGCTTGCAATATATTTTTATCTTTTCTTCATTTACTTCTATTGGAGCATAGAGCGTCAACTTCTATCAAATTCATATTCAAATTTCTATTCATTATGGAAAATTAATCATCAAGTTTTATAATATTATAGTATAATATTATTATATGGCCGTAGCCGAATGGGTTGGTGCGTGATTACCATTCGGAAATCAGAGAGAACGTAGGTTCGAATCTCGGTGAATCATCAAAATGAAAAAAAAATTCTAATAGCGGTCGCCCCTAGGCAGGCAATGACAAACTTCCGAGTGTATTTCTGCCATGAAAAAGTGCCTCACAAAAAATATCTGATATTCGAAGTCCGCTTGAAACTGTAGGTCCCTCCATTTGTAGAACAACGTCAAAACGCACGCCACAAGTAGGAGGAGAAGTTCGCCAAGCACTAAAAAAGGGTGTACGCACCAATTATATATGTACATATATATGTATATAAAATTATTGTATGTCATGATTATTTTCTCATAAGAGGATTGTGATCTACAGTCCCACTTATACCTTCTCTCTCTCTCTTTTCTCTCTATTCTCAATGCATTGCTCACAACAACTTCTAACTCATATTTTTTGTCAAACTAACGGAAATTTAGATTGCATGCAAAATTCAAGTTCCGTTGTTGTTGTTATACTTGAATCTTATGATATTTAAGAAACCACGATTTAAGTATAATAACAACAACAAGGCATAAAATTTTGCATGCAATTTAAATTTCATATAAGCAAGGAAAATTCAATATTTCACAAATTATACATTTCTTCTTCTTAATTGGCGCGATAACAGCTTTCTTTCTCGTGCTAACCGGCACCCGTTGTTTCTTTCTCGTGCTAACCGGCGCCAATTGGACACACCAAGTGAAGCCAAGTCCTTCTCCATCTGATCTTTCCAACGCAGAGGAGGCCTTCCTCTTCCTCTACTACCTCCAGCTGGCACCGCATCGAATACTTTCAGTGCCGGAGCGTTTGTATCCATTCGGACGACATGACCCAGCCAACGTAGCCGCTGGATCTTTATTCGCTGCGATATGTCTATGTCGTCGTAAAGCTCGTACAGCTCATCGTCCCATCGTCTGCGAAATTCGCCGTTGCTAACGTGCAAAGGTCCAAAAATCTTCCGCAGAATCTTTCTCTCAAACACTCCAAGCGTCGCTTCATCGGATGTTGTCATCGTCCAAGCTTCTGCGCCATACGTTAAGACGGGCATGATGAGAGTCTTGTAGTCTTTACTACTCAGTTGCCTACTTAGTCCAAAGTAGCACTTGTTGGCAAGAGAGATTCTACGTTGGATTTCAAGGCTGAAATTGTTATCGGTGTTAATGCTGGTTCCTAAATAAACGAAGTCTTTTACAACCTCGAAATTGTAACTGTCAACAGTGACGTGGGTGCCGATACGCGAGTGCGCCGACTGTTTGTTAAATTATACATTGAATATAATAAAATAGAACGACTTCTTACATTTCTTTGTAACATAGTTTTTAAAATGTGTGTTGACGAATTTGCGCACACAGATAAACAAAAATTAGCTGAACAAAAACCCGCCTTCACTTTTTATAGATGGTAGCAAATGCCACACATCCGCCTGGTCAGAATATAACAATTTGAGAAAAGAAAACTAGAATTTGGCAGCTCTAATGCCGGGCGTAATGTACGCGACATTATTACGATAAAAGAAAACGCCATTCGTTTTTGTGGAGGGTTCAACATACCCACTCAATAATTTCATTTTAGAAAGGACTTGAAAATCGTTTTTTTTTTTAAATCCAACCTTAAAAAATGTATTTACTGCTATAACTAAATACATTTCAACAGATTTAATATCACTATTAGTTAAGCCTACAGTATTACAACGGATGACGGCAACAAAGTGGTAAGCTGCGGAAGCCTGCTTCCACACGAAAGTACGGAAGAAGTAGTCCTGCCTCTACTAACTCCAACAGAAGACGTTGAAGATAACTTATGCAGAAATTTTAAAACCAAAATGGAAGATGTAGAATTCGTCTCCTGTGTTTATAAAAAAATTCGTAAGCAATCTAATGATAATAACAACTATAATAATAATGAGTAAATTACTTAATTCCATTTTTAGATTCTCTTGTAGGTATAAGATGTGCCGCGCATCCCACACAGTTAAGCGTAAACAAAGGCTTTAAGAATTTGGAAATTAAAAGCTGTGTTGGAGAATGGCGCTATGTAGTGAAAAGGCTGCAAGCACCTATAGTGAAAAGATTTTTAGAGGTGTACTACCTAGCGGACCGTTATTCAGCTCTGAGCGAATTTTACAGATATGCCGACGTCATTCGTTTTGTGTTTCACAAAATTTAGCTTTAGCTTAGTGAATCCAAAGTTCCCCTCAAAAAATTTTTTTTCACCATACTTAACGAGCAAACCTGATATCCGTCATCCTTGGCAAGCACCAGCAATACGTAAACTGTTATCGTCGCAAAATTCATTGTCTCCCGTAGCTGATTGCAACACTCGTTGGTCGTACTCGTAAGAGTTGCTTAAGCGATTGCGAAACTTAGAAACTTTCAACTCAAAAAACATAAAAGGCCAATATCCACTGGTCACACGAAGGCAAATTTTTAAAAATATTTAGCCTTACCCAAAGAACAACCGAGAATTTGCACTGTGCGGCAGTTTTATGACAACTCAAACCAGTCCCAACTTTGTTAATATTTTCTGTAATAATACAAGGTGGCGCAAAATCAATTATCTCCTTTTGTTTTTGAATAACTTTTTAATCAAAAACAAACAAAAAAAAATATTTTCGGTAATGGAAATATTTAATTTGAAAAAATTCTAAATCTCCCAATAGTGGATTAGCAAAAGTTAGCTCGATTTTTTGTAAGGTAATTCGTGTTCCGGCTTAAGTTGTTTTCAAAAATGTGGAAAAAATTTTTAAAACATATGTCGGGGCGAAATGAAAGGTTGAAATATAAACGCGGGCTTTTCGCGGAAGAAGCACCTCAAAGCAAATGGTCGCCTATTTTTCGCAAAATCTGGTCATGTCGCAACCATACCGCTAGAGAAACTTAAACAACCAACTGAGTGGTACACAACTATTTGTTAGCCAGAGTCTTCGGAGAATCAAGGAATACTGTGTTTTATTTATTGGGCGCGAATGTAAAAGGCAGCCCTCGTACAGTAAAAATTCATGGTAAATTTTTTCGCTAATGAGTTATGCACCCACCTAAGAGAGTCATTTTAAAGCTCAAAACAGATTGGTGTTTTTAAAAACTATTTTTTTTTTAATTTGGACAACCAATTTTTAAATTTAGTTTAAATTCGGTGATAATCGTTTTTTTTTTTGTTTTTGTACTTTTAAAGCGAAAACTAAAAAAAACGCTTTTCACATTCCCCAGCTGTGTAACATACATAATTATTTCGTACATCTTCGAGTTATTCGTAAGAATTTAATTTTATATTAAACTTCAAAGCGACTATTGAACTATTTTTTGCTGATCTGGTAGCTAAGCAAAATCGACTGTGAAGTCGATTACAAATATTGTCTTTGGCTGTTAACAGGAACAAAACGCGGTTCAAAACTATACAAATTTAGGTGTTTGTAAATTAAAGTTTTTTGTTTTTATAGGATTATGCAAAATATTTTTTATATTTCTTATTTTTGGAAATGAAGTAAGTAAAAATTTTCTATCCTCATATATTAAGTATACATTAGATACAAGGTGCCGCAAAATTAATCATCTAATTCTGTTTTTGAGTAACTTTTTTACTATATTAAATAAAAGAAAAAGATTTTGAGTGATGGAAATCTTTATTTTGACCTTTAGACGCTCCATTGCTTGTCTGTTTACTGCATACTCCAACTATCTACTTCACAGGTGTCAAATATGAGTGGCGTACGATGTCATTTCCAATAGGATGATTAATTTTGCGCCACCTTGAATTAGTTATAATAAAGGGTTTTCCAATAACAGCTGTTACAGGTGAATGGATTGCGCTATCGAGAGATGATTAACGATTTTTAATGGCCGAAATTGGATGGTATTGATCTGGGCAACGTTTCTTTTCATCAAGACGGCGCTACGTACCACACAAGCAACGAAACCATTGATCTTTTACGGGAAAAGTTTCCGGACCGTGTTATCTCTCGAAGAGGTGATCACAAGTGGCCACCGAGATCTTGTGATTAAACACCTTGTGACTTTTTTCTTTGGGGACACGTGAAAGAGAAGGTCTACGTCAAGAGCCCAGGGTCGATTCAAGACCTCAAAGATGGAATTCGTGAGGCTATCGAGGACATGGGGCAGCCACTTTGCAATTCGGTTATGGAAAATTTAATGAAAAGGATATTGTCCTGTAAGCGTAATCGTGACGCCATTGACGCCAATGACAACCATTTGCCTGATGTTATTTTCCACTATTAACGGCATACCTTCCTCTTTATAATGAAATAAACATCCGATCATTTATATTAAAAAATAGCATTTTTCTTTGAATATCAAAATAACCCCTCTTATTAAAAAACCCTTTATTTACACACTTTGCACGGTGCCAGCTAAACCCGGCTAATTTAATATCTGCAAATCCAGCATAGCAAACTTTGGCTGCCTGATTTATATTTGAAAAACTGGTG
This sequence comes from Anastrepha ludens, assembly GCF_028408465.1. NCBI lineage: Eukaryota > Metazoa > Arthropoda > Insecta > Diptera > Tephritidae > Anastrepha > Anastrepha ludens. Next base: position 28,402,645 of record NC_071498.1, on the reverse strand, counting down.
TGCACCGCAATGAACAACGATACTTTACCCAGGCATTTTTGCTTCGGATCTCTCATTTTCCGAACTAGACGCCGATTTATTGTTGACTGATCGTTATTTCTTTCGGAGTTTAATTAAATTAATCATCCCCTTTCTGTGCTAACCTAGTATCTATAAAATCATAATTTTCAGTAAATCGATAAAAATGTTTAGAGTTACTTAACTTTTATGAAAAGTTATAACTTAGTTGATACGATACTTATAGTAGATACGAGGTTTTTGATTCGGACATGTAGATACGAGAAAAATCGAAACGTTCTGAAAAAAATTCTATAATCATTATGAACATTGTATGTTTTGTTTTACGTAACAGGAGTGCTAAGGAGTTTTTTTCACTAAAAATCTCAATTTCGAAAAAAATTAAGGTACGAGGTTAACACAGAAAGGGGACGTAATGTAAATGTGTAAATCACTCAGCATTTAAGCAGCCAGAAACACGACAACCAAAGTTTGAAATTAGAGTTTGATTTCTAAGAAGTCCTCTATTTCCCCTTGTAGCTAAGAAATGTATAAAAATGCTTCCAATTTAATTAATTTCACTCTCAGCGACTATCATCCTTTCGTATCGCATTTCGTGTCCCAATCTATACCATACCACATTATTGGTAAAGACATTAGTAAAAGCCTAAAATGTTATAAAGCGCAAATGAATGAAGACTCAAAAGAGCACATTCTCACCCTAAGCTAATCGTACAGAAAATTTTCGTAACACTAAACGATCGTAGGCGGCCGCTGTAGCCGAATGGGTTGTGCGCACAACACAAACTGGAGGAGGAGCTCAGTCTAACACCCAACAGAGGGTGTAAGCGTCAATTATATAATTTTGTATTTATATTTTCAATACGTATACATATATTTATTAAACGACTGTAAAAGTGGGTTGACCAACGGCATTCAAAAACTTCCCCAACTGCTGTTAAATATCCATAACTTGCTCTGAAGGAAAATTGAAAATGGAGTTGGAACATTTTTTTCTTCAATAAGACTCAAAATTCACATTCAAATTTGCATATAAGCAAACCTTCTATAGCATTAAGGTAAGTGTCCTTGCTGAGTTTCGCAAAAATATGTATGTATGTAAACTGTTTATGGAGTTTTAGCTTATAACATTAGATGGACGAACGGTAATTTAAAAAGTAAATGAGACATGGAGAAATACGTTTACTGAGTTTTGGAGAGCCATCAAATTCCACTTAGCAGGCTGGTAAAGAATTTTCAGCCAGCAAAAGATGGGTAACCGGGTTTTTAAAAATAAATGCACTTCATTATATCAAGTTTACAGGGCGACTGCGTCATCATATGAAGGAGTAGCAAAAAAATTTTACACAAAAGATAGCGAAAATTATTGAAAATGGGGGCTATTGTGCCGATCAAGTACTTAACGCTGATGAGGCAGGACTGTATTAGAAGAAAATGACTAACCCTACTTGCATCGCAAAGGATGAAAAAAGTGCAAATTGGCATAAAGCACGAAAAGAAATTTTTGGAAATTAACGTTATACGAGAGGTGGGCGGTGTTATTGACTGATTTAGCCTATTTTCAATATCAACCCTACTTGGGTAAATAGTAATACGTGGGCCAAGGTTCATGGAAATATATTAATTTTTGCGCCTGGACATTCAACTTCTTTCATCATTTTGTGGATTTTGGTATTTTTTTTTTGTCGTGACAACTAGCAAGTACAGCACTCAGACACAATTAAGTCCATGGTACTGCACTCGGATTCCCTTTTAATTAACTTTAGATCTACCCGAAGAAATCTGAGTAGATTTTGTTGTGCCAAGGAGTCAAGGTGGTGGCTTTTTAACACATCAGTGCCAAAGACCTCATGCCTGAATCGAGCGAAGGTGGGGCAGACGGACAGGAAGTGATCCGCCGTCTCATCCTCCTCCTCACAAGCTGGGCAGAGTACACTGTCTGAGTACCTTTTCCATGTGATTCGTCCACAGAAAGTGGCCCGTCATCAGTCCAACCAGCTGTCTGCAGTCCCTTCTGCTTAATGACAGAAGGATTTGCGACAGTCGGTCGGGCATGACAGGTAACATCAGTTTAGTCCATCTGCAGCATTTTGGTGCACAAAAAATAGTTGTCGCAAAATTAATTAATTACTAAATAAATAAAAATAATTTCGTTCAATGGAAATCTTTATTTTGACCTTTACGCGATCCATCGTCTCTCTATTTGTAAACTGCAGCTGTCTAGTTCACAAATGTCAAATAAGATATCATCTTCCGATAGGGTGATTAGTTTTGCGCCACCTTCCATAATATCTGCTTTAGAAAATATGGTATTACAGCACTGGCTTACAGCTTTATACGTACGATGCCATTTGCAAAAATTATAAAATTTGCGATCGGGTGATTAATTTTGTGCCACCTTGTAAGTCTGTATCTAAGTCGATTCTTTGTGATTAATGCTTAAATATATTTAAATATATTCCAAAAATACCGAATGATGTATAAACAATTTTTATAGAAATATTTTGTTATAGAAATTATAATAACTGGGGCATAATTAAAATTGCATTTAAAAAAATGTTACATTCTTGAAATTCTAGCAATAAAAAATAGTGTTTTAGCTGTGAATTTGTTAAAAAAATTACAAATTTTTCTGGTTGAGGATAGTCACCATCCTCGGCGCCGTGATGTCTTTCCGTCTTGAAACAAAGTGAATGGAATCATAAAATGACGTTTGCTTCCAATGAGTACGACACATGAGACAATCCCCGAAAATAATTTACGATTAACTTCCGTATTAATACTGTTGGGCCATCTCATTATCTATTCTTAAATATTTAGCTAATTATGAGAGCTGCGGAAAAATGAATTAGACGAATACCTTCTGTATATTTTTGTTGCAGACTAACGTTTCGCCTTCACTTTCGCTTTCTTACTCGCATGGACGCATATGTATGGTGTGTATGTAGATATGTTTTAAAAAGATACATATTTCATGTTGCTGTCCATTTAAATGACCATATGAGATGTTGATTGGCTTAGCGGGTCCTTAAAAGCAGAATTGATTACATCTGACTCGTGCGCCTTCGTTGTTCACATGTGGGCAACCACTGATAGATGCATTAGCGTCCTTTTTTTACAATTGCATACATAATACATACCTAGACACATAATTATTAGTAATTCATTTAAATTTTCTTTGTTGCATTTTCCTCTTTTTCACGCATTTTAATTGAAATCTCCACGCCATGTCGGTTGAGAGGCATGTGTTCGTATAAATACCCTGGCTGCACAGAACTAACCGGCATTTAGGCAATTTTCAATTATACCATTTCCAAGCCCTAAGCATCGGCAAACCTTTTGTACATACAGAAATATGTATGGATGGATGCATATAATTTCGCCTTTCAACATCGTCTTCGTCTCTAATATTTTTGTATATTTTCTATCTTGTTGAACTACTCAACGATCGCAATTAAATGCTGTGCAGTATACGGGCAAGTAGATATATGCGTCTGTACTATAATATTTACGAATTTACTTCAACATTACAAAATAAGATTTTGCTGAACGTCATGTGCAACACAAGCGTTATTGCAACATATTTCCAATGAAACTTTTGTTTGTTGTGATCTGCTTAAATATTAACATTTCCCATTTATGTATATGCAGGAGAAATTTATTTCTATAAATACATACCCGTGTTCGTGGTATTTTATTATAAAAGGTAATTTTTAATTAGCCACACTGGACGTTGGTTTAAGTAGGCGTTTCAAATGTAGGAGTAAAAAAAATCATTAATAAGGGGCAGTAAAATGAAAGCGTGCGATAAACAAAGGTCGGTTTGGGTAGCAGCATACGAAGTGTTTGCGTTTATGTGTGTGTGCGCTTCGAATAGCGATTTTTTTATTACGTGTACTACCACGTTTACATCAACTCGCTCTTTGGTTAATCCCAATCCTCAGTAAGAACTTTGCACTCGATTTTTAAGCAAATTAGCGTTGAGTTGGAGACTTGTAACTTTGCATATATTGTAACTCTGATCGCGGCTTCTTCTTCTGCTTACGCGATTTTGTACGAGTTTAATAGAGCACGCCAGTTGTTTCTTCCTCGTGCTAACTGGCGCCGGATACCCAGGTATTTCATCGCCAAGCGCTTTCAAACCTCGATTGCAATTCAATGCTTAGCAGTTTTTTGCAGGCTTCACCAAGTTTTTTAAAGATATGACGATTTTAGTTTCACACTTATTACATATAGTTTGAAGGTGGTATTATTATGAGGGAATTTAGCACTGTGGCCTGAAAAATCTATTGTGCCCCTTCATGAATTCAGAGTATATCTTTGATCCCAACTTCCTCAATAAATTTTAGTACTTGTCCTATTTTATTGAGTTTTGTTTCCTCCTCTGGTAAAATGTGATACCCAGATATTTTTCCCGCTATTGCATATAATATGTTTGGCAGTTTCATCTTCCTCTCTACAAAACCAGCCAGTTCCACTGAGTATATTACCAGTTAAGTAAGCTGATGATTCAATCTACAATGCTCTGTTAGAGCTCCTTTGATGTTTCTAAAATTATTCTTATTTAATTCCATAATTCTTATTTCCCTCGGTTGAGGTTAAAGCTACATACCCCATTGATTTTGATTGCGAATCTGGACGAAAAAATGGTCCTCTGTGCCATGGTACCCAGTCAAGGGTGATAGATTTACCAGATTTGGCCATTACCTATGGTGAAAAACAAAATTGTGTGAGCAACTTCAGCTCCCTCGTCACAGGTCCCTCTTCCCGCTCGTTTCACACTATACACACACACTCGTCCAATCAGTCATTCTTCGGGCGGCAACGAAGCAGCGTAAGCGGAGATTATGTTGAATTTTTTCGTATATCACCAACACAATCTCAGTTTTTTTGTAAGCATCTCCCCTGTTTCGTCAGCCTCTCAACTGATTCTGTCAAATTCACTGAGAGCCGGATAACGGTCTGATAATGGCCACGAGCACCGATGGACGGTAATTAAGAGCTTTCGAGAGAAAAATTCTATGGTCCGAACCACGAGCTGTACGCCGACATCGACGTAGTGAAGCACCTTAAAATTCAGCGGCTGCGCTGGCTAAGTTAAGTTGAATGAATGAACAAAAACGTTGCAGCAAAGAAAGTTCTTTTTTCGAAATGCACTGATGGAACTCGCAGAAAAAGACATCCTCGTCTACGTTGGAAAGACCAAGTTCGACGATGACCCGAGCGCCCTTGGTGTTTCTAACTGGCGTCAACGCGCGCAATGCAGAGGCGATTGGCGCAACATTTTGGTAGCGGCCTAGTCTGACCATCGGTTGTAGTTTCCAGCTAAGTAAGTAAGTATTGGTCACACCTGTAAAAATCGTTTCACCATGGCCGCCATTAGGCCACAGTAAGACTACAGTTACTCACTGAGGCGGGCAGAAACAAATGCAAACAAATCGCTATCTAATTGGGGGCAGGATGTTTAGTGAGCAGTCATGTACCCATATTATTCTGACATTTCCAGGCTGACCTCTCCAACATGGGTATGACTAAGCAAATCGATGGTACTGCTCAGCTTTTTATAGATGTACGCAAGCCCAAACCACCAATCGTCAAGGCTTAGGTAGGTACCAAGGAAAGAAAAAATACATGTACATACAAGTATTTTAACGATTGACCCTGTATTTTTCTTGAAATGAAGTAATCGTCTGAATCTCGTTTTAAAGATGCACTCGGGTTACGCACTTTTTACAATTTTTTTATTTATTTATTTATTTATTTATTTATTCATTTAATAATCTAAATAAATGCAGTATTTCTTACAGACTATGAAAAACAGATTTAATGCTAATGATTATTTATACTTTATGACTATTTATGACTTATAATTTCTTTCTTTCTTATAATTTACAGAGAATGAATATTAGAATATTAGTTACTTGGGATTTAGTTCAACAATTTTCTACAAACATTCTTGTGGAAGGATATAATAAATTGCTTATGCTAATTCTTCTTCTTCGTACTCCCGAACATGAAGTTGGATAACCCAAGCAAACACACTTAACAATTTCATATATTTTAAAACTTTATTATTTCACTTTTACGAGTTATTATTAACGGAATACTCATATTAGCTATGTATCGTATGTATGTAAGCACGCATAAGTGTGTGTATTATTTTTGGCATGAGTTCTGTATTGTATCCCCCTGCAATCAGCTGTGCATACTCAACTCCATCAGACAATTCACTTCCGTTGTTTTATAGCACAAATACATTTAGACAAGGGATCATTACATACAAATGTATATATATTTATTCACATGGATGCATACCTATTTATTTGTCATCGATGGACATTGCCATATATTAAGCAAGGTATTGAACACCCCTGCTACTCAGTTTTTAAACGCCACCAAAGCGACCCTTAACAGATGCATTCTAACCGCCACCAAATTGCTGGACATAGGCAGCATTATAAAAAAATCCGACTATGAGCTCAAAAATTGTTTTGTAGGATTGTGCGCTCATTTTGCTATTTTATTTCCATTTTTTGTTTTTGTATTTCCATAGAAGAAACATCGCAGTTGTTGGCGGAACATTATTGGATTGCTAAAGTGCCATCAAACGCAGATGTTTTTCATTACTGATTTTTCTATTTTTTCCATCACTCTTTTATTTGTATTTACATGCAGAGTGTGTGAGGGAGCTTGACAATAACGTTGGTAACGGTGATGCCAATGTCCATTTATTTATATACAATACAATGGGCCATACATACGTACATACTTACCTACATTTATGCATACACATTTTTGATGCCCAGCTATTGCTTTTATAAGTACATTGCCTACATACATATAGACACACCAATTTTTATACGTCTGATTCTAAAAAACACCCCAAAGGAATAACCACTAAAATCACCACTGATTCTAGGCCGATTATGGTTACTAATTGTATGGCTATTCTTAGCTATTTTTCCCTCTACTTGCTTGCCAATAATAGATTTTCGCCGAACTAAAGCGATTTTCACAAAACTTGGCAAAGATGGTTAAGATTGTCAATTGTTTAGTCAGTTTATTATTTTTTTTTTTTATTTTATTTAATTCTTTTTAATAATCTACAGCACAAATAATTTTACAGACTAGACACAAATGTAAAGCAAAACAAGCCAAATTTGGCAACAATATAAATACAATATTAAGCAACTAAATTTGAAGTTTTTACAAAATTAGATTTAGATAAAGCGCAATCAAACAGGCTGAAATTGAATGGCAATGGTTGCATTACTCGCAAATTTAGTCTTCAAGTTTTCCCCATAAAAAGGGGAAACATTGTGAAGACTTCTTTGTGAACCATAAAAGCTTATCCGCTCAAGTAGAAGTGGACAGTCGACGATGCCATTAAAAATGCTGAAAATAAACAAAAGTGAAAGGAGTGTTCTTCTCTTTCCTACAGACTCTAGATTAATTAGCTTTAGCCGACAATTATAGGATGGAACAGGGGACTCAGATCGTAGAGAATGTAATGCCTGCAGTGACATATTTTTTGAAGGCGCTCTATTCTCTTTAACGAAAAATGGTCGTAAGGTCTCCAAATGCTAACAGCGCACTCCATGTGAGAACGAACAAGAGCCGTAAGCAGATTATAGATATAGGGATCAGAAAGTTCAAATGCATTGCGACGGGAATGAAGCCTAGAACCGAGTACGATTTTGAAAGAATAAAATGATTGTGGTCATTAAAGGAAATTTTCATATCGAATAAAACTCCAAGTTCCTTAAACTCTGCTGCACTTTGTAGTACACATTTTTAGAAACGGAGCATCATGGGCGTGCAAAAAAGGTGTTGATGCCTCGAAAATGTTAAATGAAAACATTTTTTAATATTCAAAGACAGACTCGACTCCATGCAGTTTAAGATATTAGTTTGTTAATAAAAGCAGTTCTTAGTTAAATTTAAAGAATGCTTATGAAAAAAAGTAAAGGTCCACACGCCCGAGGACTAATCCAAACGCTCGCAATTCGTGTTCGTTAAAATGAGCGTAAGAACGAAATACCCTCTCGATGGAGCATTAACAACCCAGAAACACTGAAACACAAATACTCCACACTCCATTTATTCGAGTGCCCATTTCTTGTCCGAAACAAACCCTCAACGTTATTTATTGTTGTTTAGTGTTTTGTTTTTAATACCCCTTCTTCTTACACAAAACAGTTGACTATTCAATTTGTACGATGTACAGAATACAATGGTGGCGCCCATCTCCTACTTCTATTCGTTCTCTGTGAATTGCTGTGCGGGATGTGATGATTGTGCAATTTACTCATATGTTGTTTGCGTAATTTCTTCTTCTTGCATTCTTTTTTGCATTTACTCAGTTCTTTCGCGCGACTGCGCCGCTGTGACGTAACGCATCTCTGAACAGCGCAATCGTGTATTCTAGCATCCTCGCCAATTTGAAAGTTTGCACAAACACATAGACAAAATGCACGGCCGGCTTCGGGTTAGCGAGAAACATAAATCGACAGAAAGTGGCAGTTCGAGAACCGGCAAAAGAAACTCAAAATGGCCAGTTTTGGGCGCTGCGGGTGCCGTTTCTAGACAAAGTTTAACTCTACTTTTCTGCTGTCTAATTTTATAGATTAAATCTAGTTTAAAAATTTAGGACAGTTACTGAAAAATTGATAAAGCCACACTTTGCGAAAGTCGAGGTAAAGTAATTGCAGCAACATGTAAATACAGGAGCCAAAGAGTCAGTGCTCACTTTGTTTCTTTCACTCTTTTTGGGTGTTTGGCCGAGCTCCTCCTCCTATTTGTGGTGTGCGTCTTGATGTTGTTCTACAAATGGAGGGACCTACAGTTTCAAGCCGACTCCGAACGGCAGATATTTTTATGAGGAGCTTTTTCATGGCAGAAATACACTCGAAGGTTTGCCATTGCCTGGGAGGGGCGACCGCTATTACAAAAATGTTTTTCTTAATTTTGGTGTTTCACCGAGATTAGAACCGACGTTTTTTCTGTGAATTCCGCATGGTAGTCACCAACCAACCCATTCGAATACACCGGCCGCCTTCATTTTAATATAACGTTTATATTATGAGGCATTTTTCTCGTTTTTTTCTCATTTTTGCTCACTTCTTATTCTTTTTTATTATAATTGGCCGGGTAGCGAATTCAGTGGCACTTTTTACTTAAGGCACCTTTCTGGTCTAGAATTTCGAAAAAATCGATTTTTTCTTATGTTATGATAGTTTATACTTTCTAAAATATGCTTGCAAATTTTTATATTGAAATTCGTTGTAGTTTAGACGAGACCGGCTTGTAGTACGACGACCAGGTATAAGCGCGGATTTGAAATTTTTTCTCGAAACTATTTTTTCTGAGCTGACGTTGGTAATTTCTCAAAAAGTACGGAATCGATTGATTTGAATTTTTAATATGTTATTGAGTAGGGTGGTAGAGCTATAATTTTATAATCAATTTTTCTATTTTTTTTAAGAGCGAGAACGTGAAAAAATCCTTTTTGTTTTGTTTTTTCAATAAACAGATAAAATATCTAGAAAAAAAATTTTGTTTTTGTAAATCTGCTACCCACCATAGCGACATATCTCCTGATGAATAATAGGCCGATTTCTTTTTCAGCCGTACCTGAGCAGCCCAATCAGTTACGCCAGTGGCAAGTGTTATGTCAGGGGAAGCAATTTTTTTTATCATTGAAAAAATTATTTTTTTGTTTTTTTTTTTGTAAATGAAGAATTGATCTAAGGAATAAAAACGATTTTCAATTGATACCGATTGTTTTTCTTCAATTTTCACGTCTCTAGGCCAGAAAGTTGCCTTAAAATTGGTAATAATTTGAAAACATGGAACCAACGGAGAAGAAACTAGTATATCGCAAAGAAAAATAGTTATAAATGTGGAATTAATAATGAATAATTAGCTTTATGGAAATGGAAATAGTTTTGAAACATTGGCAAAATTATTTGAGAGCACGTTTTCCTCTGTTAAATATGTAGTAAAAATTACAAGCAGGCCGGGATTTAACATCTAAGCTCAGGTATGGCCATCTATGAACACTAAAGGTCCGAAGGGAGTGCAGAATAATCAATATGGCAAAGCTTAACTCTTAAATGAAATGATAGTTGTGAGACTAAAAGATTTGCAAATGTCAGAAATGTTATTGCTAGGTGGCGCAGAATTAATCACCCTATGGTAAGATTCATAATTCTTGTAGTATACAAACATACAAGCAATGGAGGGCATAAAGTTAAAAAAAGAAGATTTCTATTACTTTAAATTTTTTGTTTGTTTCTATTTAACAAAAAAATTATTCAAAAAGAAAATTGGATGATTAATTTGCGCCACCTCATGTAATAACTTTTATCATGGCTTCACTTCGAAATTGTTTAACATAAACTGTACATTGAATTTAATAGTTTTCGCAAATTGCTTTAGTGCACTGTCACCTGAATAAATTATCGCTATGGAAATTTTAATATTATTTAGACGAATTTTTTTGAGCTGTATATTTATAATTTAAAAATTTATAAATTGATTTATAATTTAAAAAAAAGTATTACATTACTGAAGGTGGCGTCTTTCCAAAATAGTTACTTTATTTTTCGCGATTTTGACAAGGCTAACGTCAGGCTCTTTTCCGATACAAAACAAACGAACAAAACAAACAGAAGGAGGAGAAATTACATGTTTGAGAAAATTCAGTGAATGGCTTGGTAATATTGTGGTTTGTGACATTCAAACTAATAACAAAAAATAGTTTAAAAAAACTAAAAAACACGCTTTTATTGCCAATCGAACTAAAAAGTATAAAATAAATTTTAATGACAAAGAGACCTATAATGAAGTAATAGCAAATCGAACGATCAGTCATAGTCAACTACCTCAGAACAGAATTATAACAAAAATTAAGATACAAATAGAGTAATTCAAATTAGAGTTAAAAGCGTGGGATGCATTTTGCTTCACTTTCATAACCTTCTGTACATAGGTAATATAGTTGCCAATAGAATAATTTTAATATTTACTATATCAATTTGAATTACTCTATTTGTATCTTAATTTTTGTTATAATTCTGTTCTGAGGTAGTTGACTATGACTGATCGTTCGATTTGCTATTACTTCATTATAGGTCTCTTTGTCATTAAAATTTATTTTATACTTTTTAGTTCGATTGGCAATAAAAGCGTGTTTTTTAGTTTTTTTAAACTATTTTTTATTTTCTACTTTTTAGTTCGATTAGCAAAAAAGCGTGTGTTTTAGTTTTTTTTTTAACTATTTTTTATTATGAATGAACATTATTGTTATCATTGCAGTCAGTGAATTAATGATTCGATATATTCGTTTTATATTTAATTCCTTTCTTATCGACTGTGAGTCTAAAGCTATGTAGTTATCGGCCGTGATAAAGAAATAATCGGGATGAAGAACTTATTTCGTGGAGGGAGCCTGAGAAACGGCTACCCCACTCCATTGGCCAGTTTTTTTTTCGATTTTCGTGGTGTGGTGCACTATGAACTCCTTCCACCTGGCCAAACTGTTAATAAGGAATATTATTTGAGCGTTATACGTCGTTTACGTGAGGCAATTCATCTAAAAAGACCAGAATTATGGGCCAACAACTCTTGGTTTTTGCATCACGATAATGCACCGTCTCACACTGCACTCCTTCTTCGTGACCATTTTGCCAAAAATTCCACGCATATCGTTCCACAACCACCGTATTCGCCTGATTTGGCTCCGTGTGACTTCTGGCTATTCCCAAAACTCAAGAGACCACTCTGGGGAACGCGTTTCGAGTCGATTGAGGAGATAAAAGCTGAATCGAAGAAGGTGCTGATGGCTATACCGGAAATGGACTATTTGGCATGTTTCGGGGATTGGAAAAATCGTTGGCATAAGTGTATTTCATCGAGAGGGGAATGTTTTGAAGGGGATGAAATTGATTTACAAGAATAAATAAAGATTTTGCATTTTACAACCAAATTCACCTTACTTTCTGCCCACAGGTAAAACAAGAAAATATTAATCCTGGCAATCCTAATAAGGATAATGGAAAACTTTTATCAAATTATTGCATTGTCATCGGTCCTTGATAGGTGTGCAAAATTTCAAGCCGATCAGATTTTTAGAAGCCAGTGAAAATTAAGCTCAAAGATTCCGTTACATACATACATACAACCCGACCTAATAAAAGTGTGTTAAAAAAGAAACACGGCTTTCACAATTTAAGCTCAAATGAATATAAACCCTCCAAATGCAGTTTTTCTGCATTTTTATAGTGAAGACGCCGCACAGTGGTTTCTGGGCGGAAAAAATTCCAAATGATGAAAATTAACAAAAATATTTTAAAAAATGTTTTCTGAATAGCTAATTTAATGAGGTTTCTGAAAAAAAGAAATTCATTTATTTATATGATATGTGCTGCGCAGGAAAAATCGCCAAAGTTGTACTATTGCTGGCAGCAGGTTTTTCTGAATATTTTTCATAAAAGGTTGATTAATAAGTTCCTTAGCTGGATGAACAATATTTAAAATCTTTTATGATTTTTATATTAGGTATGGATAGTACCTTAGATAGAATATATAATATCGTTCCTCCAGTTATCATGGTCTTAGTAGAACATAAATCAGTTAATCGAAAGAAAATATGTAAAAGAGTATGCGATTAGGAGGTCTATAAAAAAAGCTCCACTCTTCTCCAAGCTGAGTACTATATTTTAGTATTAAGTACATTCTGCGCAATCAGATAGATGTAAAATCAGCTGCCACCAGCTGCCACCTTGGCCGTTTGAGGTCTTTAAATGTTCGTATTAGCTCAAAATCTTGATGAAATCAATTGTGTTATGTACTGTGTAAAAGCACTTGTTGATGAAATACAAATACTGGTCGAAGTAGCATTTGGAATAATAAAAAAATGTTTTTGAGAATAAAGTCAAGGAGTTGAAATAAATGTCATTAAAAAGTGTAGCCACCGGCGAATCGCAGCGTTATCTTGTAGAGTTCGACAAATATAATTTAGCTGCCTTTATTCGAAATTAGCAAGAAAACATTCTTCTAATTGCATTTTGCTTAATTTCATATTTCATTTAAATAATTTGTTTTACAAGTATATTGTGTACTGGTTAATGAATAAATATTTTCTATCTTATCAAAGTTTCAACCCTGACATTAATTTTTAGCTTTTTAGACAACATTTTGTAATGGGTTCAGTCTCTGATTAATGCAGTTGGATTTACTTTGACGCCATACTGCACTTACTAGGAAAATACTCGCTCCTTCTTACAAACCAAACATTCCGTAGATTCTATACGAGTATACTTATTTAAATAATTAGAATTTATTGAATTACTTTATTGAAATGGAAAATTTTTCGATTTCCTATAAAATTTTGTATAAAAAGATCATTGATAATAATCGCGATCTTGATAAATTACAGTTATTCTTTAAAAATACTTACCCTAACGTCAGCGATTATCAAATTCAAAAAGTTTTATTTCAAATAAAACAGCGATTTTTACCACACTTCAATAAAAAATGGAATACTTGTAGCAGGACAAAAGCCAAATTTGAAGCTAAGTATAGTAGTTGGCTTGAAGGAGTTTTTCACTTCAATTTAGATGTAGAGTGTGCTTCTGTTTCAAAAAAAATTACAAAAAGAGTCGGTAGACCTCAAAAAAAGTTTGAGAATTGCTGTACGCGTGCTAAGCGATATAAAATAAGTCAAGTTCGTTCATTATATTCCGATGAGCAAATTAAAAGTGCTGCTAAATCACGCACAAAGGCTCCAAAAATGCACCATATCGACGCTGACAAAGCACTTGCTATATTTATACAAACGGAAATGTCGAAATACCAATACCAAGTTTTGAGACAAGGTTTAAAAAAAGAGGGCCACGACATTCCTCCTCCTTATAGTAAGATTTTGGATGCGAAGAAAAGGTGTTATCCTGAAAGCATGACAATTACGGATACTTCAGCGTCTATTGATTTACAAGAACTTATAGACCACACAGCAAAGCGGCTGCTTCATTCGATGACTGAGGATGAAATCGCTGAAATTGACGATGAATCATTAATAATGTATACTAAATGGGGTTGTGATGGTGCGTCTGGACAATGCGAATACAGCCAAAAACTTGGTGATAAAGAGTTATGTGATTCTAATCTATTTATGACATCAATAGTGCCATTAAATTTGTCCTGTCGAATAAACAACAACGTAGTATGGAAAAACGAACGTCCTTCTTCTACGAGATATTGTCGATGTATCCAATTTCAATTCGCAAAGGAAACCCCTGAAAAGATTCGAGCTGAAAAAAATAGAGTAGATGCGGAAATCGCACAAATACAAGATTCAGTTGTTGATATACGAAATCGAGTTTTTAAAGTTCGGCATGAGTTTTTCTTTACAATGTTGGATGGCAAAACGGCTCAAGCTGTAACCGAAACTCCTGCATCTTCTTCTTGCTTCATATGTCTCGCAACCACATCTCAAAGAATTGCTTAGAAAAAATTAAAGCTCGGCCTATAAATCTTGAAGCTATCAAATTTGGTATGTCTCCTTTACACGCGCGTATCAAATTTATGGAATACATTTTACATATAGCATATAACTTACCAATAATGTGCTGGAAAACGAATGCCGAAACGCGTCCAATAAAAGAAAAGCGAAAAGCACAAATTCAGAATGAATTTGCGGAGAAAACTGGACTTAGATTAGATATGGTAAAGCAAGGTAAGGGAACTACCAATGATGGCAACACATCCAGGAGATTTTTTGCCAATCCTGCGTTAGCTTCTGAAATAACAGGTGTTAAAGAAGAAATAATTAATAGATGTGCTGTGATTTTAGAAGCAATAACCTGCACAGAACCGGTGGATAGTTGTAAATTTGATAATTATGCATATGATACTGCCAAAATGTTAGTCGCCAACTATGGATGGTATAACATGCCATCATCAGTACATAAAGTATTATTGCATGGTAAGCAAATAATTGAAAACTGTACATTTTCTGTTGGCGCGCTTTCTGAAGAAGCTCAAGAATGTAGAAACAAGGATTATAAACGCTATCGGAATCTGCATACAAGAAAGTGTGATAGGGTTTCAACAAATGAAGATGTTATGCACATGATGCTGCTATCATCTGACCCTTTTATCAACAAATTAAGACCGACTCCAAAAAAGAAATTTCTTATTTTAAGTGATGAGGCAAAAAACTTGTTACGCGATATTAACAATAACGAATAAAGTAATAATATTCGTTTTTTTCTTAAGGAATAATAATAACTTTTCATAATAATTTTTTATTATCTTTATAAAAAAATCTTTTTAAAATAAAACACAAAAACAAAAAAATATTAGTAGTGCTAATTAACGCCATATTTACTAAAACCATTTGAAATTAAACTTAATTTTTGAAATTATGATTTTCTTTAAACTTTTCTACTGCGACTAGATTTAGTGCATAAGTTAAAACATAAAAAACAATAATGCAATTGAGTTTTATTTATTTTTAGCAATTAAACGACCTTTGGGTCACTTCAACCCTGACAAATAAGCAGTTAGAAGGGTTAACAATTTATTTTTACGAGTTTGAAATCCGTTTTTATTCTTATTCATAATAGAAAAAGGACAAGTTTTTGTAAAATATTATTTTCAATTCCGTAGTTTTTCAAAACTATTTAGAATTTCCAAAATTTTTTCTAGTTTTAGCTTAGACATTTTATGAATTTTCAGTGTACCAATTTTCAGCTCATTCGGACTATCCGTTTGCAAGATATTGAATTGTTTCCGCTTTTCGTCGATTTAGAACCACTGTGCGCCGTGGCAAGAAAGTACATATATGTGTGTGTGCGTAGATTTTCTTGTGTTTGGTGGATTCCATTGCTTTCGCCTACTCTTCCTCTTCACAAACAAGCAATTCCTACAATCTCAATTTTTTCGTAAGCAAATCAGCTGATTCCTTCAGCAGTTGATTCTTTAACAGTCTAATGTTTGCCACACCTCTGCTCTCTGTACATCTTGGCTCCTTTCATCTACATACACACACACATATATATACTTACATACATACATGAAGGTTGTATTGTGCGCCTTGCTTAGCATACTTACATTTTATGCCAACTCCAAATAAGAGCAAATCAGTTAAAGTGTATCTAATTCTGTTACAGTTTTTTAATTTTTTTCGATACACTTTCATTTGACAAACAAACAAACAATATGACAGATAAGGCACTCACTCCTGCTGCTAAAGCGTTTCGCTCTAATTTCCCACACCATTTCGAGGGTATTTTGCGGAAAGGTGGTCCGCACGCACAAAGGCCAGTTTTGGTAACGCATCTGCAATTACCGTGCGCGCGGTCATCCACTTTTCTCGCAAATGTGTTGCAATCGAGAGGCGGGAGTAGAAAAAATCAAGCCAGTTCTTTCGTAGTTGCTTCTCCTATTTTTGCAATCTCTAAAATGCAGCTCATCTTACTAAATACTGGTAAAAGTAAATAACAAAAAATGCTCGCTCTTGCTGAACTATAATAATTTTGTTTTAATTTTTATTTGAAATCTTCAGTCACTTTTATACTTTTATCAAAGAATATGACAGCTTCATTTCAAAAGAAGAAGTCAAAAGCAAAGTTTATTTCAAATGGGGCCAATGGCGGCCAAGAAGAAGAAGTGAAACTGCCTTTAAATTATTGGGCCATCGTATCCTGTTTCTTGACTTGATTTGCTAAAATATTTCGTCGTTTGCATACTGATTTTTTTCTATTTTGATAAGTATTCGTAAATGGGCTAACAAACCTTACGAGCTGTCAAGCTCAAATTAATACGAGAGCGCTTCGAAAAGTCCGGGCAAAGTCGGAAAAATGGCACTACTGGCACGTATCGAGATTATTTTTCATTAGTAGAATCTTTTGAAAGAACACACATCAAGTTTCAGCCAAATCCGTCGTCCTTACGACGTGGCTAGAAAGAAACCATGGAGGGACAAACTACCATCTAACCCAATTCTTTTCAGCGCATGGGGAATTTAAAAGATAACTCCATAGATTTGGCCAAGACAGTTCACTAAATTGCGCAATCTGCATGGAGAGGGAAGAAGATGTTGATCACGTCTTGTTCCAATGCCCACCCCAAATTCTCGAAACCTTTAAGCGGAGCCTTTGAGCTAACCAGCCCCGTCAGATAATACTTTATTGGCAGTTCCGCGGAGAGCGGTAGATAGTGGAGAGTTGTTTAGTAGGTATGTGTAGCTATGAGGCTACATACTGCTATGTGAGTACAGCAGCACTCGAGAGAGTTTCCTCTCCACGGGCGTCATCCCAGAAAAAATCGGTATATTTCTCTGTGTTTGGCATTCGTTTGAATCGAGAAAGTCGAGTTACGTCTCAGCAGTTGTGGTCGCAAAATTAATGGAAATAGGGTTTCAACTCGTTTCATATGCCTCCCTATTCTCCAGCCTTGGCTCCAACTGCTATTTGTTTCCCAATTTGAAGAAAGGCTGGCGGGAAAAATATTTTATTCAAACGGGGCGTTGATTGTAGAAACGAATGGATTTTTTTCAGGCTTGGACAAATCTTATTAATCGGAAGATGTCATCAAACTAGAACAATGTTGGACGAAGTGTATAAGCCTAAAAGGAGATTATAGCATAAAGAAAAATAGAAAAAAGTTCACCCCAAACAATTTTACTTCTTCCTGATTGACGGGATAAACGCTTACGCGATTTTGGTCGAGTTTAAGAATGCGAGTCAGTCGTTTCTTTCTCGTGCTAACCGGCGCCAGTTGGAAACACAAAGTGAAGCCAAACTCTTTTCCATTTGATCAACGTAGACATGATCCAGCCAACGTAGCCGCTGAATCTTTATTCGATATGTCTATGCCCCAAACAATTATGTAGTTTTTATTTTTGCATGCGCTTTTCAAACGATCATCGCAAAGACATGAAACGAGCTCATCCTGTAGCTCGCGCAACATTCCCTCTATACTCGGTTCACCCACACTCAGATAATTTTTCGATAACAGGTGATCTTTGAAATTTGATGTCAATCTGTCACTTAAAACCACTTGATTTTCTTGGAGTTTGCCAAAGCCAGTGGTTTGTGTTCGTACGCGACAACGCCAAGTGTGTATACATTTTTTACTGCTGATATCAATTCGAATAGGCAATGCCATTTTTTGACGTTGATATTGTCATTGTCATTGCTGTAACCGAAATGCCGCCAAAATGATTTGTAAGGACATATGAATGGCAATCACTTAATACCTAAGATTTATGCACAGCAATGATATGGGCGCATTGTGCCTCTTCGTTTCTGTAAATGTAGCGGAAGCGGTTTTAAGTTTCATAAATGGTGTGCCATACAAGATAACTTAGCACAAGCGAAATTTAAGAAGCATAAAAACATTTACTGATTTTCTGAAACCGTTGTACGCCCACCGACCAATCTAACAGCATTTATTGTACATGCAAGAAAAAACGTAAAATTGGGTGTGGTGGCATTAGTAGAGCCATATAAGAATATTCAAAATATCACATTGTCACATTGGCATCTGTGCTGTGTGCTGACCTAAGAATTGCGGTTCGAAATGTGCAACGAATCACTGCAATATGGAGGATTATGTGCAGTCGTGCTACAATTTCTTTATAATAAAACACACACACATACGCATTTATATCCAGTGCACTCAAATGTTTAGAATTGAGCAAAAAATCAGCTGCCGATCTAATATTGCCTAGTCAAAGACTTAGAAGCGAACAATGCATTAAAAATGAAATCATTCATATTTTCACCAAAAATTTAACAGAATTGCATGACATTAACCTTGGTAAGCAACCCTTTTTTTTGTTTGTTTTTAATAAAAGTTTTCAATAGTCTTTCTATGCTACTGCATGTGAAACACGTTAGTGTGTATGTGAGTATGGCGGGCCTTTGTTCCAAAAGTAGACTTTGAACTGTCATCTAAGCAGGTGCTGTGGCTCAAAATCAACTGCATTTTCACCAAATTTTCGCAAAAACTGAATAAATCCTTTACAATAATCGCATAATTGCAACACTTCCCAGTGCATTGTGTTTTCCGAAATTCATCTATCAATTCACAAATTTCGCAAGATGTTTTAGTGTTCACTTTCTACTTTTTTGAAATATTTGCCTTTGTTCAAACCCTTGAGTATTTGATACATTTGTCTGTGGGTGCACCTCTTTCGCTGATTTTCAGCTGTCAGCCATTCAACCGATTGAAAATTCTCGTACTGATGCATTTTCCTCCCTTAGTGCATCTATTTAAAAACACAGCCATACGAAATAGGGGGGTATGTATATATGAATGTATATATATAATATGTGTACATGTATGCATTATTTAATATACGAAAAAAGTAAAAAAATATATAAAAGTGATATATAAAAAAGTAAAACACATTTACCAATCCAAGAATTAAATAGCAACAATTTTTTTTTTTTTAAATATTATAGGCTATAGGCGTGGAAACTAAGCCAGGGCATGTGAAATATTATGAGAAAAAAGTAAAAAATAAAAATCACACTTCGATTCTTATTAGGTTTATGAAGGTTTATTCGATACTAGCGGATGCCTGGGCATATTTTTTATTAGAAATCTAAACAAAATAAACAAATAACTAATGTTGGGTGTAAAGTGTAAAAAATCAAAAAAATTTAAATTTGATTCTGTTTTCAGAATTTAGTAAACCTTATGCCATTTATGTCATTATGCACACAGCTTTCCTAAACCCATTCATCAACAACAACATCATCATTGCTTTGTCTCCGTTGCGGAGCATAGAGCCAAAGTAAATTTTTTTCATTTTGTGCGATTCCCGGATATATTTTTCACTTGCTGCCAGGTCACTGTTTGGTCCACGGCGGAATACAAACTCTTCGATGCAGCGCTGCCACGAGCCCCTAGGTGTGCCTCTTCTGCGCTGTCCTTGGGGGTTCCAGTCCAGCGCTTGTCTGCTGATTTCAGTGCTACCTTTCCGTAGTGTACTGGCCATCACCATTTACGTACTCTTATTTCAGTTGCAATTGGTTTTTGATGGCATCGTTGATGCAGTTCGGTGTTAGATATCCAGTTGTCTGGCCACCAAATACGTAGAATGCGTCTCAAGCTGCTGTTCAGAACTTGAAGTTTCAGTACAATTTCCGCAGACTGCCACCATGTTTCACAAGCGTGGAGCAGAACTGATTTAACATTGGAGTTGAAAATATATATTTTTGTTGCTATGTGCATTTGCTTGGCCTGCCACACCGGACGGTGCAAATGTGGTTCTTCTCTTGCTTTTTGTAATCTTGTAGATACATCCTTCTTGCATCGGCTTTCTGCAGTGAATTGGCTTCCAAGATATTGAAAAACGTTTACATTTTCAATATTTTCCTCTCTGATAATGTAGAATGCATTGCTCGTATGTACTGCCAAACGTTTGCTTTTCTTTGCATTGATTTTAAGTCCAGCGGCACTAGAGTGCCCTACGAGATCATTCAAATTGCTTTGCATATCGGATTTGCGTTGAGGGAATATAACGATTTTATCAGCAAAATCTAGGTCTTCGAGATGTTCCATTGAAAACGGTTGCCATAACAATCCTCTTTTTCCTGCATTGTTGATTGATGTAGTTAGTATCTCATTGATGACAACACGGAAAAGAAGCGGCGACAGAATGCAGCCCTGTCTTGCGCCAGCGTCGGTTTGGATGACATCCAATAAGATTCCATCATGAGAGATTCGGCACTCGAAGGCTTCGTATTGCGCGTTTATTAAGGCGACAATATTGTCAGGAACTCCTTTTCGTTGTTAGGCACACCATATGTATTCGTGTTTACGTCGATCAAAAGCTTTTCATAATCAACGAAGACTAAGTATAACGACTCGTGCATCTTCATTTGCTCGATTATGATGCGCAGAATATCTATATGATCGCTGCATGATTTCTGTCTGCGAAAGCCCGATTGCTGGCGTCTTAAAGTGCATAGCTTCGATTTTATCTTTAATTCTGTCTAAGATGACTTTAATCAGCACTTTAAGCGTATCGCATAGAAGCATTATACCTCTCCAGTTATCACACAAAGTCAATTATCCTTTCTTTGGAACTTTACTCTTTACTTTTACCCATTACTTCAGTCAAAATATTCAGGCTTAGGTCAGGTAATAGTGATTCGATGATGATGATTTTTTAATACGATATCCTTTATATTTTCTACGATTACTGGTGTTGATGCTGTTTTTGGGCATCCTTGAAGTAGATCGTCTTCAGGACTTGTACGACCTTACATACACAAAACTTATTGAGCAACCTAGTATATACCATAAAAATAATTTTGATGGCCAAGGTTATCTTTCTCCGCTACAAAGAAAAAGTATTCTTCGTTTTTCTTAAGTTCACTGAGATCGATTTTATCAGCTTGAAAACGAGGTTTGCAAAATTTAACGATTCCAATATCTCGAACTTATCTGAAATGCACTGTAATATTAAAGTTATCTTTAGCTTAAAATCTTCTTAATGCGCTTCAGAGCATAAAAACGTAGTAATTAGAGTATATAGAGAGAAATTTAATGCCCTATTTCAATGCAATCAAACACTTTTAAAGTAATAATAGACCTGTAGTTAAATCTGTTAAGTCCAGCCTTCAGAGAGTCAGGCAGGGCCGTAGAGAGCATATCCGGGCCCGGGGGAAAATTGCAAATGCGGACCCTTTCCAATTATGTCTTATTCATATAAATACGTATAATCTCGAGTCCGGGCCCCTCTGAAAACTCCGGGCCAGGGGGAAAGGTTTTGAGTTTTACCTATGTAACAGAGTAAATTATGTTGTTATTTATAATCCAAGATCACTTCCCTACATTGCAACCTCTGAAATTACACAGGGAAGGTCCCTCTTTTATTTGTTACTTCCATTAATGACGTTTGTGGTTTTTAGATACTGCAGTTATATTTTATATGATCTTTTATATGCGTATGGTCCAAAAATATTTTTAGTGTCAAAAGTTTGGCAAAAATAACTTTTATGATTGGTGTTGCCGATATAGATTAGAATTGGATGTAAATAAATACTATTCAATAATCTACTCTAAACTGGAAAATAACTCAGATTCGATTTACTTTCTTTCCGAAACCACTCAAACTCGTGTTGATTCGCGATTTGTAATATTTGATTCAGCTTTTTAATCGCTGAATACCGTTATCAAAAGTAGTAGGATACTTACAAGGAAGTTGTTGTTATGCTTTTTTGAGATCAAAATTGGAATACGGAATCCGTCCTCTGACGTCCTCAATAAAAGATTTTTTTTTTTGGAATACTGTTTACCAGATTCTAATTTTTATTTCTCATGGTTCAAGATGCAGACTAGTAAGTCTACATACACTTGAAAGCAGAAGAGTTATATCAGCAATAGTTTTTGTATATTATATGATGACATCAATTGCAATCATTGATTGCATGCAGTTTCTAGAATGGGTAAAATTTCATGTCCCTGCTAAAAATCTTTAACGCCACCAAACATTTTAAATTGATGCTTATGAAACTAATTACGCTATGAATGAACCAAATGCTTCCTATGCTCTAATTGAATTTAATAATATGTATTATAATTATATTATATTGGTTTTCAAACTGGATTGAAAATAATTTTTTTGCTATGCTCTAAATTTATCGAGTTGGTTTTAGTCGATTTCAAAGTACATTACATCAACTAATTAAATTATTATTTATTATCTACTAAATCATTAAAATAAACTGTTAATATACTATCTTGTCTTTATCAAGACCCTGTTTACGGTGTTATAGGTTAGGATGGAATGGTTGCCCAAGGAATGACGGAGGTGAGGTGAAAGAGAAAACCGATGGGATGAAAGGAGAGGGCGGGGAGAGGTGGTGGTGGGATAGTTAGGAGAGTGGGTTTAGAGTGTGTGGACGGTTATTATAAACACATCACTATTTTTAAGAAAAATATAGTTCATACTACAGCGAAAATTATATTATATAACGCAAAGTTCCAAACTTTACATAAAAATAAAAATAAAATTTTAAATTTCAGCAAAACTTTGAACACAATTTTTAATATTTTTCTGGGTACGCAGTTTTATAGCCCAATTATTTTTAGTATAAAGAAGTGCAAGTTTCAAGTGACTAGAAAATAACGTCGGTTTTGAAATTTTGTTTGTGTTATTTGTTATATTGGTAAAAATTGTAGCAAAAAAGTTTTTTTTTAGTTAAATGGAAACTACCCTACGAACGATTTAAAAAATAAATTTAAATTAATATTATATTTGATTGTGAATAACATTTCATGAACAAAGTAAACACATTTCTTAAAATTACATATTAATACCTATAAATAAATGTGATACAAATAGAAGTTATTAGCGAAAATTGAAAAGTGTGATATTAAAATAAAAAATGGCTTACCTTAAGCAAAAAAATATATTTTGTGAATAAATATTTTAATTTAAAACCGAACGCGAAGCTTGAAGTTATTGTTTTACCTAAGCAAAATATGAATTCTTTCATAGAAAAAGCGGACTCATTCTAAATTTAGTTAACTAAAAACACGGCCGTCGCCGTAGCCGAATGAGTTGGTGCAAGAACGTAGGTTCGAATCTCGGTGAAAGACCAAAACTGAAGAAAACGTTTTTTCTAATAGCTGTCGCCCCTCGACAGGTTATGCCAAACATCCGAGTGTATTTCTGCCATGAAAAAACTTCTCATAAAAAATATTTGACGCTCGGAGTCGGCTTTAAACTCCACACCACAAATAGAAGGAGGAGCTCGGCCAAACACCCACAAAGAGTGTTCGCGCCAATTATATTTTTAAATACAAAAACACACTTTACCTTAGTTCACAATGCTTTGCCCACGTAAGTCTGGAGTTTTGACCGCCAAGTCAGGATTGTTCTTACATTACTAAATGTGCTTATTTAAATCAGTTATTATTATATCGGGTGCTTTTTTTAAGTTTGAGAAGTTAAAATGATAATAGAAAACATAAATATTGTTGGCATGCATTTTTTTATTATAATCTAGTAGAGAATTTCATGGCATTTTTTTAATAAGATATCCGCAATATGTCCGTCGCAACTACGAGTTACATGGACCATTAGATCAGTCCAATTTTTGACTACTTTTTCCAATAAATCTTATACACACATGCAAACATCTTATGTCTATGTTAAAGACAAGGCCTCAGTATTATTAGAATGAAATTTTTACACTATCAAATCATCAAATATCATAATTTCGTGCAACTTCGGATCAGAATTTTTGCAGTTTGCCCTTCCGATGTGATGACGTGCATACATGGGACAATTGATTTGTTCTAGTAACATTTGCGCTTATATCCTATTTTAGATGTTTAGCCGAGCTTTTCCTCCAATTTTGGTGGGATGTCCTACAATTGGAGAGAACCATTGTTTTATATCGCCTCTACGCGGCATATGAGTTTTTAAATTCGGAGATTTGCCCCTACCGCTGTTGGAAGAAACTGTTTCTGTAATTTGTTGTTTCATGACACTCACTGCATACCTTTTTGCATTAGCCATAAGCAGTTAGTTGAATGCGCTTAATAATGTGACAAATGTATTTATGTATGTATGAGTGTATGTAGGTAACTTTAGATAAATCTATACATCTTCACATACTCACTCGCATATGGAGAATATGTGGTTCATATTTTCTTCCCTTTTCCTTTCAAATAACCCCTACAACATGTGGTGTGTTGGCATATAACCACAAGCACCGCGTCAAAGAGCTGAGTTAATTCTCACTCCTAAAACACATTTATCCAATGCGGACTATGGCATTGAACTTGAAAGTGAAAAATTAAAATTAAATAAAGGCGTATCCTACATAATGACTATTTCGATCCAATAGAATCATTCATTGGCTTGCACAATTTTCTTATGCATACAGCGCTATGAAGGGAAGGGGTTGTTTCCCGCATGCACTCATACACACATACACATACATACATGTATGTACTTATGCGGGCATTTCATACACCCAAGTATGTACTCATGAAAATATTTATTTTCACCCATTCAAAAGGCGCTACTGTAGAGCCTATAACTCCACGAAAAAAAGAGCTTAAACATTTGTTGTAGCCAAAAACAAATACACTACAATTAAATCCCATTTCACACCCTTTTATAATCCGTAGTGCATTGAGTGCCTTCTTGCGTGTTTATTTATATTAAAGTGTCAACAGTCCATTCCCCGCAGGAAAAGGCTCTTGTGCTGAACTGGTACACTTCTCGTAAATTTTGAGACAAGAATGGTGACAGTTCCTTCAATTTCTGTTCCAGACAGCAATTGCCTTAGAAATGTTAACCGTACTTGGATGCCTCCTTTTTTTGCTTGGCTGGAAATAGTTCTAAATTCGGCACTTGAGGGGCTTAACGATTTGTATTATGTTATTGAAGGGAATTCGAATAATTACTTGTATATCTAAGGGGAAACAAAAATGTTAACTAGCTCATGCTATTATTTGTATGCACTACAATTCTTCATACGGTATAGCATAAACGTGCGGATTCGACTCTTACGCCCGGCAAATATTATATATTTCTAGTTTTTATTTCATTTTTTGTCTGTATCAATGATTGTAACTACTTCAGGTTTTGATTTACAAAATTAATCATTTTCATTTCATTAAAGTTCACATACAACAAAATTAGCCGTATACCTATTTGTGGATGATGTTTTCCACAAATGGAGGGACCTACAGCTTTATGCCGCCTCCGAACGGTAGGTGAGAAACTTTTTCATGACAGAAAATACACTCAGAGACTTGGTATTGGCTGCCGAGCGATGACCGTTAAAAAAAGTAACTTATATATATATATATATATTTGGCGCGTACACCCTTTTTGGGTGTTTGGCCGAGCTCCTCCTCCTATTTGTGGTGTGCGTCTTGATGTTGTTCCACAAATGGAGGGACCTACAGTTTCAAGCCGACTCCGAACGGCAGATATTTTTTTTTGAGGAGCTTTTCCATGGCAGAAATACACTCGGAGGTTTACCATTGCCTGTCGAGGGGCGACCGCTGTTAGAAAACACGTTTTCTTAATTTTGATCTTACACCGAGATTCGAACCGACGTACTCTCTCTGAATTCCGAATTGTAGTCACGCACCAACCCATTCGACCACGGCGGTCGCCATAAAAAAAAAAAAAAAAAAAAAAAAAAAAAAGTAACTTGCTTGCATTAAATACTCGACACCAAATATAAAAAATATATGCGTGGGTATACCACTATATCCCTAAAATGTGCCAGTTCTACTATTTTAAGTTTTTCCTGCAGGGTTAGTCGCATGTTTGATAGAGACCGCCTGCCAACAAACAAATAATCTGTAGAATATATGTGTACATGCCTAAATACATGTATATAGCTGGTCGACATAGGCCCACACTTATTCAGCCATTTTTTTACATTTCAACAATATTTCTTTTTTTCCCCGGTACAACCCTTACTTGTTGCGCAATGAACAAAAGGTCATGCAAGATATCGGAGGTTAACAAAAAACTGAATGTGGATTACCCTCGTCATATCAATTACGTTGAGCAACTGTATGTCAAATTAACCACCAATAAAAAGGCGTACAAGTAAAAAATAACAACTTCCGTTTTTTGAACACGAGCCGCACGTCAAATATACTCAACCTACAGCGAATGAAAATAAAAAACGGCATGAAGTAAATTATGTTGTAATCATATAAGGGTGTGTTCCCCCTTAATTGGATTTTAAGCGCTACTTAAGCAAATTTTTATTGGAAGCCCCTACAATTATATTGTATGGAAAGAGAGCAGGGAGTGCGCATCCATGTTGACAGCAACGCATTTTTTTAATATTACTTCACATATACAATTCCCACACATATGTAAGTTCACGCGTGTGCCCCGCATGAATTGGAGGGGACTTTTTTATGTAACCGAATCGGATGACTCTCAAGTCAACTTAATACGATAATTGAATTGCTCACTTAACCTAACTTAATCCCGAGATCACTTTTTGATGTATGGGAGGGCGTGAGAGCCTTTTGCAGAGACCGAGCGTGCAGTGATACGGTTCAATTTTTTGTTGTTGATTGTCGATTTAGTCGATCGTAGCTTTTTGCATTTAAAAATTAATAAAGTGCAAGGTGATTTTTGCTTAAATCTTTTAGAAATTTAGAATATTTTAATTGCATGGTAGCACTAGTCAAAGGCTGAGGCTGAGTAAAAACTAAAATTGAGTTATCTCTTTTCTCCTGTGAACCGATTTTAACGAAACCTATTTGGTTTGTGCGTGATTATCATTCGATAGAGTTGAGCACAGTGAGAGAGAAACACCAAATAATGGAAAAGGAGTTCTTTTTAATAACGGCCGCCATTCAGCTGGCAATGACAAGCCTCCGAGTGTACATATTTCTGCGATGAAAAAGCTCGAGTAATTAAATCCATCTGCCGTTCGGAGGGCGCATAAAACTGTAAGTGCCTTCATTTGTGGAACAACATTAAAAATCACGCCATAAATAGGAGGAGGAGACCAGCCAAACACCCAATAAAAAGTGTAAGCGTCAATTACACATTTCAAATGGCGTTGTCACTTATTCTTAATTCAAAAAGTAGTAGAACTGCCTTATATACCAATGAATGTACATCTTGAAGCTTTGAAGCTTTGAGGAAAGCCACTATCGAAAAGAGGAAAACATGATATTTCGTAGGAGCTAAATATATTTGCTCCGAAAAAAAGCACCCTGCTATAATAAAGCACACAATTTTATATATATATATAATTGGCGCGTACACCCTTTTTGGGTGTTTGGCCGAGCTCCTCCTCCTATTTGTGGTTTGCCATTGCCTGCCGAGGAGCGACCGCTATTAGAAAATTCGAACCGACATTCTCTCTGTGAATTCCGAATGGTAGTCACGCACCAACCCATTCGGCTAATTGGCGGTGAAATTACGTTTATTTCGATAGATTCGACTGTTGAACAAAATGAGGGAACAGTTTTTCCAGTCGAATTTTTTCGACTACGAGCAAACCAAATCATTCAAAAAAACTGGAGCTCCAATAATATTTTTAAGAAATTTTAAACCTTCCGAGTTAAAAAACTATAAAAGAATATACGAATAATCTCCGAATTCCAGTTATATCAACAAATTACTTACTAAAATTTATGCTACTTCAATTTCCGATTAGTTTGTGTTTTTCAATGACAATTTGTGCATTTTTAATTTGGACAGACTTAAAAAAAATGATTTGGGTATTGGTTATTCTCTAGTAAGTAGCTCAAAGAATTTATAGAAATTGGCGCAAAAATAATCATTCTGTCAGAAGATTTATAATTTTTGCAAGTGGCGTCGTACGTCACTCATATTTGACACTTGTCAGCTTGAAAAGCAGTGGCGCTAGTAAAGTTCAAAATAAAGATTTCCATCATTCAAAATAATTTGTTTATTTAGTAAAACTAAAAATATTGTGTAAGTCAATATCAAGTGAAATCCTTGGTCTCATTGTGCTTGTGATTCGATTTTTAAGAGGGTAGCTCCTCCAGCACTTTCGAAATTTTCCATTTTTTTTGCTTTAAAAATTAATTTATAATGTAACAAATATCTTTTCCATGTTTTAAGCTTAAGGGGACCCGGTGGTCTAGAAATTTCAAAAAAATCGATTTTTTGTTTTTTCCGATATTTCGAAAGTATAGCATCTTAGGAATATACTGTGAAATTTTCATGCGGAAATTCAGAGCTTCAACAGCTCATTAACTAGATAGAGTACCTCAAACTTTAAACTTATTTATCTCGAAACGACTTTTTTCGCCCTGGTGTTGTCAAAAAAATGAATTCTCTGAAATTTTAATATTTTGTTCACAACATCAAAGGCTATCGCCCGTACTAATATCATATTATTATTTCAATTATTTCGTATTTTTTTGATTAAAAACTCGGTTTTTAGAGTGTCAAATTCAAAACCGCACCATTTTGTCAAATAGTTTTTTTTTTATTCTCCAGCGGGAATCAGTCATAATAGAAGATCCAACATGAGCAACACCGTCCAGGTCCAATTTTTCGGGAGGGTCAACTTCGCCATTTTTTAAATTATTAAAATTAAAACTTCTTTTTTATTTTTGTATGTAAAAGAAGTTAAATAAAAAGCCTAAAAAATTAAATATAGTTTTTAATTTTTTTTACTGTAAAAAAGCTCCTAAAAATACCCTAATAATAGAAAGTCTAAAAAGTCCCTATGAAGTTAGTGAAGCGTCGAACGAAAGATGAGTAAGAACAAAAACTTTAATAGTGCGTATTTCTCTAAATAATTTTTCCCCGCGCTATCGAATATAACTCAAAAAAGTAATAAAGATATCAACTTCAAATTTTACAGGGACATTCTCTAACATATTTGCATTTGCATGTGCCTCAAATTTTCTATTAATTATCACTAAAACATCGTTTTCATCAATTTGTTAATAAAAAAAGTGTATTTTTTTTCTGTTTAACTTCAAATTTTCATTTTTTTTTTTCGTTGAAAAAAAAGCATATTTTATTTTATAATGTAATAACATGTCTTAATGAAAAATTTTTGTCTAAAAAAAATTTTTGTTTAGTCATTTAAACATGAATACTGATATGTAATTTATTTTAAGATAATAAATACTCTCAGTTGTTCGCAAGAAATAATTGAAAAACTCGTTGTCTGGAGGAGCTGCCCCCCTTAAATTATTAAATAAAATCATTTGTTCTTAATTTTTGAACTCACATTATATTCAAAATTTTTGTTCACCACTTACATTATTTCTAAATTTGTTAGAAAAACTGTCATCTGTCATCAGCTTAAGTACTTTTTCCCAACCAGGTTTTCGGGTTGTGTTGTAGGTTTCACGTGAGGAAAATTATTTGTGGGTGTGTGCGCATGTTGTTGGTAGTTCATTGGGTACTTGTAGAACTTGTACAAGGAAGTCCTTCAATAAATAATATAAGGGCATTGGAATATACTTTAAAATGAAAAAAAAAATATTAATAATTTATCACGATTTGCCATTGAAATTTATAAAACCGGTAATGTACTTTGACGGTACATATTGTAAAAGAAAGCCATCTAAAAAAGTACTTTTACTGAGTACAAAAGCTAATTCAGTCAGCATTGCAAAAAACGATTATATTTTATAAAAGAGGTAGATATGACAGATCAAATGCCCAGAAAAAATAGTGTGCAGGAAGAATCTCGAAGATGACCTCTTCAAGTATTTTTTCACCTTCTGAACTTAGCGCCAATAAATGCATGGATTTGATATAAAGAAACAACCGGCGAAAATATATCGCGAAACAATTTTTTGTTTCAATTAGCAGAAAAACTTGAGGCCAAGTATAAAGATCCATCTGAACAGGAAAACATGAATAACATCTTGAACAGCACTGAAAGTTCTAATATAAAAAACTTGTGAAATAGGTTTTTGTAATGGCGATAAAACTATGAGCGTGTGTGTGTTGGTTGTAAAAGACATTTATGTGGTAAATGTACATTGGAAAAAATCTCAATATGTAAAAATTGTTGTGATCCAAATAATAACTAATCTAAATAAAAACAAATAATATTTTATTTAAAACTTTTTTTCCAATTTTTATATTATATTCGAGTTATTCAACAATTAACAAAGGGCGCTCCGCAGCAGCTGCAAGCAACCGACTTTTCGGGTTTTATTGTTATGAATGATGTATGTAAATATATATAAGCAAATCGATATTTTGGAAGCTGTTATGATGGCTGAAGGCCCTGCTATTATATGGCCCAGGAATAGATGACACAGTGCAAGTAATTAAATAATTCGTTTACCTCTACACAAATCGAAAGCAAAACTTTAAATGCGTTTTTCTCAAAACTATGTTTTTGAACTGGTGATCTCTGTAACTTAAAAACCGCTTGGTAGATTTCAATAAAATGTATACTGCTTTTGAAAAACATAAAAAACTTGCGCCTGATCGAAGGATTTTTTTTTCAACATCTCGATTTTTTTTAAACAATTAATTGTCGGTTTTTTCTCGATAATCTGAAAAATATTTCCTGAAGCCGCCATATTGCTAACTTTGAAAAAAGGCTTCGATCAGGCACAAGATTATCTTTTAATAAAACTAATTTCTCTTGTCCGATTGATTCTAGATGAATCTCATCTGATGATCACCGCAAGGGACTTCTGGAGAACGAGCTCCACACAAACAGGGATAACTTTTACAATTATTAATTTATTTTTTTTTTTTTTATGTATTAATGCAATGTTTTTATTTTTCTAAAATAAATTAATTGACTGCAAAAAAAAATATTGAAAATCATCATTTTTTCGGGCCTCTGAATACCCCTAACCCCTTAATAAATATTTACGTATCCAAAAACAACATTTTACTAGTACAATTCTAGTCCTCGTGCACTAATAAAAATCTACATATATATACAAGAAAAGTAATTAAATCCAAGTTCAGTCGCTGGAATGTTCATGGAATAGCCTCTTGTTCTCGTTGCTCTTCCATCAAATTTGTATGCGTGCATGTAGTGTAGACATCAGAGCACACACTCATACACACATATATGTGTACTTCCCATAAGCCGCCGTTAATGATTTCGTATTGTAAGGCATTGATAAGCGTGACATTTTCATTTAGTTGGCGATTTTCATTTTCAACCACTGATGGCGATTTGCTTCATTCATTGTTTCCTTGCGTGCACTCTAGGCAGCATCTACGACAAGAGAGTTTCCAAATTTGTTTCCTTTCTAACCAACACAAAAAAGATGCGAATTGTGACATCTCACCTTGAACGCACGCCAATCGCTTGCTGACAGGATTAGAAACTAATAGTGTTTTTTATAAGACTTTGGGGTACGAAGTGCTCTGAAATATTCGTTTAATGATTAGCTATTGAGCGAGATTTTGTTGATAGGGATGGCATCATGTGAGCTCAAATTATGTTACTGTTTTTTATTCAGTAAAATTTTTATCTCGACAGGCATTAAGTGCCATCCGTCAAAAGAGATGAAGACAACACACTCATGCGGTATATATTTGATTTCAGGCCGATACTCCTTGCTAATCAGGCGTGAAATTGTTTTTGATACTTTACGTTCTAGGTATAAAAAATTTCAAATTACGCGTAAAATTTTGAAATTCATATTTTTGACATTTTACGTCTTAAACCTAATAAGACCTTGAATCAAAGACTTCACCCAGTCGAGTACAAACGGAAAATTCGATTTGTTTAGGTGCTAAACTTAGCCGCCGTAGTCGAATGGGTTGGCGTTTGACTACCATGCGAAGTGCACGGGTTCGAATATCCGTGCATGAGACACCAAAATGAAAGAAACAGTTTTTTCTAAAAGCTATCACCCTCGTAATGGCAAACCTCCGAGTGTATTCCTGCCATGAAAAAGGTCTTCATAAAAAACCATTTGCCGTTCAAAATCGACCTAAAACCACCATTTATGGAACAACACCCAAAGCTTATGTAAGCGCCAATTATTTGTATATAAAGGCTGAAATTACTTTAGAAAAAGCTTTTCTGGTTCATTTTGAAAAGCTTGCAGTGGGATACCAAAAAAAATTTAGAACCTTCTTCTCTGAACTCCCTACAGATCTCTTTATCCGCAAACTGGAGTTTGAAGGTCGTGTCAGGCCAATCTTTCCGAGTAAACAGGATTGGAACGAGGGGGAATCTGATACCTCTGTCTTCACTGACGGTTCGGAGATGGAATCGGGAGTGGGAGCAAGGGTTTTCTCCAAATCAGCCAATTCATCTATTCCCTTAAAACTGCCGAATATTGCTAGTGTTTTTCAGACAGAAGTCTTTGCAATTCTGAAGATATGCAGAATAATTAGGCAACGTGTGAGAGAGCAAGATATTGAAATTTTTTCCGTTATTTAAAACACGATCAAGGCCCGGACGACGCCATGGTGCAGATCCAAACGGGTCAACTCCTGTAAGAAGGCGATCAAATCTCTTGGGTGTGGAGGCAACATTTCTCTGATCTGGGTTCCAGGTAGAGGGAATTGAAATTGATGGTGAGCTTGCCAGAAAGGACTGGATTTGTCTCAGAGACCTCCTACTCGGTCATCGGCATTCTCCTGACTGTTGTTAAAGGCGAATTGTACATCTTATTGCTCAGAAATATGCAGAATAGATGGAGCACCATTTCTTCGTGTGCAATTTCGAAAACCCTTTGGCCCCAGTACAAAAGACGCAGGACGCAGAAATCTCTGGGGACAACACGTCGTTCAAATTGGAAACTCGTAGCTGTACCGCTTATTGGACGATCAGCACACATGCGGAAGAGCCAGGTTTACCATTTAATCTTCATTACAGAAGCTGTGGGGGCCTTTCAGAGAAGGATACTGTTGCGATCTTTCTCTGGAAATGTCCTGGTTGGGCAGCTAGACGATTAAGATCACTGAGTTCTCCTTTCTTCGACAGCCTGGACCAGGGCAACCCAATTGTCATCAATCTTTCCCACTGCATCAGCTCTGGCTGACTGTAGATATCTGCCCGTTTGAGGTCTCAAAATGGTATAAAATTTGCGCTTTAGTGCTACTTGCGGAGTGCCAGAGTAGTTCTTCAACCATTTCCCCTACCTACCTATCCTACCTTCACTGCTTAGTTGGGGGGAAACATTGCGAGTTTTATTTAGAGTTAAGCTGTTGAATTAATTGTTGGATGTATACATAAATTCTTTTGGACTTTCTCAAAAATATTTGAAGGCCAAAAATTTTAGATACCGAAAGTGTCAAGTTTTATTATACAGAATCGGGGCAATCACCAATAACCACTCCTTTACGCACCAGTCGTTTCTTTCTCGTACTAATCGGCGCCAGTTGGACACACCAAGTGAAGCTAAGTCCTTCTCCACCACTCCTTTACTACAACCTTATTTTTTATCGTCATTATTTTGGAAAATGAGATAAATTACATGTGTATGTGTATGCGCATACAATCCATATACACACATACATATGCATGTATTTTTTATTCCTCGAATGTTGGCGCTGACAAAATTAGTTATGAAACAAATATTAATAATTTTAATGCACCCAACATCCGGAGCGATTTTTCACCCCAGATACTCCTACCACGAAATTATAAAAAAATATGTATGCAATTAATTTAATTATGTACATTCTTGCGCATTAATAACCCACATGCATGCATACATATGTATAGTACGTTGCCTACGTTGGGTTAAAGATCGCTTGGCTCGCGAGAGTTCAACTTCATACAATCAAAACCGCACGTTCACAGCAAAACATGTCGTAATACTAGTGCATATGTATGGATGTATATGCATGCATGTAAATATGTAAGTATGTGGAAGGTCACTGCGCGTGCGTTACGCGCGTCTTGCTAAGTGTTTGTCATGAGCCGCTATGCGACAAAAATGTGAACACAAAAGTTCAACCTAAATATCAGAAGTTATGAACTGTAAACAGAAGTGAGAGGAAGTAAAAACAAAAAACACAAAAAAACACAAAAGACGAAACAGCCGGCGAAAGGTGCTAGAACAGAAATAGACACAAATCCTTAGTGATACATTCTCCCGCTCCCGCTTGCCGTATTCACACAATCCAACTTGTGGTTCAACTGCCTTTATGCGTGCACACATACGCACATACATGGCTGCGTATGAAAAGGTGCCTTTTGTTAAGAGTCCTGCAATGATCCGTAAATAAGACGCTTGAAATTTCGAATGCAGGCTGTTTCTTCTTGCCGTTACGCACTTTTGCGCGTCATTTACATACTCGCGCATTTGTCATGGACACGAGACTTAGGGGTGAACAGTTCAGAAGTCAAGAAATGGGGACAATCTCAACACATAAATAATTTTGGAGGTGGCCTGATGCTTCTGAACTAGTCCATTGGGATATTGATTTCTAATGAATTGCTTATGAATATGTTTACCCTCCCTCATGGACGTTGGTTGGACGGGTGCGTCAAATAATGTATGGATGTATCTACTTATACAAAATACTATGCATACATACATTCATATGTACATATATTGAATATTCCGTTATACCATGTAAGAGTGTGGTCATGCGCGGGTCTTAAAGCGATCTTTCAGCGATCCTTATGCACACATACACCCATACATATTAACATTTGTAATGGGGAGTGCTCACACATACATACATACATATGTGCATATAAAATTTATATTTATACATATACTCATGCAAACATACATACATATGGAGGGATGTATGTGCGCTTGCGCAACAAAATTCAAATTGACTGCCAAGTACTGCAATACAATTTGTGAAAAATCATGTCAAATGGAGTAGTTTTACACGACTACTGATTCATGCATACATATGTACGTTTTTATGTTTCAATTTTTTTAGTACGAAGCTGATCGAAACTATTTTTAAAATCATTTATATTAAAAAAAATAATGCCCACGCTTGTACAAATACTCGTACCTATATGAATGTAGGTATGTATGTAGATCCCTTGAGTGAAATGGACTGCACGAAAAGAGAAGAGCGCACAGTGCTGGCAGATGGCACAGTGCTTAGCAAAATTAAAAAAGTACTCCGCAAAGTTTGATAAACTTGTACTGAAGTTTGAATTATTAAAAACCTTCTAGCAACACTTAAATTTCAAGAATAGACACGAAAAATACTGGTTAGAAGAAAATCGTTACAACATAAAATTTATATAATATAAGGCATCAAAACATTTTTTTTCTTCTTCTTTCTTTATTATGGGGTTATGTACAGTTAGAATAAAAAAAATCAATTTTTTTTATTTTTTCTTAATGTACATATGTAATATATATTTAAGAATACACACAGAAAATGTAATATCATTCCGGTAAATATTTTCGAAGTTACACGCAAATTTGAAAAGGCGTTTCAGAGTGCTTTTATCCTATGTAAAGTGCTTTTCAAACTTTAAACGCGTTTTTCTCAAAATGGTGTTTTCAAAGTCGGTGACCAACATTACTCGAAAACGGCTAAACCGATTAATCTCAAATTTTAACACGAGCTTCTTAAATATATTTTTTAATGATTAATCGAAGATTTTTACTCACCTATAAATATTTTTCTTATAAACAATTTAAGGCCGAAATTTTGGTCAAAAAACGATTTTTTTTTTTTTTTTGAGAAACCGTTATTTTACCAATACAATATTTTTTGCTTGTTCCTTTGATTAATTACTATGTTTAACATTATTTTAACGAAATCGCTTTAGTTTCTTAATTTCAGAGGATCCAGTTCAGAAATGTAGTGGTCACCGCACAACGTCTTTTTTGAGAAGAGCTCCCGAAGATCAGTTGTAGCTCCTTTCAAAATAAATATTTTTACTAATACTAAGTCTGAAAATACAGTGAAAAGATAACATAACACTGTGCGACAGTGATTTTATACTTTTATGGAGACCTAGTACAACTTGTAGGTATAGTAAAACTAAGAAAAATGGTATAGGAGAAATTTCCAATACACCCCCAATATCTCTTTTTATGGCCATAAAACCATTTTTCAGTAGGTTGATGTGAAGAACCACTCCTAACTTCGCCAATTTCCATCCGATTTCGAATTTGTTCTTTTAGTTCGAAAGAACAAGAAAAAGACTTTTTGACAGTGTGTTGACAATTTTTCTGAAATGACAACTGACGAGACTGTAGGCGGAAGTATTTGGAATTTTTTTATTTTTTCTTTATTTTTTCAACTTTGACATAATTTTTACG
Organism: Anastrepha ludens; assembly: GCF_028408465.1. Classification (NCBI taxonomy): domain Eukaryota; kingdom Metazoa; phylum Arthropoda; class Insecta; order Diptera; family Tephritidae; genus Anastrepha; species Anastrepha ludens. The sequence continues at coordinate 28,365,907 of NC_071498.1, read as the reverse complement.
ATATTATCCGATATTGAGGATTTGTTTTAGAACACTACTGTTATAATATATTATAATATTATAATATATTATATATTAGTAAATTTAATTTTGCGTCGAATGAGCTATATTTGACTGTAATTGAATTAAAATTAATAGAGTTGTGTGGGTTTTAAGATTTTATTTTTTTTTTACTAATTTAGTATGTAGGCATCGAAGCATGATAATGATAACAAGTGTCATTATAAACACTATAAATACTTCCGTCTACAGTTTCGTCAGTTGTCATTTCAGAAAAATTGTCAACACACTGTCAAAAAGACTTGTTTTTGTTCTTTCGAACTAAAAAAACAAATTCGAAATCGGATGGAAATTGGCGAAGTTAGGAGTGATTCTTCACATCAACCAACTGAAAAACGATTTTATGGCCATAAAATGAGATTTTGGGGGTGTATTGGAAATTTCTCCTATACCATTTTGTTTAGTTTTTCTATAGCCACAGTTGTCACACAGTGTAATATTGTAAACATTGATCAATAAATTTAAAAGTTTTCGAAGAAAAAACTGGGTGGGTTCAAAAAATCTATTTTTTTTTAATTTCAACAACATCTCAAGAACATTATCCTAAATTTTCAAGCCAATCCGAATAATTGTTTCGGAGATACAGCCTTTGGAAGGTGTGCGCTCCAAGCCACTTTTATTGTTACTCAAAACTTTAAACGCGTTTTTCTCGGAACCGTGTTTTCAAATTCGGTTGTCAAATGTTCTCGAACACTATTCAACCGATCTTGATGAAATTTTACACAGGTGTTCGAGATACAATTTACTCGTGCTCGGACGAAGGATTTTTTTTTCAATTACAACTATATAGAAAAAAAAACAAAATGTCAAGCAAATTTGACCGAAATTCTCATTTTTTTGGAAAAATGTCTGCCAAATATCCGATTTTTATTTTTTTCTTTCCTTCGTTCAAGCACGAGTTTATGATCTTAACGAAAACACTTATTTTTGTTTTTTCATTTTAAATGATCCTGTCAGGAGTTATGCTGACAACGCGGACGCACCTTTTTTCGTGGGGTCGCCGGAAAAGACGTAACAATTGAGGAGTTTTAATTTTTTTTTTTTTGAAAATTTCAGAAATTATTCTTTAAATATGTATCTATAGGACAGAAAAAAGTTTGAATTAAATAAATAATTTTTTACATAGAAAAAAAAGTATTGAAAATAGGCCTTTTTTTACCCAACGAAACCCATGTAACCCCTTAAGCGTATTATGTTAAACAAGAAAACTAATATCAATTTTCTTTTTTATAAACAAAATGGCGCATGTTAGATTTGACTTCTCTCATTAAGCGATGGGCATTCGTTTTTGTTACAGTATCTGCCGCTCTCTGCCAATTCATTTTAAACTGCTGCTCACTTTTAATTTCTTTTTGTTTTGTTTTTAGCAGTTTTTTTTAACAATTACCCAATATTTGGGTCGCAATTGTGGACAGTTTAGTGAGTTGTGGTCCTTTTGAAAAATATTTACCCCGTGATTTTTATATATTTTCATAGCAAAACGGCTGTAATAATACGATGCTAGATCGGACCATAACAGAACTTAGCCTTTATGTTATTTTATGGCACAAAACTCCTTCATATAAATTTCTTGATTTATAATGAATTTTGCTATTCGTACCACACTAGCAGATGACTTAGCAAACCAAATATTTTATAGGGAGCTTGCCTAATATTTTTAGCTTACAGGCACCTTGGACTCCTTTTTTCAACTCAGCGTCAGGTTTGACGTATGCTTCATCGTACGTAGTCCACACAGCTATGCTTATGGATGTCTTGACTGTATAATTTTCACGCAATCGTTTTAGCACTCTTATTTTGTTTATCATTGCGATTGGGTGCTACCATCTATTTACATGATCCTTAACCTTCATTTTTGTGCACTTTTTGGACGTAACTTCTTGACCTATGGACCTGCTTTGCAGCATCTTGAAGTGAAAGGGAAGGTTTTTCCAAAATAATGGCACCACCTCTTTGGCTTGTGACGGCGACACAAATCCTTTTTTCTTCCACTTTCAGGCCTTCGTTCAACCGACAAAGTTTCACCAAACTTTTTTAACACGTAAGTTACTATACTTTTCGGACTATTTTAAGTTTGTGCTATGGCATTGTGTGACAAATTACCATTTTTCCCCAAATTTAGTAAATCAACTAATTTCTTGATTTTTGCGCACAATTTTCTCCGCAAGTTCACACTTAACCCAACACATTTTAAAGAATACTCGTACTTTGAAGCTACAAAAAGTGAATACACCAAATTAATCATGACAACAAATATTATGAATATGTATACTTCATTTTTATGACAATTGGTTTTACGCCAGTAATGAATAAACACAATCGACTAGTTTTTTCGTGCCCATTCTTTACATCCCAGCCATTTTATTTAAAAAATAATTCAAAATAAATATTTCATATAATTCAAAATATATTTGAATACATAATTTATTATAAAGTAGCTGATATTTTGATTCTAAATGTACCCCAACTGTATATTCACTTATAATTTTTTTATGTATCTCCAGCTAAATCTACTTTTGGATTAAATTCAAAGTTTTCATATCAATTAAATGTAGGTATATAATTAATCCTTAGCTCAAAAGTTTATATATTGTAATTAATTTTTAATCTAAACAAACCAAGTAATTGAATATTAAATAAGAAATTAATTAAAGTTTTCAAATAAAAACAGAATTATTTATTTTGATACCAATTGGAGAAACACCTTTGAGGTTAAGTGGATAATTACTAATTTCTCAACCTGATATCTAAGAAAATATCCATTAAACAAAAAAGGTTTATATTTTCTTTTGTTTAACTTTCCTTAAGAACATAAATTCAAGGTTAAGGGGGGAAACCGGTTTAGGAGGCCAAAATTTCGAGAATTTTTTGAACAAAGAAGGAATAATCCGAAATTGTTTAAGTTTAGAGGATATTTTATTTATATTTTTAGGTGCACTTTTAAATTTTTTTGAAGCTAATATATTTCTGCGGGAGATAGTGGCGTTAGAGCGTGCTGTCCATGGACGATCGCCATCCTAATGTCTTGCTGGTGGGAATTCCTGAAGTTGAAATTTTTCTCTGAAATCAACACCAATTTTTTGTTTTATTAACAACATATTTCCTAAGAATATGAACCTAATTGTGGTAAAAAAATATTGAAAATTGCATGCTTTTGAGGCGCTTGAACTCAAAGTAGTTTTTTTATCCCATATTTTTTCATCTATTTTGCTTAAAAACCCATATTTTAAATAATAACATAGTCCCAGAATTAGGTTCATATAAATTAGAATTGAATAACGAAAAAATCCCAAAAAATTTTTGAACAATTGGTCGATAACTTTTTAAGCTAGAATTCCCACCAGTTGAAAAAAAGTAGTTTCGAGAAAAACGGTGTTCTAACTAACGCGCGCTACGGTGCGGAACCGACGGGTAGTCACTTAAGTGCTCATAGAATCGGGAATAATGCGAATTTCGCTTTAAAATGTTTACCACATATTCTTGAGTAGCTATACTAACGATTTATGCAAATAAAACAAAATCGATTTTTTGATCGATCTAAACCGGTTTCCCCCCTTTAACATGTATTTTATTCATGAAATTTTTCGATACATAATTATTCTTAAAAATCTTAATACCGGACACGCATTGTACATACATAAATCTTGGCCTGCTTAAGTGAATACATTGGGCCATGGAAAGATTTCCAAAAATCTGCCCTCCTTGAACTTATCTGTCTCGCCTTGTAAATAGTTGCCAAAAATATTAGCAACCAATGCAATGTTTAAACCAACCTGGACTATTGTACTCCTCACTACAGCTACCCTCCGTTAAACGCTCGGAACATTTGTGGTTGCTGCTGCTTTCGGTACTGCTGGCATCTTGACGACGGTAGTGACGGCTGTCCGCTGAACGCCATTTCGTTTTAAACATGGTTTTGGTGTTTCAATTTCTGGTAGTGAGGAGATTGTTTTCCTGTTTTTCTTAATACTAAAATAAGTAATTATCAAAATTGTATATATTTTACTTTTATTTGCAATAAATACTACTACTATTACAGCTACTACCAAAATATATATTGTACATAAATATTAACATACTCGGTTTCAATATCGTAGCAGTGGCCACATTGCGTATTTGTCAACCGACATAAAATATGTCAAAAATTTTGAAATTACCTTCTAAAAATTATTGAATTATGTTTGAAGAATATTTGTCTTATAAATTTTCGAATCGAAAGTTAATGCTTAGGAAGGAAAATCTGCATAATAAAAGGGATCGCCGCACTCATTTCATTTCATCATGAGCTTCAGTAATGAAGCAAGTAACTCTCGAGTGCTTAGTGAGGATAAACTCGTTAAAAAACAAAGTACTTGGAAAGGTAAGCCTTCAATGTATTCTTAACTTCAATGTTTACATGCATATATGAGTGTGATATATAAAATACTCATATTCAAAATAAAATCGTGTGGTAATGGCAAATTAGTTTTAAGTATTTTTTCTAATCAGTAATTTAAACCCATAATCTGCACTATTAATGTTAAAATTTAAAAAGATATAGTTCCAAAAGTTGAACATAATATTAAATGAAAAACGAAACGTAATGGATTTTAATATTTGTGTACATACATATGTTTGTATATTCGTAGCAAAAATGTTCGATTGCAAAAGAATTCGCCGCGACTGCTCATAGATTAGGTGAGGTTGAACTGGTTGACTCGCAGGCACGCATAGATCGGTTCGAAAATTTGACTCCCCATAGCGATGATTTCAATCGCTTTGAGCAATATTTTTACTTGCAGAAAGATAATGTATTAAATAAGATAAAAAAATGAGTCCCTGGCCTTACTTTCCAAACATATGCATCCATATTTTCGCATACAGCTCTTACAGAAACGAGCAACTTCGTTTCAGATTCATACTGGCATGTAATGTAAAGTAATACGTAAGTGTGTAAGTAAGTTGTTAGTGGAGTTAAGCCAACGCTTAAACTCTCGTTCAAATGGCCTCCTCATTGATGGTCAGCAGTTCTCATATGTAGCTATATATTTTTTGCAAAAAATAGTATTAATACATAACTTCAAATGGTGCAGAATGGTATAGAAATTAATTTGATGACAAAAAAAGTTTCATTGTAAGGATATTTAGTTGGTTTATCACTTGACAAACAGAAAAACATTTTTATCGACAACTGAAAGCTCTGATAACTTTTCACACTTCTCTCATTTGAGAGAAAAATTAAAACTTGGAACAGCCGTTAAAATCACAAAATGGCTCCCCGATTAGAAGATTACGTAGAACAATCGGGTACAACAAAAATAAACAACTACATATTCATACAAGCCCATCTATCTAAAAAAACCGAAACGAATTAAAAACAAAATAAAATAAATGAATTACGCCCTAAAATAATATACTTCCAAGACAACATAAAAGCATATGCAAAATCAGACGGAATTTAGTAAAAAAAACCAAAAAGAAATACACTAAAAGATATAAAACCTTAGATTTAAAACAAAAATGATTCAAACAATTTTGAACTCACAAATGGTGGAATACCTTGTCAGTTTGTGGATTTTCATTCCATTTTAGATAAAATTAAAAAAAGAACATCCGTTAAAACGAAAATTATATGAAATATTTGATTTAACATCAATTATTCTACATTTCAATTTCAAAATCTTTAATAAAAATTGTATCTATTACTTTTAACATTTATTGCCTTCCTGGAATTTTATATGCCGATTGAGCAGGTTTTAATTAAGCTAAGCTAAATCAGCTTAAGTGGTAACGAAGCAAATACACCACTACGTGCCGCTCGTACCTTAAATTTATGCGTTGTTGCTATCATAAAGGCTGGTTGCGTACTCAACTGAGAAATGAATTCCGCTCTCGATGAGAAAAAGTTCATCACTCCTGTAAGACAATTTGCAAATAATAGATGAATACAAAAAAATGGGTGACAATATCCAACGCATTTAAAATATTCGGGGAAAAGATCTTCAGACTCCTTCGTTCGTTCACAAATAAATAAGATGAGAAATCCCTGAAAATCAATAACAATTATTTCCACAAACTTCTGAACCTCACCGGGCAAGAATTGATTGCCATAGCGGTAATGCTTATATATATATTGTACTTATATAGAGAGGACGAACTGGTTAAGCTTTCGCACAAGTGCTTAAAATGCCATATTAAGCCGTATAGGGCAGATACATAAAACGAAAAGAAAAGCAAGAATTTTGAAACATGTATTATATTCTAAATTACATTTCAAAAAGGGGACAGAGGATTATGGAATACGAATTTGATCCTTAGAGATATTCTAAACGACATAATTATCGCAGAGCATCATAAAATTATTCAAAAGCAATCAATATTTACAAATTCTGAAAAAACGTAAAATGCATATTTTACAATCTTCTTAGTGTGGCAGAGCCAATAAAATTTGAAAATTCATTGAAAATATCGCCTTGAATACAAAGCTACCAGAAACTGCTGATTGGTAGATATGTATATTTTTGAGGATTACAGCTCCTATTCAGGCGTTAGTCTAGTCTTTTGAATATTATTTTCGCTTTACATAAATATTTAAATATAGTACACTATGGGTACATCCCATTTCCTTAATGTTGTTGGATGTAAAGTTAGAAAAATCATCTCTTAAAATTAATTGTTCCACCATCTTGTTAATTTTTACTTTTTAAAATTTTTTTTACATTTTACAGATATTACTAGAAGACGGCTGGATGTAATAATTTTTGGGGCAACAGGTTGTGCAGGACGTTTTACAGTAAGAGAAGCAGTGCGAGCGCTCAAACCGTATTCATGGGGCGTTGCAGGCCGAAATAAGGTAAGTCACTATATCGTAGAAGTTTATCTACTCTTAAAAAATGCATGTACGTATGTTATTAATATTAATAGCAAAAAATGAGAGACCTTTTGCAAGATATTGGCATTCAATCTAGAAAAAATCTATCGAAAATTCCCATAGCTGTTGCAAACCTAAAACAGAAAAGATCGCTTTATAGATTGGCAAGAAAATGCCGAGTAAGTATTTAATACTTAAAATAAAAAAGGTCTGGGCTGAACTTCATACACCAGCGCACATTTTAGTAAAATTTAATTGATGTGGCTGGTAATTTTTAGAATCAAACAGACTCATCGATAATGAGAAGTGAAAGCATTTATGCTTAAGTTTATTTATATTTAAGAAGTGATTAATAATTAAACAAAAGGGATTATTAACACTATAAATATATTAATTTACCACTAAAGAAGTCGTTCACGTGCTTTAATCATTATATTTTATTTTAAATGCAGCTCACAATTTTTGAAGAGTTTAATAATAGGGTTTCATATAACTAGACTTTCCACTTTTTCGAACTTCCAATCAATAATTAAAAAGCGAGATTACTTATACACAATTTCTTACAAATTAAAACAATCTGAAATTATAAACACATTTTTTCCCGTACAACCCTGCGTTTTCGATATCGTTATCGATAATTATTATTACGGATGTAAGGAGAAGCGTCAGAGTAAAAACTAAATAAAATGGACGCCGGCAAAGAAAAGAGGTTTGTACAAAGTGAAGTCTAAAATAAGCAAAACTGGCGACATAAAAATGTTTTTGATGGCGCCATCTTAGTAGTGAGTTAGTGCGTTTGAAGTTACATCCCTAGCTGATTTCCAGTGAAAGCTTGGTGACATTCGGTTCAGTGGAAGCAAAGTTATTGCGTCTAAAGTGTCAGTATGTTTGTGTCATCGGTCCAAAAATGAGTTTCGAACAAAGAGCTAATATCAAATTTTGTTAAAATCGGCAAAACGTTTACCGAAACATTTGAATTGATGAAAAAAGTTTATGGCGATGATTGTCTATCTCGTGCCAGAGTTCATAAGTGGTTTGCACGTCTCAGAGATGATTGTGAGGACATAAATGACAATGAACATACGACCCAAAATCAGTAATCACCGAAAACTCCATCGAAATTTTTCGTAAATTTATAAAAAATTAACTGAAATCATCGTTGAAATTCATGCAATCTGAGTTGAATATCTCCAAAACATGGATTTTTCGCATTTTAACTGATCATTTGAGCTTACGAAAGGTCTGTGCACGTTTCATTCCGCACTTGTGGACTGAGGACCAAAAATTGCTCAGAATTCAACATTCGAAAGATCTCATTGAAGAGGCGAGAAAAGACGAGAACTTCCCTTACAACATTGTAACTGGTGGTAAAACGTGATGTTTCCAACATGACGGCACCAGACGAACCACCACCCAAAAAATCGCGTTTGGAGAAACCAAAAATCAAGGCGATACTCATTTGATTTTACGATTCCAAAGGAATTGTCCAAAAGTAGTTCGTGCCAACGGGCCAAACAGTCAATGCAGTTTTCGTCGAATTCGTCCTTCATACCGCGAAGGAGGAAGCTGGGGCTTATTGCATGATAATGCACCATCTCATCGATTCACTCTTGTGGATATGGCTCCCTTCTATGACTTCTACCTATTCAGAAAATTGGTCATGAAAGGAAAACGTTTTGCATCCGTAGAGGCCATCCAAAAAATTTGTACCGACATCCTGAAGGACATTCCGGTCAATGACCTGAAACACTCTTTCGAAAAGCTTTTAGATCGCGCAAAACAGTGTATCGAGGCTAGAGGGTACCATTTTGAATAAATAAACTCGAAGTTATCAGAACAAAGCTCTCGTCGTTTCTATTTTAGCTCAGTCTTGTTTATTTTCGGCTTCATCTTGTAATATACTGCCGGAGCTTAGACCTTTTGCCCTTATTTGTAATTACGGTACAGTTTATGCTTAAATTATTTTCACTGGCGCAAAATTAAACATCCGATTTTGTTTTTGAATAAGTTTCTTATTAAATAGAAAAAAATTGTTGAAAATTTTGGATGATGAAAATCTTTGTTTTGTCTAGTTCACAAGGGTCAAATATGATTGACGTTTGCCATTTGCAAAAATTATAAACCTTCCGATAGGGTGTTTAATTTTGTGCCACCATAAGTTTCATATAAAAATGTGCGTACTTATATTAAATCAGTTGTTTTAAAATAAAAGTTTGTAGTAAAGTTGATATATTTATGTCCATGCCTGTTTTTATAGAAATTGTCACTTTTACAGATTCTAATTAATTGCGTTGGCCCTTATGAATCATACAGCGAGAATGTTGTCAAAGCCTGTATATTAGCGAAAACCCATTATATTGATCTCTGTATTGAGTCTCACTTTATGGACTACATACACTATAAATTCGATGAATTAGCTAAAAAAAGAGGTGTCTATGTTATAATGAGTTGCGGACTGCAAAGCTTGCCTGCAGACGTTGGTATCAACTATATGAGAAATCACTTTAACGGCAAGTTTACAAATTAACATTTATATTTTCTCAGTAATGATACGCGTTTATATTTCTTTGTATTTTATTTTATATAATTTAAGGGGTATATTATTTTTCAAGCGAAAATTTTTTTATAATTGATCAATGCAGCCGCTATCAACTTATTTCAAGACTTTCACTTCGACTTCACTTGCCTGGTTTGCTAGTTGTTATTGTAAAAGAGATTAACAAAGATAACAAGTCATTGTGCATGAACACAGCTTGGCTGCAAGAATGGCAGAAACAAGATTGCGCCCATCAGAGAATGCGTGACGTCGCATTAGCGGAGTTGTGCAGTGTTGCCAACCATTTGCTCTTCGCAATAAATTTAGTTTTTTTTTATACCCAAAATGCGAAAATTTTTAAGTTTGGTGTTTGTTTCTTTTTTCTAATTTAAAACCACCGAAACTGTAAGTTAAAAAAACTGTATTATTAAAAAAAATAATGTTAAAAAGGACTTTGAAAAGATTTTAGTGTTAATGAAAATTTGTTGGTTCTTATAGATTTTGATATTTTGAAAGGAAAAATTCAAATTTTGCTCCTTTAAACGTTATGCAAGAATATTGAATCTTCTTCTCTCAACTCTTCTTAACATTTACACATTTAAAAAGCGCTAAATTTATTAATGCGAATTAAAACTAGGAACTCTATGGTTGGGACATAGGGCATCAAGAGGTGTATTCGTAGTAAAAATTAGCAACAAAATACCAAAAAATACTGAAGAAACCATAACGACATTTTTACAAAAAGAGTACCTTATCTTGTTACATAACCTGAAATATAGCAAAAAAGTCGTTCTCTAAACTTTTGTTTCTCTTAACAAAAACCTCATAAATAAAAATGTAAAAATTTGATATTTTATTTTCTTTAAATGCGCAGTTAGTGCGGTTTTCTTTCCAAAGCTAGACAGCACTGCAGTAATGAGAGAGAGATTTGACTGCTGAAAGGAGAAGAACACCAACAATAACAGCAAACGCGCGCAATGCGACCAGATGTTAAAAAAAAGTAAAGCTAAATAAAACTGAGTGAATTATTGAACTTTTTTTTGAAAAATGTATATTTTACAAATTATAAACATTACATTTTAATTAGAAAAGCCTAGAAAAATGTCATGAAGAAAGCACTAAAACTTCGAGACTGCCCCGCCTTCTCTCGAATCAGGTTTGAGGTCCTTGGCACTGATGTGTTAAGAAGCGACCATCTTGGCTCCTTGACACCACAAGATCTACTCAGATTTCTGCGGATAAATCTACCCGTTAAAGAAATTTAAATGGGAATCCAAGTGTAGTACAATGGACTTAATTAATGTCTGAGTGCTGCACTTGCTAGTTGTCCCGACAAAAAAAAAAGTTTCGAAAATGGTAATCTGGCCCTACTGGTGCTAATACGACATCACTCATTGTCAAATTCGCTTAGAACAAAGTAACGGTACAACGATAGGCGCCATCTCATTACTCTTTCCATTATGGCTTAGCTGTAGGATAAGCGTAAATTTAAAAGTTAATTTCAAGAATGATAAAATACAACATTTCGCCTCCTCCCTTGGCCGTGACGTCGGTATTTATTTCTACTTAGCAACCTTATTCTGTGCAATTGACAATTTCAACAGTTTGCTTATTTATCAAGATTGAAAACACTATATTAGTTTACAGCAAAAAAAAAATCCATGCAATTCCTAAGTAAAGTTGGTTGCTGAGTACGAGAACTCACCTAATTTTTTTATTTCGTAAAATCACATACATTCATATATACAAGTATACGTACTTAAATTCTTTAATCTTCCCCTTTACAGGCACTATAAACAGCATTGATGCTTATATGGAATTTTGGACTAATAAACCATGGGTTTTTGGCTCAATAATGAATGTTTGGGCAAGTTTCATTCTGGGGAATAGCAACATGAGAAGATTTCGAAGAAAATTGCTTCCGAAGATGAATCCGGTAGCCCCATGCAGGTAAAAAACGAGTCACTTTTCACATTGCTTTGTATTATCGAAGTTTTCATTTGCCATTAGAACCATAATAAACGAACCAAACGTTGTAAAAGGATTTGGTATTCCTGCGCCCACAGTTGATGAGGATATTGTTGACCGCACTCAATTATACTTTCTAGAAGAAAAGGACCTGAGGCCAATACAGTATCACAATTATATTGTGTTTTCGTAAGCTGCATTCATACTTTTCGTTTTCATACTCGTTTGTTGGTGACACTACGATATTTCGCTTTTCGATGTCTTGTTAGGGCCTGCTTGTAAATATAATAACAATCCCATAGTATTTTACTGATTCAAATTACGTTCGCAATCTCATCTTAAGGTAACATAAAATTAGCAAATAACATACAAAGTCCATCCCAGAGGTTGTGGGTTCAAGTCCCACGTAAAGCACGGTCTCGCACTTTTCCAAATTTACCTACTTTCTCTATTTCTAAAGAAAAAAAAATTCATACCTCAACCCCTAAAACTTATCCTTTCCATCCCCTTACTCCCGCACCATAGTCAGCGCATTATTTGCATTTACACAATGCAAAAGGAGTGGTATTACATCAGTTGCGCCAGCAAAAAGGAAGCGGGCGATCGCGGTAATAGCACAGACACACGAAATTTAGTGAAGTCCTCAACCATATCTGTGCGATCCTTCTGCCAGAAAAATGTGGACATTCCCACTACTTAGGACTGGTAGCGGCAGGCTATTCACCTACCCTGTCAGAAATCCAAATAGATTAACGAAACCAACGCAAGACTGAGTCTTGTCGAGGCCCTGTGCTCCTAAGAGGAGTGAACAAGGAAAAAAATATATATATAAACGATGCCGTACGTCAAAAACCATTTTTTCCGTGAATACTATTTAGCAATTTATGATAAGTACCCGGAAAATCGAGCTTCGTTCGGTGCCTTTCTTCACATACTTTATTCTTTTTCCACTATTAAATTTCAAAATCATTAGAAATGTGTTCTTGTTCAGCAAAAATACATACTTAGTCCTGCCATAAGTTCTGTTACAAGTAAAGTCCATTATACGATGATATGAAATTAAAATACTTTTTTTAAAGAAGTTAGTTTTATTTAATTTTCATTAGAAATACTCACCATTTGCTTTTACACAAGCCTTCAAACGATTAAGCCAATTAGCTATTGCAACACGCACGGTTGCCATGGATATTGGCCTCGCTGCTCGAACCAAAGATTGCTCGAGACTCTCCGAAATTCTGTGAGGTCTTCAACAGACCATGTCCTCCAATTCTGACCACAAAGTGTAGTCGAATGGATTCAGATTTGGACTTCCTGATGGCCAATCTTCTACGGCTATGAACCCAAGAATATTGTTTTTAGCCAATGCTGTCAAGTTTTTGCCTTATGGGTTGGAGCGGAATCTTGCTGGAAGATTCAACACTCTCCATTGAAGAGAGTACTGCTGTTTCACCACGCCTTCTAAGACATCCTCCTGGTATTTTTTGCTCCGGTCTTAACCACTTTTTCGCAGCAATCGAGAAGTAACGCATTTACAGGACACTCCCCACCAAGCCATTACGGAGGCTGGATGGATGAATGGTGGCCACGCTTAACCCTTAGAACAACATTTTTTGTGTATCTAAAAGTTTTAGCATAGATTTTGTCGTTTTACTTATTAAAAACCTTTTCAGCAGTGAGAATTTTCACATCTGTGAAAAAAATATTTCCATGGCCGTTGACCGCGTCCCACTGAAGATGGTGCTTGCATCTGTCGAGTCTAGTTTTCTTCAAGCGCGTTGTCAAAAGATGACCAGTTGAGCGGCGGAAGGCTTTCATGTGGAGATCATTTATAATTAGTCTTGGCATCTTGGATCTGTTCGATACATTAATTTCCCTGGACATGATTTTCTGCTTTCTAAGGGGATTTCTACGAGGTGAGTAGATTTGCACAGACAAGTTGTGCCTTCACATGCTGGACATACATTGAGTATGCCAAAGTTGATTCTGGATAAGTAGGAGTTTAACCTACTGCAATATCCACAACGTAATTGAGCCAAAGTTAAGCAGGTCTCGCGAGGCAACTGAAGCTCTTCGTTGGCAATAGATAGTGGTTGGCCTCCGATAACGGCATTCGGGGATCGGGAGCTTGGGAAGGTGGTAACAGTCTCCCAAGAGATATCGTTTAATGTCTCTCTATGCACTGTCCGGTACAATAGTTGTAGTTGTGTTTTGTTCTGAAAGAAACCAAACTAGCCCTGTCTAGTGCACCTTGGCTCGCAGTTGGGTGCAAAATGATTTGGATACTTATTGATAACAGTAATGCCAGGGTATTGGTATTTCTCTGTTATAGCATTTAAGGGGTTGGTCATTATTTGGAAGATCCACAAAATTAATGTGCTCACAGAAGATGACAAATTCCGATATTTTTCTAATGCTACTGTTAGTCCAAGAGCTAGTGGCAGTGTTCCCAACCTACAAGAATCCAACCGCAGCAGATTTAATAGAAAATTGTAACAGCAACAAAAATTAAACGCGTAAAGTACTTTTAGAAACGAACATTTTATTTCTCCCCACAAACAAAATAAAACATTTAGAATAAAATAATCTCAACATAACACAACACTTATTTTTATTTATCTCTTAAGCCTTGTAGTCTGCTGCCATTTAACGTGAAATAGCTGTCAAAATCTATATAAAATTATTGGCCGCGAATTGCGCGTGATATTTCACAATAATTTCACCACAAAGTTGCACCACGTTCACCCTGTGAAAAAGCTCTCAACATGTTGTCAACATGAGGCTAGCAACATTTGTTCAAGCCCGTTTAAATTGCATTGGACGTATTATAATAATTGTGTTCAAATTGAAATTCAGCAAAAATTACCTAGACTGTCGGTCTAGTCATTGCATGCCGGCTGATATTAAGAGTCATTATTATTATTTGCTAGATCGCCTGCCGAGGGCGCAAAGAATTATGATAGATTTTATGTGGAGGATACCCAAAACGACCGTCAACTGTTCCAGTAGTGATGGGGGTTGTTAAGGGTTTACATGAAACTTGTTAAACAAAATTTTTATGTTTTTTATCCAAACTAAATTTCACAATATCAATTATTTACGTAAGGTAGTGTCAAACTTGTACGTAGTGTGCAAACTTTTGAAAGAAAAGGTAAAGTCTTTTGAGTTGATACCAAGGCGCATTCATTAAAGGTGTTGGCACTAGACCAATTACAATGTTCTGTACATTTGATTGTCAAAGCAAAGTATTGGCAAAGTAGAAAACAATGAATGAATTCGCCTTGACTTATTCTGAGCTGACAACCACACGGACACGGCGAAAGAAAAAAGCAACTCAGCTGATTTACCAACAACTCCTTTAATAGATTCGCCTTGGTTGATATCATACATATCAAACCGGCCCGAGTCAACTATGAGACTATTTTGGAGTTTTTTTTCTTTTCGTGCTGTATATTTAAAGTAGCCTAAATGTTTACAAAATAGACCTTGGCAAGAAAAAAAAATTAAAAGATAAATCATATTTCAACTAGCAAATCACACGAAAAAAACAAATGAGCTGCTATGGAGAAGTTACCTTCTGTAGATTCGTTTTGTGTTAAACGTTTTAGTTTTTAAGCAGTTTTAAAAAGTGCATAAATTCTCGACTTCCGTTTGTTACACATTCGTGTATAAACATTTTCCAATCGAGTTTATTTTAGAAAATGTTTGTGAATAAATGTAAGAACGTAACCATTTAATTTAAAATGTAAAAGCCTACTACTTTGAAAATCCGGTAACAGAACTTATGGCAGTACTTATTTTTGTTGTTGTTGTTGTTGTTGTAGCAGCATAAGCATTCCCTATACATATATGGAAAATAGTACTGAAGCGACAGTTCTTGGCCGGATATAAATCCGGGCCGTTCCGGTAACATAGAACCGACTGTCATGGGAACGGGCAGTACTTATTAGTAGCCTTGGGTGATCCGTAAAAATCTGCAGAGGCCAAGATACAGTGGAAGAAGTTCAAAGAGGTCGATTTTGGTGTAGCCACGCTGTTTTGTCGCAATCTCCATACGATCAGTGTAAAGGTTTCGCAGTTGTGAAATGTTGCTAGCAACATGCATTGGCTTACCGTTAAATGTTGCTAGCAACATTGATTGTCAAATGAGAAGAAGCGTCTAATTTATGATCATCGCCCCAGAAGTAATTGGCAAATTTTGGCAAGAAAAGTGTTTTTAGACAAATTGTACACATACATAGTGACACACAAAAATATAAAGAAGATTTATTTACACTATTTGCGAAGACGATTCGTCTAAAAATGGTGTATTCAAATTTTTTTAACATATCATGGATTTCAAGCGACATGTGCATTTTGCTGGCGTGTTACGCGATGTTTTCACGGCGTGAACTGAGAGTACTTTGCCGTGAGATATGTACATACGAAAACTCAGCATGTTTCACGGCAATGCAATTTCTATGGATTTCGACAGCTATATCGCGCGAAATGCGCACTTAATATAGGGTGGGCCATGTAAAATTTGTTTTTTGAATCGGTTATAAAAAGAAACAAACCAATCAAAAAACTAAAATTCAAACTTTTTTTTTTATTTTGAATATTGAACATTGCCATTTATGAATGAAAAATAATATTATATATAATAAAAATAATAAAATATAAATATAAATGACTGCCTCGACTGGCTTTACAGTAGGCCATTCGATCAACCCAATTTTTAAGCACATTTTCGATTGTTTGGGCTCCAATTTCATGAATAACAACTTCGATTTCGAGTTTTAAAGCATCAATCGTCTCTGGATGTTTCGCATAGCATTTGTCCTTAACGGCTCCCCATGTCGTCCATGTCATCCTCTTCAATTTTTGGAAATAACTCGTTGAGCATGTCACGGTAACGCTCGCCATTTACTGTAAAAGCGGCTCCTCGCTCATTTTCGAAAAAAAATGGCCCGATGATGCCGCCAGACTAAAACCGCAGAAGAGGAATTCATTAAATTCGAACTTTTGCCAGATTCAGTTGCAAAAAGCGTGCCGAAGAATGTTGCTCCAACTAGTGTTTTGCCACCCGGATTTTGAGTACCGCCTGTCGAAATTTATAAGATTCCCATTACTTCAGAGAAAATTAGTTTTAAAACCTAAATTAAAACTTATAATTTTTTAAAAATGATTTAAAAAAAAGTTCAATATTGCTTATGCACATCTTCAAAACCACTACAAGCGATTGTATTATTTATCATAATTTCTTAAGATTGGTAAACAAAAGCATAGAAAATCTACTGCTAGAAATGCTTAGAAAGAATTATTTTATCTGAGTTAACTGATAATTACAATAATTATTTAACAGTAATTTAGCCAATCGACCAAGACTTGTTTAATTCCAATTAATTATTACAGAAACCCTGCCATCGCCTTGCTTCTTGTTTGCTGGTATTACATCATTTTGATTTTTTCACAACTCTCATGGACTCGTCGTTTACTATTAAAATGCCCTCGTATATTCTCATTTGGACTTTTCTCCTTCGGACCTAACGAGGACAATGCAGATGAAATATTTTTTCAAATAACATTTAAAGCAGAGGGTTGGGATCAAAGCACAAAACTCATTCGAAATACATTTGCTGATTCACCCAATAAAGTTGTAGTGGGCAGTGTAAGTGGCACCTGCCCCTTCTATGGCGTGGCATCGGTTTGTCTCTTGGTCGGCGCAATAACGATACTTAATGAACGCTCAAAACTTCCACATCGGTTTGTGAATCTAATCTAGATTATTAAATTTACAATAATATTCAAAGTAACATTTTTGACCATTTCCAGAGGAGGAGTTTACACCCCAGGAGCGGCATTTGAGAAAACTAAAATCATAAAGGAACTTCAAAAATATGAGCACGGACTATACTTCGAAATTTTAAGCACAAATCGAATTGATAAGAGCTGTTAACGCACTTTAATAGAATGCCTGCATACTTAACTTTTTTAACTCTGAATAAACACCTATTTATTATTAAAATTTGATACAGCTGAAACAGAAACTGTGACGTTTTCATTCCAGGCATAGACAGGGCTTAAGGCACATTTACGAATATCTGATGAATAAAACAGAAGTACAAAAATAAACATCAGATTTGGAATAATATGCCTTAGTGCACTGAATAGATTCTGTAACAGCTGTTGTTGTTGTTGTTGTAGCAGTAACTTTGCCCTGTCAGTGTAGTGTAGTCACCGGTTGTCTAACGGAAGTCCCAGAAAACTTGCTGTTTCGACAGGTTGGGTTCAGAGGGAGAGGGGTGTTAGATGAGTGGATTTGATGGGGCATGTGAAAAGGTGGTTAATGTCGTGCGGGGTACCTTCACATGGCGGACATATGTTTATTATGTCGGGTAGGAGTTCACCTGCTACAGTATCCACAACGCATTGTGCCAAGGTTACGTGGGACTTTCGGGGACGTTGGAGCTCTTCGTATGCAATGGGTGGTGGTTGAACTCCGATGACGGCATTCGGGGGTCGGAAGCTTAAGAAGGTGCTAAGAGTCTCCCGATGAATGTCGTTAATTGTCTGTCTGTACACTGTCTGATCCAGTAAATGTCTGTCTGTTTTGTCCTGGATCTCGTCCGCGTAGTTGAGGAGGTGACCGTTGGCATGCCTGAGAGGCGGCTCAGACTCAAGCAGGTGTCTGCATGGGTGAGACCTGTGGTAATACCCTAACAGGAACTGCTTGCTGAGCAGTTTATTATACTGTTTGGCAGGGAGCACATGGGTTTCGTCATGTAAATGTCGTACTGGGGACATCAGAAGACATCCTGTCGCAGTCCCAATGGCAGTGTTTTGACAAGTCCGTAACTTCGTCCACTGCGAATCACTGGTTCCAGGCGACTAGACAGGCGCAGCATAGTTTAAAACCGGCCGGCCTATTGCCGTCATCCGCACGTAGTATGTTACCGGAATGACTAGGGTTTTTCCCGACCAAGGGCTACCACCCCAGTAAACTAGCCCTGTCTAGTGTACCGTTCCGTAACAGCTCGAAATGGCCGGGTCCAAAAACGGCGCAAATAAAAAATTTGCTTACGGAAAGCAAATTTCTTCCAAGACGGAAAAATAGCCTGGGAAAGAAATGGCTGAGCTGCAATATGGCGTTCAAAGGCGTAGTGCGAACAAGGGAATATTGAGGAGAAGTTGCAAGCCATTTTTATTGAAAATCAGCTGTGTAAGCTGCAAACGCCACTGGTCTAAGGAGGATATTTCACATTCCATAACGCAAAAGAAACAAAGAGTGGACTTTCGCTTCCGGCTGCTCGTATGTTGCAAAAATGGGCTCAACATGTACAAATAGCTCCTGGAAAAATCGAGTTAAAATAAATAAAAAAATTAAAAACGATATTTAAAATTTTTAGGCTTTTTATTTAACTTCTTTTACACACAAAAATTTTTTTTGTTTTTTAATTCTAATAAATGGCGCTGAAGTTGACCCTCCCGAAAAATTGGACCTGGACGGTGTTGTCCCTTTTGGCTCTTCTATTTATCTAAAACACAAAAACCAAAAAAATATTATTAAGTATGACTGTAGCTATGTCCCGTACTAGAATAAAAAAACTTTGTTTGACAAAATGGCGCGGTTTTGAATTTTCCACTCTAAAAACCGGGTATTTTTCAGTTTTTAATCAAAAAAATACGAAATAATTGAAATAATAATATGATTATAGTACGGGGGATCGCCATTGATGTTGAGAACAACATATTGAAATTTCAGACGATTCGGTTGGATTGTTTTTTTTTTCTTTTTTTTTGACAACACAAAAGTCGAAAAAAGTCGTTTCGAGATAAATTAGTTTAAATTTTGAGGCACAGGATCGCGCGGACCGCTCTCTACCTAGTTAATGAGCTGTAGAAGCTAAAATATTGGAAATTTCCGCATGAAAATTTCACAGTATTTTCTTAAGATATAATACTATACTCTCGAAATATCGAAAAAGCAAAAAATGGATTTTTTCAAATTTCTAGAATCCCCTTAAACTTTTCCGGATTCTCGTAAGCGAGTTCGTGTGTATGGATTGGCTCTTAAAATTAGCATGATCAATTTCATTTGCAATATGCGAGAAATCAGAAGAAGGGCTGTTCGAAAACACAAACACTTCCACACGACACACCGAACTTTAAGAAATCGTATAAGTCACTAGCACACGGTAGGCAGGAAGCATCGATAGGTTGCACAAAAATGTCGACAAAAACTGCAAGCTGGGTTGTATTTGTTGATGATTATAGGTGCAAAATCCGTTGGAATTGAAATCCTACCTGCTCCTTTTCAAAAGTTATTCATATTTTTATGTTTCATGTCGGGACAATTTGGAATCAATATCAAAAGTATAATCTCGTTTGAATTTGTATTATGCAAGAGAATAATAAAGAATCTTACGTAAGTTTTTAGCCGATTTTAATCGTTTCCAAGGTACACCACGTACATGATTCAATGATAAAAGGTTTGCTCAGTAAGCAGCTTTCTCGTTCTCTCTTGACAAATCGGCTCCCTTAGCAAGACACTGGGTTGCTAGCTCTAGAAATTTTGAGTAAAAGTGGAGGAAAAGTAAAATTTGTACAAAAACATTTCATTTTCAAAATGGTCTGCTTACG
Source organism: Anastrepha ludens (assembly GCF_028408465.1). Lineage (NCBI taxonomy): Eukaryota > Metazoa > Arthropoda > Insecta > Diptera > Tephritidae > Anastrepha > Anastrepha ludens. Next base: position 28,345,874 of record NC_071498.1, on the reverse strand, counting down.
AGCAACAACTCGCTAAATAGTTTTCATCGGTATGTTCCGGACTATGGTAGTATGACATGGAATACATACCGCTTAAGTCAGGACGAGATAGAGTAATTGACGCAGTCTGAGATTGATGAGTGTATTGTATTGAATAATTGGATAGTCCCAACACAATCGATAACATTGCAGACCTCATTATACAAAAGTTGGGATTGACAGAACTTGTTTGAGCCCACCTTCCAATGGATGGATGAAGCGTCCAGAGAAGGCTTGCAAAGCACAGTACCAGCATGAAAAAGCTTCTCATAAAAAACCATCTACCAGAATCCGCTTAAAACTGTAGGTCTTTGCAATTGTGGAATGCGCGCTACAAATAGGAGGAGGATCTCGGCGAAACACCTAACAGAATTGTACGTGCCAATTATTTATTTATTTTTAACAAAATAGTTTCATATTGGCGAAACGTTGCGATTGGTTTTAAATTTAAAAATTAATTCACAAAATAAAATCTTGGATTATGTGAAATAATTTATTGTTTTAATATTAGGCTTGGCAATTTCCTCTAATCACTTCTATCTATACCATTATTTACATTCAAATATTAATTAAAATTTACTTTTTTAACCGTTCGCAGTTTGTTTCCATTTAAGTAAGAAAATACTTTTTTGCTACCATTTTTACCAAAAAGGATTTAATTTTTTCCACTTTAAGCACCTTCTTAAATGCAACCTTTTGCAAGGGAGTGTCAAAAATCGAATGTCACTAATGAGCAAACCTTTAATAATTGAATCATGCACCACGTAGAGGTAACTTACTTTGTACCTTTTTTTTCTATTTTTTTATGTTTTTTCAGTTTTTTTGTTTTTTTTCAGATTTTTTGTTTTTTTAGATTCTTTTTTATTTTTTTATTTTTAGATATTAAGATGTGTTACTATTTCTGTATATATTATTTAGAATTTGTAAACTTAAGTTTGTAAATTTAAACATGCTGTGATGAAAATGTAACGACAGCTTTCTTTAAGCGACTTATAAAAGATGGGTTATCTAGCAAATTTATTTTAAATCTATTCCAATATTTATTGAACTCGCTATGAACTGACTCTCCAGCCTGCTCGGACCAAAAACCTAAGCCATCATTATTCAAGAATATGATTGCTTCCTCCAAATGCTCCAGGATAATATGAATTTTTAGTGTTTGAGAAATTTCAGTACTTTTTAAGGCTTCACGGAGTTCTTTTAAATTTTTGTTAAAGTCAGTAAGATCAGCTTTTTTGGCAGCAAAGCACTTTTCAACAATTTTATTCATAGCTTTAAATGCAGCAATATAAGGCTGTAAACGAAACAGTCCTGCAAGCTCGTAAATTTCAGGATCTTGCAATTTATCGGCCTCTTTAAGTAATTTTCGACATTGATTGCCTTCAAACATATCTCCTTGATAGCTCTTATGAGATAAACCTAATTTATTCGGCCACAATAACGCTCTATATTTTCCAATTTCCTCAATTTTAACTATACCGTCCCAGAAAAGATGGTTGACAAACCCTTGTAATAGGTGTAGTTCAGGAGGAATGCACTTCTGAAGTACATACAAGTTATCATCTTCAGTAGTGCCGTATTCAATGAATAAAGGGTGATTTACTGCACTGCGACATTCTTTAGACTTTTTTTTGTCATTATCCAAGCTCTTGAATTTAAAGTAGTCATCTTTTAAATGCTTGTAGGTCTTTAAATCAAGATTTTTGTCATCACTGCTTATATAATTTTCCTCAATCATTTTATTATAACTTTTTAATTCATTTAATGTGACGAAGCAATAAGGGCAAGGGTAGAAAGCCGTTGCAGTTTGCTACCCATTGACCAATAGAACGAGCTTTAATTCTCCAACAAATTTAAATGGTATCTCATTGAGTTTCGTCAATTCAACCAAAATTTTAAAATTATCATAGGTCTCTTTAATCCGAGGCACTATGCCTAATTAAATACACTAGTCAACTTACGTTTATTTGCCATACTTCCACCAGTAGAGTAAGTTGAAACATTTTTACTTTTATCCAAGTCATTTTCTTTCAAGTCGTCTTCTGGAATTGATATTGAAAGAGAAACTTTGAAGAAATCTTGTCCTCCATCTGCCATTACTTTTACTTTTGATTGTTCAATGTTTCGATTTTCAAAGACAAAGTCTACGAGTTCTGATGCAGTAGCATACACAACTGGTCTCTGTTTAATATATTACCATCTTGGGATGTTTCGAATTCGTAGAAACCTTCTTTATAAATGTGTTCCAGGATATTAGATTTTTCATACAAATGTTGATTGTAATTCTTGGGAACTGAGTTTCTACCAGCAGAACTACGAATGAAGTTAGCCAATTTTTTCATATCATTTGTAGACGATCCAGTATTAGCTTGGAAATTGTCTAATCTTTCGGCAGAAAATCTTAATTCTTTTTCTTTTTTTTTATTAACAGTTACCCGAACCTTCGATCCCAGAGTATTTAACACGAGCTCATCTTTATCTTCGTTATCATTGTTGGATATTTTTTTTTTCAAAATTTTAGTTATTATTTGGTTCTGCTGTTTCTCGGGTAACTTTTGTACTATAGTCAAAACATTCTTACGAGCATTAGAAGTAGAAGGGCCTCTGCAAGAATGTGATATGCCTTTACCTATTTGTTGAAAACAACTGTTACATAACTCAGTAGAAGTTCTCGGTTTAGTTGCCTTTGCCTCATTTTTAGAAAGTAAATCTTTTTGTTGCGAAGTATCATCAAAACACTTGTTTACGTCAATATTTGTAGAGAAATCCCTAATTTGGCCTCTACCTTTTTTTGTTTTTTATGACTCGTAACTCGTGCTGTTAGACAGATGTAACAATTACAACCCATCGTTCTTGTTTCTTTTGATAATTTAAGATCCTCGTAATTGGGCATAGTTGGACAAGGTCTTTTGAAAATATCATTTCCATATTCATTTATAGTTAGTCGGCAAGAGCTACATGAACTTTTTGGGAATATACTATTATAAATATTAAATTCACCATTAATGTGCTTTTTTATAACTTCAATGTGTTTTTCAGATAGCAAGAAATGATGGGAAGGTTTATTTTGGAAAATAATTTTTTCCCCACAAAGAGCGCATACTTTTGTGAGATTTTCTTCATGATCGCATTTATAAAGCGGATGCTGACTATTCAGCTGACTATTCATTATTAATTAATCTTCTCATATAAGAATTTCTAAAACTAGAAAATACATTTGCCAGAAAACACTAATATTAATAGTTTAAACTATACTTTTTTATTGCGGGAAGCACTCGACTGCCCTCTGCCACCTAGCGGCATTTATCGTATTATATACCATGTATTGAGTATACAACACTTTTACATATCTATTTAGAAAATAACTTTTGATATTTATTCCAAATTGTCCCAACCTGAAATATAAAAATATGAATAACTTTTGAAAAGGAGCAGGTAGGATTTCAATTCTAACGGATTTTGCACCTATAATCATCAACAAATACAACCCAGCTTGCAGTTTTTGTCGACATTTTTGTGCAACCTATCGATGCTTCCTGCCTACCGTGAGCAGGTAGTTTATGAAGAGAGACTTGTAAGTGAAACCAAACTAATGCTTGTTTACAAGTACTAACTTAAAGGCATTGCCTTAAAGCCCGGACAACCAAATAGAGTTCGATCCAGAACTTCACAAATTGGATTACGATGGCTTGAGAACATCGCTGGCTATACATATACATATTCAAGTGACTCCATCTTTATTTCTATACTGATGTCGACAAAATTCGCAGGAAGGAGCTGAAGCAAAATATTCTAAGCCACTTATCTGAAGGCGAATTATGTAAACCCACTCCAGAAATGATGAAAGTTAAGGATTTTATAGATATTATATTCATTTTTAATGAGATGTTTACGTGTAACGCATATTTAAATACTTATTCATTTATATTTATTTCTTACTGCATAATATAATTTTACAAGATTTTCATATAAACATTTTATAGCCGAGGTAGCTTATAATACAAAAAAATGATTGATGGGCGGCGCATTGCTCAAGGCTGGAGCCACAGGGATATGGCCACGTGGTAACGAAAGCAACACAGGACCGTGTGGTCCACTCTCTGTGTGGCTTAAGGCCAGAGCAGATCTTACAATGAATGCACAAAATAGAATAGATCGAACAGAGTGTTCTCCAGAGTTGGAAAGTGGTCCAGTGGTGAACGCCGAAAGATGGGATTTACCAAACTGAGGTAGCAGTCCTTGGTGAGGAAAACCACGGTATTTCCAGTACGTAGAACCTGATGCTAAGAATGATAAAAAAATAGTTTGCTTTACGCTTTTACAATTATTTAATTATGGTAGTACTGAATGTGTAGAAAGCCTTTATTTTACTGAATAAAAACGGAAGTGTAAATCCAAGGCGAATATTTTAAAGGTGGTGTTGATAAATCAGCTGATTGGTTTTTTTCTTTCTTTGATGGTTTACAAATATTTTTGATTTCTTGCAAGCCACGCTGAGCAGTTGACAGCAGTGGGGCAAAAAACGCAAGAGAAATATATTTTGTTTTTGATCATGATTCCAAAATCTTTGAACCACGATTGTCAGATTGTCAATTAAGTGTAATTTATAGAAAATATTACAATTTATAGACAAAAAAGTATAAAAAATCAAATCAGTTTCTCTACGGCTCTACTGTTTAGCTGCATGAAAACTATCGATATCGATAACTGTGGGTTGACAGCTGATAATGGCAAACCTTGTGTCCAGTAATGTAAGCATGAGGCATTAAATATAAATATGAAAAATAATAATAATGTATTTATTTCAGTAAAAATAAGGCGGTAAATAGTGGCATCATGTGCACAATGTTAAATTTTTTTTTTTTTTTTTGTAATTCAAATATGTACTATGCTCCGATCCCAATGAGTTTGATAATATTAATATATTTTCCGTCATATTTATATTATGCTTTTCCATATAAATATGGCTTGACCATGGCCAGCAAATCTTCATATACAGGACCATCCATTCGCACAAAGTTTTTACAATCCGCTGAAGCTCTACTAATAATTTTATATGCGAGTTTTCTGGTCTTCTATTAAACCATGAATGAATCATCTTTTGTTTTCTTTAGGTGTTTCTATATATGCGATTTCTGCAATGCTTTAGTCGAATAGCAGGGTTGCGGAAAATCCGCTCATATCGCCAGAAAAAATCTTTGAAAGTGATGTTCGACAAAAGTGTTTTGCTGTGTAAATACAAATTTGATTTTACATTTATGCTCGCCATCGGGACAAGTTGTCATACATTTTGTATCGTGCATGCCCCGCCTAACAGTCAATCTATGCCACACAACACGATATCCATTTATAGTGTTGCCACCTTGAGAAGGTAATGTTAGTTGAATTGATGTAATCACCCAAATTTGACGAATTCGATTCGAAATGATTCTGATATATTCTATACATAATGATTTTCTTCCATTTAGTAACGCACTAAGATTTTTAAATTAAAGTTTCAATACTTTCGATCTTTATATTTACAATCAAGCGATAACATTTTTAAAATGAGTACAGAAGAATTAATTATCCGTTACACATGTAACTAGAGGGTTTTGTATACCAGTTATTTTAAGAATTCGAAATAACTTGTATTTTTTAACAATTTCATTTTTAGATACTTCCGAAAGCGGAAAATATGAAACCTTCATTTATTCTTTTTTAAGTACCTATCAAAATATATTAAACAAAGTGAAACTATTACAAGACATATTTTCTTTCAATACGTGCGTATATTTGGCAACAGTTTTCCCATAGCATTTTTTTATTATTTGCCAATAGCAACTTTACATTTACAATACCACCTTAGTGCCCACCTCAAACTGGCTGCCACATTTCATAGTAGGCGCCTTCGTTTCCCTCTCTGCTCGCTATCTCTGCGCTTAGATCACTTCACGAAAAATTTGCATATCAACGCAACAACAGAGTTATCGAGTAAGATTCGCTGCTAGCAAGTATGGTTATACCTCATAAATCTGGGGTAACTCATTATTTTTACAAACAAATGTAATTTTTGGCAGCTCTTTTGTGGCGCTACCAAATGTTTATTTTTGACAGTTGCTTCATCTATTCACCACTTGTTAAAACTTGGTGGATTGAAGAGTCCTACTATTACACTATTGTATTAACCTGTTTTCCCCCTCAAAATATACTAAATTCTTTTGTGGAAGAAAATTTAAAATGCTTTACGATTTAACCAATTTTAATTTATCTTTTATAATAAAAGTTGTTCCAATCACAAAAAAATACATTTAATCTTTATTCAATCCTCACTTATAAGTGTTAAACAAGTTATGTCTTCGAACATTATTATTACCAATTCGTGAGAAAACCTCTAAAGCTCTTCATGACTTTTGGAACTATACAGAACTTCTATCAGTCTCTCAATCATCTGCGCTACCTCTATTCGAAACTCATTTTGACTATGCATGTAGCGGTTTTTTATAGTTAATAAAGTATGCCTCAATTGAGGGCTTGTTGACCAAACGGATTTACAAATTTTTTCCGAGCTCTCTAACCCTATCACAAAGTATTCTGCTGAATCGGGCTGGTCCAATAGTTCGTAAAGATTTGTTGAAATCAACCTGTCGACAGTTTCGCAAAATGCATTTGACTGCAGCCATTCCGATATATTTAAGTCAGCATATTGTGCCGCGGCTAGTGGGTTATCTGAGTCTGAATAATTCGAAAGTACAAGATTTTTTTCCACAATTATATCGCTTATAAGTGTTATAGCCTTTGCTTTTACTTTTAATTCACATTCTTTTGCTAGGACAGTAATCAATGCTTGTGTTCCGGATGTTGAGAGAATTTTCTGTAACGCCAGAGGAAATTTTCTCAAAAGACTACCCAGAGCGTACAATGTTGCCGATAATTCTTCTGTTACCGTAGATGAAACAAGAATTTGTGTTAAATGAGATCCGAAATTTAATTCGAACGCTTTTATTTGAGCCTTGGGATTGTTAAGAGTCACTGCTCCTAACACACGGACAGCTTTTATGCGTAAATCTATATTTGTCTCGTTTACCACCAGCGGTAGTAATATTTGTTCTAAGCCTCCCTCGTCAATAAACCACAATGCATTGTCAATTTGATGAACGAGATAGTCCAGATCCTCAAGTATACGAAGTTTAGTTGCAAGTTTAGTCTGCGGCTTCAACGAAAGCTCGTGCTCTTTACTAAGGTTTTTATACTCATTTAGAAGCTGTGTTATTAGCTCCGCATCAGTTTTGAATTTATCTTTTAATTCACTAAAAGATTTCTTCAATTCACTGTAAGTTTTGAAATCTCTTTTTATTTGTTCCAGTTGTTCCGGGGAGTAATCAATACTTAGTCTTTCTTTGGGAAGACTTTTCAAAGCTTCGGAGAGTGTTTTACTGATTTTTGATGCAGGTTTAGCGGCTTCTTTATGATTTGTTTTAGCCTCATTCTCAACTACATTGGACAAGGCACTATGTTTATGGTCATCTTTTTCAGGTTCATACAGTTTTGCTTCCTTTTTCTTGGTCTGTAAGTTAATGCGCACATGCAATCCTGCTGGGATTTCCTGTCCTTCGAAATAGTATAAAATATAATACAACTTTTCCTTAAGAACATACCAATACACAACAAACCTTCCTTTATTTCCTGCCATTCATTCGTAGCTTCGAAGGTTTTGTTTTCATCTTTACCAGCAATTATAGCACACTTTGCAAGTAATAATATAGTCAGCGCTTTGGCTAAATGCATTTTTAACACAATGTAATATTAAAATTTACTAAACCTTTTCCAAAATATTTAAGCATATGAATGAACCAACTTTGCATCACAGCAATGTGAGGAATAGTTAATATAAAGCAAAGCTTACACCATTCAACTTGTCGTTCAACTAGTTGAATCAACCTTCAATTCACAAATATCAATGAATTTAGTTTCTTTGGCAATTTTATTTCGGGCTTTACTTTTATAGAGAAGTGGTAAAAGTCGCTGTAACTAAAACGAAATCTGTTGTAGTTGCGATACTAATCATTTACAAAATGGAAACGAGAAAAAAATAAAAACTAATAATACAAAATGGGCAAAAAAATTGTTCATGCGTTCTTAATGCATATTCTCGTATGAAGTTTTTAAAAACTTCAAAACCAACTCAGCTCAAGCATTTCAAAAGTTATTTACAGTAGCATTTAGGAAGCTACACAGATACAATTTTTGTTCTTGAACGCATTAATTTGTTGTGCCATATTGCGTGGAACTTTCTATATTATAGCTTATTATTATTTTTTTTGATAAATATATATATAATTGGCGTTTAGAGCCTTTTTGGATGCTTTGCCGAGCTCCTCCTCCTATTTTTGGCGAGTATATTGATGCTGTTCTCCAAATGGAAGGACCTACAATTTTAAGCCGACTTCGAACGGTAGATATTTTTTATGAGGAGCTTTCTTGGCGTAGTCGTCGGCGAATGGATTAGTGCGTGACTACCATTCGGACTACGTAGGTTCGAATCTCCGTGCATGAAACACCAAAGTGATAGAAAGTTTTTTCTAATAGCGGTCGCCCCTCAGCAAGCTACTACAGCTAACGTCCGAGTGTATTTCAGCTATGAAAAAGCTCCTCATTATTTTGTTGATATAACCCAATTTTTTTAAACAAAGTTGCCACTTTTTACTTGTCTATGAATTTTTAATGCTAAAATTGTTAGCCAATTCTGTCTGCTGATTTATTGTTGGGTTGCTATTAATAAACACATTTCATTATTGAAAATATTTTACCTTTGGCCTTATATTGTATTTATAAATACACTGCATTTTCGAAACAATGTGAGACAAACAAACATTAAAATGTTATATGTATATGTGTACTATGAATGCATGATAAACCCCATCATCATCATTAACAATGAACTCAAATTCGTCAATTTTGTTCCTATTTTTAGTTTTATTTACAGTCATCTGGCAACACAATGTTATTATCAGTTCCAATGAATTGTTATTTTCATTACAAATTGGAAATAGATGATATTTATAAGTACATGAAAATACTTTTAATGCAAATATGAAAAAATAGTGAAAATACGTATGTATATAAATATATATTTTATGACTTCAAAGTCAAGTTTGGAAAAAAGTACAGTATAGGATGTCAGTGAAGTTGCCGAGCACATTTTTAAGGCAAATAATTGCAAAACTATTATTTCCGGAATTTTGGGAATCATAAAGTTTGTTCAGAAGGCCCGCTCCACCAAGATTCATAAAATTGCTTATTGTGTCTTATCGAATTCACAATTTTATTGTATTTTTATTTATGGTTAGCACCATCAAGAATTGCGTTTTATCAATGTGGCCACCTCTTGAGAGTGAATATGGCTGTGAAATGAATAATAGAGTTCATTCTTATCCGACTGTGAAAGCCGTGGATTTCACAATTGTGTTTATTGTTTTGATAACTTTATTTACAAAATGTCTCTAACACGCGCATCTAGATTGTTGCAAGCCAGGCTAGTACGGATCCAGAGCGTTCCAGCAGTGTTTTATCATGAAAATGTAAGTAAATGGTTTCTATCAGAGTTTTAGAAAAATTTCACAAGTACGTCTTTCATAACAATGAGTACATGCAAATATACTTACATATGCGTATTAATAAAATTAAGTTATATTTTTCGGTTTTGAAAGACGTATATTTTAAGAGATATATAGGTTTATATATATCTATGCATAGTTTTTTAAAATGCCAACATTCCCCTAAGAATAGCTGTATCAATAAAATTGATCTAAAGACTATTAAAATCGTTCCCAAGGCAGTCTATTTCACGTGATCGGGCTTATTCCGCTTTTCAGCCGGCCAAGGACTCACTCCAGCAGCATTTCCTTACATATAATTTTGATAGAGTTTTTGTAGTTGTGGTGCCTGTTTACCAAGACCTGCTAGGTACGATGAAGTCACCGGTCGATTCGACGATAACGGTAGGTCCAAAGGGAGAAGGGTGTTAGGTGAGAATGTTTAAAAGGCACATGAATGCGGAGTATCATTTCGGAAACCATTTTGAAGTGTGTAGTATCCACTATTTGCAAAAACAAAACACATGTATTGCCACTACGATGTATAGGTTCGCCTTTAATGGTGTTCGGAAATAGTTCATTCAATTATTGCAATTATTGCTGAGTTACTCTTGTTCCCACACACACACACACTCTCTACAACCTCATCGGCACGAAAAGCAAAAAACTGCGTTTAAAGGTTTTATTGTAATTCATGCTTTCGCAATTTAATATGCGGTATTTCATTTTTATTATTAAATTAAAAAAAAAATAAAAATCCTAATTTTCACCGAACTATTCACTGAATAATTCACAAACAAGTAACTTGTAAACAAAGGTTTGTTTATTTTCTGTTCTGACGTCACTCAATTGTAAAATTTGCTAAAAGCAGTTTTCGTGAGATATCCTTGATGTATAAAATTATTTTTTGGCGTCGAATGGCCAAATGCCTGGCTGATTTTTTTGACTCACCACAAATAGGAGAATAGTTGGGTGTTTAATAAAGGGTGTAAGCGCCTATTACATACATATATATATATTCGCCAACTATATGTGAAATGGCTTTCCATTGGGTGTTTCCATTCAGTCCCCATCTCATACCAAATAAAATAAACTCGACCGTTTTTGTTGTAATATGTCAAGATAAAATACCATTATTAATTTTTAGGTTGTAGAACATTATGAAAATCCACGGAATGTGGGTTCACTGGACAAGAAAGATCAAAGCGTGGGCACTGGCTTAGTTGGAGCACCCGCATGTGGTGACGTTATGAAGCTACAAATCAAAGTGGATGAAAATGGTAAAATTGTTGATGCCAAGTTTAAGACGTTTGGTTGCGGATCAGCCATTGCTAGTAGTTCATTAGCAACTGAATGGGTCAAGGGCAAAACGATTGATGAAGCCGGAAAACTTAAAAATACCGACATAGCTAAAGAGCTCTGTTTGCCTCCAGTAAAGCTGCATTGTTCCATGCTGGCTGAAGATGCTATAAAAGCAGCGCTCGCTGATTATAAAATAAAACAACAAGAGAGCAAATAAATGAATTTGCCTTCAAAAACTATGCTGTAGAGTTAATTATAGTTCAGATCTGTTGTACGGTTATATTATGGTTACTCAGTCGGTAAGTAAGACTTGATCGATTTTTTTATTATTTTGTTAATGAACTTTTTAAAAAATTTATGTTTTTATGTTTTTTGTACTGTATGCCTTGGTTAAATAAATAAATGAATGAAAAAAATGAATTGAATCACTGTTTAAAAAAAAATTTCAAGCATTACAAATTTTTGTACCATTATTAAACAAATATTATTTCTTTTCAGGACTAGTGTTTCCGCACTTTAATGAAATTAAATTATGTATATATATATAGAAATGCTTCATGTTAAAAACGTTTGCCGTAATATTTTATGAATAATCTGATTATCAAAATCCTCCAAAACGCTGAAGAAAATGTAATGAAATGGTATAGAAATTCTAAAAAAAATTATCTTATAGAAATATAAGTGGAAATATACGAGTACAACTTGTGAATTTGTGGACTTTCCAACTATGTCTAGATGATAAGAGATACGCAAAAGAACGATTAAATATACATTTATTTCTTCAATGTAACTTGTACATTTTAATTTCCAATATGCAGCAATATATTTTAAGAGAGGCGTACGCTTACGTTACCACCGCATTCTCCCTTTGATTTGAGGTCATATTCTGTAATGAAAATTAGGTGAAAAACTATTATTGGCTTGCCCTGATACTGTCACTTACGTCCATCCGGATGCTCGCAATTGAAACGGCCCATTACACAGTCGTTACCAAATGTAAGTAACTTATTACCATTTTTCTCTTTGGCGCAAATTGGTTCATATTTTTCGCCACAATTTCTAGCACATGCTGGAGCTTGTTTCTTACTGCCGGCTGGGGATGCAAAAGTAGCTGCTATGAGGCAGAATACTGGAAAGAAATTTCGATTTAGGATAGATGTAGTGAGATGAAACGTATCTTGGTCAGTTTTTTTTTATAAAAAATATTCAATCCTAATATTGAAAAGAAAAAAATCGGCACTTTGTGCTCCCGCCCGGTGCTCTAGCAAATAATAATAATAATTGAAATGCAAAAGTCATTTCAACAACGGCTACAACTGATGATAGAAAATCCTTTAGTTCTCGAGATACCCAGCAAGCATTTCAAGGGAATCTAGACCTAAACCTGTCAAGCTTCCATGGGCCGAACAATTTTTATTGTTCTTAATTTTTGCAAACACCTTATTTTAAAAAATAATAATTAAATCCCAAATATAATATGAATATCCGTTTGAGATTTTGATTTAAAAGTCGCCAGCAATTTCTTTACACCAAATGCTACCGGCTAGCAGCTGTAGAGCTTTGTTGCTGTTCTACATTTCAGTGGGAATCACGGCTATGTTTGCCAAGAAGTAGAGCAAACTATCGGTTTATAAACCGTCGTGATTGGTGCATCGTCGACTTTCACCTTCAGTGATAGTTTTAACTTCTTCATCCAGATCGTAAATAGAGCCGCCATGGATTTAGTGTGCGAAAGTTGGAGATTCCTTGCAGTGAAGAAGCGAAAAAGTCTGGAGTACACAAGCCGGTAATTACTGGACACCAATATCAAGTAATCGGCAGTGTATGAGATCAAGGAAACTACGTTTCCACGACAGTCGGTTCTACGTTACCGAAACGACCCAGATTTATATCCGGCGAGGGACTGTCACGCCAGCAGCATTCCCCGTATGTAAGTATGGGGAATGTTTATGCTGCCACAACAACAACAACATCAAGGAAACTACTTTTGGGGGTTGAGAAAGCTTTGCAATAGAGAATTTGAAAAGCAAGGAAGAAAGGACACGATGCAGCGGGACTTTTTGCTTTATCTTCTATTTGGAGATTTGATTTCGAAATATCACTGGTGATAAACGATTCACTAGACAGGGATAGTTTACTGGGGCAACAGCCCTTGGCCGCGAAAAACCCGAGTCATTCCGGTAACATAGAACCGGCTGCCATAGTTGTGGTTCGAAATATCACTGACGACTGTCGATTAATCAAATCATTTGCGAACCATCTGTTCCAGTTCCCGTGGGATAGTGGAAGCTCAATTTTAACTAGTAGTGTTGGCATGGCTAAATGTATCGAAAGCTTAGACTTAGTTTTTGTTATGTCTGCGGTACGTGTTTATGGCGGTACGTGTTATACGTGCTTCGGTGGTACTGTGTACTTTACGGAAACCATGTTTATGCGCAGCTGGGGGCAGATGTTTCGTGAAAAGTGAGAACAGAAGAGCTTCAGTTGCATTCACTACTGGAGAAAAGGATGCGATATAACACACCTTGGTTGGCGGGCTTTCAACTTTTCAATAGTGCGATAATTCTTCCTGCTTTCCACTTATGAATTACGAATTAATGAGGTTCTCAAATTAGTTAGATTCCGACTTAGTGAAGTCAGATAAATAAAATTACGAGAAAGAGAATTTTTCGATTATTCACTATATGAAGGTGGTTGCATTAGAGAACGAAAATGTATGGACATTTTCTCGAATTACCCGCTTTTTTCAAGAGATCAACGGATTGTCTTGTATTGTTGATATTTGATATTGAATATTTTCAAATTAACGCGATTCCACTATACGAGTATTTACACAAGAATGACGTAATACATTCATCTCTACATCGTGACTACAGCATAAACGGTTAAGCAGTCAACTTTCTCTACCAATGGGCCTTTCTAGACTATGAACAATTAGCCGCGGCAAAACTGGTTTAATGCGGCAAAATTTGCAGAATATTGTATTTATAAGCTCGTTTGCATTAATTAATTATTTGTACGACCCAACTAGCCCAGCAAAGCTTTTGGCATGCGCTTTTCCCATCATCGATTCTATAACTACTTGCCAAGCAATCAAAGAATAATTTTCCATAACTAGTCATCGAATGACTTGATCTTTAAATTGTTCGCCCATGAATTACAAAAGTACTTCTGTATAATGTGCAAAAAAAGAAGAGTAATTTGTAATTAGTTTAATTGCGATTTTAAAATTTAAATTTATTTTACCCCTCTTTCTAATGCGGTTACAAAAGCAATTTCGAGTAATGCAATTCATCAGCGCTTCTATTATACACACTATAACTGGATTCTTGGTGAATCACCCTCAACCAACTAACCAACCATGAACTAAATTTTTATGAAAAAGATAGTGGTGTGGTTATAATTTTGTAACCGGGTGTATGTGGGAAGAAATCGTATGTGTACGAATTCATTGTGGTTAGGGCAAGTACATATATGTACATATGTATGTATGTATATGCATATTTGTTATTTTATACACAACTCCCTAACCATTTGTCGAGGGCTTTGATGAGTCCTTGCTCACACGCACATAATTTTAAAATGTAATAAAAAATACAAATAAAGAATCGATCTTCTTTCTTTACGTTCTTTTCTACGCTTTATAGATATAGCAAACAATTTAAATTTACTTATTTAGTCTAAGAAACTACAATCTCCCAGGCTACGCATAGCTCAAATTAACTTGGAACCTATTACATCTAATAATTTCAAAATATTTTTATATATTATATGTAAATTGTGACGCTCTATGCTCCACAAGGAGTTAAAGGAACACATATATAATTACATATATATATATATATATAAATTAAAAATAGCGGAATTCAAAAGTTTCAAAAAAGCCGCCCTTGAAACCGAAAATTCAAGAAAGAGAGTATAACTAAATTCGCGAATCGGCCGAGTGATGACAGCATTAAATGAGTAATAAGTTGTCACGTTATACCCAACGAACGGAAGTTACGAGGAGGGCGTTGGCGAACATTAAATCTTATTCGTGCAAACAAATGCGGGCAACTAATTGCACTTAAATTATTATTTGCACTTCAATTTCTCCTCCATTGTGAATTAGGTCATACAAATTATAGTATCGTCATCATCAGCGAAAAAAAAGTTCTATCGAAGCTAATTTTTGTTGTTTGTTTAGCGAATCGGTGTGTATTTGCTACTTTTTCCGGCAAAACACTTCACGAACACAACTATTGTAAAGTTCAAATTTATAAATATGTACACACATACATACATATGCATATCAATCACACCGCGCACAGATATTTTACAAAACAACAAATTTGTGGTTTTTTTTTGCTATCAATGGCCAATTAATCTGACCTCTCTCCACTTTTAAAGCAAAATAAATACTCGTATCAGCATTCGAAACAGGTATACATAGATGTAAATGAAATCGCCATAAGTCTTACATTGAATTAAATTTGCACAAAAAGTTTAGCAAGTAATTCAATAACAATTTGATTAAGCCATTATTAGTTGAATAAATTATTTAAATATATTTGCATACTCTACTACATGCACATTTAGATAATTATGCTTATATATTTCACACTTTTTAGTATATGTATATGTAAACCGCTACGTGAATATATTTACCAACAAAAAGCAAAGTGAGAAAGCGCATCTTTCGAAAATATTCTTGCAAGCCTAAATCAACTAGTTGAGGAGATCTGGGTATCTCAAAAGCGACTAATTGATGAAAGCAATTTTAAGCCAGCTTTTACGCAATGAAATTAAATAGAGTGAAATACATGAAAAATAAGCGCATACAAATGTGTGGGTATATAATAAAAGGTAGTTCCACTCATTGATTTTGGTCACATTGTTAGCCATTTGACTTTTGCTGGCATTATGGCATGTCTCCAATGAAATCAAGCTACCAGCTACAATAAATAAATTATTTAACAACTGCTTTTTCAAAAATGCAAACAAAAATTAAGTAAATAAAAAAGCGGGATTTCTAATAGAAATATAGAAAATAAAGGCTGTACTAATTCTGTACAAAGATTTCATGGTGGAATTTTTCAAATTTGTAACGGCGGATAGGAGTTATAGCAGAATTAAAACAATTTTATGCAAAATAAACGAGGTAATAATGAAAAATTATGTTAAATACACATTGTAGTAACATGGGAGGTAGGTAGGTAGAAGTGGTAATCGGCCTTTAAACCAACTCACTTAGATCGTTGCCAATCCATTGTGATACCACAGTAGAAGTTTACCTGCTATTCCTCGTTACACCATTTTGTTTTAAGTGAAAACCCATTGATCTGGCTGACACTTACATAGGTATACACCTAATTCTCTTTCTTTATGAAAGATATGTTCCCAAAAAATTCGTTTATAAAGAGAATTAGGTGAAAATAAAATTAATACGTTTTTTTTAAGTTCACTTAAGGGTTAGGGGTAGTCAGAATTTACAAAAACTTGAAGTGAATCCGACAAACACTTTTCGAGTTATTCAACAATTAACAAAGGGCGGTTGGGCGCTCCGGAGCGTTCGTATGCTGAAAAAATTGATGCTGCTCATATGCAAGTGGCACAAAAGCGCGCTAACGATAACACTCGAGAAGGTAGAATGCTATGTAGGCTACAGCAAATCGATATTTTGGAAGCTGCTACGGCTGAAGAACTAATATTATATATTGCCCAGGAATAGATGACACAGTGTAAGTAATTAAATAATTCGTGTAACTCTACGTACATCGATAGCAAAACTTTTAATGCGTTTTTCTCAAAACTATGTTTTTTGAACTGGTGATCACTGTAACTTAAAAATCGTTTGGTAGATTTCAATGAAATTTATACTGCTTTTGAAAAACATAAAAAACTCGTGCCTGATCAAAGAATTTTTTTTTTCAAAATTTCGATTTTTTTAGACAACTAATTCTCGGTATTTTTCTAGAAAATCTGAAAAATATTTCCTAAGGCTGTCATATTGCTTTAATTTAATTTTAAGAAAAAGCTTCGATCAGGCATAAGATTATCTATTAATAAAACTTATTTATCTTGTCCGATTGATTTTAGATGAATCTCCAAGGACTTGTGATGATCACCGCAAGGGACTTCTGGAGAAACGGGCTCCACACAAACAGCGACAACTTCTACAATTATTATTTTTTTTTTTTTAATTTTGCTAAAGTCAAGTCGAAACATGATGAATTAAATAATTGTATCCCTAAGGTCAACAGTATCATTAAAGAACGATGTGTCAAAGTATCTAAACCTAGTGACATGCCACGCAGGGCAGTGACAAAGATGTCTGACAGACACTTCCTCCTCATTCTTGCAACTTCTGCTAGAGTCGAAATGAGGTATGATCAATCTTTGAGCATGCCGACCTAGGAGATAGGGGCCTGTGATCAAAACAGCTAGCATAGAAACGATTTTCCTTGTCCGATTGAGTAGCGCCTGACGTACCAATCTGGCCAAAATTCCTTTCTCATGTTGGCTGAAGTGACCACGCAGTTTGTAGGTTGAGAGGGGTACACCTACGATCTTTTGATCAAGAGGGAGGCGAATGGTAGTGCCCTCCTTCGCTAATTGGTCCTTTAATTCCCTTGTATACTCATACATATATATTTTGCGTCCTTGCTAAGACCCATTATAAATTTATAAGTACTATTAGAAATTCCCATCCCGAAATACCTTAATTTATATTTTATTACTACCAATGTGGCAACGCCGCTTGCAATTTGCACAAATTGCACATCAAAAATGTCTGTTCCGTCAAAAAAATTTAAAGTGTAACTACCTTCTTTTGTATGATGTAACAAAATAATATTGTAGGTGTGTTTGATAGCACAAAAATGTGTTATAGTTATGCCTAATTTTTGCAAATAGGCGTTCGTTAATAAATTTAGAGAGCCAAGTGAAAATTCGATGCAAGAGAGCCGCTCATTTCTGTTGAAGAAATTTTAGCTAGCACACATTTTTCATCACGAAAACTTGACCTGAAAGCATATGATCGAACTTTCTGTAAACAAATAAATAATTTTCTGTGGAATCTGGTATTTTGTAAACCTTTGACCTTGCGCCGGTTTGATATTTACAGTTTATAGTCAGAAATGATGAAATGGAAATCTCAAGTATATAAAGTATATTTATGACTTTTTTTTGGACACCACCAAAATTTGTGAACAAGCACAGCTACGAGTTGGTAGGCAACAAGGATGCGTACGGTAGCGCTAGTTGGATTCTGGAACCCCTTTAACCAACCAATCAGTCAGTGATGACAAATTTCCGTTCGTTAGCTTTTCACTTTTTTTCTCTTTGGGAGAGAATTTTCACATACGCTCTTGATCACGATGTACAGAATACAAAGGTGTGGCAAACATCAAACAGTTAATCGACTCTCAGCGAATTTGCAGGAATCAGCTGATTTGCTGACGTAATAAGAGATATGATAACGGTTTGTTTACAACAGAGGGCGACAAAAACGGAGAGATCAACCACAACAAAATACATTAAAAAAACTTTATAAATAATAAAATTAATCTATAAATAAATAACAGCCAAATATTAATATAAATAATAAATATTAGGTGCGCAACTAAGTCAATAGATGCCGCCAGCAGTGTGGCTAGTCGATTCTAATATAACCGTCATAAACCAAGCTTAGACATATGGAAAGCAAACTGCTTCGACACATTAGTGATTTTGTTTTGGCATCATATACTTAAGGGATAAACGCTAAAAAAAAACACTTTTTTCATGAATTTATTGTAGCGAAACGGTTCAAGTCAGTTTATTAAAAGTTGTTGCATATTATAAAGTAACATTTCAAGAATATTTGATAAAATTTTCATGTAAAAATATTGCAAAGTGAGCGAATGAGAGCACATTTACGTAGACGTCTTTTCAAAAATACATTTTGCAGTAGTCAGCATATCTCAGCGTAGAATCATCTGAAATCAAAAAAATCGAATAATTTAGTTAAAGTATGAGTTATTATTTATACATATATGAAAATTAAAAGCTAAGAATGTATATGACTTATTACCTTATAGAACTGAGTGTTTAGGCGAGTAGTGCACCAAACTGATCAACCCAAATTCCTGGGTACTCGTATAACTATTTTTTGGTGTTGCGCAAAATTGATCGTCCCGAAACCCTGGGTATATAAGTCATCTACTTACGTATAATTAATTCAAAATCTGGGTTCTGGCTCTGGATCTTGGGCTTTCTAAAGGACATCGACGCATAATGGAGATCCAATTGTCGGTTTTTTACTGTCTCTCTGTGGCTGTGGTAAGTCAACTCAAATACGCTTCATGGGAATATGCGACAAGAACAATATTTGTCACGCAGAAAGTCGATCAGTTAGTGCTATACTCAAGGAATTGAGTTAAGAATCATATTCGCTACAATATATTATATTCAATACATGCAACATGAGACGAATTTTTAAATGTTTTTTTATTGTTTTATTCTTTTTGTTGTATGAATAAATTCATTATTATAAATGAACAGAATTTAATAGGGTTTATCATAATTCGCATCAGGGCGAACGAAACGCAATATAAAAAGTCTCAACGCATATCAGAATCGCACGTGTAATAGGTAATTTATGAAACTTATGTGTTTGATAAGTTTGTTGCTGATATAACGTCCTGTTCTGGTATGATGGGCACAGCTTCTTTCACATATTCGTACATGTGTTTTCGGGTGTCAATCACTACATCTCGAACCATTGCTTTGAAAAATCCACTATGTCGAGGCGCTTCTGCATATCGTTCGTACTGGTCAAGAGAATCTTGTAGTTTTAGGGTGAGATCGTAATTCTTTCGCACCACATCTAGAATTTGCTCTTCAGTTGGCGTGGAGAGTCCTTGTTCGGCCAGCCATTCTTTTATTTTATTTTGAAAATGTTTAACTATTGCCAAAATATTTACGAGCGCATTCAGTAGCCGGATGACATCGTCTTTATATTCACAATCCACCATTGTTGTGTAACGCAAAACTTTAGAATAAAACAGAAGGGTAAACATATTAAGACATGAAACTCACATTGATAGTCAGTCGTGCATTGTGTTAGGGATTTATAAAATAATATACAAAAATGGTTTTTATATTTTTGCGTAATTTGGGATACATTGCCTGCCTGCCCAGGCTTTCTACTCTGCTACTTTTATTATTATTTTGAATACTAATATATGTATGTACAATACAAGGTGGCACAAAATTAATCACTCTATCGGAAGATTTCTAATTTTTGTAAATGGCGTCGTACGTATACAACTGTAAGCCAGTGCGTAATACCATGTTTTATAAAGCAGATATTATAAAAGGTGGCGCAAAATTAATCACCCTACGACAATCTTATTACTGCTACTTTTATTATTATTTTGAACACTAATATATGTATGTACAATACAAGGTGGCACAAAATTAATCACTCTATCGGAAGATTTCTAATTTTTGTAAATGGCGTCGTACGCATAAAGCTGTAAGCCAGTGCGTAATACCATGTTTTCTAAAGCAGATATTATAAAAGGTGGCGCAAAATTAATCACCCTACGACAATCTTATTACTGCTACTTTTATTATTATTTTGAACACTAATATATGTATGTACAATACAAGGTGGCACAAAATTAATCACTCTATCGGAAGATTTCTAATTTTTGTAAATGGCGTCGTACGTATAAAGCTGTAAGCCAGTGCGTAATACCATGTTTTCTAAAGCAGATATTATAAAAGGTGGCGCAAAATTAATCACCCTACGACAATCTTATTAGACACTTGTGAACTAGACAGCTGCACCATACAAGTAGACAACCAATAGAGCACGTAAAGGTAAAAATTACAAGATTTCGATGGCTTAATATCATTTTTTTATTTAACAAAAAAAATATTCAAAAACAAAATTGATGATTGATTAAGTTTGCGTCTCCTTATATATTATGAGAGGCTAACTCCAAGACGGTCAGACGCCACAACTATGTTCTAGATATTGTAGCAGGTTAAACTGCTACTTATCCAGAATCGACCCCGACATATTAAACATATTATATGTCCGACATATGAAGGCACCAGCGCGTGACACTAACCACCTTTTCACATGCCCATCGAACCCACTCATCTAACACCCCTCTCCCTCTGGACCCAACCTGTCGAAACAGCAAGTTTCCTGGGCCCTACGTTAGATGAATTAGACGAAGAAGACCGGTGATTACACTACACTGAGAGGTCAAAGTTACTGCTACAACAACAAGGGCGTCTGTCCAGCATAAACATTCCCCATTCTTACATACGGGGAATGCTGCTGGAATGCTGCAATCCTTGGCCGGATATAAATCCGGGTCGTTTCGGTAACGTAGAACCGACTGCCATGGAAATGGCACCTCCTGAAGAGTGATGAATACGTATTTTCTCACTTTAGCTTGCCCCACCACGGGATTTTGGTTTTTTTTTTTTTTTTCAAGAAGAAATTTGACCGAAGTCGGAGGTGTGGAGCTTCTCAGCTCAAGTTCATGGAACCATTCTCCATCAAGCCAAAATTAACAAACATATGTGTATAAAGACGGATATGCGAGGCAGATGAACTGGCTAGAGAGCGGACCTGTGAGTTAGTTGTCCCGCGAAACGAGAGGATGGGGATCCTGCCGCCTACCTGCGGTCTGCTCCTAGAGAGGTCAGGTTCGTCTCAACTTAGCGAACGCTGAGCAAGTACACAAACTTGTTAGGTCGCGAAACCTTTCTGGCCACGAGTGGTTTGAAGGTGGTCGAGGGATATCCTGAGATCAACAAAATCTTAGCTCTCACATTCGTGGGTGCCTTTACACGACATTGGCCGCGAGGTATATATGCTGTGAGACTCAGCATTACTTCGAGTCCTGTTTCCGTCAGTTATATGAAGTAGAATCATCTCAGCACTCTCTCCTTAACTGCCCTGGGCTAAGATTTAAGTATCTTGGCTCTCATTTCTTTGCTACGCCTGCTGATGTAGCAGGCATTGATATTTAAAGCCTGATGAATTTCATCAATAGTACGAAGCGGCTAACACCAACGTAATCAGCCATCGTTCGGGTGACTTCATTAAATACACATCCCCCCCACCATTTTAACCTAACCTAACCTGGACAACGTGAGAGGTTATGTATATAATACTTTTTTAACGGAAGAGCAGTAAGGAATATTTTAAGATGTAATTTGAATTAAATTAAACATTTCCTTACCCATTGCGTGTATTTCTGAAAAGACTTTCTCTTCTCTGTTTAATTCGTAGTACAGCTCATCATAGCTATTAGTAGTAGCCAGAAATGTGTCGCCATATGTTATAAATAAGTTAAAAATATTAACCACCTAATAAAGAAAAAAAAACGTATAATAAAATTTCGTTTTAAAAGAATCAGTACATACCTGAAGTGATAAACAAAATATATTACACTTCTTCACTAGCGTTTGCTCTTGATTGACGAGAAAGCGAAGCAGTCCAATTAAGGCCGACCACAAGTCCTTCCATGGGTAATTTAAGCGAACTCGGCAGCGTTTTTGGTAGCATAATACGCGATGAATGACACCAACACAAAGTAAATACAACTCCATTGGGAATTTCTTCATCAAGTGCGAAACGATAAACTCTACAAGTAAATCGAGCAAAGTAGCAGCTAGGGGTTGCGAATTCCCCACTCGATCGACATGCAGCTTGCGATGACGCATTTGCGCGCGATGTAGCATTACTTTAAACGTGAGATTGTTGTCATGCATCATTGAATTTGCATACTGATCCTCGGAAATGCACGTCAATATAAGGAAACACAATTTTAGATTGGCTACACTGGATTCGTTTTTGTTATCCTGCATTACAATGGAGCTGCAATGTATTTAGAAAATCTGTTCAATGATGACAAACAAGATTTCGATGGTATTGATTTTTAAAGAGACATACCAATATTGAAAGACTGCAACAAGCAAATTCGTCGGGTACTGCGTCATATCGATTATAGGAGCAGTTGCCAAATCGGGCACTGGTTGTGTTAGACTTAAAGTATTACTAGGCGATGGAGGCGCGCTCGATTCGGCTTGCGTATGCGCTAATGTTGTTATGAAGTTTCGATTAAGGTGAACAGCTTCGTAAAGTGCTAATAAAAGTCCATTGTTGGCTTTTATTTGCTGCACACGTTCACATCCCTCGTCGGAGACAAACATGTTTCCAACAATGTTAGATAGTGAAGAAAACCACGATGAAGATTGAACATTCAACAAGCTCTGCATGTATTGTCGGCAAAAGTCGATCAAAGATTGTGATATCATCTGACCATAGCTGGAAAAACCATTCAAAAGATTAAATTTAAAATTCAAAATTTATGCAGAGGAGATCTGTATGAATACATTTCTGTAAATATTTGACAAAGCAACATTAAAAACGCATTGGAAGACGTAAAGACAAGTTGATTGAGGTCCACTTTACAGGCAGAACCCGAATTTTTATCCTGACCAACTTTTCAGCTGTGGGATTATGTAGACCATATTAACAGCAAACAGTAGTTAGATCAGTTGCCTTTTAGTGCAATTGCAGTCGTTCTATGTAACCGGAAGGATCTGGATTTGTATTCGTCCAAGGACTGTCACTCCAGCGGCATTCCACAAGCATTTTATAGGGTGTGTTTATGCTACAAAACAGTGTATTACAAATAACACACGTCTTTCGGCCTTTTTTTGCGTGCAGGTTACTCGGGTACGTCCAACTATTTATTACAACACCCGGCGGAGTAACACTTGTATTTTTTTCCTATCTTAACTACGCACTAGTCTTCCGCAAGTTACTGCTACAACATCAACAACAATGCACTAGTCTTATCAAATACGCACTGAAGAATAACATACATAATAATTTTCTATAATTATAATATCCTGCAAAACCAAAATTTAAGTAGCTTTATCAAATCTCTACAGAAATGTATGCATAATATATGTATTATACCCGTTGAGCGCCATTTCATCTGCCAATATAGATAACTGCACCACATATGGATTAGTCGTTTCATGCTTCCTATAATTAACTAAGATGGTTAGGAGAATAACAATATCGTAGCCGTGTTGTGCTCGCAACGAAGGATCGCTAAGTAAACGTACGAAGTCATCAAAGAGTGTGTGCATTGTTAGGTACTCTAATAGTACATTTTGACTAACATTATCGGTACCCGTCACAATTACGAGCAGTAGTTTTAGGCACATAATTCGGGCGCTTTCAGTGGCTTCGCCTAGAATAGAATATTAGAATAATTGGTATGCATTTCATTTATTATGCTAACACACCCAATAGTATTTGGTTACAGTTGCTCATTAACTGTCGCATACTATTATCCAACTGCTCGAAACCAAATAATTCATTCAAACAATTAAATGAACAATCCGCTGACGTCTTTTTAAAAATCGCATAGAACAACGCGCATAGGGTTTGAAGACTATTGCACAAGCGCTTTTGATGCTCTGGAAAACATACGAAAAGTATAACAATAAGTAAATACATGGGTAGATTCCAGGTGTCGTTTTCTATGCCAACCTGTGCCTAACATTTCAATACTTTTTGTAAATAATATGTTAAGATTTCTTTTGACAACCATGAACTGTTCACATGTTAGTTTTGTTATTTCAGCTTCGAGAGATTCTACATTAGGTTGGAGCAGAAAGAACTCGTTCCAAAATTCGGGGCTATCTGTGGTCGGATCTTCGCCTCGCAAGAACAATTCATATATATAAACTACTTTCTCTTTGGGCCTTTTGGAAGAGCCACTACCGCTACGTTTGCGAGACGTCATGACCGAATTGCAGTTTCCTTATGAGTGGAGGAATATTTTCCCAATAATCTATTAAACAAAAATCTTGCTCTGATAAATATTGCACTGCGCTTCTATTCTTTGTTAATCATTTGGAGATTTAAACTATTATCAGCTGTTTAAATAAGTGCAGGGTATGATTTAAAAGTGGAGGCAACACTGGATTCTTCCCCATAATAGTGATGTAATACTGAGGCGAAATAATTTTTGGATTTCAGTTGAATTTTAATATAATTTCGGGATGCTATTCGCCGAGGAGTTTTCTCGCTATATTTTTTTTTTTTATATATGGGATTAACAATTAACAATCAGTAATGGTATTGGCGAATGTTTGATATTTTTAATTCCGAATTTTCATTATGTCTACGTACATTTATACACATTTGACTTGCTTGCGAAAATTTCCCAGAGTGTTAGTAAAAAAATGTACAAAGAAAATTATAATTGCGAAAAAAATCAAAAACGAACCAGAATCCAGACACAATAAAAAAATATTTAAACATTTTCGAGTATATTAAAATTTATTGTTTTATAAAAAAACTAAATTAAAAAACGCTGTGCTGCCAAACTAACAATGGAGATTAGAACACACTTTTGGTTGCTTTATTATGCCTCATTTAACTTGCGTTTAAAATAATTTGACGTTTACCACAAGCTTTACCTTTTTATTTGACCTTTATTCAAGATGTATAAAGTGTTGCCGCGAAAAAACTTAAACCAAATGAAATTAGAAAGTTACCCTATATTTGATCTCTATTTGAAATTAATTCCAAAAATGGGCAGCGATGAGTTCATGTGATATAAATATGTATGGAGAATGACCGAACATCGATTTTGAGGCTGAACCAGACGGAACATTTTTAATAACTGTTTATCGGCCGGCATAGGCGAATGGGTTATTCGGTTTGGTATATATTTTCGGTAATCCCGGAATTCGAAATACTCTAACTAATGAAACTCTAAATGAGTTGTGTCTCATAGCGGTCGCCAATTTTTTTCAACGCACATTCAATTTTTTCAAGCCACATTTTGGCTTTGAAACCAAAAAGTTACATTAATTAAAAAGTTATATATTTTTTTAATAAAAAAACTTGACAAAAAATTTGGCCAAAAGTTTTTTTTGCTGAATCTATTAAAGGTAGACCATTTGATTTGTTTTTTCCTTTCCACCGTGTACATTCATAATGAAGGCAATACAAAATGAAATGACGAAAAGCCGTTCCGTTCGGTTGTGGAACATAATTCGCATATATTTTCCCGAGGCTCCTAGATGGAGCATAGGGCCTCAATAAACCAATTATAATAAATTTACCTAAGGCTAAACATTTCATTTCGTTCCACGCACGGCCTGCTTTTCTTGCTTCTGCGCCGACCTGACGCCTCCACGTATTGGCTGTTCACCCACGTCTGCGGCTGCCTTGGGCGTTCCAATCCAGTGCTGTTCTTGTTATGTCGTGGGGATTTCTCAACGTGTGACCGATCCATTTCCACTTACGGCGTTGAATTTCTATGTGGACTGGTGTTTGCTTGGTCACCCAGTGATCAGCGTTACTAATAACCTGGGGCCAATATATGCGCATAATCTTGCGTAGGCAACGGTTAAGAAAGGCTTGCAGCGACTGTAGTACACTTGCCGATATGCTCCAAGTTTCACACCCATACAACACTACGGATTTCACGTTGGCATTGAAAATCTTGAGTTTTGTATGCCTGGAGACGTGAGACGCTCTCCACACCTTATCCAGCATGCAAAATGCAGCGCATCCCTTGATATACGGTTACGTATGTCAGCTGCTGACCCGCCGGTATTGGAGATAATGCTCCCCAGTTAGAAGAATTCATCCACATCTTCCAGGGGTGTGCCGGCAATCTGAAGAGCTTGCGATTCGCTGGTGTTAATGCGCATAAATTTAGTCTACTTTCTTTTGTCGTGACATTCTAATGTACAAAACGTTGTTGTTGATCTAGCGTCACCTTCTTTAATGAATTTGCCTTTATGATTTCATCAAAATTTATTTCTATTTATTTGTTGCCCCCTAAGGGAAAGGTTAAGTAAAAAGAAATATAATATTTGGAAACGGTCCTAAGCTCTAGAAAAAATATGAAACAATTTCTAGCAGCCTTAATTCCATTGGGTCATAACTCTATATTTTCAAAAATTTGTGCATGCATTTTGGCCCACTATTCTTTATTTTTTTGAAGCATTATAAAATTATCCCATCACATCCAAAAAAATTATCCATCACTCAAAATTTGCGAGAGCAAAGTGACAGTTCGATGCAAGAGTGACGCTTACTTTATGATGAACAAATTTTAGCCAGCAAAAATTATTCATCACGAAAACTTATGACTTAACTTTTTGTTAACACAGTAAATTTGTTTTCGTTCATTAAAGAAGCTAACATTGAGTTTAAGCATAACCTTGCACACCACTGATCTCACAGACGATGGAATACCCTGGTGTTGTGAGGATTGTCATCTCGCCATTTAAATACAGATTAAAAAAAAAATGAGGTTGTCTGTAAATTCGGTTTACTGACGATAGTTTAACGTGACAACGTCATAAGAACATACTGATGTAATGGTTGCAATTTTCAAACAAAATTTTAATTTTATTTGTTTGATAGATATTTTGTATGGATATAGAGAAGGAGGTAAATGGAATCGCAATGGAATAGGTCAAGTTACATTTACACAAACGTGAAAAATGACGAAACATTTATCAAATTCATGAAAGATATGTTCAATATCGATTGTGCATCTGACGTTAATAAGTCAACAACACTAAGAGGCAACGCCATCGATTTGCCTTTTTCAAGACACATTACACTCGAAACACTCCCTTTCACTTCCTACTTTTCCTATCATCGTCCTATCCTCAAGAGAGAAATGGTTCATTACCATGCACACAGGAAGAAGCCATATGCAAATACGAATATGTGAATTTATATACATATGCGTATATACATACATATATATGCTCACTCAAGTAGGAGAGAGCCAGATGTCGAACGTTGCCGAATGCGGGGGTCGATTGTGCTCTTTGTCGTTCATTCCGCGCTCTCGCTTGTAGTTCAAGCAAGGTACCGACGCATGAGCAAGATAACGACACATTTTTTTCGTGCGTGCAGCCGGCTAAACCGAATTATAAGACGTTATCACGTCAAAAAACAATTATTTTTAGTGGAATCCAGTGTTTTGTGCACGTTTTCCTTTTAGCCGAACTGAAATTTACAGTTTACTATAGACAGAAGCGTTCAAATGGAAAATTTAATAACAAAAATCGCCCACATAAGAAGTGCATTTGGAAGTGATGGCAGATTTTCCGGTCGTTCACTTTTTAACTTTTTCTTCTCTTTGGGGGAGAATTTTCGATTACGCTCTTAATTTGAATTGATGGCCGGTGATTGGCTGTTGATGGCTAATCATTATATTGCTAATGAACACAACTAAAACAAGTAACGAATCAACATGAGCTTCGATGATGCGTTCATCTAAATAATTGGGATAGCTAAACGATTTTTTACAGAATTCTCTGTTCTGAATAACCTGTTCTAAAAATGTATGACAATTGTTTATAAATTATTATATTGTTTGTTATATTTATGTGCAGACGTACATATGTATAGTACTTACCAGTTCTCGCAATTTCGTTAGCGATTTCAGACCTTGCTTCTGACTCCAACACAGGCAGCTCTCATCAAATTCACTAGAATTTCCGAAATACTCTTCCAATTTGAAGTTTACATTTGCTTTTAGCGTCTTAATTGTTTGTTAACAAACAACTGTTAAATTAGCGTAAGTAGCCGTAAAAATCTAAAATGATGATATCTTCACGATTCACACAATATTTTCCGCCTTGTTCATTATAACCATTCGCATTCATTTTGCATGCAATGGATAATCAAGAGAAAGTTCATTCTGCTAGCTTCGGTATTGTTCCTTCCTTTATAACCAGTGACTTAGGCTTAGCTTATGCAGGCTGGTTGCATGGTGTAATTAGCAGTTGGCATAAGCAGAGCAGTACAGACGACTTAAGGCCGGCGGGCCAATTAGATGTCCTAAATTCAGTAGTTTTCGCGAAGCGTTGTAGGATGAGAAAAAAAACAATTAGCCAAATGAAGTTTTGGGGATAGTTTAATATATATTTGAACTAAAAAAAAAAATCTGTACAATCTCCAACAATGTATTGTAAGCCGAGTTATCAATAGATTCCCAGAGCGCCTGTATCCAACTTCTGTACAAGATACAACTTGCAATTTTCATCTGAAAACAATAAAAAAAAAGATTATTAATTTTGATGTAATTATCTTCTATGTGAACTAAAAAACATCCAAAAACTTTTTTAAGCGACTTTTTTACCCAGTTGAAGAGTTTTTTTTTTCCTTGAAAAACCACTTTTTTTCTATACCTCCCCCAAAAATTCGAATTTTACGTGTTTCTTAGTTCACATCGAAGATAATTACATCAAAATTAATAATCTTTTTTTTTTTTGTTTTCAGATGAAAATTGCAAGTTGTATCTTGTACAGAAGTTGGATACTTCAGTGGCAAGGCGCTCTGGGAATCTATTGATAACTCGGCTTACAATATATTGTTGGAGATTGTACACATTTTTTTTTTTAGTTCAAATATATATTAAACTATCCCCAAAACTTTATTTGGCTAATTGTTTTTTTTTCTCATCCTACAACGCTTCGCGAAAACTACTGAATTTAGGACATCTAATTGGCCCGCCGGCCTTAACACTGCAGCATACAAAAAAAAATTATATTACTATGCAAACTAACCGTTAAACAAGCATTGCAATAAAACCCTAACGATACTCATTCCCCTGGGTAAATTTGCATTCCGTTTTATTCTCCTGTAAAGTAACCAAAATATGCGTGAGGGTCTTTCTATATTAAGGTACGGATATACGAGTATGTACATGCAGTGAGCTAGTCTTTAATTAAAGTATTCAATGTTGGCCTACTACTTGGATTGGATTGGTCTATTTAAAACTTTATGTAACATCATGGGATTTAACGGAAAATTAAAAGAATAAAATACGCAGTTATGTCCCGCAAGCAAATTTAATATGAATAAGAATTAAATTATAAATTTTTTAAATGAGGAATATATATGTACAAAGCTATAATTTAAATGAAGGGATACACTAAATATATGTATGTTATATTATATATGTATTGACTACGCAAGTTATTTTGCAAGAAATAATTAACACCGGGCATTATTCGTTTATGTTTTTAGTTTCTTATTACTCAGGTTAATTTTTATTATAATGACACTTAGTTGAAATTGTATAGAAATATATCTAGTATTTTAATGTATGTAAATATTTCGTAAAAGTGATATACATATATGATATACATATATTATATATATTAGATTTGCATATTTATTTGCGATTTATGTAATATAATACGTATGTGAGTACAATGACCTAATAAAGGCACACATATCTACGCGTTTGTTTTTAAATATACTATATATATATATATATATATACATGGGTTTATCAAAAAATATTCCTTTGCGGTTAAAAAACGACATTCCTTCGGAACGATGTTCGTAAAATATGTATATTTACAAAACAATATGGTAGCAAAACTTGGCCAATTTCTAATTATATAATTGGTGTATTAAATACCATACAGACTTAGCTCTAAATATGCATGCATACATATTTACCCACATACAATGGATATACTTATATGCACTTAAACATTTATTAATTTAAATATAAAATTTTATGTTCTAGAAATGATCCACTTTCACTGAGACCGTATGAGCAGCGGCATTACTCGGCAAATCAATATTGTCCCATTCTGTGTGTAGATTTTTTTCACTGTCTGTAGCTTTCAACGCCAATCCCAAAGATGCTGTTCGGCCCGCACAATGTGGAATGTTTAGTGTTACCGGCACTAAGAATTCTAGCCCTTGTGGACCACACATTACCAAAGGAGATAACATTGTTTCACCTGCGAAAAGATGTGAAATGAAATTTAATTCAGCTCATAACAAACAAATACGAAGTTCATAATAAACAATAAAAAGTGAAGCATTTCAACAATATTTCATTAGGAATACCAAGTATTGCGACTAGCAACATCTACAACTTAACCTTAAAACTGCTCGCCACCAGTGTGCGAACTTATACCATATCAATATGTCGTAGATCTGCCACAATTTTTTTTTCAATTCATGTTTTTACACTCTATGCCACATTTTTGTTGATTTTCTCAGGCAACTTTCATTCAATGCAACCCTAAATGGTGCCAGTTTTTCTACAGTGACGACGATTTTACCTCTGCTAAAAATATATATAAAAAGTGGGCACGATTGTGTTTATTCATCATTTGCGTAAAACTAACTGTAAATAAAAAATTAGTACACGTACTCATAGTGTTTGTTGTAGTTATTAATTGACGTATTCACTTTTCGTAATCTCTACGTATTCTTCAAAATGTGTTCGGGTAAGTGGGAGCTTGCGGAAAAAAATTGTGCGCAAAAATCAAGAAATTTGTTCATTTGCCAAATTTGGGGAAAAATGGCAATTTGTCGCACAATGTCATAGCAAAAACTTAAAATAGTCTGAAAAGTACGGTAACTTATTTGTTAAAAAAGTTTAATGCATTCTTGTCGGCTGTACGAAGGTCTGAAAGAGGAAGAAAAAAAGGATTTACTATATCGCCGCCAAAGAATGGTGTCATTATTTCTGAAAAACCTTGCCTTTCACTTCGAGATGTTGCAAAACAGGTCTATAGATCGAAAGGTTGGTAGCACTCAATCGTGATGATAAACAAAATAAGAATGCTAAAGAACGTGCCTGAAAATTATACAATTAAGGCATCCAGAAATATGGATTATTGTGGTTATGGACGATGAAACGTACGTCAAAGCTGACTTTAAGCAGATTCGGGACGCTGAGTTTTGCACTACAATGAAGAGAGAGAAGTTCCAGGTGCTTTTAAGTAAAAATGTTGGAGAAGTTCTCTAAAAAATATTTGGTGTGGCAAGTCATCTGCTAGTGTGACATGAAAAACAAAACGTTCATTACCACGGGCACTACCCTATGATCAGAAAGTACCGGGAATGTTTAAATAAAACAAAACAGAGTTAAATTTCAGACGAATTTATTTTATCTCCTTCAAAATATGACCCGTCTGAAGCAACACACATGTGCCAACATTTAGCGCAGTCTTCCATGCACCCCTGGTAGGCCGCGAAGGGATGGATGGCATTCAGCTTTATTCAGAAGGCTTTATTCACTGTCTGGCTCGATGGAAGGTATTCATGGTGCACAACGCCTTGGCAATCGAAGAAAACAGTCTTCCCGCTCAGCACGGTACTTTTGGATCATAGGGTATAAATCAAGAAATTTATATGAAGTGTTTGCAAAAACGTTTGCTGCCATTTATTACATCGCATGAATTGATATGAAAATCACGGGGTAAATATTGTTAAAAAGACCACAAGTCACCAAAATGTCCACAATTGCGACCCATTGAACAAAAGAAAAAAAAAATGAACAGCAGTTTAAAATGAATTCGCAAAGAGCGGCAGATACCGTAACAAAAACGAATGTCCATCGCCTAATGAGGGAAGTCAAATCTAAATTGCGCCATTTTGTTTATAACAAAGAGAATTGATATGAGCTTCTGTTTAACATAGTGCGTTTAATAAAGAAGAAAATAAATTAAAAATTATTTTAATAGCTTATATAATTTTGATGTTATAACGATTTGCGTCCCATCAATATTTTTCGTGTCCATTCTTTATTTATTCTTCTAGCCTTTCCCACTTTCCAGAAATATTATGTGAACATTTGCTGTATTGCCTCAGCAGTGCTGCTGTTGAGTGTTCCCCTTCTGTTATTAAAAGTACACATACATTTTCAAAGGAGGTGCGTATAGGGCAGGAATGACATATTTCTTCCAAAATTCTGAGTTACTAAATGAAAATACGACTAAATTATGAACGCTTGCTAACCAGAAATCCAAATTCTCCAATATAACCTTTTTGAATTTACAACATAAAAATGTACAATAATAAATCTGCACACTGAGCTAAAGGTTATTGTTGTTGTGTTGCAATTGCAATATGTATGTACATACAAGATTAGTTGAGAGATTTTTGCTTGCGTATTTAGTTCATATAAATATAGTACAATGAGTTGAGAAATGCAATATATGCAGCTCTTCAGAGTTTAGATAATAAAAATATGTGGATACAATGTACCAATATTAAACATAAGATTATTAATTAGACTACAATGCGATAGATCACCCAGATACTCCCACTCCTACATTAAGTATTAATACAGATGGTACATATATACACACATACATATTAAGTATGTGTGCGCTCTTAGGCATGCTTAACATTATAAAAATGTACTCTTTAAGACATCACGGAGAACGAAAATCTACTTTGAAATTAAAAATCTAATATTTCTATTATACAATTTATTTAAAATTTTATGTGAGCTAACACACATTTTGTTAGGGGATTTGTATGAATCCCCGTCATAACTGATTATCATTACTTACACCTATAGTTATTGGTACCCCATCCGAAGCATATAAGAATTAGAAGCAATTGAATACATTTTTGCGCTGCAGCCAGTTGCCGGCTGTTTGCTTTTATATTTATTGCAATGTAACTACAGTTAGTATTATTTACACATAAAATACAAAAAACAAAAAAAAAAAAAAACTAAATTGTCAGTGTGCATGCAAAATAGTCATAAATACGTAAGTGCGTGGTATGCAAAATAAATCAAAAAGCATTAACTAAAACAGGTTGTGTCGCATACAAACAGTGACTTTAGTTATTTTATATTATATTTATGAGATGAAACAAACCGTTTTCCATATCCAGCGGCGGTCCGCCAATGGCTTCGCCCAAGCGGGGATCACTAACTGTGAAGTATATTTCCTGTTTGACACCCATTGGTATGGCGCCCGCCGGTATCTGCAGTGAAACATTCCAAACATTATTCGCTAATGTGCCTCCGTTTGAATCGAAAATGCCACGAGTAGTAGTGGGCTCTCGAGGCGTTGCTGGAAATGCGCCTACGTGCGAAATGCCGGTAGCAGCCGGAGTAGGTACAGGCACTGGACCGGCAATTTGCAACGACATATTACTAGTATAAGGGGTACTGCTTGCTTTAGGTGCACCCACAGGTAAGCTGCCTTGGGATGTGTATTGTGTTTCTAGCGATGTATGACTATCGGCTGTTACAGGTGGAGGACCCGTACGTTTCAGAATGTTTGAGATATGGAATGGGGCGCGTGGCAAGTGACTGTTTAATTTTTGTGTAGGTTTTGGTAACTCCAAGGCAAGCGGTGGCTCGTCTACAATCGGAGGTGAAGCCTTTACATATAATGTTTCTGATACTTCGTCAGAGTGTTCACAAGCTTCATTGTTTGAAGTTTGTAATACGACATTTTTATGTTTGATATCATTATTAGGAGGTTGTTGGGTTACTGCGACTTCGTCATCAGCATTTTCCAAATCATCATCTACATCTTCACATTGCACAAGTGGAGCTTTACCTATGGGCATATTTTGTGTTTCTATTACTGTATTTGCAATGACAGTATCTGAAGACTTGTGTAGATCTGAACGACTTAAAGTTTCATCATTTGAATTAATTTCAACAACGGTACATTCGGTTTTTTCCTCTTTTTTCTCATCAGTCTCATTTTCATGCGATTGCAAAATACTTTCTTCTTTTGTTTCGTATATGGGCTCTGGTCTACCTATATCTCTCTTTTTTGACACATATATGGGTTCAGCCATGCTGTCGAACGCTTCTCGGCGGGTTTGGTAAATCTGCTCTCTTAACTGAGCGCGCGTTATCAACGTGCTCTCTTTTACTTCGCGCCTACTTTGATAATTTGATTCACGATCTGACTTGTCATCGCGATCTGATTGACTACTGCTCTGGGGACTCCATCTCTTTTCCATATTTTGTTTTCCTCTATTTATCCGTTCTTGCATTTCCTTTTCAGACAAGTGATTTCGATGAATTTCGCCTTGTACTTCTTTGCGGGTTTGGTAAATCGGATCTACAAATTCGTTTGATGTGGCGGTATAAAAGCGCCTTCGTGTCATAACTTCTGAATTTGGTGCTCTTCGTTGATTATTTGAAATATAAGCGTCCATTCTACTCTGATATATTTCATCCTGGCCATAGGCCGTTCCATTAGTGGCATCGGACATCATCCTTTTGCCATCCATGCGATCTGCTGCTGTCGTGCTATGCCGTCTTATTATTTGGCGACCATTTCGATTTGCAACTGCCATTGCATCTGCTTGCCTTCGCTCCAGTTCAATGAAAGCTCTGTTTGCATATAAATTTTCCTGACCGATAGTGCTATATTCCTCTCGTCTATCTCTATGCATTCGCGGCACAGTCCCTATGTTTCCATATATATCTTCACCTTCTAAATGTTGGTAAGTGCTATCTATTAGGCCTTGGTGGTATTGATCTCGATACAGATAATACTGGTCTCGCTGAATCATACCGTGCGGAAGTGCACCGTTTCCACGTGATGCGTTATAATATCGACCTTCGAAGCCCGCTGGATAGGTGGGGTATTCGTCAGGGTAATAGGGTCTTTGCATACCTCGCTCCAGCATAGAATGTTGACGCTTCAGCGATAATTTCGGTTTCCTTTCTGGCTCAACCATACTACTCATGCGCCTCAGCGGCCGCGTTGTTTTTATGAAGGCGTTTTTAATTGCTACTAATGGGCTTTTCAGTACAGATTTCTTCTTCGGCTTGTGTGGTAGCAATGGTGGAGGCATTGAGTTTTCCTCATAGTACTGGCGCGGCAATTGAGAATAATCAGAGCACATTTGGTAACTGTAATAATCGGGATTATGATTTGGTGGTGGCGGTGGTGGTGGTGGTGGTGGGTGACCTAATTGGCTGGAATAACGTGAAGCTGGACGTGAACAGGGATGACCTGGTGGTAGTGGCGCCATCGAAAAACGGTCGTCAAATCTTTCTTCAAATGGCTCCATTTCGCTAAAGATGTTATTAAGTGAATCGAAAATAGAGAATGTAGTTCATGAAGTGTACTTCAAATTTTGATTTGCAAAAACAAAAAGAAATTTTGAAAAAACCACTTTATTTTCCAATATTAGAGAATACACTTATGAATTGTTTATTATATTATATGTAAGGCTCCGCACCGGGCAAGTTCCTTATTTAGTTCTTATCAAATTGCCTACTTAGACTGCGCGTACGGCAAACAATTGTTACAGATTCGTACGAATTATCACAAATTTGTTAAAATTAAATTGACCGGACGTTAAAAACTTGCAAGGAAGGTGAAATTACGAGCGCAGGGCTATATTAATTATTGAGGGAAATATGGAAATTCTTGCCAGACAAATTTTTATTTGTGCGAATTTGCAAGCAAAAAAATATATGAATAATGGAATATGTCCGTTTCGTCTATTATGGCAGAGAGTCTGACAAATAGTTGAGTAGATTATATTTGTATGAAGAGCGCCGCATTCGCGCTGTATATCTTGACGACGATCAACCGACGAACGTGGGACAATCCACTCTTTTGCCGAACAACAAGTCCGAAGTAAGTCGGATACAGGCTGCATATGAATAAATTTGTTTCCTTACTTCTTGAATTGATACAAACCATGCACGAATCGGAGATCTTTTTTCGTCAAACAAGGCACCCGTGGGAAAATTAAATGTTAAATCAAATATGTATGTCGGATGCGCTCAGTGCACTCATAAGAATACCTCTAAATGCGTGGTGCAATAACTTCTGCATTACTTTAAATTTGACTCGGAAATCTGGTACAGAGGTGCGTCGAAGCTTGTGGATAGTAGAACTGGTGCTGATGACTTTGGATCAAACTTACAAAAATCGATACCAATGGGCGGTTATCCAACAATCTTTCAAGCGGACCTCCATGGCAAAGACATTTGCGGCAGAGAATGTTTCACCGTCCTCAATACCCTGGGAGCTAGAAACACCTTTTGCTCGACTGGGTATCAGGATATGAAGGTTATGATGGCAACAAACAGACGGACTGCATAGAAAAATTGGGCACTACGTCAACATTCCTCGATTTTAGTGGGGTCACTAAAGCCCACACAAGGTAATCAAAGACTGGGACGATAGAGAATTCATACGATACTGTATGTATAGTCTAGAACAGAGGCAGGCTAAACAGTTTATCACTTAAATAGGCTCCGAAATCTGGATCGAGGGCTTTCTGAACCTGAATAGAGGGCTCGAACTTTCATTGAATACTATATGGAACATTATTCGTTATCATTTCAAGTAACTCGAGCTCGTAGAAATAATCGTCTGTCGTCTTTCGTCTTACGAAACTCCAGAGCACAATGTCTGCGAATGTTCAGCTCTCACAAGACGAAAGCTTGTACACAGATGAATCTCCAAGGACTTGTGATGATCACCGTAAGGTACTTCCGGTGAAACGGGCTTCACACAAACAGCGATGACTTTTACAATTATTAATTTTTTGATGTATTAAAGCTATGTTTTTATTTTTGTAAAATAAAGCAATTGACTAGCAAAAAAAAAAAATATTTAAAATCATCATTTTTTCGAACCTCTGACTACCAATAACCCCTTGACAGTAGCTATTTTACTATATAAAACCAGCAGCTCGCGCGTTTGTTCGGCTAGCTTGACAGTAAAGAATTTCCAGTAGCCGAAATTCTGGCGAATTATCATCTGATCTCTCCCAAAGAGAAAAATGTACAAAATAGTAAACGAATAGAAGAGCAGTAAGCATTTGCAGCTGTCATCAGCCTCTTCTCTAAATAAAATCAAGGATGGTAGAGCACATAGTTACGACTTCCGAATTCGCCGTGTCGTAAGACTCCATCAATAAACAATCAAAAGGAAGGGAAATTACTTGCTTGTGAAGGAAGAGTATGCGAAAGCGATGGAAACAACCAAACACACGAACCTGCAATATTATGCCACCTCCGAAAGGCTGATGGATTATCTTGAGGTGCTTTTTCATAGCAGAAATACACTCTGAGGCTTGCGAATCCCTGCCGAGGGGTGACCGCAGTGAGAAAAATCGTGGCTATCATTTGGAGTTTCATGCATACCTAATAAATAATTAATTTCATATTACAGATGTTCCACGTGGTAAGCGGATGTCGTTGGCGCTACAGCCAGGTAGAATCCAGGAAAGATTTTATTTAATTGTGAAAGAATTTATGTACTTTACGCACTACATATTAATGAAATCAAACAAGTTGATGAACACGAGTACCCTATACTCTAATATGCGGTGCTACTTTCAGAAAAATGTACATAAACTTCGAATTTCATGGTTTTCATATAGGTTAATGATTGTTAAAGATAATAGGGTCTAAGTGGTCTAAGCGTTTAAGTTTAAGAATTGCATATGTTTACATGTTTACGGGAGCTCCTTCGAAATATTGACGTAAACATTGTTTACCAGCTGTTTGACAACAACAATTTACACTTGGCAAGATGGAGAACATATTTTTAGAGTTGTTATTCCGTTCTGAGCGAATTTGACAGAATCAGTTGATGGGCTGACTGAGATTGTGTTGGTGATGTACGAAAAAAATCAACCGATCACACTTCGTTGCCGTCTGGATAACGAATGGTTGGACGAGTGTGCGAATATGTGTGGAATGATTTTGCAAATTTCGGCAAGTGATAAGATTGTAGAAGATAGGAATATACGAACAACTACCGATTGGATGAGTGTGTGAATACACACCGAATCTTCCAAGTGGGGTGGCAGCCGAAGTTCCCTTCACAACTTTCTTTTTCACCATAGTTAAAGAGCAAACCTTGTAAATCTATCATCCTTGTATATTACCTGCAACGTAAGTTTACCAGATCGTTTACGACCCAAATCAACGGATAAACTTACGCGGGCTGTGGAAAAGAGTTCATAGAAATTTTATATCACTCATAAAAATCAAACTTAAAATAAAAAGGTCAGATGAAAAATGCCGATTTAGCTGTTTGTACAGGGTACCGCACATCTTTTTTTTTTTTTGCATTCCTGAAATAGCCTTATCTTAGCAAGTGTTCAAAATCGATTGGAATTGTAGATTGTTTTTATTGACTTCATACATTTGTCATCATCAAATACGTTAGCATAAATTTCCATTAAAAAAAATTTAATAATTTTTGAACTCTTTATTTTGCAAATACCAATTGGGGATTTTTTGCTTATAACTTGCACCAAAAAGTAGTTCAACGTACGTATACTAAAGACGTACAGATTTATGAGCTTGAGAATGTTGTTTATGGGTTAGTTTTGTACCATCTATTAATATATATTTAAGTTTATGAAAAACATTATCAACTATTTACTAAAAGCATGATAGCCCACAACCTGATTTCATAGTCCATTTAAAAATTAATCAATTAATTTAGTACGAAAGGAAACAGTTAATTCAAATAATTTAATAATAACTTTCCGCAATGCCATTGAAATAAGTTGAAAGGTTATTACTTATTTAAGAATGTTACCCCGAAAAATGTTTTATTTTCGTTTCTTAATTTTTTTTCTTGGGTTTTGCAAAATAAAGGATTTTTCAGGTTTTTCTTCGGTTTTCCTCCGTGTGTTATTGATTAAAAAATTATGTTCGAAAAAGTCGTATTTATTATGTAAGTATGGTATTAAATGGCAAAATTTATGAATTAGCAAACTGTATTTTGTGCATAAACAAAAATAAAAACATTTTTCGTTAACATAAATCCTAGAAAGCAGAAAAAATAATACCAATAAGCTTTTGTTTTTTATGATTAGAGTGGATCGAAGTAAAGTTTAACTTCTCACTTCCCAAAAATTATTTATGTAGATAAGTACCAAGGCACGTTAAACAGGTCGCAGCAGTGAGCAAAAGCCACAAGAGCAATGTTTTCTGTTTTTGTCAAAATCTATAAAATCTATCCATTGACAGTTTAGAACAACAAGGCGCATCTATTAAAGGTGGTGTTGGTAAATCAGTTGATCTGTTTTTTTTTTTCGCTGTGTCATGTGGCTGTGAGCTCAGAGTGAAACAAGGCGAATTCCTTATTTGTTTTCTAGTTTCCCAATACTTTGCTTTAACAATCATACGTACAGAACATATTTGTTGGTTTAGAGCCACAACCTTTAATGAATGCGCCTTGGTTTAGAGTAATTGCACAAAAAAAATTACAATTTTCAGACCAATAAATGAAAAAAAAAATCAAAATTGCAATCGTGCAGCTGCTACTGTTTTATGTGCCCTGTAAGTACCTGTGGCCACACCATATTAAGATCATATAAATTGGATGCACTTACCTCATGTTGTGATGGTGCCCTGTTGTACCAATTTGAGGTTTGCGGTATAGTTCAAATGCTGATCCCCGTTGCTCTCGACTACCCGCCAAATCCAATGGGTTTCGTTCGGGTGTATGCGATGGGATGTTACCTTTTCGAAGAAAAATTATAATACAACTTATATTTGTGTATGCATGTATATTCAATTGATTAAAGGTTTGCGTAAATTAAATAGTGAAAGAAAAATTCAATACAAGTTGAGTTCTAAAGTTCTTTTTGATAACACTGTGCGACAGTAAAATTATACTTTTATGGAGACCTAGTACAACTTGTAGGTTTTGAAAAACTAAGAAAAATGGTATAGGAGAAATTTCCAATACACCCCCAAAATCTCATTTTATGGCCATAAAACCGTTTTTCAGTAGGTTGATGTGAAGAATCACTCCTAACTTGGCAATTTCCATCCGATTTCGAATTTGTTTTTTTAATTCGACAGAACAAAAACAAACCTTTTTGACAGTGTGTTGACAATTTTTCTGAAATGACAACTAACGAGACTGTAGGCGGAAGTATTTGGATTTTTTTTATTTTTTCTCTATTTTTTCAACTTTCACATAATTTTTACGATATTATCCGATATTGAGGATTTTTTTTAGTACACTACTGTTATAGTAAATTTAATTTTGCGTCGAATGAGCTATATTTTACTGCAATTGAATTAAAATTAATAGAGTTGTGTGAGTTTTAAGATTTTTTTTTTTTTTTACTAATTTGGTATGTAGGTATAACTTACACTAAATGGGAATAAGGTTTCGAAGCATGAAAATGATAACAAGTGTCCTTATAAACACATAATATTTATTGGAGTACTGTGCAGTGCAGCACTGTACGGTATGGTACGGTGCAGTACACAACGGAACTGGTTCCAAACTTAAAAATGCATTGGAAACGACCCTTTGGAGTTTAGTATGGTACGGTACATTTGTCATTCTCTTCATCAGTTTTGAATACTTCTCTGTAAGAAATTCGATCATCATCATTCATCTGAAGTCGTCATCAACTAAATTCCATTGTTTAAATCGAGAAGCGAGCGTTTCAGATTGTCTTCCCGATAGAAGTAAATCACGAGAAAGATCCTGAAAATCTGAATTTGATACAATGTGTCGTTCTGAAGACTTAGAACCAGACGGAAAGTACTCTTCATCATCAGGTTTATTGTTATCAGTTTGATCATCATCAGCAATGAGTTGAACTTCCTTCAGTTCCTGCAGTTGAGTCAATCAGATCGTCCAAGACTACGGGGTTCTTAGCAGTTGCAACATCAGCATACTTTATGTGCTTTCGAGCTTTATAATGATGACCGTTTACGTCCGTTTTATAAAAATAACAATCATCTGGTTTATGATAAGGCTGATGATGCCACATCATCGGATAATATTGTGAAATTCGACTTTTCTGGCAATGTTTTGATTTATATCTCTTGAATTTCAATGAAACAAAAAATAAAACTTTGACGTTTTAATAAGGTTAAATTATAATAACAAACTTCTTTTGTTAATCAATGTACAGTGTGAACTTTGGTACACTTGGGAGCTTTTCCATATTTCTACTAAAAAAACAGTGCTATAATATGTCAGATATTTTCGTAAGTTCTAACCAGTTCTGTTGTATGCAGTACAATGAACTCTTATGTATACATATATACTCCAATAAATATTACGTGTCTATAATAACGCATCAAAACACGTCCTTATTCCCATTTAGCGTAAGTTATACCTACATACCAAATTAGTAAAAACAAAAACTAAAATCTTAAAACTTACACAACTCTATTAATTTTAATTCAATTGCAGTAAAATATAGCTCATTCGACGCAAAATTAAATTTACTATAACAGTGGTGTACTAAAAAAATCCTCAATAACGGATAATATCGTAAAAATTATGTGAAAGTTGAAAAAATAGAGAAAAAATAAAAAAAATCCAAATACTTCCGTCTACAGTTTCGCCAGTTGTCATTTCAGAAAAATTGTCAACACACTGTCAAAAAGGTTTGTTTTTGTTCTTTCGACTTAAAAAAACAAATTCGAAATGGATGGAAATTGGCGAAGTTAGGAGTGATTCTTCACAACAACCTACTGAAAAACGGTTTTATGGCCATAAAATGAGATTTTGGGGGTGTATTGGAAATTTCTGCTATACCATTTTTTTTAGTTTTTCTATGCCCACAAGTTGTGCTAGGTCTCCATAAAAGTATATTTAATTTTTTGTTTTGTCACACAGTGTAATTTAACCAACACAACCTATTTTCGACCAATATTAAAGCACTTTGAAACAATTCTTTATATTCTCGTTTGCATCAGCAACAGGTTCCACGTCTTTCAGGGCGAGGGTTAAAAGGTCAGAAAAGGTAAAAGTATCTATCGGTGAGACGAAGCATTATCGTGTAAAAAAGCGGCAAATCACCTCTGTGCGGCTACAAGAATAAGACCGCCCCATGAGGCATCGTAATGGCCTACGTCCATTACAAGGGTCTGTAGTAAATAACTTGTCAGCCGTAGGAAAGTGACGGAAATTTAGTATTAAGTGGGCGTCTTTTTTATCCGATTTCAAAAATTTTAAGACGAA
Source organism: Anastrepha ludens (assembly GCF_028408465.1). NCBI lineage: Eukaryota > Metazoa > Arthropoda > Insecta > Diptera > Tephritidae > Anastrepha > Anastrepha ludens. Next base: position 28,303,194 of record NC_071498.1, on the reverse strand, counting down.
TCTAAATGAGTTGTGGAGCAATATGTGCGCTAAGAGTTATCGAGATGATCGCATTTATCCAAAAAAGAGTGTGGCACCGCCGAGTTTTTCAAATTTTACTAGCACCGTATTTCGTATTTTTGGTTAATCATTTTCATAGAAAGAAATAAAATTGCTGATGAGCTTGCCAGGAAGGGTACTAAATTGGTCTCAGAGACCTCCTACCCATCCACCTGACCGTTGGGGAATTACACAACTTATTTCTTAGGAAAGCGCAGAGAAGAAGAAGCTCCATATCTTCATATGCTATTTTAAAAGCCCTTTAGCCCCAATATAAAAAAACGGTGGACTCAGAAAGCTCTGAGGACTCAACGCCATTCAATTTCCAAACACGTAGCTGTGTTTACCGGTTATTGGACGATCGGCACACTCGCGGAAAAGCTAGATTTACCATTTAAGCCCCATGGCAAAAGCTGTGGGGGAGCTTTCAGAGAAGGAGACTGTACTGTACTATACTCTGTAAATGTCCGCGATTGGCAGCTAGGTGATTAAGGTCATTGGGTGCTCCTTTCTTTGACAACCTGGGGCAGTGCGCCAACCTAAATGCCATCAATCTTCTTCATTACATCAACAGCTCTGGTTGGCTGTAGATATTTGTCTGTTGGGGGTCTCATAATGGTATAAAAACGGCGCTTTAGTACTACTTGGGAAGTGCCAGACTGGTACTTCAACCGGGTGAGCTGGATCGGGTACTTTTTCCCAAGAAATTTCCTGCTTGAAAAAATATAGTAAATAATACTTCTACCAGAGTTCCGCCACAGACTTTTTTTGGTGTCACCATATCGAATGTTATGATCACGATTACGAAGAATAAATATAATATGGTGATACACAAGTGTATATTATTGAGCCCTTATTAAAATGGAACATTTTATGCTACTGATTTATAAGGTAATTTGTAATTATAGTGAGGTAGGTAGGTAGGTAGGGTGGTTGTCGTAAGACCCACTTAGACCTTCGGCAGGTCCATTGTGATACCACTGGAGCTTATCCTTACTCTACGTGTTCCCTTTCAAACCATCCGGTTGCTTTAATAAACGAGCAGAGCTTCGTTCGTTTTAGATGCGCTATATCCGCTACATCGGTTAGAAATGCTGTATCGAGGGTGCGCAGCCTTCTCCTAGCTAGGCATTCGCACTCACATAAAAGGTGTCTAACTGTTTCCTCTTCTTCTGTATTTAGACAGCTTCTACAGAAATCGAAGTAAGGTAGTCCTAACCTTCTAGCGTGGCTGCCTATTAAACAATGACCTGTTAGTACACCTATCATTTTTCTTATAGATTCCCTGTTGAATCTTAGCAAGATCTTCGATCGACCGCTGTTCCAGTTCGGCCATGTCTGTCTGCTTAGTTCGCATATTGTGAGGTTTTGCCAGATTGTATTTACCTTTTTGATGGTTTCCCTGTCTATAAGTGATTTACAAGTGGCTATAGGCATGGGTATCAGCGCCTTATCCGGTTCGAGATCGAGCGTTGTACCGGCTCTTGCAAGTTCATCCGCCTTACAATTTCCTGGAATGTCCCTGTGGCCTGGTACCCAGATAAGGTGCACCTTGTAGCACTTAGATACGTCATCTAGTAGTTTAAAACATTCTAGAACTGTTTTTGACGAGTGCGTTTTTGATTCCAGCGCTTTTATTGCTGCTTGACTGTCCGAGTAAATGAAGATTTCATTTGTGGATAATACTCTCGTTTTTATTTCTTTAAGCCCTTCTTTTATGGCAGTGACTTCCGCCTGAAATACACTGCAATGATCAGGTAAGCGAAATGATTGGCGTACTCCGAGTTTGTCGGAGTAGACCCCTCCACCTACTTTTTTATCCAGTTTTGAGCCATCTGTGTAGATGTTTAAGTCATTTATCTTAACAATGTGCCCGTTATCCCATTCCTCTTTGGAGGGAAATACTGTGACGAATGATTTATTAAAATTGATGTCCTTGGTCCTACAGAAATCCGTTGTGTTGGGAATGCAGGGGAATTGTTCTAAAATTGAGGAGTGTCCTCTTCGGTTCGTTCTGAGTATGCCGATTTCTCTTAGTCTGAGAGTTGCTTTGGCAGCTGTTTGCTTACCGTACTGCTCTATTGGTAAAATGTTAAGTATGATATTTAGTGCATCTGTGGGTGTGGTTCTGAGGGCCCCGCAGATGCAAAGACTGGCCATTCTTTGTACGTGTGCCATGGTTCTTTTAATGTACAATTTATTTAAAGCTGGCCACCATACTAATATGCCGTATGTTAGGATAGGTCTGACAATTGCCGTGTACAGCCAGTATACGATAGATGGGGAGAGACCCCAACTTAGTCCTATCAGCTGTTTACAAGAGTATAGTGCTATTGTCGCCCTTTTTACTCTATCTTCGACATTTGCCTTCCATGTTAGCTTTCGGTCTAGTATTAGACCTAGGTAGCGGGCCTCATCACTAAATGACAGTGCCGTTCCACCTAGAGTCGGAGAGTTATATTTGGTATTTTGTGTTTCCTGGTAAATAGGATTAGTTCAGTTTTATTGGGGTTGACGCTTAGCCCATTTGCTTTTGACCAGTTTTCAACCATATTTAGTAAATCCTGCATTACTTCTATGAGTGTATTGGGGAATTTCCCCCTTACTACCATTGCAACATCGTCCGCATATGCTACTACGTGTTGTCCTCTCTCCTCTAGGCTCTTTAGCAATGAGTTTAGTGCCAGCACCCATAGGAGAGGGGACAGCACGCCGCCTTGAGGTGTTCCTCTGCTAACTTTTTTCTTGATCTCTGAGGCCCCTAGGGTTGCGATCACAAATCTGCTCAAGAGCATGTTTTTGATGAACTCAACCAGAGCGCCAGAGATCCCGAAATCCGTCAGTGCCTTTATTATGGTATCCGGTAGGATGTTGTTGAATGCGCCCTCGATATCTAGGAAGGCTACCAGTGTGAATTCTTTATTATACATTGACTTCTCAATTTCTGTAACAAGTGAGTTAAGTGCTGTTTCAGTTGATTTCCCTTTACAGTACGCATGTTGTGAGATGCTGAGCTTATTAGGGCTGATGTTAGCCCTAATATGCTCTTCTAGAATTCTTTCTAATGTCTTTAGCAGAAAGGAGGATAGGCTTATTGGCCTGAAATCCTTAGGTGTTGTGTGTGAACTTTTTCCCGCTTTAGGGATAAAGACCACTTTTACCTCTTTCCATGTTGATGGGACACTTTTCAGTTTCAGAGCGGCCTTAAAAATGGCCGTCAACCACTCCATGATGTAGTTGAGTGAATGTTGTATTTGGGCCGGGAATAATCCATCTGGGCCCGGTGATTTAAATGGTTTGAATGTGTTCACTGCCCAGGTTATTCTGGTTTCAGTGATTATTTCTTCAATGTCAGAATTTGGTCTTTCTGTACCATTGTCGATTACTACGTTAGAAGATTCGTTGCAGGGAAAGTGTGTGTCCACCAGCAACTTCAAAGTTTCGTCATTCGAAGTAGTCCAACTCCTGTCCGGTTTTTGGAGGTATCCGGTGGGATTGTGTTTTTTTTGAGAGGATTTTGCGCAGTCTGGAAGCCTCTGTGGTTCCTTCGATTTCTCCACAGAACGTTCTCCAACCAGACCTTTTCGCTTTCCTAACTTCTTTTTTGTAAATTTTTAGTTTACTGTAGTAGCAGTCCCAGTCTTTACTCTCACGTGTGATGATTAGATTAAATTTAGATAGTTGTATTTTAAATGAAGACCAATTTTGAAACGTGGCAGTAATTTTCAAATAATTGTTAGGCTCACAAAATGAATAAAAAATTTTAACTTTTTTCAGCTGCGTTTTTTATTCCAGATCTGCTGAAGAGTTTTCTAAAATTCATTTTAATCAATATTTCATAATTAATTCTATCAAAAATTTTATCAATGAGTTTTTCAATGTTTAAATGTTATATCACTATAACATAATACGCATTTTGATAAATAAAAAAAAATTGAAGGGGCCCGAATACTCTCTCCACGGCCCTGAGTAAGGGTGGTGAACCAGTTGATTTGCTTTATTTCTTTCGCCGTATCCGAATATTAGCATAAAATGAAATTAGAAAAAACTGCTCCATTCGCACTATGGTCATATGCTTTTAGCTCCAACTTCTTATCCATTATCAAATGCGCCTTGATAATTTGATCGCGTGGACAGTAATGTCCTTAATTGACATAAAAAATCGACTTGCTTCTTTACTTACCAAGAGGCGCTGGTATCCCACGATGTGGCGCGATGTACGGGCCCGTTCCACTTCCGCCATTGTAGTGGTGATTACCAACATATCCATTCACAGGCGGAGGCGGATATTGTGACTGTTGAACGTAATTACTGTTGCTACCATATGTTGAATGTGCGTTCTTATTGTTACCATGGCCCGGTGATCCAGGCGTCTGCTGCGCGTAATGTTGATGAGAGGCTGTCATGGACGGATAAAAAAATCCATTTGGTGAGCGTGGAGAACTTGAGTCCTGAAAAGGAAAATATTTTTAAATATAACATATACAAACATATATACATACGATAAGATAAACTCACCCCACTTTCCCATTGACCGCTGGCGTTGTTACCTCCATGCACTGGCGGCCGGTAATTTTTCGGCTTGGGCGGTGGGACAGGTTTAAATGGGCCACTACCACTGCTATTCGATGCTCCGTTACCGCTGCTATTGTTGTTGCCATTAATGTTTGGTGGTGGAACAACCATATGAGGATTCTTCGGCAGTTTATTGTAATCAGCTTGTGTTACTGAGTTGTTGCGACTGATGGCGACGATTGAAATTGTGATGTCATTAACAACAGGGCGAATAGAATATGAAAAGGATAAGAAATGCGGCGAAAACAAAGGTTACAAAACTTAAAGAAGCGATTTTGATGGAAAATAGTAACTATATTCATAAGTAAACGTTTAGAAGAAAACAATACTAATATTTAGTATGTAGTTTAAAACAAAAAAAAAAAAATAAATAAATAAAGTGAGGCAATTAAGTTCCGGCAATGTGTCAATAAAAGACAAGCAAATTAAGTTACAAGGTGGTGTTATTGTATCAGCTGTTTGATGCCTGATTGTCAAAGAGCGAGAAAATACAAATCTTTTCCTCTTTTTTCTTCAGTTGAAATTGGACAATAGCCCCATAAATTGTTGTATTTGTAAAATCTACTCGTACTCGTATAGATTCGCTTTGAAAGTATATTTCCATTGAAATCTTGGTTATTAAATGTAAAATTAATGCGGTTTTGTGAAGAGTTTATCCAACAACAAAGACGATGTCGTTGTGCTTCTAGCTCATGATTCAATTATTAAAGGTTTGCTCACTAGTGACATTCGAATTTTGACACTCCCTTACAAAAGGTTGTATTTAAGAAGGTGCATAAAAAGGAAAAAATTAAATCCTTTTTGGTAAAAATGGTAGCAAAATAATATTTTGTTACTTAAATGGAAACAAACTGCGAACGGTTTAAAAAATAAATTTTAATTAATATTTGAATGTAAATAATGGTATAGATAGAAGTGATTAGAGGAAATTGCCAAGCCTAATATTAAAACAATAAATTATTTCACATAATCCAAGATTTTATTTTGTGAATTAATTTTTAAATTTAAAACCAATCGCAACGTTTCGCCAATATGAAACTATTTTGTTAAAAATAAATAAATAATTGGCACGTACAATTCTGTTAGGTGTTTCGCCGAGATCCTCCTCCTATTTGTAGCGCGCGTTCCACAATTGGAAGCCGATTCCGGTAGATGCTTTTTATGAGAAGCTCTTTCATACTGGTACTGTGCTTTTCTAAACCTCCTCTGGACACTTCATCCATCCATAGGAAGGTGGGCTCATTGGAAACAAGTTCTGCCAACATTTTTATAATGAGATCTGCAATGTAATCGATTGCGTCGGGACTATCCAATTATTCTCACTGTCTTAACTCTTTGGGAAATGCTAGCTCTTTGCAAAACATGAATTCCTTCTAAATCAACACATCACAAGAAATAAAGCTTTGTAAATTCTCCACTCATCGATCTTGGATTACGTCGAATACTCTATCATGTCCTGACTAAAGCGATATGTATTCCATGTCATACTACCATAGTCCTGAACATACCGATGAAAACTCTTGAGCGAGTTGTTGCTCGTAAGGAGTCCATTTTGAAAAAGAAATGTTTTTTCTACAAATTTTACTTTTCCTCCACTTTTAGTCAAAATTTCTAGAGCTAGCAACCCAGTGTCTTGCTAAGGGAGCCGATTTGTCAAGAGGGAATGAGAAAGCTGCTTACTGAGCAAACCTTTTATTATTGAATCATGCTTCTAGCTCATCATCTTCGAAATCGTGGAAGGAATAGGCGTAAGAGGTATTGGATTCACCTGTGTGTATGAAGAAACAGCCGCAAGCGATAATCGTTGCTGCATAGGAGCTGTGTGAAATTTATGATTCTAACGAATGTCGAAAGAAAAACTAATTATAAATTTTATGGTTTTTTTTTTTTTTTTAACAAATTTTTACTTATTGATAAACAGCTATTAACAGTTTGTAGTCTGTCCTTACTGCCCCTACGCTCCGGCACTGAAAGTATGGTACGAGCTGGTGGTAGCAGAGAAAGAGGAAGACATCCTCTGCATTGGAAAGATCAGTTGGAGAAGGACTTGGCTTCACTTGGTGTGTCCAACTGGCACCGGTTAGCACGACAAGGAAATGACTGGCACGCTTTATTAAACTCGGCCAAAATCGCTTAAGCGATTACCGCGCCATGAATATTGCCGAAGTTGTAAAGATGACGAAGAGGAAGAAACAGTTGAGCAGCTTCTTTGCAATTGTCTAGCCTTAGCTAAAATCATAGTAGGTTTTCTAGGAAAATATTTTTTCAATTCTCTTACGGAACTGCCTGGCGTTGAGATGGGACCACTTCTGCGCTTCATAAGAGCCACAACAAAACGGTTCAACGAAGGCAAATAATTGAGGTTCTCTTGTCGTATCGTTGTATCTCAACTGACCTGAAGGTCTAAGTGAGTTGGTTGTCCAGACCGACAACCACAATAACCTAACCTAACCAAATTGGGGTAAACATTTTTTTTGGTATGGATATGATAAAGTTTTGCTGGACCTCGAGGTCTGCTAGTTAGAAATAATATCACAAGATGCAAATGGCATTCCTTAAACAATAATTATTTTCATACCTGTATTTTCCATAGTCAGTTTTCGTTTCAACAACTGACTTACGTGGACTACTTTCAAGTCCCAAATTGGATGGCCGTTGTAATTGTCCATTACGAGTATCTGTAAAAACATATATTGAGGAAAATTTTAAATGTGAAATTTTCTACAAACGCAAAATTGAATTACCAATATTTCTCGCTGAACTGCTTTCATGGTAAGAGGGTCTGACGGGACTGCTTTGGCGATTAAGATCGTTGGGACCTGAAAAGCTGCGGTGATCGTGGGTGGTGCGCCCATAATCTGGCGCTTGGGAGTTCATACCAACGGGTGGTAGTGGTCGGCTTTCATTGGAAGAAAGAAATTGCAAAGTGACATTATAAAAGCCGTGGCTTCATTTTTTATTACTACATAATTAACATCCCGAACACAAGTAATTGTGTCGTAAATTCACATTCACCGTTAGTATTATAAAAAATGAATAAAATAAATACAAAAAAAAATACAAAAAGTTATGCACAAAAAGCAGGTAGAATGTGGCAAGTTGTGTGCGCTTACCTTGCATTCGGAACGGACTTGAGATCATCGGGTGCATTTGGGCCAAGTCTGCCCAGATTTTGTACTGTTAACTGTGACGTATTATACGAATCGTAACTGGACACACTGTCGTATGCACTGCCATTTTGTTGTGTTACTTTATTGCCACCAACGGGTGGATTGGAAATGGCTGCATTGAGAAGTGCCTGTCGTTCCAATGAAGCATGATGACGATCCATTGAGTCGCTGGTGCTTCGTGAAATATATTCAGCTTGTACTTCATCATTGACGATCGGTTTGCCAAATAGACGCTCCTGTGCCGATCGACCCAACGTCCCACCCGAGCTATTGGAACGAGGAGGCGGCGGCATCTCACCTGGTCCAGGCTTAGATTGTCGATCGATGCGTGGCGGCAGATCAGGTGCATGTATACCATAAAAGGATTGTGGGCGTGTAGAGGGCATTGATGAGTCAGAAACTCCAACACCTGCAGCAACTATGTTGGATGCTGTCGCATAGGCACCATATTTATTAGTATCCATGGTTTGGCGGCGGTTCGGTGGTAAATTGGCAGCGTGGTCGTAAGGAATCTGATACCAAAAAGTGAATTTTTCATTACAAAAGAAGAAAATTTCGTTAATTCTATAATCGGAAAGAGCCTAAGGCTGATGTTTTTAAGAGTAATTAATATTTAATTTTAAGTTAACGAATGTTGTTAATGAATTTTTTACGCGCAAAAAATGTTTGAAGAGTATGTAGGAGTATTGTAAAATATATTTATGAGTCTATGAGTGACTAGTTTGCATAAGCAACACTTAAGTATTTGCCCATAATTCAATTATTAGTTGTATTATTTTATGCTTCATAAGTTTACAATAAGAAAATGATTGTTAAGGATGTATGATTGTGTAGGTGTTTGCCTCTTACCGTATATGGAGGTGGTAGTCCATCACCAACAGTATCTCTATCCCTATCCAAGTTATCCTGATTAGTGGCAATCGACGGATCTGAGCTCGATTTGACCAATTGCGGCAAATTACCAAGGGACAATGACGTCGACGGTCCCGGACTTAATTCCAAATCAGATTCCGGACTCGATGCATACGATAGACGGGAGGTGGTCATAGGGAAGAGGAAATCGTCGGAAAGGGATTCAATCGGCTAAGATTGGTTCGATAATGGTACAGTTAGTTAGATAGGTACATTTGAGAGAGTGTTAAAGCGAGGAAGGAAGATATGATTGTATTGACATAAAAATTTTGTTATTTATCAGGAGCAAAATGGGGATATTAATTAAGAAACATATTTTTTCCAAAAAAGTAGCAATTAACGTTAAAATATAAACGTAAAACAATGAGTATATATTTTACATTATACAGAGAAAAAAGCAAAAAGGAATTAAATAAAAATAGTAATAGAATATATGAACGTTTTCGAAATATATTAATTATTTAATAGTCGAGCGTTGTATTGGACGTACACAATTCGAACAAAGGACGAAATGGAACAAAATACGTTTTGTGTTAATCGGGTTTGGTTTGAATTGTGCGGAGTGATTTAAGCAAGGGAATGACCATGGTGATATTTGTCGAAATGATTTTCATTAAAGTAAGAAAAATGAAATAAAAGTAATAAAAACATTTAGTTAGCAACAGTGTGGTAAATACATACATACATACATATATAATTTATAACCATAGCAATTAATTCGAATTTTGTATGCTTACTGTAACAAATAAAACTACAAAGCGATATACTCGTAATATAAATAAAATTTGTAATGGGCTTTGGTCGTGGCAAAACATTGACATATCCATGATAATTTACATTAGACATACACATAATGATACACATAATATTTCGGGTTAAAAAGTATGCTTGGCAAAACTCCTGGGAAATGATGAATTCCATGCAAAACAGAGCTTCTCATTAAAGCAGTTGAAAAGAAGAAAATAGTGCAATTTCGTATTGTTACTTGAAAATCGAACAATTCTGTTAGAAATCAGAAGGAATTAACAATTCAATTGGAATTCTGACAATTAAGGTAGAGAACATACAGCCGTGGTCAAAAGTATTAGGCACCCCACTAAAAGTAATTTCGTTTTTTTCCGACAGAGGATTTAATTTTTTTTTTCACAGCTAACTTCACACTTAAGTCGCATTGTCATTATATGTTTTGACAGCTGATATAGCAAGGCTTGTGTGTGAATAAGTTCAATTGATTGTACGCAGTAGTGTTTGGTCGGTGCCCTTTTAAATATGGAGAGCAATAAGTAGCATTTTCGTCATATTTTACTTTTTTACTATAGAAAAGATAAAAATGCGGTTCAGCAAGAAATCAACAATGTGTATGAGAGAAATGAACCGATGTGTATGGAGAAGATGTGTTGACAATACGTCAGTGCCAAAACTGATTTGTAAAATTTCGATGCGGCAAGTTTGATGTCGAAGATGCACCACATTCTGGAAGGCCGGTTGAAGCTGATAAAGACGCGATAGAGGTTGATGCAAACCGGCGAATAACAACACGTGAGGTCGGTGAGAGGTTAAATTTAACGAATTCAACTGTTTATGACCACCTGAGAGCCTGGGTTTAATCTCGAATCTCGATATATTCACAAAAAAAAAACGAATTTACTTTCCGAACAACCCAATATTATGGGAAAGGCCATGGCACATTTGGCGCGTTAAGTCTAAAAAGTTGCATTTTTTAAAGTATACCGAAAATATTTTGGCATTTTAAATTTGGTAGTCGTCAATGTGTGAATAATCTTTAGTGCAAAATTATCAAGCGGATATAAATAATTTCTTTTATCGAAATATGTTACGACAAAAGAGTGAGAATCCAAGTTTTCAGTGAGGAAGGGGAGTCGCAGTTGAGAAGACGGGAAGACCGAAAACTTATATGTGAGTCTCTCAAGGATCGTACAAAATCCTCTTCCACCCTTGCAGTAGCTCTGTCAGAAGAAATTGGAAAGACCGTTAGTGCTCGCACAGTTAGAAGAAGACTTCTGGAAGTAGGTTTAAAAGGGTACAAAGCTCAATTGAAGCCGTGGCTGATGAATCGTGCTTCGAGAGAGGCTTGGTTTACATCATTTTAAAATATAGACACAGCCATATCTTTTTAGTCCTAATTATTTCGAGGAAATAACACAAATCTTATAAAGTGATTTTTTTCCTTTACTACAGCTATCTGGAACGCCTGGTGTGACGTTGGTGAGGCGACGGGTTGCCGAGAAATAGCATCCAGATTGCGTGATACCCGCTGTTAAGCATGGGGGAGGCAGCATTATGATCTGGCGTTGTATGGCTGCTGATGGTGACGGCGAAATGTTCATTTGCGATGGTCGCATAGACTGTCAAAAGTGCATAAATGTATAGGAAATTGTAATTTTGCCTTCGTTAATGCGCATTTTCCGTGACATTTATTTACATAGATAGAGTTCAATATCAACAAGACAACGCTCCTTATCACAAATCAGCGACTACGATGCGTTGATTAGAGACAATAACAACATTTTGTTAGATTGAGCCTTGAAAATCTTAAGTCTTCAGTCTTGAAATCTAAGCCCCACAGAGCACATGCGGACTATTTTAAAACGTAAGATAAAGGAGCACAGCATAACATCGCAAACAGCCCCGAAAAATTATTTAATTCACGAGTCCAGCGCATAAGTACAGCCGAATCTGCAAAGCATTCACGCAGCATGCCCCAGAGCATTGCTGCTGTTACCAAATTAAAGGGTGGACCTACTAAATATTAATCACTAATTCCTTATATTTGTACTAATTTACTAATAAAAAGTTATATAATAACTTTACAATGAAACATTCATTAATTAATGGGGTTCCTAACACTTTTGGCCAAGGCTGTACGTCAGCTAGTAGGTCTACTTTCTGGGCAATACATTTTTGGAAAGTCTGGCATTAATGCGTGATTTCTTCTTTTCAACTGAATTAACATTGAATGTGACAATCTCATGCTAAACGTTGATTGCTACTGCCAAAGATATTACTTGAGTCACCAGCAGCGTTACATGGTTTTCTACTGGTGTAATAGCTTTTATTGTTAATGAGGTGATTATGAATGCCAGCTGATGTAGAAGTTTTAACTAAGGAAGCGGAAGAGGGAGTGGCTGCAGAAAAGTTTCTAACAGCCGGCGTTGGGCTAAAATTATCATCTTGTGCTGCTGCTTGCATATCAACTTGCTTTCTAGTATTACCATTGTTAATAAACTGACTGCTAGACGAGGGGTATTCTCCGTATGTCTTCGACACCTTAAAATAGCCATTACAGTCATCATTTGCACCACCACCGTTATTGAAGGCAGCACCGGAACCGGTATCAGTTTCATTATTGTCTTCACTATTTCTTGTGCTCAAGCAGTGGCTGTATCCTTTCTGTGGTGCCAACGAAATGCTGTTACTGTTCATTACGCTCGTGCCAATTGCTGCTACTGGTGCAGCAATTCCTGAGCGTAGTATCGTTTTGGACTGCTCCGAGGTTTTTACATTATTACATTCTGATATGTTTTTGTCGTCTTTCATCGTTTCGTTAAGCAAATTTAAATTCGAATCAAATATGGCCGGTTTGTTTATTAGCTCGTTGTAGTAGTAGGCAGTGGTGCGCGGCTCGACGGAATGCGGCGTGCGTCCAATAATGCGCGTAGATCCGCCACCATAACTATCATTTTTCAGATTTCCATCGAAATTGCTGTTCATAGCGGAAGAGTTGGTGGTAGAGTTTATATTCCGTATGGACATACTGCTTAGCAGATTTGGTTGCGAGCTGTGGTATTGTGACGTTACATTATCGTTTAATATGTCATTGGCGCCATTCGCGCGTTGCATACAGGATGTTTTGGTGGCTAAGCCACCGGGCATAGAGGAAGCTGGTTTTATGATTGGTATTACTTTGTAAACACAGTTTGGCTGTTTTAGCTTACCAACTGGCGTGTTGGGTGTGGAATTGTAATTTATTTCTTGTCTTAGAGGTGGTGGGCGTGGCGGTGTAGGAGACCGTTGGTCCATTGATAATGAAAAGGAATTTTGTCTGCCAATGGAACAACGCGGTACTGAAGCTGATGATGGGCGACAGCAGGGAAAGTTGCATGGTGGTGCAATATGTGGAGGGAATATCATTTCGTTTGGGGAATCAGGAAACTATTGGATTACCAAGGAGTATGAGAGAGTAATCAGAGAGTTAGAATATTAATAGTTACCTCAACCAGTAAATACACTATTTAAATTATTGTAAATTAAAGCTTAATTAATGAAGAGTGATTTATATTAAACCCTTATAAAAACTCGTTTACAAAACTCAAAAGTCAAAAAAACAAAAAAATATATTTTTCAATAGTTAAGTTTTCACATCTTATTTGTTATCACCAGCTGTACACATACGTCAATAAAACACTATTTGGATGTACACCACACGAAAAAATTATAAGACCAACTAAATTTCTTATATTTTCTTATATTTGGATATACACCAGACGAAAAAATTATATGATCAACTAAATTTCTTATGATTTTATTATCAGATTAGGTCTTACAATTACGTGTTTGATATTTAATTTAAATTAATTAAAAAAAAAAATTATATTTGAAATAAACAACATAGAATTTTTGGGGTTAGTTTTTATTCGGAGTTTAGTAATTTGTGTTGGATCCAACTTTGATTATAACTTGTTGAAACCAGCGAGGCATCGGCTTAATTAAGTTTCTTATAATAATTTGATAAATTTTTGGGCATTAAACATTAATCGCACTTCTAATAGACTAGACAGACGGTAGCGTTAATCGGACTTAACGACTTAATACAATTCGGAATTATCACAAGAATTAAATGCAACTAATGCGAATTGACAACTATTAATTCTTACAATTTAAGCGGATTAGGAGAATTTTCGATGGCAAAATTGCCGAAAAATTACAGTTAATATCTATTGTGAATGAAAAATTACGAAAACTTTAAAGAGAAGAACAAGACAGACTAGTTGCACTAACACGTTCGAAATTTCATTCATTATTTTGAATTTGCGGAGCAGTTTGAGAAATGGCAATTCAAGATTTTTTCAAATAAATAATTATTTTAGTATCAGGACAGCTAAAACCTGCTAACCAAACTATCCAATAAACAAATCAACTGTTCACTAATCCGCTTAACAACCGTCTGGCACACTACAAATTCTATCAGAATTAACTGCGCCTAACGCCTCCGTCTGTCAAGGATTTAAGCGTTATCAAACTGCTGCAATTTTTGAAAACCGATTGAGAAATTGGTATTTTTTCGCTGCCAAAAACCCTGTTTTTGATTGGAAGCATGAACAACCACAGTGTCATGTTGAAAAACCCACTCCTCATTGAAATCGTCATCAAAAAACGTAATAAGCGCTTCGTCTAGAAATTCTATATACTTGCCACTATTCATTTTTGTGGATATGAAACATATAGGCGTTTTGCCTTTGACACTAATGGCTGCCCAAATCATTAGAGAACCTCCTCAGAAATTACGAGCCATTCTCTCCTATTTTTTCTTCCGTTTATCATGCCAATTTATTTGGGAACCATCTGCTACGTATTGCATTTTTTTTGTCATCCGAAAAATTTCTCTTTCGCATTCATCTTCCCAAAATTAGTACTTTTCTTCAAATGTCAAGCTGATCTGTTTGTGTCCTGTGGTTAACTTAGGTTTAGGTCAACTGCAGATCAGCGGTTACCCCACAGGAACCAGAGCCAATAATTGGAATCAGTTCTACAGGAATCATGAATTAGATCAGCAATTATGTACGCGATTTACATAAAGAGCGATGGTTCAGTTTAGAACACTGCTAAACTGCAAAGTGTTTTGTGACAAGCGCGAACAGAAAACTGTCGAACTTTCTTCTAAAAGTTAATAGAAAAGACGTTCGGGTTATGCTTGGTATTATTACAGGACACAGCCCATGGCCAAATTTGCTTGTCTTGCTTAGAGCAAAGCAACGAATTTTGGGTTCCGATGTCATTAGAATGAGTAATATTTGTTTTTTCAAACTGGTGGATATTTTCAGATTTGCCAAAAAATCTGGAAAACTCTCAAAATACTATTGTAGCTATCTCTGTCTCTGTTTCTATGCTTTCCTATCTCTCTGTCACTTCACCCTTTACTCCTTGAATATTTACCCTTTTACTTAAATTCAATGGGCTTTTTAGCCTGAGGGTGTTTTTAGGAGTTAACGTTCTCTGTGTTTCTTGGCTCGCCTTTTTTTCAAATTTAATTTCAGGTTTAGGTACTCGTTTTACATATGCTGGACTATAACCCGTTTGAAAAATTTGTTGCACACGACGGGTAGTAACTTCTAAATTAAGATTAACTTCTAAATTATTTTCAGCAGTGATATTTGTTTGTAATCTGTAAACGTTTGATTTCCCGAACACTTCTACCGCTAAGTTTTTGTTTTCTAGAAATTCGCTTGGTGCATCCCTACTTTTATTTCAAATGGAAGTAATGCAAGGCCACAGTTTTGCTTCTTTTTAATTTTGAAGCAATTTCTCGCATTGCAAATCCTCTCTCATCATGCTAAAATTTTTTCCTAAACAAATTCAGACAAAGCTTTTCCGCGCGGCATACTTTTTGTTTCTAAACCAAAACAACCGCGTAAATATGACAACCAGATAATTATTATTATTATTATAATATAATAATTTTAATGTAATAATTTGCATTGTAAAAAAAAAAAAAAATTTGCGCGTAACTCCAACAATAAATGCGGAATAATATCCGTGAAACATACAACCAACAAGACGATATTGGAACAGGGTTTTTCTAAAGGGTTTTCCAATAAGAGTTGTTATTTTGATAAAAAAATCAAAGGCTTCGTTGCTTGTGTTGCACGTAGCGCCATCTTGTTGAAAATAAGCGTTGTCCAGATGAACACCATCCAATTCCGGCCATAAAAAATCGTTAATCATCTCTCGATAGCGCAATCCATTCACCGCAACTGTTCCTCTAGCTTCATTTTCGAAAAAGTAAGGTCCAATGACTCCGCCGGACCATAAACCGCACCAAGCAGTCGCACGTTGAGGATAGAGAGGCTTTTCAACAATAACTATTGAATTTTCTGAGCACCAGATCCGACAATTTTGCTTGTTGACGAAGCCACCGAGGTGGAAATGGGCCTCATCACTCAAGATGATTTTTCCATGAAATTCTGGATCATTTTCATGCATTTCAACGACCCAATCAGCAAAGACACGATGTTGTTAGTGTACGGTGTAGTGAAGTTTGTGGAATGCCATTTTTGAAGTGAATTTTAATAATTTCAATGCGTTGTTAAAGCCTGTATCGTTCCATTTTTATTAATGGCGTAGTTTCTACTTGTCAAATATTAAAAATATCTTCACAATCTTGGTCTTATAATTTTTCGTGCGGTGTATGTAAGCGTAGGCATTAAAATCTCATAAATCCTCGGATTTTCATTACATTATAAAAAAAAAATATATTGTTAGTTCATTTATTTCATGGTAGCGTAAGTGCAGCATTTAATACCCCATAAGGGTATGTGCCTAAGAGGCTTAGTAATATTATACGTATACGATGTCAATATTATACATACATACATACATACATAGTAAATATTACAATACTCTGAAAACTACGAGAACTCACACTTATTAAAATGGATATTCACCAATGTGGCCACAAATTTAAATATACTCAAAATTTATTAACGAAGCAGGATTGATTTTGAAGGTACCATCATAAGAAATGCACTACATATAAAAAATATTTAAAACAAAATTTTACCCATTTCAAATCGTATGTTTATATTTTTTGGCACTGTATCGGGTGTTTTTTTTAAAGCTTGTTGACTTAAAATGATAATACAAAACAGAAGTATTGTTGGAATGCATTTTTTGTTATTTTTATTGGGTTGGGGAAAAAATTCATGGCGTTTTTATATTTTCTTTTATTTTACAACGATTTGTTTGCTGTTTGGCAAATGGTAAGTATTCATTCGATAAAACTCTTTCTGCTCTACAAAACTATGTTAATTGTATATTTGAGTTATTTAATTTTTTATTAGTTTTTCGGCTTAGAAATGGAATACCCATGAGGCAAAAATCAACATTTTCGACTCTTCTTTGCTTTTCATCGAGGCCCGAAGCAGCCCGGGACATTTGCGATGTGTATGGGAAAGAGTCAAGATCAAAGATCATGATATGTATTTGGTGGGATTGAGAGGGATGATGCACTGTGAAATGCTCAAAAAGAATGCCACGGTCAACAAGGGGCACTACATTGCCCAGCTTCACCACGTGAATGAGCCTATTCGACTTAAATGACCTGATCGACATGGTCAAGCCATACTCCTTCACGATAACGCCAGTCACCATGTTGCACAAGTCGTCAAAGCCGCACTCCAAGAACTCGAATGGGAGGTCCTTCAGCATCCGCCGTTTTCTCCGGACCTTGCACCGACCGATTACAACTTTTTCGCTCCCTGTTAAACCATATGAAGGGCATTACCTTCGATAACAAAGAGTTCTTTGAAAACTGGCTCAACAACTTCTTTGACACCAGACCAGGCGATATTTGGCGGAGCGGCGTCAACAAATTGGTCGAGAGGTGGGACGAGGTTGTAAACAGCAAAGGCGAATATATGATATAATTGATTAACCTATTAATATAATTATTGTTTTTTGTTGAAATAATAGTCTTTGGTAAAAATGCTACGAATTTATTCCCCAATCTTATATTATAATCTGGTAGATAACTTCATGGCATTTATTTTTTGAGTATAAAGTAATATCCGCCATATGTCCGGTGCGGCTATGAGTTATACTATAATTTTGAACTACTTTTTCCGATAAATCTGAATAGTAATTCGAAATGAGCCCAATTAGCAAAAATGCAATGCCAACGATGGTTATTGGCTTCAATTCTTACACGTAAGCCAAGAAGGACAAAGACCAACAAGTTGAGAACGATGAGGAATCGATATTTCGCCAACAGATCGCTCTATGAATTTCGCAAATAGATTTATTTATTTATTTATATATTTTTTTCTTTCGAAAATAAATTTTAACGATTGGAAGCGTTGTTTTGGCATTAAACGATTCACCATGACTTGCCAAACCTCACTGAACAGAAATGTCAGCACAGTTTGCCATTCTCAGCTCTCAAGCTATTTGTTATTGATATCGATAGTTCTTATGCAGCTAAAAAACACCCGATATTTCCGTAAAGAGCGCTTATTCGTAACTAAAAAAATATTTTTTTATTGTGACGTTCTTCTAATAAATATTTTTGATTCCGATCTTTTTTTCAGCACGTCTTGTGGTTTTCAGAGATCAAATACCAAGCAATTATAAGGGTTAAATACATGACGCTAAAATACTGGCAATTAGTAATATATTATTTTATTTTATGCTATGTTATGTGGCATAACTGTTATGCCACCGGAATATTGTAATATGTATTTAAATTATTCCTTAATCTGCCAGATAATAACCAACCTTAAAAGGATCTTAAGAATGCAATGCATTATTCATTTGAATTAGAATTCTGCTGAAATACAACTAAAAGGCATAATCTCTTGTGTTGTTGTTCATTAGCATCTCTTACCTTTGACTCGGACATCCATACCGCACCACTTTGCTGTAGATCAATCGCATCGCGCAATTTTCGGTACCACGACTCTTCGTCGTTCAACACTATGTGAGTGCTAAATATATGCGACCAGAAACGCTCCAATTTTTGACATTGCTCGAGCAATTTTTTCGAGCTCTTATGTGCCGACTTGGGCAATCTATGGCGTAACTGCTTTATGACATGTTTACTGTCAGTCTTCAAGAATATAACGATCGGATAGAATTGCGCATAGTTTAGACGATCGACCGCATTGGGCGTTATATCCAACAGAGCGTGTTTGCCGCGATCCATTATGTCGCGTATATTCGAGAGGCGCACTATCCGACCTTTCGTGTTCGACTTATCATCATCTTGCAGCGGTGTTGAGAACTTATCGGGAAATTCTTTAGCAAGTTTTTCACGCGCTAAGTCAGACACTGGCCCGAAGAGTACCAAAGGGCGAACGAAACCCGGATGGCGCAGAACTACACGCTCATATGCCGGAAATTTTGATATACTATCAGCAAAAACCACATCATCCCAGTTTTCCCTAGACAGACTTTTCGAACGCCGGTGGGTAGACCTATGGAATAGAGAAGTAAGTAGTTTTTAGTTTCGATTTCCCATGAATCACAAGGCATGCTTCTGTAAATCAGTAATAACAATGGCGTAATAGTTAACATATCTCATAATTTTCTATAAAATCAAAGATGATTTCAAGTGCTGTTCAAACTACCGCGGAATAAAACTTATGTCACACTGTCTAAAGATATTGGTCCGATTCCTCGATGTACGCATTAGAAGTATGGTGAAGATCACTAACAACCAGTTCGGTTTGCTGAGTGGAAACTCGACTGTTGATGCTATCTCTTCGTACGGCACCGTATAAATAAAAAAATCTGTCTGAAGTCTTTATTGACCTCGAAAAAGCGTTCGACCGCGTGCCTAAAGATCTCGTTTGGGCGGCATTAAGAAAGCACGTGCTCCCGGAAACTATCATTAAACTCGTCATTGTCACCTACCATCAATTAACTACACAGGTAAAATGTCCGAGTGGGCTGACTCAAAGCTTCAACGTTAATGTGGGTTTACATCAAGGCTCAGCTTTAAGCCCTCTTCTCTTTAATCCGGGGAAGGACTTCCTTACGCGTGAAATCCAGGGAAACCTCTCTTGGACACTACTGTATGCGGATGATGTAGCCCTTACTGTACGCGGCAAAGCCATCCTCCAAGAAAATCTGGACCGGTTGGTGACATGGATTGAATCGAATGGGCTACGAGTAAACAGCTCCTAAAATCAATAACGCCCCCCTCAAAATCGTTGATAGCTTTAAATACTTGGGCTCGCATGCCAGCGAAGATGGCACCTTCGAACGAAAAATTGCTCACCGAATTCATTGTGGATGGCAAAGCTGGAGAGCAGTATACGCTGTCTTGTACGACAAGAAAGTTCCACAAAAATTTAAAGGTAAACTCTACAAAAGCATGATCAGGCCGGCAATGACATATGCATTCGAGTGCTGGGCTGTACCACGTAAAGCAGAGCTAAAACTGCACGCGGAAGAAATGCGGATGCTGAGGTGGGCCAGTGGTGTTACACTGCTGGGCAAGATTCAAATAGCAATAACTATTCTTGCAGCAATAAAATTGCTGCAATCAGCACTAAGGTCCAGGAAAACCGACTACGCTGGTGCGGTCATGTAATGATCAGACCAGAGAAAAACTCAGTGAGGCAAGTGTTGCAGATGGAGGTAACGAATAGAAGGACAGGCAAACCAACAAAAGGCTGGAAAACACCATTGAAAACGACATACCATACAGAAACGTCAGCGAAGAGAAGACTCAGCACCGCGTGATCTGGATACCTCGCACAAAGAGAGCTGACCCGAAATACGATAAGGCTAGCAATAGCGTAATAACAATTAGAGTGTGAAGTTAAAGGATCCAATCTTAGTTACTGACATGAAACATTGCATTACCGGCCATTCTAATAAGCACTCACTCATAATAACCACATAAATATTTATCTACGAGAAATTCTGTATTAAACAAATATAAAATCTTAATTTATTAATCAAATACCGAAAGAAATAAAGTAAGTTATTAGAAAGAATATGAAATGCAATTTACCGCCTTCTTCGAAAGAAATTTCCACGGGACTCATTTGAATTCATTTCCTTTTTATTGGCATTAAATTGTGCTGTCGCCAACTCTTCGGCTCGAGATTTGTTTGGTATGACACCACGCTGCATCTCCTGATGCCCTCGTCCTATTTTCAGTACTTGCCAAGAGCCGACAACACCGTTGTGCAGTGTATCAATGACTCGAAACACATCTCCGGCTTTAAAAGCCATCTCACCTTTCGACGGATGATCGCAGTGAAAGTGGGTTTTAATATGAAAGGAGTCCCCACGTTGATTCGTTACCACTTCGTCGTACTCTTCTTTGCAATATTGTACAATCAAATCAATGCGATCTTGCAGGCTAAGCAGAAATAGCACCGCCTCTTCACGTGTTACACCATGCATGTCCATATCGTTGACTTTTATAATTTTATCGCCCGGTATCAGACCTTGCAAAGATGCTGGCGAACCAGGTTGTATGGCTGTAACGAAAATTCCAGACTCATTGCCACCGGTTAGTCGTATTCCCACACTTCCCTCTTTTTGGAATGATATAAAGCGTGGCTCCGATGATTGCCTTGGGTGTGCCAACTGCTCGGATTCGCAAATTTGTCGACGGGAACTATAAAAATTTTCTGTGCTGCCAGTGCCATTGCCTCGAGGCGGTGGTGGTCGCGGTGGTTCATCGGTGCGTGCACGGATATCATTTGGTGGTGTTACTGGACGATCAAGCTGCGAAAGTGAAACAGCATCCATAATGGGTCCACGCGAACGACCCCTAGGCGTTAGGTTGCTCTTTTCGTCGTTCAATCCATTTGATGGACCATTCGCCAATGAGCGCGTCGGTGGTTGTACATACAAATTTTGCGATGAGTAGTTCGTACCACCATTTAAATAGGGATCATCCAGATTGTTACTACAGTTGGAAACCTGCGATTGGTGACTGATATACAAGTTTGATTGTGTTGTAGAGTTGTTCAGCTGATTGGTGATTGCTGTTACAGCCTGATTGGTAATATCACGCAACACAACCAAATTTAAACGCTCCTTGCAGCCATCGATTATTTTCTTTGCCTCCTTTAAGCTCATCGTATCCCCACAATTTGTGTTGTGTATCCGTGTGATTACGTCACCTTCTTGTAGCGAATAGCCGTTTGCGGCCAACTGATCGTGAGCCTTCGTCGAAATTTCCTTGATAAATAATCTGCAGCCAAGCACAATGCCATAGTCGTCCTTTTTACTTCCCTTAGTCAGAGTCACTTTAATGGGTTGCGCTGTATTGTTTTGTACGAGCGAAGTATTCAATGAGTTGGATTGACTCGCTCCAGTCAATGCGCCGCTCGTATGAATTGGTATGGCATTGACATTCACATTTGGCGCCGTTAATCCGAGCGAACTCATATTAGGAGGCTGATGATTTTGTGCTGTGGAGCTAATAGGAACGCGCCGTTTAACAACAAGCGCTACTGTGTTGCCGCTATCTCTTAGCACCTGCACCGCAGTGGCATATTCAACATTTTCTAAAGAAACTCCATTCACAGATATTATTCGATCGTTGACTCTGTTAAAGACAAATAAAATACAATATATGAAAGTAATTTTTATATTAAATTAATTATAATAACTAATTTGTTATAAATAAAGTTTTATGTGACATAAAAAATGTATTTACTATAAAAATGAAAAAAATCCACTGTAAATAACGATAATATGGCGCCTATACCAAAATGTTCTGAGTGTGGTTTTGGTAAAATACCAGGTTGTTCAATAAGTTTTGCGGTTCGATAAGAGAGAACGTTGCTACTGGCCTACATTTTTTTGTTATGTTGGTACACTTTTCTTATGAATCTGAATATCAATCTGTCAATTCATTTTCTACCATCCAAAAAATCACGATACAGTGATTGCATTTTTATTTTTAGAAGATTTAAAAGCAAAGGAAATATCGCGAACCGAGGTCGTGTACAGATAGTCGGTTCAAACATAAACATCTCGAGCCTGGGTCGTGATTGAATGTTAGTTTCTATCTGTACGCCACCAGAGTTAGTCACGAGTCTCATAATGGCTGTTACAAAGTAGTTTATATTATTCTGAGTTTCACCGAGCTAAACGGCACGGCAAGGGGTTAAACGTGGTCGTACCAGCCTTGAAGACGATCCACATCAAAGGCATCCAAAAACAGCAACAACACCAGAAATGGTACAAAAAATACCAGATATCATATTGGAAAATCGTCGAGTGACTGAGACAGATGTATTATAATCCTTAGGCATCTCATTGAGCAGTAACGGCACAAAGGGTACCACATTCGCTAACAATGGAACAGAAATATATTTGAATGCGACTTTCTCAGCAAAATTTAGAGCGATTTCAAAAGGATAAAGTGGATTTTGTGCGTCGATTCATCACTATGGTTGAGGCTTGGGTCTATCACCATGATCGTAAATCAAAAAAAGAGGCTAAAAAGTGGTGTGAACCTGGTTGTTCGGCTCCGAAACGAGTTCGTGTCCAGAAATCGGCCAATAAGGTAGGCGGGTAGATAAGTGAAATGGTTGAAGTGCCAGAAGTGGAAATTGAATGGCGAGGAGTCCAAAGGACTTTCTGAGTCCTCCGTTTTTGGGATGCGAAATGAATTTTGTTTATGGATTACTTGCAAACTGGTAAAACAATAAATTCTAAATATTATTGTAACCTTTGTGACCAGCAGAAAAAAAAAGTTCGTGAAAAAATAAAGTGGAAAAAAAACTAATTTTCATCAGGACAATGCACTGTGTCACAAGAGCATTTTGACAATGGCTAAAATCCATGAATTAAAGTTCGAATTGGTGGAGCATCCACCGTATTCACCAGATTTGGCCCCCAACGACTTTCATAAGAATATTTTGCAACCTTTCCAGATTTTCACTTCAGGTAGGGCATTCATAAAAAAATAGAATCTGGTTGGAAGAAGTGAATTGATGTGCAGGAAGATTATACTGAATAATAAAGTGTTTTTCTTATCGAACCGCAAAATTTATTGAAAAACCTGGTATTTATTCATTTGCATGTAATTAAGTTACTCACTGTAAGCGATCCTCGGCAGGGCCGCCTTTTAGTACGTCGCTTACGGCAATTGAGGGATCACCATTAGCGAAATGTGGGTTATCTCGACCACCTGAAACCGCTATACCAAATCCATATCCCGGAACACGTGTTACAGACACCGTATGATACTCCCACGTAGTACGATCGCCCTGAAATTACATAGAAATAAAACCAAATATAAGTAAGTTATTCAGAATTAAAATTAAAAAAAGTAAAAATAAATTCGCATATTTACGAGTACATGCGGAATGCGCACACATATACGGGTATGTAGGGATGTATGCATGAGTTGTCTTTAAGAACATATCGCAAAACTCGTGATTTTTTTGCTGAATATAAACGTCCAAATGAGTCGATAGCTTAAAGGTTGGTGAAATAATTTTAAGAAACTGGTTCTGTCGAGGGTAGAAAATGAATTTGCAGATTAAAGACCAAAAACTGGATTGCTGATATCTCGACATTCTGCACAATTACGCATTCATGAATCGACTGTAGACGTGCTCATTGTGGGAATTTAAATGTTGTTAAGAGCCGTCTTTTGCTTAAAAATAGTGAAACCAGAAAGAATACACATTTTTACATGTTTTATTTAAACAAAATATCTAGGCTCAATTTTTGAAGGACTCTTTATATGCTAAGGTGCCCTCTTTAATATGGAGAGCAATAAGTAGCATTTTCCTCATATTTTAATTACTTTTTTACTATAGAAAAGATAAAAAAGCGGTTCAGTCAGAAAGAAATTAACCGATGTGTATGGAGAAGATGTGTTGGCAATACGCCAGTGCCAAAACTGGTTTGCAAAATTTCGATCCGGCAAATTGTATGTCGAAGATGCACCACGTTCTGGAAGGAATAACAACAGGTGAGGTCGGTGAGAGGTTAAATTTATCGAATTCAACTGTTTATGACCATCTGAAAGGCCTCGAAGCTCGATATATCCACACAAAAAAAACAACGAAGGCTCATTACCCACAGAAGACATAAAATTAAAGTTACAGACGAAGTTTTGTTTAGCAATTTTCCTTCTCCGGAAAGTAATTGCAAATCATTTTGCTCCAATTTTTACCAAAAAAAGCATCTGCCGGTCGGAGAAGAAAAATGGAGGGCGAGTTCGGCTCTAATCTTTCAAGGTTTTATGCAAGGAATTATTCTTCTATAATTTTTATGTGGACCAAATTCAAATAATTTAAATATTAATTTAATAATAATTTAAAATAAATATTAATTTAATAATAATTTAAAATAAATATTAATTTAATAAAAATTTAAATAATTTAAAAAATTATTTAAATATTTCAATTCAGTTGTGGCGCAAAATTAATCATCCAATTTTATTTTTAAATAACTTTTTTACTAAAAAACCAGAAAAAGAAAAATTTCGCGTGATAGAAATCGTTATTTTGGCCTTTACGCGCTCCATTGCTTGTCTGTTTATATACTGCAGCTATCAAATGTCAAATATGATTGACGTACGACACGATTTGCAAGAACTATAAATCTTATAATCAGCCTAGACAGACGGTGGTGTTAGTCGGGATTAACGACTTAATGCGGAATTATCTCAGGAAGTAAGTGCAATTAATGCGGATTGACAACTAGACTTAATTCTAATAATTTAAGTGGATTAGGGAATTTTCGATAGCAACATTGCCGAAAATGACAGTTAATATCTATTGTGCATGAAAAATAATGAAACTTTCAAAGAGAAGAAGTTTGCACAAGCCCGTTCAAATTTCATTAATTCTTTTCATATAGCGGAGCAATTTGAGAAATAGCAATTTAAGATTTTTTTTAAATAAATAATTATTTTTTAGTATCAGGGCAGCTAACACCCATATTTGTTGCCTGCGATCCATCTTTTACTGATAAAACTATCCAATAAACAAATCAGCTGTTCACTAATATGCGTAACAACCGTGTGCCACACTACAATTTTAATCAGAATTAACTGCGCCGGTAATCTCGATTAACGCCGGCGTCTGTCTAGGCTATTAGGATGATTAATTTTGTGCCACCTGGTTTAACTACTGAAGTAACTACATACATTTGTATGTATGTATGTAAGTCTTTACTGCCAATCAGTGCAATTGAATTGTAAGTACAAGAATATACATACATATGTATGTATGTAGATATGGACTCGTATATGTATACACATGTTTTGAGAGCATAAAGCACGCGCACTATAAAATTACATTCCGGTTAGAGATTACCTCATTACCTAAAATGGTCAACGGAAATTATCAATATGAAGAGAAATAATTGTTCCCTTTATAAAAGCTGTCATTGCTTACCTGAACATAGTTCAGCACGCAGTTTGGGAATTTCATGTTCGTGCAATACAATGCGCAGAGAATTGTAGCTGTAACTTTGAGTTTAATCGCAAGTGCGTAAAGAAATATTTGTTATACTTTTGCTAAGAAGTTGGTCATATTTGTATTGTCTGCTTCATTCAATGAAAATGTTTTGTTGTTGTTTTACTTTTCATGCTAGCTCAAAGCCACAGAAACGTCAATGATCTAAAAGCAAAGAATACCCCAGTGCGAAATTGCAAAAAAGATGTGCACATGCATGTGTGTTTGCATGTACGAACGAGTATGAAAGTATGAGTCCACACAAAATGTATCGCATTAACATGCATTTTTATGCATCCTTAACCGACATGCAAGCGTAGATATTTAATTTATATTTTACAGAAGTTATTAGTATTTTTTTAAACTATCTAATGTGTTGGCTTTGCAATAAGATACAGGATATTTAACGTAAAGTTGCTCAGTTTAGTAACACCAAATGTATTTTAATCCCGCCTAGACAAAATGTATGTATGTTCACACTTCGAAACGCGATACAAAACTAGCCGACTTGCTGAGTTGCCTTGTGAATTGGGCTCACAAAACGCAGTGCATAGCATGGCTCGGAAATGCCGGCTCATCTGATTCTGAAAATAAAAATAAAGGGAAAGCGAGTATGTCCGTTTGTATATACATACATGCATACATACGTTTGCCGCCAGTGTCACCAGTGTCAATTGCCGCTGTATCACTGACGTTAAACCTAACCACTTTTCTATGCCAAGGTAATGAAAGGCGCGTACAGTTTAATGTAAATATCTATAAATATATCTCACATAAATAAATAAATAACATATTTTGTTGCGTTTAGAACAACTACCAGTTATGCCCCCGAATGCTGTCATCGATCTCAAGTCAACGGCCCAAATTAATCATGTCCAAACATCAATATCTAGAGTGATGCCATAATTTCACAGATTTTTTTATTATTATTTTTGCGTTTTTAGTGCATTTTGTGTAATAAAATGTTGTAATGTGTTCAGTTGAAACTGAAGTGCGAAAGTGAGCAAACTTCAAATAAGTCGGTAGTGAAAAAGTGAATTCATATTATAAAAATGAGCAGTTAACGGCATATCTCTTATATAAAAATGAATATTTGTTTGTTTGCATGTATTTTAAAAGCTGCCAAACCAGTCATCGGATTGCAATGCAACTTCGTCAACTTATTACCTTGCATTTGCCGAAAGGATACAGGCATAGTAAAATGAATTTAAAATAAGGGCCAGCTTTTTAACATTAATATTTTAAGAACCATTCGATTCTGAATACCGAAATTTGGACATGAATTATGAATTATTAAAGCCTTAAAAATTTAGAAAAGTGGACGGCATCGGTAAAAGAGGCATGGCAGTCCTCCAGGTATAGGTAAACGGAGCACAAAAAACAAAAAATAAGTATTGAAGAAATATATTCCACTAATATTTAGTTTCGACCTGCCCACTAATATCACGGGTTTTCCAAATTTCATGACATGGAATATAGTATTAGTGTAATAAAAGGAAAAGAGACACGGTTATACCTATCGACACAATCTGGAAGTACTGTAGGAACATAGTTATAGCAAAGTTTCATTTTCATGAGTGCACTTTTGTATGTACTACTAAACAAAATAACTTTTTTAATAAAATGAGTTTTCCTGCGGCAGCGATGCTAGGGTAATATAAATATATAATTGGCACTTACACCCTTTTTGGGTGTTTGGCTGAGCTTCTCCTTCTATTTGCGATACATGTCTTGATATTGTTCCTACAATTTTATGTCGCCTCTGAACGGGTTTTTATGAAGGGTTTCTTTAGGACAGAAATACACTCGAAAGCTTGTCATTACCTGCCAAGGGGAGGGCGCTATTAAAAAATTTCTAGCATTTAATGTTTCATTTCCGAAGATTCGAATTTGTGAACTTCCGAATGGTAATCGCGCACCAACTTGCGGATACGTCGGCCGCCTGCATAAAGATGAATAAGTAAAAGCAATAAAAAATTAATAAGTCCGGATGATGCTGTCTATTCAAAAATTCAAGCTCTGCGAAGCGGCAAAGGGTGTTTTTAATCTAATTTACATTTTAATATTAACCAAATTTTAATTTCAGACACAAAATATGTTTGTAAAACTTTGGAAATGCAAATCGCATTAAAGATGCGATAAAATATACATAGTTTGAATACAATTTTACACTTTATACTTATTACAAGGGCAAACTCCCCACGCGGCATCACAATGGGCTATGAGCCTGAGTGTGTCCCACAGTGAACAACCGCTTCAACACAATCTAACCTAACCTACTTATTATAGAATAGTTTAGGAACAACGAAATCCATTATTTTTCGGTAGATGTAGTAATTTATATCTCGTAAAGTATTGATCAAATAATTTAAAGTTTATGCTCGTTGTCAAGGTGACATTTCACATTAAAAATTATTTTGCTGTTTTTTGTTTGTTACATTCAGTTGTGAGTTGCAGGGTATTAGCAATGGAAGTCAACAAAGAGAAAATTCGGTATATTTTACAGTTTTTATTTGATAAAGACAAAAATGCAATCCAGGCCCACTGAAACTGTGAATGATTTTTATGGGCATTTTGACATTTAAGGCATTTGAGGCATTTTTGATGTTAGAGAAAATGTCGACAAATTCACATAAATAATCGAAGCTGACAGACTGTTAGTAGTCGCTGCATCGCCCATGAGCTAAAGATCGACTATGATAATGGATTTCTTTTTCTCCCAAACTAATATATAATAATAATAGGTTCATACCTACTTATCGTCCACTTTAAGATTCATTAGATATTCAAATACTTAATAAACAATGAACTAAATATAAAATATAAAAATATTGTAAAAAATCCTCATTAGTGAGGAAGTTGATTCATTAGATCTAGTAAACTGTAGAGTGCAATGGCACCAGTGAGTGTAGTAGCACGCATTAACCACGTAGACGGTACGGACGCTGATTGTAGTGAAATAGTTGGCATACCAGCACCAGAGAGAGGCAGGAAAATAACCTTCCTCTTCGGACATGATTACAAATAAATGATAAATTCGCCAACTGTTTACAAAAAAACTACTTTGCGTGGGACCAGTGACGAACAGCGAAGTTTAGTGAACCCGCTAGTTCGGAACTAGATACATTTACTGCAGGGTTATAACACGTACATGAGTGCATAAAGGCACACGAATTGATTTGAAAATGGAATGGAGAAAATTAAGGTTGAGAAAGCAGTAAAATAAATACAAACATACAAACATCCGTAGAATAAAATGCAAACAAAAATGTGAAGACTAAACCCTGAGTTATTTAAACTCCCATCGTACTTTATTCTACCAAGCTACAGGCATTCATGTTCGTCTAGCTTGTGTGCATACACGCATACATACATACATACATACATACATGTGTCATGCATATGCATGTAAATGCGCTTTGAATACAGACATTTGTGCAATGCCAGCGTTGGGTATCGGATTTTTAGAGGTGGTCATTCCACATTCTTTGGCAAAATAATCATGGTTCATATGGCATGTCTGTATGTACATACTTACACGTAGGTATGGGCATATACATACATACATACACGCATTTGTACACAATTGCTTTTTCAATTATTATAATTTAAAAACTACTTTCAGCTCATGCCTGTGTGCATATCATGCATACATAAATATGTACATAAGTAGGTACATATACACAGCCATATGTATGTATGTATAGAGTATAAGCAATTAAGTGGGGATATCTTTGTATACATGCATTATGTAGATATGTGTGCATGTCTTTTTGGAAGGTGTTTTCAAAATGCACACAAATGAATGATTCTTCTATGCAAAGGCGTAGCCAGCTAATTACAAAGGGGCAGTCCAATCTTTCCGAATACTCCAATTTATTTACAGCAATATAAACATACATATGTAGGTACATATAAAAAATAATAAATGATGATAAGTTTTCGCGGATTTTTGTAAACTCATCTAAAATATTTTAATTTCGCCTCATTTTCAGTAACAAACATACACAAACCTTTAAAGAAAACTTATATATGTATGTATATGTATGCATTTTTAAATATTTTTTATGTTTAAAAATGATTATATTTATCATTTATTGAATGATTCCACCATAGTAGTTTTCAAACAACTAATTGCACGTCTTAGAGTACTGATTGCATCCGAATACTTCGATATTAGGTTCATTTGACAGGGAAGCCACCGCGGTGTTGAGCAAAACTGCCACGTCATTGAACTCTTCTGGCCACGGGTAGATCGGGTACGCTAACAAAGCTGCAGCTCTCGAATTTGGTACGCACCGTTACCGGATATTGTCCGTTAGGTGTTCATGCGGTGAGGCTTGGGATTGCTTCAAGTGCTTTCTGCAGAAGCTGTCTGTAGGACGAGGTGGAATCATCTCAGCACCTTCTTCTCAGCTTCCCTGCTTTCGTCAAGCAAAGATTTAGACACCTGGGCTTTTACTTTTCTGCTACACCTGTGGATATTGCGGGTTCAAATATCACACCCGCAATAGTGAAATTCATCAGTAGTTTGAAGCGGTTAATACGAACGTAAGTCGCCGCCGTCGGTCATCATCCTCTAATCCAAAATCCCTTCTTCCTTCCCATTTCCTTTCCCCTCCCCTGTGCCTATATTATATCACAACGGACACATTTTGAATATTTGTCCAAGTGGGCCGCTCGCAAGGGCAGCCATTTATCCTAAACTTTCATAGAGTGGTGCTGAACGAATGCACGCGCGTAGTTGCAGTGCTGGGATTTTCCAAGAAACATTTTAAGCCGTTGTCTTATTTTCTAAGTATTGTACCAAAATATATTTACGTAATTCTACATCCTCAAAATTATAAAGATTCGGCATCGCAAATGCATCGGATGTAACGCAGGCAAGAGAAATGTAGGAATGTCCTGTCCTTTAATGATAATAATGGGGATATGAAATTCATGTTTTTTTCGTAAACTTTTTGCACAAATGGCTAAAAACTGCTTTATGGTCGATCTTTAGCTCATGGGGGATGCTACGGCTACAATGTTATCGATTACCTGAAAGGAATCGACGAAACCAAAATTGCACGTAATTAGTTGTTACAGTATCAGCACCATAAACGAAATTCACAATTTCAGCGGCTTGTAGCCTGACTCGCATTTTTGCCTTTATCAAAAAAAAAAAATGTAGAATGTGCCGAACTTTCTCTTTGTTGACTTCCATTATTAAAACCCTGAAACTCACAACTGAATATATATATATAATTGGCGCGTACACCTTTTTGGGTATTTGGCCGAGCTGGTCCTCCTATTTGTGGTGTGCGTCTTGATGTTGTTCCACAAATGGAGGGACCTACAGTTTCAAGCCGACTCCGAACGGCAGTTATTTTTATGAGGAGCTTTTTCATGGCAGAAATACACTCGGTTAATTTGGTGTTCCACCGAGATTCGAACCTACGTATTCTCTGTGAATTCCGAATGGTAGTCACGCACCAACTCATTCGGCTATGGCGGCCGCCACTCACAACTGAATGGAACAAACAAAAAATAGCAAAAGCATTTTTAGAGAGAAACGTCACCTTGACAACGAGCATAAACTTTAAATTGTTCTATCGATACTTTACGAGATAGCGATCACTGTTGCCATCTACCGAGAAAATAATTTATTTCCTTTCCCCCAACACTGTCAAAGTGGTGCTTCTTTGTTTCTGCTTATTTTTTCCTTTACATTTTGAGTGAAAATTTTACA
Source organism: Anastrepha ludens (assembly GCF_028408465.1). NCBI lineage: Eukaryota > Metazoa > Arthropoda > Insecta > Diptera > Tephritidae > Anastrepha > Anastrepha ludens. Next base: position 28,271,581 of record NC_071498.1, on the reverse strand, counting down.
TTCAAAATATCAAATTAGAAAAACAAGCGGTAAGTATGTATTGTGAGCTCACACTAAATAAATTTCACACCTCAATGGGCTAAGCTCTTGGACAAGGCATTTTATTTACCAAGATACAGAAACCTGAATAAAAAATTCTAGGCTAAAATGACAAATCTGTCTTCTGTATTGCACTCAAGACTCTCCATTTGAACAAATAACGAAATTAGTTTGCAGTAGTTCAAGCTTGTCATCAGCAAGCTCATCGTTGCTAACAAGTGCGTACACACGAGTACATTTATTTGTAAGTGTCTGTAATGAATACTCGCTTTTGTATTACAATTTGTGCCCATTAAATGAATGAAAGTAAAAAGCTAACAACAAGGAAAATAAATTGTTAATACGTATGTGTAAAAGCATGAGAAGGCATCAGAGTTGGGACTGCAAGACAGCAGAGTATCAAATAGTCGCTTATAGTATCACTGTCATTCATTGCAAAAGGGTTCAGCAAAATACTCATTTTTCTGCTAGCTCCGGTAAAAAAACTGAGTGCTTTCTCCTTGAGATTTAATATTTCTTTTCTTTTATAGCAATTCCATATATGTATGTGTTTAGATCTGAAAGAGTAGTTTAGGTAACCAGCCTTAAGACTGATTTGAGGCATTAGCCAATATGATGGATTTGAATTGGTAGCAAATAAGTATCGTTCATGTCGTAAAAAAGAAGCCACACACTATTTTAAACGCAATATACTCGAACAATTTGTGCATTAGAACGAACTGACGGGGAAAGTATTTTTAAAGTTTGTACAAAATAACTTAGAATTGAGATAAGAAAAGTGGGAGTATTTGAGTAGAAGATTATGTCAAAGTAAAAACGAAGCTAAAAATTAACGAGAGATTAAATTAAACATTAACGAAAGTCACTACAGGTGGAAAAACTGAATAGTTTGTAAAAAAATACTAAAACTTACATTTTTACGTACTCGAGCCTGTGGAAAAACATGTTTTATGTAAATTATATATTATATTATGACGATATAGAACACCTGGGTGCGGACAAAATTGCTGAAACTATAGGAATGAGCCACTGGTTTTCAAGTATAAGGGCGAAGCAAGCATTCTTATTGAGAATTTTTTAAAATGAGAAGCTTTTTCAAACAAAAGCGATAGAAACGAGTGACTTCTACCCATTATACCAAAAGGAAATATACTATTCGAAAGGATTAATCTTAGCAATCCGAGTCAATTTTGAAATTGTTAACATTACCAAGTTGAAGAAAACTAGCTGCCTCTAGATAACACAAAAATCGTATTTCTTGGGAAAAGTGGCTCGTATTCATTATATGAGCTGCGACATGAACCAGCGACTCTCTTATTTGTTAAAGCTACTACGACTCCAGTTTCAACGACGATAGCGAATTCTCTTAAATGCGAAAAGAGGGAAAATCGAAAACCTCGAAATCGTATACAGTAGGTTCTGTTTTTATGCGGTAGATACGTTCCACAAGAAACAGCATAAAAAAAAAACAGCATAAAAAAAGCTACTAGTTCTATAGTAAAACTATAGATACGTTTCAAATGCTAAAACCGCATAAATCTGAAATAATCGCATAAAAAAGGGCACTAGTCCCATATTATTACTATAGATACGTTCCATAGACCGCATGAATCTGAAATAATTAAATAAAATCGCATAAACAAAATATTGTATTTTTGAAAATTATATCTTTATTTAAGAAACGTCAGAATCGAAAAATAAATTTAAGTCAGAAATAGAATCAGACAATACCCGCATGTTGCGCGTTCGTTTAAAATTTGGCGTAAAATGCAGGCGGTTCCATACTTGTAGGGTTAGCATTTCTGATGTAATCTGTGATGAGTTTTTGCTTAGCTGGTTTAGAATCTTGTTTATATGCACAATTCCCGATAGGTCGACATGCATTTTGTAATTTAAAAAAAAAACCGCACTATTTCAAAATCGCATAAAAAAAAGCCGCATAGAAACAGAACCTACTGTATTTGAACAACGGAGTTTGTCTGATGTTTTTCCAAGTGGGCCACCCAAAGTTAACTTTTCGACTTTTTATACTTATATGTCATTGGCTGCTATTAGAAAAAACTGTTTCCACCATTTTGCTGTTTCATGCACAGAGATTCGAACCTACTTCTCCGAGTTTCGGATGGTAGTCACGCACCAACCCAGACTTTTATAATTTTTGCAATATTTCAGCAACAATTTATGCGAAACTCATCATCTTTTGACTACTATTGGAAAACAATTATAGCAACAAAATAAAATTATAAAGGAAAATTCACAGAAGTAGCACTTCACTATGTTGTAACGAAATAAAATAGTTCGTAAAATTTATAATATATATTAAAAAAAACATTTAGATGGTAAAAAAAAAGTTTTTTTTAACCATTATATTTTTCACCAACTTCTCATATATTTACAAAAAAAATATTTAAAAAGCATTACATACGCTAAACGTACGCTAATTTTATTTTCATTAAAAAAATTACTGTACCACTGAACGACAAAATGGTTACTCAATAAATACAAAAAAAAGCATCCAAAATCACAGTTTATTAAACATTTATTTTTGATTTCAATTAGTGTTGCTTACTTTAATTCCAAATTATTACTGTCTAATATAATTTTCTGGTGAGTAATGTGCGCTGATTTTTTAACCCTAGACGCACATTCTTCGTCGTATCAACGACGCTCAATAGCAGTAACATTTTATTATTGTTTCCCCTCATTGTTTTTCTTTAATTTTTTGTACAGCTTTGGTCGTTGGTGCGCTCAAGTTGTGTGCGCACGTTAAGCTGCGCTAGTTGCTTGTAAGTACCGTTTTAAAAAGCTTGTATTTTGCGTGACTTTTGCTAACAAAGCAATATTTTTTTAGGACTTAGTTTTATGTGTCTCATACATATTTATACTATACATACATACTTAATTTTATAAGAAAAAAATACTCATTAAATGACGAGGAAATTGTAAAATTTCTGATTGAGGACGATGACTTTATTGGATCGTATGATGGTGCGATTGACGAACTTGAGTTTGCCTTGGGTGAGCTAAGTGAAAATGAAAATTTTTCTGAAGACTACTCTTCACACGAAGGCGATATCACGTTGACTATTTTGCGTGAAAAGGTTAATATAATCACATTTTCGAAAACTATTTTACTTGGGAAAAGCCGTCTTAAGTGGTTGACACACAAAGCTAAGTCTCATAGATATGGACAAAATATTTTGCGTCAAGTGCATGGCTGCACGTTTGTCAAAAAATATTGTGGACCCAATGGCAAAATTTTGTAGTATACTTTATAGGGTTTGTATAGATATTTATGTTATATCTCCATTATATACTCCCACAATTAGGGCAGAAGCCGCTTGGCCGCATAAAATTTATGAAATCTTTCCATTCTGCTCGCATTAAAAAGCACTTAAATAAAAAACTTAGAGTGGTAAATTTAAAAGCGTCGGCTCAACGAAATATACAAATTGCATTACCTAAACATGCTGAGAATGCGACAACAATGGAGAGCTGGCAACTAGTGAAGAAAGAAAAATGTGCGCAATTTGCCCAGCATTCAAACGGCCTAAATCTTCATGTGCTAAATGTCAAAAGAGCTTCTGTGGCGAGCATAACGTGCCCCAAGTGCAAAATAAAGTTTAAAGGGGTTAGAGGTAGTTAGAATTTTCAAAAAATTGTATTTTTTTTTTTTTTGCATTTTCTTAAAGTATAGTATATCTTGAAAATATTGTGTGAAAATTTGAAGTGGATCCAACCAGTACTTTTCGAGTTATTCAACAATTAACAAAGAGCGTTCGGGCGCTCCGGAGCTGGATAGTAAAACTTTAAATGCGTTTTTCTCAAAACTATATTTTTTGAGCTGGTGATCACTGTAACTTAAAAACCGCTTGGCAGATTTCAATAAAATGTATACATAAAAAACTCGTGCCTGATCAAAGGATTTTTTTTTTTCAAAATTTCGATTATTCGAAAATTCTTCTCGAAAATCTGAAAAATATTTCCTAAGGCTGTCATATTGTTAATTTTCAAAAAAGGTGTCGATCAGGCAGAAGATTATCTATTAATAAAACTAATTTCTCTTGTCCGATTGATGTTAGATGAATCTCCAAGACTTGATCACCGCGAGGGACTCCTGGAGAAACGAGCTCCACACAAACAGCGACTAAAAGTTGATTTATTAATGCTATGTTTTTAATTTCGTAAAATAAAGCAATTGACTAGCAAAAAAAATTATTGGAAGTCATCATTTTTTCGGGTCTCTGACTACCCCTAACCCCTTAAACAGAGTTTTTATTTTACAACTAATTTGTGAAATTTAATTTAATTAATTTTGTTTTTTTATTTAATTTGCTCAGAAGTTATAAACTAAGAAATTAAAAAAAAAAAATTTTTAAATTAACAATTTAATTTTAAGTTTTTATCACACTAAAATAAATAAACAAGCATTCAAATGAATAAATAAATATTCCGAATAAAAGTGGCATTTGAGGTAAGTTTAAAAATGGGTGTCGACGTTTTGACGAAGAATGTCTTTATCGTCTTAAAAATATGAATGTCCCTTTTAGGGTTAAGCAAGTCCCACTTTAACTTGGACGTTCGGAGTATACGGACAAAACTAAAACTTACTAGAGACCTTTGAACCTCGCCAAAAAGAAAACAGCTGATTTTCAAGGGTTTTTCAAGTTTAAGAGAATATCTTTTAATTACCGGAATTCGTGTCGAAAGCGACATATCTTTGTGCTTTATCTTTATGCTTTATTGCTGACAACTTTTTGAACGAGCTTCGTATGGTAAAAAAAAATTTTATTTTTTAACAATGGATCAAAAAATAAAATACTGGAAACAAAAATAATTTTTTTTTTCATTTCCGTTTTACACGCTTTTAAAAAAATGCCCAAGAAATACTATTTCAAATGAGGTGAGGGCCTTAGGAGTTATTAACAGTTCGAATTTTCAAAAAATCGATTTTTCCTTTTTTTTTTTCTTAATGTATCACACATACATATATTTAGGAAAACACGCAGAAAATTTAATATCGTGCCGGTGAATACTTTCGAAGTTACACGCAAATTTGAAAAGGCGTTTCAGCGTGCTTGAAAGTACCGATTAGTCTCAAATTTTAACACGAGCTTCTTAAATATATTTTTTAGTAATTTTTCGAAGATTTTTTTTCACCGATAAATATGTTTTTTTATAAACAATTTGAGGCCGAAATTTTGGTTAAAAATCGATGTTTTTTTTTTTGAGAATGGCGGTTTTTGTCAAAAAAACTTATTTTACTTATTCCTTTGATTAATTTCTATGTTTAACATTACTTTAACGAAATCTGCTTCGTTTTTTTAATTTCAGAGGATCCAGTTCAGTGATATAGTGGTCACCGCAAAACGTCGTTTTTGAGAGGAGCTCCCGGAGATCAGCTGTAGCTTCTTTCCAAATAAATAGTTTTACTAATACTAAGTCTTAAAATACAGCTAACAGATAAGATAATATGTGAACAAATTTTTAGATCAATAAATTTAAAAGTTTTCTCAGAAAAAATTCTGGAAAGTTCGGTTTTCTTCGGCCTTATAATAGTATATAACCCCTTAATACACCAGGCACAAGTTCCTGTTCTAATATCTTTTCTTCCGCTCGAAAATAGCTTAAATATGCATGTGTCTGTAGTGTGCCCATTGGCCGACGCTTCGACCTCAAAGGTATTTTGTGTCCACAATTACAATACTAGGTATAATATTACAATGTAGTAAAACATTTCCATAGCTAAATCTTCCCCATAAATTCCTATCAACATAAAATCTCAATTAACTGAATGAATAAGCGGCAATCTTCAACCGGTTTGAAAGGGAATTAAACCTTGTGATCAACTAAAAATTTTAAATATTTCAACAATTATTGCTGAAAATAAAAAATAAAGTTTTTAAAATGTGTTCGCAATGTACTGATACACAATAAATTTGTTATGTTAACCAACATACGATATGCAAATACCACCGAGCGCTTGTCTATTTGTATTATGTAACTACCATAGAAGTACACACACATACTGGTATATATTCATTCTTAGACATACCTGTATGTGTGTGCATTTGATATCAACGCTTCTAAACAGGTTTACCACACCTAGTAAAAATCTAAATGCATCTAAGTGTAATAAAGAACGTTTCAACTGCATGGGAATGTGTAGAAGGTGTAGAACACAAAAGCTGGGCCTCCGTGGCGCAACTGGTCTGTTTAAGGATCAAATGCTACGAAAACATTTAGGGTAATTGGTAATTGGTCCAACTGATTGGTTATTGGTTTTGCGCTCAAATTTGTTAACAGAGATGGAAATAAAGTTTTTGATATCATTTTTTCTAATTGGCCATTTGGCGCTTGCTTGAGTTTGGGAATTCCTGGTGAATCGTTATTCAATTCAACTCAAAAATCTGTAAAGCTCGCGGCGCAAAGCAACACAACCTTGAAATTGCTTTCAAAGGCACGCCACCAAACATTTAAGTGGTGAAGAGTTTAAGGGAATTACTGAAAAGACGCGTAACCGTTGAAATCGAAAACATTTTTTAATTTTTTTAAATTTCTAATACCCAATTATTGAATGCAAGTCACTGCATTTGCTTTAACCCACTAACAAATTAACCTTTAATTTTTTCTTCTAGGGCCGAGAAAGAATTCTTTGAAATTGAAATAAAAAAGGAAAAAGTCACTGGATGCCCGGACCGTAGGTTTTGTGGCCTACTTTTGAGAATCCTGTAACTTTTAATGCATCCCTCGCAATCCGAGCGGTGTGAACAGCACTTCATGCGCCACTTGCAACGACTGGCGTACGACTGTCGTCTGCCTCATTTACCTCTTGCAATGTTACACTATCTGCTCTAGACCGGCAATGACGTGACATGCTGAATAAACTGTAAAAAAGCAAGTTGTTGATATTCAAATATGAAAATCAAAATCAATTCCAAATTCTAAGAAATATTCATTTTCAAAATTTTGGCTGGACATTGCAGAAGAAATTCTACAAAATGTTTATATTCCTAAATAACCAACACGCGAAAGGACTACACACCACTCCGCAAGCAAAATAATGGAGACATTTCCCAAGAAAAATTTCTCCTACACAATGCAAACAAAAGTCTCAACGAAGATGTCAGGTATGCACGAAAAACTTGTAAAATAAACGCAGTGAAACTGTATTGGAATGTAAGAAATGTCTTGTTGCACTGCACATTCCTGATTGTTTTGAAATATATCCCACTGTAAAAAATTATTAATAAAATTCTTTAAACTATTTTTAATTGTCCTAATATTCATTTAAATATTGTGACTAAACATAAACACACTCTGTTAAAAGCTTTAATATAAATTATTCTTAGCTAGAGCTCGTTATAGCTGGGTTCACACGATACAGTCTCCGGCTTTTGGAAATTAATTTCCAGCACAAGAGGTTATTGCCAGACTCATTGTAGTCCCTAAGGCAAGTAATCAATTAATGAAATTCCATCCTGGAAAATTGTTGCTGCAGTCTTCGACTTCAACTTTTCCGCTTTTATTTATCTTTCTTCCCTTACTATCCACTGTATCGACTCTTGTTTGGACTCCAGACTTGTGTTTGAACTAGAGAATCCAGGCTTCCTCACCGTCACAATGGGGATGCAGATTTCGTCCAAATCACTCTGACATAACTCCAAAAAATCTTTACAACTCTTTCATCGTCGTGGCTTGCCGAATGGTCTGAGCCATACGCGGTACCCAAGTCGCACTAGATATTTCAGGAGTAATTTACTTGATGTCTGCCCCAAATTCTTCGATCGGCCAGTATTAATATTTCCAATTATCAATTAAGGAATAAATTGTTGACTTTTTCCGACTTTATCTTAGTCATTTTCGTCACTAGACACTAAGATAGTCGAGGCCATTTTATTCGATTCGATATGAAGGTGCAGTATCCTCAAAAATCAAGAATCCTCAAAACATTTTTGCAGAAATTAATTTTGGCGAATCTCCTTTTTTAACAAGGAATTTAATAACTTTAAAATTTTAAAAATTCATGAAACATTGGAATACAAGTACATCTCTTTCTAGTATCTAATATGTATAAGACAAGACCAAATAAAAAATAAATTTAAAAATATTCTCAAACAAGTATGTCAAAAACTATGATTTAAAAACTTCAACTCCAATTTCACTAAAACTCATAATTTTATTTAATAGAGTATTAACTATGACCCTAAAATATATTTTTCCCGTAAAGAGTGAATCGAAAGTAATAAGCGGGTGAGCTGTTAACAAATTTGTTTTATATTTGAAAGGCTCCCACGACTTCGCACGGAACAAATTTTTAATAGCTCTGCTGTGGAGATTCCGTCTGCGCATTGCTTGTTTTTCAAGCTTTTTAGAGCTAATTGGTTTCTTACAAAAGTCGTACAAGAAGAAGTCTAACGCCGTTGAAGGCGGCATAAAACTATTGCTCCCTTCATTTGTGGAAAACATCAGGATGCACACCACAAATAGTTGGATGAACTTCGCCAAACACCCTATAAAGTGGTGTAGGCGCAAAAATTGTAAAAGAAAAATTGTAGCTGTATCAATTTTTCTTTTAAATATTACTTTCAAGAAAAAGAAATCGACTCTAGTAATCGATTTTCACAATTTCCTCTTGATACCAATTTCTTATCACTCAGGAAGTTTTGCAATGAGCGAAAAAGGTGGTAAAGGCAAGCTTGATGTCAGGTCCGGACTATGTGGTCGACACATTAAAACTTCCCAACCAAGATCCGAAGTTTTTGGCGAGTCACTACAAACGTGTGTGGTCTTGTGTTGTCCTGATGGAACACAACACCTCTTCTGTTGACCAATTCTTGCCGTGTCTGTTCAATCGCTAGCTTCAAACGGTCCAGTTGTTGACAGTAGAGATCTGAATTTAGTGTTTGGTCATGCGAAAGCAACTGATAATAAATAACTCCTTTCAAGTGTCACCATCGCTTCAATCAACTCGTTTAAACGCACGCACGTTTTGACAAATACAGTACTCACTTTGGAAGGAGATTTGTCATTTAGGTCCGAGGACAATATTATAAAACTATGACTCTAAAATATGTGTGTATTTGCACCAACCTGGATTTAGTTTATTTAATTAAGGAATATAATTATTATATTATATATTCTTGCCAGCTTAACACTTATATATACGATCTATGAGGTTGAATATGACTAAGTTTTTCAATGCCGCTCCAGTAAATTAGAAGTCGATATATTTGACATTATTTAGTTCACTTAAGGGGACCGGTGGTCTAGGAATTTAAATAAATCGATTTTTTGTTGTTTCGATATTTGGAAAGTATAGTATCTTAAGAACATACCGTGAAATTTTCATGCGGAAATTCCCAATATTTTAGCTTCTACAGCCCATTAACTAGGTAGAGAGCGGCACGCGCGCTCCTGTACCTCAAACTTTAAACTCATTTATCTCGAAACGACTTTTTTCGACCTGGTGTTGGTAAATTCCAATTTTAATTATTTCGTTTTTTTTATTAAAAAACTGAAAAAACCCCGATTTTTAGAGTGTCAAAATCAAAACCGCGCAATTTTGTCAAATTTTTTGTTTTTTATTCTAGTACGAGACATAGCTACAGTCATACTGATTAGTAATTTTTTTGGTTTTTGTACTTCAGATAAGTAAAAGTGCCAAAATGGACAACACCGTTCAGGTTCAATTTTTCGGGAGAGCCAACTTCAGCGCCATTTTTAAAATTATTAAAATTTAAAAAAAATTTTATTTTTTTATTTTTGTATGTAAAAGAAGTTAAATAAAAAGCGTAAAAGTTTTAAAAATCGTTTCTTCATTTTTTTATTGTAAAAAAACTCCTGAAAATACCCTAAATTGGATGCATTCATAGCATAATTGAATTTGTTTAATTGCAGATGAAACATGTCAAAATGGCGCGAGTTCCTAAAAGGTATATTCAGAGGTAATCTCCCCAAGATATCAGTACAATCAATTTCAATGCTAGCGCATTTAATACAAAGGAACACGACAAAAGTATTTCTCTGCTGTGTAGTGATGTTACATTCAAAAGCTGACATTGAGAAGAGTTTGAAGGCAGTGACTTTGAAAAATTCAACGACCGTATTGCATATTTTATATGTACCTTTTGAATATGCGCAATTCTTTTAATGTAAGTTGCTTGGAAGGGACAACAGATAAAAGCGGCACATTCTAAATGGACTCTACGAAATGCTATATACAACTTTTTGAGACTATAAGGATCTGACTAACAAAGCTAATACTTTGCAACCCAACAGCCTAGGTCTGATTCTAGAAAACATCGGACAGCTACAGAAAAAATACTCTCCAGTGCCCTCATTATCAAGACAGGTTAAGCACATTGGATCACCAGTGATTCCCATGGTAGCCATATGCTCACCCCAGGCATTGTTCCCACTGATTACACCCACTGAGGTCCTTCTAACTAAGTTTTAAGAGAAAGGTCGCTAATTTCTTGTTTTCTTTCGCAAAGTACTGGGCGACTCTTCAAGACTCCAATTCAGATCAATGCCTTCTATGAGTAGACCTTACGAAGTCGTCAATTCATAGTTGAATTGATACATAATTGACATCTAGAAAGGCCTCATGGCCTAGTGGTATGCCTGCAGAGCCTTCATTAGCCAGTTTGTAGGCCAATTTCACAATGTCAAGGTACCCAAATAAGACATACTTGGTGTGTTTTGCAACACTGTTCAGTTTTGTCTTACATTCACCGACTAATTTCGAAGAGCGAAATACCCTATGATCAAAAAGTATCGGGAATGTGATTTTGGCTGTTTTCTTCGATAGCCTAGGCGTAGTGCACCATGAGCACCTTCCATCGGGCCAGACAGTCAATAAAGAATATTATTTATCCGTTTTAAAGCGTTTGAAAGATGCTGTACGTCGCAAACGGCCGGGAGTGTGGGCAAACAATTCTTGGATTTTGCAAGATGATAACGCGCCATCGCACCGAGCTCAAATTATGCTAGATTATTTGACCAAATACCAAGTAAATACCATCGTGCAAGCACCGTATTCACCTGATATGGCCCCGTATGACTTCTTTTTGTTTCCTAAGTTAAAGTTACCACTTCGTGGTAGGAGATTTGAATCGATAGAGGAGATCAAAGAGAAAGCGACGAAGGAGCTGAAGATCATCCCATCGTCGGCCTACCAGGCCAGGAGTGCATGGAGGACTGGGTTAAACGTTGGCAGATGTGTGTTGCTTCAGACGGGTTATATTTTGAAGGAAATAGAATAATTTGCCTGAAATTTAACTCTGTTTTGTTTTATTTAAAAATTCCCGGTACTTTCTGATCATAGGGTATACCCCGTAGATTTTTAATTCCGCCTACAGTTTTTAGATTAGACCACAAAATTTGGTAGGTGTAATATATGGTGCTTGTTTTTCTTGAAAAAAACTACTTGAAAGCATTGAAATAAAAATGCGTTTTTTATCATCATCATCATTCAATCGTCTCCGTTGCGGAGCATAAGGCTAAAGTAAATTTTTTCCATTTTGTGCGATTCCCGGTCATATTCTTCACTTACTGCCAGGTAAGATCGCAATAAAACTGAATTTGCAACTTTCGATGTGGCGTAGTAAATTTTAAGATCATCAGCATACAGGAGAAATTTCGAAAAGCAAAAACATAAACTTTTATCATTAATAAAAAACTGAAAACATGAATTTAAATCATTATGAAATTCAAAAAAATAGTACTGGATGAATATTTTAAATACTATATAAGACTTGCGAATATGCGCATTTTCGTTGGAAATATTACAAAAATAGTTCATCTTGTCACACACGAAAATTCTAGCTATGTCGCTCTTATTTTCATGGCGCTCAACGTTTTAATGCAATGCGATTAGCACAGCAGACGTCTTTCATTTTCTGCTACTAAAGTCTAAGTCGCCGTGCGTGTCAATCTAACACTTTTTTCAAATTTCTCTTTAAAAATTTAAACGCGTAGCAAACTTTTCGCCCGAATAAAGTATAAATGAATAATAATAAGTTAATCGGAAAGAAAGTGAATATATATGTGAATCGCTCTTACAACAGCCTAACCTACTGAAGTAAGCTCTACACAAATGTGCGCTGAATGGTGAAATCCGTCCGTATAATACACAAATTAAAGAACGGGCGAGACTTTTTACTCCTTTGCTAGTGTAAAAAGCGACAATAAAAAATTTTAGAACACTACTACTAACCATCCCATTTTGTTATAACCAGGTTTAATTCGCTTTCGACTGAGTGGTCAATGCTGGTGCTGCAGATGTGTTCAACAAGTAAAATGAAATCGAATAAAACCGAACTCGGTTGGGGTTAAAAAACGGTGAGCAAAATAACACGATGTACGCGTCCCAGCTCATTGAAAACAGGCGGCTGTAAACTAAACCAGTTTGCGCATGTCGATAAACCAGATGCAGTTGAGCAGCTTAAAGAGTTTTTTTGTTTTCTTTTTTATAGCAACACAGAACGAGATTGCATATGCACAGGCTTTATGTAATTTATGAGAGGGTAAATCCTTTTGTTTAAAAGAGCGGGTTCGTTTCTTAAGTCGTTTGTTTTAGAACTTTTGGAAAGTAGCGTTGCAGTGTTTGAGTTTCTATAGGTTTTTGTGGCTTAGTCATACTTTTCTGCAATTTTCTATCAAAAATGCATTCTTTTTTATCAAAAATTCTCGTTACCGATTGATAAATAAATTTAATAAAACATGGAAAGCTGCCGCACTTAACAAGCCAAATACTATGCATTTAACACTTATTGCTGTTCAAATGCTATAGTAGTGCGAATTTGTGTCTTAAATATATTTATTATCATGCAGAACTCCTGCTTAAGTCCCGAAAATATTTTGTAGCCGGCGACTTCTCTGCGATTTGTATACTTATATACATACACTTAGATACCAAAACAATTACATATATGCCTGTATATTTTACCTGTTGTGACTCATGACGGAAATTGTTGTTTGGCAAATTTAGCTGTAGCTGATTGACCCCCGTGGGACCGACACCACTATCCATTTTATTTCTCAATCTCAATGGTTAGCACCAGTTTAGTTCTAGTTTAGAAACCAATTTGTTTAAAATTACAAACTATAATTTACATCATTTGCAAAATGCTGCATTTTGAAGGCACTATTTTTCACTTAAACACACTTTTGAACTGAGCTGGTCTTGAGCTTTGCTAATTTTTCTTTTGTCCAGGCTCGTTATACGAAAGCCACCATATTCATGTGTACAAGACTCCGTTTGAATGTTGGTAAAATATTTCTTTAAACGTGTGCGTGTGTATATGGCAAAACACAATATACGCAAATAACAGGTCCGCTGAATTTTCCTTTAAGTGGCAGCAGAGGTGTAAACAGGTATTTTCATATTTAGGTAGAGGACAAGAGCGACCAGTTTTGCATTATTTGTTAGGCTTACATCTGTGTATGTGTGTATGTAGGCATGTATATCCATTTGATTCACATTTTTCACTTAATCACTGTATAGAGGCACTTTTATTTTTAAAAGGTGAATTTGTCTGCAAACGCAAGTGTTTTAATTAAACTTAATTGTATTTTTGCTTTTACTATTCATAGGTGTATGCACATACATAAATACCACTTTTATATCTTTTATTAAATTCCTTATGAATTACTACTTTCTGTTGTATACACCCATACGCGTATGTGCAGTGCGCTGTATTCCGAAAAAAATGGCAAAGCACTTAAGAGACGTCGTTCACTTTATTCGTTTTCAATACTGGTACCAGTACCACCCTTGGTGCAACTACACAGACGCAATCGTATCTATGTTCATATGATTATTCCAATAAGCAGGCATAGCGAAGTCAAAAGCACGCAACTACTTAGAAAAAGTACAGATTCCAATGTTCCAAAACAGGTAGATACACTCTGACTATTCTGTTTATGTTTGCGCTCAAATCGTCCGCCAGTCTCAACCTCTCGCGACAAAATCCCGCATGCATTTAAACTGGATGCAATGAAGTGCTGGAGACAGACCTAGCGCAACTCAAACTCAATGTTGAAAAGAGAGTAGCGCAGACTCTTTCAACATTTTAAGCTACCTGCGACTCGAACTTCTCTCAGCAACATTACCCACGAAGTGGTCAGCGCACGCTGCTGTTAAGTGTTCGCAGCAGTTAGCTGAGATTTAGTTTGGCGACAAAACTACAAAACACTCATACATAGGTATGCAATTAAATAATTCCATATGTGCAGTGTATCGGCAGCTTACCCCTGAGCAGCCACATGCTAAGCTCGCAGTTAACATTTTTTGGCGGATAGAAATATGGTAAATAATAATAATAATGTAAAATAATAGTAATCAGTTGTTCGATTGTTGTTGTTGCACATTCAACAGAATTGAATGTGGCCATTGTACAAAATTATCATACAAGTAAGAACATTCTTCTTCTTCCTCTTTTTGTTGACAGGCATCTAAGTTGGTGATGGTGTGAGTGCTTGATAATTTTGTTTAACCCTTTCGGTACGGAAAGCCGCTAACGGAAATACAAATTATTTTATATGTTGCAATGGGTGAAATAAAAGTCTTTTGTCCCATCGAAATTGTATTCGGTTAAAAAGGGGCGGTGGGAGGGGCTGGAACATATATGTCCCCTCAGTATTTTTATGGACGCATTTGTCCCGTTTAGTATTTTATGATCCAATATCGTTTTAAATAAAAGTTGGTTTTATTATGAATTCAACATATATTTAGTTTCAGTAAAGTGAAAAGAAGAAAACAATGAGCAAATAATACAGTATAAAAAAATTGGTTTTTACTTATGGTAAGGAGCAAACAAGAATACTGATGGGACACATACGTCCCACCAGGATAAAAATGCCAGTAATTTTTTATATAACACAAAAACTTTTACTTACTTACCTCAATATAATAATAGAGCACTAGCACAATAAATAAATATATTTTCAGTAAACTTTGAAGAAACCACGAAAAATCGCAAAAAAACCTACCACTTGTAAAATTCGCGTCCACTTTTGCGTTTGTTTTTTGACTAATGAACAAGTGGTTACCTTTTAACTTCAAATAACGGAAGGAAATACCGTTAAGAATGGCATTAACTACGAAATGGGATAAATAAAGTCCATTAAATTCGCTTAATTTCCAGGCTAGGTATCTTCAAACATGTGCCGGGACATATAAGTCCCGTTCGGACCGAAAGGGTTAAGCGTAGTGGCGGGGTTGCTATGCCAAACCTGAATTTTTATGGTAGCATTATGCAGAGTATACACGCTCCAACCGTTGCATCGACACGTTGTACAATGAGTTGGATGGCTGTTTCAAATACTTAACGCGTTATCCAACTTTATTATTCTCATTTTCGTGGGTTGAACATTTCGCAAAATGCAGGAATCAAGTGAAAATTTGTTCAATAATAATAATTGATTATAATTTTTTATTTTATTTATTATCTATTATTTGTTATATTATTTTTTAATTTATTTATTGTTTAACTTTTTTTATTTATAATATTTTTGTTTTTTTAGAATTTTTTATTTTATTTATTTTTTTATTTTTTTGGAGTTATTTATTTAACTATTTGATTAGCTTTTTTTATTTTATTTATTTTTTTTTGTGTATACTTAAATTTTTTTTAAAGTTTTTTATTGTTTTTTTTTTGTGTAAATAAACAAAAGGCCAAATGTAAACAGTTGGTTGTACAATCTTCGTATACACGTTCCAACTCATTGTTTAATCGCTAAATCCGCCCAACAAAAATTAAAACATTTTAATTTTTATGTCAACATTGGACCAACATGGAAATTGGCTGTACAGCCATGCTAAAGAGTACATGATATAAAGTACATTATCCAACATCCCCATCTTGATACAACAGTCGGAGCGTTTGTACTTTGCCACAAAAGCAATAGAATATCGACCAAAAAACCAAATATAATGTTTTTGATTTGGAAAATTTACAATAACAAATATTTTTAATATATTTCTCAGCTATAATAAGGCTTTTTTATTGAGAAATATCTAAATTTGTAAAACATTTTTTAACTTTTTCATCGATTTTCTATGAAATTTAATCATTTTTTAAGTAACCACGTTACGTGAAAGAGCGTTTTGGAATCAGTTGATCACAGGTGTGGGCTTTTTTTGAGATCAGCTAAGAGTGTCTTTGCTTATGGATAGATTGCGTGATAGAAATCGATTTTTTGCGCTCTTAAGTCAGTAATAATTGCCGCTCGGAGTCGGCTTGAAACTGTAGGTACCTCCATTTGTGGAATAACATCAAGACGCACAGCGCAAATAGGAGGAGAAGCTCGGCCAAACAGCCAAAAAAGGGTGTAGGCGCCAATTATATATATGTATAAGTCAGTAATAATGTCATTAACAATTTTTTTTCGTTCTCAATTCCTTGTTTTACGTTAGATTTAAGAACTTGATTTTTAATTTTGTAATTTAATTCGTATTTATGTGCTATAATAAACTGAGTATTACAACCATATTTATAAAAAAAATAATAATAATAATAAAAAATAAAATAAATAAAAAATAAAAAATCGCATTGACAGTTTCGCTTGCTGCTCATTCTTCATTATTTTCCATAACTAATTAGAAGGTTTAGAACTGTGTTAGCCTAGACGTAGACATACTTTGGCATGACCCTTACCATAGCAGCAACACGTGTTTCTAGTTAGCCTAAACTCTCGACACTAAATTTGTGATTACTTTCAATGAAATTCGTTTTCTGCATTCCACTTATTTTCCGTCTCTGGTATTTTTGATATGACCTGGTAAACAAAATGTGATGGAAATCTGGCACTTTTGTGAGCTGTTTATACGTGGTTTGAAAAGCCCATGCAGAAATAAAAACTAGATACTTAATTATTTGGGAAGAATTTATTCTATTTTTTCGACATAGTCTCCCTTTAGGCTTATACACTTCGTCCAACGCCCTTATAGTGTTTTGATACTTTTGGAATAATAGGATTCGTCCAAGTCTGAAAAATAGCCATTCGTTTCTGCCATCACCTCCTCGTTCGAATAAAACCTTTTTCCCCACACAACCATTTCTTCAAATTGGAGAAAATAAAGTAGTCTGAGGAAGCCAAGTCTGAAGAATAAGGGGGATGTGAAGCGAGTGGGAACTCCATTTTCATTAATTTTGCTGTCATGGAATTTTGCTAGTGAATAAGGAAAATCACTCGACTTCCCCGATTCAAAGAATAGGCAAACACAAAGCACAGAGAAATATACCGATCTGGCTTAGACTTGGTATGAGTTCTTCCAAAAGATGCTACTAACTAAACATAACTTCGATATGCTCTCTTACCTTACACGTACTTTTCAAACGATCCTCTACTCCCATTTTTAATATTCCTTGTAAGTACTGTAATTTGTTTATGGATGATAGTAAGTGCTTTTAAGTTTCAAAGTTATTTAACTTCTATTTTCGAATTATCAAGAATAAATTAGGTATTTGTTTTCGACAATTTCTAGAGCACCGACCAAGTACTACTTGTAGATCAAAAGATAATACCATATTGTGTTTGGGTATATTGAAATATTTCCTCTTCCATTTATTTAATATCATATGGACGTAAAGAATCAAATTAAAATGGCACTTCATTTCCAACCAGTCGCCTATCGACATTCAATGGTGAATGTGTCAATGTGAGCTCTTAGCAGATGCAACTTATGTACGTTTATGCACTCGTCATAAGAAAGAAAGTTGGTGCTGTGTAATACGTGATTCACACACAAAATACGCTGTAAATAAAAAAATCAAAGGCGTTGAAGTTGTGCCAAAAAAATTGTATGCTCTATTACAACAGATTTTGGTATTTTCCAATACTTTCTTTGGTAAAACCTCAACGCAAAAGTATTGAACATGAATGTCAACACTTAAACTATGTTCGTACTGGCGCCTAATTGGGAATTAAAACATTTCAGCAATTTAAGCCCTAATTGTAATACAATTTATTATACAAAAATTCAAATTATGAATTGGCAATTAATGTTGTATGGGCTTAAATTTGTGTCAGAATATTTATGCAATACTGTGAAATCTGTTTTATCAATAAAGCAAAGTGTCTATTCAATGAGAAAATGAAACAGCATGAAAATGAAATTACAGAAAAACTAAATGTTAAAAAAAACAACGATGGCGAAAAAAATGGATGATAAGTAAATTTTAAAAAATTCTATGAAAAGGAAATGTTATTTATAGCAACAAAACTTATTTTAGTTTCATTTAGCAGCTTCTACAACGACCTTTGAGTAGCGTTTTGTTCAAATGTTGCAAAGAGCAATAGTTGCTGTCTTCTGAAACTTTGAAGAATCAGCAAATTATCCCACTTTTTTCTGAAAAAGTCGGACTGCAATCAAAACTCGATTGTGTTGACTGGGAAAGTTCAATATATTGTATTTCTTATAAATTAATAAAATTCATTCTACAGTTGAGTTTTTCTCCATTTTTCTCACAGCGAATTTCTTACAAATAAAATCAAAACACTTTCACTGACAAATACGAATTATGTAAACTAAATTGTGTGTGTAAGAGTTGCCTCAGCTAATTGGCCTGTCTGAACAGAGTCTTACTAAGGAAAATTATAATATTAACCCAATTTCACTACGGAAAAGAGAAAATATCAAGCGTAATAATAGGTACACCTGTGTTCATATTAGAAGCGCCGCGAATTACCACGTTTTAACTTTTTTTTTTTGGTTTTATAAAAAGGGTAGAATGCACTACTACAACAAAAACATATAACAAAATTCTCCAAACTTTTTACAGAATTTACAAAAATGTAATAAATTTCAAAAAATTTTCATCAAACTTTTCGATTCATTGGAATCTTTAGAAAACTTCAAGGTATCCCATTTTATACCCCATCCAATTTTAGTGCAATGAGCTTGAGGTCGCTTAAAAATTGCATTGATTTTTGATTTTTTTTTTGCATCCGAATTTATTAAGAATTTTCCTCCATATGAAGCAGATGTTCAGATATTCTTTTATATAGATAAAAATGGTAAGCACCAGCAAAAAAAGTTGTGAAAAATCAGCGACAATTTTTAGTTCTTGAAAGCACTTTGCTATCCTAATATTGAGTAGGCTATAAAACTGCGGCGGCCATAGTCGAATGGATTGGCTATCATTTGAAATTCGGAGAGAACATAGGTTCGAATCTCCGAGAAACACTATAATGAAGAAAAAGTTTTTTCTAATAGCGGTCGTCCCTCGGCAGGCAATCGCAAACCTACGGTGTATTTTTGCCATGAAAAGGCTCCTCATAAAAAAGCATCTGCCGTTCGAAGTCTGCTTAAAACTGTAGGTCTCTCCATTTGTGAAACAACATCAAGACAGACGCCACAAATAGGAGGAGGAGCACGGCCAAACATCGAACAGAACTGTATGCGCCAATTATTTATTTTATTTATTTATTTATAAAACTGCATACCCAGAACTTTTCTAAAACTTCTTAATAAAATGTCGGAAATTTTGATAGCAACAGCGAAAATAAAAATTTTGAAAAATCAGCGAGAATTTCGAGCCAACTGAAACTTGCACTTTGTGAGAGACTACATGCCCAGCATTTTCTAAAAATTCCCAATAAAAAGTTCGAAATTTTGATATATATATTTTTAAAAATTTGTTAATTTTTCTTGAATTTTGTACCATGTTTGGGGCTTTTGTTGTAGAACGCGAGGAAATGCTACACTTCGCACAAAATTCGTAACAATTGGAAAAATGAAAAGGCATTTATCGCTTAATGCCAGAAAAACGCTTCCAAATTGTGGAAATTTACTTTGAAAAAAAACAAAAATTATAAATCTACTCGCAAAGTTCATAGAACACTGGCAGCATCATCGGTCCTTATTACTTTCGAAATGAGGAAGGGGCTGCCATTTCGCTGAATGGTCATTAATACGAAGAGAGCCATCTGCCTTAACCCTTACTCTGTGGAGCACTTACAGGCCACTTTGCTTGCAATAAACATTTCAATAGAATAGGACTATCTAGCACTAGTTTATGCAACTTCTGCTGTGATGAAGAGGAGTACATTGAACACCTAATCACCAATTGTACAGCATTACGTCACAAGAGACACAGAAATGCTTGGCTCGAACCTACTAAAGGATGAAGACTTGCAAAAGCTCCCTTCAAAGGAGCTGGTTCGATACCTCGCAATACTAAATAACTTAATAGAATATATCAAACTGGTCACAGTGCATAAAGGCCTTAGCCTAAGCCGTACAACCATTACACCATTACTTTTACGATATCGAGACATGCTGACTGAATTTTCCTTCCCAAAAATTAATCAGCTAAACATCAAAAACATTTGGTGCCAACAAGACGGCGCAACTTGCCATATAGCGCGTCTAACAATCGATTTATTACCATATTAAGCCAACGTTGACGCCACACGACCAGATCTATTGAAAAAAGTAGTCAAATATTGGACTGATCGAATGGAACAAATAACTCAAAAAATTAGTGCCATTAGTGCCGGATTAAAATTAAAAAAAAATTCCAACAATATTTCTGTTTCGTTTTATCATTTTAAGGTGGCACAAAATGAATCATCCATTTTTTTTTTTTTTTAATTATTTCAAATTCTATTCCTCTATTGCAATTCTACATCTAGAATATAACCCACATTGTTCGAACGCCAGCTTACCTTTTTCCTACGTCGATTAGAAGCAGTTGAGTGTGGCGATCCCTTACCACTACCGTCTGGTTTTCCGAACGTTTGCAAAATACCGCCAAGATTTTGTATGTAACTTTGATCCTTAATTTCCGCATTCCCAACACTTCCAGTCGCATCGACCACTTTTCGGCCCAGGCTATTGCTACGCGAGCGACAACCCTCTCCGTCTATGCGATGTTTTTGCTTTGAATACACTTCGTTAGCCAAATTTATTTCTGCAGCCGCCTTCCGAATATTGCGCCGATTCAAAGACGCATTGTTGTTCCTCTCCACAATTTCTGCAGCCGTATTATTGCTAGCCAAGTATTCACCGGAAATGTGCACTTTGGGTACTGACACCAACTGTAGACCAGCGGCACCAGTTTCCTCCGGAAACTCATGCAATTCATACGGATAACGGGGATCTATTGGCTGCCCTGCCTGCCGCGGATACATGTAAGCATCGCGTAAAAACATTTTCGTGGTAGTGTAAATACGATCGTTAATTTGATAGAGGCCATTTGCACCCGGACCTTCGCCACCACCTGTGATGCCGTTACGTATGAAGGCTGTAGGCGTGTAGCCAGCGCGTATGTAGCGCGCCTGGGTATTGATTGTGTTAGCACCACTACCATTGCCGCAGTTACGACGGACGGCTGTTGATTGCGGTGGCAACACAGTTCTGCGCTGCTTCGCCTTAAAACTATGTCGCCGCGAATTATACTTCAAAAGTTTCATTATACCGTTTGAGTGGACCGCAGATCGTTTACGTTTATCAGTATTGTGGCGGCCTAAATGTAGGCAATACTTTTAGACAAAACTTGAGCGTTCTTGTACAGTGCGTACGCTCTGACGTATAGTACATTTTAATAGTTATATGAAGCACTTCAAATATACTCGTACACTCGTTTTATTAACCGCATTTTCCTATGTAGCACTTTCACCCGTGAATCTTGGGAAATGAATGACAGAAAATTATTTTCACATTAGCGTACTGCTATTGTGGCCTTTTTCTTTCACACCCAACAAACGCACAAAAGCAAAGTAATAAGCCAATTAGTTTATTTGATCGCTTTTCTTTACTGCCATGAACCGTGGCTGCCCCATACGACGCTCATCATTTGTTTGTCACTTGCGCGTTTTTGTTTTTCCTGAGTGTTTATTCATTTTCTTAGCCATACAAATGCATGCAGTTGTGTTTTGCACATTTGAGTGGGTGCCATTCTAAGCTGTCACTAAAATGACACACTTCGAAAAACGCCCTTCATCGACGCTTTCAAACAGTCAATAATGAGCTAATCATTTTCTTGTTTTTTTTTTTTTTAGATTTCCGTTGCTTTTCTACTAGATTTAGTCTTCCGATTACATCCTAAATCTTCTATTGACCTGAATACCACGAATCGCACCAATGTTCGGTTTTATATGCACGGAAATCGTGTGGAGTGGGTAACAATAACAATTTAATAAGGATGCACAGCACAAAATAACCGTTTGCTTATTTGGTTACTTATTTACACTTCTGCACATTTCATCCTTAAGCTTTTACATTCGTTTCTGACGCGTTTCTGTTTACCGATTTCCAGCCCACTTGTTTTAACTGCGACCGCTCATTTGAAACTGAAAACAATTTTCATATCAGAAAAGGTTCGACTGTTTGAAGGGAGAAAACAAAGCAGAAAATAGACGTTGAATAGAAATGTTGCAGCACTTTCCAGCGGCTTTGATAAGTTTTCCAAAATCATTTAGATTCCGGGGCGTATACAAAGATAAGCGCTTTTTTATGCGCATACACACATACATACTTGTACATTCATGTGTTTATGCATGAATCTGTGTGTAAAAAGAAATACGCTGACTAATTACGGAAAATTGGTGTAGTCTGGCTTGCCATTTATTTTATAACTGTATGAAAAACTAGTACGTTCAGCGAAAAATTGTATTTAATACGTATTGGTTAGGTTAGGTTGAAGCGGTTGTCCTGTGGGACACACTCAGGCTCGTAGCAAATTGTGATACCGCGTGGGGAACTTGGCTCTCCTAAAACCAGTGTGTGAAAATATAAAAAAAAATAATTGGCGTGGTATTTGGCCCCACTTCTGCTAGGTATTTGGCCCAGCTCCTCTGCCTGCCGAGGGGCGATCGCTATTAAAACCAGTGTGTGCTTTTCAAAAACTTTAGAATATTCCTGATTTATGCAGAACTGGGATCTTACAAGTCATTAAAAAATTGTCTACCTGGAATAGCAAGACTACGTCTGGATAGAGCAGGACAATGGCACAGAAGATGCAAGATCGTATCTTCCTCATCTAGACAGCTTCTGCAGAAGTCATGTTTTTTCACATCCATCCTCTGGGCATGCGCACCTATTAGGCACCTCGTTATAACTGAGATCAGTGCGCTAAAACTGCGCTTATTTTGGCTTAGCAGAGATTCTGCACGTTTAAGATTGAGAGTCGACCATAACTGGCGGGCGATTCTGCTGATAGTTTCATTACGCCAACTTTCATTCGTTGCTCTTACGATTTCCTTAAAGATAAGTAGGGATTGTAAGAGTATTCATATGCCATTGTCTGTGCACTCATCGGTCAATTTGGTTGCCGACTGCTTTTGTAAGGGATTTCAACGCTGCCTGGCTATTAGTGCAAATGTAAATATCATCTCCGGGTATCGCATCACACTGTACCAGTGTCGTGGCTTTGATTATTGCTATCAGTTAAGCCTGAAATACACTACAGCAATCGGAAAATTGTTTAATGTTATGACCGCATGCTGCAATTAACTACTCCAGTCGCGATCTAAAACGCCTACACGCCAACTTTATTTTGCCCTTTGAAAGTGTGTGTCCGCAAATCAAACGAGCAGTGGTAGGGAATGTTGATGTGGAGCCAGGCCTAAGTCTTCCTCCCCAAGTGAGCCGGTGAGGAGTTTTGATGAAACACATATTATCTTCCAAGATCTTTGGTAATGTTTATAGCTTTAATGGGTGTGAAACAATTTCTGTATGGCAGTTTTTTGGTACAACTCACGACTCATCGTGACTCTAGCATCTACTACCGCACTCTACTCTCCTATATATTTTTCGGATTTCCGCCCCTGTATAGGCTTGTATGATGATATATCATAAATTCCACTTATTTTTGCTTCCATATGATGAAGGTTTTTAATTTTCTAAACTTTGCTTTAGATTCTCTCCGTATTTTCTTCTACATTCAAAAGGTGATCAAGTTGGAGGTACTTTTTCCAATAGGATTTTTTTGACAAATCACGCTTGACTACTGTGAAACGAAATACATAATTTTTTTCAGTATTCTTTAATATTTCATCAGGGAAAAAGTGTTCATCCCACGCTCAGGCCAACTTATGGTGTACATGGATGCGGCCTATTTTGGGCTTAATGACTACGTCAATAGGCAAAATTACCATATTTGTGCTGAAGAGCAACCCGAAGCCATTCAAAAACAGCCAAAACAATCGTTTGGTGCGGCCTATGGGCTGAAGGAATCATAGGCCCATATTTCTTCAAAGGCTAGGCTGGTGCCAATGTAACAGTGAATGGCGAACACTATCGCGCCCTGATACACGACTTTTTGCCGTCGGAAATTGAACCCCGTGATCTTCACAATATTTGGTTCTAGCAAAACGGCCCTACTTCCCATACAACCCGTGAAGCAATGGATTTACTGCGTTGTCGTTTCTGTTACCGATTTATCTCTCGTCTCAGACCAGATCCTGTGATATTACACCTTTGGACTGTTAATTGTAGGATATGTAAAATCTATATGCTTTGTGAATAAACCAGCTTTGATTGAGACATTGGAAGTGAACATTACTAAAGTTATTCACGAGATACCAACCGGAGTTCTCCAGCGAGTCATTCAAAATTGGTGTTTACGGATGGCCGAATTTCGGCGCAGTTGCGGTCAATATTTGAAAGGGGTTATCTTTAAAAAATAAATGTAATGAATGGACTTTCAACTTGAATGATGTTTTATGGCACTTTCGACCCCGATACCTATAAATTGATCACCCTTTAGTATATTACTTACATTGCAAAGCAGGTAAGTAAAAATTAAACTAGAATTGAAAAATCTGTGCGTCTTTCTAATAATTTCAGTGGCTTCCAGACGGAATTATTGGCAATAGAGGATACTTTGGGCTTCTTTTAGGCTACTAATCGCAGACTTCTGTTTTAAGGGCAATATCGCTATTCTTTAATTCGGCCACAACATTCTCTAAACTAGTGGAAGAAAGAAGGAAACACCTCGAGCAAATACCATAATGTTACTTTAATCTAGGTCCACGACATCGTAACATTAAATGAAATGGAAAAGCAGGCGAACTGGCAATAGGGGAATCTGCCATGAGTAACAATCTTGCAGAATTAGTATTCACAGTAGTCAAGAATGCAATCTCCTCAAAATACCTACGAAGCGCGGATTGTAGATGCATGCAAAGTCAGCAGAACGTTATGGGCTACCTTTAGTATGACCACAAACAAACTTCAATATTGATAAATATGAAATGCAGGGATGCCTGTAGACTCACGGCAGTGATAATTGGCCCTTGGCCCATAGGTGAGCAAGCAGCCAAAATGGGTACCCCTTGCAATTTATGCTGTCATAGTTGTAATCAACCGAAGAAAAAGGAAACTATCCTCCACTTCCTCTGTGAATGCCCTGCCCTGTGGAAGGCGAGGTAGTTAACCCTTGGTAAACCACTTTTTGAGAACCTCGAATAGCTGGCTGGTACAAACATAACCAACCTTATAAAGTTTCTCAATCGCTCAGGGAATATGACAACAAAATGTTGAGGATGCGCTAATTAGATTCTTGGTGAATCACCTCTTAAATCAACCAAGCAACCACGCAGGCGCACGGTAATTTTCATTTATTCGCTAGTTGGGTTAGTTCAAAATGAAGAAACCAAATTCATCCTTTGTGACAAAACAAAATTGGCGTGTATACATCTGCGTGCGTTTTGATGGTGTTCTACAAATGCCGAATCGTAATGGCAAATGGTTTTCATAAGGAGCTTTTTGGATATTTTGTATTTGCATAGCAAAGAAATGAGAGCCAAGATGCCTTAATCTTAGCATCGTGAGAGCAGGGCAGATGACTCAAGAAGGACTCGAAATAATACCGAGACTCACAGCAGTGTAGCGGACAGTATTCGGTTACAGCACTTACGACACTCTAAAGCTGAGATTTTGTTAATCGTATTGAGACTCAAAATGTTATGGGGATTCCATTATGAAACTTACAGCCATTACTGAGCATAATCTTAGCTATAAAAAAATTAATAAAAAAACTCTAATAAAAACAAAAAAAAATATTTTTTTCTCAAAACGATTTTTTTTTTATATTTTTTTTTTTTTACACAACGGTAAAAAAATTTAAAAAAATCTGAAAAGAAATGCAAATCCATACCAAAAGGTTCAAGATTGAGTAAATCTCAAAATCATAAAATTTTTTTTCAATCAGTTTTAAACTTTATCAGGCTGCAAGGCATATCTTTTTAAGGTGATAGCAGTAGTAAAAAACTAAAATGATTATTTACTAAAACTAAATGATTATTTACAAGGCAAATTAATTGAATAATGTACCAATAACAAAGAAATGTAAATAAAGTCTTTCGAGTGTCTCGTTTAAATTGTTCGAAGTAAATTCGTATTATTATTAATAAAACTTTCCTAGATTTATTACTTACTCCTGGACGATGAGCAAGAAATAAAGATTATAATATCTGAAGACCTGACGGGATCTGCCCATATCTTCTTTCTTTCTTTTTCTGTAAATCAAACACATTTGACCATTTTTTTACTTATATTAAACTTCCTTTTCGTTTTTTTTTTTGTTGTTTGTTTGTTCATTAATTGTTTTGCCAATACTTTGCTTTGGCAATCAATCGTACAAAATACTGTTGTTGGTCTAGTGCCACCACCTGTAATGAATGCGCCTTATCAGGCTGTTAAATTTGAAAGTTGTAAATTTGAATACGAAAGCGGCATCAAACCCTAATAAACCGATTTTTAGCTGAATTGACGACAATGCCCAAAATACTTGGATCACTGGACATGGAATCGCTATCTATATACACATATATACAGACACATACATTCATTAGAATGCATATAAGTAAGTAGGCTTATTATCTATAGATATAAAAACATACATACATTTGGAAATGCATACATATGCACATTTACACTATGCGTTGTACTTACAAAGAATTCATCCTCAATGACGGGATCAGCAAGCATCTCTATGGCTTCAGTCATTGAACGGCACGTTCTATTCGTATTCTTCTTCTTCTTCAGCTTCCGGCCCAGCGTGGCAGCATCACTAAACCGATGAAGCAGTTTCTCACGCTTACGCACAGCCGTTGGACTTGACGCGGAGTTGGCATGGCAAAGTAGCAACGAGTAATTGTTGTTGTTACCGACCATAGAATTACTAGCTGAACTCTTGTAAGCATTTACATAAAAGTTCGGCAACTGATATTGGGCGGGCGCTGTTAATGGACTGTTCGAGTCCATTTTCTGAATTAGATTATAATCGGACTGAGGGTATTTGCTCGGCATGGGTGAGACGGTGCCAGTGTTTTTAGCCACAGGAAGTTGCTTTGGCTTTGGTGGAGGTGGCGGAGGAGGGTCTTTCATCAATGAAATGCGACGGGGAGCAGCACGCGGTAAAGAGCTGGTGTTGGTATCTACATCACTATAGCCGATTTCTCGTCGGTTACGATCGTTTTGTTTTTCTCTGCAAGTAAAAGCGTAGGAAAAATTAAGAATTTTCACAACTAATCGTGGATTAAGAACCGGACATATGTGCATACATATATAAATTTATAAATATAGCTTTAAAAAAAAATTAAAATATAGTTGCAAAAATTATTAGTTGTGAGAGAAACAAAGTAGATACCCTAATTGTGGTGACGACGACAACGTTTCGGAAAGTCGCTGAGACGGTGTGAAGATTTTCCTATGATACTTAAGCTTTAATTTTTGGTTCCACAAAGCATTATTAACTGAAGTTGTTTCAGAATTCGAGTCTAGCGGACTTAGCGATCGCATCCTGTTGTACGGAGTTTCATTCGAGTTGCCGTTAACATCAACGCCGGTATACTTCGGCACAATGTAGCATATGAAATTGTGTGCTTCATAATCAACGTGTGACATTTCTCTTATTTTATTGATGCTCTAAAAAATTAATGCATTTAAATAAAACCCATAACTATTTAAAATAATTTATTAATTAATTATTTAATTATTTTTCTTGAACTAACTTAGTCAATTGGACATAACCCGATGCAGCAAATACAAATTTATGGATCTAAGTAATTTAACATTTATTTAATTTAATTTAAAAAAACACAGTAATTAATAATGCGAATCACTTCAGATTTTTTTAGATCTTTGTTTAGGTAAATCTATTTGGTTTCTATTTTCGACGAATTGACTCCAACCGGAAAAACGTTAATTCTTTTAGCTCTCTAGAAAAATAATACTACTCTTTGTTGGCAGATCGAATAGAGCTGATTAGACGCTCGAGAAGCTCATACCTATTTTCGACAATCGGTTCTTCACCATCATCGCCGTTCGTAACATTGGTTTGGGGAAAAAGAAATCATTATTTTTGCGTAAATGGTTTAAAACTGTTTTATGGTCGACAACGATACAACTACAAACATCGCTTATTTCTGTGATTTTATCGACTTTACCGACATTTTCTTTAATAGCAAAAATGCCTGAACAGAATCGACGAAACAAAAATTGTTCGGAATTAGCTGTTACAGTATACGCACCATAAGCACCATTCACAATTTCCGCTGATTGTAGCCTGACTTGCATTTTCTCCTTTATCAAAGAAAAACTGTACCGAATTTTCTCTTTGTTGTCTTCCATTGTTAGCACCTTGTAACTCACAACTGAATCGAACAAACAAAAAATAGCAAACGCATTTTTAGTCTGAAACGTCACCTTGACAGCGAGCATAAACTTTAAATTGTTTGATCAATACGTTACGAGATATCGATCACTACATCCATTTACCCTGAAAATAATTTATTTCTTTTTCCTCAAACTAATATTTGAAGTTTCACGTATGTACTATTTTCTAAAGCACATACATACATATATTTCCTGTAGAGCTTCTCAAAAGTAGCTTCATGAAAAGTAGCTCCCTATTAATACCAAAATAATGTCTTGGTTGAGGAACATGTGAATGCACTTCCGGACGTGGGCTCAGAAAGCGAGTGCAGAGAGCATCTAAAACAGCGAACGTACGACTGATTTAATAAAACTCACGAGCGACAGTAATAATAATAACAATTGGCGCTTGCACCCTTTATTGCGTGGTTGGTCGAGCTCCTTCTCCTATTTATGGTGTGCGCCTTGATGTTGTTGCACAAATGGAGAGACCTACAGTGTTAAGCCGACTCCGAACGGCAAATGGTTTTTATGGGGAGGTTTGCCATTGCCTGCCGAGTGGCGACCGCTATTAGAAAAATATTTTTCTATCAATTTGTTCTTTCAAATCACGGAGATTCGAACCCATACGCTCCCGAATGGTAATCACGCACCAACCCATTCGACTAGGGCGACGATTGCACGATAATGGCGTCGGGCAATGACATCGATGGCCTGTGTTCCAAAGTGAACAACTACCTCACCGACCTTTCTCGCTTTTTCACTGCGAGGAATCTCCAACTTTCCCCCACCAAGTCCACGGCGACCCTTTTCACCACCTGGACAAAGGAGGTCAAGCTGTCCCTTAAGGTAAAAGTCGACGACACACCAATTCCGACTGTGAATAACCCCAAAATTTTGGGTGTAACCTTTGACAGCTTGCTCTCCTTCTCTGCGCATACAACCGCAATTGCCACTAAAGTCCAAAATCGCAACAAGGTCCTCAAATCGCTGGCCGGCAGCACTTGGGGCAAAGACAAAGAACTGTTGCTTTCGACATTTAAGGCAATTGGCCGGCCGGTTCTCAACTATGCTGCGCCTGTCTGGTCGCCTGGAACTAGTGATTCGCAGTGGACCAAGCTACAGACCTGTCAAAATACCGCCATTCGGACAGCGACCGGGTGCCTCCTGATGTCACCTATCCAACACCTTCATAACGAGGCGCAAATGCTCCCAGTTGCGGAGCACAACAAATTGTTCAGCAAACAGTTCCTGCTCGGATGTTACCGTAGGTCTCATCCCTGCAGACACCTGCTTGAGCCCGAGCCGCCTCCCAGGCACGTCAGGAGACACCTCCTTGACTACGCTGGCGATATCCAGAACAAGACTGACCGTAACCTACTGGACCGGACAGTATTTAGATAGTCTATAAACGACATTCACCGGGAGACCGTTACCACCTTCTTGAACTCCCGTCCTGTGAATGCCGTAATCGGAGTCCAACCACCACCTATCGCAGATGAAGAGCTCCAGCTTCCCCGTGAGACCCGTGTAACACTGGCGCAACTACGTTCTGGAAACTGTAGCAGGTTAAACTCCTACATATCCAGAATCGACCCCGACATACCAAACACATGTCCGGCATGCGAAGGTACCCCGCACGACACTAACCACCTCTTCACATGCCCCCTCAAACCGACTCATCTAACCCCCCTCTCCCTTTGGACCCAACCTGTCGAAACAGCATGTTTCCTGGGCCTACCCCTAGATGAGCCAGACGAAGACGAACGATGATATGCCTACACTGACAGGGCTACCTATGCTGTTAACAACAACAACAACTAGGGCGACCGCTTTGAGGCATTGCGAGATGTCGTGATGTTGAAAATATCTATGAAATTATCCCGAATATGGTTAAAGGTATAGAAAATGCACGTAAATGAAGCTACAAAACAATTCGATTGCTAGAATCTGCATTTTCTAAATTTTTGTATTAAACATCCTAAATCGCATATTGCCTCTTTAGAAAATAGAGATAGTAAAACTAATAGCCTAGACAGGCGGAATTAAGTGCAAGTAATGTAGATTGACAACTAAACTTAATTCTCATTTAAGCGGATTAGGGGAATTTTCGAGGGCAACATTCCCGAAAAATTACAGTTAATATCTACTGTGAATGAACAATAATCAGACTTTTCAAAAGAAGAACAAGAAAAACTGGATGCAATGTTTGCACTAACACGGTAGTATTAGGGCAGCTAACACCCATATTTGTTGCCTGCAATCCATCTTTTACTGATAAAACTATCCAATAAACAAATCAGCTGTTCACTGACGTAACAACCGTTTGTCACACTACAAATTTTATCAGAATTAACTGCGCTGGTAAACCAGATTAACGTCGCCGCCTGTTTAGGCTATAAGATGCATCAGAAATATAAAACATAATTCGAGATAAGTATTATATTGTACTATGTACGTAGACTAGACATACATACATACATACATATGTAGTATGTACACATGTAGAATATTTTTCTGATCACGCATGTGTGTGTGCACTTCCATTCATACATTCGTAAATTAAACCAAAAATTTGTGAATTTGCACTAAAAATAATACACCCTAAAGGAGGCTAGGCTAAGTAACTTTTGTAATTCATTTCATTGTCTAGACTATTAATAGATATAAAATGTATTTGTTTTTCGTTTCCAATGGGATTTATTTTATCGCTAGATCGGAAGCGACTTTGCATGCCGGTACGCGAGCATCCGATTAACTGCACGGCGCGAATCACGGAGTTTCTTCTCCCGGATTTTTATCAATACAATCAGAACAAATAACTGCAGGTATAATTTGAACTATTTTTACTACGAGTATAAATATATTCGCTTGCTTGTAGATTAAACATAATGCAGTTTTAACACAAAGAGATTAAAACATCCCGTATGTTTGTCTACTTATTCGAGCAATTGCTCCGACCGCCAGCTGCTCACAAACTAAAGAAGTTTTGAAAGAGCCACACGCTACATCCAAAATAAAAATATGTATATGTGCAGATGGATGTAAAGATGTGCACATGAATTATTCACATACGCACAAAGGCACATATTTACGTACACACATGTATATATGTATATATATACAATATATTTTTCATTTGCATTTGGAAACATCGGCACCACTGAAAGACGTGAGAGAAAGTAGACAGAGAGAGAGTCGGACATCACCACCCCGAATCATAAAATCAGTAATGTAGAGAGAATGGATATTAAATTAAATAATATGCATGTATGTATGTAGAAAATCAACTCCATACTACATAGTTACGTCAAAATGTTTAAATTTAAGTTATTAATTACTAGCAAATACACGGCGTGCGCTGCTCTACCGCTAAGGCAAAATGCATTTATACGAAATAGCAGTGAGTAACACAGTAGCAAATCAACAGATATCGGGATCGTATAGTAGCTGTATTCTTTTGCGTCCGACCTGCAAAAGAATGTTATGTAATTTAGTGAATTACCTGGACAACAAAATAACCTAATCGAGTTGATATAACCGATCCACTTTGTGTTCAAAGCGCTTAACTATAAGCGACCTCTTTAATAGTGTTCCAAAGGAATAAGGGTAGATTCACACTATGGTGCCGATCACGGTTCGTTCTCGGTCTAGTCTCGGTTCGGTAAAATCTTTCGACATCTACATTTGTGTTCTTACATCGGTCCAGTCGCGATTCATCGTTCGTTGAAAATGAAAATGAAATTGAAAATTTTTTCAATTCTCCAATAGGTTGCTATTGTCGAAAGACTGAACCGAGAACGCAACGTTATTCACACTATCAGTACAAGTCGCGGCAAGTTCGATCACGCTCCAGCAAAATATTCTTCGAACTTGATCGATGCTGGAGTGTGACTGTACCGAAACTTGAACAGCACGGATAGTGTGAATACAGTCATTGTTTTTCGTTTGGGAATATTTTACCGGACCGAGACTGGACCGAGAGCGGACCGTGATCGGCATCATAGTGTGAATCCGGCCTAACAGATCAAGTCAAAATGGCTGCACTTGGATTACGAATGACAACCGGCGAATTCAAAATACTTAGTTACGCAGACGACGCAGTTCTTATTGCTGAGAATGAAGGCGACCTACAGGAACTTAGCTTCAAATTTGAGCAAGTTGCGGTTGAAATGACAACACTGAGCGTAATAGCGTGATACACCAAAAGGCAAACGAAGAAATAAGAAACATTTGCAACATAGCGGAAATAACAAGATGAGTCCGAACTCAAAGAAAGGCAAGTCCAAAGAATGCCAAATGGACGCCTGGCGAAGATAGCATTTGATGGTAAAGTTAATCCACGCAGACCACCCGGAAAGCCGCCAAAACGCTTGCATGAGTGCTGGATGTCGGGATCTGCGGATTCGCAAAACTAAACATGCCATATAACAAAATATATATTTATAAATGCATATATTGGTTTGGGGAATTTTTTTTTTACTTTACAACAATTTGTTTGCTGTTTGGCAAAGGGTAAGTATTCATTCGATAGAACTCTTTCATAGAAAATGAACTGATAAACAAATATCTACCAAAGGCAAGGGAAATATCATTACCTCTCACAGAAAAACATTTATCACCAATATATTTAAAAATACTAAAAAATAATAATATGTTACATAAAAATAGTAAAGCAATATATTATCATAGGCGATACAATACTTAAAACTTCAACGATGAAAATTTAGTTTATAACATTGATCAATTTATAGCCAAATAAATTATAGAAGTTTAATATACGTTATCTCCTTTTTAAGCCCTTTTTGGGAGAATATAAATAAGTTTTAAAATTATGCCAAAGACATTCCAAATAATAATGATAACCTATTGTATAATCAAAAGAAAAATAAGTTTTAAACTCCTAGATAAATACGAATGTATGTTAGGATAATGCTAAGTAATCTAATTTTATCATAACTTTGTAAACTCCTATGTTAAAATGATTTTGGGCAATAAATGAAATGAACTCTTTCTACTCTACAAAACTAATATATGTTAATTGTATTTTTGAGTTATTTAATTTTTTATTAGTTTTTCGGCTTAGAAATGGAATACCCAAATCAACATTTTCGACACCTGCTCTTCTTTGCTTTTCATCGAGGTCAAAAAGCTGCCGAAGTAGCCCGGAACATTGGGGACGTGTATGGAGAAGGTGTTATAGGCGAGTCTACAGCACGGAAATGGTTTACAAAATTCCAAATCGGCGACTTTGACGTCGATGACTCATTCCGCAGCGGAAGGCCTTCTGAATTTGATTTCTTCATCCAAAGAAGACAATGAAAAGTGTTTGGTGGGACTGGAAAGGCAGAGTGCACTGGGACTATTCGACTGAAACGACCTGATCGACAAGGTAAAATCATTTCCAAGAGCTCGAATGGGAGGTTCTTCAACATCCGCCGTATTCTCCGTGCAAAAACCGATTAGCATATTTTCCGCTCCCTGTCAAACCATATGAAGGGCGTTCGATGACAAAGAGGTCCTTAAAAACTGTCTCAACAACTTCTTTGACTCCAGATAATGATAATGCTTTGAGAGCATTCGGGAGAATTACTCTTCGTAAAATTTGTGTGATTGGTTTGTTTACACTTTTTTGTCTAAAATTCAAGTATGAGAGAGTTTAACTGGATTGCCACTTCTACACTATTGAATGTGTGAATATTACAATATTCTATCAAGCAAAACGTGTTGAAAAGTTTTGAATTTCAACATTTTTCTAAGTAAAGTTGCCACCTCGCTAAAAAATTAAAACTTTTATTATTAAAATGCCAGTGATGTGCCAATTGAAAATTACATATGCAAAGGGAAATAAAAGCAAAAAATCATGAAATTGAATGGATCACGTGGATTTCTGGAGAAGCTAGTCGGCAATATAAAAATAAAATATAAAATAAATTATAAAAAAAAAATTGCTACATTGACACGCACGTTTGTAGCGTTCAACGGTGCACCAGTAGGAGAACCACATTCATACATACAAACTTGTGTTGCTTGAACTTTGCGGATTCTCTTTTGCATTTGCCCGTCGGGTTCACACACGGCAACTCCATTGTTTGCAATTGCTGTAGTTTTTAGCCCACAGCCAACAAAAACATTGAAAAGAACGAGAACACAAAGTGTTTCTTATCTCGTCTCCCCTTTTTCCACAAGTTGCAAGTTAATGCAACAAAAGTTTCTCTGTATGATTGCGGTCTACACGGATTTTCAAAACAGTTGTGGCAAATGGGAAATATAGGTTCGAGCTTTTTAGACATGGGTTTATTTCGACTGCAGCCGTAGTTCGTAAAATTACAGGCACTGTTTGTCGGAAGTGTTACGTCAGCAACGATTGCATCCTTTGTCCAAGTTTAGTAGTTTGCCCAAGTTTAGTAGGGGAGGGTGAACCTTCATGCATAGAAAAACCGAATTGTGTGGGATAACCATAGATTTCATTAGCATATGAGCTCAATGAAATTCCATCTGTCAGCTCGGAAATTGTTTACTTCTTCTAGGTTAAGATTTTTGTCTTCGAAAGATTACTGATAAATTCCGACCACTCGGAGTCGGTATGCACATTACCATTTCCCATTTGCCACAACTGCTTTGAAAATCCTTCTACACCGCATTTATACAGGGCAAATTTTGTTGCATCAACAATATATTAACAGTTAGATCACCATTTTTTATGATTTGTAACATAAATGCACCACGGCTTTGCAATGGAACTCACAGTTGCTCAGCGGACATGGCTGTTTTCAGGAATACCTGCACCGTTTTAAGCTGGCAGACAGCCCTTTCTGTCCAAACTGCCCGGACAGTCTCTGACGAACCGACACCAAGCGTGAAACACCAAGAGTGAAACACTCAATACAGTATCATACAGAAGACAAGACGGTAGTGAATTAAGATAACACTACTGCAAGCTTTCCGATGCCTCCTTTACTTTGGACCACCTATAAACCTAGTGGGAGTAGTTGAGACTATCGACGGTGTATAG
This sequence comes from Anastrepha ludens, assembly GCF_028408465.1. NCBI lineage: Eukaryota > Metazoa > Arthropoda > Insecta > Diptera > Tephritidae > Anastrepha > Anastrepha ludens. The sequence continues at coordinate 28,235,912 of NC_071498.1, read as the reverse complement.
CCTTCATACGCCTACAGGAGAGGAACCTGGATGCGGGTACCTGTTGTATCTGCGGACATAAACGCGGCTCTACCCAGAAGTTATACTTTTGTGGTCCCAGGGTAGAACTAAGCGAGGTGGAGGATTGTTATAGTATTAGTGGGAGCGTGCCCCACATACCATTGGTGTGACGGCACCTTTGAGATGTTTCTGACATTTTGATTTCAACCTCCTTAAAAAAAAAAAAAAAAAAAATTAAACTGGATTTACTGTAAAAAGAGTGTATGGAAAATGTTATTGAAGCAACTATTTTGAAAGCGAAATGCAAAGGCGTACATGTTCTTATTCAAAGAATGCCACTGTTTCCAAATGATTTACCATTCAATTGCAAAGGTATTTATTTGCCATTCGCCTTGCCTATGCAATAACAATCAATAAATCGCAAGGCCAATCATTACACGTTTGTGGAATTAGTTTGCGAGAACCAGTATTCTCGCTGGGCAGCTTTGTGGAGCATTTAGAGTTATAAAGTCATATGCTTTATACTCGTATATAGATATGTATGTATGAACATATAAATGTAATGCAATAACGGTGAGAGAAAAACAAAAAGTGTAGTTTATAAGAAAGCATTACAATAAAGGGCAAAAAGTCTGAAAATTCATTTACATAAGAGAGTTTTTGTATAATTAATAAACGTAAGCTACAATAGAAGTGATTAAGTAAGGCGGCACATAAAATATTAAAAAATAGGTATCAAGCATAGTGGAGTTAACACCAATGTAGATATAAATTTAATAAAATAACGTATTACAAGATTTATACCATCCCACACACCTAAAATTTTACTAAAGATATGTTTACATTCGGCAGCCAATTAAGGTACGGCAACGTCAGCCGGATCCATTAGTAGTATGTTTACCAAATATTTTATTTAGAATTAGAAAAAAAAGTGTTTACCCAAGTACGGCAGCCGCCGTAGCCGAATGAGTTGGTGTGTGCCTACCATTCGGGAGTGCATAGGTTCGCATCTTCGTGCATGAAACACCAAAAAGATAGCAAACGTTTGTTCTAATAGCGGTCGCCCCTCGACAGACAATGGCAAACCTCCGAGTGCAGTTCTGACATAATTCAAGGTGAAGTCCAAAATAAACCAGACTGGTGTCACAAAAATGTGTTTGATGGCGCAATCTTTTTAATGAGTTAGTGCGTTGGAAGCTACATCTCTAGCTGACTTCCACTGAAAGCTTGGTGACATTCGGTTCAATACAAGCGAAGTTGTTGCGTCTAAAGTGTCAGTATGTTTGCGCCATCGGTACAAAAATGAGTTGGAACAAAAAGCTAATATAATAAAATCGGTAAAACGTTTACCGAAGCATTTGAATTGATAAAACAAGTTTATGGCGATGATTGTTTATATCGTACCAGAGTTTATGAGTGGCATACACGTTTCAGAGATGACAACGAGCATACGTTCGAAAAAAGTGTAGTTTAAGCTCCGAAAGCTCCATCGAAATTCTTCGTAAATTTATCAAAAATGAACCGAAATCATCGTTGAAATTCATGAAATCGAAGTTGAATATCTCCAAAACATCGATTTATCGCATTTTAACTGATCATTTGGACTTAAGAAAGGTCTGTGCACGATTCATTCCGCACTGAGGACCAAAAATTGCTCAAAATACAACATTCGAAAGGCCTCATTAAACAGGCGCGAAAAGACGAGAACTTCCTCTACAACATTGTAACTGGTGATGAAACCAGAAAAAGCCACCACCCAAAAAATCGCGTTGGAGAAGTCAAAAATCAAGTCGTTGCTAATTTGTTTTTACGATTCCAAGGGAATAGTCCACAAGAAGTTCGTGCCAACGGGTCAAACCGTCAATGCAATTTTCTATCTTGGCATTTTGAAGCGTTTATTGCATCGCATTCGTCGAATTCACACTGAATACCGCGAATGAGGAAGCTGGCGCTTATTGCATGATAATGCATCATCTCATCGATCTACTCTTGTGACTTATTTTTTGACTAGAAATCGCATTTTAACCATCAATTACTCATCGTATTCACCTGATAAGGCTTCCTGTGAATTTTATCTATTGGGAAAATTGCATTTGGCCAACGAAAGAAAAACGTTTTACGCCCGTATAGACCATCCAAAAGCTTGTACCGACATCCTGAAGGACATTCCGGTCAATGACCTGAAACACTCCTTCGAAAAGCTTTTAGATCGCACAAAACAGTGCATCGAGGCCAGAGGGGACTATTTTGAATAAATAAACACGAAGTTATCAGAACAAACCTCCTGTCGTTTATATTTTAGCTCAGTCTTGTTTATTTTGGACTTCATCTTGTAAACCATTTGCCCTTCGGAGTCGGCTAAAAATTGTAGGTGCTCAAGCAGAAGTTCGGGCAAACACCTAACAGAAGTGTACGTGCCAATTTTTTGTTTTTTTTTAACAAGTAAGAACAGCTACTGCGAGAACATACTCTGAAAATACTGCGCAAATCAGAAGCGAGAATAAAGGTAGTTTAGGCGAAGTTCTGGACAAAATGAAAAATGGTAAAGCTCCTGCTGAAGACAATATATGTACGTGCAGAGCTTTTGAAAACCTTGATATTGAAGGTAAGATGGAACTGCACACTCCAAAATCGTGGTTTTGCGACGCAATAACACCAATTCATAAAAAAGGTGACAAACTTGCGTGGGAGAACTATTGCGGAATTACCCTACTGAACGAGAGAAGATTGGGATAATTGGGTAATGAACAATAGAAGTGGAATCAGTATCTATACTGATGGTTCCAAGCTAAATGAACAAGTAGGCGGAGGCCTTCACTCTGAGGAAATGAGTGCCAACATTTCATTTCGGCTACCGGATTCCTGTAGTTTATTTCAAGCTGAAATTCTGGCTATCAGGGAAGGCCTGTTGGCTCTAAGAAAAGTGTTCTCACCACAAGAGAAATAAATATATATTGATAGCCCTGAAAGCATTACAATCGCCTAACATTAACTCGAAGACAGTAAAAGAATTTATCGACGTTTTGACAGAACTATCACAGTACTTTGTAATAAACCTGCTCTGGGTGCCGGGTTATATAGACATGGAAGGCAACTGCAAAGCAGATGTACTGGCGAAATTGGGTACCACATTACCGATTCAACCAGACAAAGCGAACATACCTATACCCTTAGGACCTTTTAAGATGCTTATAGGCAAACACACTATCAGAGCTGTCAACGGATTACGGACTCAGTCCTGACCTGTGCAACAAGTAGAATGACGTGGCCTGAATGGAACATGGGCTGCACAAACCGACTGTTGAAACTGAACAGGAAGGACATGATAAATCTTTTTGGGGTCCTAACAGGGCCCTGTCTGATTAGCTGGCATGCCAGTAGATTGGGAGCACTCTATAAGGACTATTGCAGAAGCTGTAACGACACTGAAGAAGAAGACTCTATAGAACACTTTCTATGCGAGTGCATGGCTTTGGATAGCAGAAGTTTCAATATTTTAGAAAAAAGTTCCTTGAATAACTTGGTAGAAGTAGCTAATTTAAAAATAACAAGCCTTGGTAGATATATCAAAGCCACAGGTTGGTTCAATGAGAAAATGTAGAGTGAGGAGAGGGGATAGCCCTAGGTGTGTCAATTGACAACTAATATACCTGCCTACCTAGCCTACTGAACTGAAGAATCAGGTCTTGGGCGAGTATCATAGAAAAAGACCTACGAACGCTCGAAGTAACCAACTGGAAATACCTAGCAAGAGACAAAGAGGCCTGGAGGAATACCCCAGAAAAGGCTAAAACCCATCCTGGATTGTAACGATAATTGACAATGTTGGTGATGCTTTACCCAATTTGCTAACTAATACGACAAATCCCCCTCTTTTAGAAAGACAGTAGAATAAACCAAATAAAAAATAACTCTTGGGCGGTGAAATACTTACTTATCTGTGCAATCGATCGGCTCTAATTCTTTTTGAACTTTATCCTCGATTGGGGAGGTATTATTGATTGCTGCGTCTGAAAATAATTTAAAGCGGCAATTAATAAAACTCGATTAATAAAAAATTTATAAAAATATGTAGAATAATAAATATGTATGATAGAATAATAAATATATATTCAATTGAGTTCAATGACATATTCTGCGTGTAAATTTACATACTATGCCATTTGCTTTTGCCATGCTTGACCGCGTTCATACAAAGAAATTTTTGTCGGCGCAGCTTTGTTAATTTTCTTTTGGTGTTGCACGTCATGTTGACACACGGCAGTTCGGTTGCTTGTAATTGTTTTTATTTTTGGTCTGCAACAACATTGAGAAGAACAAGAACTCAAAGCATGCTGCCCGAGTACGCGCGACTCGGTACCCTTGCACTTCATTCATCGCTCTTCCGCCACCACCTGAGTTGCCGTAACAAAAGTTTGACTGTATGAACACGTTCTTCATGATTATGATAAGTAAATGTTACTATATTTAGTATTGGCTTATTGACTTAAGGGTGAATTCGCTATAGGAGGCAATCAAATGCGTGCTGACGATCACCTTTCATTTCATAAACATCAAATTTCGAATTCAATGGTAATTCTAGTGCTGAATGAGTTGTTCGACCGCCTTTCAACAAACTAGCGGAAATTTCGGATGGAATGTATAAGAAAATGATTTTTTAATTTTATTTTACTAATTTCTTAAAACTAACTAAAAAAATTTAAGTGGTCCATATGGCGGTTTATATTTGAAAATTCAGGAAAAAAATAACAAAAAAGAATGTTTTCGGTATTTCATTCGAAAGACAAAACATTTTCATTTTTTATAGAACACAACTTCATTAATGTGGCTGCCTCGGCCTATTCCCAGTAGCGCATCTTTTTAACCCAGTTTTCCTAGACCTTGGTGACGGTTTCTGGCTCTATCTCACGAATGTTTTGCCCGATATTCACCTTAAGATCCTAAATAGTTAAAGGATTATTCGGATCACGTCGCCAATTGACATCACCAAGACGGCTAATAACACCGAACTTGATGCGCCAAAGAGCGATTGCAGCAGGGGCTGTGTGGCATGTCGCGCCATCCTGCTGAAACCAAAAATCATCCAAGCAACAAACTTTACTACCACTCTGTAGCGCTGGAGTTTCCCACAGCATTTTAAAAGAAAATTGCTCAATGATGCCACCACTCCAAAACCCGCACTTTTACTCTCTTAGAAGTGCTCAGTATAAACTAGAGCTCTTGATTTTGTTCACACATTTTCGAATAGCCCGGGCGTATGAGCAACGGGTAACCACAAACCTGTTCTGTTCGACGTTCATAACAAGAAAATGTTCGACTTAGGTAAGGAGACTTCAATGGTTTCTGAGTTATGGCTATTTTAGTAGCGACGCATACCCCTGTTCCCTACAATACAGAGCAACTCGCGCTATTCGTACTGTATGAAGCCGCTCGCGTGCAGCTTCGTGCACGTTTACTCGCTTCGGACGTTATCCAGTATAAATTTCAAATTTCAAATACAGTAGGTTCCGTTTTTATGCGGCTTTTTTTTTGGTTTTGAAATAGTGCGGCTTTTATTTAAATTACAAAATGCATGTCGACCTATCGGGAATTGTACATATAAACAAGAATCTAAACCAGCTAAGCAAAAACTCATCACAGATTACATCAGAAATGCTAACCCTACAAGTATGGAACCGCCTGCATCACCATCCAGATCAGACGTGCACATTTCCTAAAGTGACGAAAGTGATTTTACGCCAAATCCTAAACGAACGCGCAACATGTGGGTATTGTCTGATTCTATTCCTGACTTAAATTTATTTTTCGATTCTGACGTTTCTTAAATAAAGATATAATTTTCAAAAATACAATATTTTGTTTATGCGATTTTATTTAATTATTTCAGATTCATGCGGTCTATGGAACATATCTATAGTTATAATATGGGACTAGTGCCCTTTTTTATGCGATTTTATTACATTATTTCAGATTTATGCGGTTTTAGCATTTGAAACGTATCTATAGTTTTACTATAGAACTAGTAGCTTTTTTTATGCTGTTTCTTGCGGAACGTATCTACCGCATAAAAACAGAACCTACTGTACTTTTAAATAATAACCGAAATGAAGTAAAAAGTAACTGGGTTAAAGGCCTCTATCAGTCTTTTAACGTGTCCAAAACCTTATAACAGTTATGATCCCTGATTTTTATATTATAAAAGTAGTCGCCCACCCGTTGCACCTTACAGCTGATATGGGTATCAATCCTTTTGCATGCCTGTTCGAATATTTATGTACATTACTGTATATTTAAACAGAATTTTAAATAAATTTAAATATGTTTGTGTATAAGTAAATGCATAATTGATGGGTTTGAATTAAAAATTACAATAATTAAAATTAATTAAAAAAAATTATTTAAGGAAAGGAATATGAAAAAAGTTGTGAAACACTAAGAATTAGTCCCATAAAAAACTCTTTTTTATGATGTAATCGTCAATAAAATGTAATTAAAATGGATCCAGTTTTATATTTTGTCTTTGTAAGCCTTTAAACTTCTTAAATTTTAATCGATGATTAAAAAATTTGTGACCCAAGGAGCATCCCAGAATATTGGACTCAGTGAAAAATTTTAATTTAAATGAAATACATACAAAGAAATACAAATCTCTTGAGTTTACACTTTTTAAGGGGATGTACAAGACCCGCATGCAAAAATAGTTATAGATTGTCGCTTAGGAGGGCATTAATGTGTGCCTAGTCTAAGGTGCACTGCAAGCGCTCTGAAAGATCTTTTTGCAGAAGATATACACAGCATTCCTTATTAGGTAGACAGGTTTTTAAGGGGTTAGGGGTAGTCATTTATTTGCATTTTCTTGAAGTATAATATCTTAAAAATATTGTGTGAAAATTTGAAATGAATCCCATAAATATTTTTCGAGTTATTCAACAATTAACAAAGGGCGCTCGGACGCTCCGGACGATAACACTCGAGAAGGTAGAATGCTACGTAGGCTACAGCAAATCGATATTTTTGAAGCAGCTGAAGAACTATTATTAGTCCCCAGAATAGATGACACAGTGTAAGTAATTAAATAATTCGTTTACCTCTACACAAATCGAAAGCAAAACTTTAAATGCGTTTTTCTCAAAACTATATTTTTTGAACTGGTGATCAATGTTACTTAAAAACCGCTTGGTAGATTTCAATAAAATGTATACGGAGGATTTTTTTTTCAAAATTTCGATTTTTTTTATTAATTGATTGTCGATTTTTTCTCGAAAATCTGAAAAATATTTCCTGAGGCCGCCATTTTGTACAAGATTATCCATTCATAAAACTAATTTCTCTTGTCCGATTGATGTTAGATGAATCTCCAAGGACTTGTGATGATCACCGCAAGGGACTTCTGGAAAAACGGGATCCCCAGAAACAGCGATAACTTTTACAATTTTTTTTTTTTTTTGAAATTTTGCTAAAGTCAAGTCAAAACATGATTTATTAATGCTATGTTTTTATTTTTAGCAAAAAAAATTATTGAAAATCATCATTTTTTCGAGCTTCTGATTAGCTCTAACCCCTAACCCCTTAAATGTCTTCATCTGAGCTCGGCGAAAGCAAACTAATTTCAAACTCGCTCGCAGAACATTCCCTGGTTTGCTTTATGCATTACGTTTTACCACCACTTTTTTTGTTTCTTTTATAAAATGGGTCCCTTCTTTCGTTCTCTTTTTGGTGCTCTCTCCAAAGATGCTTTGTGCATAGATTTTATTAGTACCATCGGAACTGAGGTACTAATAAAATCTCTGTACAAAGCATCTTTGGAGAAAACTGAGGTACTAATAAAATCTCTGTACAAAGCATCTTAGCCTCTGGAACTGGCAGGTCGTTTTAGTTTAGACGGTGGTGCGATCTCTTAAGATGTAATTAACTTTTTCGTAGCTGCACTACTGTGCTGGCGAGTGGTTCTTCTAAGTTTGTTTCTCCTCTGGATTGCATGGGTTTTCTTCCAGATGACTCTCTCTTTCTGCATGTACTCTCATCTTTTACCCTTTAAGGGCCTCCTTCATAATTTCTGCTCATAACACACAAAATTTAATATCTAACTTTTAAATCGTTCGATTTCCAAAGCACTCACTAAAATAATTGCAACGCTCCGCTCGAATGATTTATCCACAAAGACGCAAATACGCGCACATGCAATATTGCGGCACCGATTTTTGGTGGTATATAACATTATCCTCCCATATCGCAATACCAACTTTGCCACGAGAATGCTATTATCAATTCCGACATGATCACGAAATTCTCTCGCAATTTGGAACTTCAAGAGGTTGGCATCACTGATTCCGAGTGAAACGTTCTTTTGGCGGGTTTTCGTGAAATTATTATACGAACATTTTGTGTATCGGGAGAAGCAATACAATAGGGGATTTTTGTAGCAGAAATAAATAAAATGGGTTATATTTATTTTTCAGGTTTGGTTGAATCATAAAAGCTACGTAAAACGGAAATTAAAACAAAGCTGAGTCCAAAGCCACTGGTCATTTTCCTCCAGTTGCTCTGTTCGCTCTCTGTTTTCGCTCTGTATGGCATCACAATTGATGAAATGCATTCTTTGTCTAAGTGGGGCCTCGCTTGAGCAGCCATTTACTCTCACCTAACCTAACCAGAAGAACTGGAGGAGTAAGCAATCACATACACACGTTCAATGATATGGAGGAAGTAGTCATAAAGATTTGCGAATTGGAGACATCCCACATCCGGACATGCAAAGAACGAAAACTATTGGTGCAAAATTGCTAGTGAAAATATTGCAGATTCTCCACCTGAAACTCCCCACGAAAGATATTATTGTTCCCTGATAGCTGTAACAGTATATGTACCCAGCGGCAGCCTAATGCAGGTAGTAGATATTACACGATCTCTTCTGCAAAAGCAGATAACGTCACTGGAGAAATTTAGAAAGATTTAATGGAGGTTTCTAATAGAGTAGAGCAAAAAGTGGAGGAAATCGCCAAAAGCCTTGATGCACTTAAGTAGAAATCTTTCAAGCTTTCAGAACTTCCTTCCACCGGTTAATAAAATGGTGTAACCAGCGACGGTTGCAGTAGATAACGGGCACTACCTATTTGATGTGGAATATCAATTATTGTTTTCTTTTTTTAATTACTTTTTAAAACAACAAAAGTCCAGATAGTTCGTTTTCATTCTCCGCAAGTTCTCTCAAAGTATTCCTTCGCATGAGTGTATTCTTCTTCTTCTTGATTGGCGGAACAACCGCTTAAGCGATTGACCGAGTTTGACAAAGCGAGCCAATCGTTTCTTTCTCATGCTAACCAGCGCTAGCTGGACACACTAAGTGAACACAAGTCCTGCCCCACCTAATATTTCCAACGCAGAAGCGGTCTTCCTCTTCCTCTACTACCACCAGCTGCGAAACAATTGTATCCATTCGGACGACAATGCCCAGCCAAAGAAGCATTTTGTGCTCGCATATCTGGAAATACTAATAATTGAATACACTTTTGATAAAAAAATTTAAATTACAATAATCAATTAAAATATTAAATAAAGTTTAATTTACCAGTATTGTGTTGCTGCTGTAGTAGACTTCCGGTTATAAAAAGGGAATTTTTATTCAGCGAGTGGAATTACTCTAAAAAAAGTATCATCAAGACGCATAGTAGTATCCGGAAATCGTGTTCTAAAAATTCCATTTTGCTGCTCTTTTTTCTTCATTACTCATTTTCAGTTTAAACCATTCCGGGCGCAACATCTCCTTCAATCCAGTCAAACATCTTGTCAACATTACGGGCACTGTTAGTTGCATCATTCGACAACTTGGTCCTTCCAGACACCTTACTGGTATCGATCCCCTGGCAGAAATCGCAGAGTACCTGCTATGAGGCCTAGTTTTATTACGTCTGGTTTATGATTTGGCCCTAAAACATCGTATACCACATCCAGTATGTTTTTGAGCAAACGTTTTTTATATAACTGCGAAATAAAATATTAGTTGGATATCTTTATTTTATTACAACAACTTACGCTTTATCATCCAAACTGAAAGGATTCCAGGTGCCCCGTAAAGTTGTACGCTCAATTTTCAAAGATTTTTACTTTCGCCGCAATGGAGCCATTTTATTATTGTAAAGGGTGGTTAAATTTCAAGGGCCGACGTTGAATGTGAACCACACCTAAACGTCAACGACACCGTTGGACTTCTTTCTTTGGGGTTACTTCAAAGAAAAGGTGTACGCCGATAAGCCAGCAACAATTAAAGAGCTAAAGGATGAGATAATTTGGCGCATTAACGGCGTAGAACCTCAATTATGCCTCAGCGTCATCGAAAATTTGGACCATCGGATGGAGGTGTGCCGCCGAAGCCGCGGTGGCCATTTGGCCAATATTTTGTTCCACACGTAATTGAGCCATAGCAATATTATCATAATAAAGAGAAATGACAATGATTTCCTAAAAAAATTGTATTTTATTCAAAATCAATACCGGCCCTTGAAACTTAACCACCCTTTATAAAAAATTAACTTTAAACTCTATTAAAAAATAGTTGCATTTCATGAAAAGATTTGGTAGCGCGGATTCGAATTTAGTTCACATACATACATAGGCGGCAGTCCTAACTTAGGAAACATCGGAATTGATTAGAGCATTTTTCCCGAATTCGTGACCGGAGATTTTTACGACGGGAGCATGAATAACTAGATGCGAAACTGTTTTTTCTTGTTTTCCTGGGTTGAACTCGGGTTCTCCCCGACGTTAAACCTCACACCCCGTTTATCGTCACTAAGCAGCTCCATGCAGCAAGACTTCTCCAAATACTTGTTCTTAAGGCTGGCATTAAACCTAACAGTGGACCCCGAAAACGGCTTCACCCAAATTCCATATCGGTTAGATGCAAGCAGTGCAACGGGTGGTGTCACCTTAAAAGCTGCTCAGTCCTTAATACACATAGGGAGAAGTGCACACGGTTTGTGGCCACACACACAGCGCCTTTAGCCCCCACGGCATATACCTCGCGCAATGCATTCGCGCAACCATTCAACAACACAAATATTATCTCTACGGTTCCACGAAACTGAACCGAGCTGCATTCTAAATGTTGCTGGCGACATTTAAAGAAATTGCCCGGATACTAGTGATTGGCAGTGGACAAAGCTTCAGACCTGTCTAAATACAACTATCAAGACAGCGACGGGATACCTCTTGAGGTCTTTTCTGAATTAACTTCACAACGAGGCTCTCAAGCTCCCGGTCAAGTAGTACGGCAAAATTCTCAGCAAACAATTTCTGTTTTAGTGCTACCGTAGCAATCACCCCTGTAGACATTTGCTAAAGCCTTAAAGGTCCAGGACCAAACATAACTGCAACTACTGGACCGGTTAGGGTATAGACTGACTTTAGAAGACATTCATTGGGACACTCTCACCACCTTCCTAACTCCCGACTACGGTTACCGGGGTCCAACCACCCCCCTATTCGATTGATCTCAATTACGTTCTGGATATTGTAGCAAGTTAAACACTTACTTATCCAAAATCGACCCCGAAATACTCAATATATGTCCGGCACGTGAAGGTACAGAGCTCAGTATTAACCACCTATTCACAGGCACTCTTAAGCCCCCTCACCTAACACTTTTCTCCCTCTGGACCCAACCTGTCGAAACATCATGTTTTCTGGGCCTATCGTTAGATGAGTGAGACGATGACGATGGACTGCTACAACAGCATGCAGAAATGTAGAAATATGATAGTTTTTGAATTTCGTCTATCAGCTGTTTATCTGCCCAGGGAGTTGCAGTGCTGCCAAGTACTCAAACGAGTTCCTGGGTACGCTCTCACATAAAAAAGAGTTTCGCAACCAGTTATCGATGATTAGAGTTCATTCGGAATCAGTGATGGACCTGTTACTCCAGTAGTTATTGATTTCGGTGCTAGTAAATGGATTTGTATGTCAATTAACCAGTTTTATTTCCGAAAAATAATTATGCACTTGGAATTATGTAAAAATATATGTAAATAAATACACTTGCAAAGATGCTGTTGTAACAGCCTAAGCATTTTCCACAAATTTGTGTTCTGACAAAGGTGTGTGTGACAGTCCTTGACCGGATATAAATCCGGGTCGTTCCGGTAGCGCAGAACCGCCTGTCGAGGGAACTAAATACAATTGTAGAAATTTTCTTAATTTGATCCATAAATTTACGACTTACCACATTTTTCCTTGTCGTTGAACAAGTCCTCAATCAGCTTTGGACATTCATTATCGATGGCATAGCAAAATTGTTTGAATTTGGAGAATCCCCCTTTGGCAATGATTTCTATCAAATTGGTTGATTGTTCTTGGAACATATCGATGTCATTAATTGAGTTTGAGTTCAAATCGTCATCACAACTATTTTCTGTTTGGTTTATTTTACACTCGGTACCATCTGTCCCACTATCGTTCACCAGGGGTGAGGTTATGGAGCGATTATCACTTTGGGCATTTTCTCCAATAACACTAGCACTAGACGAGCAGCCTTCCTCACCAACACCACCTTCACCATAACTAGTAACAGTGTTGTTGCTACTACCGCTTCCACTACTAATAGCAGCGCTTAATTTTCTCTTTGTGACGGTCACTGTAGGTGGAGCACTGGACGGCTCTGATGCGAAACAATTTGGCTTCAAAAGCAAATCCTCTTCAGACTGCGATAGCACAGAGTTCTTAACAAGGATCATCAACAGGTCAGTCTCACACAAATCGAGCATTATGCGTTCCTTGTGCCGCAGAAGCAGACAACGAACTTCCTCCTCTTCCTCTTCCCGCGACATTTTATAACAACACTGCGTCTTAAATCACAAAAAAACAAAAAAAAAAAACAGGGCGAAACTCAATCGCAACTGCACAAAACAACTACAAACAACTAATTCACATGCATATGTATACTTGTGTATGCTGTAGTAGTTACGCGTATGTATGTGTTGTAGTTCTCTATACTGAAACTACGTTCAAATTATACAAGCGCTGTTTCATTTCTCATTCGTAATAGTGAATATATAAATAATTAATATTCCTTCCACCTTTGTAAATAGCACTAGAAGCAAAAATTATATACAACAACACTGCTTTGTAAATAGAAATGCGTCTCTAAACAAAGTGAGCACTCCGAGCACAACACTTCCGTTCCGGAGTAACTTGTACACCACACTGACCCAACCACAAAACCACTGTATGTGGATTACGATCCAAAGCAGCACATAAGCAGCCAGAGCAACGAACATCAAGCCATAGGAACATAACAAATGGACTGCAATAACAAAGACTGAAAATCGAAATAAAATAAAATAAAATAAACGAACGCCAACAGAAAGCATAGAAACACCAAACAAAAGAAGAGACTAACAAAATGGTAAACCCCAGTAAAATGCATTTTTACTGAAATATGTGTATGTGTGAGCACAGGGTTTTTCAATAAGGGCGATGCGACATGTAACAAAACAAATGACTTCGGCTGTCGCGTGACACAGCAATGCCCGCTGCATATAAAGGAGACATTGAAATTGTCGAAAACAATGTTGTCGCTGTTGTGACTGACCTGGGCGGAGCAAATGTTTAGTGAGTTAAGAATCTATACTTTATTATGTAGTTCACGTCCCTTTATTAAAGCAACAATATTTCCAGATGATTAATTTGTTATAGCGGCTCACCTGTACTGCTTGAAGCTCAACGGTTTGGAGAACCTCTTAAAATACATCGGCCATAAGGTGTACCCTCAGGCTCCCAACATTAGTGAGGAATACATAGATGAGGAGGAGGAATTTGTATGGGTAAATCATCTCACTGAAGCGTATTTATCAAAATCCAGCAATAATGCGAGCCGTCGATGAATCGCAAACTGCAAACAACGTAAGTAAGAAATTAAAAAACACTGTAATATGCAATCTTAATTCAAATAAAAGTCGCTGATATGCATGTATGTTACAAATTATATTAATTCGTCTCTCGCCCCCATTAAATACCCCTATAGATGAAGATACGTGTTTGTATGTGTTTTGTATCTGTGCAGTTTACATGGTATGAATCACTCGTGGACTTACCTGACGGATACGACAACTACCGTGGTGTATTTTGTATTTGTGTAATTTTGTTTTTGGTATTAGTCGAGGCGAATCTATGTGAATGAATTCGCCTTGGAATTGTTGCACTATCGAGTTCACCACAGGGCGGCACAGTGTTAGAAAATGCCTAATCTAAAATGGAGGTTGAAGAATATGTAAATCCAGCATCCTTGAGAAAATTACAATTTAAACGCAATTCCTAAAATTTTCAACTTGAAATAGGCCCACATATAAGTAGATTATCTACTTTTTTAACTCCCAAGCCGTAATTAAAAAGTGAGATTACCCATACAAAATTTCTTTCACGAAATCCTTGTAAATATACTTTTTGTGTACAACCCTGTGTTTTCTATGTTATCGATAATTATTATGACGAATGTAAGGAGAAACGTCCAAGTAAAAACTAAATTGAACGGTTGCCGGCAAAGAAAAGAGGTTTGTAGTCATAATTCTAATAACATTTTTGTTAGATATTATTAATTAAGCATTCATATTACAGAACAAAAATCGTGTATCTATAGACGCTTTAGCCTGCTATTGCTTATTATAAAACGTAATATCGAATTTTGCATGCATATTGCTGCCATAATTTTTGTCTATTTTTAGCAGCAAACTGCGCCTTTTCTTCATATCATCAATAATAATGAAAAAAGTGAAACCAATAAATCATTCCACCAAACCAATTTCTATTAAGAAAAGCCTTTCAAAATAGTCTTAACAGTCAATTTTACAGCTAATCTGCCATATGTGAACGGGTAGATTAATTGTTGTGGATTTATAAAAAAATAAAAAATAAAACTAAATAAAAAATTAAAAAAAATTGAATTTCTGTCATTGTTTCGCTGTACTGGAATCTGTACAATTTTTGACGTATTTTAGAGTACGGTTTTTCAAATTCCGTATGCAGATTAGCCATTAAGGAACTTCGGAACCATCAATTATTCGTGCGTATCGTGTTCCTTTTTTGTGATAGTTATGCATATATCCGTAAGCTTCAGCTGCCGCTTCATTTTATTTTTTCCAGCATATACAGTGGTCACACAATTTATTCGTACAGCTTATAAACAGATATACCTGATATTTAGCACTATGTATACAAAATAACAAAATTTTAATATATTCGTAAGAAAATAATATATTTCTTCAATATTTAAGGAACTAAAACTTCCAATTTTATTTTTGGAATTAGAAAACTTAAGGCAATAACGAAATAAGGCACAATTTTATGCAAAAATATTATTCGTACATAGCCATATAAAGAATATTTTATTAAAAAACTAATGGAAAAAACGAGTATTTAGTGCTTTGTTGGACCGTTTTTAGCTTTAATATGTGCTTGTTGCTTGTTGCCAAACAACTTTTAAAGCTGTCTTTAATGATGCCTTTGATGTTATTTTGAGCTTTCTGAAACTCCTTTTTTTGGGAGCTCTTACCTAGACATGCTCAATTGGGTTCAGATCCGGTAAAAGAAGTGGAGTTGCTTACAGTGATAAATAAGCCATTCTTGCACGAGATAAGATGAGTGTTTTGGGTAATTTACTTGTTGAAACAAAAATCCTTTAGCACTCAGTCCAAGTTAAACGGCACTATCATGCAAATTATTCTTAAAAGTGTTTAAATACAGATGTTTGTCCATTTTATCATCTTTAAAAACCATTTTTCCCAGCCCAGATGCAACTGTGCACCCCCAAACCACTGTATTTTCTCCTCCATGCTTAACGGTAAGAATACTATTTTTTTCATTCTGTCCTTTATTTTCTTTTCGCCAAACTTTTGGAGGCCCATCTGATCCGAAAACATTAAATTTCGACTCATCACTGGATATGACGTTTGCCCAAAAAGAATCTGGCTCATTTATATAGCGTTTGGCGAACTCCAATCTCTTCTTTCTGTTTATATCTGAAATCTAGGGCTTACAGCGTGCCACTCTGCTACAATAACCAGCGTTATGTAGGCAATTATGGAATGCTTGTGGGCTTACTTTTTTATACAAAGACTCTTGAATATTTCAGCATAGCACCGTGGAAGTTAATTTTGGATTTTGCGCGACTGATGCTACTAGTTTGTGATCCTCACGTGGAGTCAATATTTTTCGTCTTCCGACTTGATGGTGATTAGCTTCCAATTTACCAGTATTAACGTAATTAGCAATAATTTTGCTTTGCACCGTATAGTGCGATTTGCCAATTTTTTGTCGATTTCGTACAGAGACTTGTTTCCCAAGTACAATTTAATAACAATTTTACACATATCTAATGGTAAATCCGCACTTTGTCCCATTTTGTTACTTTCCCTGAAGATATTTCGCGCAACTGAAACTGAATCGGCGTTAAAAACTAAAAAAAAACCTATATTATTCCGCTTTCAGCAATATTAGTAAAAACAAAAAAGATTTTTACTGTTACTTTTGTATCATGAACTGAAAGTGTACAAATAAATGTTTTGCAGCATTTTGCTACGTCTGCCTGCTTTCCTTGGAACACCTCAGTGTGAGTTGAAATAACAGGAGTTTTGTTTGCAGCAGTTCATCTGGAATGTAACATTCTTACAGTGACCCAGAAGAAATGTAGTGTGAAAGCAAATATTTTGCGCAAAGCTAAAGTTTTTTATGTACTACGCAGGGTGTACGAATAAATTGTGTGACCACTCTAGCTCCACCAATTTGTTGGTTTTCATCTTCCATTAATTTAAATTACAATTTTATCCTTATATACTTATATTGCATTTAAAAATATGGGCAAGGATTCTTGACGATGACGCTTTCGCTTTTTTTTTTTTTTTTGTAAGAAATATTAGGAATTTTCCCATGAGACTCACTGGAAATGTGTGGGTCAGGTTTAGTATAAGCACTTATATAATGCCGCGTCGGCAATTTTAGTCAATTACAATGATTTATTCAATAAAACTTGGTGGAGATGTTAAAGAGAGGTTCCGAAACAACCTTTATAACTCCCAATATTCCGGAAATAATAGTTTTGCAATTACATATTTGCCTTCAAAGTACCTTCGAGAACTTCACTATGGCTTGGCCCATTATAATATATTTTTTTCCAAACTTCACTTAATTTCATAAAATATACCGTCACACGCATAACTTCATACTTCAATGAAAATTAAATGCAAATGCATTTATCAAAATCATCACTTTCCAATTTTAAACGAGAATAACAAATGCAATCATATATTTTATTTAAACAATTCAGCATATCAAAGATACATATTTAAACAGTATTTTGTGAAATTTTTATTTAAAAATTCCGAAAACTCAGCCGTTGCTACCTCATCTCCCTTAACGTCTAACAAAAAAATGCTCTTGCCGTGGACAGCATAACTCATTATTGGTTCATCTAAAATCAAAAAACCAAAAATATTTCGTTACTACATGGATAAATCTCATTACTGGACGAAGGAAAAAAAAAATTTTTATTTGAATTTTTGACAGACTTTGAACAAAAAAACACATTTTTTGGTCAAATTAACGTCATGTGTTGGCTCGAAAAAATTAGTTGTAATAAAGAAAAAAAATCCTTCGTTCAATAACTTGATAATGTTATTCCAAAGATGTGTGCAAAATTTGAACAAAATCGCTTCATAACTTTTCGAGAAATCGTGTCCACCGATTTAAAAAATCGAGTTTTAAGATAAACGCGTTTAAAGTGCGAAACGCTGCACTGACATGGCCTGATGGGCGGAACTTCTGAAGGGTCTATCTCGTAGAATTTTACTCGGATCAATTTGAAATTTTAGGAGAATATTTTAAACATATTATACTATTTAATAAGACAAAAAAAAAATCGATTTTTTGAAATTTTCAAACCCACCTAACCCCTTCAGTGTTGATGATGGGGTAGAGGGTTATTGTGCCTCCTTACTACGCACACGCGTATGACGTTTTAATTTTTGATGTAATGGTTTAAACGCATAAAATAGTAAAAATACTGGGGTTGGCGTAGGCGGAGTTTGGCTGATGAGGGTTATTTTTTTTTTTTTTTTGAAGCGGCCGAAAGCCGCCTACGCAGAAAGAAGCTTTACCCTAAAATAATTTTTTAATATTAATGATAAAATGAAAATTTGGAATAAAGACTCGCAAAATTTGAAATAAAACTCACGGAGGTGGTCATCAAAAGACTGCAACGTCACGTGAAATTGTTCAAAAAGTGGAGAAACGACTTGAACGAAATCCCCGACGAAGTGCCAATCAAATGGCGAAAGAACTGAAAATATCTGACCGTAGCATCCGCCGCATACTGAAAAATTATCCAAAAGTCAAGCCTTGCAAAATCCAAAATACAAAAGACGCATGATCTCACACCAAAGCAGCAACAAGTCAGACTTGAGAGAGCGAAGGAGTTGCTTCGCTTGGCCGAAAGCGTTGTATTTTCTGACTAGAAAATTTTTCGAATTGAGCAATTTGTATACTCCCAAAACGATAAGGTTTATTTGACCGACCGTTCATACGAGAATTTGAGTCATCGATTGGCCATCAGGAAGCAGCGGCCGTCACAGGTAATGATTTGGGCTGCTGTAACCGCAGATGGGCGCTCTCCAATCGCTTTTATCGAACCTGGCGTCAAGGTAATAGCGAAATATTATCGGGAAAGTATTCTGGAGCTTGCTTTAAAGCCGGGGGACGTTTTAGGAGGAATCTGCGCAAAGCTCGAGTGAACCAAGAATGGCTAAAAAACAACGTTCCGAACTTCATAATATCCACACAATGGCTCTTAAATTCACCAGACGCGAATCCAGTCTGAACTAAATGATTCACCAGTCTCGAGGCGCTGAAAAAAGCCATTGTCCGCGAGTGGACCAAAATACTTGCAAGTCACATTCGGGTAGCTTGCGACTCGTTTTTGTACCGTCTCAAGGCCATAGTCAAGGCAAAAGGTGGTCATATCCAGCAAAAGTAAAGTGATTCTTAATTTTGTATATTATTATTTTTTTACACATTTTTCACTTTGAATTGAATAAAAGAAGTTTTTCAAACTAAATTTTTGGCCTTTTTAATAGGTTACACTTCGAGTGCCGGACCCTGTACTTATATTTGAACAAATTATAAGTAGCTATACGAAACAAAATAATTTTTATTTAATATTTTTTTTTTATTTGGCGCTTGTTATTGTTTCCACATAATCACAATAATTACAAAAGATTTAACTCAATGGACCTACATAAACTTTTCCAATATCTTTTAAATATCGTCTAGGCATACATACATACTTAGATTGCGCTTATGGTACAAATACACTGCAAAACTCTACATCCTCACAGAAGTGAGGCGTGCAGATACATAATAAACATAAGCACATATTGTTACAACTTAAGCATAAACAAAATATTTGGATCGTTCATATTTACCTTATAACATGCATTTTGTTTATTGTGTGTAACCTTAAGTAATTATTCTTCAACATAAACTATTCTAGCTTAAACAATATTTGAAAAATCAACACCGGTATTGATTTTGTAAAAGCCAAATTGATTACATTACGCATGAAAGGCGTGTTCTATGAATTAAAATAAATAGTATAATCTTTAAAAGTTTTATTGGCTAATATATAATGTGCACTCATATATATTAGAATAAAACTCTTAAAGCATCCCTAAAAAATCTATTTTTTGACGTTGAATACATTGAATCATTCTACAGAACAAGTCAACCTTACAACTATGTACGTATATACTACTTTTATTATTCAGAAGTTTAAGAATTTTTGAATAAATCTACTCATAGCTATGCTTAGCACAACAACATAACAAATACATACATACCCACAATTACACATAACTTTACTTAACCTGAACAAGTTAAAAAGTAAGACACTTCATAAACAATATAACACTTAGATATATAAAAGTTTCACGAACAGAAAAATATTTATCAATTTTGGCCAGATGAGTAAAAATTTCCAGCAATATCGTATACTAGTATTCCAAAAGGGACTCTATTAATTGTAAAACCCGTTGTCGACCAATTTTGTTCCAAAAAACGTACGGCTCTGATGTACCCGACACCATCCTTGGCTCGCTGTAAAAGAAGCATTTTGTACAATTTTAAATTTTATACAACCTGGCATGAGCACTGCTTATTTTTTACTTACTTTTGAAAACAATCGAATAGTATGTAACCGCGTTCATTTACCAAACAAGCCCATATATCCATGACTACCAAGAATTTAGCCTCTTTTTTGATGAACTGGTTAAAACGCTCCAATTTAAATTTAACCTGTTTATCGTGCGCAAAATTTGCAAGTGGGGCCAGCGTCGTTAAAATTGGCGTGAATCCCTTTTTGAACAGTAAGTTAACGAGTTCACGGAAATCATGCTCTATTTGCACTAATGGACGCCCTTTCATTATATCCACCGATCCGATATTAACAATAATACTCTTGCATTGATTTTCTAACTGTTTAATGCGCCTTATTGCTCCAACAATAGTTTGTCCCGATACGCAAAGCCCACTTTGCAGTACTTTGTCGTCTGAAATAAATTAAATGGCAACGAAATATGCAATACTTCTATATATGTATGTATGTATGCATGAATATATGGTATTTGTGTATATACAAGGTGAAGTCTAAAATAAACAAGACTGGCGTCATACAAATGTTTTTGATCTAATCGATGCTCATTTATTTTTACTATTCCAAGGGAATTGGCCACAAGGAGTTCATGCCAACGGGCCAAACCGTCAATGCAATTTTCTATTTTGGTGTTTGAAGCTGGCGCTTTTTGCATCATAATGCACCATCATCGATCCACTCTTGTGACAAATTTTTGGTATTCGCTTGAGATGGCTACCTGTGACTTCTACCTATTCGGAAAATTGCATTTTGTCATGAAAAGAAAACATTTTGCGTCAGTAGAGGTCATCCAAAAGCTTGTACCGACATCCTGAAGGACATTCCGGTCAATGACCTGAAACACTCTTTCAAAAAAGCTTTTAGATCGCGCAAAACAGTGTATCGAGGCCAGAGGGGACTATTTTGAATAAATAAACTCGAAGTTATCAGAACAAACCTCCTATCGTTTCCATTTTAACTCAGTCTTGTTTATTTTGGACTTCACCTTGTATGTAAGTATAATTTTAATAAAATACTTGTAAAAACTCATACTTACTTTTTTTGAATTTGCACCTCAATTCCATGCGCGCTAAAAACAGGAAAAAATCATCTCCCAATAAAGGAAAGTCCAAAAGATGAGCTTCGTAGTCGGAATCTGATGCATAAACTGAATCGTACTCGTATCGACTGCTTTTAGTGCAGAAGGGTGAAGATGGTCGACCTGCACTTCGCGATATTGATCTAACCACCGGCTCTTTGAATATGTCATTAAGGTGTTTCTCTTGGTTGTTCATGTTCACATAGTTCTGCTGTTTAATTGATCCAAACTGAGACGTCTGGGAATTGAATTTTGTTTGGTAGTTACCACTTAAGTTGTATCCAGAACTTTGTAGCGGCACTTTTGGTTGGTTATAAAGCCGATTGAAACTAGGAAAGTCAAACTATTATTTTAGGATACATTTTTGTTCTCAGCGTTTCTTCATTATACAAAAAAGTTGATGCAGACGACGATTTTTAGTCTTTACCAAATCTATATAGTCTTTCCTAAACATTTATGTGTTATAACAACAACATCACCTGTTTTAGCTATAAGATGGATTTTAATATTAGAATATTCGCATTTGAAAAAAATTGCAAATATCTCTGCATTTATTTCAGTATTTTTGACTAATGTACTATATACATATGGCCTTTATTACCCTATATTAACAGCTATGTGAACCCGTTATTCAGTATGGCATAACATAATCAGCAAAATGCTCGAACGCGTTAAAGAAATACATCGAGAACGTACTACGAAAATAAAAAGATTCACCTCGACACAGTGCAACAAAGCGAAGCCGCACAGATAGAGACACAAGAAGACGACTTTATAGCATGAAATCTGGCTACAAATATGGTGGACCCAGGCGTGGATGCATAGAATTGGTCCTTTATAAGTGCTGTCCTGGGCCCTCCCGAAGTAATATAGAAAGTAGTCCCGGGAAGCGTGCCTTCCCAGAAGGAGAGGAGGGATCGTTTTAGTGGCCACACCACACGACGCAGTAGACGACGGTCGCTGTCGAAGGCATTTTGAAAAAATAAATAGCCTTTTATCCAGTTAGCCAGTTATGTGGAAAACACTTCCAAGGTAGCATAAGCGTTACCATAACAGGTTAAAATAAACTCAAATTTTTAATAAATTAAATGAATTACTACAACATGGATATGAATCTACTATAAAGGAAATCACGGCGAACCCATTTGTGGAACAACATCAAGACGAACACCACAAATAGGAAGAGGAGCTTGGCCAAACACCCAAAAAGGGTGTACGTGCCAATTATATATAGTATCTATATAAGGGAATTACGACAGCCGGTTAAGGGAATTAACTTGCCGAATGGGTTGATGCGTGACTAGCCAACGAAGTCGCTGGATCTTTATTGGGTGCACTATGTATATGTTGTCCATCATCGTCAGTCATCGTCCAAGCTTCTCCGCCATACATACATTAGGACGGGCATGTTGAGAGTCTTGTAGAGTGTTAGTTCTGTTTGTCGAGAGAGGATTTTACTACTCAATTGCCTACTTAGTTCAAAGTAGCACTTGTTGTCAAGAAATATTATACGTTGAATTTCAAGACTGACATCGTTGTCGGTATTGACGCTGGTTCCTAAATAAACGAAGTCTCTTACAACCATGAAATCATAACAGTTACATGTGTGCCGTTACGCGAGTGAGTCGACTGTTTGTTTGATGACAGAAAGCCCTTAGTTTTGTCCTCCTACCACCACCAGACCCATTCGCTTTACTTTTTTATCCAGTTTGGAAAAGGCAGAACTAACATCGCGGTTGTTAAAGCCGATAATGTCAATACCATCTGTATACACTAGCAATTGTTCGCTCTTGTAAAAAAATTGTGATGGAGCGATTAAGTTGGCTCGCACGAAATTTTCTAGTACGAGTATCAGCTTAAAGAAGTAACACGACAGGTATAAAACGGCTCGGAACGGTCCTTCTAAATTCTGACGGTGCTGCTGGTATTGAAAACGTTATTTTGCGTAGCCGTATTAGTTTTGCGGGGATACCAAATTCAGATATCGCGGCATTCGGGCAACTTCTTTTCGTGGCGTTGAATGCAGCTTTAAAATCGACAAACGGCGTGTGTCGATTCTCCTTTATGGGCCTTTCGATTGGTCTCAAAGTAAGTTAGGCAACCAAATAA
The DNA here is from genome assembly GCF_028408465.1 of Anastrepha ludens. NCBI lineage: Eukaryota > Metazoa > Arthropoda > Insecta > Diptera > Tephritidae > Anastrepha > Anastrepha ludens. Next base: position 28,212,537 of record NC_071498.1, on the reverse strand, counting down.
ATCCAAAATAGAACAGATATGTATCTGCTTTTGTTTTATTGAAGGTAAATCCAAACTTAAAATAAGGAAACTTTAAAAGTGAGTAGTGGCTGCCACACTTTATATTATTGCACTATGTCTTGAAGACGATAAAAAAAAATTGTTTGTAATAATTGTAAAAAAATTATATTAATAAATGCAAATGGCGTACACTCGATTATTATGGGAACGAACTGACGTATGGCACATGGTTTGGCGAGTAATTAGTTATCCAATTCATCTCGAAATTTTACGGAAAAGGCCACCATAGCTCGTGCGTTCGTACCTACTACTACCATTCCCAGGTGGTGATACCCACTGATAATAATAGCCGCCTCTAAGAAGAAAATAGTATATGGCATTTCTGCCATGAAAAACTATCTGCTATTCGCAGGAGGTATTAAACTGTAGCTCGACCTAACTCCTATTAGAGATATACTCGTATGTGTATGAGTATAGTAATAGCAGGAGTATCCTCATTATTGAATGTTCTATTGAGTTGGAGAAAAAATTTGTAAAAAATTTCGAAATATTTCAAGTGTTAGATATTTTCTCACTACTTACAGGTGATTGCAATTATCTTGGTAATAATTGTTGCTGTTCGATTCCTCAGTGTCACTCCCGACACTTTTTTGATTGTCTATGATCGGTAAATTTGTTATTTTTTCTTGAAATTTCTCCGTTTGCACCACATCAGTAGTTATCGGCATGCAGTTTTCGTTATCAATTTTGTTGTTATTAATGTGTTGGTTTTTGTTGATGTGTTGGTAGTTTCTTCTGTGATAAAACTGTTTATTCTGGCTGCGCCAAAGCTCATGACACGCGTTGTTCTGCTCTTTGTGGTTGATATTGGGACATGGATCAAATCGTTTTCGTTCGCTGCATTGAGATTCGATTTGTTTCGGCTTATACGTTTGTGATTGCTGCTGTTGGGGTTTTTGTTGTTGTACCAAATCATAAATGTGCTTTGTCCTTGTCGACGGCCGCACATTGAATATGAGCTTACCATTTTCGTTGCAAAACGCGGTGACGTAGGGAACGGAGAGGAGAAATTCGGTGATGTTTTGATAAATCGGAAACTTTATACCTGTATTTTTCCGGTAATCTTCTATAAAATAAAAATTGTTCATGCGTGTTAGCAGTGCTTTGCAGATTATATTTGTGTTATTAAAGGAAAAATTGTATATAACTCTAAATTTTTTATTTTATATAACTCTAAATGTATGTATGTATTTGTGGTATGCTGAGGATTCGAAAAACCATTCACAAGTTTATTCAACGCATATCAGTTGTTTTCATTTTCTCTATATATATAAATAGTTGCAAATTAAACGCTCTGGGCATTGGTTTTCCACACATTTTCTTTTTCGGCGATTGAAAACAGCTGGCTTACATTGGGCAAACTTTCGAATGGTATGCCTACCGTTAACAAACGGCCAGTTCATAGTCTTTCCCAAGGCACACAATCTTACAAGAAGCCTGAGCATTTTTTTGGTTAGGATATAAGAAAATACATTCCAGTTTTCCATATCAAATAACTTACCTTTGATATCCGAAATTGTTGCTCCCTCCTGCGAACGGGCCAAAAGAATGCTGCGCACCTCCGCATCTAAGTCGGGAAACTCACCTCGCAATTCTAAAAAGGCTTCGTGCATGATTGTCATAGTGCTGCTGTACGTAATTAGAGGCTTTGAACGTAGCAATTGACCGTCGCTGCAGAACCGTAAATCAAATTTTTTTCAACACAGAATCTTTATTAAAATATTTATGCTTTCAAATCTGCATCTTTCGGTAGAAATTAAACTAACGAGGTAATTTTTAATATTCTTTCGTGCCAAAATATTCTCAAGTCCAATATTTAAACATAAAAAAAAATGTGTTCGTGTAGAAATAGAAGTAGTCCCCGAAAAAGTTCAATGGAATGTTCGTTTCTTACAGGTACTGCGCTGTGAAAGCATTGGTGGAACCACGTGGTAAACGCGGTAGACCTCAACTTCTCTAAGCACAGTTTAGATTACGTTTAAACAAGCCTCTCTTTATGAAAATATATTTATGTTGGCGTTCAAGTGAATGCTTAATGGATTGATTCATATGGCATAGTGGATTGGATAACGGTTCTGGTGAATGAACAATGCACTTATGCATGGAGAAAAAACTATACCTTTTATATATCCCTCTTATTCTCGCTTCAGGTGGTGCGTAGACCCAACTGTAGTAGTTCCTTTTATGTACTTAGGTATATAAATATGTACATATATGATTTGCATAAATATGTAAAATGTATCATTTGCATTAGGGTGGCTCAACTTATTAGAGAAACTTCTTCTTTACATTTTCGTAGACCTTTTTTTGTTTAAATAAACACCTATACTTCTGGCAATTGATTAATTATACAGCCGTAATTAGTCGGCCGCCGTAGCCGAATGAATTGGTGCGTGACTCATTCGGAATCAAGAGAGAACGTAGGTTCGAATCTCGGTAAAACACTAAAATTTTTTTTAATAGCAGTCGCTCAGACAATGGCAAACCTCCGAGTGTATTTCTGCCATGAAAAAACTCCTCATAAAAAATATCTGCCGTTCAGAGTCGGCTTGAAACTGTAGGTCCCACCATTTGTGGAACAACATCAAGACGCACACCACAAATAGGAGGAGGATCTCGGCCAAACATCCAAAAAGGGTGTACGCTCCAATTAAAAACAAAAATTGTCTATGACACGTTTTGACAAGCCACGATTAAGTCTTCGTGAAAGCATTCTTGCAATGAAGGAATACATTTCAAAGAACTGTATAATTCAGCACAATCTGCGATTTATAACGTTGTGAACAAATATCAGTGCCAAGTAACAGATGGTAAATTTAGTTTATGTAAAACCATATTGGTGAACGAGGACAAAACGAAGTACCTTCTGGCGTCAAACAAACAGTCGACGCAGTCGCGTATTGGCACCCACGGCACTGTTGACAGTTATGATTTCGAAGTTGTAAGAGACTTCGTTTATCGAGGAAACAGCATTAACACCGATAACAATGTCAGCCTTGAAATCAACAGGAGAGTCTCTCCTGCTAACAAGTGCTACGTTGGACTAAGTAGGCAATTGAGTAGTAAAGTCCTCTCTTGACGAACAAAACTAACACTCTACATTGCTCTCATCATGCCCTTCCTAACGTATGGGGCAAAAGCTTCAACGATCGCGATGTCCGATGAGGAGTCCTTGGGAGTGTATGAGAGAAAGCGTCTGTGGAAGATTTTTGGACCTTGGCAGGTTGGCGACGACGAGTATTGCAGGCGATGAAACAATGAGCTGTATGAGCTTTACGATGAGATAGACATAGTGGCTGGCGGAGTCATCTCATCCGATTGGATACAAACGCTCCGGCTCCAAAAGTATTCGATGTGGTACCAACTGGTGGTAACAGAAGAAGATTAATACCTCCTCTGCGGTGGAAAGATTAGGTGGAGAAGGACTTGGCTGGTCTTGGTGTGTCCAACTGGCGACGGTTAACGCGAGAAAGAAACGATTAGCGCGATTTGTTAAACGCGGTCAAAATCGCGTTAGCGGCTATAGTGCCAATCAAGAAGAAGATGAACACCATCTTGATAAAAGTTTTTTCGACTCTTCCAATTTTAATAAAATGCGACGAATAGTATGGATTCCACACCAAAAAACATTAAGCAAGATAGCTCCTTACTAATGAGTTGTGAAGTGATGAATGACGTTAATGTACAAGGGTCCTTGAATTCATTCGAATTTCTTCTGGTGAAACCCAACATAAAAATGATTTTAAAGTTCTAGCTGTTTGCAAAGCAATTGGCTTTTTCTTCTAGACTTCGAGTCTCTTCTTAATGGCAATTCAGTGTCTACCTAAAGTTTCTATTCACTTTCAATAGAAGTTATCTTTGGGCTCCGTAACGAGCAAATTTTTTTCAACCGTTTTGAAGTATTGCTCCTCCTGGGTTTTCAGAGCTTTCTTTAATTTTATCTCCGTATTTATCAATTTCAACTCTGCGGCAGACGATCGGAAGGTCCTCCATTCTCTTCGAAATATTATTTTTTCAGTGAAAAGATGCTCAATCTGACCGTAAGTTTTTATTTTTTTTCTTTTTTACAAAATTTACCCTAAAAGGTAACCCCTTAAAAATTAATAAGCCTCGTAAATTTTACGACTACTCAATTTCATATCTGATTTAAAAAAAAATAACCTGTTTTCAAACTACAAATATACAATTCCATTTTACATTCCTTTTTTAATTCATTTATTTCAAGTCTAGATGTTCAGAGCTTTGATTAAAATGGCAAATGCTGGGTTGCCTTGCTGGGGTTATTCTTTTTGTTTTTTTCATTTTCATTTTTATTATTATTTTCATATTTCCATTTTGCTGCGTTTTATTTGTGTATCCAACGGTTGGACGATTTATTCAAGGCGAATCCACACAAGGTGACAGCAGTAATACGAAAACAAAATGTACATGTTTTTCACGTATTTTGATTTTGCAAACGTCAAAATTTCAATCAAAATGTAAAATAACCAGCGAAAAAACAACAAAAAAGTAGATCACTTAGACATTGAGTCTCCAAAACAAATATGCTATTCTACTGCTATCACCTAGTATAGCTGCGCATCAGTGTTTGGCGAAAATTTCCCAAGTACTTTCCAGGAGCCAACAATTTTAATCAGGTTGCATATGCGTTATGCGTTTTCAATTCAAGAAGGATATCTCGAGTTGTTGTTTTCCACGTAATTTGCTAAATTTACAGGTGGGAAGAATATAATATACGCCCGTACGCGTAACTAATTCTTACCGTTGCTCAGAGACTAAAACTTAAAAACTTATTATGCAAAAAACCGTAAATATTCATCTCCATTTTCATACACAATTTATGGGTTATCCTTCACTAATTCCACGTACCATTTAATACGACTTTGGAAGTACGCGCATATTTTCTGAAAGGAAAAACATATTTTCTTGAAATATAAAAAGACAATTTGACGAATTATTTAATTGTCAAATTATGCAGTGCTGGTTTATTGGTATTATTGTATTAGAATACCAAAATCATTATACTTTGCCTAAATTGTTCACAAGACATTATTTTAAAGGCCGCTAAAAAAATGAACCATGAATAGAAATTTTTATAGAACAAAATATTGCTAATAATATTCATTTGATAGTTTTTGTCATAGAGTTTTAGCAACAGAAAATGCGGGAGTCCGGGAGCTGCGCCACAAATTGAAACCGAACATTTCCTAACGATATCGTCGCATCTAAGAAAATTATTTAATATCGATATCGATAAAATATTCCCAAAATAGTAAAAATGCTCAGGCTAGGTAACAAATTATGTGAAGATTTTGAAAGTCAAGAAGGTCTCATTTGATATTTATATAAAGGAATCTTTTTAAGTGTTCCGTCGTCTTTGTAAAATGGTTGATGCTAAGTTGGATGCAGTCCCAAGCGTGGACATAGAGGAAGGAGTATTCAAATATGTACTAATAAAAGTGTACGGGAAGGACGAATCACTTCAAAAAAACATTGTCCGGGGATACGCAGACTGTCAATGGCATTGTAAGAATTGAACTAATAATTTTACTATGCGTATATATGTATGTATATATTAATTCACATTGAACAAGTAGTAGCTATGAAAGAATGAACGAATTAATGGTGAAAAACTCGAATTATTCCGGTAATGTAGAATCGGCTGCCATGGATTTGTTCGCGATACAAGTAACTTGTATAACTTATTACAAAATCGCGTTCGTTTACGCAAAAAGCTCACAAAAGTTTCAAGAAAAGGGCGCAATTTTGGCATTTTATTTTCTGTAAAAGGTGCAGATTTGTGCTGGAGAATTTTAAAACTCGGAAGGGGGGAAAACAGCTGATTGTGGCATATGCTTGCATTTGTGTATACAAGCAGATATTTAAAATTATAAAACTATAGAGGCATAAATATGGATATTCTAATAACAAAAGAAGTAAGCAAATGTAATTTATAAAGTTACTCTCCACGTAAAAATGTCTTTGCGGCACTTTGCTTGCAAGTTCCTGTTCATGTAGAATTTTGTTGCTTGTTGATTCTTGCTGGATTTTTCAGATGAACACCTGCTAAACATCACTACACTTTGCAACTGCCTTAGGTAGATAACAGCTGACGCAATTCGCACCATAACTTTTAGCTTTTGCTTGTGTTATGTTAAAATTTCCAGAAAAGTTGTACAAAATACCCAATCGAGTGCTTTAAATTGAGAAAAATATGTTCAGTATAATCTCTTCTAATTGATAGCAAAATGTATTGGGTTGATGTAATTGTAACAGGAAATATACCCCACGAATTTTTGTGAATGTAGCTGGAGTGATATATGTACTTGTAAAAAAAAAACAATTTTTTTCTGGTATTAAAGCGATGATGGAATTATGGTTAGATTTTTTGTAGAGTTTAGCAATGGCATGTGATTGTATTTTCGGCCGTCCGAAGAACGTATGTTATGAACCATTAGTAACAAATGTTTAAAAACAATTTTAAAAATGTATAAAAAAGAGGAATTAAGAGTAATGTAGAGGGATTAAAGATTTACTTAATCTACTTTTTATCTAGCTGACATATATGATAGGTCCAGCGAATCCTTGAAGGGCCTGGGACTAGAAACAGAGTGTCTTGGCGGTGGAAGGATTGAGCACAATGCAGATTCAAAGCTCATTAAAGTATACGGCTATTCACAGGTTCGTGATATTACATATAATTACAGGAAATACTTACAGACATTCTATGTATATTTACAGGGATTTGGAAAGGCAGATCACGCTGAAACCAAGAAAATTTTGCGAGATAAATTTCCTGATTATGAAATACAAATATCTGATGAAGGCTATTGAGGCAAGCCCACCACGAAAATCACATAAGAATTGACCTTGTTATGTTATTGAAATATTTTGTAAAAAAAAACATCTTACGCTTCAAAATAGTTTTAATACGTTTGTAGAGGATGACTTTTAATATCACGAGAATTGCCTCAAGATACAGATATGTATGCTACAGTTCCACGATCGAAATGTGGTGTCGGGTGATTTTCCGATTCAAGAATCAAGTTTTTTACGTAAGACCACATTTTGCACGTATCTCAGCCGTTTAACCCGTCATAACTAAATAATTTAATTTCTGCGTGACTAACATTCGTTCTTAACTCAACTGTGGACAACAATTAAAAAAAATAAAAAATTGGCGCGTACACTTCTGTTAGGTGTTTGGCCGAGCTCCTCCTCCTATTTGTGGTGTGCGTTTTGATGTTGGTCCACAAATGGAGGGACCTACAGTTTCAAGCCGACTCCGAACGGCAGATATTTTTATGAGGAGCTTTTTCATGGCAGAAATACACTCTGAGGTTTGCCATTGCCTGCCGAGGGGCGACCGCTATTAGAAAAATGTTTTTATTAATTTTGTTTTCACCGAGATTCGAACCAACGACCTCTCTGTGAATTCCGAATGGTAATCACGCACCAACCCATTCGGCTACGGCGGCAACAATTATATTATTTAAAAAGGTTTTAATAATAACGATCAATTGTCTATCTGCAGGCGTTGGTAAGATTCCTAGTATCTAGATTGCTATGAAAAATCAGGCTTCGGAGTCGGCATAAATAAGTAGGTACTTCCATTCGCAGAACAAAATGACGCGTTCCACAAATTGGCCGAACATCCAACAAAGAGAGATGAACTCCACAAATTACCCAAACATCAAAAAAAATGATGCAAGGCTAATTTATAAGTCATAGATTCGTCCCTTGGCAGTACCAGTCAATATATAACATATAAAAACAAATCTTTGTTTGTCCTTTATTCATTACCACAACTTAGATAACACTGCGCTATTCATTCAATACGGGTATGTTCAACAATGCATTATAATGCGCAACATACCATTTCAGAGTGAGCAGTGCATTCAAAAATGCAAATATGGCAGTACTGCAAATGCAACACGTTCTTAAACGTCATTTTTGTATCAAAAGTCGTGCATTATTTGCAGCAAAAATTTTCACACTGCCAATAAATACGCTAGTACAATGTCTGATGAAAAGTGGGTATTTAATTATTTATTTTAGCTTTTAATACAAAAATTGATGAAAAATACGATATTTAAACTTTATTTTATTATACTTTTCTTGGTTTTAGTGATTACTTTAGTGCATCGGAGATAAAATTACTGCTCAGAGTCCGACTGAGCATGGAGAACGAGTTCACGTAGGGAAGGAGGAAAAAGAGCGTGCTCTGGGCTAAGGTCGTAGATGAAGTAAAAAAAGTTAATAAAGATTTAAAAATAGATAGAAACTTCATGATTGTTTGTTACTGTTGAACAGATGGCTATTTTATTTCACTTTTCAATTTGCATATTGTCTTAATTGTTTTGTTGAAAAGATAATGCGCAGCTCCCTTAGCAATATCGAAGCGATCCGAAAGCTGTCGGAAAGTGACTTTGCTATTACATAACTTCCATAATGTTACGTATAAACATTTTCCTAATGGTTTCCCACCTCGACCAGTCCTTGCAGTTAACCAAACTGGAGTTAAAGCTGCTTTCAAATACTTCATAAAACATTTGATTAAAAATACTCATGCAACTGGATATCAAAAACTTACCTCAAAAGTGGACCAATTCATTCGAAAATGAGAACAAGATATATCCTCGTGAAACGATTTTATTGTTTCAAAAAAGACTTATTTTTGGGTATTTTCCATTTTGATATTAAACTTTTGACAAGATATGTCCTTCTTTTAAGCTTTGCACGGTTTTTTTTCTTAAATTTAATAAAAGACTATCGGTTTTTTCCTCACATACATCGTCCATGACCAAACTTAGTAGCAATTCCATTTTACTGCACAGCGCGTTTATAAATGCAACAAATCTATTTGCAATTTTTCAACAAATCTATCAGTTGCATGAATTGTCACATTGGCAGTGCTGCCAGCGCTGCAAGTACTGCGCATTATAATGCGTTTCTGAACATAGCCAGCAATAAAACCCTTGGTGTGTTCTCCTCACTCAATAATTACAGCAATATTGCGACCATTTTACTTGGTGGAGCATTGCTGATAAGCCGCCCCAAACACGCTTGAAAATATTGACCAACGACTTCGTGTCATTTGAGCTAAAAACGATAAATAATCAATATTAAACTTCAAAGCAGTGTTTATTAAATAAAAACGAAGTTTTCCACTTCAAATCGGCAGTGCTAAATTTTATGATGCGTTTGATTAGCTATTATCATAAGATTGCCAACATTTTACTGACAGAAGGCGTGACGTTGCCATTCTTGCAGAAATTATGTGGCAAGACGTGACAAAATCTCTAAGATTGCTCGGGTGTTGCGTGTTATTTTAAATTATCACATTTGGTATGCAATTCTGGCAACTTTAGCGAAACTTTAAGGAATATATAAATTTATTAACCTTATCATAAAGAAAATGCCATTCTAGTTTATTAATATTTTATTAAAACTGCAATCCAAAATTTTTAATATACTTTCTTTATATAATACTTTCTACAAAAACCCAAGGCGAATCTATTAAAAGTGGTGTTAGTAAATCAGCTTATTTTTTTTTTTTTTTTTAACTAAACAAAGAAACAAACCTTGAATAATAACCGGAAAAATTTGTATAATGTAAATCGAAGCAAAGAAAAAAATTGTTAAAAAATTATTATGTCGAAAAATTATTCTAAATGCCGTCATTTTATTCATCATTTTAGATTTAACATCCAACATGAGGAATTTGTAATCCTAGACGTAGAAACTAAGTGCTTCCCGAATATGTAACGTGGGAACGTAGCATAAAACATTGAGTAAAAATATCGGTATCGACTACCAAGTATATCGATTTGATATTGAAACATATCGAAGTTACTTATGTTGGGTTGTTTATTAACAAAATATTTTGAAAGCATCAGATTGGAGAAAGTATTTGGAATAAGCAACTTTTTTTAAAGTTAAGTCTAAAATATCGAGGATGAAACGTTCATCGGATAATGACATTGAAATTTCTATAAGGGAAGTACCCACCTACGAAAGATGTTGCATTTGTCAGGAACGAGTGACAACACAGACGACAGTAGAAGAAACTTATATTGGAGCACCACCTATTTTGGTAAAGGATCTACTTCTTCAATGTTTTGAGTCACCAGAACGTTATAGACAATTTATTAGTGACGAATATTCAATTAACTACCTTTGCAAATTTTGCGAAGCGTCGCTTGGGGAGTTTTATGATGCGGTATTAAAAGTTTCATTAAAACGAACTGAGTTCTTGAGTCGGATACAAGAGAAGAGTGTTAGCCCAATCGAATATTTCACAATTGTTGAAACTACACGCAGGGACTCTAGGTCGTCCCCCAAATTAGTCCAGAATGTAGGCGGAAATAAAATCAAGCGATACCATTCACAGGAAAAGTTTGCAACCAGTGATTCAAGTGATGAATATTCAACTCTAAATATATCTGATGAAGAATTTGTCAAGGTTAATCAACCAGACGAAGAATTCGAAGATTATTGGTCATCAGATTCTTCCAGTGGCGCTGAAGGTACCTAAATAGCAAAACATATTTAGCAGACGTTCATATTAAAAAGTAATTTATTCATTAGTTCAAGACGGTGAAAAAGAAATGCAAAAGCCTTTGATCACGATCGAACGCATGCCAAAAACTAAACTGAGATTTTGTTGGCGTTGTGATAAAAACTTTCCATCTGATGATGCTTTTGAAATTCATTTGAAGCAAGTTCACACAAAAAGTAAAAAGCCGAATTTGTCGTGTCACAAGCCTCAAAATAGTTCTGCGCCCGAGAAACACTCCTTACACATTTCTAGAGAGGAAGATTCTAATCAGATGCGATGCGAAATTCGTGAAGTGGAGTTCGACTCAACATCTCGCTTTCAGTCGCATAAAGACGTTCATAGGGCCCTTACTTGTTCTATTTGCTCAAAGAAGATGCCAACTCACAGGAGCTTTCAACGGCATATGGCGGTACATCGCGCCGAAAAGAGACAGCCTTCTCCAGATGCTCGAAGCTTCGTATGCCCAGTTTGTGACTTTAAATTCAGGTCTGCATGGAATCTAAAACGTCATCAAAAACTGCACTGCCTAGGCGATATAACCCGAAGTCCCGAGGAAAATGATCTTTAGATGTGCGTATTGAAAAAATATTAACATTTGCTAAAAACAAATGTATTCGTTTTTTTTCAGGTTTTGGTTGGCAAAGGTGTCCGAAGCTGCGATATTCAAAAGCAATAGATTAGTGCTCTTGGATATGTTACGTAGCGAGTTTGAGTTGTAATTTAATTTCCAGATTCTTTTTTAATCTACGTAGAAGCGGATGTAGGTTATATAAGTTTTGATGTATCGTTTTTATGATAAATCGGTCATACATATTGGCCGACTGCATTATTTTATAGCCAAATGCTTCAAATATATTGAGAAAATGTGATATATATTAATTTAAATACCCAACGACATATACATATGTTCAAGGTAAACGATTAGTTAAAAATTAGAATAATAAAAATGTTACCATCACTCCATTAACACCAATAGGAAATTACGGAACTTGTGGGGCGACCGCTTTAGAAACAACTTTTTCTTCATTTTGGTGTTTCATGGACATTCGAACCTACGTTCTCCGAATTCCGAATGGTAGGCACGCACCAACCTATTCCAACAGTCCGAATTGTGGTCTTCGTGATGAAAGAAGTTATCTTGAGACTTTCTACGTCTGGTGGTACGCATCCTTTAGGTTTAGTTGCGCTCGTTGAAGTGTGGTTATAAATGAATCGATTGGAAGAAGTGGATAATGTTCCCTCAATATTGCCAAATTAGCGCTGCTCATATCTATGCAAAAACGTATTATTGTACTGTATCTGATTAAGTTAATACTCAAATTGTTGTTGTAGTAGTTGTCGTTGAAAACTTGAAAATAATCACTTGGACAGCGCGACGGGACTAAAATGTACGTGGCGGCACGGGTAATAACTGAGGAGTCAGTCAAGTTTTCTTAAAACTTTTTTTTAACGATTTTAATTTACCGGGCTCGGATGGAGAGAATAAGATGTTTATTAGTAGGGAAGTCAAGCTTATGGGGACTCTTATAAGAGTTTGTAATGGATTGTCTGACATTTGGCCACACTCTTTTGGAGGAAAGTCATGTCTTCATTTCGAAAGCGGTGAAAGCGGCTATGCGCAACGAAGCTAGAAGACCCATCAGTGTGGCATCTTTCATGCTGAAAAGTCCGTAGCGTAGGGTCGATAAGTACATTATATTATAGAATTTGATGGACAGCTTCTTAGTATTTACCAAAATGCATACCAAAACGGAAAATCCTGTAATTCAGCTCTACATGATCTTGTGACAAAGGTCGAAGTGGTATTGGAAGCAGGTGAGTACACAATGGGAGAATTTGCTCTGCGGCCAGGAGGCATGGAGTCGGCGATACAATCATAATGTCATTCCGTTTTACTGACATCCTAAATTAAAGGCGAATGGAAGAAGAAGAAATGAGCTGTTCTCATCACACCGCCTTGTGCAGATATGCCTTGGATGACCTGTTGCTGAAACTCAGCTGATTAGCTGCCGCAATATTGCAGACGTTTTTTCGCGCCGAACGTTTGTTTGAAAATATATTGACTTCGTTTCATTCGAACATAATTTTGCTCTAAAAACAATTAATTTCCGAGAATTCTCTCGCAAATAATATAGAAAAATATGAAAAAATTTACATGAACGCAAAACCAGTAACAATTCGCAAGTTTTATGTTCAGCTGATTGAATTGTTGGCGGAAAAAATCACAAAACATTTTTTCAGTTGAGCCGCCTCGTTATAAAAAAAAAGAAAAAAATAAAATTAACTAAAGCAAACAAAATGCAAATTTAACGAGTTTAGGCATCGATGATATTATTTTGTCCACGATAATTTGTTTCATTTCATCGTCGCAGTCAGATGAAAAGCATTCCATTAGCAATTGTACTGCTGTGGCAATCGCAGCTTTGTTCATACTTTCCTTGCTTCCGTCTATGCATTCGTGGATGTACTTAGTTCTGCCATAAGTTCTGTTACAAGTTATGATTGTTATACGATAGATATGAAATTATAATAGTTTTTTAAAAGAAGCTAGTTTTATTTATTTAAATACTAGCTGACCCGACGAACTTTGTTCCGCCCTAGAGGCAATAAAAAAGTAGATTTTTGATTGATTGATTGAATAGATTGTACTCTTCAGTTAAGCACCTTGCGATACACGAAATTTTTTGTTTTATTATCAGGTGCAAGAACAAACAACGCAGATGGTTTTCCGACCCGTGAACATGCCACATATAATTGACCATGTGAGAAACATTGATTTTCTAGATTCAGACCACAAACTTTCAAGGGTTGGCTTTGTGATTTGTTAATGGTCATGGCGAATGCAAAACGGATCGGAAATTGAAGTCTTTTAAACTCAAACGGAAGATCGGTTGGGATCCTCGGAATGAGAAATTTTTCACCTTCGAATTTTCCTTTGAGTATCGTCGCTTAAATCACATTGTTCATCAATTTATTTACCACCAAACGCGTACCGTTGTAAAGTTTTGGTGGGCTTATGTTTCGTAGCATGGTTACTACGGAGCCAACTTTTAGGCGTAAATTGTGCGGTAGTAAGCCAGGCACATCCAAGGAGTTTAAAAATTCAATTGGATAGTTTGTGGCTTCATCTTCATTTGTTACACAGTCAATGGATTTGAATGAATGCGTTGTTCCAATGATATCATTTTGAATTATGTAGTCATCTACATCTGTATTCTGAGCCGCTAAAATTGCTCGCTCACTCAACCATTCTTCATTATTTTTGTAGTTATTAATGATGTTTGGGAATACTTTATTGATAAGTTCGTCTTTCGATGAGACAAAGTTACAGAAATTCTGAGGAAAAGAAATCAATCCGCACGATTCGTCGACAGGTACTCGACCATTACCGATAGTCAGTAATTGTTCAGAGAAATCTTCAGTAGATGTATCATTAAGTAATGCAACTCTCATGTTTGTTGTCAGCTGAAGTTTCTTCACATAGCACCATAGATTCGATGATTTGAGGCAAGCGTTTATTTCGTCAGCAGCCGTTGATCTTGGAGTTACTGGCAGTGTTTGGCGGAAGTCGCCAGACAGTAAAATCATTGCGCCTCCAAAACATCTCGAGTCATTGTGTATATGTATATTTCAATGTTCAGTTAAGTGCTTCTAATGCACGTTTATGCGCCATTGTGCATTCGTCCCAGATGATGATTTTCGATGCTGATAAAACTTTGGCCATTGCTAAGTTTTTTGAAATATTATATTTTGGTTCTTCAATTTTTTGAAGATTTAACGGCAATTTTAATGCTGAATGAGCCGTACGGCATCCTTCAAACAATGTGGCTGCTATTCCAGAAGAAGCAACTGCAAGCGCAATGTTGGATTTCGCACGAACAGTGGCTAAATTTACTGACATGAGGAATGTGTTACCAGTTCCACCAGGGGCATCAAGGAAATATAAACCACCATTTCATTCAGCAATTGCCTTCATTAATGTATCATAAACTTCTTTTTGTTGGCGATTCAACAGTGGTACATTCGTTTGAACTACTAAATCTACTTGTTGATCTCTGTTATTCGCTCGACGATTTCGCATTGCCAACCGAGCCGTTTCACGGGCAGCCTCGCTGTGCTCTTGTGATTGAGAAGCACGAAGTCGAGCCATACTAACGCGGCGCTCTTCACGGGCAATTCCTTGTGCTTCTTCAGTCGTTTCATTCCCAATGTTTCGTATCCTTCTTGCATTACGGCTTTGTCGGGAAAGATTCGATCGTCTTGGTCGCGGCATTGATAATGATGATTCAAAGAAAATACAAATTACTGTGATTATATATTTCTGACAAAATTTATTGTATATTATCAAATTTTCTACTTAACCATAGACAAAATTACGTTTAGCTGTCATTTGCGTTTTGTTATACAACATTTTATAGTGACTTCACGGAAACGCGTTCGAATGGGATAAAAAGTATCCTATGTCCGTCTCCTGGTCCTAAAACACCTCTCCACTGATTTTCAGCCACATCGGTTCAGCCGTTCCCGAGTTATAAATAGTGTAACTAACATGACTTTCTTTTATATATATAGATTAAAAACAAAAAAAAAATATTTGCATTCGAAATGATCACCACTTCCTTTTGCACAAGCGTTCACAGGATTGGGCCATTCAGCACGCATTTTTTCCATGGATATTGACGTCGCTTCTCGAACCGAAGATTGTTTGAGACTCTCCAAATTTTGATGAGATCTTCGACACACCATGTTCTCAACTTCTGACCACAAATTCCATAAGGCCGATCTTATGCGACTATGAACCCAAGAATATTGTGTTTTAGCCACTGCTGGGTGGTTTTTGCTTATGGCTTGGATCGGAATCTTGCTGGAGGATACAAGGCTTTTCATTGAGAAGAGTACTGCTCTACTGCTTCATCACGCCTTTTATGTCATCCTCCTGGTACACATTTGCCTCGGTCTTAACCCCTTTTTCGCAGAAATGAAGAGATGTTCCGCCCTTACAAGACACTTCCCACCAAACCATTACGGAGGCTGGTTGGTGGCCACGCTGCACCCTTGGCACAACATTTTTTTGTGTCTTAAGAAGTTTAAGCATAGATTTAGTCGATCTGCTTATTAAAAACTTCTTCAACAGTGAAAGGAATATTTTCATGGCCGTTGCCCGCGTGTCACCAAAGAAGCTGCTTGCATCTGTCGAGTCTAATTTTCTTCAAGCGCGTTGTCAAAAGTTGACCAGTTTAGCGACGGAAAGCTTTCATGTGAGGATCATCAATAATTAGTCTTGGCATGGTTCTGGTGGATATATTAATTTCGCTGGCCATGATTTTCTGCTTTCTAGGGGGATGTCTGCGTATTCTTTCTCTTCGTTATGGATGCACTGGATCGAACCACGCGAGGACGGCAGCTTCCTTTCCTGTTTGCCAATTCAGACGTTTCGGAAAAGCGATTGATAACTGATCGTACGGTAAACAAACATTCTCAAAATATTAAGTTTTTTCAGCAATTCGTAAATCTCACTTGCACTTCTACCCCACTTCTGTAATGCAATCACTGCAATGCGATTTTCTTAGCTCCCCATTCCAATGTGAACGAGTGAAATTTGCCTCGAAACTGATAATTTATGAAACGAAACATTTTCTGCGAATTTCTTCTCGCCGTATGTATTGTAAAGTTTGTCACAGAATTTATGGCAAGTCATAGTATATTTATTCCCAAATTAGTTAATCATCAAGAAGTACCAGCATATAACACAAAAGATACCTTCAATGCTTTCGATTTGTATTTCGGAAACTGCCGGAACGGTAATTGGAGGCTGTGGCTTAGAAGTGCATTCTTCTATATCATTGGTCGATTTCTATTTAATATAATAAAAAAATATAAATTAGAAATTTATCTAAAATATATTTACTATCATTTCCCAATTTAATCACCAAACTTTTTCGACTTTGGACGTGAATTTAACATATTTCTATTTACGCCAACGACTTGAGCTACCAGGTGGCTTCTAAAATTAAATTTTCTATCGAACAGGACCAAAAAAGGCCAGACCCGGGTACCCAACTGAATGTTTTAATAAAGGTGTCCAATGGAGCGCTAAATTTAGGACTTTGACTTAATTCACAAATTTTAATTCGTGTTTATTTTTAGTTTGCGATCAGCTGTTTTTCTCACTTGCAAATTCTTTCAAGTAAAAATGTATCCAATATAAACCTGCAACTTCCCCTCAAAATGAAATGTTATTTTGCTCACTCACTTTCCCTAATAAAAACTTACAACTTCCCCTCAATATGAAATGTTATGCCCACTCACTTTCCTCTATTTTGCAAGTGTTTCGGATACATGAATTGACATAAATTATTTCTTTCACGAACAGACCTATTGCCTGCCGAGGGGCGACAAAATTGTTGGCAAAGCAAACAAAAAAAAAATAAATAATATATATATGTATAGAGGGCAAATATTTGCCTGCTGCGTGAACATGATTCAATAATAAAAGGTTTGCTCAGTAAGCAGCTTTCTCATTCCCTCTTGACAAATCGGCTCCCTTAGCAAGACACTGGGTTGCTAGCTCTAGAAATTTTGACTAAAAGTGGAGGAAAAGTAAAATTTGTAGAAAAACATTTCTTTTTCAAAATGGACTCCTTACGAGCAACAACTCGCTCAAGAGTTTTCATCGGTATGTTCAGGACTATGGTAGTATGACATGGAATACATATCGCTTTAGTCAGGACATGATAGAGTATTCGACGTAATCCAAGATCGATGAGTGGAGAATTTACAAAGCTTTATTTCTTGTGATGTGTTGATTTAGAAGGAATTCATGTTTTGCAAAGAGCTAGCATTTCCCAAAGAGTTAAGACAGTGAGAATAATTGGATAGTCCCGACGCAATCGATTACATTGCAGATCTCATTATAAAAATGTTGGCAGAACTTGTTTCCAATGAGCCCACCTTCCTATGGATGGATGAAGTGTCCAGAGGAGGTTTAGAAAAGCACAGTACCAGTATGAAAGAGCTTCTCATAAAAAGCATCTACCGGAATCGGCTTCCAATTGTGGAACGCGCGCTACAAATAGGAGTAGGATCTCGGCGAAACACCTAACAGAATTGTACGTGCCAATTATTTATTTATTTTTAACAAAATAGTTTCATATTGGCGAAACGTTGCGATTGGTTTTAAATTTAAAAATTAATTCACAAAATAAAATCTTGGATTATGTGAAATAATTTCTTGTTTTAATATTAGACTTGGCAATTTCCGCTAATCACTTCTATCTATACCATTATTTACATTCAAATATTAATTAAAATTTATTTTTTAAACCGTTCGCAGTTTGTTTCCATTTAAGTAACAAAATACTATTTTGCTACCATTTTTACCAAAAAGGATTTAATTTTTTCCTTTTTATGCACCTTCTTAAATACAACCTTTTGTAAGGGAGTGTCAAAATTCGAATGTCACTAGTGAGCAAACCTTTAATAATTGAATCATGCTGCGTGAATATGAAAGAAAATTTTCTTATGTTTTGAATTCGGGTAAGTGAACTATCCGCATTCTGAAAAACTGCAGTCAAGCGAAGAAGCAAGTGAAATTAAAACAACAGTTGGCGTATGGAAATGAACACTGGTTGTGGTTCAGCTGTTCATCGATCACTTCCATGTTATGTTTTGTATTTTCGAAAGTTTGCTGCCAAAATAAATTTTTCTTAATTTAACCCTTAAATATATTTCAATTAGCTTTGTTTATACATTTTTAAACAAAATTTTCGATGACACTCGACATTTCTTTTGGCCATTACTTAAAAAAATATCGTTATTCTTTGATTTTCGATTATAAGTCAGTTGAATATCCTAGCAATCGTGAACTAATTGAAGAATGCGAACGTAGCTTATTTTAAACGATTCATACTTAATAATTTAATTGAGTTCACATTAAGCTAACCTGTTGGTGTTGTATGCATTAGCGTCACAAAATGTAGAAATCGCCAATTCTTGGAAGTGAGTGTGTGTGCAAGTGTAGGTTCGCGTCCCTTCTATGCAAAACTCAATCGATGCAATGTTTCGTGTAAAAAAGTGCGTGCAAATACATCATATATGTATGAATACGTATATTACTTAGTGAAAACTTAGAATACAATCATTAAATAATACGTTACTTATTACGTTTAGGTTATACATATAAAAATAATGAAGAAAATTCACTATAAATAAACGCCTATAAAGATACTTTTGATTTTCGGTGATCGTGAACGATATTGTTGCTGCAATAAAAGCAGCGCCTTATATTTAAGCAAAATATATTGCAGGCAGTCCATAAAAGCACATTTCCATTAACAATTGTTTGATTTTGTGTTCGTGATGTTTTATAAACATTACGTTGCGCACTCCGATAGTAATTTGCAACTTAACAAATACGTTGATTGATTAGAAAAATTGGATATAACAAAATAATACCAATTGTTGATTTAAAAAATACATAAATTAAAATATCTATGTACATATTTTATGCTTTTATAAAAATTTGAAAATATTTTTACAAAACTTGTTTTTCGTATAATTCTTCAATTGTCACTTACACTAAATACATTTTTAAATTTAACATTTTGCTTCGCCAACCTATGTATAAACTAATTCATTACTGCTACTTTTTCTTTTCGATGCAGTTATTATTTCATCTCGTTATGCTTGTCCTTGTTTTTCGCTAAGTTATTAGCCTAGACCTAATCGGATGGCTTCACCAGGCCCATCACTTTGCCTTCAAAAAGCGGCAAAATATCACTGTCATTTACAATCTCTTCCTGTATCACTGGACTTTCTGGATCTTCGCAATGTGTTTTGAAGAAGAACCTTAAATAGACAAAGTTGCAATGTTGGAAATATGGGCATACATGGAATAAACGAGTTGAGTCACACACCTAAAATTGCCCTTTTTGGGCAAATAGTCCTTGAACTGCTTGAGGGTGGGTTGCAAACCGGGAATCTTAGATCTGTAAGGATATTCTTCATCACAGAAAGAGAATACGACAGTTGTAGTCTCCAGTGGCTTTGCGGGTAGCGGTGGTGGTTGTGGTTGGTGATGTAAACTACTACTTCCACTACTACTGCTACTGAATGATGGTGGTTGTTGTGATATCTGCGTAGTATATTGTTGAGTGTAGCGACGAGACCTTCTGGTCTCATCTTCCAGTCTTCTTTTTGCCTCTTCTGATTTCGAGGCCGTACTTGTACCAGATCGTGAGCTGTATTTGGAAATGCACGCCAAACATTATTAAACATATAATTTAGTTTTTCGAAAAAAAAAATACGTTTACCTGGCGTCTTTGTACTTCATAAGAGTATCGGCTGAGAACAGACTGATTCCGCTATCTGTATTGATGGAAGGCCATTTATTTGTTAGCTTCCTAGAGGAGGAACTGTGGTCAGGCATCGACTTGGAGTGCTTCATAGAATGACCCCCTAGATAAGGAATATACAAAATGATTATGTTCTTAACTTTTATTTTATTATGGAAATATCAATCGATGCAATAAAACCCGTTCCATTGCCATATTTGTTTTTACAAATACAGCTGTGATGCATAATTTTTTCTTTTTTTAATTTTAATTAAAATGGTGCGATGACGGTCCGTAGTAAAATACTGTCTGTGCGTTCACTGGTGAGTAAGGCAATGCTAAAATTCAATGCTAGCTTCTTTAATAAACGAAAGCCAATTCACTGTGCACTTTTTATTTGCATGTGATACCACTGTTTGAAAGTCTTCATAGTTGTTTTTGAATGTGAACCACACCTAAACGTCAACGACACCGTTGGACTTCTTTCTTTGAGGTTATTTGAAAGAAAAGGTGTACGTCGATAAGCCAGCAACAATTCAAGAGCTAAAGAATGAGATAATTCGGCACATTAACGGCATAGAACCTCAATTATGCCTCAGCTACATCGAGAATTTGAGCCATCGGATAGAGGTGTGCCGCCGGCGGCCATTTGGCCGATATTTTGTTCCATACGTGATTGAGCCATACCAATATTATCATAATAAAGAGAAATGCCAATAACTTCCTAAAAAAAATGTATTTTATTCAAAATCAACACCGGCCCTTGAAACTTAACCACCCTTTATTTACTTCTTATTGGATGAAGTCTGACACAATGAAAAACTTGATGTGTATAAGAGTTTACCTCTCTGCACTAACATAGCTTCGAGTAGAGTGCACGAATCATGTGCAAATAACGGCCATCGTAAGTATAGCCAACCAATATTCTGTGGATAAGTTGTATATCTTTAACATCGAACTTACAAAATTTAAACCAGGTTTTTGCTGGTAACTTTGTGAAAATTTGTGCAGATCGATTACTTGCATGTGACAGAAATCCATCGTACCATTCAGAGAAAATGCTACTGCGGATCATTCTCACAGCTTCTTCGACAGTGTATTCAATTTCGATGACAGCGATGACTGCTTCTTTTGCAATTTTACTTGCCTTTTCGTTAATTGGTATATCGGGATGGTCCGGAGACCACGACATATGAACATTTGAGAATTCAAACCCTGAGAGCTTCGCGTGAAACAGAGCTATACAGTGATTGCTGGAACAATTGTTTTTTAAGAACTTGCGGGCTGTTTGTCTGTCCGAGAAGATAACAACTTCGTCCGCGCGCGCCTGATGATCAACATCTGATGTCTTTAACAATGCCAAGATCTCTCCAAAGGTGGATGATGCAGACAATATATTTTAAAATGATGTATCTTTGCAAACTCTTTTTAATGAATGAAAACAAATTCTATTTTGTAAACTTTAGTTTGTGGTTTTAACTGATAAAAAGGGATATCTGTACCATAAAACCAGTTGTCCAAGGAAACATATTTTTTTTCTATTTCTTCAAAACTGAGTCAGTGATCCTTCACACACAAGAATAGTTCTGTCGCTTGTGGGCGAGGGGAGACTGAAGAGCATGGCAAGTCGAGTATTGAAGAACGCGCGCAAAGAACGAACTCAGAACAGAGAATTATCCCAAGATAATTGTTTAATGATAAAAGAGACATTCGAAGAAAATGAAGTCCGTTAGCGAAATCTGCTTGGGCAAGTTTTAAAAATGTCGCACATCATTTTTTTGGGCAGTGACGCACACGGAGGAAGGTCCCATTAGGATATGTCTAGCATGAGAAAACGATCCCAGGGTAAATGGAGTACTTGTCGGTTGAGATTTTTGTTGGACGCTTGGATCAAGTCAAATACTCCAGAAAATCATAATTTTAAATTTTACAAAATATATCTTCAAGTTGAAGTTCAAGTAAAGTCTTAGATACAGGAGGTCTTCCTCTTCCTCTACTACCCCCAGCTGGTACCGCATCGAATACTTTCAGAGCCGGAGCGTTTCTATCCATTCGAACGACATGACCTAGCCAACGAAGTCGCTGCATTTTTATTCGCTGCGCTATATCTTTGTTGTCGTAAAGCTTATACAGCTCATCGTTTCATCACCTGCGATATTCGTCGACGCCAACGTGCAAAGGTCAAAAAATCTTCCGCCTTCCCACATTAGTTCGCTCTCGAACGGGTGTTCGTCCTGGCAACTCCCAAGTGAATGGCGATCAGTAACTTTCCCCACTTGCGTGGACTTCTTCATATGGAACCATCGATCAACGAAATTCATTCGGATTCAGTAAATTACAGAACCTGCCTGATAGTGTTTAAAAACCCAACAAATTGTTGGGCTTTTTTTTTGGCATCTTTTTGTTTTTTCATTTTCTCATTTTAAAAATGTTATTTGCTTTAAGCAAGAGTTAGATATTGCTTGGGAAAAATCGTTTTTAGAGATGTTTTGACATCGAAGAAAAAAAAAAGAAGAATTTACTAAATCGGCGCGGTAAAATGAAGTTGTGTAGCCAACCTATGGTTGTATACTCACCTATACTCATTGCTCCGTCACTAAGCATTCCTGAATCGTGCGTTATTGTACGTCTTCGAGTTGGTAGGGGCGGGCATGGTGACATGGTACCAGGTGAGCGATGAGGAGTTTGGTCTTTCCAAACCCTTGATACATGCTGATCAAGTATATCTTGGTCGTTATCCTCCTCCAATGCAAATTTTTCACGGATCGCTTCTGCAAATGCGCGATCGTTGGCAAGCCTTTCATTTGTCGGTATTGAATCATCCGTAAAACGCTTAAGTGGATAAAAGTGTGATAGATTTGCAAGCTCTGAAATCATATTTCATACATACCTCGAATCGAGCTCGATCCTCTATGTCTTGCTTGCGCTTCACTTCCTCCAGCTTCGGAATAAGTAATGCAATCAGCTCAGCCTCTTTGAGAGGACGATGTTCATTCGAGTGGAGACGTTGGGTGCGAGGTATAACCTAAATAATCAGAAAATAAATATTATAAATTTTATATTTAATCGTTGAAATTACGGCTTGTGTACGCAGTTCCTGATTACTGAAATATAACCGTTGAGTTAAAGTTTTTTGTTGTTGTTTAATATTAAACCCTCATATCTCAATATCAAATTCCTTAAAGAACTTTGGACCATGTAATAAAGCAGGTAAAAATAAGTTTACTGTCTGAGGAGCGATCTGGAATGCGATGCCAGCAAAATACTATAAACAAGTTGCAAATATAGAATAAACATTTTTCCGTTTGTACGAGGTTCGCTACTTAAGTTAAGAGTTACGTGTTTCGAATCTGTGCACTTCCGAATGGTACGCACGCACCAATCCATTCGGCCACGGCGGTCGCCGTACAAGCATCTTTAAAGAGAAAGTGGCGTGATTTTTGGGAAATGACGAAGTGGATGCGTCCGAGTAATTATAGACGCTAGACATAGAAATACGCCCGGAAACTATGCGTCACTCCCCCTCGTCAATGCAAAACACGAAAAACAGATACATAAATCACCACGGCTCGCAAAATCTGCTTTAAATTTAGCAAAATTAGACTAAAAAACAAAAAAACTAAAGTCTAAAAAAGCCTTAGCCGTCGAAGAAGATTCACCCTATGATTTTGTATGTAAAATATAGTCCTTCCATTTTATTCAAATTTAGTCCCATTATTAGTGGCCGTTTTCCAAATGACTCAAATCAAAATTTTTAGTTCAAAATCTTAGATTTAATTAAAATAAATTAATTCGGGCTAAATCCATAAGATCTCCCACTGTGCGCGCGTTTTTGTGACGATTTTACGGTTAAATGATTTCTAAATTAAATGTGATCTTTAAAGCGAGCGTACTTTAAGCTGCGCTTTAATAAATCCTGAAACCACCAAAAAATTTTATATTTTTTTCTTTGAAGAATACCTCAAGTTTGAAGCTACGCAGAAACAAATCTTGTTTTACTATTAGAAATAAATTGTCGATATAGCAACTTTCAAAGTTTTTTTCACAACTGTCACCGCTCAGTAGTATATGGGAAACCTCGCAGTCGAATAAGTACTACATATACATACAAGTTGGCGCAAAATTAATCACCCTATCGGAAGATTTATAAGTTTTGCAAATGGCGTCGTACGTCAATCACACTTGATACTTGTGAACGAGACAATTGCAGTATAAAAACAGACAAGCAATGGAGCGCGTGAAGGTTAAAACAAAGATTTAAATGGCGCAAAATATTTTTTTTTTTATTTGGTAAAAGTTATTCAAAAACAAATTTTAATGATTAATTTTGCGCCACCCTGTATTTAATTTTTTATTACGTAAATGTCCATTTCGACCGCCGTAGCCGAATGGAAAGCCAAAAAAGCTCCTCATAAAATAAAGGAGGAGGAGCTCAACCAAACACCCATTTTACGCATTTTCGCACACACATTCAATCAGTCGTTGTTCAGACAGCAATGAAGTGTTATTGGTTGATTTTTTTCGTATAACACCAACACAATCTTAGTTTTTTTGTAAATACACCTCAACTGACGTCAGACGCTCAGAGCCGCTCTTTTCACCGTGGCTTACAATAGTACAGGGCGATTACACATTTCACTTTTAAAAACGCACTGTATTTTTTTCCATTTTAACACAAGTAGTTTCTCTTTATCTAATCAACAGTTAAATTCAAGATGTTCAGTCTTTTTTTATCGGTTATAATTCAGTAGCCAGTAACTGTATGCACAAGTTTAGAGATGATGGGTAATAGCTAAATATTTAGTTACTTGAAACGAGTTCGTCTCTTTGTTGGCCATTGCACTCTGGCGTATCGCTTTGCTTTCATTTGAACTATGTCTTCTTTGAATATAAGGCCGCCCATCCCTTAAATTTAATAAAATACGTAATATAAATAAAAATATGTACTGAATAACAATTAAAGATAAATAAAAATATTGTTATTTGAGTATATTTTTCCCAATAGTACGTTTCCAACGGCCGCGCCAATTACGTCCTTCGCTCTCTGAATTTGTATTGCGAATTATCCCATTTACATGACACATTTGTAATTCAGTGTGGCATTTGTCTTATATTTGCACTTTAAAATGACAGATGAAGTATTTGTTAGTCTACTAGAGGAGATAGGACTGAGTCCGTTAGTGAAAAAATATAAAAGCTCTCCTATAAAAATATTCACAAAGAACTGCAATTTTCAAGAATTTTTTTCCAACTTATTCTTGCCAGGGTGCGTGCTAATTTCAGCCTATGAAGAACGTTTAAGCGCTACTACTTCTTCTGGATACGACAGTTTCTCTGAATACAATTTCGTTTCCTCCGACAATTTCAGAGTGCTTTTTGCATAAAAATTGATTTTATTCGTACTTTTTGTTAAGATTTTTCAAAATTTTATATTTTACTGCTTATTGCTGGTTTTTAGTACAATAATTTGTGATGAATTTATTTCCTTCTTCTTTGCTTTGGTTTATTCCTTTTTATTATGGTTTGATGGTTAATTGCGATAGGTTTCCGGGATTTACAAGTAATTCGCAAGGTAGTGTAGTGCAATCTGAATTGCCTATATAGGTAATAGATGATAGATTTACCAGGTTTGCTCTTTAACTTAGTGCAAAAGTAAATTGTGAGGGGAACTTCAGCTGCCATGAAACTTGGGAGATTCAGCCGAACTCTGCACGACAATTTCACATGCATTTATAGACTCGTCCAATCAGTCGTTGTTCAGAAACCATTGAAGCAACAGGAGTGGAGATTATTTTTTTTCTGAAATTTGCACAATCATTTTACACATTCATCCAATCAGTCGTTGTTCAGACGGCAATGAAGTGTCATTGGCTGATTTTTTTCCTATGTATATCACTAATATTTACAATCTCAGTTTTTTTGTAAACACATCCCAAGTGACGTCAGCCCATCAGCTGATCGCTCAGTCAAATTGGCTCGGAGCCGAATAACGGTCTTCAAAAAAGCACGCCTCTAACAATCTTTTCACCATGGGTCTCAAAATTTTGTATGGCGAATTATTAAATCGGGAGCAAATTACTAGTGAGCGAACTACGAATGACGCTGTCGTGAAAACATATTGTAAGTGAAATTTCCGGCATTTTTTCTTAACATACGAAAGCAAATAACATATAATTTATTATAAAAATGTACGTGAAAAATATTTAGATTTTTTTAATCTGATTTTCATTACATAATTTGTTTTTGTGCTGAATTTTTTTTTCTATATACAAATACTTACATAGAACAACTAGAAAGAGACATCGTATCGGAATCAGTTCGACCACCAGAACTTACGCTCGCCCTTTCCGAATCCACACGTGAATTCGGAACATAAGAAGTATTATTCGCACTCGCAAGGTAAACATAACCATGCGCCCTACTCGCATGCAGGTTGTATAAAGGACAATAATCAAATCCATGCAATGTTTGCATTTACATCGGGTACAAATCATGTGTAAATAAAAAGTAAAAATAAACAAATTAAATAATATGTAGGACGTGTAAATATTAGAAGCACAGATACAGCGTCATGAGTACGTCGTGGAGCAAAAGGAATCATGCCGGATGGAGTGATTGGTTGTATGAATCATTGGTTGGTTGTTGTGACGGAGCAATGTTTGTGGATTACAGGTCATGGTGAATATAAATGAAAATAAACATAAAAAGTATACATTAATAGAACATTTTAGAATCGCTTCAATTATAAGTACATTCCTCATCACTTTCTAATCCCAATTTAAATACTACTTTAATAATGCTACCGATGGAATTACTACAGGTTCATGTCATGCTCATGAAATGTTAAGATTTCCAATGCATGCTTTGTTTTTGTTTTAAAAATTTAAAATCTGAATTGGGAATTCGGGATACGGATATGTACATATATAACCATTTAAAATTATTTTTAAGTTTTTAATTGTTGTGCCTCTAGTTTGAATACTGAAAAATTGTGTTTTTTTTATGTGAAAAAAAGTATTTTGTATATAAAAGTAAATGTTCTTGTTTTTTTCATTACCCCATTTCTAACTCTGAACAAAGGTAAGAGGATGTTTAAAAAGAAGGATTTGGGAAAAATTAACAGCTATCAAACACATATATATAATTACCCTGGTGGCCGTATTTCCAGTCTTCTCTTTTGAGTTGCTAAAAGTAGATCGTGGGTAAGACGTATCGGCATATCTGCTGAGGTTCGGCTACTTTCTACACGCAGCTTCTCAAGATCATCACAAAGCGACAATTCCGAATCTTCATGCAGAGTCGGTAATGTGGAGCTTCGCGGCAGAGTATCAGTTGCACTAACAGAGCCACTGGAGCTAGCTGAAGTTGAAGGACCATAGACGCTTCCACTTGCACTGCAAGCACTTCCAAGTAGTACATTAGCCGTCGAAGCGCTGATTGGCAAATTAATAAATGGCGCTACCGACGAGGATGGGGTCTTGCCGGAACTTGAGAGCAACGCACAAGCTCCACTGGACGACGCCACAATGCCGGCTCCACTACTACCGCAACTAGCACCACTACTACTTCCGCTACCGGATCCAGCCGTGCCACTCCCAAAACGTTCATGTGAAACTGACATTTGCTGTATATACAGAATATACATTTCCGAACATAGAAAGCTGGGATAGATGTTGTCACGTATGGTGGCCTCCACACATTGCTGCATTGAATCGTATATATCCGAACTGAGTGGGACTTCATTTTTAAGGCCCGCTTTTATTGTTCGACGCAAGTCTTCAGGTATTGATAGCTGACTTTTTCGTAAGAATCTTTAAATTTAAAAAAATGTAAAGGTGTGGAATTTTCGCCAACTGTAATTTTGTATTACCGATATATCGCTCCTATTATTTGTTTGATTTTTTCAGGATCGTTTTGTTGCTTAAGTCCTTCACAGGCAAAATAAAAATTTAATTGATCATTATACCCAGGTGCTTCTTCTTCAACATATTTTTTAAACAGTTCCACTCCATCGCGATCTTCTAGAAGATGATTAAGTGTTCGAGCCCAATTCAAATATGAAGGTGGCGAATTTCGGGAGCTGTCAGCCACCCCTTCGGTCATCTGAAATTCAAAACCACATACAACCACATTCAACCTCACTTACAAATCGGTATACAAAAATCAATATACATACATATAAAGTTAAGAATCTAACCATTATTATTTATTAACAATCAACTCAATTACCTTTTTAACTCGGCTTTCTTCTCCGGGTACTGGTGGTCTAGGCCCACTACACTCATTATCATCATATTTCCGGAATCCTGATGGATGGCTCATGCCACTTTCTATCTTCTACTTCAAGCAATCTTCAAGTTTGACTAGCAAACCACTTTTCGTTATTTAAAAATGTATTAATGCAATTTGTTGTTTTTTTTTACACTTAAAGCGTTAACAAAATATACTTTGCTTGGATCAAATTTTGTGTAAATTGCTATTTATTTTTGTTATAATGATGCAAATTTAATGGGCATACGTACACTTATTAAAATTACGAACGTCCGTTATATTTAAAATACAAAGGACTTGGAAGATGTTCTATAATTTAGGTCGGCATTTTTTTGGAAGGCAATCTGGCAAGGCCTGAAACAAGAAGATTTTAAAGAGATTACAAATAGGTAAACAATTAAACATCTATGAGAGTTAAAAATAACTTAAATTTAAAAACCTCTCTTTAAAAACACTGTCTTAAATTCAGATTACTCGACCGATTAGGCCACATACAGCCCGAAGTGAAGAAAATATTCCGGCAGCAAATGAGAGTTTTACTGAAGCACCAGAAGAATCGATTCGGCACCGATCTCAACAACTTGGCCTATCATATGACACTATTTGGGCGATTTTACGCAAATATCTTGGTTTGAAAGCCTATAAAATATAGCTAGTCCAAGATTTGAAGCCGGTAGATCTTCTAAAGCATCATAATTTCAGTCGTTGGACTTTTGAAAAACTCGCCAAAGATCCCTATTTTGGGACCCGAATTTTGTTCAGCGATGAGGCTTATTTTCGGCTTAATGGCTACTTCAATAAGGAAAATTGCCGTATTTGGGCTGAAGATCAACTCGAAGCTATTCAAGAACAACCATTATATCCACTGAAAACAACCATTTGGTGCGGCTTATGGGCTGGAGGAATCTTCGACCCATATTTCTTCAAAGCCGAGGCTGGCGCCAGTGTAACAATGAATGGCTAGCACTATCACGCCATGATAAACGACTTTCTCATGCCGCAAATTGAAGCCCGTGATCTACACAACATTTCGTTCCAACGAAACGGCGCTATTTGCCTTTCAAAATTGGTGTTTACGTATGGCCGAAATACAGCGCAGTTGCGGCCAACATTTGAAAGGGATTATCTTTTAGGGCTTTTCTTTAAAATTAAATATCATGAATGGTGCAAGACAAGAATAATAAAGATTCGAATTTTCGTTGTTTTATTTGAACTTAAAATCCGATACCTCTAAATTATTCACCCTTTATTAACTAAGTAGGCTGCTGAAAGGCTTCTTTGAGCAGTCAAAACGAGCTTCCAATTATATTTTGTATTTAATTTTTTATGTTTTTACAAAATTATAGTGCATTCTACAACAAAAATCATAGAACTCAAAGCTGCAAGCTTTCTGTAAAATTCACAAAAATTTTTTAAAATGTTAACCAAAATTTAAAAAGTTGCTGTGAGAGCCAACTGTAAAATCCCGACAACAATGCAATGTTAGGTTAGGTAAACGTATGTGACTAATTTTCTATTGTCATTGATTGATTTTTCAACATTGAAATGGAAAGTCCCAATGTGGAATTAGTGTTCTATGAAGGATATGGTTCAAATGGTTGAAATATTTTTTTGAGAATAAAAAGCAGAAAAAATTAAGCGCGAAAGACTACTCGCAAAACTGATAGGATGATCGTTAGATAGTCCAAACAAGATCCCAGGAAGAGTTCTGCTGACATCCATCGAGAAATTTTCCTTCTCATTGAAAAGCCAATAACGAAAAGAACAGTTGCGCTTCACTTGGCAGAAGCAGGGCTTCACGATTGACTGGCAGGGAAGAAGCCATTGGTAACAGCACCACAACGACAACGCCGAATTGAGTTTGCTCGAGAGCATAAATCCTCGACTCAAAATAAGTGACGTTATATTTTATTCAGCGGTTAAACGAAAACAAATAGAGTTGGCGGCCAAAACGTGCACCATTCGACCCCAAGTTCCTCTCACCCATCATAGAGCACGAGCGAGCCACAATAATGGTGTGGGGCTGCTTTTCGTGGAACGGCGAAGGGCCAATTCATCGTATTGAAGGTAATATGGATGTAATCCTATCTTATGAGAAAGAGCATTTATGGGTGATTTGGAAATTTAAACAAGGGCACACTTCTCGTGTGACAAAAAAAGTTGTTCGAAGACAATTGGATTACTGTTCTGGATTGGACATCTTCGAGTGCCGACTTAACCTCAATAGAACATCTTTGGAACGACGTAAAAAATACATTCAGCACGCAGAACATCAGAAATTTTGATGAGATATTTGAAGAGGCAAAGTCAACATGGGAATCTATTTCTGTTGAACATAGATTGAATAATGCCAATGCAAAGGCGCTGTGCAGCAGTAATAAAGCAAAAAGGATTTTCAACAAAACAAATCCATTACTTTTGCGTCAAATTATTGCGCAAATGGTTTAAAACTGATTTATGGTCGATCTGGGCGATGGTAAGACTACTAACGTGCCGGGCAATTCCATTATTTCTGTGATTTTAAAATTAAAAATGCAAAATCGACGAAACCATAATTGCACGTACTTAGCTGTTGCAGGTAAGCAAATTCAGCCGTCTGGCTTGCATTTGCGCCTTTACGCCTGTATCACATAAAAACTGTAAAACCAGTTTTCTCTTTGTAGGCTTTCATTGTTAACACCCTGTAACTCACAACTGAATGGAACAAACAAACAACAGCAAAATAATTTTTTTAGTGTGAAATGCCATCTTGACAATGAGCATAAACTTTCGATCACTACAGCCCATCCACCGAAAAAATAATTTATTTCCTTCTCCCCAAACTAATATTAATGTTTACTTCTCCCTTTCGCATGAATTTTTTATGATTTCACTATTATTTTGCTTCGTTCTTAAGTATTTTCCTCTAAGGATTTTCGAATTGTATTAACTTTTGTACATGAAGTAATAAAATTTATGTTTTTTTTAGGCAAAACGACTGATACATATTGAAATCATCTTAAATTTATTATTTATAAAATAAAACCTAAGATGCAAAACATTTAAGTGATTTTATTGAAAAAAAAGTTTCAAATGGAAAGATCTGGGTATCGTTCTTAAGTATTTGTTAACGGTTGTATATGTTTGTCCCATTCAGGACCAAATTCAGTTGGATTTAAAAGCTAAAATAAAAGGAATCAGCACAAAAGCTGTATTTAAAAAAATATAAGCAACCACGATTTTAATGCAAACAGGTTTTTGATCTTCAATTGAATAGTAATATAATTAAGCTGTGTTTTACAGCCATGGACAGATAATAGCACGAATGTGAACCTTATATGCTAAGTTAAGTTTTTAATACGAACTCTGCTTTGATCAAATAAATTTGAGGGTTTACATTTATTACCGTTATTAAGCTTACAGTTATGCGAAATTTACCGTTGCGTTGGCTGGCAAAAATCCTCCACTGAACCCGCCCAGAGGGTGCCGGCTGGTAATAGGTACCACAGTAGTCCTGAAATAGGAGGTACCTAGCAAAGCTAAATATACAAAGTTTGGTGTTCGCTACTCCTCAATAGTACAACATCATTCGGAGTATCTTTAGCATGGTCGAGGGGTAAAGGGCTGGATCAAGGTGTAATGCGACCCGTGCCGAGGATCTGTCAGGCTGGGGGCCCTTTTCAAAAATAACTCAGTCGTAAACGGAGCTTACGGATACCTGGCGCCCTCCGTAATAGCTAGCCTTACCTACGTACCTGGAGCTATGCGTAGGCGGACTTCTCCTTCTCCAACACTCGTGGGTCCAAAATGAATATTGGCAAAATTAAAAATAAAAACTCTATGGAGACCGGTTCCTCCGCTAAAGGACCGGAAGGAGCTTCCAGCTCTGCAAAAAGGGCAGCGTCCTTGACGAGCCTCTCTTCAGCCCCAGTTGCGACTGAGGCCAAGCCTAGTCAAAATTTGGTGGCTAACAAATCTACGGCTGGTAATTTGGTCCAGCCAAACAAGCAACTGTTGCGACAACCGAAAGTTGGTCGTCAAGCTGAGGTGACTGCGACCTCAGTCAGCGCTAAAAGCAGTTCTCAGGTCCAGAAATGGCCTACAATAAAAATTTCCGACCCGTCAAAAGCTGGGTACCAGGAAAGGCGCAATGCGGCCAGGTTACTCACTAGGATACACTCAACGCCACCAGCTGGGGAAGAACTCACTAAGGAGTTGCAAGAGGCGATCGAGTGGGCGAAGGCGGTACTACCCAATTTCCAAATTGAGCGTCCGGTGCATCCGGACATATCTAAGCGTCAGAGGTCAGCCGAGGGGGACAGCTCGCAGGCAAAGAAAATAAGGTTGCACAATGTCACGCCACACAAGTCTTTTGCGGAGGTTGCAAAAAACAGCATCATAATAGGCGTTGTAGACGAAAACGACCCTGAAGGAAAAATCCCCAAGAACCAGTGGAAATGGGTGAATGCTGCGCTGACGAAAGTAGCGATGGAGGTTATGACCAGCAACCCTGGGCCTCCTCCTTCCTGTACAGATGCAGGGTGGTATCAGGGTCAAATAAAGATAGTTGCTTGCGACGACGAAAGGTCGGTGCAGCTTTACAAGATTGCCATCTCTAAAGTTGGCGAAGTATATCCCGGTGCCAAGCTGGCGGTGGTCGAGAAGAAGGAAATTCCGTCTCGTCCAAGAGCAAGAGTTTGGTTACCAACTACTCCATCAGAGCCTGAGGATATCATGCAGCTGTTAAGAGCATGCAATCCTAATTTTCCAGCTGACAAATGGAAATTTGTCAAGTCTTTTGAGGAGAAGTCAACCACCGAGGTGGAGTCGAAAGGAGCCACTATGCAAGTCATGTTACTGCTGACTGAGGACTCACTAGAGCCATTGGCGAAGAGCGATGGCGAAGTCAATTATGGCTTCTGTAAGATTAAAATCAGGACATACAGAAGCGACACGTTAGGCCAGCTTGCTGATGGTGAAGATTTGTCTAGCGAGATGGACGTGCACGAAAAAGAGTCTATAGGCGATGTCGACAGTATTGGACACGCTTCTTCTGGGGCGGATTTGACAGAAGACTTTGCCAACCTATTATCGGAGAAAGAGCTCCTGGGTGAGGTAGACGCAGATGTAACCAATGAGGCTCCTTCAAATAAATCTGCACCACAGTAAAGCAGCTACAGCAGCCCTTGTTGAACTAATGGCGGCAGAAAATCCTGATATTGTCCTCATTCAGGAGCCATGGGTGAGACAAGGGCGCATATGCGGATCGAGGGCTCCGCACTATAAGCTTTACGCTGCCAGCTGTGCAGGTAAAAGTAGGACATGCGTATTAGCTAAATCTAAACTTAACGTTTTCTTAATCCCAAAATATAGCAATGAAGACTTCACGACGGTAAGCTGGGAAGCAGTTGACATCGAATTTCGTATGGCATCGATGTACTTGGCCTACGAAGAACCCGTTCCACCACAACTGTTGGTGGATTTAATATCGGACAGCGAAGCCTCCAAATGCAGATTAATACTGGGTGGTGACGTGAATGCACACCACTCTGTATGGGGAAGTTCGGATATCAACGAACGTGGTGAGTTACTTTTCAATTACATTTTATGTACTAAATTGCTGTTATGTAATCGTGGGAACGATCCTACTTTTATAATCAGGAATCGTCAGGAAGTTCTTGACATCACCCTAGTCTCAG
Source organism: Anastrepha ludens (assembly GCF_028408465.1). Taxonomy (NCBI): domain Eukaryota; kingdom Metazoa; phylum Arthropoda; class Insecta; order Diptera; family Tephritidae; genus Anastrepha; species Anastrepha ludens. The sequence goes on along the minus strand of NC_071498.1, from coordinate 28,178,635 downwards.
ATTGTTTAATAGATAAGGTGGTTCAATGGAGAGTATTAGAGAAGCACTCCTTCTCAGACCATCGCTATATTGAATTAATATTAGAAGAAGAAATCCCTCAACCAACTAGTTTTAGGAATTACAGGAGGACCAACTGGCAGGTGTATAATTACGAGTTGGAGAGAAATCTTCCCGAAATTCCCCCTTATTATCCAGAAAACGAGGAAGAATTAGATAAGCTAGTCAATTTGTTTACCGGAACATGTTGTAAAGCGCTAAATAAGTCTTGCCCTCTTGTCAGGCACAAGGGGAAGACAAAACCCCCATGGTGGTCCTCAGAACTTAGCCTTCATAAGAGTGTATGTAGAACACTATTTAATAAGGCGAAATACTCTAATTTGGAAGACGATTGGGACTTCTATTATGGGCAACTCAAAGTCTATAAAAAAGAGTTGAGGAAAGCAAAAAGATCTTCATGGAGGTCGTTCTGTGAGGATATAGAAACTACAGCGGAAGCTTCTCGCTTAAGAAAGGTCTTGGCTAGATCAACGACATCTATTGGCTTTTTACAGAAGCCAGACAACGGCTGGACGACTTCTACCAAGGAGTCGCTAAGTTTACTATTAGATACCCACTTTCCGGGGAGCTCTGAAGTCTATAACTCGGGTCCTACCCGAACTTGCAACCCCAGAGTATCAGAATTTGTGATTAGCTCAGATATCTCAGACATAATCAATGGAACTAATATTACTTGGGCTATAGGAAATTTTAAGCCGTATAAATCGCCAGGCCCTGATGGGATAATACCGGCACAACTTCAGCAGCCTCTGGCTCATATCACAAGGTGGTTAGTAACCATTTTCAAAAGTACTCTTCAGTTAAATCACACTCCCTCAGCATGGAGGGAGGTTAAGGTCATTTTTATCCCGAAGGCAGGTAGAAGCTCGCATACCAAACCTAAGGACTTCAGACCGATTAGTCTATCATCTTTTCTACTGAAAACATTAGAAAAGCTGATTGACTCGGTTATCAGGAACAGCATACCCCACTCACGTCTGTCCAAATCGCAACATGCCTACTGTAAAGGAAAATCTACAGAGACGGCCCTAAACTCACTGGTCACATCAATTGAAAGCTCATTTGAAGTTAAAGATTATACACTGGCAGCCTTTTTAGATATCGAAGGAGCTTTTAACAATATCCTGCCTAAGGTCATAACGAACACGCTGTCAGACCTGCGCATTTCCGGAACCTTTGTGAATTTCATTGAGCAGTTGCTTACGAGCAGGTTCGTGAACTCGACGTTGGGCTCTTCGGTGATGCGCAGATCTGTCTGTAGAGGTACTCCTCAAGGCGGGGTACTTTCTCCTCTTCTGTGGAATCTAGCAATGAACAAGTTGTTGTTGGATCTGGAGGAGAGGAGAATTAAGGTTGTGACCTACGCGGACGATGTAGCTATATTAATAAGGGGGAAGTTTCCAGACACCCTCTGCAGTCTAATGCATAGAACCTTAAAATATGTGGATACTTGGGCCAAAACATGTGGTTTGAGCCTGAATGCGGCCAAAACGGAACTAGTGTTGTTTACAAGGAAATATAAAATTCCCGACTGTCGGCCTCTGACACTCAACGGAACTCTTTTGCTGGTCGGTGAAAAGGCCAGGTACTTAGGTTTAACCCTTGACAGGAAACTTTCATGGAAGCTGAATGTTCAGGAAAGAATAAAGAAGGCTGCTACGGCGCTTTATTCCTGTAAGAGAACTGTAGGCTTAAAATGGGGATTAGCCCCCAAAATAGTTCACTGGCTATATACGGCCATTGTCAGACCAATTATGACCTACGGAGTCCTGGTAACACCGATAACAATGTCAGCCTTGAAATCCAACGTAGAATCTCTCTTGCCAACAAGTGCTACTTTGGACTAAGTAGGCAATTGAGCAGTAAAGTCCTCTCTCGACGAACAAAACTAACTCTCTACAAGACTCTCATCATGCCCGTCCTAACGTATGGCGCAGAAGCTTGGACGATGACAACATCCGATGAAGCGACGCTTGGAGTGTTCGAGAGAAAGATTCTGCGTAAGATTTTTGGACCTTTGCACGTTGGCAATGGCGAATATCGTAGACGATGGAACGATGAGCTGTATGAGCTTTACGACGACATAGACATAGCGCAGCGAATAAAGATCCAGCGGCTTCGTTGGCTGGGTCATGTCGTCCGAATGGATACAAACGCTCCGGCTTTGAAAGTATTCGATGCGGTACCAGCTGGTGGTAGCAGAGGAAGAGGAAGGCCTCCTCTGCGTTGGAAAGATCAGGTGGAGAAGGACTTGGCTTCACTTGGTGTGTCCAATTGGCGCCGGTTAGCACGAGAGAGAAACGACTGGCGCGCTTTGTTAATCTCGGCCAAAATCGCGTAAGCGGTTATCGCGCCAATTAAGAAGAAGAAGAAGTCCTGGTCTGGTGGCCATCCCTTGATAAGAAAACTTCCATTAAGAAACTAGATAGTATTCAGAGGGCGGCAAGCCTCAGTATTACTGGGGCGCTCAAAACAACGCCAACTTCGGCTCTAAGCGTTATGTTGCATCTATTACCAATTGACCTATATTGTAGACAACTGGCCGCCAAAGCGGCTCTAAGATTGAGGGAATCATCGATGCTCAAGACAAACAAATGGGGACACTCGCGCATACTTGGGATGTTTCCAGGTATTCCTAATACCACCGACTTTTGTGACTCGGTGAATACATACCTAGACAGGCCTTATACAGTCCATTTTCCATCCAGAGAGGAATGGGTGAATGGGTTAACAAACAACGAAAACGGGGTTAGTATATATACGGACGGCTCAAAACTCAATGATCAAGTGGGAGGTGGTGTATATTCGGAAACTATTTTCGCCAATTTATCCTTTCGCTTACCTGATCATTGTAGCGTATTCCAGGCCGAAATCCTGGCAATCTCAGAAAGCCTTTTAATGCTAAATAAAAGCGTAGTCACTGTTAGAGATATCTTCATTTATTCCGATAGTCAGGCAGCTCTGAAATCGCTTCTATCAAGCAAACACTCGTCTAAGACAGTAAAGGAGTGTTACAAATTATTAACAACACTTGCACAGTACTTTTCTATTAATCTACTCTGGGTGCCAGGACACAGTAACATTATAGGTAACTGTAAGGCAGATGAGTTAGCTAGATTAGGCTCCTCGCTCCAAATTAGTCAGGACAGGCTTGACATACCTATGCCCTTGGCAACATGTAAACTTTTGATAGACAGATACACCATTAGTGCTGCTAACTCCAACTGGAGGCAGTTAAACACCTGCGCTATAAGTAGGCTAGCGTGGCCCGAATGGAACATGGGTCGCACTAAGAGTCTACTTAAGTTAGGCAGGAGGGATCTAAGGATTGTAGTAGGTGTCCTATCTGGGCACTGTCTAATAGGAAGACATGCCAGTAGATTAGGGGCTCCATCTAATGACTACTGTAGAAGCTGTCAAGATATAGAGGAGGTAGAGACAATCGAACACCTTCTATGCGGGTGCATGGCTCTGTGTAGAAGGCGGTGGAGATTGCTCGGTTTCGCTTTTCTGGACAGCATTGCAGATGTTGCAAATCTCAAACTATCTAGTATAGCTAGCTTTTTAAAGGCCACACAATGGTTTAGAGAGGACCAAGTTGAGTAGGATAGGACAGTTCCGGTGGTATCACAAGGGGCCTCTAACTGGCCTAGGTGCGTCGTAGGACAGCCACTTCACCTAACCTAACCTAACCTACCGTTGCGTTCTATTTTATTTATGCTTATTGCTGTTTTGAAGTGGACGCAAAAATAGCACATTTTAATTTGTGCAGCGGAGAGTAAAACTTTAATATTGTTTCGGCGATTTTTAGTATAATTTTTTGTTTTTTAAAAAAAAATTTTAAGTAATTACTAAAAATGGGACGTGGAAAACATTGCACGCCGGAGAAAAGAGCTCTTATATACCGTATGAGTCAAAACGAAAAAGCTATGCAGAAATAGCTGAAATGATGATGTGCTATCGGAAAATGGTTTATACTGCTCTTAATTTAATTAAGAAAGATTCATCCTATCTAAGCAAAAAAAAAAGAAACGGAAAGAAAACCAAAGCCGCGAAAAACTGATGTTAATGTGGATGAAGCTATAAGACGTAAGAGGAAAGCAGATCCTTTTAAGTTGGCACGGCAAATAATGCTTGAAATAAACCAAGAATCTGGTCTATAGGTGTCCAGAAAGCTTGTAGGCAGGCGACTTAATGAAGCCGCATAAGCAGAAAAAAACGACTCCTCTCAAAAAGACACATCAAACACCGACTTGCCTTTGCAAAAGCCCACGTAGACAAATCTATTCAGTTTTGGAAAAACGTACTTTGGACCGACGAAACCAAAATAAATAGCATGGGGCCAGATGGGAAAACTATTGTACGTCGTCCAAAAAATCAAGCGCTAAGTCCTAGGCTCACAAAAAAGACGATTAAACACGCCGGCGGAAGCATCATGGTTTGTGGAGCTTTTTCCTGGCATGGTGTTGGGCCGATTGTTCGCCTGGTTGGTAAAATGGATAGATTTCAGTATCTGGATATACACCAGAATAAAATGGATCCATTTGTGTTGGAGTTTATGCCATTAAATTGGCCATTTATGCAGGAAAATGATCCAAAGCTTACTGGAAAGACAGTGAAGCTCGGAAGAGAAAAAATTAATGTACTGGATTGGCCGGCGCAGAGTCCTGATCTCAATCCAATAGAAAATTTGTGGAATGATGTTAAGGTGAAAATCGCTAACAATGATTTGTGGGCCGCAGTTGAGGAGGCTTGGTACTCGATTCCAACGGAAAGATGCCATAAGCTTGTAAAAAGCATGGAGCGACGGCTTGAAGAAGTAATCAAAAACGGTGGATATAGTACATAATACTAATCTAGTAAAACAATATTATTTACCTATCTGATTTGTTTACTATTTTTGCTTTTATTTGGAATTTTCAGGATATGATATTTATGTGTCCAGGAGGTTTCGTGAGTTATCAACGTACAGCCCAATCGTGATAGTCCGACACATACGGGACCGACTCGTTGTCGGATTATCAAATATTCCGGACTACCGAAGGTTCCATTTAATGACACGAAAAGACAGAAAAAAGTCACATCAACACCGTCAGAAATCGCGAGAGAACTGGCGTCGTTCAAATTTAATGACAAATACGTTGTGACCGGGAAACAAAACACAATCCCCCTCTGCTGCTCTGCTACGACTGATCAAAATAAAATAATGCCAATTGCATCCATAGACGTTATGAGGTTGTCGGATTACCGAACGTGTCGGATTAAGAAATGTCGGACTATCACGATTGTACTGTAATCGTAAATTAAATCAGAACTGTAATTCTTTTTGACCATTTTTTTTGTTTTAAAGTGGAAGTAAATAAGTTTTTTATTTTTTATGTTGCTTTTTTCCCCCAATAAAAAATAATTATTTAAAAACATATTCAACTCTTTGCTTTTAAAGTCTAAATGTGCTATTTATATGACCATGGCTGCACGTTTGTGTCGTCATTTTAATCAAATCGAAGCATGGTTGAAGCTCACTTTATACGAGTAAAGTAACTCTTAATATTAACGCATATTAATGGCATAATAAAACCGTGCCGGCCAAAAGAGAATTCCCTGAGCACAAAAAGAACCAAGCAAACATATCTACATAAACTTTCTCTAAGAAATTCGTTTTATACAATGCACGCGCCAATGATTTCATTCGAGTTGTGTAAGAACACAAGCAGTCGAAATTCGAGCTATGAATTGGCAGCGCTGGTCTTCACTTTCGACTTAAAAAAGCTCTTTATGTATGTAGTCAAAAAGTTAAGAAGATTGAGCAACTACAAAAGACAGCACAATGAGAATATATAAAATTGAACTACGGCCATGTTGAAAGTGATTGTGATTGGTTGATGAAGTCGACCAATACAATATTCCGGACACAGCAGCCAAGGAGAACAAACAACAGTTGTATAAAAATTGAAAAAGGAATACTTATTTACAAACTCTGTTGGAGCAATAGCGCAACGTTAACGTGCTAACAATACAAAAGAAAACGAAGAAAATTCAAAATTTCCAACAGAGCCCGCAGCAATAACAACAAAAGCGAAAATATTTAAAGCATATCAACTACCATAGTCACCAAAGAACATTCAGCGACAGCGGCATTAACAGCATCGTATCCTCCCTTATGTGTATACATACATATGCACATACATATAAAAGAGCTATCGCAGCAAACTCACCCTTGTTTCTATCAGCCATAATATGTGCAAACGACGTAATGTCTGTTACATATGGCGTCATTGCTGCCACTATCTTTGTGTGAAGCAGTGAACGAGTGGGGAGTGAACTCATAACGGTAAGAGATTCGATTTGCTTTGAACGACAATAAGACCTTAAAAACTGTTGAATCTTAAGTGAGTTTTTTGAAGAACAGAAGTGTGATTGACGAAGTTTATTACATAAAGGGGGGCTGCATTTTTACTGTATGAAGTGCCTGAGAGAAACAGGATTCTACAAAAATAATTAATTTTTCAGCACCTCCCATGAATTAGAATCCCAAAACTTGTTTAGTTGCTTATGCTTTTCATTTACATACATACATATATACGTTAGTAAATATACTAATTCATTTCACTTATTTCCACTGGTTCATTGAAAGGTGTTACTTGATGGGCCATTTGAGCTGAACGCTAAATGTGCATTTAGCACTTTCGAACATTACTTTTTCGAAGTCAATTCATGTTGCCGCATTTATTAAATTTGCATATACTCACATTCAATACCGTTTGTTTGTTCTTGTTGTAAAATCTATATATATAGTATACAGTAGATTCTGTTTTTATGCGGTAGATACGTTCCGCAAGAAACAGTATAAAAAAAAACAGCATAAAAAAAGCTACCAGTTCTATAGTAAAACTATAGATACGTTTCAAAAGTGCTAAGAACCGCATAAATCTGAAATAATGTAATAAAATCGCATAAAAAAGGGCACTAGTCCCATATGATTACTATAGATACGTTCCATAGACCGCATGAATCTGAAATAATTAAATAAAATCGCACAAACAAAAAATTGTATTTTTGAAAATTATATCTTTACTTAACCCATTAGAAGTCACCGTACTCATTTAAGTACAGCTATATTTCTTGTCATAAATTCCATAACTCGTTAGGTGTGCGTGGGGTACTTTATTATTTTACTTTATTGTAAGACCCTTTAAGTGTATTCATAAATAATAAGTTGGTAGTGCGACATTTTTCATTAAAAAGTGCCAGTTGAAGTTGTGTTTTGGAAACGTCATTGAGGTTAGTAAATAATTTTAGAATTTTTCAAGTAATTAGTGCTTTTAAGTGTAGTATTTTGATTTATTTTGATGCATTAGATGTAAAAGAAAGATTTTAAAAACTGTTTAATAAATTACATATTACTAAAATAAAACTAGAATCTTGTAAATGTGACTGTACTCAGTTGAGTACACTGACAACATACATAACCTAAAATTACTGTTTTTTTTCAGTTACTTTGCAATGAAGAAACAGCGATTTACAGCTCAAACTAGTTACCGTGGGCTTCAGGAAGCTATCGAAGCTTTGTTACAGGATAGCGAAGATGACGAATGTACCTTGGCTATCATACAAAAATTGGGTAGCAGCTAGCTCGACCGGATATTGTTACTCATTTGATTTTTACTGTGGAAAATCGCAATCGCCAACTTCTGATCCTTTGGGTTCTCGCGTAGTCAAAACTTTGTTAGATAAACTGAACTGTACCTCAGCTAATCATGAAGTTTTCTTTGACAACTTTTTTACGAGCTACGACCTTTTACTAGAATTGAGAAGCCTAGGCTACCGTGCTACAGGAACTGTACGAGAAAATAGGACGAAAAAATGTCCCTTGAAAAGCACAAAGGAAATGAAAAAGTTAGATCGTGCTACTTACGACTACAGATTTGACAAGAAAGGTGAAATACTACTGGTAAGATGGAAAGATAATAGTGTGTGTACCATGGCAACTAACTACGATACCATCGAACCTCTCGGAACTGTCAAACGCTGGTGTCCAATCAAAAAGGAGAAGATAGACGTAGCCGTACCACGTTTGTTCCAAACTTATAATAAAAATATGGGAGGTGTTGATGAACTTGACCAGTCTGTCTCATTATATAGAATTGCTGTCCACGGAAAAAAGTGGTGGTGGATGTTATTTACATATATGATAGATATGGCTGTTTCTAATGCCTGGCGTTTACATGTAATGTGTAATGATAATCCTATGGATCAGCTCATGTTCCGACGTAACATTGCACGATTTTATTTACGCCAAGGTGAACAAAAAAAATCAAGGCAAGCTGCATCAATTGTCGAAGGGCTGCCTCAAGATGGAGTTGGACATTATCCCCGCAAAATTGAAAAACAGCTGCGGTGTGTAGTTTGCAGTTCAAGAGTGCGTTGGCAATGTAAGAAGTGCCTGAAAACACTGTGTGTTGAAAAAGCGTGTTTCGAAAATTTTCATACTTAGGCGGTCAGTGTACTCAATTAAGTACACCCCCATATTTTCGTGAAAAACAAAATTTTCCATAATTTTTTCGATTTATGTTTTCCTCTGTACTTACTATAGTATGAAAATAAACAACATTTTAAAAAAATATTTTTAGTTTTCATTTGACTTCTAATGGGTTAAGAAACGTCAGAAACGAAAAATAAATGTACATCGTCAGAAATAGAATCAGACAATACCCGCATGTTGCGCATTCGTTTAGGATTTGGCGTAAAATCACTTCCGTCACTTGAGGAAATGTACACGTCTGATCTGGATGGTGATGCAGGCGGTTCCATACTTGTAGGGTTAACATTTCTGATGTAATCTGTGATGAGTTTTTACTTAGCTGGTTTAGAATCTTGTTTATGTGTACAATTCCCGATAGGTCGACATGCATTTTTTTAATTTAAAAAAAACCGCATAAAAAAAAGCCGCATAAAAACAGAACCTACTGTATATGCATATCTACATACATATGTATATACATATATGATACATACTGTACTGTACTGATAAGTGCACTACAATTTTTCAAGGCATACTTTCAGGCGGCAGGCTTTGAAGTGATGGAATTATATAATATTTTGCGCTATATGTCGGGAGCAGCAGGATGTTTGGCTTTTACGTGTATTAATTAAGATGTGACTTCATTTTGAAATCAGTGTGAAAAGTGTCAAATAAAGTAGGCAACTGAGTAGTAAAGTCCTCTCTCGACGAATAAAAGTAACATTCTACAAGGCTCTCATCATGCCCGTCCTAACGTATGGCGTAGAAGCGTGAAGAATGACAGCATCTGATGAAGTAACGTTTGGAGTGTTTGTGTAGAGAAAGATTCTGCTCAAGATTTTTGGACCTTTGTACGATAGCAACGGTGAATATCGTAGACAATGGAACGATGAGCTGTATGAGCTTTACGACGACATAGACATAGCACAGCGAATAAAGATCCAGCGGCTACGTTGGCTGGGTCATGTAGTCCGAATGGATACAAAAGCTCCGCTCAGAAAGTATTGGATGCGGTACCAGCTGGTGGTAGCAGAGGAAGAGGAAGGCCTCCTCTGCTTTAGAAAGATCAGGTGGAGAAGGACTTGGCTTCACTTGGTGTGTCCAACTGGCGCCGGTTATGACGAGAAAGAAACGACTGGAGCGCTTTGTTCAACTCGACCAAAATCGTGTAAGCGGTTATCGCGCCAATTAAGAAGAAGAATATATTTAAATTTTTGCGCAATGATGCCTTTAGTTATGCTACCATTTCGTTAGGGGACAGACACTTTAACTCTGCATATTTATTTTCTATCTGTAGACAATAAATTTTGCCTAATGTCAATATGTTTGGTGCGTAGTGAGTGGGAGTTGATAGCGCATTTATTGCCGGAATACAAAAAGAAGCAGTGATCATCGTGAGGTATAAGCTCGCCTTCTAATGTTCTCAGCCAAATCAGCTCCTAGATAGCAGCAACTACAGACATACTGTGAGCGTCAAAATAAAGTGTACAAAGCATTTTGTTATAATATGGATTTTATTTCAGTCTTTTATAACAAAACAATATATTTTAATTTCATGTTTTTTAAATTAATATTTGATTCTCTACTAATTACTAGAAATCAACAAAAAAATTAATTATAACAACAAAAGTTGTAAGACAAAAACAAAATTTAGTGCATATTTTACGCGTCAAAATAAAGTGTACAGCGTACATCAGTAGCATTTTAGCGATGTTGTACGGCGGCCGTTATATATTATTCTAAATTTAGTTTAAATAATCAAGCCATATAATTGATTTTAGGATAATTTCAGTTGATTTCTGTTAATGTTTCTTTCTTCCTCCATACCTTGTATGCATTACGCAATTTTGAGCTACATAAAAATAGCCGCATCATATCAAGGATTCAAGCGCGCTTTGCCACGCACAGGCACAGTCGGTTTTGGCGGTCGCTTTGTATTGCTTAAACAAAGCCAAACACACAATGTTGAGTTTTGAGCCGTTCAATTTATTTCTCTTTTATATCTTCATATGTATTTATATTGCTTTCTAATAATTTCATAATTTTAATATGCTTAATGACGGCAAAATGGAGCTACGTAATTCTATACATCGCACTCCAGAACACAACACAAGTTGTTTGAGAGAATACAAAAAAGTACCAAGGAAACAATGGAAATCGCATTGTTATTTGCTTTCGAAATTTAACGCTTCATGAGCAAATCCTTTTTTGGCAGCTGACTCCACATTTTCTAATTGAATATAATTTCATAAAAAAAACTGCAATACTTTGCTCAGAATTTAATACAATGGTGGTTGAAATAATTACACGTGTATTGATGCGCGTCAGTAATACCGAATATACATTTTATGAGTTTACATGGAAAGGACCTAAGCCATCTCATTTTCATATCTCATTCAATGTGAGCACTTATATTTACAGGGTGTCAAAAAAGGATGTAAAATATTTAAGCAGGCAACAAAAGTATGGACCAAAATAGGGAAACAAGTCTTAATAACCATGGGGCCGTAAACTAGCGGTTTTGGAGGCATATCAAGTTAGTTATTCCTTTCCGAATCACATTATTTCTTTCCAATCACCTGTTTATTTGTTATGAACAAACAAACAAAATAAAGTTGTATAAGATATTAAAGCGGCCTGCTTCCATTTCCAACCAGGTACTATAGCTTTGTCTGAAGAATGTTTACCGTCTTTAAAGCGGCTCTTCAAAACTGCTTAGAGGATTACTATAGATTTCAAATATCCGTAAGAAAATGAATCTAGACAATTTAAGGGGTTACATACGTCCAGAATTCTCAAAAAATCATTTTTTTACAGATTATTATTCTTCATAGTTTTAGGCGTATTTCTGTGCAAGTCGATTGTAAAAATTTCCCATAGATACAAGAGTTTGATGCGCACAGGTAGCTGTCCTTCGTTTGAGGCAGCTGGCCGTTACTTTCAGAGCCTTTCAGCCTGTCGGTTCTTTTTTTATTCTAAAGTATGCATTGCGACATCTATAAAACTTTATGAGAGTATGTGTTGGGTGTGTAGGGTCGAATGTTAATGAAAGTCTTAATTTGAAGATTTGGAGATTGCACCTAAATGTAGTCCAGGTAGTCTGAGAGTAGTTGAAATATCTACCAATGTTGCTGTATCCATTTTAATGAAACAGAGAGTTTATTAAGAATGGAAAGATTACTTGGAATAACAATTGGGTATGAGGGGTACCACTATTGTCTCGGATAAAATTCGAGCCGGCTAAAACAAGCACGAATCAAGGCTATGAAAGCAACAAAAGATACCAAAACATCTCGTCGACTGGAAAAAATAAACAACAACAATTGCTTATTGATCAGAAAGTCATACCATATAAAGCTGAAATGGGAGATTAGACGTAAGTTAACAAAAAAAAAAAATTAAAAAAATATTTAAAGTTCTTGCTTTAAATGCGCGCGACCTCGAGCGAAATGCATTTGAAAGTTTAAAATCATTTTTCCGGCACGGTCTGCATGATAACTCATACAGTTTTTAATATTTTTTGATGAGGTTTTTTTTAATGTTCGAAAGTGTTTTCTCTATAGTCTGTCGAACCGGATTTTTTGATATTTTTATTAAAAAAGTTTATAAACATAATTAAAGTGTGACATTTATGACGTAAAACGCAGACTTTTTTAATGCCGTAAATTGCAAAATTTTTCGAAATTCAAAAATCCCGCTCGAAAACTGTAACTACAACTTTATTTTAAAAGATTTTTTTTTTTTTACTTTTTACAGATTCATCAACATTTCAAGGAGAAATGATGCAGACCGTGGAACAACTTTTTTTCATTGCATTTAAATGATTTTTTTATAAAGTTTAAGCAATAATAAACAATGTATAAAATTTTTTTATATTTATTTGTATTGTTGTCCCTTCTAAAAACAGTTTTTCTTTTAGCACATTTTTGGCACTGCTGGACGTACCCCTTATAACCCCTTAAATAAGGCCATCTTGCAGATTTGGACATTACAGCGACATCCCTCGATGACCTTAAAGAAGCCTTTATAATAATTGATAGAATGGCAAGAAGAATGGGATTATCACTTAATACAGACAAATCGAGGGCAACGGACAAGCAGTGCAGAACATCGGTCAAAGTCTTAAATAGGTTTCTACATTTTTGTTCAGAATTCAAATATCTCGGTGTCAAAATCGACAATAAAAACAACATAACGACAGAAATTGATCGAAGAACACTTTGCGTTACAAAGACACCTAGAATGTCGCTTATCGTACCAATACTCATATACGCTAGTGGAACTTTGGCACTAAATAAGGCCGATGAGAAAAACTCAATGCTATTGAGCGTAAAACCCTATGAAAAATAGTTGGTGCTGTTTGCGAAAACGGCATTTGGACAATCCGATTCAATCATAAGCATAAAAGAGTAAAGCTTAACCATTTACAATGGGCTGGTCGCATTATAAGGGCAGACGAAGCATACCCGCCGAGGAATATCCTACTGGATATGTGCAGAAGAAATAGAGGCAAGGGAAGACCAAAACTCCGATGGTTGGATGGCGTAGATCGGGACGCTGAACTATTTGGTATATGCTATTGGAGAGTTCAAGGGAGGAATAAATCGAACAAATGTTACAGTAAGCCAGAACCCGGACTCGTTATTGTCCGAACCCGTTTCTTGAGCTAACGATGATGATGATGATCTATATAAATATAGATTCGCCCCGTCCTACCCATCACAAGACGATCGATTGTGCTCTACAGAAAATTTAGGTAAACAACGTCTGTTAATCGGTTTGGCAAAACAATAGGACCTAGAAAATGAGTAATTCAAAATACTAATCTAAAGAAAAATTGTATGCAGCCCAGATTTCACCAGAGCATGGGGATTTTCGTTAGCTGAAACATGCGTGAAATTTACGAACTTCTTTTTCTTATTTCTTTTCTCGCAATAATGTCGCATTCATTCCGCTATACACCAGTTCTGTAAAATTTTAATGTTCTCTTCTCAGCATATTCTTTCCTCAAACTGTTGCACTCTGGCCAGGTAAGTGTGTGGCCTTTTCTACCCTCTATAAAGAGTGAGGGCGATCGTTTTTCTGCGACTTTTAATTTATCTGTGTACGAAGCCTTTAATTGTTGTTGTTTAAACTGGATCGTTCTATTTTATCATATTCAATATATGTAGGACCGCCATACGACGGGATCAAACAATTTTGAGCAAAAAATTCAATTATAAAATATTGTATAGATGCATAAACTTTTATCAAAATTTCATATGAAACTCCTAATTGTGCAGCATTGCACGGTTGAGGAGCGGAGGCTCGTAATCAATCTCCCAAAACAAAAACAAATCGTACAAATGTATCGCTGAGTAACTTTGACGATCCAAAAATATGGTTGTAAATGCTCTTACGCCCAAACATCCACAGAACGACGTGGTGGCAAAAAGATTTAATTGCGGCTCTTGCCAAGAGGTGTCTTTTTAAGTCGTCAAAGGCTATTGCAGCTGAAATCAACAACGTAGTATCAGCTCGCGAAGCTCCTCTGTTGAAAGAAGCAAATTTGAGCTAGATGTAAAGTTTTGCTCAACAGCGCAAGTCATGGTGTGGATCAGAGGGCATAAAAACTGGTAGAAATACTTTGGAGCAATCCAACAAAAATAAATTTATTTCGAATTGATGCTGGACGAAATGTCAGACGTCCTAAAGGACAAGAATTCTCGACGTTGTTCCCAAAAAAAAAAAAAACAGTTCATCACGGCAATGATGATTTTGGGATGTTTCTCTTGGTATGGAGTAGGACCAAGAGAAACATCGTTAAGGACTGGCACATGCCGATAATCCAAGAACGATTCATTCACTTAAACACAATATTGTTTGCACTATTGCTGAAATATGAACCAAAACGCTCGGCAATGATAGTCAATTGAATGAAGTTACATTCCACTTAATTCAAAAGATTTGGTTTTCTGATAAAGCGAAAATGAATTGGAAACATTAATTGGTATTATGTGCTTTTTACAAAATTTTTAAAAAGAACCAATCGATGGCTCCACCTTTTACTTGACTAGCGGAAATCATTTTAAAAAACGGATGGAGTTTTAAAAAAATATACCTTAACTCAATAGCTGCATTCATTTGTTCTACGCACTAATTAGCTTCCACACCTGTTGCTTCTTTTTTTGCAAAACATTGTAACTCAAACTACGAATTAACTGCGACTTTGGTAATTAGAAAAAAAACAAGTAAAAAAAAAAATAATTATAATTACACTTACCTGAATTTCTGATCGCTATCAAAATGACTTTCTTAAAAACTCACACATAGAAACACAAATCATTTGCCAATAAGCCGCTTTAATAAGCATTTGGATTAAGTGGCAGATAAAAGACGTCAATCAGTTGACAAACTATTGTAATTAATCTTATAATTACACAAGCCAAACCGCAGAAAGAATTTTCTATTGTGATTGTATCAACCGCGTGAAAAATTATAGTTGACAAACTTTTTGTAAACTAAAGGATAAATCTTGAAGCGCCGAACCGGAACACAGGACGAGCACAAGTCAAACTGAATCTCCGCTATTGAAATGGTATCCTTTGAATTCGAACCAATTCAGTAGTGGGTATATACGAAAAGTGCATGCGCCCAATGATATAATACATGTGAAAAGAGTACTTGTACATAAATATGCACATACATAAGCGAAAACAACAATAAAAGTACAGAATGCTCTTCTGATTGCAAAGTTTGCCTCTTTGATATGGCTTTGGCGGAGCATTTTTAAGAAGCCGCGTTTTGGTGGTGTTTGATAGAGCAGACAATTGTTGCTTTTTTTCACATTGGTACATACAGAATTCCTTCATTACGAGTACCGTTTTACGTTAGGGTTGACAATATATTCTAACGAACTTATTACCATACATTAAACCATAGAAATCTTTAGGGAGTTTTGAAGTTGAGTGCTGAAAGTCCTCACATAGGTACAATTTAATGACAATACATCATACATCACTCTATGTACATACATACTCGTATACATATGTACAACAACAACGGACACTTGTATGGCGGTCAATTACAATCGAATTTAGAAGAAATCTAGTAGGTTTAAAATTTGTTTTGTGCCACTTCGTTCGCATACCTTTTTTTGTTAATATTTGAGTGTGGGATTGGTAAGTCGAAAAAAAAGTGGAAAAATGGCGAACCATAGAAATTTGTGAATGTGATAAAGCTAAAAGCTTTTAACTTTGTGTCATGAAAACTACACTCTTCGAGAATTTAGTGCTTAAGTTAGATTTGGTATGGTTATAATTTTTCTTCAAACGTGTTTCAACTTCCAAGCAGTAAAATTATGCTTTAAAAATACTCTATTAAAGGCCATTAAAACTTTAAAAACTCATTTAATACATAATAATCATCTGATGACATATTCAAGGGGATGCTTTCTTTCTTAAAGCTTCGTCACATACAGATGCCGATGGTCTTTCAGCAATCTTCTTAAGAGTTGTCCAGCGTTGGCAATCCCTCTTGAGATTATTTTTAACAAATCTTTATCTACGGGCACTTTCTCAAATGAATGCACATTTCTAATAATCACACCCTTTTTAAAAGCGGAAGAATTAACGATGTTCGTAATGATAGGCCGATTTCCAAGCTATAAAGCATCTCTCAACCGTTTCAATGCATTGTAAAGGACAAAATTTATTTTGCGGTTAAGTCTTTAATTAACCCAAGCCAACATGTTTTGTAACTGGCTGTTCTACAGCTACTAATCTTCCTATTTTTAGCGAATTCTGTAGGTGATCGTTTTCCAAAGGATTCCAAGTTGATTGCGTTTACATTTACTTCTCTAAGACATTTGACAAAGTGTCACACGAGATTCTAGTAAACAAGTTAGCTTGCTTGGGCTTTCACTTCCCCTTTATGCAATGGCTTGCTTAAGTCATATTTGACGGTCAGAAGGTGCGTGGTTAAAATCTATGGAGTTTTATCGAACCACTTTGTTGCTACGTCAGGTGTCCCCCAAGGGACATTTTTATCAATGACTTAAGCAAATGTTTTACTTTTCTAATTTCTTGCTATTTGCGAATGATTTAAAAATTTTCTCATCTGTTAAGGACTCAGTGGATGCTTAGCAACTTCAACTCGACTTAAACAATCATGTTTTTGTTGTTGTAGCAGTAACTTTGCCCTGTCAATGTAGTGTAATAACTAGTCCTCTTCGTCTAGCTCATCTAACGGTAGGCCCAGGAAACTACCTGTTTCGACAGGTTGGGTCCAGAGGGAGAGGGGTGTTAAATGAGTGGGTTTGATGGGGCATGTAAAAAGGTGGTTAGTGTCGTTCGGGATGCCTTCACATGCCGGACATATGTTTAGTATGTCGGGGTCGATTCTGGATAAGTAAGCTCAACCTGCTTCAGTATCCAGAACTTAATTGTGCCAAGGTTACTTAAACAATCTTCATCGTTGGTGCATGAGGACTCGTCTGTCATTGAATATTAAAAAATGTTTTCATTTAAAATTTTCGCGGTGTTAATACATTTTCAACACATCCTACACCATTTGCAATCATTTACTACAAAGTGTAAAAGAGTTTAAGGATCTTGAAGTTTTATTCGATACTAAATTTTCCTTCAATGGCGACATTGATTTTATTCTTTCAAACTCGTAATCGCTTCTAGACTTTATTCGTTGCAATAAATCTGAAATTTCTGACCCGTATACCCACAAACTGCTGTTTACGGATCTTGTTCGTTCTCACTTAGGGTACGACCAACTTTCGAATAATAGAATAGAACGCTTCAAAACAAATTTCTTAAGCAGGCATTACCTACAAAATGAAGACACTGCTCCATCCTAAAGCCTATTAATTTAGAATTATAGAAAAGAGAAGGGCAGTCCATTCACTATCGTTTATTTTCAATGTTATTAATGGCATTGTCGACTCTCCAGTTCTACTTGAGCGAATAAGCTTTAATGTTCTACAAAGAAGTCTTCGCAATTTTTACCCTTTTATGGCAAAAACTTTGAGACTAAATATAAAATTTCAAGAAACTGGTTCCGTTGAGGATAGAAAAAGGACTGTCAGACTAAAAACAGGGCGTTCTATTGTAAATACTGCTGCTGTAGCGCAAAGTGTTCCTGAACAACCTTCAACATCGATATCGCGACGTTTTCAAAATTATGCATTACAGAATTCACTGTCGGATTTCACCTGTAGATGTGCATTTTTCACATATAATTGTTATATATAAAATTGTCTTCTGTCGCCGTCTATATTCCTATTTAATATTATATTTTTCACAAATGTTTTATTGGAACACCCAAAAACAGGGTGTAAGCACCAACTATATATATATAAAGTCCGGCAACTGAGCCGTCATTTGAGAATAATGATTTCTTGAGTTGCCATCAAACGGGTTTCGTACGAATTGAAGGGGTGATTTGGGTCGTTATCAAGTTAATACTTAATGATTGCTCGTTCGTGGCATATTTTACTCTTCATGGGAAAGTATTACAATTTCATGCATATTTTTGAACATAAATCCATCCATTCATTATGCTACTTACTCGGTGTAGGAGTTCAATGTCAAATCCAGAAAAACACACCCTTGTACCCACCCCATTATACCACTCCGCCATGCTTAAACGAACAACTATGACAATATGGCGGATGTAAGCGCATATTTCCTGGTCTTTTATTCCAACTCAATATTTCAAATTAAATTTGGGTTTCCACACAAAGAGCAAATCGAGAAAGTTTTGACTAATTTTTTCATGAAATAAATGGCTTCTTAGCTGCCCTATAACTTCTTAGTCTACTGCTGCTAACTTTTAAGTTTAAGGCTTTAACTATCCTTGGTGCCGATTTATATGGATTATTCTTTAATCCTTAGTAAAATAATAGAAAAAGTGTTTTCTAATAGATGTGTATTTTTGCCACGGCTCCATCTACCTACCCTGAACTGGCTTCTTGTTATACTGACTAGAAAAAATGTCTACCCCATTATACATAGAAGCAATACCATATAAGTCCAAGTTTCAAACTTTTTGCAACATTTTGAACAATCATCTAATTTCCATCAAAATTTTAACCCATTTTATTCAGAATTTTTAGAAAATTTTTCAATATTCCGTTTTGCATCCGATTTGATTCTAATGAAGAGCAAGTTTGAAGTGGCTCTAAATATTCGTTTATTTCTGATCATTTTTTCCCCCCTTGACAGTGAAGCGCATTTAAAAATGTTGCAATTTGTGTGAAAATGTTTATAATTGTTGTACAAACATATGGATTTATAAATCACACATGTTATTTTTTTATGTAATAAACCTAGGGTTTTATAAAAAAAACAAAAATAGTTATAAACAATGAATAGGCAAAAGAAAAATAGCCAAAACTTGCTGGCTTACTAAGTTGAGCGCAACTGTATTTAAACATATACATACATGCATAACATATGTATGTAACTAAATCCATCTTTTTTAAAACACAATCAAATTATCCTTGAATTTGCGAATCATTATCGAGGGATCCTCTTGGTCTTGCAAAACCCTTGTACGGTACACGCATTACAAAGCCTTGCATTCCATGCAAAGACGTAACAACAAAAAGCAAGCGAAGATATTTGCAATATTCGCAAAGTGTGCAACAGCGAAACCCAAATATACAAGTATTTTCAGGCTGTGAATTGTAGCATGACGAATGCAACCCTCTGCCAGTCGTTTGTTGTTATTCTTTTATTGTAACTTTGCGGCGTGCAATGTGTGTACTCTCGCATTCCTGCATATTTCAGTATACGAGTAGGTCTCTCGCATTTCACTATGTTGTGCAATGGTGCTAGACATAGAGAGAGAATCCCCCTAATGTTAATATAAAAATACTAGTAACACTAATAATCAATCTATCATTTCTGCATTTTTCAGTAAAAAGAAGATATTCGAATATTTTTTTGTAAATACACAAGACCGATAGCTCTTTCCCGCTGGAAATCTTGGCAGAAAGTCAATATCATATCTCCGTGTACGAAATTCATCGCTTTACACTTGAAGAACATAGAATAGAATAGTTTGGAGCGGATTTTGCAGCGGTGACATCATTGGCCCATTTTTCTTTGAAAATGCTGCTGGAAACGGTATTTCAGTCAACAGGAAGCGAATATTCCATTACCGCATGCGCCGATTTTCCGTACCAACACCTATGGCGAGCGAAACTTTTGTAGGATCATTCGTTTCAATTTCGTCCGGATAGACACAAACGCTCCGGCTCTGAAAGTATTCGATAGTGTACCAGCTGATGGTAGTAGGGGAAGAAGAAGGGGCTCCTCTGTGAGGGACTTGACTTGAGCAATTGGCGCCGATTAACACAAGAAAGAAGCGACTGACGCGCTTTTTTATACTCAGTCAAAACCGCTTAGCGGTTATTGTGCCAATTAAGAAGAAGAAGAAAGCGAATGGTCGCCTGTTTTTTCGGTAAACCTGGTCATGCCGTACCTATACCACTAGAGAAACTTAAACAGTCAAATCTGAGTGGTACACAACCAGTTGCTTCGCAAAAGTTTTCGGAGAATTCAGGAAAAGCAACCGCTGAAGAAAAATCATCCTTCACCAAGGCAATGCGAATTCTCACGTATCTGCTGAAACAAGAGAGTTTTTGAGCACTCAAAAGATCGAATTAATGGATCATGCGGCTTACAGCTCTGATTTGGCACCTAATGATTTCTGTTTGTTCCCGAGCATCAAAACTAAAATGCGAGGCCAACGCTTTTCAACGCCAGAAGAAGCTTCTTTGGAGGTATCTACTTCTGAGTAGCGCAAGAGTGCTTTGAAAATGTTTCAAGCGAAGGCAGAAGTGTATTGACTTCCAAGGAGAATATTTTGAAAAGCAATAAAGCCATTTTCATTATTGTTTTACGGTGTTTTCGTTATTAAAAGGCAATCCTCGTAGTTTTAAAAAAGAGGCCACTATTATGAGTTAGATTCGATCTTCGATATTCGTTGGTTGTCGAAGATCGAAAATCGAATGCCAATTTGGTATTATGAGCGGTGCAATCCTGTCGAAATTTTCGTTGTATACCGAATTTAGAGTCGAATGCAATTTTGCTTTCGATTGTGTAGCGTATTGTGGGAAAACTTGTTAAAATGTAAGTTGTTTGCGATTATTTATGGTTTTATAGTAACAAAATAATAAATATATACTAATTTTGTTAATTTTATGCAGGTCGAAAGTCGTGAGTACCAAACAGCAATTAGAAAGGCTAGTTGCATTAATGGAAGAGAATCCACAATTCGCAAAAGGGATTTGCACCAAAGTTCAGGCAGCAAAAAAATGGAAGGAATTTACAACGGAGCTGAATTGCTTGGTTCCACCAGTTAGACTGGCAGCAAAATGGATTAGGGTTAATAATGGTTTTTTTTTGAGATGTTTATAGAAATACATTTTTATTTTCCCTTGGCAGGTATGGGCTGAAATACATATTTTTTTCGAATGACGAATAATTGAGTAAAGAAAATTTAAAGGGTAAAGGTCTCTATTAATACTTTTTAGATTTTTCTATAATATTCTAAGAATTTCATTTCTTATGTTTTCTGCTTCTCCGTTATTTGACTCCACTTCAAAATCTTCAGCATCATCGTTGAGGGTCTCTTTAAAATATTTGGAATGGATTTTGCTCGGGTGCACTGCTGCAACTGGTTTTCTGTACTGGACAGTGGGTTCATAAACGCCTCTTTAGATAATCTAAAGTTCTTTAAATATTAAGTAAATATTAAGTACGCCAACACATTTTGAAAATTCTAAACTTACTCAGTGGAAGCCATTTCTAGGTGGTTGGATGCGCCCCTCAACTGTTTTCTACTTCTAGCTAGTTCCACTAATCTTTTATCGTCCGATGAATCGTCGAACCACAACTCCGTTGTATTCATTTTCACAAAAAATACTTTTTTTAACTTTTAAAAATGTTGTTAGCAAAGAATTTCAACACAATCGGTTTTTCTTTTATTTTGATTTGCTGTATCAGCTGAGAAAAAATTATCTATTGTAAATGCGTCGAGCGATCGAAATTCACAATAGTCCTATTCTTCAACGAATGAGCACCATAATATCAAATGAAAATTCGTTCGATCAGCACTTTCGACTACAGTCGAAAATCGAATGTTGCTCATAATAAGGGCCAGAATGTAAAACGATGAGGTTGGAGGGCAGAAGCAACCTTGTCAAATGGAATTGCACAAATATTTCTCGAGGTGCGTTCATGTATATTAACAGTCGGTGTTAAAGTTTAAATTTCAGGGTTTCGCAAAATTAAAAGTTTAGATGCATGTTTCTAATATTTTGTAGGCACCTCCATCCAAGCCAACTGATTTGTGTATGTAGGTATCTGAAGAAACCAACTAACTGTTTTATGCATATATATCCATGAATATATATTCGAATCCATCCGTCCAGCGTACATATTTGGTATCGATTCGAATTTCGATTTATCGGAAATTCCCATTTGAATAAAACCGACGACGTACTCAAATTAGTTGGCGGAATTGGTACGTTTTTTTAATAACCTTCGTTTTACTAATAAATATTCCTAATAAAGATATGTAAATATAAAGCGCAAGTATTGGCGGTCGTCGGAACTGAATGGGTTAGTGAGTGACTACAATTCGGTAGGGCTTGGGTTCAAGACCTAGTATGGGCATGAACACTCCTGGTTGCTTGCCAACTGGTCACCGTGATGTACAGTGAATGTCGTGGCTTTTTTGTAATGCCTTCATAGATGGTGATTAGTTCAATTTTTTTAAGTATCACAATTTTTTTTTGTTCCATCCAAAAAGGCCTGCTTTGTACTGTACACCATTGTGTAATGAGAGTTTATGTTACTTTGAATATATAGGACGCTCTTTTAGACATGACGGCATTGTGCGAAAAAGGGACAGAGTTAACTGGCCGAGTAATCATAATTTGGCACCACTAATATGCGCAAGTCCAAGATTAACACAACCATCTGTGTAGTATCGATGCTTGCATAAAAAAATTTGAAATGGGTGGATAAAGATTCGTGCAAAGCATTATTTTGCCCTTCCCTTACATAATATCAACAATATAAATCAACAAAAGTGGAAGGGTTGAAGTGAAGAACTTTCTCAGTTATATATGTAAGTTATACACATACATGCATACATATGTACATATCCCTACACACAGTGGCTCACATAAGTATTTTGCATGTGTTATTTGTGGTTTTCTTTTCAGACTATTAACATTAAATAATACAATAATAATTTAATAAAAATTGAAAACATATGATATTTTTAATATAAACTTAAAATAGCGTAAAAAAACAGAACTCTTTGTTCACAAAAGTATTTCGTTTTGACTAGGACCGGTGCTTAAAAAGCTTTTGAATATTTTTAATGGTAACCATTCACTTTGGAACGAGCCGTCAAGACTCTGGGTATAGTTTCTATCAACTCTTTACAAAATTCGACCCATTTCTTTAATAAGACAGCTGTGAAATCACTTTAGACTAAATTTTGTGTTGCTCAATTTTAACTTCGAATAGATTTTTTAAAGATTTAATGTTATCAGGACTTTTGAGAGGTGTTGGCAAATGGTGTTAAAAAGTATTCACATTGGAACATCATGACCTCTATATTTGGGATCGTTGTCGTGAAAATAAAAACTCATTCCTTGACATTGCCATTTCTTCTGTACTGGAATGTAAATTTTCTTTAGATTGAACAAATAAAGATATTCTTCACCTTTCGTTGTGTCTATAAAAACTAGTTTTCCAACTCCCTAAGTTGGAAATTAGCAGTGGATTTAGTGCTTTTCATTCGCTGCTGTTTATTTGACTTGCGCCATATCGAACGACGACTATCGATCTAAAAACAATGTATGCTTGCTTACAATTATGGTTTTCTAAAACTGAAAACTTCTTGTTTAGTGAATTAAAGTCGCTTTTCCTTATTTAAAGGGTGTTTTTTTTAGAGGTTAGGTTTTCAAGATGAAATAAAGCTTTATTATAAAGATAAGGGTTTGCCATTATGTTTTAAAAATGATTTCGGGCAAGTGGCCGCCGCGGCTGGCTCGAATAAATTCCAGCCGAGAGGCCCAATTTTCGACCACTTTTTGCAGCAATTGGGGCCGTATGTCAGCAATAACGCGCCGAATATTCTCTTCCAAGACGTCAATCGACTCGGGCTTATCTGCGTAGACAAGCGACTTCACATAGCCCCACAAGAAATAGTCCAGCGGTGTTATATCGCACGATCTTGGAGGCCACGCCACAGGTCCACGGCGCGAGATAATGCGCTCACCAAAAGTTTCCTTCAATAAATCGATTGTTGCGTTGGCTGTATGGCATGTAGCGCCGTCTTGTTGGAACCAAAGGTCGTCCACATCAACATCGTCCAATTCAGGCACGAAAAAGTCATTAATCATGGCTCTATAGCGCTCTCCATTGACTGTAACATTATGGCCGGCTTCATTTTTAAAGAAATATGGATCAATGATTCCCTCTGCCCATAGAGCACACCAAACAATGACTTTTTAAGGATGTAACGGCGTCTCAGCAATGGCTTGTGGATTATGTTCACTCCAAATGCGACAATTTTGCTTATTGACATACCCATTCAACCAAAAGTGAGCTTCATTGCTGACCAAAATTTTCTTGTGAAAATCGGGATCGGTGGCCATCTCGTTTTGGGCCCATTCACCGAACGTGCGACGCGCTTGATGGTCGTTCGGCTTCAATTCTTGCACGAGTTGGATTTTGTAAGCCCGCAAACCAAGATCCTTCCGCAAAATCTTCCATAAAGTGGATGGGCACATCTCCAATTGCCGCGCGCGATGGCGGATGGACTCATTCGGGTCTTCTTCGATACTCTGCTCCACAGCAGCAATAGCGTCTTCGGTGCGCACTGTACGACGTCTCTGAGGATGCGTATTATCCACTAGACCAAACGTGGTGCGAAACCGATCCATGGTTAATCGAATTAGTGACTCTGATGGACGATTATGTCGACCGAATATTGGACGCAGCGCGCGATGCGTCGCGCGAACCGAACCATTATTTTCGTAATAAATTTGCACGATTTGCAAACGTTGTTCAGGTGTAAGTCTATTCATTATGAAATGGCAAACCAAACTGAGCATAAATCAAGTGACAGCTGTCAAAAAGACCATCTATGAAAAAAGTAGTGCCAACTTAAAAACCTAACCTCTAAAAAAAACACACTTTACTTTTCGTATAAGCCGCTTTTTTCGTCCCTCGCGACCTAACAGTGTAGGCGCGCCTTTGTGAAAAAATGTAGTCTAAACCAAGCCAAAAATATATTCATATGAATCTATATTATTTAAGAGTTCTTAAAAATTCTATAAGCAATAAAATTCTTTTATTTGGTCAATATTTTAGCTAAAATTCTTATTCCACGTCAAACGAAATTATATAAAAAAAGAGGTTGTCTGTAAAGTCGGTTTACTGACGATAGTTTAACGTGACAACGTCATAAGAAAATATTGATGGAATGGTTGCAATTTTCAAAACAAAATTTTAATTTTATTTGTTTGATAGATATTTTGTATGGATATAGAGGAGGAGGTAAATGGAATTGCAATGGAATAGGTCAAGTTACATTTACACAAACGTGAAAAATGACGAAACATTTATCAAATTCATGAAAGATATGTTCAATTTCGATTGTGCATCAGACGTTAATAAGTCAACAACACTTAGAGGCATCATCATCGATTTGACTTTCTCAAGACACATTACACTTGAAACACTCCCTTTCATTTCCTATTTTTCCTATCATCGTTTATTCTCAGAGAAATGGTTCATTACCATGCACACAACAAGAAGGCATATGCAAATACAAGTATGTGAATTTATATACAAATGCGCATATACATACATATACATACATATATATGCTCACTCAAGTAGGACAGAGCCAGATGTCGAACGTTGCCGAACGCGGGGACCGATTGTGCTCTTTGTCGTTCGTTCCGCGCTCTCGCTTGCAGTTCAAGCACATTAGCTTACATTTGCTTGCGTACGGAATAGATTCGTATATTTGATATGTCCATATGATTTGTATGCATCTTTACATATAGATTTATTCTTTTTGAAAATTGCGCGAAATTGTATATGTATATGCATATATATATATAGGTACATACATATATTAGTATACAACATATCTTATAAGGTATGTGGTAAATATTACCATACATTTTTTCCTTCATATATAATAAAAAAATTAATAATAATAACATTGAAACAACAGGTATTAGTAACAAACTTGGTTTTATTTTAAATTCTTCAAGTAAATCAAATTAATAATAATCAATAAGAAGGCATATGCAAATACAAATACGTGAATTTATATATGTACATTTGCGCATATACATACATATATACGCTCACTTAAGTAGGAGAGAGCAAGAAGTCGAACGTTGCCTTTCGTTTGCTTTGTCGTTCGTTCCGCGCTTTCGCTTGCAGTTCATTCAAGGTAACGACAATAAGCAAGGTAACGACAAATGAGTAAGGTAACGACAAATGAGCAAGGTAACGACAAATGAGCAAGGTAACACTAATGAGCAAGGTAACGACACATTTTTTCGTGCGTGCAGCCTGTTAAATCGAATTATAAGACCTTATCACGTTCCATTTCGCAATAAATAAATAAAAGGTTTTCCAGTAACAGGTGTTATTCGGTTATGGAAAATTTCATGAAAAGGATATGGTCCTGTAAGCGTTGTCGTGGTGGTCCTTTGCCTGATGTTATTTTCCACTATTAACGGCATACTTTCCTGTTAATAATGAAAGAAACATCCGGTAATTTATCTGAGACCAATCCCCTTCCTTGCAAGCTCATCAGCAATTTCATTTCCCTCTATGTGCCCATGTCTTGGAACCCAGATCAGAGAAATGTTCCCTGCACTCACAAGAGATCTGATGTCCTCCTTACAGGAGGACCATGGTGTCGTCAGAGTCTTGTTCGCGGCTTGACCCACGTTAGGTTAGGATAGTTTATAATGGTTGCCCAAAAAGGAGGCACACTTGAACGAAGAATTCAAGTTTATCTTTTGTAATACCATTGCAAGGGAAAAGAGGCGAAGGGAACTGATTGAACGAGAGGAGAGAGTGTTGAGGAAAGAGGAGGGGGTTGAGTATTTATGGATTACAAACGGTGACTGATTTACGGTTATGTTGGCCACTTTATACTGCTGATGAAGGTTATCAGATTTTTGATATCAAGGCCGGCTATATCAGCAGGCGTAGGAAAGAAATGAGAACCAAGATGCTTAAATCTTAGTCCCAGGAGGGCAGGGCAGTTAAAAAGGTGCTGAGATGATTCCACCTCATCCTCCATACAGCTGACGCAAAAATGGCTCCAAGCCTCACGGCATGCACACCTCGCGTATAGTGCCCCGTGCTTTTTTTCTGTGTTTAGATTGCGATTAAATTTTGGGGCTCCTATATGGTAATTTTCGTGATTTTCTCTGACAGTTAGCAACTTGGGTCGACCACCACGTGTTATATAATATTATAATATAAATAACTTCGTTTATGTAGCGTTCCATTCATAAACAGGAGAGATGATTAACGATTTTTTATGGCCGGAATTGGATTGTATTGATCTGGACAACGTTTATTTTTAACAAGACGGCGCTACGTGCCACACAAGCAACGAAACCATTGATCTTTTACGGGAAAAGTTTCCGGACCGTGTTATCCCTCGAAAGAGTGATCACAATTTGCCACAGAGATCTTGTGATTTAACATCTTGTGGCTTTTTCTTTGGGGCCACGTGAAAGAGAAGGTCTACGCCAACAGCTCAGGGTCGATTCAAGACCTCAAAGATGGAATTCGTGAGGCTATCGAGGTCATAGAGCAGCCACTTTGCAATTCGGTTATGGAAAATTTCATGAAAAGGATATTGTCCTGTAAGCGTGGTCGTGGTGGTCATTTGCCTGATGTTATTTTCCACTATTAACGGTATACCTTCCTCTTTATAATGAAATAAACATCCGATAATTTATATTAATATAAAAAATAGCATTTTTCTTTGAATATCAAAATAACACTTCTTATTAGATAACCCTTTAGTTTAACATCTGTTAAAGCACAAATGTTATGTGAGATCGCGAATTTCACTACAAAACATTTCTATCTTATCGAATTTCTTGCCATCACCGCCTTACCAGCAGCTGTCATTTTGTAATTTGACAACTCAAACTTCATTTAACGGCGCCATTTGCATGCGGGTATACAACGATCTGATTTGTGTGATGCCATTTTGAAAATGAAAACTTGAGACAGCAAATTGCCGAAATGAGAAAGCGGAACAAAGTAAAAACCGAAATTAGACAGATATTAAGAAACATTTAGTAGAAAGTGTAGAAGTGAGGTAATGTAGATATTAAAAATTTGTGCACACAAGGAGTTATGGAAAATACTTTTGCGAGCCACTGTATATACTCGTACATACATAAAAATACGCATGTACATATAGGTGCATTTTAACGTAAATAATTAAGCACGAGTCTTTGGCATTGAAATATCAAAGGCACATTGCAATCAGTGTTTCAAAGTACTAAAGTATCCATTTAGAAAAAAATGCCAAAATTAAAAAAAATACTTTTTAGCTCTTTATAACTATTTTTTAAATTGTTGTTAACAAGTTAAAAAAAAAACGAGTCCATATACTACAGATTCACATACGTATGTATGTACATCAATAAAACTATCTTACATATAAAGGCAATCTACCAAAATAGAAATTCATTGTTCTTATTCATGGATAATGAAGAACAAAAGACTACTAAAGATATGTAGATTTCCAGGTACATGGACGCTCATCTCCCCCAATCATCGACTCCAGCAGCCAAAGGCAGCAAAAAGTAAATACAAAATGTCCGATTTGGGCAATGATGCCAACTCAATTTTCATTGAAAAAAGTGCTACCAATAGAAGGTGCGTTAAGTGGAAGCAAATTCATTTGTATATGGCAGCCTCGGAATTAAGAAGGTAGAAATTTAAAATGAAAAAAAAAAAATTACATGAGTTTTAACTTTTTGTGCTTTGAAATGTATTATAAATTAAAAAAAAAATATCAGCCGCAAACTGAAAAAAAAAAATACAAATACATATCACTTTTAAAAGGGCAACACTGATGAATGAAAATGAAATGAAATATCCAACGGTTTAATTATTTTCGACTTGCTTCACTCTTCTCGCTCTCACATTCATTTCCACATGTGTATGTATGTATATGGCGCAACTACACTACTCACTGATACGCAGCAATGGTTAAGGGTTATAACTGTTAACCAGCCTAATTAGTCTACTTCAAGTCTAGACAATTAACTTTATTTGACCTTCATTTACAATTTCACAGGTAAATAATTTAACGCCGAAGACGTGTTCTTCTTTCTGCTTGGCTAAGTCGTACACCTAATAAAGGATGTACCCATCAATTGGATGTATGTATGCATGTGTGTATGTACAATACTTACATATAATAATATAAGTACATATATTTCGCATTGCATGATTAGCAAACAATACCGCGAGGAATATAATTAAAAAAAATCATTACAACACATGGGCTGAAAATTCCCGAGCCAATAACTTTAAAAAGACAGCTGTTCAAATTTCATGATATTCCATTCATTAGTTCGTGAGTTATTGTGCTAAGAGTGATGCTACTTTTGTACTTTTCAAAACAATGGATAAAAAAGAATTTTGTGTTTTAATTTAACACTGCTTCTTCATGGGGAAAACACGGTTTAGGCTTCATCAGAAACAATAATAACACGATGGTTTGTTGACTTCAAACGTGATCATAGAGAACCTGACGATGCACAACACAGTGGACGTCCAAATTAGGCGGTAACACCAGAAAACATAAAAAAATCCTTTTGAATGATCAAAGTGAAATTGCGGAAGTTAGCTGACATCGCAAAGATATCACAAGAACATGTGGGCTTTATATTGCATGATCATTTGACTATAAAAAACCTTTGTTTAAAGTGGGTGCTGTCTTTGCTCATTTTTGAAGGCAACGCGCCGTGTCAAAAGTCAATCAAAACATTTCATTTTCTACAATTCTTATTAATATATTTTCAATCTAGAACAAAATTTAAATTTCGCAAAACCGTTTAGCACATCTCAAATACAACAAAATTACAAGTAGCAACCAAATCTGAAATTCAAATCAAAAAGTTCTTTGAATAGAAAGATAAATGCACTGTATTGAATAATTTGTTGTAACCGATTTACAATATTATTTATGCCTAAATCACGCCTGAACAAAGCTGAATATTTTTATACTTTCCTGCACTACCCTGCAGGATAACCTGAACTGCTGAAACAAATCTCTACTCCAAGAACTGATGAAACAAATATTTACTTACACTTACAATTTTTCGTCGAGAAGGAGGAGAAGACGAAACACCCAGAAAAGTATGTAAGAGCCAATTACATATAAAAGGTGGTGTAAAAATAATCATCCATTTTGTTTTTCTGATTAACTTTTTTACTAAATACAAAAAAAAAATGATTTTGAGTAATGGAAATCTTTATTTCGCTATTTATGCGCTCCATTGCTTATCTATTGTAAACTGCAGCTGTCTAGTTCATAAGCGTCAAATATGATTGAAGTACGACGCCATTTGCAAAACTTATAAATCTTCCGTTGATTAATTTTGCGCCACCTTGTATGAGTATTAATTAATCACTACATTTACAAATGTAAAAAATATTTTTTTTTTTGTGTTACAGAAAAATATGTTAGATCTGAAATTTAATGTGAATGAAACGCATCTACCTTTTTTACATTTTTAAAGTCCGTGCTTGCTTATTACTTGGACCCTTGAAAATGTTCGGTGCAGGTTATAACTAAAACTACTCTGAACTGTTGCTAGTTTGAGCACGATTTTCTCTATTACAGAGGAATTGTGTGATGAAATAATTTATTGCATTATCTCTTCTTTCATTTGAGTCGTAACAACATACCCGTTACAATATTTTCGAAAATAACTTCAAAGCAGCAACATCTGAGGGGGCGTATTTTAAGCTTTTATCAACAGAATTTAGAGGAAGATAAAAAATTTACATATGCCCATTTTAGTGCGGAGGGCGTGCCAAAATAACTGTCTTATCTATTCTGAATACTTTAATAGAAATAATAGAAAGATAACTCGTTGCCGTAAGAAAACCTATTGTCATAGCTAAAAATAGCGTAAACGGAAACTGAAGACTGACTAACAAATACTCCAAATCAGACAAAAGCCCCTCCTAAATTTAAATGCTCACTGCCATGTACTACAAAATTTAAAAAACTTTGAAATTAGCCACCAGTAAGGTTAGAAAGAAGCAGATGCCTCCAGTCTCCAGAGAGAAGCAAACTCGAGCGGTTCAGTATCGGTAGATAAAAACAATCTGTCATTTTGGATGACTACAGGGTTTGATTGAAAAGTAATGAGCCTTATTTTTTTAAGCAGTTTTATTAAACCTTTTGGCTTATACAACTAATATTCTTCAAAATAGGACCCTTGAGCGTCAATACACCGCTAGTAGCGGTCCTTCCACTGCAGGAAACATTTTTTAAACTCATCCGCCGGAATCGCGTTCAATTCGGCTGTCACAGTTTTTTGGATCGCCTCGATGGAGTCGAAACGCCTCCTCTTCAGCTTTCTTTTCAGGCGCGGGAACAAGAAGTCCGGAGGGGACAGGTCTGGGCTGTAGGGAGGGTGGGGAAGCACCGAAACCCCCATCTTGGCCAATGCAGAGGTGCAGAGGAAGGCGGTGTGCGCCGGCGCATTGTCGTGAAGAAGGGTCCAATTGTTGACGAGGTCGGGCCGAACCCGGGCGACACTGTTTTTCAGCCGAAGGAGCATTTCTTTGTAAAATGCCGCGTTTACAGTGCAGTTTGGAGGTTCAAACTGTTTAGCTTTAGACAAAATTTGATCGAGCAACGTTGCTCCAACGATCGCTGCATTTTCGCCACTCCAAAATCCTAACACACTTTTAAAACAGCTTTCACGCGCGGACCGATGTTGACTGCACCGCTGTTGCCAGAGAACTGCGACCGGTTTCTAGTGGAAGAGGAAGGTCCAACGATCATTTTCCCCCCACCAGCCGATTCGGTTGATCGCTTGGCAGACTTTTCAATCAAACCCTGTAGATCTATTTTAGACTAAGCACACAAATACCAAGAAATGATACATTTTACAGAACCTATATATCTGGACTCTCTCCTGATGTCAGATATAAATATAAGGAAAAGTTTGCTGCATCTGAAAAAGGAATTTCGAAGCTCTACTGGTCTCCAAAAACCGTTTTGATGCCATTTATTCGTTAATATTTATAGCGATGACGATTATGTATTTCGGCCCGGCAAAGACTCCTCGCATTATGCAAGAACTACGCTGAACTATTTTGGTGACCAATTCAAGATTTTTTCGGTGAACTTAGATGCCATGTTTACAAAAACGTCTGAAGGACTCGAAATGTGAAACAGTATCTGAAAATGCCTTAAGAAAATTTACACAAATGGCGTACAACGTGCTTGCTTCCATCTTCGCACAAAATTACGACGAGATGCTGACATAAACCAATTCAACTCTCATTTCAAACTCAGTGATTTAAAATCATTGTTGTAAATGTAATACTTCTAATTTAATTAAAGGTATAGGCTTAATTAAAGTTAACAATGAATGTAATGAAATGTATTGACATTTTCAATTAGCGCAGATTTTTAGTTGAAATCCGTGCTTTAGGTATATTAACAAATTTAAGAATTATGTCGCTGACATAAAAACAGAATTAATTTAATACCTTTTTTATAATACATTTCTATGCTTTCCCTAAATTTAAGGGGGTCTTCTGGTCTCGAGGCCCTGAAATGAAGGGTTTTTTGGGGATTGATTGTGACAAATCCTGTGAATATTTAAAAAAAAATTTTTTTTTATTTTAAAGGTACATGTCTTGGCTTTTAAAAAATGGTTTTGACTTTGAAAAAAATTAACACCCGCGACCTTGAAATGGCGCTGAAGACGTCCACCTCCAAACGAAACAGGTCTCCATTTTGGTCACGGTTTTTCCACCTGGGTAATCAGAAAGCAAAAATTAGATATGCGTTGTCTTCAGAGTTGCCCTGGTTAAGTTTTCCCGTGACAGATTTTTTTTTTTAAATTTTTTTCAAAAGTTATGCAACAATTTGCAAAAAAAATTTTTTCTGCTCATTTTTTGAACTTTAAAAGGTTATAAAAATGGAATGAAAAAAAATTTCAAAAATCGTACACGGGGAAACTTAGCGGTAAGTTTTCCGAACCTTTTAAGACCAAAACCATTGAAATCGGAGTATAACTACTATGAAAAGTGTGACCAAAATGCTTAAAAAACACGATTTTCGGGGTAACGCGTTTAAAGATAAAGTTTATGATAAAACGGCCGGAGGAGGGTACACTTCGGTGCCCAGAAAAATGTGAAAAAATGCGATTTTCAAAAAATCCTTTCTGTGGCGTATTCTCGCATACACATACAACAAAATTATGCAAAAAAAAAAAATCGTTTTTTTTTTCGCTGGAGACCAGAAGACCCCCTTAAGTATACCTAAAATCTTAAATATGTAATGGCTTCTATTGGCTTCACTTTTTTACAATAAGCCGATAAGAGAGTCATAAGATTTTAGATTTTATTTATTTTATTAATAATCTTTGCAGATATTGAAACTCGTCACTCTCTCCTTTGCTACTTTTATGCAAATTTACTTCATTGTATTTTGCCGCCTATTAAAAAAAAAAGGAGAGTTCTTAACATGCTCCTGTGCCTTTTTATTGGTTGCAATTGCTGCCGCAACAAATTATTATGAAAAAAAAAACAAATAAATAAAAAATGTATAAAAAACAAATAATAAATATACAGGGTGCACCAACTTTTATGCCGGTATGTAAACGTTGAATAACTTTGTCATTTACCAACCGATCGACATACATGTTTTCGATACGTCAATTCAGTACAATTTCAAGCATAAATCGCTTTACACCCAAACGCGCTGAAATAGTGAGGCTATACATCGAAAATAGTCGTTCTATTGTTCTAACTCAACGTGCATATCGCAAAAAGTATCGCGGCAAACAGGTACCGTCTGACAATACTATTCGTCGTTTGGTTCAACAACGACCAAGACGTTCCAATGAACTTGTTGAAATGGTGAGGAAGAGCTTTGCCCAGGAACCAACAGTGTCGTATCATCGTCGCGCTCAGCATTTTGGCATCGGTGACACCACAATGCGGCGCATATTAAAGGATGATTTAAATTTGTTTCCGTATAAAGTGCAACTGACACAAAGAATATTGCAGACAGACCATTCACTTCGCTTAGAATACGGCCAAACAGTCGCTCGAATGGTTGACACTGAACCCAATTTTTAGAAGCAAATTTGAATGACTGACGAAGCACATTTAACCTCTCTGGCAGCATGAATAAACAAAATTGCCGCATTTGGGGAACTGAAAATACACACGAGATCTATGAAACGTCATTGCGTGACCGGAAAGTAACTGATTGGGCCAGCATTTGCGCCAAACCATCATTTGGCCCAATTTTTACCGAGAAAACGAAAAAGTCGATAGAAACCAATTACGATGGATGTTGGCTCATTATGTTGGCCGCAAATGCGTGAAAAAGGTTTAGACGGTTACTGGTTTCAATAAGACGGGACGCCATGCCACACTGCGAATGCAACAATTGAATTTTTGCAACGAAAATTCCCGGGACGTCTAGTGTCAAAAAGAGGCAACATCGATTTGCCACCCACTTAACCCCGCGGACTTCTTTTTGTAGGATTAAAAGTAAGGTTTACGCCAACAAGCCGCAGACTATTGACCAGCTTAAGGCAAACATTCGTGCCGAAATCGACGCTATAAAACCCGAAATGCTTGGCAAGGTGATGACAAACGCAGATCAAGATCAGACAAAAGATCTTCTTCTTCTTAATTGGCGCTATAACCGCTTACGCGATTTTGGCCGAGTTTAACAAAGCGCGCCAGTCGTTTCTTTCTCGTGCTAACCGGCGCCAGTTGGACACACCAAGTGAAGCCAAGTCCTTCTCCACCTGATCTTTCCAACGCAGAGGAGGCCGCCCTCTTCCTCTGCTACCACCAGCTGGTACCGCATCGAATACTTTCAAAGCCGGAGCGTTTGCATCCATTCGGACGACATGGCCCAGCCAACGTAGCCGCTGGATCTTTATTCGCTGCGCTATGTCTGTGTCGTCGTAAAGCTCATACAGCTCATCGTTCCATCGTCTGCGATATTCGCCGTTGCCAACGTGCAAAGGTCCAAAAATCTTACGCACAATCTTTCTCTCGAACACTCCAAGCGTCGCTTCATTGGATGTTGTCATCGTCCAAGCTTCTGCGCCATACGTTAGGACGGGCATGATGAGAGTCTTGTAGAGTGTTAGTTTTGTTCGTCGAGAGAGGACTTTACTGCTCAGTTGCCTACTTAGTCCAAAGTAGCACTTGTTGGCAAGAGAGATTCTACGTTGGATTTCAAGGCTGACATTGTTATCGGTGTTAATGCTAGTTCCTAAATAAACGAAGTCTTTTACAACCTCGAAATTATAATTGTCTACAGTGACGTGTGTGCCGATACGCGAGTGCGCCGACTGCTTGTTTGAAGACAGGAGGTACTTCGTTTTGTCCTCGTTCACCACCAAATCCATTCGCTTTGCCTCTTTATCCAGTTTGGAGAAGGCAGAACTAACAGCGCGGTTGTTAAGGCCGATGATATCGATATTATCGGCATACGCCAACAATTGTACGATCTTATAAAATATTGAGCCTATATGCATGCACCTTACCAGCTCCTCGCCGCCATGTTTGAATAGCTCAGCCGGCAGTCCGTCGGCGCCCGCGGCTTTGTTGTTCTTTAGCCGCGTTATCGCTATTCTCACCTCGTCATGATCGGGTAGCGGAACGACAATTCCGTTGTCAACGATTGGGGTATCGGGATCTTCACTTTCTCGGTGGCATGCGCAGCTGTCGCTGTTTAATAGGTTCGAGAAGTGTTCCCTCCATAATTTAAGATTGCTCTGTACGTCAGTCACCAGTTCGCCGTCTTTGTTCTTACAGGAAAACGCCCCGGTCTTGAAACCTTCTGTAAGCCGCCGAACTTTCCGGTAGAATTTTCGGGCATTGTTCCTGTTGGCCAGCATCTCAAGCCCTTCGCACTCACGTATTTCGGCCTCTCGTTTCTTCTTTCGGATAATACGTCTCTCTTCCTTTTTCAGCTCTCTGTAGCGATCCCACATGGCTCGCGTTGCGCCCGAGCGCAGCGTGGCTCTATAGGCGGCATCCTTTCTTTCTGCGGCAGCATGACATTCCTCGTCGTACCAATTGTTTTTTCGGGCTCGCCGGAATCCGATTTCTTCTTCGGCGACGGTACGTAGAGAACGAGAAATGTTGCTCCATTGCTCATGCATGCCGGTTTGTTGGGCAGTGCTCTCTGAGAGCAGGAGTGAGAGTCGAGTGGCGAATCTTCTGGCTGTCTGTTGTGATTGCAGCTTTTCGATATCGAATATTCTTTGCGTAGGTAGATGCACGTTTTTTGCTGCACAGAGGCGTGTGCGCAGTTTGGCTGCAACAAGGTAGTGATCCGAGTCGATGTTGGGTCCTCGGATCGTACGTACATCTAATACACTAGAAGCGTGTCTTCCATCTATCACAACATGATCGATCTGGTGTCGTGTTTTTCGATCAGGAGACAGCCAGGTGGCTTGGTGAATCTTTTTATGCTGGAATCTGGTGCTGCAGACTACCATGTTTCGGGCCCCGGCGAAGTCGATCAGCCTCTGTCCGTTGCCCGATGTTTCGGTGTGCAGGCTGAATTTTCCGACTGTGGGACCAAAAATTCCCTCCTTGCCCACCCTGGCGTTGAAGTCGCCAAGCACGATTTTTATGTCGACCGGAGTGAACGACAGTACTTGGCGACGAAGTCTCTCTCCCACAACAAATCCGACACCGAATTTGCGCTCCTTTACATGGCAGCTGTAGTAGACGTCGCAAGGTACTATGGTTTTCTTTCCTTGCCCCGTCCATCGCATCTCTTGGATGGCAGTGATGTCAGCCTTTACTCTCACGAGGACATCAACCAGCCGGGCAGAGGCACCTTCCCCATTAAGGGACCGGACATTCCAGGTGCATGCCCTCAAATCATAATCCTTAGTTCGTTTGCAGGGGTCGTCATCAGTATAGGGAGGTCTCATCCGAGGCTTTTTTACACTTTTCATTGGGGGCGATTTTTAAGTGGCGGGTCCCAAACCCAACGCACAACCAGCTATCCTGGAATGTTTCGCCTTCTCACGTTACCTCACTCCCGAACGGATGTTCGGAAGCTACCCAGAGGATACGTGGCCTAATCCCGGCCGTTGTGAGCTGCTTGAACCATATGCAGAAGAATTGTCCTGGCCATTCCCAAGTGAATGGCGGTCAGTAACTTTCCCCACTTGCGTGGACTTCTACACATGAAACCATCCTCCAGACAAAAGATCGCAGTTGCTAATAAAGGTGGCCACTTGATTGATATTGTATTCAAACATAGTTTTAATAATTTATAAATAACCAACCCAAATAAAAGTAACTCACTTATACAAATCAGCGGTTTTTTTCCAAAGTTTTTCAATGTTCTCATACCGACATAAAAGATGGCGCACCCTGTATATCAAGTACTTTTTAAGAGTTTGAGAATTTAAAATAAACAAAACAGAAATATGGTTGGAATTTTTTTTTTATTATAATCTGTAAATAATTTCATTGCATTTATTTCTTGAAATCGATATCCGGCATATGTTCGCCACGGCTACGAGTTACATGGTCCATTCGATCAGTCCAAGCTTTCACTACTTTTTCCAATAAATCTGGCCGTATGGCCTCAATGGTGGCTTGAATATTACAATAAATCGATCGTCTTGTTTGCCCCAAATGCCGTCGATGTTTGGCTGATTAATTTTTGGAAACAAAAATGCACTCCCTCGACAGCGCTTGCTATTCACCGTAACGGCAGCTCTTTCTTCATTTCAAAAGAAATTGGAGCCAATGATGCCGCCACGATTGATGATAACTTGACCTTGACCTTACTGAACAGAAACGTTAACACAGTTTGTCATTCTCAGGTGTCAAACCACAGTTGTCCATATCGATAGTTCTCATGAAGCTAAACAAAAACACCCCTTATTACCAATGAAACCGAAAAAAGTGTTTGTCCGAAAAACGCCAATGCTATCGAATATTGCGATAGCGGCATCAGTTTTGCTTACTATAGCTAAAATGGTCGAATGTGGAGCGTAGCAGATCTTATCTGTAGTTCATGATTTCATACTATTACAAACAGGATAGAATACTATCGAGAGACATATGAAACTTATCATAAGTATTCAGGACTTGAGCGGATTTCCCTGCAGGGTATGTTATACTTAGCATAACTGTATTCTCGATGTCACACGCACATACTCCAATTCTCAAACAATACAAAAATTTAACTATTCTGCTTTCATTTCACATTTGCATCGCTCGTATATCGATATGTCAAGGTAGGCAAAAGTCAAAAACCAAACTTAATAGTAGACATGTTTATGCACATACACACATGCATATGCATATGAATGCAAGTTCAATATCAAATTATTCATCCAAGAGAATAAAACTTTCTTCATTGCACAAAGCATATTTCCGTTTAGTTCATATTAATATGAAATTGCATTTTGAGAGGGGAGAACGATACAAGAGCGATATGTACCGTAGGCACACACATACCCACATATGCAAATTCATACCTATGCGCTATATTAAGTCCTTACTTTGAACTAAAATTTGTAAACTACAAAAAAATGGTTCACAGTGAAATGATAAGAATGTTGAAAGCCGAAAAGCACGAAATTATTTCAGTTGCTGGAAAATCATCGACACCCTTTTGCGCTGTTATTGTTTTTACTATTGTATTTTTTCAGTTGAATATTTCAGATTTCGTCTAACCGGTTTTTTTGTTGAATTTAGTTTCAGTTTACAATATAAAATATTGGGTTGGAGGGAAAGTTCTGTCGCATTTTAAATAGGCATGTTTTGCGATTCATGTTGGAAAATAATCCACATTTAACAAGTCGAGAAATTGCAGAAGAGTTTGGCATTCATCATACCTATAACTGTTGGAGATCACATTAAATCTCTTGTGGTTTGTGTTAAAAGAAAGTGTTTGGGTTCTACATGAATTAACGGAAATGAATTTGTCTGATCGTGTAAGAATGTGTTCATCACATCTGATTAGGCGCAATGTGGAGCCGTTTTGGACAAGCTGATTACTGGCGGTGAAAAGTGGATTCTTTACGAGAATATTAAGAGAAAAAATCTTACTGCAAGCCAGGAACATCATCAGCAACAGTGCCCAAACCAAGTATCAATCAACGAAAAGTACTGTTTTGTTTGTGGCGGGGCAAGAAAGGTCCAGTGTACTACGAGTTGCTGAAACAGGGAAAACCCATCAACGTTGATCTGTACTGCAATCAGCTGGATAAATTGAATATAGCTGTCACAGGAAAAACGGCCAGCATTAGCATCTAGAAAAGGAATAGTTTTCCACCGCATACTGCATTGGTGACACATCAAAATCTAAATGCCTTAGGATTGGAAGTCCTTAGTTATCCACCGTATTCACCTGAAATTGCACCATCTGTTTATTACCTGTTCAGATCTCTGCAAAATTATCTATCGGGGAAAAATGCAAGTCTTTTGAAAGTGTTTCTAAGGCAGTTGCTGATTATTTGAACTCCAAGGACAAGAGCTTCTACAAAACAGGAATTCACATGTTACCTGAAAGATGGCAACAAGTTGTAACAAATAACGGAGCTTATATAATTGATTAATATTAAACACATATTTTTATAAATGGATTCAAATATTTTCTTTAAAATACGACAGATCTTTCCGTCCAATAATTGACATTTATACAACTCTATAACTTAAGAAATATGGTCTGTGTGTTCCCCACATGATATTCTAAGAATAATGCTCATACTAAATATATCCTTCTGTAAAGCCTCTACTTTCTACAAGATGGCGCAAATTAATCATCCCATCGGAAGATTTTTACTTCTTGCAAATGGCGTGGTACGTCAATCATATTTGACACTTGAGAAGTAGACAGACAGCTGCAGTATACAAACAGACAAAAGTCAAAATAAAGATTTTCATCGCACAAAATAATTTTTTTTATACTAGGTTGTTTAATAAATTTTACAGTTCGATAAGAGAGGGCATTGCTACAAGCCTAAATTTTTTGTTGGTACACTCTTCATATGAATGTATTGGAAGTTTCATTTCAATCTGTCAATTCATTCATTGTTTACAAGCCATTTAGTACCGACGTCCTACACTTAAAAAGTTTAGTATCGTGCATTGAATTTTTATTTTTGGAAGGTTTAAAAGCAAAGGAAATTTATGAACGAATGTTGAAAGTGTAGGGTTGCTGGATTTAAATGTAGTCGTAAAACCCTAGAAGACGATCCACGTCAAGTACGACCAAAATCAGGAGCGACACCGAGAATCGTAGAAAAAATACATGAGATCGTATGGGAAAATCGTCGAGTGACTGAAAGAGATTTAGTAGAACCCCTAGGTATCTCATTGGGCAGTGTGAGCAATATTTTGACTGAAGTGTACTGGGTTTCAGGAAGCCGTGTGCACAAAGGATGCCGCATTCGCTAACAATGGAACAAAAAGACATTCGAATGCAATTTCTCAGCAACATTTAGAGCGTTTTCGGAAAGATAAAGTTTTGCGTCGACTCATCACTATCAGTGGTGTGAACCTGGTTCTTCGGCTCCGAAACGAGTTCGTGCCCAGAAATCGGCCAAGAAGGTGTTAGCATCAGTTTTTTTGGATGCGAAAGGAATTTTGTTTGTGGATTAGTTGCAAACGAAAAAAAAAACAGTAAATTCTGATTATTACTGTAAAAAAAATTCATGAAATTAAAGTGCCAGTTCGCAAAAGAATAAAGAACCTTTTCATCAGGGCAGTGCATCGTGTCACAAGAGCATTTTGCCAATGGCTAAAATCCATGAATTAAACTTCGAATTGATGGGCCGATCTGGCACGTAGCGACTTCCATCTGTTTCCAGACCTAAGAAAATTCATACGTGGAAAGCGGTTTTCATCAAATGATGAGGTAATAACAGCTATGGATTTTGCAGCCTTTCCAGATTCTCATTTCAGGTATGGAGTTCATAATATCTTGGAATAAGTGTATTGATGTTCAGGGAGACTATACTGAATAATAAAGTGTATTTGAAACCACAAGATTTTATTTTTCTTATCGAACCGCAAAACTTATTGAAACAACCTAGTATTTAGTAACAAAGTTATTCAAAAACAAAATTGGATGATTAATTTTGCGCCACGATTTCTATTCGCTGTGCTTACCGTTCCATCTAAAAGTGTCATGTAGGAACAGCACACCCATTTTCGGAATAGAACGTTGCTTTTTCACATTTCGGTATGTTTTCTTAAGGCCGGCGGGCCAATTAAAAGGTTTAATAGAATAATACATACGTACAAGAAGCAATTGTCCAATTTGAAACTGATCAAAGTGTTTTGATATTTTGAAACACTAACTGTGAAAAATACGTTCACACTAAGCTGTGACTAAATTATGTGAAAACTCATTGAGGTTGGGATTCTTTTTATGCCAACATTGTTTTCTCCTCTCATAAAATTAATTTAAATAAATTAGTGATTTTGGCAGCGGAGAATGTGTTGATTTTTCTGTTCAGTAAGGTTTGAACGTTTTTTCTAATAGTGATCGCCCCTCGGCAGGCAATGGCAAACCTTCGAGTGTATTTCTGCCATGAAAAAGCTACTCATAAAAAATATTTGCCGTTCGGAGTCGGCTTGAAACTGTAGGTCCCTCTATTTGTGGAACAACATCAAGACTCACGCCACAAATAGGAGGAGGGTGTACGCGCCAATTATATATATATTAGGATTGACAATCATTTAATGTCATCACAACGGTTTCAAACTGTGGAAATTTACTTTGAAAAAAAAAAAAAAAAAAAAATGTTCACGAAGTTCATAGAGCACTGGCGGTATCCTCGGCTCTTATTTCTTTCGAAATGAGCTGCAATGTATGGTGTACGGTGAGCGCTAATGAGCGACGCTGACTAAATGTTTGTTTCCAAAAGTTAATCAGCTCAACAGCATTTGGTGCCAACAAGACAGCGCAACTTGCCATTCAGCGCGCTTAACAATCGATTTATTGCA
Organism: Anastrepha ludens; assembly: GCF_028408465.1. NCBI lineage: Eukaryota > Metazoa > Arthropoda > Insecta > Diptera > Tephritidae > Anastrepha > Anastrepha ludens. Next base: position 28,136,749 of record NC_071498.1, on the reverse strand, counting down.
ATGTTCAAACCACCATTGAGCCCATACGGCCAGATTTATTGGAAAAAGTAGTGAAAGCTTGGACTGATCGAATGGACTATGTAACTCGTAGCTGCGGCGGACATATGCGGGATATCATATTCAAAAAATAAATGCCATACAATTTTCTACCAAATTTTAATAGAAAAAAATGCATTCCAACAATATTTCTATTTTGTATTATCATTTTAAGTTCTCGAGCTCTTACGGAAATACCCTTTACAATAAAAAAATTGGAAGCATAGCCATTAAAAAAAAATTAAATAAATTAAATTAAAAAAAAAAAATTAATTAAATTAAATTAAAAAAAAAATGTAAATAATATTGTAAAAAAAAAAAAAAAAAAAATTAGTAATAAATAATAATACAAAAAAAAAATTAAAAATAAACAATAATAGAAGAGAAAATAAATAAAATAAAATAAAAACCGCTAAAAATGGTATCTGCTTATTCCTATGTCACATCATGACATTTGCTTGGTTGGTTTATTGTTTATTACATTGGGTGGTATAACAAAGGGCAGAAAAAAAGAAGAAAAAATAATTAATTAATTAAAGTAAACAAACAAATTAATTAAAAAATATATATAATAATATAAAATTAAATTAAAAAAAATTAAATACAAATAATATTAAAAAAATTAATACAATTAAAAAAGAATAGCCCCGCTAGAAAAATGGTATCTGCTTATTCCTATATTACATCATCAATTTTGTCTGGTAGGTTATTTTTAATTTTTTATGACATTCGGTGGTATGATAAAAGAACAGAAAAAATTATTTAAACAAAAAAAAATTTAAATATATAATGAATTAAAAAAAATAGTAATATAATACGTTAAAAAATACAATAAAAAAACAAAACAAATTAACAAAAAAAAAAATTAAATAAAATTAAAAAAGCAATTAAGTGAAACTTTTTTTTAATTATAAAAGGCATTATAAAGATATTCTAAAATGCTCTCTCCCAAAATAAGTTTCGGATATGAAGGCAATGATCTTTTAAAGTATCCTCAAATCCAAAAACCATCCTTCACTCAAAACTACGTAAATATTATCAAAATTAAGTAAACATTACGCTTAACACTCTTTATTATTTGATTATTATTATGATAAATTTCTCATTCCAGAAGAGCAAAACAACCATTTGCAAAAGGAATTGAAAAGCGTATCTTCTGTGCTTGCCAACCATATGGTCTATTAAGAAATATTTGCCATCCGCGTTTTCACGAAGCCTTCAAATTTGAGTTTTTTCCAAATAATTGCAAGAAAAAATAGACAATGTGGCATTTATGCCAAACAAAAATTTAATTGTACTTTTTATAAAGCTACTTTGTATTTTCCTTATAAATATAACACTATTTTTATTATTACAAGTTTTTTATCTTTCAGATGGTATACATAAGACAACGCATTGGTTTGATGATATTTCGAAGTCGCTTAATGAATTGTTTACGGAAGAACTCGCGTTTAACTTAAACAGGGATAGCAACCAGAAAAAGCTAGCATTGCGGAAATATACAATCTTTTCACATGAACTATAATTATAAATACTCATTATACAAAACCAAGGCAAACTAGCAACAAAGGCGATCGGCTCGGGTTTTTAATAGTAATATGATTTTGCAGTGAGAAATGTCACTCATACGCCATGTATACGCCATAAGTACTTTAAAAACGCCTGTATTACAACACAGCTGTATTTTGACGTGATAACGTCTTATAATTCGATTTAACAGGCCTGTAGTTACCTTGCTCATTAGTGTTACCTTGCTCTTTAGTGTTACCTTGCTCATATGTAGTTACCTTGCTCATTAGTGTTACCTTGCTCTTTAGTGTTACCTTGCTCTTTAGTGTTACCTTGCTCATTAGTGTTACCTTGCTCTTTAGTGTTACCTTGCTCATTAGTGTTACCTTGCTCATATGTAGTTACCTTGCTCATTGCATTGAATGAACTGCAAATTCTTTCACCATTCGAAAGCTACATCCTCCACGAGTAACGTGGATTATATTTTATTTTGGAAATAGGGCTCGAGATATAGGTCAAAACGTGGACCCGGGTAACCTTCGGATGTGTATGTACAATATGGGTATCAAATGGAAGCTGTTGGTGAATGCTTTAGTCCAGAGTATTTTTCATGCCGCTCCGTGACTAGGGTCTCGAGATAGAGACCAAAACGTGGACCCTAGAATGTGTTTGTACAATATGGATATCAAATTGAAGCTGTTGGTGAATGCTTTAGTACAGAGTATTTTTCATGCCGCTCCGTGAATGGGGTCTCGAGATATAGGTCAAAACGTGGACCCGGGTAACCTTTGGCTGTGTATGTACAATATGGGTATCAAATGAAAGCTGTTGATAAGTGCTTTAATACGGGGTAATTTTCATACCTATTGATGACTAGGGTCTGGAAATATATGCCAAAACGTGGACCCGCCGTGTCTTTGCACCGAATTAAACCAAACTTACACACATTGTTAAGGAGGTATTGAAGATGGTTTCCGTATAGTTTGGATACCTATTGGTAGACAGGGCCTCGAGATATAGGTCAAAACGTGGACCCGGGTAACCTTCGGATGTGTATGTACAATATGGGTATCAAATGGAAGCTGTTGGTGAATGCTTTAGTTCAGAGTATTTCCATCCGCTCCGTGACTAGGGTCTCGAGATAGAGACCAAAATGTGGACCCTAGAATGTGTTTGTACAATATGGATATCAAATGAAAGCTGTTGATAAGTGCTTTAATACGGGGTAATTTTCATACCTATTGATGACTAGGGTCTCGAAATATATGCCAAAACGTGGACCCGCCGTGTCTTTGAACCGAATTAAACCAAACTTACACACATTGTTAAGTAGGTATTGAAGATGATTTCCGTATAGTTTGAATACCTATTGGTAGATAGGGTCTCAAGATATAGGTCAAAACGTGGACCCGGGTAACCTTCGGACGTGTATGTACAATATGGATATCAAATGAAAGCTGTTGGTGAATGCTTTAGTACAGAGTATTTTTCATGCCGCTCCGTGACTGGGGTCTCGAGATATAGGTCAAAACGTGGACCCGGGTAACCTTTGGTTGTGTATGTACAATATGGGTATCAAATGAAAGCTGTTGATAAGTGCTTTAATACGGGGTAATTTGTTATGTTATGTTATGTTATGTTATGTTATATTATGTTATGTTATGTTATGTTGTGTTATGTTGTGTTATGTTGTGTTATGTTATGTTATGTTAAAGTATATTATGTTATGTTAATGTTAACTCATTCTCTATATCCATACAAAATATCTATCAAACAAATAAAATTTAAATTTTCTTTTGAAAAATGCAACCATTCAATCAGTATTTTCTTATGACGTTATCACGTTAAACTATCGTCAGTAAACCGGCTTTACAGACAACCTCTTTTTTTACAAAGATTAGAATTATTTGCATTTCGCATCAATGCCTGATTAACATGATTCAGCCAAAGTAAAATGATTCAAAAATCTGTATTCTATGGCTTTCAATATGCAGACCAACCCGAATAACTTTCGGTCCACAGCGATACCACATGGAATTCATTATTTATGCGTTTTGAAATAGTCCACCCGCATGTTGTCTATTGCATCTATTTCGAATTTAAGGAGACGTTTCGAACATACTGCTGAGATGTCTTCCAATCCATCAAACTGTGGCGCCCATAAATATTTTAAGAGTTTGTTTTAATAACGCAGCACATCCGCAAAGGAGATGATCCACAGTTTCTCTTGAGCCCGGCTCCGCGCTGCCGAGATTCCTTTCTTATAGGCATACGCTGCTACTCTGATATGTTTTCGCCTAGTTCGTTGTATTTCGTTCTTATTGGCTTTGGAATTTCGTTAACAAAATTCGAGGATTTTCGCTGTATCGTCTACCATTTCGTTCCCTTCATTGCTCTTATGGTCTGGAACCAAATCGAAATGTAGCTTACTATTCGCTGCCAACCTTTCTACTGCCTCCCTGCTCTGAAAAACGATTTGGGTCATTATACTACGATGTAATTCCTAATTGCTTTAATGGCTGCCTGACTATCTATGTAAAAGTTACCCTTGGAATTGGTCCGAGTAGTAGCACAAGCTAGGTCTGCTGCCTTTCTAAATGTGGTAACCTCAGCCTGGAATACACTGCAGTGATCTGGAAGCTTATACGACTTTCTTAGGTCTAACTCTGGACAGTTTATCCCAGACCCTACTCCACTAGTCATTTTAGAACCGTCCGTATAAATATTAAGTGTATTACGTTTGGAGCTAAAGCCCTTAAGCCATCCTTCTTTTTCAATAGTGACCTTGAACCTATTTCGCCCTTCAAAAACCGGAGCCGTATAGTATATATTGAGTATATTGTCCCGGTTTATTGAGCTTTGTCTCTAGGTCCTAGACGAGAGTTAATGTAGGGCTTAAACAGAAAAATCAAAATGTGTTTGTTAAAGGAGATGTTCCTCAAGGTATACCCGGGAGAATTTTTTCGAGTTTTTAACTTTTCGTAACTCTGGAAAGCCAAAAAACCGATTTGCGCTAAAAAAAATCATTTAATTTGTTGTAAGTTAAATAATTCATACAAATAAAAAATAACCCTCAGGCATGCCTGAGTATGTAGTACTATGCAAACGATTGGTCCAGTAGACTTGGAGTTATGGTGTACATGGACTTAAAAATTAAAAGTTTTATAAAAAAATTTCAAAATTTTCAGGTATAGAAATACGGCCTGGAACAACGAACGTTCCAATACTCATAACCTCGTCAATTTTGTTACGATCGACACAATATTCTTCAACAAAATCAATATAAAAAAATGCACTCAAAACAGTTTAAATAGATGACCCTAAAAATTTTTGTTACACTTTATTCATTGAGACCTGGTGTGCCGGGTGTGGGCTGGTATAGGACAAAATGAAATATAGAATGAAGCGACAAATTTGATAACTTATCTGATTCTTTCTACACTTCGAAACCTGAACAATGCTGCTAAGATTGAGTGAATGAAGAATGGCCTTTTGTGCCCTCTGCTCATCACAGTACCTCATCGAGACCCAGTTCCCTTATTAAACTCAGGATACCCAGCTCTATCCTGAGCGTATGTGTCTTTCTTTAGGCTGCAGTTGGCCGAAATGTCTCAACCTTCTCCGCGCTATAGCGCTACATTCAAGGAGAAGGTGCATTGGAGTCTCCTGGAATTGGTCGAAGAAACGACAAGAATCAGTGGAATGCAGTGGCCTGCAGTGCGCATTCTCAGTTTGTACTTGAGGAGATTTATGAGTCTTTAAGCCCCTTTTGGTTGTACCCTTTCAAAAAGGATTTCGCCTGGTGTAGTCCAATACTTTGGTGCCAGCACCAAACCTCCCTTAGCCTTAGCTATTCCCTCCTAAGCTTCTCCATGATGGTGTATTGCCCTATAGCAAGGAAGGACTCGGGTCCTAATAATGACAAGACTCTTTTGCCAATGCGTTCGCTACTTCGTTCCCAGTTATACCCCTGTGTCCTGGGACCCAAATTAGCCGGATACCATTGCGCGTTCCTAGTAGATTCAGTTTCTCATACACTCAAGGACCAGTGAGGACTTAATCTCACAGGATGATAGGGCCTTGAGAGCCGACTTACTGTCGCTCAGATAGTCAAATCGCTCATGGCGAAAGTGGCTAGTGTTAGTAACGTGGCCACTGGAACTAGAAATAGGTAGAAAATTCAGGCGAGTTTGCAAATTGCTTGCTCCAAGTTAGGGATCACAATGGTATGCTTACTGAGCGATCCTACTGTAGTGGTGGAGTCTCTCCCCAGTTTTATGAACTCCCGCTCCCCGAAAGTCGCCAGACCAGCCGTTGGATGTCTCTTGAATATCTACACAGCGAGGAAACTATGCTCTCACGTTAAGGAGCACAACAATTTGCTTAGCAATTTAGTAAATAAATCCCTGCAGGAATCCCGGGACTTAACACAAGATTCACTGCGCGCCGCAGTACATAAACAGGTCATAAATTGCATTCTTCGGGAGTCCTTCACTTCCTTCATGAACTTCCGCCCCAATTGCCGTCATCGGAGGCCAACCAACACCTACGACGATAACCACCAAACGATTGTTTCCAAGACAGTCGGTTCTACGTTACCGAAACGACCCGGATTTATATTCGGCCAAGAACTGCCACTCCAGCAGCATTCACCGTATGTAAGTATGGGGAATGTTTATGCTGCTACAACAACAACAACAACAACGATAATGTCCGCGTTTCCGGGGCAGTCTGTTCTAAGTTATCGAAACAACCGCTTAAGGACTATCGCTCCAGCAGCATTCCCTGTACATGTATGGGGAATGTTTATGCTGCTACACCAACAATAACAACAACAGCGATGACCACCGGATGATCAAATATTTCGTTGTCCTTAACTCAAAAAAAAAAGGACTGGATGAACTGCTACAACAACGATGGTGACTGGGGATTTCACCACGACTAGCAGGGCTTGGTAAAGAGCTACAACAATTATTCATGGAAACAATTATTCATGTTTCATAGGAAAAATTATGTAACGTGGAGCGCAGCATAACAAACGAAGGAGCCAATTTCCACTGTAATCCTTCTTTAATCCGTATTGTTAGAAAAACTTGCGCACCCGAGATGCCCACTTGATGTTGGAAAGATGTAAAGTGATTTTTTGGGGTTTTAAGTGATTTTTTGGAATAACGCATGTTTTGGTACAAATTTACATAGATCCCAGCTATGATTTTGCATTAAGAATTTCAAAGCTATTTATTTAAGCTTAGGAATACCCGTTACGCCGATAGTCCATGGTGTATTTCGACATGTTCAGGAATTTTGCGATGATATGTCAGGCTTAGGTAAGTACAGTGAGCAGGCAATAGAATCTGTAGTGGGGAAAAACCACAAAGTAAATGTCAATCATTCAAAATATGAAAAGCACTTGTTACGAGCAGTTTGTGAATATAATGTGAAAAAATACTTACAAATGCAGTTTTGTAAATAAAATGTTTCATTTGTAATAAAAAATATTATCTGTAAAATAAAATTAAAAACTTCAAACATAAGGATTATTATCCTATTGACCGAATTTCGTCTGTATGAAATACTATTGTATAATCGACTTGCTACTAAAATTGCCGAACTCCTACGAATCACATCCAACAAGAACATGCGGGGTTAGAAAACTATCGAGTTAAACTTGGTTCAATCGCACCGTGAAGTATGCAACAAAAAATTTAACGAAAGAAGAACCCGTTGTTGTAGCAGCATAAACATTCTCCATGCATATAACGGAAATGCTGCTGAAGTGACAGTCCTTGGCCGGATATAAATCCGGGTCGTTCCGGTTACGTAGAACCGACTGTCGTGTAAACGCACAATATTTGAACTCATTTATCAGAGTGGCGTCAATAATGTCGAAGAAACTCTATTTTTGGATGCATAGGAAAAACATTTCTCACTAAAATCGGTTAGCATAATTACTAGCCCAAGGATTATTAACTAATCTTGTGCCTTCGTCGGGATGGCAACAGTGTTTAAACTCTTTATGAATTTAGATATGAATGTAAGCCCAGAATTTAACAAGTCCAGGCAACGTGATAATGCCAAGAACCTTCACGATTGCAACTTAATAAAATGGTAGCAGTGTACCATTGCTCATCCAAAAGCACTAGAAGCGGTGGAGTTACGATCGTCTTAAAGTTTCTTGCACTTAATCTTAAAATAAATTCCAAAAAAAATTTAAAATATTTTTTTAGAAAAAACGTAAGCAGTATATACATATGTAGAAGGCTGTATCCTACACAAGAGTTATTCCATCTATTGACAAAAGTAAAAAATTTATTATGCATACAACCAGTCTTATTAAATACAGGGAAGACTTTAAATGCAAAAATTATTTTTGAACTATTGAACAACAAAAAATTTCAGCCTATGCAAGGCACTATGGGAATGACTATTAACGTAATATACTTGAAGCAAAAACATCGTGTGAAAGCCAACCGCGAATTAGATTTCAATTATTTTATTCGAAATTTCATTTCGATGTAGTGTTTACAGAAAACCCCAATGGAATATTTAATACTCATTTGTCAAAAGTTCTCACCTTCAGATATTTCGCTGTCCTTAACTCCTTCTTTTATCGAATTTATCATTGCGGTTGACAAGACGTGGGCGTGGACGGGATTTACTTATATTTTGGCTGTTACTTAAATTGGATTGCGACTTTTAACATATTTATGTACAAATTTGTTTATTTCGCTCAATTAACAAAATTTATTATATTAACCGAATTTGAACAAGATAAATTTATAACAGAGAAATCTCAACAAAAATTAAATAACTCCCATTATTCGTATAGGCACACGATAGCAAGCCACACAGATACCCTTGGTCGCTTTAAACAATTATGAATTCTACCACAACACTTGTCAAATAGCTATTGCTGAGCCATTTGGTATCAAACAGGACACAAAAAAATCGGAAATCGACATTGTTTTGTGCATGCAGACATGGCAATTCTCCAACACGACACATTACAACATTCGTGGAAACATTTTAAGTTTAAAATCCCAATTATATTGCAACGATAACACGGTCATTCAATTTAAGTACATTTTTTCCAACAAATTAGTTTTGCAGATAGTGTTACAGAATATTGTTGTGTACTCTTGCTTTTCTTAGAAATTACTCCACTCTTCACATTGCTTCACCGTCCAAGGTGTTCTAATCCATTTCTTTTCAAGATGTGTTTTCTAGATATTTTCTGCTTCACTGGACGTTTTAATTGATATGATATTTTTGGACTGTCTACTTCTATGGAAACGAAATCTATTTAGACACTATTTTATTAATAACTTCTCGTTTCTTGAACAAATTTGTCTGATATGTACCAATGCGATTTTTTTCGATTCCTTGTATCCACTTTCTTTTTTCTTTTTCTGCTTCAGTCACAGATTTTAGGTTAAGACGATTTATTGTAGTTCATTCCGACACAGCGTTGCAACTATTATTCGTGCTGCCAGATAAATATTGTGAAGCATAAATGAAATGTAAATGTCTTTCTCTAAGAGCAAGCAGTCGTAGCAGAAGGTTGTTTACGTACACTTGCAAGATCTCTTAAGAATTACTAGATGTGAACATGAACTAAATGTCGAAAAATTAAAAAAACAAAAAATTTGAAAAAGAATACATTTCATTCACTTCCATTATTTAATTTTATTAAAATTATTGCATTAATAAAATATCTATTGTATATGCATACATAAACAAAAAATATAAATATAATTAACTTAAAATAATTTTAAACTTTTATTATATATTGAAATAATTCAATATGAATTTGCATTAAATTCAAACTTAGAGGATTAATGCATTTTAATTTAATTTGCTGGTTTAATTCTAATGAACATGTGAATAAAAAACAAAGAATTACAAAGAATTTTAAGAGAATAAAATTATGATAAAATGTTAATTTTTCAATAAAATCTCTATCTTTCACATTATTTACATAATAAAAGAAATTCCCCTTTTCCCCTTAATTCGCAGCTCTGTGTGTTTTGACAACACTGTTTGCAACAGACGCGTGCAAGGACAAGGCGAATAGAATACAGAAGGTGGCGCCTTCCGAAAACCGTTACATTATTTTTTGTGATTTCGACAAGACAAAACCAACAAAAGGACAACATATTAAATATTTTTAGAAATTCAATGAATGACTGCAACTGTTTAAGTTAAATAACACTTGTATTATATTTTTTCCTTCCCTACCTTGCTTTGTTCGTTTTCTTCAGCCATTGTGATGAAATAAAATAAATATGATAAAATTAAAAATGAAATTCAAATTGTTCTGAAAAAGACCCCATAAAAATAAAAATACTATATTTACAGTTGGGGTGTTATAATGCAACTCTGCTATGATATAAAAAAATTAGCGCGCTTGAAAAAACACTCCCAAAACAGCTACTTCATTTTTGGTAAATTTGACAATTGAGTGACGTCAGTACAGAAAATGAACAGATCTTTGTGTAAAAGTTACTTGTTTGTGAATATTCAGTGAATGTAAATCTGGAAATATAAGGTTTCTTACAAACTGCATAGGCCTAACAGTATTTGTAACCTTTATATGTAAATATACGCAACTATTTAAAAAAATTGTTCAGGGATAATTTGAAATTATATTTAGATAGTAATAAATCAAAAGCCGAAGAACTTGAAAAATGGTTAGCCTCTTTCAATGTTCTAATAAAAGCTGCATTCGAGGCATAAACAATACTAAACCATTTGAGTAAGAATAAGCCCTTACCCCGAAGATTTTCCAGAGTTATGTGAAAAGGAATGCCATCTAAGATTAGAAGCTAGTCAACAGTCGAATTTATACAGCGAAAATAGAGCAGAGTGGAAGTGTACTTTTTCTATTTCGTAACGATTTTAAATTTAAGAAATTTAAAAAATTATAAAAATGAAATGCCGCGTGTTAAATTGTGAAATCACGAATGACAACAAAATATCCCAATGCAGTTTTTTGGATTTTCCTGCCAATGACACCGTTTCAAGGAAGTTGGTAGAGTTCTGCCAGCAAAATAAGCTCGAGCGTAATTTGGGTGAAGACCGTTTTCAATTTCACGACTACGATTTTCAAAATATTCTCTAGTACAACATGGATGAGTATTCTTTTTTTATTTTTTTTTTCTTGATTCGAATGAACATTTGGAGCCTTTAAGGCGAGTTATTGGGCATAGTATCTTCTTTTTTTGAAAACAATGTCACCTCATTATATGTCGAAAATATTGCCTACACCCTGTGACAATATTGCAAATTTAATGAAAGAATATAATCATCATCATGCCTTAGAGATCGGTATGATCATTAGCTTCCTTCACAATTTTTCTCCACGCTTCTCGGTCCATAGCCATACTACGGTAGTTCGTCCTATGCGTCTTAGATCGTTCTGAATGCAGTACAAACATTTTTTCCGCGGTCGCTCTCTTCGCTTTTCACTATACTACTCTTTCATCGTATACTAACTTTTGTGATATGATTTTTTTTTTAATTAACAACTATTTTCACTATTTTTAAGGGATCTATCATTGCTGCTAATGTCATACTATGCAGTCATTAATATTGAAAACATTAAGTACACGAAAGTTGTACTTTCACTGAACTTTATTACAATTTTATGGTATATCGGAGTCAGAATGGGTGTAAGTAAGTATACTCGTGATTCTTTGTACTTGTGCTTTATGGACTATTTTAACTTGTCAGCTTGTGTTCCGACAACCGAAATTGCAGGATCGAGACCGAAATTCATTTTTACGACATCGCAAAAAACAGATAGAAATATTATCCCATCCACAATATGATTAAGAGTGTCTGCAAGCGAGCGTTGAAATTTACTTTTGTGAATCCCAATAACTGACAGTATAATCAACAAAGTTCCAGCGAAAACCTGTACCAAGAAAAGGAAATAAGAAACGAAATTCCGTCAATATTTTTTGTAAAAATTTATGAATTCAAATGTATATACGTTCCATACATGTACATATTTATAAGTATTTTTTAATTTTAATATTGCTGAATAAATCGCAAAATCAGCTGCTCTGGTGCGACCACCTTGAATGAGTTCGTCTTGGCACACGTACACGATGCACAGAAGGACACAAGCATGAGTAAAAAATGTGCTTAATGGTGCCAGTGAAACCACGAAATGGAGAAAAAAACCTTTTTTCGGGCAAGTGACTCGCTTATTTTTTTACAACATTTTCGCACACCCCTAAAAAAACTTTATTTTTACAATCTTTTTTCTGTACTTTCATCTTCATTTTTGGTTCTACCAGTGCATGTTTGACATTGAAAAACAACTGGAAGTTCTCCGTAGTCCCTAGTGAAAGCAGGCTCCTTGAAGTAGTGCGAGGGCTTGGTCCAATCGCTAATCAGACCTTATCGGCGGTTGTAACTAAGTAAATATGAGTATTTACCAGAGTTGGACATTTTTTAGTGGTAGGTGGTCATTATCACTAAGTTTTTTCAGTGTTTTTTATTGCATAAATTATTTATTATTCCCTTGTTTTGGGCAGCTTTTTGAACGACGGCCAAGATTTGCTGGGTGGAAGCATCCCGAATGGCATGCTGTAAGACTCGGAAGGTAGGAGGATGATGAAAGTGGGGTGCAATGCAATTCTCACCCCCTGCTATTGTGCAAACGTTTGCGATATTCCCAGTCGCCAACGTACAAAGGACCAAAAATCTTCCAATCTTTCTCTCGACATTCTAAGGCCCACTTCATAGGAAATTGTCATCGTCCACACAGAATAGGTTTGATTGATGAGAGGTGTATGTATAAAGTATGATTTTTGTTCATGAAGGGAGAATTTTACTGCTGAAATGCCTCCAAACTAACACTCCGTTTGATTTCAAGGCTGAAATTATTATCTGTGTCTCAAATAAATAAAGTTTCTTATTATAACTGTCCACAGTGATGTGGCTGACGATACGCGAGTGCGCCGACTGCTTGTTTGATAACAGCCGGTACTTCGTTGTCTTCGTCGTTTACCACCTGACCCATTTGCTTCGCTTCCCTATCCAGCTGAGAAAAGGCAGAATATATATATCAAAGCCTATGATATCAACATACATTCAGTTCCAAGTGTTAAGCATCTAATTTTGAAGAAATCGCTGAAGCTTCAACGACCTGTACCCACGTGCAGTAGTGTGCAAAATAACAGCAACCAAAGCCCCAAATTGTTAAACTCAAATTTTTCAATCAATATCACTTTTTATTTCATAGGTTTATTACACAGTTTTCGTCTTAAATATACAAATTCACATTATCAAATAATTATAAAATACTTCATACTAAAGGCCTAAAACGTGGGCCTAAGTAAATTATGAAGAAATGTTGTTCATACTTCATGACGTTATAATTAACCCTTTGCGATCGGCAAATTTCTCTCTCCCAGCTAGTCACGGCTAATTTAGCTTTTCGGAGTTATTTCTCCCTTAATGATTTAAAGCAAATATGTGATATTAAAAACCTAGAATTCATTGAAACTTATTTTTTCTGATCTCAACTCTACTGATGCCAAAAAACGTTCCTTTCCTCTTAATGACATCTTGCCGCGGCATCGACTTTTACGACGACTTGCGAATGCCGGCACTGCGGCATCGACCGCAAAGGATTAATACTTTTTGGCACAATATTGTACCTATGAATGTTCGCTGTACTTCTTGAGTATTTTTAGCGAATATTTTTGTTGTGGCAAGTGCGCGCACCCGCATATGTATGCAAGTTCACATACATACATTTATGTACGCACATACAGTCTGTCTAGTGGAAACGTGACCGCCATAACTTGGAAACTATTTACTAATTCGATTTTAATAAACTGCAGGGCTTATAATATTTGTAATACGCAATATGGTATATTCAATAAAAAATGGCTCCACTTCTTCGAGTCATGATTTGTGTTAGATTCTGCTCTCCAAATCAGCCGAATTCGCCTTGATAACTGTTTGATCGTCCATATTTGTGAGTTTTTCAGTTTTTGCTTAACTACAATACATTTTTAGTACAATCAGATTTTTAATAGAGTTGACATCAGGTGACTGTGGAGGCCAATCCAACATTTCAATTCAATTTGCTGCTTTCACTCTACACACCTTCGATCTCGATACTGGGGATCGTTATCCCCTTGTAAAATCCAAAGTTGGCTGGTTCTTCCAAACATCTTCGCAGCTGACGGAAATAATGAGTTTTGCTAAATTCAAAACTGCATTCAAATTTGTGGTAAACACAAATGGACGGCCAAATCCTATTTCGGAGAAGCAGCCCTAAGGGGATGGAATTTTCAAAAAACCTATTTATTTTTATTTTTTTCTTAATGTACATATATTTAGGAATACACAGAGAAAATTTAATATTTCCGGTGAATATTTTCGAAGTTACACGAAAATTAAAAAAGTCGTTTCAGAGGGCTTCAAAGTACAAGGCAAACTTTAAACGCGTTTTTCTCAATATCATAGTTCAAAAATCAAAACCAATAAATTTAAAAGTATTCTCAGAAAAAATTCTGGAAAACTCGTTTTTTTTCGGCCTTCTAACCGTATATAACCCCTTAAACATGAACCTTAACTAGGTGTTTCACAGTTCGTTAAAGTTGTCGATTATCAGCAGAACACCAGAATCGATCTATGCAACTATTCGCCCCAAAAGGAAGATTTATCCGTGAATATTAAGTTTGCCCAATCCCCTTCTGAATTTGCCTTAGCCCATGCAAGTCCGTTTTCGTGTGCTAATGAGAGGAGTGATTTTTTCAATGTGCTCCGGAATTTGAGGTCTTCTGCACGTAAACATCGCGCCTTTGCATACATTATCACCACTTTTCCATAAAATTATATACTTCAGATTTACGTAGCGATAAGTTCAGCTTTGTGACAAGCAAATCAATGATCTTTTGATATTGCTTTGGAGAGGTAGTTTTTTTTTGCCTCTTCCGGGAAGTCGTCAACGTTTTTAACTTTGGTTTACCGTTGCACTTATTTATTTATGAGCGTCTTCGACATCTTCAAATATTTTGTTGCAGGTACAAATGACATTTTTGGATCTATAGGGTGTGTACATAGGAATACTTCTTCAAATCGGTTTTCATACACGGAACTCATTTAGTAAAAAGAACTTACGCTTTCTAAATTTCTCACAAAACTAACAATTCGCACAACGCATATTACGAAATGGATGCACCTATTTAGCAGAATTTAATTTTTTTGTCCATAACGGAACTCTAAGGTTGAATTTTTCCGGTCACACTTCCATTAGACAGACTGTATGCCATCTTGCCATGTTGAAGTTTGTGTGCATGTACGAGTATAAAGAAGTAATTAGATATGCGTGTTTGGCTTTTTGCACGTCGGCATGAATAATTTTACATATGCAGTTATCATTTTGATTTAGTTGAGGAATTAATAATATTTTATCAAAAGTATTTACTAATTATAAAGTTGATATATTTTTGCACAAGTTGCTCTTTCTAGTACCATAATAATAGCCACTATTGATTTGAGAATACTTTTTAGTGACATTTTTTTTTTAATTTTATTGAAATGTAAATGAAATAACTAAAAAATGGTAAAAATTAAATATATTATTAATGAGCCTATTAGAATAACGCCTTTAGCTAGCCCATGGCTTTAACATTGTCGAACAAAGAACGTATAAGGTCCTTTTCTTTTCCTATTTTCCTTTTCTCTAATTACATACCAATAATACTCAACTGCTGTTAAATTTGTGCAGTTCGCTCTCTTGGTATCTGATGTCTAAAATTTACATACATTTTCCATTTTTCTTATTACATGCGAATAATACTCAACTGCTGTTAAATTTGAGCATTCGCTCTCTTGGTGTCTGATGTCTAATATGTATTTACATAAATTACTTAAACCTTAGAAGTGCATGCTTCGTTTTTATGCGTAAAGTCCATGCTTCGTCGAATTGACAACGGACATTTGAAAAGGGCTCTAAAGAAATTTCGGCCACAAAAATTTAGAAAATTTTTCACAGTTTTAGTATTTAGTGTGTTTTGGATTGAAGCCAGAAATCTCAGTTTATTTAATTGTATGAGTAATATAAAAAAATACTGAATTCTCAAAGGTAAGTAGGTTGAATTTGCAGTCGGTCTCTAAGCCAACTCACTCAGCCCGTTGTCCATCCATTGTCCATCCATGAGCCGACGTATCTAAACCAAGTGGGATGCCAAGCGGGACAGTAACAGAAAAGTAACATCTCGTTAAGAGATGTCCGGCATTTGCGAGCAATGATGGAATTAGTGATAACCTCACTAAGATATTGAATCGCCACTTGGTAGAGCTTCTCCTCCTATTTGTGGCATGCGTCTTGATGTTGTTCCACAATGGAATCAAAAAATAGTATAAATATTTGCGCAAGCTTTTCCTGCATTTAGCACAACAAGATTTTGCCATACGGAGTAAATTCTAAGGACAAAAAGCACATATCCGCCTTTTTTTACAGATGGGGGATACATCATCACTCTCGTTGATATTTTCATCTACATTTTCATTTATATTACGAACAACAAGGTGGCACAAAATTAATCACCCCATAGGAAAATATTATATATAATTTTTGCAAATGGCCGCATATGTATGCAAGTTCACATACATACATTTATGTACGCACATACAGTCTGTCTAGTGGAAACGTGACCGCCATAACTTGGAAACTATTTACTAATTCGATTTTAATAAACTGCAGGGCTTATAATATTTGTAATACGCAATATGGTATATTCAATAAAAAATGGCTCCACTTCTTCGAGTCATGATTTGTGTTAGATTCTGCTCTCCAAATCAGCCGAATTCGCCTTGATAACTGTTTGATCGTCCATATTTGTGAGTTTTTCAGTTTTTGCTTAACTACAATACATTTTTAGTACAATCAGATTTTTAATAGAGTTGACATCAGGTGACTGTGGAGGCCAATCCAACATTTCAATTCAATTTGCTGCTTTCACTCTACACACCTTCGATCTCGATACTGGGGATCGTTATCCCCTTGTAAAATCCAAAGTTGGCTGGTTCTTCCAAACATCTTCGCAGCTGACGGAAATAATGAGTTTTGCTAAATTCAAAACTGCATTCAAATTTGTGGTAAACACAAATGGACGGCCAAATCCTATTTCGGAGAAGCAGCCCTAAGGGGATGGAATTTTCAAAAAACCTATTTATTTTTATTTTTTTCTTAATGTACATATATTTAGGAATACACAGAGAAAATTTAATATTTCCGGTGAATATTTTCGAAGTTACACGAAAATTAAAAAAGTCGTTTCAGAGGGCTTCAAAGTACAAGGCAAACTTTAAACGCGTTTTTCTCAATATCATAGTTCAAAAATCAAAACCAATAAATTTAAAAGTATTCTCAGAAAAAATTCTGGAAAACTCGTTTTTTTTCGGCCTTCTAACCGTATATAACCCCTTAAACATGAACCTTAACTAGGTGTTTCACAGTTCGTTAAAGTTGTCGATTATCAGCAGAACACCAGAATCGATCTATGCAACTATTCGCCCCAAAAGGAAGATTTATCCGTGAATATTAAGTTTGCCCAATCCCCTTCTGAATTTGCCTTAGCCCATGCAAGTCCGTTTTCGTGTGCTAATGAGAGGAGTGATTTTTTCAATGTGCTCCGGAATTTGAGGTCTTCTGCACGTAAACATCGCGCCTTTGCATACATTATCACCACTTTTCCATAAAATTATATACTTCAGATTTACGTAGCGATAAGTTCAGCTTTGTGACAAGCAAATCAATGATCTTTTGATATTGCTTTGGAGAGGTAGTTTTTTTTTGCCTCTTCCGGGAAGTCGTCAACGTTTTTAACTTTGGTTTACCGTTGCACTTATTTATTTATGAGCGTCTTCGACATCTTCAAATATTTTGTTGCAGGTACAAATGACATTTTTGGATCTATAGGGTGTGTACATAGGAATACTTCTTCAAATCGGTTTTCATACACGGAACTCATTTAGTAAAAAGAACTTACGCTTTCTAAATTTCTCACAAAACTAACAATTCGCACAACGCATATTACGAAATGGATGCACCTATTTAGCAGAATTTAATTTTTTTGTCCATAACGGAACTCTAAGGTTGAATTTTTCCGGTCACACTTCCATTAGACAGACTGTATGCCATCTTGCCATGTTGAAGTTTGTGTGCATGTACGAGTATAAAGAAGTAATTAGATATGCGTGTTTGGCTTTTTGCACGTCGGCATGAATAATTTTACATATGCAGTTATCATTTTGATTTAGTTGAGGAATTAATAATATTTTATCAAAAGTATTTACTAATTATAAAGTTGATATATTTTTGCACAAGTTGCTCTTTCTAGTACCATAATAATAGCCACTATTGATTTGAGAATACTTTTTAGTGACATTTTTTTTTTAATTTTATTGAAATGTAAATGAAATAACTAAAAAATGGTAAAAATTAAATATATTATTAATGAGCCTATTAGAATAACGCCTTTAGCTAGCCCATGGCTTTAACATTGTCGAACAAAGAACGTATAAGGTCCTTTTCTTTTCCTATTTTCCTTTTCTCTAATTACATACCAATAATACTCAACTGCTGTTAAATTTGTGCAGTTCGCTCTCTTGGTATCTGATGTCTAAAATTTACATACATTTTCCATTTTTCTTATTACATGCGAATAATACTCAACTGCTGTTAAATTTGAGCATTCGCTCTCTTGGTGTCTGATGTCTAATATGTATTTACATAAATTACTTAAACCTTAGAAGTGCATGCTTCGTTTTTATGCGTAAAGTCCATGCTTCGTCGAATTGACAACGGACATTTGAAAAGGGCTCTAAAGAAATTTCGGCCACAAAAATTTAGAAAATTTTTCACAGTTTTAGTATTTAGTGTGTTTTGGATTGAAGCCAGAAATCTCAGTTTATTTAATTGTATGAGTAATATAAAAAAATACTGAATTCTCAAAGGTAAGTAGGTTGAATTTGCAGTCGGTCTCTAAGCCAACTCACTCAGCCCGTTGTCCATCCATTGTCCATCCATGAGCCGACGTATCTAAACCAAGTGGGATGCCAAGCGGGACAGTAACAGAAAAGTAACATCTCGTTAAGAGATGTCCGGCATTTGCGAGCAATGATGGAATTAGTGATAACCTCACTAAGATATTGAATCGCCACTTGGTAGAGCTTCTCCTCCTATTTGTGGCATGCGTCTTGATGTTGTTCCACAATGGAATCAAAAAATAGTATAAATATTTGCGCAAGCTTTTCCTGCATTTAGCACAACAAGATTTTGCCATACGGAGTAAATTCTAAGGACAAAAAGCACATATCCGCCTTTTTTTACAGATGGGGGATACATCATCACTCTCGTTGATATTTTCATCTACATTTTCATTTATATTACGAACAACAAGGTGGCACAAAATTAATCACCCCATAGGAAAATATTATATATAATTTTTGCAAATGGCGTCCTACGTCAGTCATATTTGACACTTTTGAACTTAACAGCTGCAAATAGACAAACAATGGAGCGCGTAAAAGTCAAAATATAGATTTCCATCACTCAAAATAATTTTTTTTATTTACAATAGTAAAAAATTTATTCAAAAACCAAATGATGATTATTAATTTTGCGCCACCTTGCAGAACAACGGGATTGTTTTTATAAGTCAATACTTTCATTGTGGCATCCCTCTGCGTTTTGCATGCGATCGACTGACATCGAACTCTCGTTACCGAAATGGATGCAACGGACTCCCTCTGGTGGGTGTAATACCTTTACAAACTTTTGCATAAGTCAACAGCTGCCTCACAACTAAAACTGTACGAAGTCAAATAGAAACAAACGAATCATGCACTTCCAGGTTTAAATTATAATAAATTATAAATGTTGTTTTACTTAGAAAAGTTTTAAGGCTGCTTCTTCCCAACATTTTCTAAGAGTATTAGAGGCTGTGATGAGTATTCGATGCCGAATCCCGATATTATCACGTTTATGACTGATATCACGAAAATTACAACCAGAATAATGTCGTTTATAACGATTGCAGCTTTTTGATCATTTTGGTGATTAATATTTAGACTGCCAATAATTACAAAAAGTATTCCAACCAGCAGCTGTGAGAAATAGAAGTTTAAACTTAGTTGTGTATTCATCTCATATAATTCCATACGAATAGGTCATGAAAAATATAAACATAAAAGTATTGGGTAGTAGAAGTAATATTTAATTCAGGGCGAATGTAGCTAGATGTTTTAATTATAGCCGCTATGCTTTTTACTAACTTTTTACAAAATTTCTTTAACATTCAAACTCATCTTCAAATCGCAGCCGCAATTGCATTTTCCATTAAACGATTTTAATTTGTTGCTGAAGACACTTGAAATACTGATTGACCTGCATGTAAGGTATGAAATTCCTCGGAAGCGATTATCGTGAACCCAACAACTTTAATGCAAAAGCAGATTCGTAGAATCTGCCCTGCATACGTTTGTTAAAGAATTAGAGGACCGCCTATATAAGAAAGAGTTCGTAGTGGGCGGCTTTCTCGCCATTGAAGTGACTTTCAATAATGTGCTCCCGGAACCAATCACTAAGTCTATGGATAAACTGAGAGTCGGAACCCACCCTAACAGGTTTATTTATAGAATACGTAGCGACAAAACTATCGTGAGATAGTGGGGGACTTCTCTCTCCGCCGGTAGGTGATTAGGGACATTCTACAAGGCAGTGCTCTCTCACCATTTCTCTGTGTTATCGTTACTGGGAGAGCTAGTAAGAATGGACTGCAGGGTGATTGCTTACGCGGTTGACGTGGCATTTATTGTTAGAAAGAAGTTTTTGGATACTTTGCAGGAGTTGATGCAGGGTTATTAAGCGCAGTTGTTAGTTGGACCGTGGGTTGTGGCCTATTGGTAAACTCTCTCAAGACGTAGCTCGGTCTAATTGAAGTGGAAATATAAAGCACCCAGAGCTCAACACTCCTCAATAAGGCATGCTCCGTTGGTGCTTTCTGTAAAGGCGAAATACTTAGGTGGAAAGGACAGCGTCGGTGAAGAAACTGAAGAGATTCTAAAGGTCTGCTCTCACTGGAATAAGTGAAGCGCTTCGAACCACTCCTACTCTAGCGCTTAACGCAATACTAAATGTTGCAGCTGTCAATATCGCAGGTGAGAGCTTCGAGTTACAGACTTGACCTCACTTATTGATATTCAAGTGTCATCAGAAACTTTGCGTTCATCCTACTGGTGTCTGCACACTGCAGTGTGCACGAAAACGAGGTAGCCGCACTCAAAAAGTACCTGATTGGGACCCCGTTTTTGCAATAACTATTAGGGAAGTAAATATCTATTCCGACCACTTAGCGGCAATTAGAGATCTGGCCTCGATGATAGTGCGATCGAAATTGGTCGGAGAAAGCTTGAATTCTTTTTTGATCGCATTCAATATCTTTGATATTAGGCTCATCTGTGTGCTACACAATGGATCTGTGAGGTGGTTTCCGCGTGAAATGGGAGGGTAGGGATTCTCGCTTTGGAGGTGCCCTTAAGGGACATTGCCACCAAAGTATGCATGCTGCGATACTCGGCATTACTTCGCGTGCTTGTTGCGCCAGATATATGGAGGATGAGGTGGAATCATCTAACACTGTTCGGCGCTCGCGGGACTAGGTTGGTATGGTTGCCCAAGGAGTGAGCACACTTGGACGAAGAAAAACGGTTTCGTCCTTTGTGATACCATTATGAAGGAGGTGAGGTGAAAGAGAAACACCGATGGGATGCAGCGACGCGGGACTAAAATTGAGGCATAGTGGCTTTCACTACTTTGCAACTTCTGCTGATATAGCAAGCCTAGATATTAGCGACCCACCTGTTTGTCTGTTTATCGACAGTCTCCAAAAGTACTACACAAATACACTACACTACAGGTAGCTTTCAGAACCCGTTTCCATACCATCTACCTTTTTTGGCATGCTTACTTTTATTTTTCTGTCATTTATTCTTTTAATACTAGGATTTATATAAATTGTAATAAAAAGTACTTCTGGTAGATTAATTTCATGCTAAAAGTCTGTTTCAATCAATCGTTTGAAGAGAGATTTATATACATAGTGTTTATTTTATGCGCTAGTAAGTAAAATTATTAATTCGAATCCGCAATTTGCCCTCCTGTGAGCAGTAGTATGTTGGTGTCGAAGGCCGAAATGAATATATTTACGGTAGCGGTAAAAAAAGCGAGCCCTGTGCGAATGTTGTTAATGATATGAGCCGATCGGTAATATTTAGGCTTATGCATTTTACAATCCCGCTGCAGACTCAAGCTGAGGCTTAACACGCCAGATAAAACCTGCACTGGCACCGATGTGTAAAATGGAATTGATTACCACCGACAGGCAATTAAGAATAATATAATTTTTTGTTCGTACATATACTTATATATTCACCTGTAAGATTATCGAAAGACTAATCATGACTAGCATTAGTTTATAAAACTGATGTTGCTCTCCTACTTGTAGTACATATTTCAATTGGGATGCATTAGCGGTCAGCAGAGCGATGTCCAGCATACCTTGGGCGATAGTTTTTTTGGTCGCATATCGATTAGCATCCATGGCCTTCATCTGCAATAAAAAGTGAAATGTGATAAATTTCGTATTATTTTTATATACGTCAATATTTAAAAAAAAAATTTAAAATACTAAAAGATGATCATACGCCTCCTGCTGCACTTCGCTCAGTTTCTTCCAAACAAAAGCACGCCAAAGCACAAAGTGCACAAATATCAATATCAGAGAGCTTAGATTTACTACAGAATAAGCAATTCCGATCTAGTGAATATAAAAATTCTTCTGAGCCAAAAACGTAAATATTCCAATTCCCTCTGTACATGTTTCCCCAGCTCGTAAGCCTCATCTTAGAATTTTTAAGTATAGTCGTTGAGACATACTTTTATGCCAATTTGAAGCATTTCTCCATTCCATTAAATAACGATAACAATATTCAAAAACTCAAATCTGGCACGTACCATAGTTTTGGAATAAATGTCATAGGGGAAGCCTTCAAACCGGTGATTAAACCTTTTGTTAGGTTTGAAAGACAATTCATCTTTATTTAATAATAATATTTATCTGCAACACTTTGGAAAAAAATTAATTCTAACACCCCATTGAACATTTTTAAGAACATTACAGCTAAAGGCGAATTCATAGAACTCATTCGCCTCGCCTAGGAGATCTATACTTTCACAGTTCTTTATGTCAAAACTTGCTAGTGGCTCTTTGGATTGTATTTTTTTCATTAGACTATACAAATTTTAATATTCCTAGGTGTTTTTGCCTTTTTATGAGAATAATTGAGAAACTACTATTTGCACGTGAATTTAGTAAATTAAATAAAAATCGATAATAGTTATTTTGAACTAATATATTATTTTTAATTTCTTATTTTCTAAGGTTCTGTACATTCATTCCTAGTGCTCTGATTATTTAACTACTAAATTGTCTATAGTCTGAAAAAAAGTGTATTTTCTTACATTACATAAATATGAAATATATAATTGGCGTGTACATCAATGGGTGTGTGTCTTGTTGTCGTTTCACAAATCGAGGGACTTATAGTTTTGTGCCGCCTCCGAACGGCAGGTGGTTTTATGAGAAGCTTTCTCATGGCAGAAACACACCCGAAGTCTTGCATCTACTTGCATACTAATATTGGCATTAGTTCAGTTCTGAGAGAAAATTTGAAAGCTTGGCCACTTTCAGCTTTCCAATAGTGTCTCTCCAGTACAGTGTGCATTAAGATATTTTGGGGATTTTTGTGATTAAATAAAACGCGTAAAACGTATCATTTAAAAAGATGGAAATACATATTTTACTCACCTCAGAATCATTTTCAAATGCGCTGGCTACGCTCGCTGCAATCCGTGCCATTTTAGTTAAAAATTTGTACACTTAGGAATAAATGTAATTACTTTAAATTTGTAGATATCTACGTACATATGTACATATGTGGTTGTATAAATCAGTGGTGGCCAAGCCTAGTAATGATAGAAGAGAAAATTACGATTGGAAAAGGCAAACAGAGAATAACACGTAAGCGTATTTATGCAACTGTGAAATTTACAATATAATGACCATTTTTTAGTAGGACGAATAAATAAATGGAAGATGGAATGGAGGAAATGAAGATACTGGAATAACACTTTTGTAAACATGCAGAGGCGCCGCCAGAAAAATGGGTAAACAACTGGGTGCCAAACTCAACCCAAAAAATATAACATGACGTCCAAGGCGCCAACTTCTTTTTCATCAGTCTTTTTTCAGACCGCCAGTGTAAACTTTTTTGCTTTATAGTAAAAACTATTTAATTGCTTTATTTTGTAGGCAAATGATTTTCAGTCAATCTTCAACGATGAACGCTCTTGCCATTGCATTTGCTATAAGCTATTATCACCTTTTTTTTGTATTGCAAAAATGTTTCATTTAGAGTAGGAAGAAGTATAATATAATATAATAATATAATATACTTTTTGCTTCTGATCCGAACTATAAACAGTTTTACAATTACGTAATTGTAAGGAATTCGGCTAACGTTAAGCTCTCTTTGAATGCACTGCTTTTCAATTAACGTTTGACGTAACGATGCTTTTACTTGCTTTTAACTGACTACTTTTGTATGACAGTGGTGCCAAAAAGTCAGCTTCTTTTCAACTAACTGTAATTTAGCTATTTTTAAATTGCTTATAGTGGACCTATTTACAAATTTTATTTTATTTAATTTTTAATTTTTATTTAAGTTTTTATTTATTTATTTTCAAATACACAACCTCAAAGTTATTTTACAGTGTTTGAACTTAGGAATACAACGTTAATAATAGTATATAATCGCATTATCAATTTATTGACAAAACGCTGTAGCTGAATGGGCTTGCGCATGACCACCATTCGGTAGCGCGCGGGTTCGAAACCCACTATGGGTATGGAATATCAAAATGATAGAAAAGATTTCGCGATGAGTGGGAACTTAGTGCGCAGCTCTTTTAAATACAATTCAAAAATAGAATGAAACTAGATTTTCGGCAATAGGCTTCCGGCTCCCCTTCGTAATTGAAAGTCTAACTGTTGCAGAATAAAAAAAATTTTGTGAAATTATTCGTCAGCTGAGAAATGCATATCTTTTAGTTCTTTATGTAATTCTTTGTCTAATCATTATATACTGGGGAGCTGCGGAACTTTATGACAAGAGTACAAAGTATTTACTCTGACATCAGGTGCACTATGAACTTCAGCGTTGAAGCGTCTTAATTTTTTCGCTAATCGATACTCGTCAGGTGAATTTCGGATGTCACTGTAGTGTGTGCAACTTCGGTAACCGGAGAGGCACCATTTATCGGTTTGAAAAAATGTATTATTTTTACAAAATGCATTCGGCACGTAGCACCGTTTCGTTTTGATAATTAAAAAATAATACACTACCATGTAAGTCAATAACCGTTGTCGACCGGAGTTCTTACCGTTGACCGAAATGAATTTTCCAGCAGCATTTTTATAGAAAAATAGGCCAATGATGCCACCTGTCCAAAACCCGCACCAAACTGTCATTCTATGAGGATACATTGGCACTCGCGGGTTTTCCAAATCCCCAGATACGATAGTTTTGCTTGTTTACATAGTCGTCTGGATGAAAATGCCGTTAGTCAGAAAAATATTTTAAAATATTCGAAGCAAAAATTAGAAAAAATCGAGCAAAATCGTTGTTCATTTCGAGCTGCTCTAAAGCCCAAGAAGCGACAATGAAGCTGATGGCCCTCTGCCTTCAATTGCTTATAAGCGAATAATGGGAGGCCTTTGTGCAAAATTCATATCAGGATGAAAGGTGTTGAGTTGAGGATATTTTAGAACTGAGTCGCGCAGCACTTCGCAGGATATGCACTTGGAATCGGTTACCTTGTCTATGCGGTATAGTTATCTCCGGAAGTATCCGTGTCTCGAGAGGAACTGAGGTAAGAAGTAGTTCACTTCCTCGAAATTTCTTTGGACCCATTTGTCAATTAAAATAATAAGTTTCGCCATCCACTCTGTTCAGTGTCCCATTGGCTTTGCCACCGCAGCATGGTTTGGCATCTCCGTTCTGAGAAGCTGGCGATGACGTGTTTCTTCTTGAAGTCTCACGCATCCATTCGTTCCCGGGCCATGAGGTTAACGGGTACTGCCCGCTGATCACAAAATATGCTGCGCCTGGGACAATGCGGTAAGCTGAGGTAACTCCGAGTGCCGCTGTTCGTTGCACAGCCTCCTGGCTTTGCAGTTTAGCACAATTCCCTATACTTCGCTGCCGTACACGAGAATTGAGTTTGTGGCCGCCATAATTAACTTTCTTTTGCTCAGTGTTGGTTCACTGAGCCAACAATGGCATACACTGATAATGCTTTCCATTAGCAAGCCCGTCTCATGAACTTTTTACGAAAACTTGCGTGCAGCAGGCACAGTGGGTGCCTCATTTTGGCCAAAACTTCTTTTCAATAAACACACTAGTTAAACTACACACATAAGTTCGCAATACTTCCCAATGTTGTTCAAGCGTAAAGAAATTCATTTCGCGTAGCGAAGATATGATACTGACTTTCACGCAAAAAAAAAAAAAAATAATAATTAAAAAAAAACTCTACAACATTTACCAACCCTATATATGAGAATCGATAGTGAATAAATATGATATTAATGAGCCCACAAGATAACTTAAAATTAACCGAAATATAGTTAGCCGGAAGCAAGCTGATATTCTCGGCGCCATCGCCATGCAAAATAAGTAGTTGCATACGAGTATATCGTCCCCTTAGTATTAAAATAGCCTATACATTTTTTGATGTTTTGAGAAAATGAATTTCAAACTTTTTGTCGAAAGTAGCTCTCACTCAAATCTCGTTATGTCAGTAAATATTTAATATTTTTCACTGACGTTTTGACCCACTTTGTGGAACTAGAACTTGACCAAATTTTGACCACATATAAAATCGACGATGGAGAATTCAAATATTCAATAAAAAAATAATAGCATATGAGCACATAGGCTATTGTTATACTAAGGGGACGATATAAGCAAGTAAGTGGCAAGTACCAGTGACAAGTTGAGAAATGGTGTATTAAAAGTAAATTTGGTCTAAACAGTTTTTAAATTACTCGATATTTAGGGGTTTTGAGTTAAGGCTATAATCTTTATAAGCTGCAGGTAAAGTCGCTTTTATAACTTAAAATTTTTATACCGAGAGGAATATCTGTATATTGACGTTAGTGACTAATTCATTTTTATTCAATAACCGGATCGGTTTATGTTTCATTAAACTAAAAACCATGACTAAGATTTCTACTTTTATTGTAACAAATTTCAATCTACATGCAGTCATGTTTGAGAAGAGTTGATCAAACTGATGTACATATGAATAAAATAATTTATATTATATATGTATGTAAGCAGCTCATACATACATATACTATGCTTTTGTTAGTATATTTAACGAGTGGTTCAATGCTCCACTATTGTAATGTTAAGCAACGTATTGTCTAGATATGTACATATATGTGTACATATACTGCGTGGATGAGTGCACTTGCAGGCGATACTTGTAAACAAATGTAATGTTGCTATAGTAACCAACGGCCGACACTATTCCGCGAATTTAACGTGCACTACTTTACTACTATACAACTTGAAACAAACTGAACAAAGAGCCACAAGTTGAGTTGTATAGTAACCACGGTTGCCACTTGGAAATAATAAATCGGGCCCAAAATCACGGTTTACTCTTTCTTTCTTGGCCCAATATAAATCAAAAGAGCGTAATTTCGATGAAAAAGAGACCAAACCTTTATTACCATTTACAAACCAACAGAAAATAATACTTATTTCATGGTCTTTGGATTTACATAACCTTTTCTAAACTATATTTTTCTCAGTCTATACACCATTCGATTTTTCACAACATTTAAATTACATGTATCGGAAGTTATGATTTTGAGTTCATGCAAGAGTTTAAATACTTAGGCGTAGTAGTCAGCATAAATAAGGATATGTCCTTATCTATACAAGACCGTATTCAGGCAGCTAACAGAGCATACTTTGGCCACATCAAACTTATGAAGTCTTTATTGATATCAAAGGAATAAAAACGCCAGAGGTACAAAACTAAATATAATAAGACCGATTCTCATCTACGGCTGTGAAACATGGGTTCTTAAAGTTTATGACGTGAATTTACTGATGCGATTTGAAAGAAAAGTTCTTAGAAGGATATTCGGTCCTATACGATTAGAAGACTGTACATACCGTATACGGTATAATCACGAACTCAGAGTTTTAATCGCAGGAGGAAATGTAATGCGGTTTATAAAGCTCCAAATATTACGGTGGTATGGACACTTTTTAAGAATGAGCAGCGAAAGAACGACCGAAAAAGTATTTGAAGCAAACCCTGAAGGTGCAAATTGAGGCCGGCCAAGGAGATGGTTGCAAGGCGTACGAAAAATGAAAATCTCACAACATAGAGCGAAAGCGGACTGTCGAGAAGAATGGAGACGTATTGTAGAGGAGGCAATGGTCCACCCCGGATTGTAATGCCAAGATGGAGAGACCAAAGAAAGCTAGAATATTTTCATACCGTAGCTCTTTGCAAGTCATTATTATTAACTGCCTTAAATTCTGATTTGTTTCTTAGGATTTTTTATGTAAACGAAGAATATCCATAAAATCTCGTTCAGCCGCAGCCGAGCTATGTGGCAGCATCATTTAATTATTTATAAATCTATTTAAGTGGTTAGGGGTAGTTAGAATTTTCAAAAAACTGGATTTTTTTTGCATTTTCTTAAAGTATAGTATATCTTGAAAATATTGTGTGAAAATTTGAAGTGAATCCGAAAAATACTTTTCGAGTTATTCAACAAGTAACAAAGGGCGTTCAGGCGCTCCGGAGCTCGATAGCAAAACTTTAAATGCGTTTTTCTTAAAACTATGTTTTTTGAACTGGTGATCAGTGTAACTTAAAAACCGATAGAATTCAATCAAATGTATACTGCTTTTGAAAAACATAAAAAACTCGTGCCTGGTCGAAGGATTTTTTTTTTTTTAATTTCGATTTTTTTAACAATATTTCCTGAGGCCGCCATATTGTTAATATGGAAAAAAAGCTTCGATCAGGCTTAAGATATATCTATTAATAAAACAAATTTCTCTTGTCCGCTTGATTTTAGATGAATCTCCAAGGACTTGTGATGATCACCGCGAGGGTCTTCTGGAAAAACGCGCTCCACACAAACAGCGATAACTTTTACAATTATTATTATTTTTTTTTTGAAATTTTGCTTATGTCAAGTCGAAACATGATTTATTAATGCTATGTTTTTATTTTTGTAAAATAAAGCAATTTACTAGCAAAAAACAAATGATTGAAAATCAAAATTTTTTCGGGCCTCTGACTACCCCTAACCCCTTAACCTGCAAGAACAGTAATGGTAATTTGACCGATCATATGATTGTCACTGTAAATGGAAATATTCGCCAAATCTCAGAGCAAAACTTCTATCGCTTTCTTAACGTCCATGTGAAAAAGTTGCTAGAGACGTTTGTATACGTGCGATTTTGCATCTTTCTCTGACTTATGGATCTCGTCGACCAATTAAACCTTCCGCTCATTCTAATGCTCTTTTGTAGTCAACGATGATGTACTATAAATATTCATCGAATATTGCACAAATCACAATTGATGTAATTTCTAGTCACAGTTGACTAATCAAGCTTGATGTGGCTATTTGTTTTTATCACAATTAAATGAAAATCGAACAATTATTATATTACTTCGCTTTATTTCCTTAGCTATGCAAACATAACATGACATTTTTACTATTATTCGAACTCTTGCAGCGCGTTACAGGAGTGCACGGGGATCATATTGCCTTTTTTGTCTTAGGCGCTATCTCGAATTTCACCTGCCGTCTGACAAACTGTGTGCTCCACTTTCCGGCTGGTCTCCCTCCATTCACTCATTAATTTGTTCTGGTTCACTATTCCGGACTTGTGAGCGATCTAAAAAACTTAGTTTTCAGTCATTTTTCTAGGAGATGAACAATCATAAAGGTGTCAAATACTTACATCAATTTCCAATGCTGAGGGCCCTTTTATGCTGCACAAAACAATTACTTATTTCGAATTTCGGCATTATTGGCTTCTCTTTCAAATACATTTTTTAAAGTAAAAAAAGGCGGCCGCCGTAGTGGAATGGGTTGGTGCGTGAATACCATTCGAGAGCGCGTAGGCTTGAATCTCCGTGCATAAAACAACAAAGTGATAGAAAGTTTTTTCTAATAGCGGGGCCCCTCGGCAGACGATGGCAAACTCCCGAGTGTATTTCTGTCAATTATTTATTTATTTTTTTAAAAAATGGGGAATGGTCTTTTTGGGACCAAGGAAAGCATTTGCATATGTATTAGTAAAAAAATGTGTGCGCTTTAGTTTCTATCAGTAATTCGTTAAACAACGGCACATTTAAACCTTTTTAACTTTAAAAATTTGTTACCAAAATTTACAAATATCTTATTCCTGCTTAAGCTGATTATGAGACAATCTAAATTTTAAAACACAAAACACATAAACTGTAAGTCATTGAACCTTTTCAGCGGTGTGCTCTTATGGATAATTTTCAGCGCTGTTAAGCGTTTAGAGTTAAATAAGACGAATTAGAAATACTAAGGTATTTTTTTTAGCACCGAAAAAATTCGAAGATACTCAACTACAACAATTATTGGATGAAGACGCATGTCGAGCCCTTGATGATATGTCTAAAGAGTTGGATGTTGACAGATCAACCCTCGGTAAATGTTTGCACGCGATGGGAATAGTCCAGAAAGCAGGAAACTGGGTGCCACATCAATTGAAGGAGAGGGATCTCGAGAGATGTTTGGTGACGTGTGAGATGCTTGTTGAATGGCAGAAAAGAAAAGGTTTTCTGCATTGCATCGTCATTGGCGATAAAAAAATGGATCTATTATGATAGTCCTAAGCGTCGAAAATATTAGAGCCTGCCAGGTGAACCAGGTCCACGACAGCGAAAAAAAATTATTCATGCTTCAAAGGTTATGTTGTGCATCTGGTGTCAGGGTGAAGGGTGTCATCTATTATGAGCTCCTTAAACCATCTGAAACCATCACTGGCAATCGTTACCGACTGCGGCTAATGCGTTTGAATCGAGCTCTCGAAGAAAAGTGCCCGGAATGGGACGGTAGACATGACAAAATGATTTTTCCGCATGACAAAAATTCAGAAATATTTAGAGGGACAGAATTGGGCAATCTTGACCCACCAGCTGTATTCCCCAGACATTGCACCTTTGGATTGTCATCTGTTCCGATCCGCGCTGTCAGCCCTTATTGGAGAGCGGTTCGCTTATTACGAGAGCATCGCAAATTGGCTCAATGAATGGATCATGTCAAAAGAACTCGATTTTTTCATCAGAGG
Organism: Anastrepha ludens; assembly: GCF_028408465.1. Taxonomy (NCBI): domain Eukaryota; kingdom Metazoa; phylum Arthropoda; class Insecta; order Diptera; family Tephritidae; genus Anastrepha; species Anastrepha ludens. The sequence goes on along the minus strand of NC_071498.1, from coordinate 28,105,678 downwards.
AATCCGTATGCTGCCTGAAAGATGGAGTTAAGTTATAGCTTCCAGTGCCACATACTATGTAAAGTATCTTAAATTATTTAAGTGTTTAAATAATTCGTAACTTTGGCTAAGAAAGGACGGAAACTTATTCCCATAAATTGGAAAAACACCATTTTACAAAAATAGATCAAGGGACCAACAAAAAATCATGGGACCAGTTTCGGTCGAAATGTGGCATCCGTGGTTGTACCAAAAGTTTGTAGAGATTACAAAGATGGCTCCATCCGCAAACTTATATTTTGTTTTGGGCGAATTGGACGATTGAGTGACATTAGCACATCTATATATAATTTTTAGCCTTCCAATCGTTTGTTCTTTCTCTCTTTTTTTCGCATTTCATATTCTATACTTATACCTCACGGACCTGGAGACGCGCAATCTTTATTTAAGAAAGAAGAAGAAATACATAAAATATTTGACGAATTTTTTTGAAACTGCGGCATTTGATTAGTGTTTCGTTCACACGACAGTCGGTTCTACGCCACCGGAATGATCCGGATTTGTTTCCGGCCAGGGACTGTTACTCCAGCAGCATTCCCTGTACATGTATGTGGAATATTTTTGCTGCTACAACAATAACGACTAATAATGGTTATGTTTATTTTACATATAAATACTAACAATTTTGGAAGTAAAATACAAAAAAAAAGGTTAATTTGCATTATCCACTGTGGGACACACAGTGCTCAGGCTCATAGCCCATTGTGATGTCCTTATCTCTCCTAAAACCAGTGTGTACTTTTTAAACTTTTTATAAGCTCCTTGATTCCGACAGAGCTGAGATCTTCCAATTTATTAAAGGATTGTCTGCCTAGAACGGTAAATCTGGATAGAGCAGGACAATGGCACAGAAGGTGCAAGATTATCTCTTCTTCTTCGTCTAGAAAATTTGTGCAGAAGTCGTGCGCTTGCACACCCATTCTCTGGGCGTGCCTACCGATGAGGCAATGCCCTGTTATAACTGAACTCAGTGTGCTTAGACTGTGCTTATTTCGTCTTAGTAGAAGTTACGTGCGTTTAGCATTGAGATATTGCGATATTGCAAGTGGCTTCATTACGCCATTTTTCATTCGCTGTTCTTACAATTTTTTCAAAGATAAGTAGTTTACTTGTTTGCAAGGGTATACCTATATCATTGTCTATGTACTCATCGGTCTATATGGTACCGATTTTTGCTACTTCGCCAGCTCTGAAGTTCACCTCAATGTCACAATGGCCAAGAACTCATTTTATCTTTCCACCATAGCAAATTCTTCATTTCACCACAGAGTAAACAGTTACCGATAGGTGCACAGCCTCAACATAATTTTCATTTGAAAATAGAATTCCTTTTTCCATGCCGTGGTGAAAAATGTTCTCACTTCAGCACTTCATAAATCGAGGAGAGTTAACCCCCAGAGTGTTTTCCTATCACATTGGCACAGACCCTAAGAACGAATTGTATTATATGTAAGTCTTTTACATGATTAGAGTATTTTATTATATGGGAAAAGCCTCCCTTAAAAATTTCATATTTATAGTGATTTTATATTTAATATAGGTTTGTTTTCTAAGCAAATTTAATTTTAATACAATTAGGTAATGCAAACATATCACATACAAGTAATGTAGCTTTATTTTTAAATTATTTGAATTTACTTAGCTGTCACAGTACAAGTATATCTAGTATATATTTCCTTTTGTTCCCAACCTGCGGTTATACGACACAAGGATCTGTCTTTCATTTTTTAAATATATACCGTCGGCTTGCCGTTATGAATACACAAACATTATTGGATTAATCTTTTAAAAAGTTTTTCTATGCACGGCTCGTTGTCCTTCTTCCTCATATTCACGTTTCGTTATCCACATTTTCTTAAAAGTATCTAGCGACGCTAAAATTGAGCCTCCCATCCACGTAGAGTATAGACGTTCTTGTGGTGCAGCAATCTGTGTAGCGAAAAAAAACATAGTTAGAAAGGTGGAAATGCTTAACATTCATTGAAGTTATTTTACATAATACAGAGCATAATAATAAAAGGTTAAGTAAGCCATCTTATTATTCAACCGCATTATTTTGAGGTATTGTGGGTAATCATTAATACAGTGAATAACTTAAGGTGTAACTGATGTAATATAATTTTTTCTAGCATTTTATGCAGGAATTTCGTTTATTTAAAACGACATGTCTTTAACGAACATATCAAAATATGTTTAGTTTTTTGTAGTTATTTTTTGTGAAACTGTGAATATTTTGTTTTTTTTATATGACGGACACTCCAATAAGCGGACACTCCAAAAACTGAGGAACCAAACTTTATGTTGGGTTTTTAGAACGAATTCCACTCTAATAACCGGACGCGGACACTTTTTCTCATTTTTTTTGTTCTAATCACCTCTCGAAAGCGGACGCGGACCTCTCGGTAACGAACAAGCAAAATATATCATTGAACAAATGTGTAAAGAAAACAATAAAAACCTCTCATAAGCGGACGCGATACTCTAATCCACGGACAACAAAGATAGTAGATAGACAATAGTTGAAATAAAAGATATTAAAAGAATATGGATTGGCGGTGATAACGTCAACAAAAAGAAAAAGTTCTTAAACGCGGATGGCTCAAAAATTGACCATTTGAGTTTCGAATGGTTCGTTAAGGCCAGAAGCCAAAATATACCAATATCGGGTATTATTATAAAGGAAAAAGCAAAAGAAATCGCTGGCCGATTAGGTATTCAAAATTTTTCTGCGTCAAATGGATGATTGGAGAAATGGCGTAGGCGTCATAATGTGACTTTCAAAAGAATATGTGGGGAATCTTCCGAGGTTAATTTCGAGGATTGTGTGCCAATATGGTTGGAGATAAAGAAAAGCCATTGGTTATCGGAAAAGCAGCATGCCCACGCGCCTTTAAAAGAGGCAATATAGGAAGTTTGCCAGGGGAATGGAAGTCAAACCGGAAAACTTGGATGTCTCGTGAAATTATGTGTGAGTGGCTAGAAATGCTTGATAAAAAAATGGGCTGCCAGAAGAGAAAAATTTTATTATTTTTGGACAATGCTACAACTCACCCTCGAGATATTAAACTAGATAACATAAAGTTGATCTTTTTACCTGCTAATACAACATCCGTTTGTCAGCCCCTCGATCAGGGTATAATACAAAATTTTAAGTGTCATTACAGATGCCATATAATCAAACATATTTTGACAAAATTAGGAGGCATTCCAATGGACAGACTTTCAAAAACTTTTGACATTTTGGAGGCTGTTTTTTTTATTAAATCTTCATGGGACAACGTAACGGCAGAAACAATTAAGAATTGTTTTTCGAAAGCCGGGTTTCAAAAAGCTCCGCTTGAATGTTCTGACTTCGAGGCAGAGGATGATATTCCCATATCGACACTAGCGGCTTTGATAAAGATTTTAAATGAAAATCAGCAAGGTCAGTATACAGATGAGTTTTTGTTAATCGACGAAGTTGTTAATACAGAAGACAATAATATTGACGTTGTCATTGACGAAATTAATACTGAGGAATTATCTGACGGAGAAAGCGGAGACTCAAATCATGTATGTGTCCAGGATGAATGCCAGATGAAGTCATATCCTGAAGCATTAAACAATTTCTAAGAGACGATATTACTGGATTCCAATACACCAAGACTTTAGAATGTCATCTTGAAAACCTTTTTGTGAAACATAAACAGGAAAATCTACGACAGACTACGGTATATGAATTTTTGAAGCCTAAAATATAAATATGTTGAATCAAATATGTATATTCAAATGTGTAAATATACTCATTGCCCCAATATAAAAATGTACATACATACATATATATTTTTCAATAAATATGAAAAAAACTGAACGTACCATAAAAGAACATAAAAAAATTATTTAAAGAGGTGGGATAGTAATTTTAATCTAGAGTTTTTTTTAACCCCCATAAGCGGACACTCCCCATAAGCGGACGAAAATTGTGGAACCGTGAGTGTCCGCTTGTGGGAGGTTTCACTGTACTAGGTTGGGGGAAAAGAATTTTAATATTTTTGCGTAAATTTTTTGGGCAAATGAATTTTCTCTTTGTTGACTTCCATTGTTAGCACCCTGTAACTCACAACCGAATGGAACCAACAAAAATAAGAGCAAACGAATTTCTTCAATGTGAAATGTCACCTTGACAACGAGCATAAACTTTATGAGATATCGATCAACACAGCCATTTACCGAGAAAATAACGGACTTATATTCCCCCAAACTAATATTTCTTAAATGAGTGCCATAGCATTCTCGTCATTCTAGTTGGAAATGTTGATCTTGTATGCTGTCTCATTCATTGTAGCTAACGGTAAATATTTGTGTTTTTCTTCTTATTCTCCCAAAGTGTGCCTAATAAGATTTCGGATGTCACAAATAATTTGCAAACAAAATCTATTTCTGCACCTCACTGAAATTTTTACTCTCCGCGAATGGGTTAACTACATATTTGCAACAACTATAGCACATCAACATTTTGGCCAATTAATTTTTTTTTTAATATTCTTTTGTTTTTTTCCTAAAAATTATAGCTCATTGTCTAACAAAAAACATATAAATCCAACGATCAAATTTTATACAAAAATTCGAAAAATGTCACAAACCTTTCCTTCAAATTGCACGGTTTTTTAAGAAAATTTCTATAAATATTTTTGAAATGCAGTTTATAGCATATAAAATTTAGTACAATAAGTGGCAAGCTCGAAGTTGCTAAAAAATCCCTATGATTTAAATATTTTTTTTTTTTCATTGACGATATTGCGTATTTTTTCTCATTTGAAAAAAATGTGTAATTTCATAAAATTACTAAAATTAATTAATTTTCAAACCCTAAGTTTTTTCAGAATTTTTGTGTACCTGTCCCAAAATTTTTGGGTATTGCGTATTTTTTCTCATTTAAAAAAAATGTCTAATTTTGTAAAATTAATTAATTTTCAAATACTAAATTTTTTCAGAATTTTTGTGTACCTGTAATGCGCATTTTTCCCCATTGGAAAAAATTTCTAATTTCATAAGATTACTAAAATTAATTTTCAAATGCTTAAATAAAAAAAAATGTGTGTACCTGTCCCAAATTTTTTCGGTATTGCCTATTTTTTCTCATTTGAAAAAAAATGTCTAATTTCATAAGATTACTAAAATTAATTAATTTTCAAATACTAAGTTTTTTCAGAATTTTTGTGTACCTGTACCTGTCCCAATTTTTTTCCAAATGCACTACTTTTGTTTCAAGACTAAGTGCCAAATAATCGAAACTATGAGTAGTCAGTCTTACACATGAGTTTTCTTATTCAATGCACATTTTTCATTTTCTTATACGCCTGATACCACCAACTACTGTTTTCGAAAGGAGTGGTTGTTATGGGAGCTTTTTATAATTTTGTAACGCTATTTTTTAAGTTAGGCGATCGCGTTAAGTAAAACGTAATTTTATATGAACTGCAGCTAATAACATAGCAACGATCACGAATAAAGTACGGATACTAAGTATATTTTCGGCATAACTCACTCTAATTTTTAAGTCCTTTGCTGAGTATTTTCTTAATTCCGATAATAGACGATCACCAAAGCCCTTAAATAGTGTTGAGCCACCGGACAATACGATATTTTGATACAACATTTTTCTGAGATCCATATCCGACTTTTCAATGGCATACACAAGCACATCGTGAATGCCCTCACACTCTTCTCCAAGCAAATCTGGCCGAAACAGCACTTCTGGAGCTCTAAACCTTGCCTGTCCAATCTGCAATAATAATCTTATTATTTTTTGGGCGTTTAGTGATTCGAGTAAAATCCATACTCTACCTCTAAAGTTTTTCCATCCGGCAATGTGTAAGCAATTTTCTCTGTTTCCCCGCTTTCCTCTTTTTGGGGATTAGTCGCGAGATAACATAGTTTCTCCTTAATAGAGCGTACAATTTCGAATTCTGCTGTTGATCGGAAGTTAAAGCCTTCTTTTCTTATAAGAGTTTTAAGATAGCGTGTTACATCTCGCCCTGCGATGTCTACACGCATAATACTATGCGGCATCGCGAATCCTTCATAAATAGGGACTGCGTGGGTAACGCCATCGCCGGAGTCAAGCACTACGCCTGTTACTCGACCTGTTGCATAGCTTCACACAAAATGCGTGACAATATCAAACAATAAAATTTCCGACAAAAACAACTTACAGACTGAGAACGGCTTGCATTGACACAAAAAGTGCGGGCACATTGATACCTTCGAAGAAAAATTCAGCTGCCTTTTCGCGGTTTTTTCTGGGATTAAGTGGAGCTTCCGTTAATAAAACTGGATGATCCTCTGTAAATGTTGCTAATTGTTCCTGTTTCAAAATTACATAAAAATGTGAAGGGAAGACTTTAAAAATTTCAACCAACGTACTTTACTATAAATATAACTCCAAATGCGTTCCATGTCATTCCAATCAGTAACAATACCGTGTTCCATGGGGTAGCGTATACTGAGCAGGCCACGATGCTCTTCCGCTTTGGGACCGACAAAAATATCGCCCTCGAGAGCTCCGGCCATTACACGAACATGTTTAGGGCGTCCAATGCTGATAAAAGTAATTGCACAATTATTATTTTTTCTTTATTTGCAATACCAATACTACTTACTAGTTGGGAAACCGGCACTTAGGAATGTGCTCACCGGCAAAGCCAGCTTTTATCACACCAGAACCCTGTGTGAAAAACGACAGTTATAAATTGACAATTTCAAGTTCACGACTTCAATTTTTCTAATTATTCAAATTTATTTAATTAAATTTTTTCCGGGTTTTTCATTTCTGCAATTTAAAAATGAAGAGTATTATAGCGCCTGAGGTTGATATGTTGACCGTGTCAAAGAGTTCCAGAAATCAACGAAAGTCCATCTTAAATTTTGCGCCCAAAATGGACTTAGTGAACTATAGCAAGTCGGACAATATTGATAATTTTTACCTGGAGTGTCAAAATTTTCGAGACTACTATCGTGACCCATACTGTAAGCTCTCAAAACCAGAGGCGTTCAAAGTGCCCTACGGAAAATGTGGAAGACAAATTGATAGGAATAGTGTTTTGAGCTTGCCGGTAACTTGGGTTCGAGAATACCACCCAGTAATATACGCTCTACAATATGGCCGTGAGTTACATCTAGACGAAGGTATTTCACTGGGTGGCCAATATGATCCAACATCTTGTATAAAATACAAACGTTGACTACAACAAAATTTTAACAAAATTGTTTGCAAATAATGTTTTTTAATAAAAAAAACTCTTATTTGAAAGCACTTAAACGCTTTCATAATTTAACAACTCAGAAGTTGCGAAAGGCATGCAAAGGATTAGTCACCACTTTGTACGTGTTTATATTGATTTAGAAGTAACAGTAGTTCAGACCAGAAAGGAGTGGGACGTCACCAGTAGCTTCAAAAGTCTGCAGAAAAAGGTGAGTGATGTCACTGGAAGTTGGCTCCACGCCCAGACGTTCTTGTTAAGTTTATTACTACGGTAAATAAGACAATATATACTTACATTATCAATGACAACAGGCTGGTTGACTACCAAAGGCTCCATTTTATACAATTAAGTTCAATTTATAGTAACCCTTCGCGAAAATTAAGCTACTGAAATTTCTATTTGTTTCTTATTCCTCAGTTCTCAGTAGTTTTGATGACACAACAAAACAGCTAACTTCACGCCATAGTATTGCCAAGTACAAAAAACAAAACATCAAGATGCGAGACTTAAAATTAGTTTAATAAATGAAGAAGATTTATTAAGGTACTTGACCACCTTATAAGTTTCAAAAAATTAAATTTTTTTTTTTACATTTTTTCAATCCTTATACTTTTAAAAATCATCACCTGAAACTGTTTTTTTAAATTCGAATTCTAACAAAGTGAAATCAGTGAAAATGTGCAGGCGCATCCTGCACTCATTACTTGCTGACTCAGCTGAAAGAAAATAGCAAGTTTTAACTTTAAACGCGTTTTTCCAGAAATGACTTTTTTTCGAATGGCGGACACTTTATCTCCGAAACTGCTTAGCCGATTTTAATGATTTTGGTCTTGTTTTATTTGTTAAGATGTTTTGTATGCCAATTTACCACATTTTGCAAAAAAAAAGTTAATAAAGTATTGCTTTTTAAGCATAACATTGTGAAAAACAGGGGTGTTTTCTTAACTTTTTTTCAAACATCCGCCATTTTTTTATTATTTTTTTTTTTTTCAGTTTGTGGTAAATTCTCACGCAAGGAACCTTCCTTTTGAAAATTTTGTTTCTCTCTTTTGTTTTAGAATTACCATTTCTAAGATTAACTGTCCGCCGCAAGACATGATTTTCTTCAGGCCTCGACTTTGGCGCCTCCTGGATATATGTTAAAAAAAGAAATTTTAATAAATCAATTTTTTTTTGTATTATATAAGCTCTAAATAAAAATTATAAAAAAAAATTTATTTTAATATATTATACAGAACATGAAAAAAAATTATTGAATATGTTGTACTTTTTAGCTTTCCAAGGTGGTCAAGTACCTTAATCACTCCAGAAGTAATTTTTTGCTAGTGTCGGAGTAGTGCAGTTATAAAACAAACTGTTTCGAACAATTTTATAAGAAGAATTTAAACACAGTATTGAAATATATTGAACTAGCAAACCCGGCCCGCTTCGCTGGGCACACTAAAATAGAATAGATATGGTTTAGAACAGAAAAGATATGGTTTTCATATTTTTTATTTCTTTATTCTTTATTCAAGCGCTTTGGCATAAATAATATTTTTTGTTTTTCTATTTGTTTTTGAGTAAATATAAAATATAAATTGCAAATCAGGAAAAAAGAAGATTGTTTTTAAATTTGATATCAACGCAAATAAATAACTAAGAAACAATCGTCTTTTTTCCTGATCATCCATGAATTTTTCGTTTCAATTTATATGTTTTATTAAGCATTGGAGCTTTTTTAACCATTATCCATTTATATTTTCCAAAAAAAAAAACGAAAAATTTTGTTTTTCCACGAACACATAATTTCATTTGAACATTCGGATTTCACATTAAATTCTCAAATTTCGTAAGAAATTATTCACTGTTCCAAAATCCACTCCAAAAAAATTCACAAACAATTTTTACACTTTGCCCTTACGTCTTCTCCTTATGGCATCCAAATCAGAAAGAAATATTGACACATTGTAACTCACACTGTCAATTTGACAGTTCAGTTCCGCCCCAAGCGTTATAAAAGTAAACGACATTATGTGTGGTTCAAAAGAACGCTGTACCCGTTGCCACTGCTCCGAATTACAACCAAACTTTACGAAACCCATTTTCAATACTTAACAATGTGCGTAAGTTTGGTTTAATTCGGTGCAAAGACACGGCGGGGTCCACGTTTTGACATATATTTCGAGACCCTAGTCATCAATAGGTATGAAAATTACCCCGTATTAAAGCACTTATTAACAGCTTTCATTTGAGACCCATATTGTACATACACAACCAAAGGTTACCCGGGTCCACGTTACCTTTATCTCGAGACCCCAGTCACGGAGCGGCATGAAAAATACTCTGTACTAAAGCATTCACCAACAGCTTCAATTTGATATCCATATTGTACAAACGCATTCTAGGATTCACGTTTTGGTCTCTATCTTGAGACCCTAGTCACGGAGCGGCGTGAAAAATTCTCTGAACTAAAGCATTCACCAACAGCTTCCATTTGATACCCATATTGTACATACACGTCCGAAGGTTACCCGGGACCACGTTTTGACCTATATCTCGAGACCCTATCTACCAATAGGTATCCAAACTATACGGAAACCATCTTCAATACCTACTTAACAATGTGTGTACGTTTGGTTTAATTCGGTGCAAAGACACGGCCGGTTAGCGAACACACACAAAAAGTTGACTTTATTTTATATATAAGATATATTAGTTTCAACGATTAATTTCCTTTTTTTTAACAAATAAAGTTATCGCACAACAATTTTGACGAGCTTATGTATTATGTTAGATATATTTTAACCAGCCGGACAACGCACATCAGTTTGTGTATATGGTAGAAAATACTGCAATTTTGCCTGACAGTTCGAGAAAAGAAGACTAAAATTTGGCAGCCATGGCGCAGGGAATAAATGCAACATTATTACGAAAAAAGACAACGCAGCTTACAATAGGAATTATCAAATCAATTATAAATTATAATGGTGATGGTAAATGTAGGGAAAATTCCCTACATGTAGGGATTTTTGTCGAAAAATGTGGGTGTAAAGAAAAGAAGGACAGATTTTTTTAAATTCTGTAAATGTAGGGAATTTCCAAAAAGGGCAGAAAAAATTTTAAAATAGCGGGAAGAATTAAAAAAAGTTCATTTAAAATAAAAATCCGCAGTAAGATTTCATGCCAGACTTTTTTTTCTTATGGCAGCATACTTTTAAAAGCGTTAATACGCCAACATTGCCATTTTTACGTTTTACGTTAACGCAAACGCGGCTTTTTCTTCGCGCGAAAATTGTTAGTTGTCCGCTCGTTTTCTGGTGGTTTTCACTTCTAAAGTAAATTTGCAATTATTTTAGTTTAAGTTTTTTTATATTTAAAATGCATATATTTTACAGAAAAGAGCTCGGAGGAACACCAGGAAAAACAATGCAAGTATCGGAAACAAAAGTTCAATAACAAGTGGCTTGACGACGATAATTTAAGTGACTGGTTGGAAACTGTGGCTAACGATCAAATGCAAATGCGCTGCGTGCGACAAAGTTTTGAACTGCGACAAGTCTGATTTGCAAAAGCAAGTGGTGAACCATTTAATCCCACTCTTAAAAGAAACCATGCCGGATTCTGAAAAAATAAAAACTCTGTCTTGCTTCGAGCAGAACTGAATGTAATGAAATAGTCTAGTTTTTAGTCTTTTTGCTGAATTTTTTTTTTACATTTGTGTTTATAATATAATAAATATATGTACTTATATATATTTCAAATAAAATTTGTTTTTATTATAAAGTGTTAATATAGCACCAAGTCCAAAACTTAAGCAAATAATTCAATTTTGACGTTGCAAGTGTCTCATTATAGTGTAAACACAGGAGAAAACAATGTAGGGAATTTTGTAGGGAAAATTTTTTGTAAGCGTAGGGAAAAGGAGGGGATTTTTTTGGGCCGTGTAGGGATTTTTCCAAAAATCATTTACCATCACTGATTATAATTATAATTATCAAATCAATTTAATTAAATAAAAATAAAAGTATGAGAAAACTTTATATCCCCTATTGATTGTAAGATTTTTAAAGTCATAAAAAGAAAAACAAATAAAATAAAAATAATCAACAAATTCTATGTAAAATATCAAAAAATGAGTTTAAAAGTTTGTTCATAATCAAACAAGCTCGTATACATATTTGCTTTGCATGCAATCAACGTCTCTGTATATAGCTTGGCGTGATGTGGAGGCCTCAAATTGGATCCTGACATCACGTTTATCTTTTTTGGGCTAGAGAATATTGAGCTCGCTCTGTCTAGCAGGCAGTCATACAAAGTACAAGATGAATACAACTTATAACAACAACAAAAGTAGTACGAAGGGCATTAGCAGCAAGCCGGACAAATAAGCTCGGGAAGCGGGGATGTCGCTCTTCGAGGAACATACCCGCGAGGATGATGAGTCCTCTACCAGTCAGGGAATTTACCACGGTCTAGTCATCACGGACTCAACTTCCAACGAAGAAGAGGGGTTATACCTCGAAGAACAACTATTACTATCAGCTATCGGAAGATCATGTCAGAGCTTTAGATGTTGTTGTTGTTGTTGTAGCAGCGTAAACATTCCGCACATATATATGAAGAATGGTGCTGAAGTGTCAGTCCTTGGCCGGATATAAATCCGACGAGCCGATTAGTTAATAACCCCACACCACGTAACAGGATACCAGATTGACCCTGGTCGTGAAAGCGCATAGGTCTATCTCAAATAATCTGGGTATAATGCCGGCTCAAGAGCCGTGGGTCTACAGGGTCCAGATAACAGTAATCAGGAATTGTAACAACGAGGTAATATGCGATCTCTCGGCGGAGAGACCTATAGCGTGTGAAGTGCAAAATAGCTATATTAATTAATTTAATAGTGGTCCAAGTCATGCTGTAGGTGAACATAGCTCTCAAGAATATTGTCCTCGCGTGGACGCACTTTTAGGGAGACAAAAACTCCGTCGCCAGATGAGAATCATCGTTTGGTCTGCCACTGCACAAGAAAAAGACTGTCGTAGGATCATCCGAAGTTCAGTAGCGGAAAGACTTCACAAAGGCTTAGCTAAGATGAAAGTCGAGGAATGAGGAAGAAAACGCAAGTGCCTTCCTAGCCACACATTTTCGGTGAGCTGAAACCCTGGTCCCGGAGTCCTATATTAGGTCTACAAGGCCGACCTAATCAGATTGGAAACTGAGCAAATACGCCTTTGTTCAGCAATCTATAATATTACCCTAGAGCTGTATTGATCCCAACGATGTCCCGGAAGCTGATGAGGTGCAAACATGTTGGGTTAATGCGGTCATCCGGTCAAGGACTGTCACTACAGCACATGTATGGAAATGTTTATGCTGCTACAACAACAACAACGCGGGGTTAAAGAAAGATGCTGTTTCGATGGGTTTGGTCCAAGGGAAGAGGGTTGTTTGGTGAATGAGGTTACGTTGTAATGCAAATTTTCGGTTGATTAACCAATGTAAATTTTAAGTTTTCATATTTATTTAGAACTTTTTGGAAATAATATCTTTTCATTGGGCATTTTTCGGTATATAATTGCGGTATCGTCCGCAAATGTGGAAATTAAGACATTTCTACTAAAGGTATAACATCGGATCAAGAACGCTTTCTTGAGGCATACCAGCCGCTATCGGAAATTATTCTGTATACTGCTCCCGTGAATCGATTGTCAGAGATGTGCGACTTAAAAACGCTATGGGAGTTTGAATGCAGTAATTTACTAATTTTATGTAAAATACTTTCGTGACAAGACTTTATTTGAGCAGCGTCGGGAATAATTGGCGAGTAACTCTCTTTTTTGGTTCACATGACTGTCTTGTTTCATTGGCACTACGATTCACCTGTTTAATATTTCCGTCTTTCTCATGAAATTCTAATTGATGTGTTTGTATTGCAATGATTACTAAGGAAAGAATGTATTTTAAATATTAGGGGGTCTACTCTGTAATTCGATGCGAATAATTACAAAAATAAATTGTATTGTCTTCTGCATTTGAACAAAAGGTTAACAATGCAGCTAAGTTCCTTGTATCTATATTTCTGTTAAATATTTATATGCATTTATATTTTTAAATGCTATATTTGCTATACAAAAATTTTAACTTTCTTATCTCATTACAAAGTAGATCCCCAGTACTTTGTTTTAAAAAGCTTCCAGAGGCAGGGCAGTAAGCTGATTGGTCTATACGATGACGTTAGAGAGGGTTCATGAAATTAATTTTATTTATATGTATTTTAATTCCAAATATTTCTTTATTTTTGGTGTTATAACTTTAATGCGAGGCTGCCACATTGCTTTGGGTTTGGTCTCCGATTTTGTGTGGAGCTTCCCTAACCTCACGTTTAATTTCATCCTTTTGATTGTATAGGCCTGTCACAATGAGTCCGTTGAAGGCGGTACGTACGTGCCGTACATGGAGTAACATAAAACACAAACTTGTTGTTCCACCAGACCCATTGTGACAGGCCTATAATTCATTTCTTTATGTTTTAGCTTTTGCTATATGTTCTTCATTTGCACAGGCGTTCAATCCCCTTCAATAACTACATTTTCTCTTCAATTCAGTCAATTTCCTCTCATACTTAATTTCATTGTTTATGCTATGGCCATTATTTGTTTAAAAACATCATCCGCAAGAAGCGGCAATTTGCCGGACCTCGCCGTCACAGGTTTTGTGGTTCCAGACATAAGTTGAAGCTGCTTAAAAGCTAGAAAAAATTTGGCTTTTAGATTTTAAAAAGTAAATCAATTCATACTGGAGTGTATAAAATATGTATGTTTCAATAACGCTTTTATTTGTGTGAAAATATTTGCCTTATTTATTCTTTGCCAATAACATAATAGTGAAGCAAAAAGTGTAGATACTTAACATGGCTATATTATTACTTGCGAATTGTTTAACTGTCACGCCCATACTAACCTCAATTTACCAAATCTTAAATCTATCATTAAATCTTAAATAGTTTTGTTCGAATGCAAATTTAAAAATTTATCCTAATTCATTATGATTAAGAAATTATAAAACTATAAATTAAAAGTTAATATTTAAGTTAAATTGGAGAAAATGAGATTTTGTAAGAATGTTACAATTCTATATTTTACAGTTAGTGCTCCAGTTCAAAATAGTAAATAATATAGATGTGCCATCTTTCACTCGCAGACCTGTCTGTTAAGAGCAACATAAAATTTTCTTCTAATTATATATCGAGTTTTATTTTGTTTATAATGACTACGGTAAATTTATAAGCCCATAGGAAGTTTTATTCCTCTGCTAGGATTATCAATTATTAACTTTAATTTCCAGTTCGGCCACTCTAGTTCATGTCGCTTCGTACTTTCCGTCACATCGTCCAGTTGGAGGTTTTTGAAAGACTCCATCATAGGAGAAACCAATTCGTCTGGAATCAGAACTTGTATCCAATACCCAATAATACCAAAAGGGGAAGCTTTGCTCACAATTGCTCCAGTGACAGATTCTGCTACTAGAGTTAGCGCCAAGTGCTGGGCTTTGAAGGTGAAATGACGACCATGGCGAATACGATCTTTTATTGCTAACATGAGATATTTTGCTGCATATGGCGCCAAAGTAATCTCTATACCATCCATTGATATGGAGTCAGCCGAATGCGGCTGATAACTGAGAGGGCATGACTTATGTAAAGAAACACTACTCATTGACATAGATTGTGGAAAACCAGCATCCTCACGCTTGATTTGCAATTTTTCAAGTAGATTATTTTCCTCGAAAACGCATTGTTCATTTAATTTATTTGAATCAATTTCAGTTTTAATGCATTGTTGCTTTTGTATTTCTCGGAATGTAAAGTCGGCATTTACACCAGCCAAATCTGAGCCTTGTTTTTCCAGGTCATCTTGCAAGTTTAATAATAATTCCGGAAAGAGCTCAAAAACACTTTGAGAGCGACTCATATCTGTAATCCACCAATTACCACCAGTTTTAATGTCTTGCTGCAAGAAGTTCAGCACACCACGCCCATTCCAGCGAGAAGCTTGTTCAAGCTCTTCATCTGTAACACCGACAATCTGACAAAACTCAACGGTACCGAACACTGTCTGAATACAGCTGAGCTGTGGATCTTCGGCAATTAGTATATTCTTCAACTGTGAGTTTGTGTTGCCATCCAAACTTTTACGCCAAGGTATGTTATCTCCGAAACACAACATATTTCCAGTCTCGAAGCAATAACGGGCTATGGACTGTAGTAAGTTTGCTGGCCATGTTGGTGGGAGTTGTGGTTTTCCGGAACTATTTTCCTTTTCCGTTTCATTTTTTAGCAGCCTAAATGATAATTCGAATCCCATACCGGACCGAGTATTCATTTCGTTGGATTCCTGGACGTGCACTCGTCCATCTCCGTGTAGGTCACTTAATCCGAAACTTACGTAATGCCAATGAGGCGGAATACCTCTTTCTGGGTCTCCACTATTACTATACATGCTGATGTAATCCAAAGGATCCTGCCCGCCAAGCCAATATTTTAAAACTGTTGTTACTTGCAAAGGGTTGGCTTGGTCTGGATAAATACTCTGACAGTGATCAATGAGTGCTTTCAGTCCTGGAGGTGGTTCCATCCGACTACTTTGGCTTGTTGAGGGTGCATCAGCCATGACTATTATTAAGTTTACAAAAATATTACACTGGTGCTATGTAAAATATTAGCATGGGAAAAGATATGTGCAATTCGGAGATGTAATTTGTATAGTCATATAACAAATCCCCTAATTACTCTATCGGCACTTATGATTAACTTTAATAACAGAAAAAATCTGTACTATTTACAAAGCATTTGTGGCTTAAAACGTCTTATTGCAAAATAATAATTCCGAAAAAAAGGTTCGATGTCGATAGTTGAAAACAATCGATTTATGATCTACTATCAATCCCATAAGTGCGGAATACACTACACAAGTGGCTCGTCAACAAGAATGATAGAAAGAAGATTGCGCCCAAGGCGAATTTATTACAGGTGACAGCAAAACATATAAGTAAAACCCTACATGTATTTGTTGTTGCGTTTGGTGCAAGCATCATGTCAAAATCAGCAAGCAAATGTAAACATACGAATGTAAACATACAAACAAAGCATATCATTTTGACGTAAGCCATACCTACGGCGAAAAATTCAGCTGGGTGAATGCTGTCACCTTATTAAATCCACCTTGATTGCGCCCATCAGAGCGTACGTGACGTCACGTTTTTCCAAGTTTTGCAGTATTGCCAACTATTTGATCTTCGCAATAAATTTAGTGCTTTTTTAAACCGAAAATGCGAAAATTTTGAAGTTTCGTGTTTGTTTCGTGTTTTTTTAATTTAAAGCTACCGAAACTTTAAGTTAAAAAAACTGTATTACTATACAAAAGAAGGTTAAAAAAGGTAGTTGGTTCTTATAAAATTTGATATTTTGAAAGTGTGAATTTAATTTTTTGCTCCTTTTAAGGTTATGCAAAAATATTAATTGTCCCTATCTCAACTCTTCTTAAGATTTAAAACGTTTTTATACATTTTAAAAGGCGTTTGAATTGACTGAATGTGGATTAAAACCATAGAGGTGTAATCGTTTCTTCCGGCCATTAATCCTTAGTGGGACATAGGGCATCAAGAGGTGTATTCATTGTAAAAATAAGCAACAAAATACCAGAAAATACTAAAGAAACCATACTGACATTTTTATAAAAAGAGTACCTTATCTAGTTACATAACCTCAAATATAGCAAATAAGTCGTTGCCTTAACAAAATAGTCTCGCTTAACAAAAAAAAAAATCCTAAATTAAATTGTACATTAGCATAACACTTTATTAAAAAAAAACGCATATTTTAAAGACAATTTGTCACCCATACAAAGTTCTTTAAGTGATTCAATAAAAATTTGGTGTTTTATTTGGGCATTTTAGTGCGTTTTTATATCCAAAGCTAGGCAACACTGCAGTAGCGAGAGAGAGATTTGACTGCCGAAAGCAGAAGAACACCAACAACACCTGCAATCGCGGGCAATGCCACCAGATGTTAAAAAAAAATAAAGCTAAATAAAACTAAGTGAATTATTTAAATAATTATTAAAAAATGTATATTTTACAAAATTATTAACATTACATTTTAATTAGAACAGGCTAGAAAAATGTCATGAAGAAAGAACTAAAACTCCGAGACTAAATAACAATAAAAATGCTAAATCAAGTTACGAAAATGGTAATCTGGCCATACTGGAGCTAAAATCACGTAACTCGTTGTCAAATTCGTTGAGAGCAAAGTAACGGGACCACGATAGGCGCCATCTCATTATTCTTTCCATCATGGCTCGTCAAACCTACTTATTTCCTCATACACTATACAACCACAAGCAAAAGACAAAGACTGTGACGCTTCAGTAGATATATTTCTTTCCACGAACTCTTACTTCACGCAGATAATTTAAATATATTTTCCGTAACTAAAGGTACCTTCGATTACCAGAGTGATATTGGTAATCGTGACTTATGCTGCCAGAAGTCGGGAAATAAACCGCTTTCTAAAAACCATAGATTACTTTCATCATAATCAAATTAGAATCTGGTTTTTAGTTTAGTACCGAGTTTACATTTAATCCCGCCATAAGTAAAAAAAAAATGAAATTTATAAAGTTAAGGCGCTTTGAACTGATATTTTATAAATGAAAATTTTCAAAAAATTCGAATTAAAAAGTTTAAATTTGTATGAAAGTTTTTAATCATTTCAAATATTTTACAAAGTGTGAAACTTTAATTTATATTAAGATGATTTGGTTAAAGTTACTTCATTTGTGCTCTTCTGGGGTTTTTAATTTTCAAAGTCAATAGGAAAACAAGAATATTTCTATGTAAATTTATAAACATATATTTGCCAGATAAAACCTGAATATAATAGATTTGTGTCAAAGCTGGTTTGTACTAAAAGATAACACTAAATTGACAATGGTGGTCAAGAAAATAATAAAATCAGATCCACCAAGCAACAATCACAGATTAATTTGTTTCAGTTTAAATTATATTACTTTGAGCAGAACAGTTTGTGCAAACTTGCAGGATATATCTGGAATAAGTTATATTCGCAGACTCCCAAACTCAGGGAGTAAATGTTAAATTAGCTGAGCTGTTACGACCAATCTTATATCGTTGACAGACGATAGCGTTAATCGGAATTTCCCGGGTAGTTAATATGATTAAAATTTTAGTGTGGCTGTCGGCTATTATGAGAATTAGGTAATAGCTGATTTGCTAATTGGGTAGTTTTGTCCTTAAAAGATGGAATGCAGGCAACAAATACGGGTATTAGCTGCCCTGATACAATACAAATTTATTTATTAAAAAAAAAAAAATATTAAATTTCCATTTCTCAAATTGCTCCGAAATATCAAAATAATTAATGTAATTTCGTATGTGTTAGTTCTAATTAGTATTGCATAAAGTCTTTCTTGTTCTTCTCTTTAAAAGTTTCACATTCAAAGTTTTTCATTCACAATAGATTTAACTGTCGTTTTTCATCAATGTTGCCTTCGAAAATTCCCTTGATCCGCTTAACTTATGAGAATTAAGTCTAAGTAGTTGCACTCAATTCCTGAGATAAATCCGATTTAAGTCGTTAATCCCGATTAACGCCGCTGTCTGCTTATGCTATTATGGACAACAATACTTTCGATTGGTGGTTCCATACCATAATGTCATAACCATAATGCTGAAAACAGTGAAGACCGCACGGAATCCCTTACCGCAGTCTCTTACCGTGCACAAAAACTCACCCCCGAGAACAACTGCGTTATTTTAATTACATACATATTTTCACAATACATCGGTTTGTGTGTGTATGTGTTTGGTTGTATCTACACAATGTTGCCATTGATATTTTTGCTTACACACTTTTTCACACATCCGCGTTATCTGTTACAATTTTTCATTGTTTAATAAACCAAAGCCAAAAACCAACAAATGCAAATAGTTCATTTATCTATAATTAACATTATTCAACAGTATTTTTAAGCTATTTTAACAAAAATTATAATTTTTCTAAGTTTATTTTGTAAATAATTTCGAAATGTACTGCTTGGCAGCACTGTGTGGTGAGAGAGCAATCAGCTGGGTCGGTATTACGGGATTTTTTTAACAATCGTGAAATAAAATCTACGGTACTACGATACGGAAGGAAGGAACTTTTCATTTACATGGGGTTCTCATTAGTTTGATCAGAACAGCTGAGTCGGGATTGCGTCTACGGTGTTCACTGTTTTCAGCATAACTGTAACCATAGATATCAATTGAGCTTTAGTTTTTCGCCATATCCATAAACAGCTGATTGTCGGCTTGTTGCATTTCTTGCGATTTTATTTTTCGTGTTCACTTTACTTTGTTTTGGTGATTTTTAATTTGCAATTTTCACCTGAGCTTCTCTTCATGTTCATGGCCTATATTTATTTTGTACCTTTTTTAGATTAAAATTTATTACACAAATTTGGTCATATCCGTCAGCTATTCGTTCGTTTCTCTTTTCGTTCGCGAAATTTGTCGTAATCTTATCTCTTCCAACCTGTTGCACTCCCTGCTGTGTCTATTCAATTATATTATTCTTAGAATTTTATGCCTTATTGGATAGCTAAAAACGACTACTAAAGCCGATAGCCCTGGCAGCTAGTGCTTAATTAATTATAATTTTAATTGTAATTAATATAAATAAATAAATTACTAATAGTTCCTAAAATATTTTGTAGTTGCATATTTTTTATATGTAATGTGACGCAGGAAACATTTTGTGAAAAATCGTAAGATCAATATTTTGTTAAAGAGGCAGGGCTTGGTTCAAATTTTATTGATGATTTTTATTACATGGAAAATCTGATCCTTAAACCAACATTTAAAAAAAGTGGACGTACAAACAAAAACATAAATAAATATAATATTTTTTTAAAAAATTTTCAGAATCGAATATCTCGAAACCAGTTAAGTTTTTCAGAAATGATCTATACTCGTATAATAATGTCCTGAAGTGTGTGAACGGTAAACCGGTACTTCTGCACATGCACAATTTTTTTATTAGCATTCTAATGCTCATGTGAATTAGAAGTCATTTTAGTCTTCATCGACACTAACGTTTTTCTAATCTACATCAACTTTATTTTTATGTACTTCAGTGGGAGTAAATTTTATTGTCAAAAGAAATTTTTCGTTATAGCTTCTAACTGTTATTGGTGTTCCAATTGTTGTACAAATTGTTTTTTCCTGTATGTGAGTTAGACTTTGTCGGACATAGTATTAGTTGTAAAATCAACTAGGCACTTACCCCTGTTATTGCTGTCTGAGCGTTTCCGTCGCCGCACGGGATCCAGGGTCAGGTACTTCGTCAACACCTTTCGACGAAGGTTTTTACTTCGTGAGTTCGATCGCCTCGTTTTCACTCGGAAAATATGCGGAGACTAACATAGTCTCATGTTCTCCTCTGGGGAGAAGAAATGACTGGCGATGTTTGCGAGCAGGACTAGCTAGTTCCCTCCGTCTATTGCTCCCCAGCTTCTTTCTCTATTAGGGCTCCATCGCTTCTCTCACTCTTCGGTGCCAGTTTAGATTTGTTTAAAAAAATATGTGAAACGCTTCTACTCGGAGAGGCAACGGGCATAACTTTCCGTTGCATTTCTTCCCATATTTGCTGGATTGTTGGTTGCACAGAAGGGATTAGAGGCTTTTTCTGTGCGATATGAGTCTGCGGTTGATTTATTGGTGCCTTCTGATATGCACATAGGCACTCACCTACCTTCACTGTCATGGAGCAACAGGACTGCTCCTCCGTCGTCTTTTTATCGCATCCAGTGGCTTCCTCAGCTGCCACAGTGACTGTCTTTTGGCTTGATTTTGAACTTAACAAAACCCATAGCTAACATAGAAACCTCACTGCCGTGATACGTCGTCAGTGGGCCAACGGCGATGGCTATTTCCATCACTGAATTCTCACCACCCCATTGCACTCAGTTTTCATTTTGAGCCCGAATCAAAGAAAGAGTATTTTCGTTTGAGAACCTATCTAGCTACGTGAAATAATCCACAATAATTATGTAGCGTGGTATGTCCGCATCTGAGACGACTTTCAGCCTACTATTTGCCACGGAATGAGCTTTAGAAATGCTGTGCTAGGTAATCCACAGTTGCCGCAATTTTGCAGGTGATAGAAAGTTACCTTAGGCGAGGCATGCATCCGTTGAAGATGAACTGTACATCACCATCTTATTGCTTTATTACCATTTTCAGGATAGCATTCCGTACCAGTCGGCATTTCTGACTGCACTGAGTATATCCCGAAAAGATATGGGCTGTCAGACGTCTCTGCCTTTGTGACGAAGCTTGGGTGCCATGCCATTGGGCACAACGTTATCCACTTAGAAACATTAGGCACTTTTACTTTTTTGCAAATTAACGTAATAGCTGTGGTGGGCGTAGTTATCGACCAACTTTACTAATTTTTGACATACACTTCCTTTGTGCCTAAATATCTTAACTTTTCCTCGATAAAGCGTGGAAAAGTAGACGTGGTTTTATTCGACCTTAATCATACTTATGATCGAAATGAGGTAGGGAACGGTGCATGTCCCAAGTTCGGGTCAGTTTCCCTGCTGTTGAGATATACGCATTTACCCGAAAGTGGGCGTTGCGCAGCCAATTTTCCAAAATTTTACTTGCATTATATTTATTTTTATTTTTGTTTATTATTTGTATCAAATTTTTATAATTTTTCTAAGTTTAAAAAAGAGTTATCTCCCTTTTTCATTTTTGAAAATTACCGAGGGCGGTTACTGAGCGATTTCGCCTATTTTTAATACCAAACTACAAAGACAAAGGACAAAAAGTTGGACTTTCATTAAAATATATTAATTTTTGTACTAATTACACTAGTCTACAAGGAAAAGTATCCGAAATAATTTAAACTAATATCTGCTTCTCTGTCCATGCAAAATTCGGATTGATAACTAAAATTAATTTATTAGTTTGAGTTTTCGAGATATCCTAACCTAAAAGTGCAAAAAACCCCATTTTTGCCCATATTTGAGGTTATGTAGCCTTGCAGATGTTTTCTTTCACCAAAATTAAAGGATGGCATCTTTAAATACAATCCTTCTTTTTTCAAATGGCGTTTTGTTTGCTCAAATATCATTTTTTTCGCAGAGATATCGCATTTTGAAATTTTCATGTTTCGAAATTTTCCTACACCTGAAAATCGATTAAGATAACATAGACATGATATAGTCGCTTACTAATTTTCTTGGGTTTGAGGGCCTGAAATATATGGATTAATAGTATATAAATTTGGAGTTTGTGGGAAAGCCTGCTTGCGGTTATGTGGGTTAGCCTGCTCGCGGTATGATAGGGGTGGTTTCTAGGGGTTAGGGCTGTGTGTGACTCGGTACCCAAAGGTTAGATAGTGTAGGGATGTGGTGAGTCAGCACACTTATGGTGTGAGACAAAATTTTAAGAAAAATAAGACTCAATTCAAGAAAATTAGTAATCGAATATATCATGTCTATGTTATCTTAATCGATTTTCAGGTGTAGGAAAATTTCGAAACATGAAAATTTCAAAAGGCGATATCTCTGCGAAAAAAAATGATATTTGAGCAAACAAAACGCCATTTGAAAAAAGAAGGATTGTATTTAAAGATGCCATCCTTTAATTTTGGTGAAAGAAAACATCTGCAGGGCTACATAACCTCAAATATGGGCAAAAATGGGGTTTTTTGCACTTTTAGGTTAGGATATCTCGAAAACCAGAGCTGATAGAGCAATTCTGAGGCCAGATTTGGATTCAGCGCATCATAAACCTTCGGAAATATATAGTCTGGTTTCTGGGTCTGAATGTTGGTTAAATTTTGTCGGCCTGTGTTATCGTACGCACGGACGGACAAATCTGGCTGAATCGACTTATCTCATCATTTGGAGTTCGATTACTTTATGCCCTTACAAGCAACTCTTATGTGAACAAAATTAGAATACCTTGGTGCATAGGTGCGTGTGCATAAAAATTAACGGGATTTTTACTAACTTGAAACTTGCACTTTATTATTATACTAAAATAGGTTACATAACTGCAAACCAATGAATAACAATTAACGAACTTTCAAGTTTGATGTCAATACCGTTAACATTTTTATTAAGAAAAAGCAAAACATAGAACAGATCGCCTTAGGTTGCGGTTACATTGGTTGCGAATTTGTTCGAATTATTCAATGTGAAACAAATACGGGCGACGAGTATCAAATGCATGTGGTTGCATTACTTGCGACTATTTTGTGCGAAGTCCTACGAATTCGTAAGTGTTGGAAGTGACGAATAAAAAAGCAAACAATATTTATAAAAAAATATAGCAGCGAAATTGAAAGAAGGAGGTAGGTTTTTAATATATTTCAATTAATATATTTTTTATTTATTTTTAACAAACCTCAAAATGTATTACGTAACTGTTAATGTCTCTGAAATACTTGCACAGTATTTTTCTATCAATCCACTCTAGGTGCCAGGACATCGTAACATTAAAGGTAATTGTAAGGCAGATGAGGTAACGTAGGTTCGAATCTCGATGAATGATCAAAATGAAGAAAACGATTTTTCTAATAGCGGTCGCCCCCCGGCAGACAATGGCAAACCTCCGCGTGTATTTCTGCCATCAAAAAGCTCCTCATAAAATATCTGCACTTCGGAGTCGGCTTTAAACTGTGGGTGCCTCCATTTGAGGAACAAGTTCAAGACGCACAACACAAATAAGAGGATGAGCTCGGCCAAACACCTAAAGGGGTTATATATTTATACTATATATAAGGCAGATGAGTTAGTTAGATTGGGCTTCTCGCTCCAAACTAGTCTGGACAAGGTCGACATACTCATGCCCTTGGCGGCATGTAAACTTTTATTAGACGGAAACACTATTACTGTTGTAAATTCCAACTGGAACCAGGTAAATACCTTCGTTATTAGTAGACAAACGTGGCCTGAATGGAACATGGATCGCCCTAAGAATCTACTTAAATTAAGTAGGAAGGATTTAAGAATCATAATAGGTGTCCTATCTATGCATTGTCTAATAGGAAGAAAAGCCAGTAGATTAGGGGTACCATCCAATGACTATTGCAGAAGCTGTCAGGATATAGAAGAGGAAAAGACAGTCGAGCACCTTCTATGTGAGTGCATAGCTCTGTGTAGAGGACGATTGCGATTGCTCGGTCTCGCTTTTCTGGACAAAATTGCGGATGTTGCGAATCTCACACTAGCTAGTATAGCCAGATTTTCAAAGGCCACCCAATGGCTTAAGGGGGGCCAAGTAGAGTAAGGATAGGATAGTTCCGGTGGTATCACAAGGGATCAGGTTGAGTGACTGTTGTCCGACACATTTAGGCCTTGACAATCCCATTGTAATATCACTGGAGTTCGTCCTTTATACTCCTGAATCTTCTCTGAAACAACCTGGGGATTTGCTGTTAGTTGCTTACCATTTAAGTCAATTGGCAATAAGTATAAAATTACGTTTAGTGCTTCTGTGGGAGTGGTTCTAAGAGCTCCACTTATACATAAGTTTGCTGTTTTTAGGATACGAGGCTCTGTTCACATTCAATATTTATATATATATACACATAATTGGCGCGTACACCCTTTTTAGGTGTTTGGCCGAGCTCCTCTTCCTATTTGTGGCGTGCGTCATGATGTTGTTCCACAAATGGAGGGACCTACAGTTCAAGCCGACTCTGAACGGCAGATATTTTTTATGAGAACCTTTTTTCATAGCAGAATTACACTCGGAGGTTTGCCATTGCCTGCCAAGGGGCGACCGCTATTAGAAAAAAACTTTTTTCTTCATTTTGATCTTTCACGGAGATTCAACATTCTCTCTGAATTCTGAATGTAGTAACGCACCAACCCATTCGGCTACGGCAGCCGCCAACCGAAAATATGTCTGGATTAAAATACTTCTAATAACCTTGCATTTGGCCCAGCTATTCTTATAATTTAATGGATAGTGTATCTTATCCATTCTTCGTGACCATACTTTCGACTATAATTCCAGTATGAGTGGAGGTATTGGAACAAATCATAATTTCAAATGTGCCTCGAAGCACATTATTGTGTTCAAATTTTAGAATATTCGGTCACAACACATAGGATATATGAATTTATTTGTGTTAAATGTGAGCGCTTAGCTAAAGCTCTAGATAGTCGTGTATCGAGCAGTGCGAGTTGCTGTATACTCGCTCGAATTTCGTTCATTGCTCAACTGCTCCATTGTTTGTTCGAAACTTTCGAGCTTTTTAACAATTTGAGCAGCTAAACAAAAATTGTGAATTCTTTAGCTTTCCAAGATGTTAAAACATTGTTTATAACCTTAAAAAAATGCTGCCAAAAAGTCAAAATAATTAAAACATGCTTCGCTCAAATTACTCGAAAAAATTCGATATACTCGAGCGCTTGGCCGAAAATTTTCGAGAACTGGTGTGAGCGAGTTCTCGTTGCTCATACGCCCAGGCTGTTCGTAAATGTGCGCATAAAATCGTAAGCTCTACTCTGAACCACTGTGGAATGGAGGAAGATTGTGTCTTAATATATAAAATGTTCTCGTGGTTTTTGACTGATCGCAATAATATATATGTCGGTTCTGAATTAGTTGGGGAGAAATGCGTGGGTAAGTTTTATTAGGTCGTGGTCGCTTATAGCAGAAAGTGGGCAGGGCACCGCCTAGTTTTGAACATTTTACTTCCATCGTATTTAGTTTTAGGGCTTATCAATTCTACAAAAATTCAGCAATTTTGCTTCTTTTATAATGGAGGTATGACGCTTTTTCTTTCTTTTTTAGACCCGCGGACTTGAGTCCAAAGGTACCATGAATTTGTTCATTTTACAGTTTTATATATAGCATCAAATACTCGAGATGGATATATTTAATTCCCAAAACATAAATAAATGAAATAAATCATAACAGATAAATTCATTTCAACTCAAATTCATTCAGTCCATGATTAAAATTTTACGAAGTAGAGTAAAGCAGAGTAGAGAAAACAAAGAAATATTAGAGGTGAAGTTATAAAATATGCGAATTAATAGACGATTTAAAACAAATCTCCACAACGAAAAATTAATATTTATATATTTGGACATTTGAATTTGCAGAAATGAACGGAGAGGCCTGTGAGGCCCACAGATAAACAATAGAAATTGTTTTTATGGGTATAAACTACAGTTCTTTTGGGAAGGTAATAATTCAGTATCAGGGAGGAAGATACACACAAGTGAGGAAGAGGAATTTCAATGCGTAAATCGCCACACCAAAGGTAATTCATCAAAACCCATGCCAGCCCTGCCGAATACCCATACCAGCAGTTGCAAACAACGCATATAGCAAAATAATTAATTTTAATTGAACTGAAAAAGATTGAAATATGTATGTACATACTTGTAATTCCCAAGTTTTATTGATTCGATCAATTAAATTGCGATATTTTTAAAAATTTGTTAGTTTGTATGGAATGTGCAAACGCTTTGTCTGCTTGACAATTTTCACTGAGTCTGTACTCACTTAATTTTTATTTATCCGGAAGAGGTGTACCATTATTTAAATGAATTAAAGTGCAGAATGAATGAAGAGGTGGCTGCCGTAGCCGAATGGCTCGCGAGTGCGAGGTTTGATGGGTACAAACTACATGAAACACCAAAATTATAGAAAAAGGTTGTTCTAAAAGCGGTCGGTCCTCGGCAGGCAATGGTAAACCTCCGAGTGTATTTCTGCCTCATAAAAAACCATTTGACGTTCGGAGTCGGCTTAAAACTATAGTTCCCTCAATTCGTGGAACAACATCAAAACGTACAACTCAAATAGGAGGAGGCGCTCAGCCAAACATGTAACAGAAGTGTACGCGCCAATTATTAATATTTTTTTAAACATAAAAATTATATATATTAAACATATTTTATAAATTGAAAGCACGTAAATGAGTAATGTAGCCAAATTTTTCTACAACATTCAACATAACATAAATAATATCAAAAATGTACAGTGCGGATGATGTCGCTCACAGTCCTCAGCTGTTCTTTGTTTACAAATGGCGGTCATAAAGTGTCGTACTCTATAATAGTTCTTTCATGTAATGAGATACAATTTTTTCGTGAGAAGGGAACACTATTTATGCGGATATTCTGCCAAAAACCATAAGGTACACTGACCTCTACGTAATAACTAAACAAATACCCATCTTCCTCGAAGTACGGCGTCGCAAATGGAAGTGGATCGGCATGGCATGTCGGCCAACTTTAATATTTCTGTAATTTTATCGACATTTTCGACATTTTCTTTAACATCAAAAATGCTTGAACGGAATCGACGAAATCAAAACTGCTCGTAATGAGCTGTTACATTCCCTATAACAGGCACCATAAATACCATTCACAAGTTCTGAAGTCTGGCTTGCATTTTTGCATTTATCAAAAAAAAAAAAAACGGTAAAATGCACCGAATTTTCTATTTGTTGACTTCCATTGTTAACCCCCCTGTAACTCACAACTGAATGGAACAAACAAAAAACAGCAGAAGCATTTTTTTAGTGCGAAATGTCACCTTGGCAACGAGCGTAAACTTTAAATTGTTTGATCGATACTTTACGAAATATCGATCACTACAGCCATTTGCCGAGAAAATAGTGGATTTAATGAACCAAGGCATAAAGTAGCGGTAAGGTTGCAAGTTTTATATTTTCCTATTTATTTAGTTTCTAAATTGCCAAAATTTTGTTTAAGTTGCGTTAAATTTTCAATCTCTCATTCTAGGTACCAAAAGCAAAAACTAAATACATCTCTCTCGTTGTTTTTGCTCTACTACTGCTACTTGTTTAATGAGCCTTGATAATAACGGATTATTAATTCAAAAGACTGCGAAAGTTAACAAAGTGAAGTTTAGTTTATTAGTTGTAAAACAATTTTCTTTAAGGGCTAGTTGCTCTTGAAAAGCTTATGCACTACATTTGGGTGCATCGTTTTGATTCGTTTGTTTGTGTATCGTTGTCGGCCGCATCTCCCAGAGCAACAGTCGTATTGGGTATAAGCTCTTGTGGGCGATGGTACAATGAACAATTGTACAATTCATTATAATTGGAATGACATGCATATATACACTCGTCCACACACATAAGCGTATATGCACGAATATTCTCTTGTATAAACCTACGAACTAAATGTGAGCGTTTACTATTGCTGGCTCTCCCATAACTTATAGCAAGTAGTATTTTGACGAATCTCGTGTTTTTTGCATTCGACGTTTGACTACGCCAGTGTCAAGCTGGATCGGCTATTGGTTAGTGCGTTGTTTGTGCCCTGCGCGTGATAACAAATTGTCGGCGAAAAATAGTACAATTTTCGGGTCGAGTGTAAATATTTTCTTGAATAGTGAGTATAAATTTGCTGCATATGTGTGGATTGCAGCCATCAGTGCTGGAATTGAAATTGATTAGTCAGGGATAATTTTGAATTGACGACGGACGACAGTTGTCTTTTTATTATTGGCGTGAAATTGTTTTGTATTGGCGGCAAATATTCTCAAGCTATTTTATTTTTTTTTTAATTCCTCATTTATAATATGCGATGATTTGTTAAGTTGTCAAATTAAATGATTATTAATTTAGAGAGGATTTTGAAATTCGCATATTTTCCAGCATAAATATTTGGTTTATTTTATTGGTTAGATTTTTCAAGATAAATATTAGCAATAGGAGTATTTGCAGAACGCCGCTTGTGCTTGTGTACGCTCGCCTGCAACTACAAATTCATATGCCGAAATTTTTTAATATTAAAGATTTGAAGCGTCAAAGGTTATTGAGATATGTGTTTTTGAATGAGGCCAATAATTTGGATTTTATGAGAAAAAATATGCCATTAAATTGGCGGTATCGGGAATTACGTGTGAACAAATTATTCACATAAATTGCAATTCAAAATAAAAGCAATGTGAGGAGAACTCCAATTTTTCGCTAGAATATTACAGAACTTCTTCAACAATGTGCATTCCTTTGGCACAATTAGGGACCTCACGCATGTACACACATACATAGGTATGTGGAGACAGTGGAATCCCGATAATTCATGATCGGTGCCTTGCGATGTTTTATGACTACCTTGTAATATTTTACGACTCATTAAGGTTTTCGCATTAGCGAGATTTCGATTTAGCAAAGTTAAAATAGGAAAATTTCGAAATATGGGAAAGTGTTTACTATGCGAAAGTGTTATAAATTATCTCTTTTGCGTAATTGCGGTAAGTGCTGATGCGTCAATTCTTTCGCCACTTCAGCTGTTTTACTTTCTATGTTTTGTTCTCGCACCATTGCTTAAGTTTTGTGCGTACGCTTGTTCGGCATTTCCACGTGGACCTAACTTTCGCGATTGAAGCAACGAATAAACTAAACACGAAAAAAAATGAATGAAATCCAACAAAAAAGTTAACAAACGTTAAACGTAGATGTTATGACTGCTATAATTTTTTTTCGAAATTTAACTGTATGCTAAACTGTATGCTGTATTACGTCTTACATTAGGGAATCAAAACGTAAAGAAATTTTGCAAAGAAGTGTGAAGTTTTCAAGGCATAAATGGATTGTATCTGGTGGCCCGACAACTAGATTTCAAACGAACAACTCCTTAATCGAAGCATGCAAAATCCAATAAACATTGAAATACGACACAGTGAAAATGGAAATGTATTGGCCATCCTCTGCGCAAGCCAGCGACCGACATAAGTAGCATGGCGCTGAACTGGAATCCATAAGAACCGCGCTGCAGGGGACGTCTTGTAGGATCTTCGCGATCTAGCCTTAATGAGGGTTTTTCAGAAACTGAAAATGAAAAATAATAATAATTGATTTTTATGAATCATTGAATTTTTCGAATGAACGAGGTACGAATTATCGCGATTTCACTGCATGTACATATGTATGATATAGAGATACGTATGTAGATCGAGCCGCCAGCGTTTTTATGAGATTACTCCTTCGTTTTTCAAGTTAGGTTAAGTTAGGTTAGGATAAATGACTGACCGTGCGTGGGGCCCGCTTGGACAAATATTCAAAATTCATTCGTTGTGATACCACACAGGGCCAGGAGAGGGCGAAAGAAAAGAGAAGGAACCAGGCAGGTGGATAAATGGAAGAAGGAGCTTTGGATTAACGCATTAACCTTCAAGCTACTGATGTATTTCATCAGATGCGTGATATTTAAACCCGCAATATTCGCAGGTGTAGTGAAAAAGTAAGAACCCAGGACAGCTGAGAAAATTCCACCTCGTCCTTCAGACAGCTTCTGCAGAAAGGACTTGAAGCAATCCCAAGTCTTACCGGATGGATACCTAACGGACAATGCCCGGTGAGGATACCTATGAAATTCGAGAGTTGCAGCTTTGTTAGCCGTAGAAGTTCCCTCGAGCACCCTCAATCGCTGAGTTGCCGCGAGGCCCATTGAGGTTTTAAGCTAAAAAATAATAAAATGAATAAATGTAAGTTTCGAGATGTTTTGCGGATTTCAATAAATTTTTATTTTAGTTGAAAATATACAAATACAAGTAAGAAAGCCTAAATTCAGTCCGGCCGAACTTCATATACCCGTGCTCATTTTAGTAAAATTTGTAAAATTTGAATCGGGCCGGCTGTTTTTTTTGGAATCAAGCAAACTCATAGTCAACTCTTATTGTAGTATCAGACGGACGAGAGGAAATTTAATCTTAACATATTAAAAATGGATTATTTCAAAAAATGTATGTGCCAAGTTTGGATGCATTTTATTAAGTCTTAATCGAGATACACGCATTTACCCAAAAGTGGGCATGGCATCGCACATAGATCGCTTTCTGTGAACGGTTAACGGTTTCTCCAGATATTAGATATTTTTGTAATCTAGATACACACCCGGTATTTAGCGATATCTCGCAAACTATAAATAAATAAATAATTGGCCCGTACACTTCTTTTAGATGTTTGGCCCAGCTCCTCCTATTTGTGGTGTGCGTCTTGATGTTATTCCACAGGGACCTACAGTTTTAAGCCGACTCCGAACGTCAAATGTTTTTTTATGAGGAGTTTTTTCATGGCAGAAATACACTCGGAGGTTTGCCATTGTCTGTCGAGGGGCGACCGCTATTAGAAAACAACTGTTTGCTGCCTCATGCACGGATATTCGAACCTACGCACTTCCGAATGGTAGTCATGCAACAATCTATTCGGACACGGCGGCCGAAAACTACACGACAGAAAAAAATGTTGTGGATTTTCGTACTCAGCGACCGGTTAGGGTTGGAGGGTCTGGTTCTTCAATAAACAAATTATTAATTACACTAGTCTACAAGGAAAAGTATCCGAAATAATTTAAACTAATATCTGCTTCTCTGTCCATGCAAAATTCGGATTGATAACTAAAATTAATTTATTAGTTTGAGTTTTCGAGATATCCTAACCTAAAAGTGCAAAAAACCCCATTTTTGCCCATATTTGAGGTTATGTAGCCTTGCAGATGTTTTCTTTCACCAAAATTAAAGGATGGCATCTTTAAATACAATCCTTCTTTTTTCAAATGGCGTTTTGTTTGCTCAAATATCATTTTTTTTCGCAGAGATATCGCATTTTGAAATTTTCATGTTTCGAAATTTTCCTACACCTGAAAATCGATTAAGATAACATAGACATGATATAGTCGCTTACTAATTTTCTTGGGTTTGAGGGCCTGAAATATATGGATTAATAGTATGTAAATTTGGAGTTTGTGGGAAAGCCTGCTTGCGGTTATGTGGGTTAGCCTGCTCGCGGTATGATAGGGGTGGTTTCTAGGGGTTAGGGCTGTGTGTGACTCGGTACCCAAAGGTTAGATAGTGTAGGGATGTGGTGAGTCAGCACACTTATGGTGTGAGACAAAATTTTAAGAAAAATAAGACTCAATTCAAGAAAATTAGTAATTGGGTTTGAGGGCCTGAAATATATGGATTAATAGTATGTAAATTTGGAGTTTGTGGGAAAGCCTGCTTGCGGTTATGTGGGTTAGCCTGCTCGCGGTATGATAGGGGTGGTTTCTAGGGGTTAGGGCTGTGTGTGACTCGGTACCCAAAGGTTAGATAGTGTAGGGATGTGGTGAGTCAGCACACTTATGGTGTGAGACAAAATTTTAAGAAAAATAAGACTCAATTCAAGAAAATTAGTAATCGAATATATCATGTCTATGTTATCTTAATCGATTTTCAGGTGTAGGAAAATTTCGAAACA
Source organism: Anastrepha ludens (assembly GCF_028408465.1). Classification (NCBI taxonomy): domain Eukaryota; kingdom Metazoa; phylum Arthropoda; class Insecta; order Diptera; family Tephritidae; genus Anastrepha; species Anastrepha ludens. The sequence continues at coordinate 28,073,098 of NC_071498.1, read as the reverse complement.
TGAAAATTTCAAAATGCGATATCTCTGCGAAAAAAAATGATATTTGAGCAAACAAAACGCCATTTGAAAAAAGAAGGATTGTATTTAAAGATGCCATCCTTTAATTTTGGTGAAAGAAAACATCTGCAAGGCTACATAACCTCAAATATGGGCAAAAATGGGGTTTTTTGCACTTTTAGGTTAGGATATCTCGAAAACTCAAACTAATCGAGCAATTCTGAGGCCAGATTTGGATTCAGCGCATCATAAACCTTCGGAAATATATAGTTTGGTTTCTGGGTCTGAATGTTGGTTAAATTTTGTCGGCCTGTGTTATTTGTAAACCAGCGTTTACTTCAGTAACTAACTATTCGTAAAGAGTTTTTTTGCTTAAGTAATTTTAAATAAATAAAGGAATTTTGGTTAATTTTGCTTTTAATTTTTTATGTAAGTTATCATATTCTGAACTAAATTAAAAAAATAATAATAAACGAAAAAAAAAATACTGAGTCCGAACTACGCTCTGAACACGAAATTTCAGACTCCACATTTATGAGAAGACTCTTCACTTCCAAACTGATGTTCTTTTTAAAAAACGGGAAGATTTTTTAGACAAACAGTTGATAAATGGATGAGAGGAGTATAAAAGAGCATTTATCAAATCTTTCGTCGTGTTTTTGTGTGAAGTTTTACCCGTCTGCTTCAGCTGCAAATTGCGAACTCTGCATTTCTCGCTTCCAGAGCTTCTTCTGACATTAATGACTATTGGTAACGACACAGTAGATATTATATTATATAAGCTCCGTGGACTACAATTTTAAGAAACGATTAAGGCAAATAAAATCTCCGTTACTTCTCCACCAAAACCTCCGCGGCGTGAAACTTATACACAGGAAACTTATCCGTACTCATTTCACGCGCACAAGAATTCGGTAGTGAATACTGGTTAAGTGTATTTTAAAGCTTATAGTATTTTGTTATATTTTAAATGATGGAAAATAGATTTCTATTTTTATTACCAGCAATGTGGCGTTTACGCCCTCAACAAGTGTATTTCTTAAAAATAAAGGGCAATTTTATGCCATCTCCAAACGGCAGTTGGTACTAAAGTGGGCCATTGAGCTGCCGACTTTTTTATTGCCGTAAGATATTTAAATATTAATTAAATTGTATTTACCATCCATAGGGATTTGGAAAAACGCCTCTCAAAATATGACTGAAAGTCAGCGTCTTAGTGGATCACACAATTCATATGACTGCATCGTCCAACAATCTAATGGAATTCGCTGCAATGAAACTGGCAGGAGTAACAACGAATCGGTTACAAAGCGAATTTTGTGTGAAGACCACACTAAAACGTCATTTTGTTGCGATATCCATTGTCGAAACGAACCACCGGATGGTGGGACCCGCGCTTGGTTGGTGATGATCAGCGCATTTATATGCAATGGCGTCGTATTTGGAATAATTAACACATATGGAGTCATACACGCACTTTTGACCGACTATCTTACAACACAAGGCGATACGGAAGCATCGAGCAAAGCTGGTATGTTATGAACCCTTCATTGTTACTAACCAAGTATTGCCCGAAAATAATATGTTACAAAAATCCCTTCTTAGTGATTACTACGATTCATAGTATTATATGCGCTATGATCAGAAAGTACGGGGAATGTTTAAATAAAACAAAACAGAGTTAAATGTCAGAATATGACTCGTCTGAAGCAACACACATGTGCCAACGTTTAACCCAGTCCTCCATGTACCCCTGGTAGACCGACGAAGGGATGGCGTTCAGCTCCTTCGTCGCATTCTCTTTAATCTCCTCTATCGACTGAAATCTCCTTTCACGAAGTGGTAACTTCAACTTCGGAAAGAAAAAGAAGTCGCACGGGACCATATCAGATGAATACGGTGCTTACACGATAGTATCACGCGCGCTATCATCATGCAACATCCAAGAATTGTTTGCCCATATTTTCGGGCGTTTGCGAGGTACAGCATCTCTCAAACGCTTAAAAACGGATAAATAAATTCCTTTTTTTTAAATTACGTTTTTGATTATGCGGTATACAGTGAAATCTCTCTAAACTGGAAACCGTGAGTTCACAACTTGTACCCGTTTACGGGTGGATTCCGCTTATCAGAGTTGAAGGACAGAATAATTTATACTTTTTTAAACCCGTGTGCACTTGTGCAAAAGAGAATTATAATTTCTCGATATCTCGTAAAGCATCCATCAAACAATTTAAAGTTTATGCTCGTTGTCAAGGTGACATTTCACACTAAATAAATTTTTTGTGCGTTCCATTCAGTTGTGGGTTACAGGGTGTTAACAATTGCGAATTGTGTTTGCGGTGTCGACACTGTAAAAGCTAATTACGTGCAATTTGGTTTCGTCGATTCCATTCAAGCAATTTTGATGTTAAGAAAATTTCGATAATGTCAAAAATGTCGATAAAATCTCAAAAATAATCGAGGTTCACCTGACCGGCTTGTTAGTAGTCGTAGCATCGCCCAGGAGCTAAAGATCGACAATAAAATAGTATAAACCATTTGCGCAAATATTTTACGCAAAAATAATGTATTTAATTTTTTCCAAACTAATATTATCCCGTTACGTTTATGAAGTTTTGTCAACATTTGCTTAGCGTTCTTCCTTTAGTAGTTGAACCAAGGCGCATTTATTAAAGGTGTTTTGTACGTTTGATTATCACGCCAAAATATTGGAAAAGTTGAAAACAAAAATTTATTCGAAAAAGAAAGAAAAAAAAAACAAATCACCAACACCACCTTTAATAAATGCGCCTTGAGTTGAACTTAAAAGTGAATTCATGAAACAGTTATAAAACATATAAGTAATAATAATATTGAAAAATTATAAAAATATGGGTGCACTTTTACAAAAAATAATAACTGAAATTTAATATTTTACAGATGCGGCTGTACCGATACTATACGGCATCGATGAAATTCAACTAATGAAGGTTACCAAACCATTTTTCAAGCCGCAAAAGACATTAAAAAAAAAATAATGTGTGGTAATATTTATTTGCTTCTTTGTAATGCTATTTTCAATTACTATTATTTTTTTTTTTTATTTACTTGTTTTTTACGAGAATTTTGTAGAGTTGATAAAAAAAATTTGAATTGGCCATAGCATATTTTATATGGATTTCTCAGCGATAAAAATACAATAAAATGAGTTCGCTAAATTACTTTTCCCATATATTTTCAAAAATAAAGAGAAACTAAACTTCAACTAAAGCGCAAGTAAAATTAAATTTTGGTAAACTAAATGAAAAAAAAATTAATTAATAAACTATGAAATAGTGAATGAAAATATTTAGTATAGTTATTAAAATCGTAAAAATGTATTGAACAATTTATTATTATTTATTATGCTAAAATTGTTTTTGAAAGCTTATAGAAATCTTGCGCTAGTAGTATTATGGCAAGGGCTCCGCTTTGACTTTTATATGATTTCTCCGATAGTCTTTTTTAATAGATTCTCAAGGATCTTTCATGCTTAACGCTTAGCTTTGTCATATTTTTATAACATGCTTCTCAATCACTCATTTCTGGTTTATTGGGTTGTTATGCCCGCACACACATGCATAAAAAAGAGAATGACACGAGACACCGCAGTACATCGTTGTGTGAGTGTTTAAACAAATAGTGAGAGTGTTTAGCCAAGTAACGCGACCACCGCAATAGCTGAGCGCCTTCGTGTTGTGCGAATGTCTAAACAAAATAGTATAGCATTTGCTAGCAACTGGTGGTTGTATACACAGCAGCTACTTTTAGATCAGCAATATTTAGAGAACGACAGAGCTTCGGCTACGGCCTCGGACATGCTCGGCCACAAAAGTTCAGTTCGGCTTCGGAAAAATGCCGAACTTTTACCGATCATTTATTTACATTTTTTTTGTTAAAAAAATGTATGAACTTTGATTTTTGGTAAAAAATTTTTGAATACTGGCGCCAAAGCCCACATATTTGGTTGAAAGAAAAATGCTTTGAAATATCTTTTGCTTCTCTATAGAGTGGGGAGAGTGAGCAATTGCTCAAGGTGGAAAGGCCGATAAGCTTTTTTTTACATTACAGTATAAAATTTTTCAACTATGAGTATTAAAAAATTACTATACGTACACGCAAAAATTTTTTGTTTTGTTATTTTTACAATTTTACTATTTTTATTATGTGCTGAAAGAAACCTTTTTACTTTTTTTGCTTTTTATTAAATAGATAGTGGATTTTTTAATATTCGGTTCGGTTTTATTCGGGAACTATTAAAAAATAGCAGATTTTATTATTAAAAATCTGAACGGGTCCCTTGTGTTAATACTACTAACTCAAGATTTCTTTAAGCTTTCAAAAACAAGTTTAGGATAATAATACTTGTCCCAAATATTTGTCAGCTTTTATTAACCATGTGTACTGAAAAAAAATACTAAATATTTTCATTCACCATTCCAAAACATAACTTATTAATTTATTTTTTATCATTTAATTTATCAAAATTAACTTTTTAAGTTTAGTTGAGTTTTGGTTTAAGTTTAGTTTCTCTTTATTTATGAAAATACATACATGAGAAGAGAAAAGAACTCATTTTATTGTATTTTTATCGCTGAGAAATTATATTGCTAAATAAAATATGAAATCACTAATTCAACATTTTTCTTATCGATTTTACAAAATTCACATAAAAAAGAAGAAACCAAAAATTAAAAATGATAATAAATTAAAATGGCATTAAAAAATAGCAATTACATATTACCGCATTTCTCTTTAGTTACCTATAAAGCTAAGCTTGTTTATTTTAAGTTTTTTAATGTCTTTTGTAGCTTGAAGAAAGTCTTGGTAACCTTTATTAACAGAGCTTCACCGATACCGCATTATATCGGTACAGCCGCATCTGTAAAATATCAAATTTCAGTTATTATTTTTGTAAAACTAAAAGCAACAAAACAAGTTTTTTTAGTGTGAAATGTCACCTTGACTACGCGCATAAACTTTAAACTCCATCTACTGAGAAAATAATGTATTTCTTTTTCGCCAAACTAATGTGTATATAGCCAAAAATATACAAGGAACGATTTAATCCGTTTAATTGAGAAGAAGGGGACTTCTATAACTACTGCGGAGTAGATAAAGCTATTACATACATAAATATTTGAGTCTTTTTAATACAAAAAATTTATACATATCGCTCATTTGCTGCAAGAGTGTAATTTTTCCTTTAAATTTACTATGCCTCCTTAAATAAAAGAAAATGCACATTTTCATCTAAAATCGCCATACATTTTTTACACAGCATTTCTGATGCATTTATAAGGGACTCAAAATTAATCATCCAATTTTGATTAATAAATCACTTTTTTTACTAAATAAAAAGAAAATAATTTGAATGATGGAAATTTTCATTTTGATCTGTACGCGCTCCATTGCTTGCCTGTTTGAATACTGCAGTTGTCTAGTTCACCAGTGTTAAATATGAGTGACATATGAAGCCATTCAATTCTCTTAGAAAATTTTTACGAAAATTAAATAATTGCTTTAGTTTTAAAGCTTTAAGAAAACCTTCAATGTTTTTTAAACTCTCCGTAATGGCCCCGGTTGCCGCAGCCTGAGTTATTCTTTTTGAACCCTCAACGTACTATTTTGATGACCTCTTTAAGCGACCTCTTTTCATACCTGCGATTGGCGATCGCATACGAACTGTTAATTTTCTCGCGTCATTCAACTAAAGAGATAATCATTTCATGGGTATTTCATCGCATACCATTTCAGTTCAAATATGTCTTTGGGCAAAGCACTTCGCTGCTTTAATCCAATCAAAGCATTGCAAGACGCTAAGACTTGAAAAAACGAATGGATGAAAATCTCCAATGAGCTAATATAAATAGAGACATCGAGGCAGTGAAGCGCAAAACTAAGCAAGTGCGAAATGCGTGTGTTGCAGAAAAAAATAAATTCGACAATGTAAATAAATTTTAACTCTTAACTTAATTATTGCAAATATTATAAAAAAATATTTAATGTAGTAGAAAATATTGGTATTTCTCCGAACTTCGAACAGATTTCTCTATCCGCAAACTAGAGTTTGAGGGTCGTGCTACGGTAGTCTTTCCAAATAGGCAGGTTTGGATCGAGGGGAAATCTGCACCGAAGCTTGCAATTCTGTCTTCACTAACGGTTCCAAGATGGAATCGGGAGTCGGAGCAGGAGTTTTCTCTAAATCAGGAAATTTATCTATATCCTTTAAACTGCCGAATATTGCTAGTGTTTTTCAAGCAGAAGTCTTTGCGATCCTGCAGGCATGCAAAAAGCTTAGGGAACGCGGGAGCGAGGGAGATATTAACATTCTCCGATAGTCAAGTCGCGGTCAAGGCTCTGACGACGCAATGGTGCAGAACGAAATAAGTAAACTCCTGTAAGGAGGAGATCAAATTCCTTTGGTAGTGCAGGTAACATTTCTTTGATCTGGAAGGGGACTGAATTGGCCTCAGAGACCTCCTACCCTGACAGTTGTTAAAGGGGAACTGCACAAATTATTTTTCAGAAAAGCGCAGAAAAGATGGAGCTCCATTTCTTCATGTGCTATTTCGAAAACCCTTTGGCCTCAATATGATATACGAAGGACTCAGAAAGTCCTTTGGACTCCTCGCCATTCGATTTCCAAACTTTACCGGTCACTGGCCAATCAGCACACACGCGGAAAAGCTACTTGAGGAGTACTAGACTGGCACTTCAACCCTTTCACCCACCTACCTAGAAAATATTGGATATTCAAATGATACTAATTTAATATTCATTATATTGTAAAAAATAATAATTATAAAAAAACGCTGTAAAAAATATTTCCTTATTCAACACCACACTTTTTACATATGAATGGTTGCTCAATTAAGCCCTTCCGTATGTATATTTCTTACACTGAGAGCAAATTCTAGTGGCTTTCGTTCAGATTTATGACTCGAACTTAGTAAAAGTACTTTTTTACATTGTTTTGCTCATAAGCACCACATATTTACAAAATAGCTATAAATGCCTAGAGGTAAACTTCATTATTTTCCCAAAACCATTCGTTCTTAATATGGTTGTCAAATAATAAATGGAATCTCACTCAAGGCCCTAGTAGCCAGTGTGCTAATTAAGTTAGGGTTATATCGCATATATGCCCTATAAATAAAAATAATAATAATAAATGAAATGATTTGCTTATTTTACCTTCATAGTATTTCTTTTGGCATGACCAGTTAGACTAGAGACAACTTTGAAAATAGTATTTATGAAAAGGTGGTCTCCCAGGTGAGGAACCTATTTCGATTTTTTTCCTAACTGTACTATCAACAGCAATTTCAATATTCTCCTGTTCATTATTTTCTTCACTGTCGTCTTCAGAATCAGTCAGCAACCTTATTCTCTTTCTTCTTTTACTTGCACTCAAAACATCTTCCTTTTCTCCTTCATTTTTCACGATTTCATGGTCACTTCCGAAAAATTCATCCAAGTCATCCTCCCTTTCAGATTGTGAGCGTTTTCAGTCTGAGAACATTCGGCATTTATATAATATTATTTATTTCTTGCAATACCTCCTTGATTCTTGTTTTGCTGGATATCCTTAGAAGCTGATAGGAATTAGAACTGCGAAGTAAATACCAGAAATCCAAAACTGCGTTGTAGAATGATCTTCAATGAATATAACGGGAATTTCTCTATTTTCTATTGAATCTGAAAAGGGAAGGCCGTAATATAATATAAATTAGAATTGAAATGGTGTTGCCAAATGGTTTCCATCTTAAGTGCAAAATTATTTAAAAATGTATATTTAAATCCAAGATGAGCTGAAGGAAAATGATACCACCAAATAAATTTTACAATTATTATGTGAAAAGTAAAACATTAATTGAAAAGAAATTATTAAATTTAGTAATAATTTCAAATTAATATTTTTAAAGGTGACACCTATGGTAGAAATAGTGTTAACAAATATGCTTATCTGAAATCGGTAAAAGAATTATGCGACAATATTGCAACCACATCGACCTGTTGATCCTGTCTAATGCGCCTTTAAGACTAATACTGTAATTTTTTTCCTTTAAAGCGCTGCCATTTTGCAAACTTCACTCTTTGTCTAGTGCGGTGTAATACTTCATACTTAGAAATATTATTTGCGACTGTAATTTGGTGAAAAGATGATAATTAAAACATAATACAATGTCCCACCGGTCAACGACTGATTTACACAAGTAATTTTAAAGGTTTTTTTGTGTTTTTTGTTTGTTTTTGTTTAATTTGTACATACGAGTATATGAAGACTAAACTAGTTACGGTGAGTTCCACATAATGCCAATGAAGTAGTAACTGGGTCAGCAGCTAACGAAGCAATAGGAGGCAGCTGCGGATTTCCAACCGATGAAGCCTTATAAATGAGTACTTTACCTTAAAGTGCAACTTCATATTTAGCTTAAATTTCTTGCTTTAGCTTTTTTGCTTAGCAATCGCTTTTAATTGAATTGTAGATTTGTTCGGTGTTGTTACGATCATAAATTGCAATACAAATGTACGCACATCCATCTAAAATCGAACATTGAAAAAGTCATTTGATGGAGTAAGACAGTTGAAGACTGAACATTCGGAAATTAATTAGAATGATTTCGAGTACGGATACCATCAATATACCCCATCTTAGATGCAGTTTTAGTATTATAAACATAATTAAGTTTTCTATTGAGACGAGAAGCGCAATCAGCTGTGAATGGCTACAACAAAATCTTCATTATTTAAATCTACTACGCGCGTATGTCTAAACTTTTCGATAATTTTTGAGGAGAATATCTACATACATATGCAATATTTATTACACTTACAGGAAGTAGTGACCCACATATTGCATACAAAGGCTTCGCTAGGCGACCTTTTGTATCGGATGAGAGCTTGAGAACTTAAAATGATAATATAATATATGTATATACCTATATATTATATAATTGGTGCGTACACCTTTTTTGGGTGTTTGGCCGAGCTCCTCCTCCTATTTGTGGTGTACGTTTTGATGTTGTTCCACAAATGGAAAAATGTCAATAGTGGCTTAACACGTTCCCTGTCCGCTGAGCCACATATGGTTCAGTAAACGTACGCCTGATAAGCACTGATACGTTCCTGAGCCATATGTGCGTCAGGGGGTATATGAACCACATGTGTTTCATGAACGTGCAGAAGCAAAAATGTCCCTCTACGCTCATGGACCATATGTGTTTCAGGTACCCTACATCCGTTTTTTGTTTTTTAATTATTATTATTACTAAAGCTATCCTATGACTACAAAAAAACAAATTATTCAAAAAACCCTGTTGGACTTGTTGGTCAATTTTGCATTTTTGTATTGGGACAGGGAACGTCTTAAATATTGCAATAAATCGATTGTTAAGCGCGCTTTACGGCAAGTTGAGCCATCTTGTTAGCAACCAAATGTCGTCGATGCATAGCTGATAAATTTTTGGAAACTCAAACCTTCATTGTAATGATAGCTCTTCCTCAATTCGAAAGAAATAAGGACCGATGATGCTGCCAGTGCTCTGTGAACTTCATAAAAATATTTATTTTTTCAAAGTAGATTTTCCCAATTTTGCTGCGTTGTTCTAGCGTTAAATGATTTGTGATGACTTGCCAAAACCTACCTGAATAGAAATATCAACATATTTTATCATTCTGAGCTGTCAAACCATAGTTATCCATGTCGATTGTTCTCATTCAGTTGAAAAAAAACACCCGATGCTAAGTAATCAAAGAATCGGTGAGAGCTCGTAGCTCATTTTCATATACAAAACTGTATATCTGTGTTTTCAAAAGTGTACCAATCTGTAAAGAAATCAAAGCGCATAAAATAAAAAAAAGCTCCGGTTAAAATTTATGTATTCCGCAAGCATATTTTGAATAGCTCAGTCTGCATTTCGTCGGCGCTCGCGGCTTTTTTCTCCGACAATCGCGTTTTTGGGTAATTGGGAATGACAGTCCCGTCATCAACGGTTGGGTCATCGGAGTCTTCAACTTTCCTATGACATCCACTGCTGCCATTATTCTGCAGCTGCAAGAATTGTTACCTTTACAACCTCTGAACGTCAATCACTAGAAAAACACCTTCTGTACGTCTCTTAACATTGTGATATAATTTTCCCTCATTTTTCGGCTCAAACTCTCACGTTTTTCGGCCTCTTGTTGCTTGTTTCGGATAAAATGTCTCTCTTCTCGTACCAATTGTTTTTGCGGGTTCGCCGAAATCCGATTTCTTCTATGGCGGCGGTACGCCCAAGGCGAGAAATGTGGCTCCATTGGCTGGTTATCGGTTATGTGCGGTTTTATGGTTATATCAGCAACAACAAAATACATTTTGGAAAAGTAACCAAAGTTTGCAAATTATGTGGTTATGTGCATTTTGTAGTGTGGGAAAATAATACGAATTTAATTTGACGGCCACACAAAAAAAGAAATCTAAGCGAACGGCATTACACAGTTCCATGTTGGTAGTGTTGGTATATTTACTTATATACTGTGAATACAGCCATGTTTACGATGCAAATAATTGTTACGACTTACCACAAATTTTGCACACTAGCGTTCACAGGGCCCAAAAAAAAAAAAAAACTTACAAGGAAGAGCAAATTAGAAGAGCAAAATGACATTTAATTTTGAGGAGAAGCTCTATATTTGTACTGGACGAATTTTTCTCAGCAAGAAGAAGAAGAAAGTAAATATAGTTTTATTCGAATTATTTAGTTGATTGTGATAATTTAAATAAGGTACTAACAAAAACAAAAAAAAAAATGATCGGAGCGACGTATTAGGCATTCTTGATGTTAAAGAAAATGTCGATAATGTCGATATAATCATAGAAATAATCGAAGTTGACCGGATGATGTTGATGTTAGTAATCTTAGCATCGCCCAGGAGCTAAAGATCGACCAGAAAACAGTTTTTCGCCATTTGCGCAAAGCTGGATTCAAAAAAAAAAGATCGATGTCATGAGAAATGGGTCACATACTCGTATGATAATATTATGTGGTCAAAGTGTGATGAAGCAGTTCACACGGTGGCCAAACCAGGACTAACGGCCTGGAAGGTTCTGCTGTGTGTTTGGTAAGATTTGAAAGGAATCATTTATTATGAGTTGCTTCCGTATGGCCAAACGCTAAATTCAGATCTCTACTATCACCAACTGGACCGTTTGAAGCAAGCGATTGAGCAGAATCGGCCAGAATTGGCCAACAGAAGAGGTGTTGTGATACATCAGGACAAAGCAAGGCCAGACACGTCTATAGTGACTCGCCAGAAACTCCAAGAGCTTGGTTAGAATGTTTTAATGCATCCACCATGTAGTCCGGACCTGGCACCAAGCGATTATCACCTTTTCGCTTTTTGCAAAACTTCCTGAGTGATAAGAAATTGGTATCAACAGAAAATTGTGAAAAGCGATTACTAGAGTTGTTCGCCAATAAGGGTCAAGACTTCTAGAAAAGAGGTATTATGACGACAAATCGGGCAATCCGAAACATCTTAAATAAAATTTTGAATTTTACGTAAAAATAATGGGTTTCTTTTTTCCCAAGCTAAGTCCGTCAAGTCCGTCCAGAAATACCATCCAGAGACATTGCAATAAAAATGTTTTTCGGAGCATAAGAGAGTTATGAGAACTTCATTACTTACCAGAAAGAAGCAGAAAAATTAAGTGCTTGCTGTGCTGTACCTAATACGAATATGTATATTTTTTAATCATAATTTGCCCTTTATTCTATGCTCTTTAACAAAATTTTACATACATTTTTAAATAATTAATTTATTTTTTAAAGCTTTAAGGAAACTTTCACTTTTTTTTTTTAATTTTCAGCAATGTTTGTCTCGGCCTGAGTTATCGTTGCTTCCGCAATTCTCTTTGAAGCCTCAACCCGCATTATTGCAGCTTACCTAAGCTTCCTTGCAGCTTCAGCCTGCTTTTTTGCTAGGCTCCTGAAACGACCTCTTTCTGTTACGAATTTGTATGTGGTTAGTAGTCTGGTTAGATCTATGTTGAGTGTTGACGCTGCTGTAGGGTTTGGTGTTGTTGGAGAGATGCGTAGATTTGTGGGTATTGATCTGTTTGGGGATTCTGCTGTGGTTGGTTCTCTTATTCCGGTGGCTTCTGCTGATGACGGTGGAGTTCGTGCTCTTGGCATGGATAATATTATTGCTATGGGTGGTTTTGCTACTGTTGGTGCTGGTTTGGGAAGAGCCATTGGTGGACTTCCTCCAGTCGTATTAGTGTCAAGAGCTATACAATTAGGGCTGCAGCCTTTGACAACATTTGGTCACGTTCGATTGTCTTTTCTATTTCCTTGTGCTGAGTCACTGAATGAACCACCACTTGCAGCTTTTTTTCTACTTTTGTATGCGGATGCACGAAATCAGCATTCGCTTCATAAAAAAATAAAAAAATGAAAACGACTTTACTGTTTGAGGTAAACCCTTTTTATTTTTTGATAAAAACTACCTTTTTGTTTTTTGACACAGTCTCCTTTTAGTCTTCTATACTACGTCCAACGCTGTTCTAGTTTGTTGATCCCTCTTTAATAATAGAATTGGTCCAAGTCTGAAAAATAGCCGTTCGTTTCTGCAATCACCTTCCTGTTCGAAAAAAAAATCTTTTTCCCGCTAGCCATTTCTTCAAATTGGCGAACTAATAGTCGTCCGACGGAACCGAGTCTGGAGAATAGTTGAAATCTATTTCCATTAATTTTGCGACCACACCGGCTAAGGCGTTAGCTGGTGCGTTGACGTGATGACAAATGATTTCTATATTTTGAAAATCTCTTTACTTCCTCTATTGAATAGAATGTCAAACACAAAGAAATATACCGATCTGACTGAAACTCGGTGTGTATTCTTCCAAAAGATGCTACTAACTACACATAACTTCGATACGTGCTAGTAGTGTCGTCTCTCTGATTTCACTTGGACTTTTGTAAAACTTTGTAATACCAATGTTTTTACGAACACAATTGATAGTAGGGCTACAATTATTGACGTCGCCAAATAAAATTTTTTAATTAGCACAAAACAACTTAAAATTAAGTATTTGTAATAAATTCAAATGCTAAAAATCGAAACTTAAAAGAATAAAAAGCTGCCTTTGAAACAGAAAATCAGCATGACTAATAGCATTCAATTCGTGAGTAGATCGAGCAATGGGAGCATTAGAGGAATAGTTAGTTCTCACATTTTCCCCATATAACGGAAGTAAGTAACGAAGAGTACGTTGGGGAACATTAAATCCGATTTGTTCCAACAAATACGGACAATCAACATGCACTATTGACGATTTTGTAGGTAAAACGAGATCCTAGGATAGACCTTGCGATTTTCAAGAGATTTGCAGTAAAGAGTAAAGGCGAGAAGGATATCACGGTACGGGCTCACAAAGTTTTAATGAGCGAAGAGCGAATTTAAGAAAGACTTTTTATACTCTATCACATATATTTAAAGAGATTGGCCACCCTAATGCATGCAAACAAATGTGCGCTCGCATATGTATGTATGTATGTAAGTACATATGCATGCGTATGCATAGACGTATCTTAACGCTATTTTTGTATACAAACATTCCGCTAGATCTTATTCAAGCTATCAACTATTACACAATTTTTAAAGACATTGGCGCTACCATTGACAATGACAATGCCAGTGTTTGTTTTTAGAATCGGATATATTTGGTTCCTAAAAGGGTGATCGAAAATGCTTCATTACAATTCTCTGAAAATAGCGTATGTTCGGAAGTGTTTTATGAGGAAGAAAATGCAAAAAAATCTCAAAAATCAACGCGCTTTTTGAACGACTTCAAATTTACACTTTGTTATACTAAAATTTAATGGGCTATAAAACAGCATAACCGGCACTTTTCTAATGATTCTGTCCTGTTCTTTTACTAATGAATCTGATCATTAAAAAGCTGAAAGTTTTTAAATTTTGTATTGTAAAATTTTTCAGGAGTTTGTACAAAGTTTGAAACTTTGATTTATAAGGTTTTACAATGAACTACACATATTAAAAAAAAAAAAAAAAAAAAAAATTTTGCGAAAAAAATTTGGCATGGAAAGTATTGCGAATAGTGTAAAAAGTTAAAGTGACTTAATATTGAATGCATATCTCCATTCAACAATTTGTATAGCGATGTGCAAAGTCAAATTACTGGTTCAAAACTCCCTTCAAATAGACAAGCACTTGTTTTATTGTTTTACAATATTCCGGAAGTCAAGGGAAAGGCACGAATTGCAACCAAGTCGTTGCCGAACAGTGTTAAGAAAATTGTAAACTTATACAAAGTTTGGAGAGATTTACAAAAAAAAAGAAAAAAATGGAAAATTGGAGAAGCGTTGTAAAGCGAAGTATTTTTCTTAAAGCAGGAAAAGAGTTTCATGAAAAAACTTAATTTAATAATTTAATATTCATCATACGCCCTGTCAGACCAATTTAAAATTTACTTCAGAGGCAAATTTTTTGACTACACATAAATTGTTCTACTAGAAAGCATATCGGTTTGTAGCCTTCTATTAACACATGGGTGGAAAAGTCACGCGCCATAACACATTTACCTCTTTTTCAATTAGTATTAACCTTAAAAAGACAGCTGTTAAAATTTAATGATATTCCATTCATTAGTTCGTGAGTTATTGTGCTAAGAGTGACGCTACTTTTGTTATTTACAAAACAATGCATCAAAAATAATTTCGTGTTTTAATTTTGCACTACTTCTTGATGGGGAAAAATACCGTTCAAGCGTAGCAATGGCTTGAAAAGTGTTATGGGGGGGACTCCGCTCCATCAGAAACAACAATAAAACGATGGTTTGCTGACTTGAAAGAGAGAGGTCGTGGTCGTAGAGACAACAATGATGCATTCAACTGAGGCGGTAACTCTAGGAACCATAAAAAAGCACAAAATCGTTTTGTGTGATCGAAAAGTGAAGTTGCGTGAGTTAGCTGACATCGTAAAGATATCAAATGCACGTATGGGCTCCATATTGCATGAGCATTTGACTATGAAAACTTCTGTTCATTGTTGACTCAAAACAAGGCAACGCATCGTGTCACAGGTCAATCCAAACAATGGCAGAACTACATTAATGGAACTTCGAATCGCTCCCAAATCCACTTTATTCGCCAGATTTGGCTCCCAGCGACTACTGGCTGTTCGCAGACTTAAAAAATGCTCGCCGGTAAGAAATTACGCTCAAATGAAGAGTTTATCGCTGAAACTATGACCTAATTTGAGGCAAAAGATACATCTTTCCATAAAAGCGGTATTGAAATGTTAGAACGAAGCTGGAATGATTGTGTTGTTCTTAATGGAAATTACGTTGAAAATAAAGCTAATTTTGAACAAAAAAAAAAGTGTTTTCTTTGTTAGGCCCCGGACTTTTTAGCCCATGTCTAATATTCTATAATTAATGAGATTAATGAAAAATTAGAAACCTGTGCAAAATTGCTGATTCGAAAGAAAATTTGGGAAAACCCTTTTTGGAATTTGTCGGAGGAACCTACATATTTTCCTGGGTAATCTTTAGTTGGAGGAATAGAAGTCACTGGTAGAAGACTCTCTGGAGTACTTAGTTCTTTGCTGTTCAAATTTTGAATTGACTTTTTTTTCTAAAACAAATGAGTTTAATAGTCAAAAATAGATACAAATTTTTAGTCTTTCGCAATGCAAAAAAACCTATTGCATTAAAATTTTTACTTATTTTATATTCCTTTTTCTTTTTTTATCCGTGGCAACTAGTTAACGATGAATAAACTAACGATCAATTTTCTTTGGTTTTTGTATATTACAATTAATATGATGATGCTTTGCACAATACTTGCAAAGGAGGTGATTATTGCATGAGGTGGTGCATTTCAACCCATAAAACCATTTGTGTTAATCGGTAAGGGCTGAGGCTTACGGAAGTCTATGCCATCTGGGACGAGGCATACTGGTTAATTGAGAAAAAGTTGCGGGGTAGCAGTATTGCAATTTGTAGTGACAGTCAAGCTGCACTGAAAGCCCTTGCTAACCCACGCTGCTCTTCGAAGTTAGTCGGTGAATGTAAGACAAAACTGAACAGTGTTGCAAAACACAACAAAGTTAGTCTTATTTGGGTGCCTGGACATTTTGGAATTTGCCAGCAAACTGGCTAATGAAGGCTCTACAAGCATACCACTAGGCCGTGAGCCCTTTCTAGGTGTCAATTATGTATCAATTCAACTATGGATTGACGACTTCATGAAGTCTACTCATAGAAGACTTCTGTTTGAGTTGGGCGCCTGCAGAGTAGCCAAGTGCTTTGTGAAAGAAGCAAATAAGAAATTAGCGACCTTTCTTTTAAAACTTAGTGAGAATGACTTGAGAGTGCTGGTGGGTGGAATCACCTGGAACAATGTCTGTGGCCAGCAAATAGTTATCATGGGAATCCTTGGCCATCCAATATGCTTATCCTGTCTTGAGAATGAGAACAGTGCAGAGTATCTTCCCTGTAGCTGTCCGGTGTTTTCTAGAATCAGACTTAGGCTGTTGGGTTGCGATATACTGAGTATGAATAAGGTTCACACTCTTTCTCCTAAGATGGATCAATGAATGCAAGAAGATGAGTGACCTCAAAACAAATTTTTCCATCTTACCACCCACATTTTATCTTTCCTATCTCTCTATTCTTTCTACTGATATCTATCCGGGTGTAGTACATTTGTCTCCTGACTGAGTGCTTGGACTTGTCCAACCCCCCACAAATCTAATCTAATCTAATCTAAGGGCTAAGGCTTTGCTGCTGACATGATGAGATAGCCTATTCATATGAGATGGGGTACTTTTTCTAATTACGGAGGCTGGATGGTGGCCACATTAAACCCTTGGAACAACATTTTTGGCGTCCTTAGAAGCTTTAGCATCGATTTTGTCGAATATTTCATAACCGTTGATCGCGTGCCACCGAAGAAGCTGCTCGCATCTATCGCGACTAATTTTCTTCAAGCGCATTGTGTAAAGATGACCAGTTGAGCGACAGAAGATTTTTAAGGGGAGATCACCTTTAAATAGTCTTGACATGGATCTGGGCGATATATTCGGCACTTTGACACTTAGTTTCAGGTTCATGTTGGAAACACCAAATTTCATCACCAGTTACAATGTTGTAAAGCAAATCTCGACTTTTCTGGGCTCTTTAATGAGGTCTTTCGAATGTTGAGTTCTGAGCAATTTTTGGTCCCCAGTTAGCTGGATTCGTCTGGTGCACAGACCTTTCGTAGGCTCAACTGATCAGTTCAAATACGATAAAACGATGTTTTGGAGATATTCAACTCCGATTCCATGAATTTCAATAATGATTTCGGTTCATTTTTGATAAATTTATGTATGGAGTTTTCGGTGATTACTGATTTTGGGCGGCCCGTACGTTCATTGTCATTTATGTCCTCACAACCATTTATGAAACGTGTAAACTACTCATGAACTCTGACACGAGGTAGACAATCACCGCCATAAACTTTTTTTCATCCATTAAAATGTTTCGGTAAACGTTTTATCGACTTAAAAACAAAATTTGATATTAGCTCTTTGTTTGAAACTCATTTTTTACACAAGCTGACTAACACTTTAGACGCAGTAGCTTCGATTCCACTGAACCGAATGCCACCAAGCTTTCACTGGAAGTCAGCTAGGGATGTAACTTTCAACACACTAACTCATTAAAAAGATGGCGCAATCAAAAACATTTTTATGACGCCAATCTTGTTTATTTTGGACTTCACCTTGTATAGTGGAAGACATCTCATTCTACATATAATACGTGAAGTCAATATGAACGGATATTGTTTCATTTAATTTGTTGCGCCAAGTAACTGCCCACTAATGCATTCTGTTTAAATGTTTTGGATTTGTTTATACTCGCATGTACTTTATATATTATATATATAACCACACATCTGTATTAAACAATTTCATTTTTTTTCTTTTCAGCGCTTGTTGGCTCGTTAACTATTGGCACCACGTTCTTATTCTCACCAGTTGCTGGTGTTCTCACCGATAAGATAGGCCTGCGCCTGACTACTTTAATTGGTGGCTTACTCTCCGCCACAGGACTTCTGCTTTCATCATTCTGTACACAGAACATTAGAGCTCTGTATTTGACCTATGGTGTCATGTTTGGCTTGGGGGCCGCATTGGCTTACACACCAACATTGGCAATTTTGGGACATTATTTTAAACGCTACCTTGGAAAGGTGAATGGATTCGTCACGGCTGGCTCCAGTGTGTTCACCGTCATATTACCGCCTGGCTTAGACTATCTGTTACATGAATACGGGTTGAAAACAACGCTTAACGTAATGAGTTTGGTGTCGTGCTTCTCTGTTATATGCTCCTTTGTTTATAAGCCCTTACATCCACCACCTCAACCACCGCAAAAGAAACCTGGCCGCTCACGTACAAATTTTCTTCTACGCTCGCTTATTAATGTAAATATTTGGAAGCGAAAAAAATATGTCATTTGGGCGCTTTGCGTTCCCATAGCGCTTTTTGGATATTTTGTGCCTTATGTGCACATGATGAAATTCGTACAGACGACATTCCCAGATGAGAGTGAGAACCTGCCTGTGATGTGCATTGGTGTAACGTCAGGCATTGGCCGACTAATTTTCGGCATAATGGCTGATCTGCCTCGAGTGAACCGCATATATTTACAACAGTTCGCGCTGACATGCATCGGTGTGGTAACTTTACTGTTACCGTTAACGAGTTCGTATTCTATGCTTATCGTTTTCTCATTGGTAATGGGTCTGTTTGATGGATGCTTCATTTCTTTGCTTGGCCCGATAGCTTATGAGATATGTGGGCCGTCTGGAGCGACGCAAGCAATTGGCTTTTTATTGGGATTGAGTTCCTTTCCCTTAACGATCGGACCACCAATCGCTGGTTTGATTTACGACAGCACCGGCTCATATACTACGCCGCTTCTTTTGGCGGGCATACCGCCCATATTGGGCTCAACATTAATGTTCCTAATAGGCTGTGTACGGGATAAAACAGAATCCGAACCCATTGTTCTAATTAAGGTCAACGAGAACTTCAAAGGATGCATGGAAAAATGACACGACGATATATGTAATATTCAACTTATGTGCATATGTTTGTATGTATATGTAATTTTGCATTAAGACGAATTAGATTAAAGAGATATTTAGAATACAAATTGGAAATATTTTATTTGTAGTTGCATTGGATGTAAACAAACTGCTTTGATCGTCGATCACTAACGAATCCAAATGGCACGCTTTAAATGGGACCCTACTTAAACACTTTTTTTGCGTTTTTATATAAGTTTTAGCATAGATTTTGCCGTTTTGCTTATTAAAAACTTCTTTAACATTGACAATTTTCTCATCTGTGAAAATAATATTTTCATGGCCGTTGACCGCGTGTCACCGAAAAAGCTGCTTGCATCTGTCGAGTTTAATTTTTTTCAAGCGCGTTGTCAAAAGGTGACCAGTTGAGTGACGGAAGGCTTTCACGTGGAGATCATTTCTAATTAGTCTTGACATGGATCTGGTTGATACATTCATTTCCCTGTACATGATTTTCTGCTTTGTAAGGGGATTTCTGCGAATTCTTTCTCTAACGGCTTTTATGGCTGCACTGGTTCGAACCACCCGAGGACGGCTGCCATCACTGATGATGGCTCATTGACCTTCAAGTTTTTTAAATTAAATTTTTAAGTTCAACCACCTAAGTCTCTGTTTTCTTCAACATGTTTTCATTTTAAGCTCATCAGTTCCCACGGTATTTTCCTCTTCTCTAACTTACTTGTTTTCAATTGGCAAAATGAAATTCCTGAGAAATGAATAATGAGATTATTGTGACGCTAATAAAAATGCTTAATACGATAATTGAATATTTATTGGTGCGCTTGTGAGTGGTATCAAAAGCCGGCGCGAAAGGTTGGAATTACTGCAAAAAATTAGCCACTTAAGCCGAAGCCATTTAATACTGGTGGTGCATATATACACGTACATATGTAATTCCGCGGCTATATCCTCACAAATTTGAGAGCTTTTGCGGGCGCCTCACTCGCTTTTTATTACCGCGTATTTTCTCTTTCAACGTTTGAAGTTTTTTTTTTTAATTTAAATGGACTTCAAGTTAATTATGATTTCTTATTTAAAATCCATAATAATTTCATTGGTTTTCGGACCGTCTCTTTGCAAATATGTTAAAAAGTTGGCGCCACTCTTGTTTATCGTTTGAAGAAAAGCATTCAGTAGAAGAATCATAAATACATTCCATTGAAATATTTTCAGTCGCCTGTGAATGAGAATTTGGGTGGATGTAATCACCGTCAATCTATCAAATGAAATATGAAAAAGTCGAGCCAAGGAGCATCTAGGAAAGGTAACTCCTAAAACACTTAGGCTAAAAAGCCCGTTGTACTTAAAGCTGTGGAAAGTAAAAGCGTAGATAGTGAAGGAGGGAAGGAGAGAGGTAACAGAAAGAAAGAGATAGGATAGAATAGAGTCAAAGGGGTAGTTAGCCCTGAGGAGATTTTCCAGATTCTTTGGCGCATCTGAAAATATACTCCAGCTTGAGTGAACGAATATCATAAATTCTCAAGGCATCAGAACCCAAAATTGGCAACCTTGCTCTAGCAATGGCGCAAGGGCAGGACGCTCACAGAGAATAAGCTCCAAGCTATCCGCCTCCTCTAAGCAAGACAGGCAAATCGGGTCCTCAATGATTCCAATGGTGGTCATGTGCTCACCCCGTGGGTTGTGTTGTGTTATAATCGCGATCATCAACCGAGCGCCTTTTCTTCCAAGTTTTAGAAGAAAGCTTGACATTTTTCTGTTCGGGCTTATCACAGAACACTTTGCAGTTTTGCAGCATTCTGGACCGTACCACTCGCTTTTTATGTAAATTGCATACATAACCCGCTGGTCCAATTCATAATGCCTGTAGAACTGATTCCGATTATTGGCTTTGGTCCTTGTGGTCGCTGTATCTCCACAGTTGGCCAATTCATCGGCAATTTCATTCACTTGAACACCGCAGTGTTCTGGAACCCATATAAGAACAAGCTTATTCTGGGTTGCAACAGAATTAAGCTTCTTTGTGGCTGAATACCCTCAAAGTAAATGATCGCCTGTTTTGCGCAAAATCTAGTCATATCGGAACTGGTCCAATAAAGAAATTAAAAATAGTTAAATCCGATTGGTACAAATTCGAATTTGCTTCCCAGAAATTTGCGGAGAATCAAGGAAATCCAGCCGCCGAAGACGTATCATTCATCACTAAGCCAATGCGAGCTCTTACGTAGCGACGCACACAACAGAGTTTTTGCATTCTTTTTATACCCGAACATCAAATATAAAATGTGAGGTAAACATTTTTTGACGCCTGAAGCAGCTAATGAATACTTTGATTAGTTAAAATTAATATCGTTGAAGAAAATTTCGAACAGATCGCTTGGGGACATTAATTATAAACCTTTCTGACTCTCTTAATATCGTCGTAAGTAAAAGATAAACACCATATGGACCTGCGGATTAAGAGTCTTAAGATTTAAAAGCCTTAGACGAGAAAAATACAACGGTATGAGATCTGGGAAGTTTAAAGAGCGAAATGCAAAAAACTTGCTGACTATTTCACCGAGCCTGCATTTACTTCAATTTAAACTTGAAATGGGTTTTCATTACTTAAATGGGTTATATAGTTTTACCAGACATCTTGAGGACCTGAACTTCGCCGATGATATCTGCCTCCACTCTCACAAAACAAGCGAAGGCGGACAGACTAGTCGCGTTGGCACGTACTGTCGGACGGAGGCTAGCATCGCCAAAACCAAGGCTATGAGAGTTAACCACATTAACGCAAAACAGATATTGGTTGAGGGATGCCTAGTAGAATTCGGTGAAAGCTTCTGCTACCTCGGTTGCATCATCACGGCAGACGGTGGAGCAGACGCAGGTTAAACAAAGGAAGGGCAGCATTCGGGCGAATGCATACAGTACAGGGGGAGTCCGCACATCTTCTTCTTCTTTTTCAATGGCGCGATAACCGCTTACGCGATTTTGGCCGAGTTTAACAAAGCGCGCAGTCGTTTCTTTCTCGTGCTAACCGGCGCCAATTGGACACACCAAGTGAAGCCAAGTCCTCTCCACCTGATCTTTCCCACGCAGAGGAGGCCTTCCTCTTCCTTTATGTACTACCACTAGCTGGTACCGCAACAAATACTTTCAGAGCCAGAGCGTTTGTATCTATTCAGACGGCATGACACAGCCAACGTAGCCGCTGGATCTTTATTCGCTGCGCTATGTCTATGTCGTCGTACATCTTCAGGCGCACTAAACTACGAATATTCGGCTCATGCGTGAAGACCGTATTGTTGTACCGAAGCGAAACATGGCTGGTCGCTAACACCGTCAGAGGATTCTAATATTTCATCAACAAATGCCTCCGCATCATCTGCAGAATATTCTGCCCAAACAGCATTAGTAACGACGCGCTATGGCGTTTAACGAACGAGGAATCCATCCTTAGGCAAATCAAACGCAGAAAGTGGCGATGGATAAGTCACATTAAGAAAACCACCAGATAGCATCAGGAGAATGGCACTGGACTGGAATCTGCAAGGGAGCAGAGGTCCCGGACGACTAAAAACACTTGGGGAAGGTCGATGCTGCGCGAACTAGCATGCCGACATCTTATGTGACGGTGCAAAAACAACAGCGCAGAACCGTGCACGATGGAAGAGTCTTGTCGAGGCCCTATGCTCCCGAGAGAAGTGAACAAGGAAAACAAAAATGAATTATAGAACATAGGATTACTTATATTGAAAATATTTTATTAATTTTAAGCACTTAAGTGAGTATTTTGAACAGTTTTTCTTCAACCTTTAATAGAACACAAACTAAAACAAAAATTTATTTCACTAATTTCGTCCGGCAGCTGTTCTTGGCTTACGAATACAGAGGACGGTAATCTAGGTGTCTTGTTAGTTTTGAGAAAAAGAAATCCATTAGATTTGACTACAATTTTTGTGCATATGGCTTCAAACTTGTTTATGGTGGGCCTTTAGCTCATGGGCGATGCTACGACTCCCAATTTGCCGGTCAACTTCGATTATTCCTGTGATTTTATCGACATTTTTGACATTATGGACATTTTGTTTAACATCAAAAATGTATAAACGTAATCGACGAAACCAAAATTGCTCGTAATTAGCTGTTAAAGTATCGGTACCATAAACACCATTCACAATTTTAGAGGCCTGGCTTGCATTTGCGCCTTTTCGCTTTTATCAAAGCAAAATTGTAAAATGTACAGAGTTTCCGCTTTGTTGACTTCCATTGTTAATGCCCTGTAACTTACAACAGAATGAAACAAACAAAAAACAGCAGAATAATTTTTTAGTGTGAAATGTCACCTTGAAAACGAGCATAAACTTTAAATTATTTGATCGATACTTTTACAAACAAAAAAATTCAATATAATCCTGTATATATTTCTGGCACGAAAATTCCTTACTCCAATACGGCGAAGTACTTAGGGATGACGCTTGTTACCAAACTATGCTGGAAAGAGCACGTTAAAATAAAACGCTTAGAATTAAACCTCAAAATGCAAAAATTAATCTGGCTTACTGGAAGGAGGTCTCCTCTCTCCATACAAAATAAATTATTAATTTATAAACAAGTATTTAAACCTGTGTGGACTTATGGTATACAGCTATGGGGCTTTGCCAAACAAACTCATATCGAAAAAATACAACGATTTCAAAACAAGTTCTTAAAGAACGCAGTAAACGCGCCATGGTATGTGAGGAACACTGATTTACATCGTGACCTAAAGATGTCATTAGTATCAGAAGTTGTCAAACAGTACGCTGTAGCTCATTCCGAAAGGCTCGAAAAACATACTAACCCGGAGGCTCGGCGACTTGCCAATTTAGATGACCAGTGCCGGAGACTTAAACGAAAAAAACCAAATGATCTTGTTCCAGAAATTTTGATGACTGCCAAATATATGTAAATTTCTGTCAGCTGTGTTCCAGTTATATACGTATTTCCTGTAAATACTGTTGAATTTAATAATTTAATCAAATAATATTACTTGATAGTTGTGAACTAGGTGTAATAGAATGAAATGTATTTAAATATTTATAACGTTTCAATAAAAAAAAAAAAAAAAAAAAAAAAAAAATTTATCGATACTTTACGTGATATCGATCACTACAACAATGGATTTCTTTTCCCCCAAAATAATATATGCAAACATGTATTAATTTATAAATTTATTTACTATACACAGCACTTTCAACTGGATTACACACGAATCTGGCTGATCAGTTGATTTTTTGGAAACCAATATTTCTTCGATATATCTGCAGTTTCGGTTCTTCAACGTATCTCAAACTTATGTGGTCAGCAAATACCAGATTTTCATACCGAAATGTTGTGGAAAACCTAAAATTGCGAATCAAACCCAGAAGCATTACGCGCAAAACTATATCTGCATAAAGCCACCCTGTAGCGCGCGGAAAAAAATTATGCTCGAGTCATCAATATAACAACGAAAATGAGTCCGCGCTGAACTTACCTATGCAGTTGCGTGATCCTTTCGAAAAAGGCATATACGCATAAGGATGACGTTTACTCACGTTTTCCGAGAGAAAATTATCTGGGTTAAAAGCATTAGCAAGCGGGCCCCATAGGTCCTTGCGCCGATGAAGAATAAAAATTGGTATCATTATTTGCATGCCCTCCGGCAAGTGTATGTCATTAACTGTGGCATCTTTTATAGCTTCTCGGCCAATAACTGGTATAGATGGCATTAAGCGAAGCGTCTCCTTTATCACCATATCCATATATAACAGTTTTTTCAGATATTCGTAATCAATTGGAGGATCTTGCTGAGCGATTGTGTGCTTTGTCTCTTCGTAGAGTTTCTCTTGTACTTCGGGATGCATGGCGAGCATTATGAGTATTGAGAAGATTTGTGTGGAAACCGTATCGAATGACTGTAAAATATGGTTCTCTTTTAATTAATTCTGCGAGTTATTATCTATTCGAACATTTGCAAAACAATAAATGCATTTATATATAATACATGCACACTCATGCATAACACATAGATATGTATAAAATATTATTATGACTTACCCCAGCAATGATGGTTTTTGTCTCGTTTATTACATCGTTTTGATCAAACAAGCCGCGAGCTTGAAAGTTAAGTGCGCGATCTATAAAAACATCTGCATCCTTTTTTATATTGCCTTCCTCGTACTTCTCTCTACAATCAAAAGCCATGTTATCAACGGTCGCCTTTTTCGCCTTCCGCTTGTCTTTGATTAACTAAATAACCTTTGATTAACCAGAGATTTATGTGCGAAATTAGAATATTACCCTTTCGATGTAATATTTTATGGATCCCTGCGTTCTGTAGTATTTTGGGGTGCATGCCAAAAATCCGGCATTTATTGCGCTAAGCATGGCACCGGTAGCGACTTGTTCCAACATGCTTTTAAAAGAAAAAGAAAAAAAAACATAAAAATTTAAAAAATGAAAATAAAAATAATAGGCGAAAAATTAAATAATACAACAGTGGTGTGAGATATTAAATACGTTTGTGTCGAAGTTACACTGATGTATGAAATAGGTCTTGCTTCAAATGCCCGTGTCGATTTCTTTGGTTTCATTTTCTGGTGCCAAACTGGCAGTGGCATTTCGAAAATTGCTCCTAATGATACTAAGCTTGCTGCATTACGCCGAAGATTTGACGCTGCTGCAGCGAAAATGTCGAAAGGTATCAAACACATAATCGAGGCGGCCAATTAACAACTCCCTTCGTGATATTATCCAGTGACCTTTTCTTTCGGCAAAATATCGTACGATCACTTAAACCAGTTACAGACAGGGTAGGAATTCCCATAATAAACAGCCGAAAACACCCGAAGCTGGCGCTGCGTTAGTTTTAGTTTACATAATAAATTTATAAAATAAAAAAAAATTCTTTAAATTTAGTGTGAATCGAAGTTTGATCCAATCGCAACCTGTACTCGCATTAAATTTTTTGAAAGTGGCTGTAATAATGCAGGTTACTAGGTTGTTCAGTAAGTTTTGCAGTTCGATAAGGGAGGGAATTGTTACTAGCCTAACTTTTTTCTATTATGTTGGTACACTCTTCATATGAATTTATGTGAAATTTCATTTCCATCTGTCAATTCATTCATTGTTTACAATCCATTTAGTATCGACTTGTCACAGTATTTTCTACAAAGGAAAAAATCAACTATCGGCAAGTGATTGAATTTTTATTTTTGGAAGGTTTAAAGCAAAGGAAATTTATGAACGAATGTTGAAAGTGTATAAGGACTTTTCGTTATTAATTAGTGCAGTAGAAAGATGGATTGCTGAATTTAAACGTAGTCGCAAAAACCGTGAAGACGATCCACATCAAGGACATCCAAAAACAGCGACAGCAACACCACCAACAATCGTAGAAAAAATACCGGATATCGCATTGGAAAATCGTCGAGTGACTGACAGAGATTTAATAGAAGCCCTCATCTGATTTGGCAGTGTAAGCAATATTCTGACTGAAGTATTGCGTTTCAAAAAGTTGTGTGCCGCATTCACTAACAATAGAACAAAAAAACATTCGAATGCAGCTTCTCAGCAACATTTAGAGCGTTTTCGGAAGGATAAAGTTGTCCGTCGATTCATCACCATGGATGAGAGTTGGACACATTACCATGTTCTCTGGTGCTTTGTCTCCGAATTTCGTGCCCAGAAACCGGCCAAGAAGTTGTTAACATCAGGTTTTGGGACGCGAAAGGAGTTTAGTTTGTGCATTACTGTAAAACTGGTAAAATAATAAATTCTAAATATTGTTTTAACTTTTTAGACCAGTTGAAGGAAACAATTTGTGAAAAATTATCCAGTTTGCAAAATAAAAAATATGCTTTTCATCAGTTGTTCTGTGTCACAAGAGCATTTTGAGAATGGCTATAATCCTTGAACTAAAATTGTTGGAGCATCCACCATATTCCCCAGATTTGACCACTAGCGACCTCTATCTGCTTCCAGACCTTTTTCATCAAAGGATGAGGTCATAATAGCTGTGGAAATCATAAATTGGAAACTCGTTGGAATAAGTGTGTTGATGTACAGGGAGACTGTACAGAACCACAAAATTGTGTTTTTCTTATCGACCCGCAAAACTTATTGAAGCACCTAGTAGTTGGTCACAAGTTACATTACATACCGTATGATAAAAAAAAATTACTATAATACGTACATTCGCACCTCAGGTATTCCACTTTTATTTGGTGACCTTATCAACAATTCTCAATGAACAGGATTGGGAAAATTTAAAAGGATTTTTTTAATTGTGCTTCGCGGTCTTTACGATTCATCAAACCTCTTTCATCAAATAAAGCTCTTTCCTTTAAATCTGAAACTTCTAGAAAGTAGAAGATCTCTTCTCTCCTTAACTTTTTTATATGTCATTATAAAGGGAGATTTTGACTGTGCCGCCCTTCTAGAAAAGATAACATTTAATGTTTCAATGAGAACTTCAAAATTCCTACCCTTTTTATGGAGTTAATAAAAAAAAAAAAATTGTTCCCGAAATGCGCCAATCGCTCGCGCTCTTAATGAGTTCAACCAGATCTCATATCTTATCGCGCCTGATTTTTCTTTGTCTATGTAATGATGTTTTTGTTAACCTTCGCAAAACTTGTATGTAATCTTATTTAATTTGTGTTAATACTCTGTAAGAATTTGCTATTCTAGACTTCATATAAATAAATAAATAATGCTGGAAAACAAGGTGATTATCCTTACTAATTAAATCCGTAAACAATTTCATCGTGTTGTTCCTGTCCTCGGTAAAGGCCCACACCCATAGTGGTCTCTGCAATATATGATACAAATATTTTAATAATGTAGAAAAAAATGTTCGAAAATTTTTCATTGTCGGTGCTGATAATCCTGCAAAGAAACAGCAGGTTCTGGTTTCCCATGGCATGTGGCTCGTTTCATTCGTAACCAATCCACTACTATTTCAGTATTGGGGATAGTTTTATCGGGGGTTTTCAATTTTTACGGGAATCGTTAAACTATTCGCCTTATGGCGAAATTTCATATGGGGTTTTCAATAGGGATATCATAACAATCGTCGAAGTTTTAGTCAATCAATTATGAAACCTCAATTACAAGTCACTTATTACCTTCATCGCTGTCTTTATCTCGTACGTTAGAGGGTAGATTTGTTCAGGCAGTGTTCGGGGTGTTTGAAGAGTTTTAAGTCATAGCCATTAAACATACAATTCTAGACAGGAAATAATCCACTTTTGCATATGGAAAGCTCTTCTTTTTCCTACTTTTTGTGGTAAGTGATGCCAACTAAAAGCTCTTTCCAATGCAAAGTAGGTTTATACTCGTAATTTAGTATTAAAGGATCCTTCAAAAGTGGCGTCTAGATGTCAGTAATGAATAACTCCTAAACAGTACCTTGGTTTAGGTCATGTGTCGAATTTTTTAGTGGAAATAGTCGTCCGATTGAGCCGATAATGTAATGGTTGGCCTTACGGTCATTGTGTCAGGCAATTGCCAACTTATGAACCAAGTAGTGATCCTCATATTAGACTAGCGTCGCGCTGAAGGATTATCCATTAATCCTAGCAAGACAATCATTGTTTTTTTTTACAAGAAAATTAAAGTAGGAGCTTGAAACAATAATTGTAGAAGGAACTACTATAAGCTACTCCAACGAAGTAAAATACTAAGGTGTTCTCTTAGGCCTTAAGAACTGCGCTGTTAGTTCTGTATTTTCCAAACTGGATAAAGAAGCAAGGTGAATGGGTCTGGTGGTTAATAAGGACAAAACGAAACACCTCCAGTCATTAAACAAACAGTCGGCGTACTCGCGTATCGGCACCCACGTCAGTGTTGACATTTATGATTTTGAGGTTGTAAGAGACTTCGTTTATGTAGAAACCAGCATTAACAACGATAACAATGTCGGCCTTGAAATCCAACGGAGAATCTCTCTTACCAACAAGTGCCTTTGTGGACTGAGTAGGCTATTGCGAAGTAAAGACCTCCCTCGATGAACGAAACTAACACTCTAAAAGGCTCTCATTATGCCCGTCCTAACGTCTGGCGCCGAAGCGTGGTCGATGACAACATTCGATGAGGCGTCCCTTGAAGTATTTGAGAGAAAGCTTCTGTGGAATATTTTTGGACCTTTGCACGTTGGCTACGGTGAGTATAGCAAGCTATGGAACAATGAGCTGTATGAGCTTTACGAAGAAATACTCTTAGACATAGTCCAGCGAATAAAGATCCATCGGCTTTGTTGGCTGGGTCATGTCGTTGGAATGGATACAAACGCTCAGGCTCTGAAAGTATTCGATGCGGTACCAGCTGGTGGTAGCAGAAGAACAGGAAGGTTTCCTCTGCGTAGGAAAGATCACGTGGAGAAGGGCGTGGCTTCACTTGGTGTGTCCAACTGGCGTTCCACACACCTTCGCCTCCTCTATAAAACACTGGGGGAGCTTTTTATTAAAACATTTTATAAGTTACAAAATCTTTTAGGAAAGTTCATAGAACAATTTTTAAGTACAGACAAAAAAATTGTATACCTTTTAAAAAAGATTATTGCAACATTTCGAAAAAAAACATTCCTTCATGCCAAAAACAAGAAAATCAAAAACAAATTAAAAGCGTACAGGATATTTGACGACTCTGATATAGGATAAGAGTTGTCAAAGCAAGCATGCAGGAGAGCAGCTAACACATGTGTGCAACAACGAAGCGTATGCCTCGCGTGCATTTTGTCGCATACGCTACGATGATGATAAGACTCGGGTGCGAACGCCCTTAGTCATAGCCAAGTGTAAACTGTGCGCTACCCACTGTGAACTGGAAACATCAAATGATTGAAAAAGTTTCTTCTATTAGCAGTTGCCCGCAAGCAGGTCATGGTAAGCCGCCAAGCACATTTCTGCCTTGAAAAAGCTTCTCAATAAAACCATCTGCAGCTCAGAGGCTGCATAAAGACCAAAGGGTACTTCAGGTAGCGCGCCACAAATAGGAAGAGAAGCTCGCCCAAATAATTATAAGCAGTACAGATACATATAAATAAAATCTTTATAAAAAATAGATATACAATAAAAAATAAATTATTCCCGTACTTACCTAGTGCCATATCGAGAAACGTGTGCTTAATTATCTCAGATACTTTGCACTCTCCTTTTCCGACGCAATCATTTATTTTGCCCACCAAGGCTTGGGTACGCTCAGTGAATATTGGAATAAAATTCGTTATGGCTTTGTGTGTGAATGCTGTATTCATAAGTTTCCGATTGTGCTTCCATTTCTCAACTATGGAAATATGGAAATGCACTTAAATTTGTTAGTAATTTATAAATAATCAGAGTTGCTTTTTATATTAGCCTCCGATAGTCTATTTACCAGGACTTGTGACAATTCCATTTGGAATAGCTTTATCGATGAATGAGTACATAGTACTGGACTTCTCTAAGAATATGTTTGAAGTCAGAATTTCTTTTATCATTTCTAGATCCACCGTGACAAGGAAGGGTTGCGGTCCGATCCAAGCGCAATAACTCCAGCTCTTAAATTTCGCGAAATATGATTCCAAAACGTAAAGCAGCTCTATTCTCACACACATACATACGTAAAAAGAACTTTTTTTATATTTAAATTGCTTACAACAATCTATTTGTTTAATGCTGCAGGGAATTGCTTACTTTCCATTGGCAAGAGCTTATATGCGATGCCCAAGAACGGCAATCCTTTCACAGTGGGAAGTTGCGACGTTACAAGGTGATAACGGTCTCGTTTAAAATAGACGAAATATATTGTGAATGCACTTACGACACCACAAAGGCACAAAAATAGTACACTTAATCCTTCCATGGCATGTAAATTGTGACTACGCTGCGTTTTTTGACAAAAATTAGTTGTGCACTTTTTTGGCAATTAGTAAACAATTAATTAAAATAACTGTTTACAAAAGCTTTTATAGGAAAAACACTAGCGGTGCCTTTAACTAAGGCAATGACTATGTGTTCAAAGTTCAGGTTGTTTACACTGTAAACGATAATTATGCGTTAAAGTGCATTTGTGCATTAAGCCAGTAACTTCATATATTTTTTTTAAATTAAGACGGTTCTTAATGAACGCTACATACATCCGCAACTTTTTATGTAAACAAACACAACCGCATGCGTTGCGTATATGGCAATAACCTGAACCCTATGGGTTAGGGACACCGCACGCGCCTTCACTTTATTGCTGACGTTGCAGCAGAGAATTTATTTATTATTAGTCAGTGAAGCAGAGGGGACTGTAGGTGGCTGGTTGAACTGATGACGGGCCACTTTCTATGGGCAAAGCACATGGAAAAGGTGGGCATCTCAGACAGGCACTCTGCCCAGCATGTGGAGAGGAGGATGACACGGTGGATCACTTTCTGTGCGTCTGCCCAGCCCTCGCTAGAATCAGGTTTCAGGTCTTTGGTGCTGATGTGTTAAAAAGCGACCACCTTGGCTCCTTGGCACCACAAGATCTACTCAGCTTTCTTCGGTGGGCGAGTAGATTTAAAGAAAATTTAAAAGGGAACCCGAGTGCAGTGTAATGGGCTTAATTATGTCTGAGTACTTGCTAGTCTGTCCCGACAAAAAGAAAACATCTTACTGACATGGACAGTTCACTTAAAAACAAAATTTTTTTTTGTGGCGGTGGCGTAGGGCTTAAAATGCCTTCGCACTTATAACTACAATTGACTTCTGCCACTAAAACAATCCCTCTGCTTTCTCTGCCCCGGAACTACAGTAACATTCCACTAAACATTCCCTCCTCTTCCTCTCCTGGATGTTTTCTCTGCCCCGGAACTACGGTTGCATTCCATCGAAGACAGAGAAGATCCAAGTAGGCGTTCTGATAAAGACTGTCTCTTCTCCTCTTCCCTACAGGGTTGCCAGTTTTGGAGCCAGCCTTATGCTGTCGGCTCCTCTTCTGATTAGATAGGTAGGTTAAGGTTAGCTTATCGGTTAAGCATCTCTATCCATTTAGAGCTTTTGGCGCGCAGGACTCTCTGTATGTACGTGACAATAAGTTGCCAATTTTCCGCGCTTTCTTCTATTTTTTACTAATGTTGTCTGCTCTTAAGGGATCTGGACTTCATTCGACAACTTTGCGATTTAATTTCCATCTCTCCTTATTTGAAGAATGTGTGATCTGCATCGTCAATAGGTGCATTTCCGTAGTTGCATTCAGTGGTTTCCGTTTTCCCTATTTTGTTTAGATATTTATGAAAATACCCATGTCCAGATAGCGTCTGAGTAATTTGTGGAAGTGCTGAATTTTTGCAGTTCTTTTCTTATATGAATTATGCAACATTTTCGTAGAGTTGCCATGCACTGTGTTACCTATCCATCTCTAGATCTCGTTCCTGCTAGGCTGTTGGGAAATCAATGATGTGGCGGGAGGGGCCAGAATCACTAGATTCGTGCAAAGGGGTACACCGCAGAATGGTGTCCTCTCACCTCTTCTTTGTCTAGTAGCTATTGACAAAATTCTAACTCGTTTAAATGGGGGTGGAGTAAAGGTAGTAGCATATGCCTATGACGTGTTCGTAATGGTATCGGTACCGTTTCCCTCAGTCATGGCTGAGATTTTTTAAATGCCACTGGTTGTATTCAACCGCTGGGCTGCCAGTTACGGCCTCAGACTCAACTCTTACAAAACGGAGCTATCTGCTATTTAACAGAAAATAACACCCACCCCCACACTTAAAACAACAACGTTCTACCGCTTTCATTGGAAGTTAGGTATCTGATAGTGATATTTGACTCCAAACTCCATTGGAAGCCACACACTGAAAATCGGATTAAGAAGGCAGTATAACTTTCTACCTCTGTAAATCTATGTTTGGCAAAAAATGGGGACTCAAACCACAGGTCGAGCTTTGGATGTACAACACAGCGGTTCTGCCAATTTGAACATATAGATGCTTGGTTTGGTGAGAAGTTCTTCGGAAGGGCTATAATATCACAATACTGCGGAGCTTGCCCGTATGCTGCCCTGAATATCGTTTTTCACTTAATTCCTTCCCATCGATTTTTACGTTATTTCCATTGTTGCTCAAAGTGCAATTAGGTGAAGCAGGTTGTCCTCTGTAGGCAATATCCCAAGGGATATGGGATTTGTTTTGTGAAGTTAGTACCATATTTCTCTAAACTTTGGGCTTATCTATCTATCCGCAAACTGGAGTAAGGTAGGTGGGATTGGAACGCGAGGAATTCTACATCGAAAACTGGCTCCAAGATGAATAGGTAGTCGGAGCAAGGGTTTTCTCTAAATCAGCCCTTTCTTTAAAATTGCCGAATACTGCTAGTGTTTTTCAGGCAGTAGTCTTTGCGAACCCGCAGGCATGCAAAATGCTTAGGGAACGTGAGAGCGAGAGACATTTCTTCCGATAGTCAATCCGCGATCAAGGCACATGATTGCACATAGGCTGCAAGTATTATTAATTACACCGGCACACAAAAAAAAAAAGTGGGGAGTACTTTTGACTAGACCCATATATCCCTATGTATTTTGACGCGCTGAATCCGAATTCGGTGTCCGTTTTGCCCGTACACCCCCATAATTTTAAGTAAATAGCGAAAAACCGTGAAACCCCATGAAAAATCGCTGAAAATCGCATTTATAGACGTTTGTCAATTTTAAAAACTTTTCTTATGAGTGTATTATACCTGATTTCAGTGTATTTTGACGGACTGAATCCGAATCCGGGGTTTGTTTTGCCCGTACACCCCCAAAATTTTGATTAAATAGGCTAAAACCGTGAAAAACCGCGAAAACCGTGAAAACCGTGAAAAACCGTGAGAAATCGCTGAAAATCGCCTTTTTATACGTTGGTAAATGTTAAAAAGTTTTCTTACGAGTGTATTATACCTGATTTCAGTGTATTTTGACGCACTGAATCCGAATCCGGTGTTTGTTTTGCCCGTACACCCCCAACATTTTAATTAAATAGGCTAAAACCGTGAAAAACCGTGAGAGATCGCTGAAAATCGCCTTTTTATACGTTGGTAAATGTTAAAAAGTTTTCTTACGAGTGTATTATACCTGATTTCAGTGTGTTTTGACGCACTGAATCCGAATCCGGTGTTTGTTTTGCCCGTACACCCCCAAAGATTTGATTAAATAGCGAAAAACCGCGAAAACCCGTGAAAAATTGCTGAAAATCGCATTTGTAGACATTGGTAAATGTTCGAAAGTTTTCTTGTGAGTGTATTATACATGATTTTAGTTCATTTTAATGTGCCTAATACGAGTTAGGTGTTCGTTTTGCTTTTAACTACAGATTTTGCATAAACTGTACGTATGCGACTGTGATTGCATAAAGAAAATGATAAATTTTTTTCATTTATTTTTCATTGAGTGCTTATGATAGAGATGGAAAAATATGTGAGAAATGCTGCTCTTACACTGTTCTTCTTCTTTTGTAACGTACTCTTTTTTCTTCAAACGATCTATGTAATGGATTTCTATTTCTCTTCTTGTTCTTCTTTTTTTCGTCTCTCTGTAACATCCAGCAATAATCCGCCATCATGTTGACATCCCATCTACCCTGATACCGATTCTCCATTTCACTTATGTCTTGATGGAATCGTTCACCTTGTTCTTCACTGTAATCTCCTAGATTTTCAGGAAAGTAGTCGAGGTGAGAGTGTAAGAAGTGCAATTTTAAGTTCATTAAACAACCCAAGTTTTTGTAATTTTCTAGTAACCCGTCAACTATATTCTCGTAATCCTTACTTTTCGAATTTCCTAAAAAGTTTTGAGAAACATTTTTCAAACTTCGCCAAGCTGCTTCTTCAGTGTTGTCCGTGCTTGTAATAAAATTGGCATCTTCAAAAAGTCGGCGAATTTGTGGACCATCAAAAATACCCTCTTTCAACTTAGCATCACTTATTGCGGGAAACTTTTCTTGCAAGTATCGAAAACAGCCTTTCTCTTTATCCAAAGCTTTAACATACTGTTTCATAAGTCCTAGTTTAATATGCAGTGGTGGTAGCAGATATTTTGAAGGTTCTATCAATGGTTTGTGTAGAATGTTCTTCGATCCCGGAATAAAGTTAGTTCTCTTTTCCCATTCTTTCTTTACATAGTGATTTATCCTGTCTCTACTATCCCATAAACACAAAAAGCAGGGATTTTTGGTATAACCAGATTGTTGGCCTAGAAGCAGAGTAGCAATTTTCAGATCACCACAAACTTGCCATTGGTGTTCTGAATACTTTATCTTATCCAATACTATCTTTAAGTTTTCGTAAGTCTCTTTTAATTTTGTTGAGTGGGCTATTGGAATGTATAATACACTCACAAGAAAACTTTCGAACATTTACCAATGTCTACAAATGCGATTTTCAGCAATTTTTCACGGGTTTTCCCGGTTTTTCGCTATTTAATCAAATCTTTGGGGGTGTACGGGCAAAACAAACACCGGATTCGGATTCAGTGCGTCAAAATACACTGAAATCAGGTATAATACACTCGTAAGAAAACTTTTTAACATTTACCAACGTATAAAAAGGCGATTTTCAGCGATTTCTCACGGTTTTTCACGGTTTTCGCGGTTTTCGCGGTTTTTCACGGTTTTAGCCTATTTAATTAAAATGTTGGGGGTGTACGGGCAAAACAAACCCCGGATTCGGATTCAGTGCGTCAAAATACACTGAAATCAGGTATAATACACTCGTAAGAAAACTTTTTAACATTTACCAACGTATAAAAAGGCGATTTTCAGCGATTTCTCACGGTTTTTCACGGTTTTCGCGGTTTTTCACGGTTTTAGCCTATTTAATCAAAATTTTGGGGGTGTACGGGCAAAACAAACCCCGGATTCGGATTCAGTCCGTCAAAATACACTGAAATCAGGTATAATACACTCATAAGAAAAGTTTTTAAAATTGACAAACGTCTATAAATGCGATTTTCAGCGATTTTTCATGGGGTTTCACGGTTTTTCGCTATTTACTTAAAATTTTGGGGGTGTACGGGCAAAACGGACACCGAATTCGGATTCAGCGCGTCAAAATACATAGGGATATATGGGTCTAGTCAAAAGTACTCCCCACTTTTTTTTTTTTGTGTGCCGGTGTTATTGTCTTTATTTGCATATGTTCCGGTCTAAATAAATAAAAAAAAGTTAGAAATAGAGAAGAAAAAATTTGTCTTAAAAGAGTTTAAAGAAATTTAAGCTTTAAAAAAAATTTACTTAAATTTTATTTAATAAAGCTTTAACTTATGATTTCAATTATTGGCTAGTTTTTCTATATCAATACTACATTTGAAGCGTTTGTTTTCTAAATTTATTTCCATTAATATTGCATTCGCATAATCAGCATTTATATTATATTTTGTTGCAAATTACCTTCCAAAGCATCGGCCAAATTTATGTCGCCGTCGTAGTTTATTATAAAATTGTGTTGAATAGTGCAGGCCTTTTGTACTGTTTCAACCAGTACATTTTTTTGCTAAATGTACTGCTTCATACAAATTGCTTTAAACAGTACGCAAAAGTACTGGTTTTATTTGTTGTACGTATTTTGTACTAGGTTTTTCTTACCTAAACCCGGCCTTATGCATTATAGCAGTTATTCAATGGTGTCACCCTGTTATGTTTCAATTGCAAAACAAATCTTACTATTACGAACGATTTTTAACTAAGGAATCATTTCCGTATTTTGAAAAAATATGCGACTTCATCTCTTCTACACTCGATTCAAATGCAGGCACTGAGCGCATATTCAGCTTAATGTTCATTCATTGAAGAAAGGAAAAGAATAGACTCTTAATAGAAAATGAAGAAAGCGAATTAATTATAAAAACATACATACATGAAGAGGAATTGTTGTGAGACATTTTATTTGGATAAACACGTAACAAATTTGTAACAATATTAGCTACTTAAGATGCATAAGTTGCCTTTTGACTTAGAACAAAGTGATTGTTGCGTTCTCTTACAATATAAAGATATTTCAAAATACATAGGAATTGTATGGTTTTGTTCAGATATAGTAATTACATATGTACATACGTATGTATGTACTATACATACATTTTTTTTGGTCAATAAAACTACTGTTTTTTCTTTTATTGTACTGGCCTTTTTTATACAATGCACTGTTTGCAATTATGTGCATTAATAGTAATAATATTAATAATAATAATATTTACAATGTAAGCTTTCTCGTTAGACAAGAGTTAGTCTAGCACAATTACGTTTGGGATGCTGTAGCAGGTTAAACTCTTTCCGATTCAAACTCGACCCCTACATATTAAATATATCCAGTATATGAAGGTAGCCCTCCTTACAATAACCACATCTTTACATGCCCGCTTATGTCTTGTTCTTCTTCTTTCATAGCGTTACAACGCGGGGTGCGTCAAAGCTTCCTTCAAAATGCTCCTCCAAAGCGGTCTATCTTGAGCTGTTGCTTCGTAGTTACGTATTCCCAGCTTCTTAATATCATGTTCCACTGCGTCTATCCAACGGTTCCTCGGTCTTCCTTTGGCCTTCACGCCCATTAGCTTTCCTATCAAGGCTTTCTTCACGGTACAGTCAACAGGCATACAGATCACATGACCTAGCCATCTTATGCGCTGCGCTTTAATTAAACGCACAGCAGTCTTGTTCTGAGTTAGATCGTTCAGTTCAGAGTTCAATCGAATTCTCTAGGTACCATCATCCATTCTTATTGGGCCAAAGATCTTTCTTAAAACTTTTCTTTCCATGCGAGCAATCTGAGCACAATCATCAACCTTAAGAGTCCATACCTTACAACCATATGTTAGGATTGGTCGAATAAGAGTCTTGTACATAGTGAACTTTGTAGCTTTAGACAAAAGTCGGGACTTGAACAAGTTAAGGTGGGCATAATACGCTTTGTTGGCGGCGTTGATGCGATCCCTGACGGCGGAAGTTGAATCACCGCTACATGCGAACATAACTCCTAGGTACTTAAAATGCTGCACTGCTTCAAAAGTATAGGCTCCCGCATGGAAATTTGC
Organism: Anastrepha ludens; assembly: GCF_028408465.1. Lineage (NCBI taxonomy): Eukaryota > Metazoa > Arthropoda > Insecta > Diptera > Tephritidae > Anastrepha > Anastrepha ludens. The sequence continues at coordinate 28,034,945 of NC_071498.1, read as the reverse complement.
CATCTGTGCAGGCCGCACCGATTTCAACAGATATTTGGTTTTGCCCTCGTTTACAAAAAGGCCAATATCGTTCGCAATTTTTTTAATTTTGAAGAAAATTTCTTTTAAGTCATTTCGCCCGCTTATATCTACTAATTTAATACTCATCTCCATCTGGTTCTACTGAGTCAATGGCCCCTATTATGAGCAACATTCGATCTTCGACTGTAGTCGAAAGTGCTGATCGAACGAATTTTCATTTGGTATTATGGTGCTCATTCGTTGAAGAATAGGACTATTGTGAATTTCGATCGCTCGACGCATTTAATATAGACAATTTTTTCTCAGCTGATACAGCAAATCAAAATAAAAGAAAAACCGATTGTGTTGAAATTCTTTGCTAACATTATTTTTAAAAGTCAAAAAAAGTATTTTTTGTGAAAATGAGTACAACGGTGTTGTGGTTCGACGATTCATCGGACGATGAAAGATTAGTGGAACTAGCTAGAAGTAGAAAACAGTTGAGGGACGCATCCAACCCCCTAGAAATGGCTTCCACTGAGTAAATTTAGAATTTTCAAAATGTGTTGACGTACTTAATATTACAGAAATTTCCTTACAGATTTTTAAAGAACTTTAGATTATCTAAAGAGGCGTTTATCAACCTACTGTCCAGTACAGAAAACCAGTTGCAGCAGTGCACCCGAGTCAAATTCATTCCAAATATTTTAAAGCTAGCCACAGTTCTGCGATTTTGTGCTCAGGGATCGTACCAATTGAGTATTGGTAATGAGGGTATGCTAGGACTTGCTCAACCCACTGTGTACAATGATGCTGAAGATATTGAAGTGGAGTCAAATAACGCAGAAGTAGAAAACATAAGAAATGAAATTTTGAGAATATTATAGAAAAATCTAAAAAGTATTAAATAGAAACCTTTACGCCACAGTTTCTGTTTTATTTTTGTTATAAATCTTCTTTATTCAATTATTCGTCATTCGAAAAAAATAAGTATTTCAGTTCCTCTACGTATTTCAGCCTATGCCTGCCAAGGGAAAATAAAATGTATTTCTATAAACATCACAAAAAAAAACATTATTAAGCTTAATCCATTTTGCTGCCGTTCTCACTGGTGGTCCCAAGCAATTCAGCTCCGTTGTAAATTCCTCCCATTTTTTTGCTGCTTGAACTTTGGTGCAAATCCCTTTTGCGAATTGTGGATTCGCCTTTCTAATTGTTGTTTGGTACTCACGACTTTCGACCTGCATAAAATTAACAAAATTAGTATATATTTATTATTTGGTTACTATAAAACCATAAATAATCGCAAATAACTTACACTTTAACAAGTTTTCCCACAATACCCTACACAATCGAAAGCAAAATTGCATTCGACTCTAAATTCGGTAAACAACGAAAATTTCGATAGGGTTGCACCGCTCATAATATAGGGGCTTTCAGTAAGAGCGCTTCAACTTTTGAACTTTTTTGAATAAAACACAAACGGTTTGACTTTTTTAATTAATTTTTTTTTTTTATTATCGAGTTTGAACATATACATTTAAGTATGAAATTCGATTTTTTTTTGCATGACCACCGCGTGCACGTTTTACGAAGTCCAATCATTGAACCCAATTTTCGACCACTCTTTTGCATAAATCGGCCGAAATTCCAGCAATTTCGCGTTCAATATTGGCTCTGAGCTCACAAATCGTCGCCGGCTTGTTACTGTAGACCAATGACTTCACATAACCCCAAAACGGGACGGCTTGTTAAATGGACCGTAAAATGGCCGTAATGCTCTTAAAGTAGCAGCAACAGAACGATTATTTTCATAAAAATTTGCACGATTTGCAATCGTTGCTCAAGTGTGTAGCGTTTCATGATGAAATGTATACTAATGAAGTTTACAAATGACAAGCGAAAAATAAAAAATATTGTGTCGTTCGCCCTCCCTATCGGAAAAAAGTTGAAGCGCACCTATTGAATAACCCTATACCAAATTGACATTCGATTTTCGATCTTCGACAACCAGCGAATATCGAAGATCGAATGTAACTCATAATAGGGGCCAATACACCTCGTTTCTTAGGCTTATCGTTATATGATTTCGACGATGTTGATGGTTATTGATGGCTTTAGTGCTCAAAGTTAGGTTTATTATGGTACTTCAAGAACAATGAGTCTGATGACGTCAATCCATTTCGATATGATGAGGGTATTGCGCGAGGTGGGGAATCTTTTTAAGAAAATAAAAAGTGGTTCTAAATTCATACAAGGTAAAGTCTAAAATAAAAATGTTTTTGATGCCGCCATATTGTTAATGAGTTATTGCGTTGGAAGTTATATCCTTAGCTGACTTCCAGTGAAAGCCTGGTGACATTCGGTTCAGTGGAAGCGAAATTATTGCATCTAAAGTGTCAGTATGTTTGTGTCATCGGTACAAAAATGAATTTTGAACAAAGAGCTAATATCAAATTTTAAAATCGGTGAAACGTTTACCGAAAGATTTGAATTGATGAAAAAAAGTTTATGGCGGTGCTTGTGTATCTCGTGCCAGAGTTCATAAGAAATTTACACGTTTTAGAGATGGTTTTGAGGACATACATACATATGTAAATGACAATGAATATTCATACGAGCCGCCCAAAATCAGTTATCGGCGAAAGCTACATCGAAATTGTTCGTAAAATTTTTAAAAATGTATCGAAATAATTGTTGAAACTCATGGTATCGGAGTTGAATACCTCTAAAACATCGATTTATCGCACTTTAACTGATCATTTGCGTTTACGAAATGTGGTGTTTCCAACATGAACTTGAAACTAAGCGTCAAAGTTAAGAATGTATGGGGCCCCATACGGGCCACCACCCACAAAATCGCATTTAGAGAAGTCAAAAATCAAGTCGTGGCTCATTTGTTTTTACTATTTCAAGGGAATGGTCTACAAAGAGTTCATGCCAACGGGCCAAACCGTCTATGCAATTTTCTATCTTGGCGTATTGAAGCGTTTATTGCATAGCATTCGTCGAATTCGCCCTGAATACCGCGAAGGAGGAAGCTGGCGCTTATTGCATGATAATGCACCATCTCATCGATCCACTCTTGTGACTGATTTTTTGACTAGAAATCATATTTTAACCGTCAATCACTCACCGTATTTGCCTGATATGGCTTCCTGTGACTTCAACCTATTCGGAAAATTGCATTTGGCCATCAAAGGAAAACGTTTTGCGTTTGTAGAGGCCATCCAAAAGGCTTGTACCGACATCCTGAAGGACATTCCGGCCAATAATCTGAAGCATTCTTTCAAGAAGCTTTTAGAATTCGCAAAGCAGTGTACCGAGGCCAAAGGGGATTGCAGGGGCTATCCACAAATTTATTTTACCTGTACTGACTTATACGAGTCGATCTTTTTAATATTTTAAACCATATGTTTTATGAGGCCTGTAAATATATTATTAGTTCATATAAATTTATATATTATTTCGAAACAAACTAATTTTCAGTCCTTAATATTAACAAAGTATGCTTTTGGCTTATGAAAATATATCCTTTTTTAATTATCACATTTATTTCTTTCATATATTCGAAAAAGGGGAATTTCCTTCAACTTAATTGTAATGTCTTCCACAAAATGTAGACGTTGGTATTCAAATGAAGTAGTAAATCTAAATTTCCATATTAGCTTGGCGATGGTTATTTTCAGTGATAGCAATGCATATTTCCAACCTGAAAAATAGATTATACAGCAAAAACAATCAGTTATTTTAATTTTTCTGAAATTATTATAGTAAATTCCGCTCTTATGTTTATTCTAAATATCAAAGACTTAACATAACTTATTCGTTTAGGTGCAATTTGCTTACTTTTCATTTCGACTACTTCTAAACAAATCTTTTCAAACCGAAAAAGTATTGTCGAAATCCAAATCGAAATCAAGAGCACTGACAAATCTCGATTTCGAGAAATTTAACTGGAATCGAAAAGCAGAACAGCTAATAGTTTTGCATCGCGCCATGTGTGACTTCCCTCGATAGGCAATGGTAAACCACCGAGTGTATTTCTGCCTCCTTATAAAAAATATCCGCTGTTCGGGGTGGGCTTAAAACTGTACACCCCAAATAGGAGGAAGGATTTAAGCGACAACATTATTTTTCGTTTTGGTCATTTCATTTTTTCATTTCTTTTCTCATTTGCACTTTTTCAGATAAGGCATGGAGGACTACAACGGAACTCATGCAGTTATCGTCGATATACAGCAAATCACACCGATTTAGAAATCTCTAATTTACTTAAGTTGGCCTGTTTATTCGTTCAAAAGGTTCGCTGTGAATTAGAAGCATCGGGCGGCGATGCAGATTATGTTGCAAAACGCAAGAAACACGAGGAGTGTTTTCACACTGTTCGGTCTATAGAATTTATTCAACAAAGGCAAGGGATCATTGACGAGGACTCTTCAAAATCAATGAGGGCCCTTGCAAGCGCGCTTAATGTTTCTGAGGGTCTTATCCGTCGAGTTGTCCATGACGATCTCCGGTGCAAACACGCGAGCAGCGAGTTGTCCGATCAAAACACCTTCTTAACAAAATTAAACACCCTGTAGTGACGGAGATGTAATGGTTTTTTCATTATTTCATAGCACCGCTTAACTCCCTCCTCAATAAGCATCCTCATAGCACCATTTCTTCTCTGAAGGTTGCAATTGTTACCGTTATGGTCTATATGAACAAGGAACATTTATTCGTTCATGCAATCGTTTCCGGACCCGGATCGAAGAGGTTATTGCAGCCAATAAAAATTTTATTTAATTAATTTATGGAAAAAAATCGTGAAGATTCATTAAATTTTGTTCAAAATAAAAGCTAATTAGTTTTACTCTCACGTTGTCCTCAAATAATGTGCGCATCCTGTTTATATAAATGGCGTATTTAATTCATAGCTGCTACTAATGCAACCCTTAACCAATAATAAATATTTTAAGGTAACTCTATTAAAAATTTGTATAAGCACTTCAAATGCTATACAAATTTTATCACAAAAAGAAAGTCAGTAAATACTCACCAATGCAGTTCCGAATTCCCTTCGTAAATGGTATGAACGCATATGGATGTTTGTCATTCAAATTTGAGGGCAGAAAATTATCCGGATTGAAGATATGTGCTTCGGGACCCCAAATATCCGTTCTTCGATGCATATTAAAAATGTCAATAGCAACCTGTAACCCTTTTGGAATTACAACACCATTACTTAAGCGAACTTCATGTTCCGTTTGCCTGGCGACCAAAGGCACTGGAGCCATCACACGCATCGTTTCATTGATAACCATATCCAAGTACACCATCTGTTGTATCTCATCGTAAGATACTTCATCATCATCTTTACTTGAAAATATGGACATGACTTCCTCGTAAACCTCCTCCTGATATTGTGGGAACATTGCCAGCATCGTGAGAATGTAAACGACAGTATTTGAAGTTGTCTCGAAAGCCTTAGAAACAATTGAGTATTACCTTGAGCATACTAACTATTAAAAGATAAATTTTTTACCCCAAACACTATAATTTTGCATTCGTCTTCAACGTTCTGCCAATCGAAATGTCCCTTTCGTGCTAAATCAATTGCACGATTTATAAAAATATTTGGGTCAAGTGCAAACTTGTGTTCCGAGTTTTCTAATTCGTCCTTTGTTTTTCCAATAATTAACTGTGAAAAAAAAAATGAAAAATGTATTATTATTATTATTGTAGTAAAAACTAATAGTATTTTAAATATAAGATGTAAATTGAGAAAATTAATAATTTTGTAATTTATTCAAGGCGAATCTATTAAAGGTCGTATCGGTAAATGAGCTGATTTGGTTTTTTCTTTCGCCGTGTCCATGTGGCTGTCAGCCCGAATTTTTGATGTGTAGAGGTTTTAAAATGAAATATCTTTTTTTTTTAACATTGAAAAAAATAGTTTTTTTATATATATTTTTTTTAATTTTTAGGTTAAAATATACTTTTTCAAGCATTCGTTTTTGGAAAAAATACTTGAAACACTTTTATTACATACTTGGATGTACATACATACATATTTCCGCTCGTAAATTTAAGCTTTTCAGAAGGAGCTATTCTAACGCAGCCTTTTCTTCTTCTCATAAATTATATACGTCGTTTTGAACTAGTCCCATTTTAGCTGCATGATATGGCGCGAGACAATGTACTCCAACCAATATTTTGAATTCCTTCCTTGGCAGTGATAAAATAAAGTTGGTTGTTTTCATGTTGCAAGTGCGCAGCTTTTTGTAGACAATCCTATGGGAGGTCGAGGCTTCCCATATAGACTTTGCTTCTAAAGTTACTTCCTCGTCTAGTTCCGTCGTCAAAACTGAGAATGTAAGCTCGTCAACTCTCTCGTTTCTCTCTATTGCCTTGTGCTTTGGTACCCAGTAAAATGTGAGCTGTCTATTTTCGCAGAGGTCATCCATTTTGGGTCTACAGTATTGCATGCATTCCGAGCTAGTCATCACAGCCATTATTGCTTTAATATCAGCTTGACTATTGATGAAGATGTTTGTGCGAGTGTCGAGCGAAGTAAATTTCTACGCTAACTCAGCTGTTTTGGTTAAAGCATAGATCTCAGCTGGAGGTAGAGATATGCTAAAGTGATTAGAAAGCCTGAAAGACTTTTGGTGTTCACACTGCGGGCAGAAGACAGCCGCTCCTACTCCTTCCGTCATTTTGGACCCATATAGGTATAAAGAAATTTTATGCGTGGTGATCGGATTACAAAACCAGGCCCCTTGCCAAAGTGGACTAACGTAGTCTCACCTATATGTCGAGTCATTCTTAATCTTGGTGCAGATATTTTGGCGGAGATTCTTACTACTAATTTGATTGGATGTCAGTCGAGAAGTCTTTCTATTCCGCTATAGGAGTTGTGCTCATAGCGCTTTGGACATATTCCTGCAATACTTTGCACACTCTCCAATCTTTTAACGTTTCGATTCCTAACGAAAACTAATTTTTTTGATGCTGATGCCAGCAATAATATTTTTAACCGTTGCACCCGAAATAACTTTTCCAATGCAACCTTGTGTTAAATATTTACATACTATATTAAACTCAAGTTGTGCAAAGCATTCAATAGGAAATCGTATCTTGCAAGTTCAGAAGGAAGTTTTTAGTAATTTATGTATGTATACAGTAATTGTAAGATTTACCTTGCGTATGTAATTTCGAATTTCGGATTTGGCCTCTGTATATGACGAATTATTCTTCCACAGCCAGTTAAATGCTCTGAAATTCAGCCAAGGTGAAAAACACATCTTTGCGATTGATTCTTGAACACTATATTTAAACTTTAGCATTTCTTCAAAATATTTGTAATTTATGTGCATAGTTTACCATTTATAACAACTTAATAGTCCCTCATTAAAGTGGTTTGAACCGTCGGAAGGCAACGTGTCACCCATTGTCGTCACTAAAGATCGCCATATCATACTTAGGATTTAGAACTACTTGTAATAATGAATTTGTGCTTACGTGCTGCAATCTTTAGTGTAAAATCTGGAAATATTTTCGTCAAATCGATTTCCTCCGTTAAGAACATATCCAGGTTTTGCAGAAGTTTATTCACCTCCTGGTTAAAAACAGGTATGAAATTCAAAAGAACTTTATGTCCAAAAGCAGGGTTTAGTAGACGTCTGTGACTGTTCCATTTTGGATCTTAAAATGTAGATTAAAAAGAAAATCACTCGACGAATACATTTAAAGCAAACTACTCAAATATTTACTCGCCAAGCTAAAAAGTCCTTTGCCGGTGCCATCGTCCACTGCCTTATATAAAAAACTCTTATTAACACAATGAGGAGAAGTTAAGATGTCTTGGGCTATCTGAGGATCCCCAACTACTAAAAAGGGAAACGGACCAAGCCAAGAAAAAAACGTTCGTCCATACTTTTGTTCTTCCGCTTCCAATACTTGTAAAATTTCTGAAAATATATAAAACAAAAACATCGTATTTATTTTTATATTTATAGAGCTTCACTTTCCATTTTATTATCGTTTTGTTTGCCCTTACCAAAATCATTCTCACATACGCAGACGACTTTTTAATTTTTTCAAAAATAAAAGACCTTAACGAAGCTAACACAAATTTTCAACGGTGTGGAGATTCCTTTGAAGAAGAATGTTAAACACCTAGGACTCATATTAGACACGAAACTTACAAGGGAACCGAGTTCAAAATGCCAACATTGCATTGCACACATGCAAAAAAGCTGTCGGAATTAAATGGCGATTAACACCTCGTTTTACACATTGTCTTTCCTCTTCGGTAGTTCGGCCTATTTTGCTATATGGAGTGCTTGTACGATGGCCATCAACTTAAAAGGCAAGTTATATGAGACTGCTGAGCAAGGTCCAAAGAGCTACATTTATATGTATCACCGGCGCTTTAAGGACTACCCGAAATGAAGCGCTCGAGGTGCTAGTCCACTTGCCTGCTCTAAATCTGAATACGTAATAGTATGGCGCTGTGGAAGATCCGGCGGTTCGGCTACTCGTTTATACTACTATGACTGTTATAATCAAACCCTATTACCCTAAACCCATCTTCAACAGGCTCTTCAAGACTAGCATCCCGTTAAGAAGAGAGTGGCAAACTCAAAGACCATGGAGAAGAGAGGAAATAAATTTCTACACGGATGGGTCCAAACTAGAAAATAAAGTAGGTCATGCAGTTTTTTCAAAAGAATTAGGATTAAGTCTTAGCCATAAAGAAGGTAACTGTGTATCTTAACACGCACCCCGTAGTAAGCACTGCGATAAATATCTTCTCGGGCAGTCAGGCGGCCATCAAAACAATGGAGGCAGTTGTACCATACTAAGATCAAAGGTTGCTCAGGAATGCCTGGTAGCTCTAAATGGTATTAGAACCGTCTTCAAGGTTAGTCTTATATGGTTTCCGGGATATAGAGATATTGGAGGAAATTGTAGGGCCAATGAGTTAGCCCGAAGGGGATTAAGCTTCTACTGCTTGAAGACAAAGGCAATATTGGAATTCCAATGAACTTGCAAATTAATAATAAAAAAATAATACTATCCAAGAGACCTATTGGTCATGGGGAGAGGAAAATACTTGTGTTACAACCAGGCTAATTTGGCAGCAAAACGTCAGGAGAATTGCTCAACCTCTTCAGAGAAAACATCTCGAAAGTGGAGGCTTGTGTTACCAGTCATTGGCACCCTTGGCAAGCACTAGGGTAGCAGTATTTTCTCATGAATACTTCAAAAGCTGTAGAGACGAGGAAAAAGGAGAAACAGTAGAACACTTCCTCCAAAATTGTCCTTCCTGACTTCCTTTCTTAACTATCCGGTGTTGGGTAAACACCTGTCGTACGTTTCATAAGAGCGTCTAAATGGTTCCATGAATAATAAATACTGAGGTTCCCGTATTACACAGTGGTACCACAACGGATCTACTTGGCCTAAGTCAGTTGACTTCCACAAAAACTTAACCTAATCTACTGTTGTAAATAAATATAAATAAATACCTCATTCATTCTTTGTTCTGCTGCACTTGCGAGAAATATGGTCTCTGTAGCTCTTACAGCCTTTGTCTCATGCACCCAGAGCTTCTTCTGATAATTGACCGTTAGGCAACAACGCGTGGGATATTATCTCTGGCCCATACCTCACAGGCCACTGTAGCCTGAGATATCACTAAAAAAAAATTGGCCTCTCTGAGTCCATCATTTGCGGATTCTGTGAAATGGACATTGAAAATTCAGAGCACATTCTTTGTAAAAGTCCTGCACTAGGCAGAAAACGGCTACAGCACCTTAGTGGTATTGCTGCACCTCCATATAAACTATGGATCGATAAATCCCAAGATGTCCTAAAATTTTTAAAAAGCTTCAAAATATAGGGTACCTCAGAAGGTTTTGCCCAATAGACCTTGGTCGCACTGCGCAGGAGCCTAATAATAATAATAAACTCTTGCCCATGGATGAAATATTTGTGGAACGTTGGTTGCATGTTGCACCAAGAATAATATTTAACCAAAACGAAAGTTTTGCACCTCTGGCAGCTATAAATAGCTTTTATCATTTATGGATAATTTTGATTAAACTCTTGTGGTTGTTGTTATTTTAATTAACTTTTGTTATTAACGCTGACATCTCGTTAAATTGAAAGAGACGCAGGAGTATTACCATCGTTTGAGTTCGCGTACCTAGGCTTTGGTGGGTCAACAATGAGTTCTATTTGCTATTTAAATTCCTAAAGACCCTTTATAACTTTTTCAGAATGACATCCAAAAGGATTCGGCGCCTCAAATTATCAGGTGGCTTCACTTCATCTAAGCATGGCCTACCTACAGCTTCATAGATCTTAACAATATAAACTGAGAGGTTTCCAGTTCTTGCCAACAGAGCAGAAGCGACTGATTTGTTCACTTTGAGCCATTACCCAAGTCAATAAAATATTTTCTGTGCAAAACAAAGGTGGCCACTAAAAGCCATAAGAGTGGATGGAATTTGAAATTTCAGTAAAGCAAATATGATAAAAATATTTAAAATCTTTGATTTAATAATAGCAAACATTTCTGTTTTAAAGAGTTGATTTTTCAAATTTCAATATATATATTTTTTTAATTGTTTCATATCAATTGAAAATCAAGTGTTCACAATTTGTGCGATATTTAGGCCGTTGAATTTTCTCGTTGGAATATTTAGTAGTTAATATGTTGTTTGGAGTTCCCAGCGAGTCTGTGTTAGAGTTAGTTTTGTTAGTGTGTATTGAAAAAATTGTTTTGGTCAAATTTCAATAAAGTGTATTAAATAACTATAGCGCAGGGATTTATTGACAAAATCTGAAAATTTATATTTTTCTTAATGTTTTCCTAATTTTTTGGCGAGTATATATATTAGTTTTTTCTACAAAAAACATATAAGTTCAAGCTTAAAACATTGTGTATTCAAAAAAAAAAAATTCTAAAAATTTGAATCAAGATTCCAATCTTTTTAACCAGAATTTTGAAAAAAAAAAAACGTCGAGTATTCTACAAAATTTTATGGTCCGTCCATTGAATTTTAATACAATAAAGATACTCAAAAATTACAACATTTTGCTTCTAAATGGAAGAAAGTCAGCAACTCAACAACGTCAGCAAAAAACAAAAATTGACAAAAAGCAACACGATTTTTGAGCCACTTCAAAATTCTATGAGCTATAAAACTGCATACTTGAAATTTGTTTGCGAAGCCTCGCCATAATAAACACTTAAATCTAAAATAACGCTTTAACATTAACAGATCATAAGAAACTTAGGTACGTGTTAATATTAAAAAAAAAAAAAATAGGATGTCGAGAGATATAGACTTGCCATCGGTTTCAACAACTAAATATTTAACCCGACAAACCGATGCAATTTTTAACACAGATCAGTAGTTGAAGGCGAACCACTAATCGACCCTCTATCGATCAGTTTGAATTTATGCTAACACTGAAAATGGAGCCTCCTGGGCTAAGAAAGGCTTCTGTAGACGTCATTTGGGCCAACGTTGAGCGTAACAGAAAGGTGATGAATATCGCGCTTTGAGTGTCGAGATTGAAGAAATGCCTTGGATGATTTTTGGTTGCAGTGGGATATTTTGAAAAACTGAAAGTTTTTGATTTTTCAAATGTCCTTGTCTCCTTTTTATCGGTAATTTGTACAATTGTACACATTTGTAAAATCTTGCCTAGCCGTGGAGTATGGAAAGGTCCTTGAAGACTGTCTGTTTATACAACCCGCATAAGCGAAACATAAACTGGAAATTAGTCCTAGATACTTAAGGTGTTACTTAGGTCCAGAATTTTCAAAAAATCGATTTTATTTACATATTATTATTTCTTATAGATTTAAAAATTCCCCATAGATACAAAGTTATGGTAGAAAATGTAAACGCCCGACGAGAGTTTGATGCCCACAGGCAGCTGCCCTTCATTTGAGGCAGCTGCCCGTTTAAACTCGTTTTTCTTGAAACTACTTTTTCGAGCACAGTCTGCATGATAACTCATACAGTTTTTAATATTTTTTAATGCGGTTTTTTTAAATAGTCGAAAGTTTTTTCTCTATAGTCTGTTGAGCTAATATTTTTATTAAACAAGTTTAAAAACATAATTAAAGTGTGAGATTTATGACGTAAAACGCATACTCTTTTGTAAAATGCCGCAAAGTGCAAAATTTTTCGAAATTAAAAAGCCCCGCTCTAAAAATTATAAACAAAACTTTATTTTACAAGAATTTTTTTTACGTTTTACAGATCCATCAACATTTCAAGGAGAAATGATGCAGACCGTGGGGCAACTTTATTTCCATTGTACTTTGGGACACGTGATTTTTTATTTACTAATTTTTGCAAAGAAAAATTAAAATACATTTTTTTAATAAAGTTTAAGTACTAATAAACAATTTATAAAAATTTTGTATATATATTTCTATTGTTAAACAGTTTTTCTTTGAGCGCATTTTTGGGGACAGATGCCTGTAAAATTTCGAAATTTGTTTTTTTTTTCATAAACTGTTAATATAATGCTTTAAGAATATGTCAAACAAATTTTAGAATGTCAATTTAAGTATTTCTTATATTATAGATCGTCAACCGTGACGACTCTATTCTTTGCGTTCGAGCGCTGGGAGAGGAATTTTCATGTACTCAAACTTTAGACGCGTTTTTCTCAAAACTATATTATTCGAATTGGCGTACACGATAACTCGAAAAGTTATTGACCGATCTCCTAGAAATTTTGCACACATCTTTTTTATGATATAACTTTCTATGTGTTTCAAGTTTTCGAAAATATAATTTTTTCGAAGCAAAAATAGTAGGAAAATTCGCTCTAAAATGAATTTTTTTGAAGCATTTTATTCCGCGAAGTTTTTTTTCATTTTTTAAATTCATATAGAAATTATGACATTAATAAACACAAAATTTTTTGGTTTTTTGCATTCAGGTCACTGACGCCGATGCTACAATGCCCGCCGATTGAGAAGCCCCTTTGCGACCTTCCTGGAAGAATTGAGTGTACATCCACCATTTTAAATGATTAGAATAAAAAAAAAATTGTATATTACTTTAATGTATAAATAAGCTGTATGCCAATTTTGAAAAAAAAACTACATTGACTTCTTCATTTTAAATAATTTTAATGAAAATCAGGGAAAATATGGCCGTTTACAGGTATCTGTTCCCTTAAGGTCATTATTATTTATATAATTTTTGACAAATATGGTTGTGACACGATGTCTAAAATTTAATCGTTATCGCGATATTCGATTTTTTTATTATGTTTATTACTTTTAAAATATATATTTTTGTTTGTTTATACGCCCACTTTTCTTAATTTTAGTTCAAGGGCTACATTTTTTCACTTTTTAATTCAAAGGTGTGCAAACTAAAAAAGTCGCTAATCAAATTTGAACCAAACTCTGACAAATAAAAATGACTGCTTGATAAAATTTATTATTTACTATTTCTTTTTATTTTATTTTAATTACATTTTCACTATTTTTCACTGATTTTATTTTCACACAATTAAACAATCTTTTGTAAACAGTTGCACGCGTAATTTTTTAAATTTTTTATCCGCAATTTTTTATCATCATTAATTTTTCTATTCAGTTTCTAATAAAATTTATATATTTGTGACTGGTAAATTTACCTTCCCTCTTCATTAGATGATGAGCCATGCCCACAATTGGATAGCCAAGAGGGCCCGGCAATTTAAATATCAACTTGTAAAATTCCCTTCGGCTCCAAAGAATGTAGATCCACAGGAACAATAGAGTGCCCGTTAAAAAATAAAATATCATATTTCACTTTGCAAAAAATAATCAAATTTTGATCACTCCACTCTTAGCTTAATAGAAAATTGGCGCGTATTAATAAAAGTGAGATGTTGCAACAACTTAACCCGTCAACACTTTGCTTGCGAATGTCGCAAAAATAGTGATTTTATACGGGATGCTGAAGATCACGAATATTTTACGCGATTTATTTTATGGTGATGAATTTAAGAATGAGCGCCAAACTTTTAAAGAAAAGAACTGGTTTTTCTTTTAATTTTTGTAATTTGCAGAAATTTGAATTTATTTATACATAAATATGTATTAGCCTGATTATGTTATTCCCATTCGTAGAACAAATTTCTGATTTATTCAGTCACTTGCAGACTATCCGACTTTGTCTTGACTGTAACCTAATGGAAGAGCTCTCGCTTGAGCTGTGCATATTTTACCACTCATTAAGATGGGTGCATTATTATAATTTAATTAAGTAGTAGTGGTAATATATTTATTTATTCAATACATACAATATGTTTAACAATATCGGAAATTCATATAAAAATAGAGTAGGGTAAATAAAATCATAGACATTTAAATAACATTCGATGTTGTATGTCGGCAAAGCACTTAAATTTTCAACTAAGTAAATTCATTCAGAATTAGTTCTCTATACTTTAAACAACTACAAATGCATTTATAAAGACCAAATAAATATTTCCTCTTAGGATATTTTACACCTGCGGTAGATCCGCAATTTTCTCACCAAAATTTGAATAAATAGGACACAATTTAATTTGTTAATGTTAATCTTTTGAATAATGCCGCACTCATCGAATCGCTTTAAAATACAAACGAATATACATTTATTAATGCATTTGCACAGCGAGCTTGATAATAGCAGCACCTACCCCATCCAGGTTTCTTAAAATGTTAATAAACATTTGGTTTTTGGCGAAATCAGTATTTTTATATTCATAATGTTTTTATCACAACTTTAAGAACACTTTCTGCATGCAAAATAATTTGGTTTAGTTGATACTTTATAAGTTTCTTTTTAAAGGAACATAAAATCATGGAAAAAGTCTGTATTTTGGATTAGTCTAATTTATAGACAATTACAGCAAATATGAAATTAATTCAAATTTCGTTAGGTATATTGACATCGCAAATATTTTTTAAGACTCCAAGAGGTCTGCCTTTGATGAAGTCGACAAGACGGCAATATCTTTCCAATGGAGTTTAATGCTACGCTCTTTGAGCTACGTCCCACAAATCTTTATTATTTATTAGTTTTTCTATCCAAATGGCTTTCCTCACATCAGTCCACGTATCCGAAATAGTTGAAGTCTGGCGATTGTGCTGACCAATTTTAACCTCAATCTTCTTCTCCCGAAGCCTTTCCTCTGCTGCTTTACTGCCATTTTTTGCATCGTTGTCTTGTTGCAGGATCCAATTTAAAGACATAATTTGTATTCGGCATAAGGCGTATGTACATATACACAGAGGTAGTGATCCATTACCTCTTCAATCAGCCGTATCGGTCCAAAACCTTATAGGAAAAGGCGTGCGCATACCTTAATATTAAGTTGGGGAATAAGTTCGTAGCGTTTTTCCCGAAAACTTTTATTTAAACGAAAACCAATAATTATATCAATAAGTTAATCAAATATATATTCGCCATTGCTGTTTACAACCTCTTCCCACCTCTCGACTAATTTGTTGATGCCGTCCCTCCATAAATCGCCTGGTCTGGTGTCAAAGAAGTTGTTGAGCCAGTTTTTAAGGACCTCTTTGTTATCGAAGGTAATGCCCTGTCATACGATTTGAAAGGGAGCGGAAAAGATGGTAATCGATCGGTGGAAGTTTCGGAGAACAAGGCGGATTCTGAAGGACCTCCCATTCGAGTTCTTGGAGTACGGCTTTGATGACTTGTGCAAAATCGGGCCTGTAGAGCTCTTTGTTGACCGTGGCATTCCTTTCGATCATTTTCCAGTGCACCATAACCTCCCAGTCCCACCAAACACATATCATGATTTTCTTTGGATGAAGATCCGGCTTGACTCTCGGCTTTGGCGTATATCTTGGAGCCACTCACTCCTTTCTTTGCTTCATATTAATGTATAGGCACCATTTCTCATCTCCGATGATGACTCGGTACAAAAACCGCTGTTTATGACCGCGTAGTGCTCGATGGCGGGCGAGATGCTGAGAGGCAATTTGAAAACGATTTTCTTTGTTCTTTTCGTTGAAAAAGTGAGGCACTCAGGCTTCCAATTCCAGTAAATCTCATTGAAAAATGTGGATTTTCTGGGGTATTCCATTTCTAAGCCTCAAAACTATTACTATTAACTAACTAACTCAAAAACTATAAAAATTAAATAGCTCAAAAAACAAAACAATCAAGATCAGAAAGAGTTCTACGGAGGACTGAATACTTACCCTTTGCGGAACAGCAAATAAATCGTTGTAAAACAAAAAAGAATATAAAAATGCTATAAACTTATTCCCCAACCCAATAGATTATGTGTATTTGAGTCGAAGGCGTCACATGCGGCATAGCGTACGGCCCCAATGCACAAAAAATGGCAACTTTCTACTTTTGCCGTACCGCAAGTGCGGCGAAAATGGCAACTGTTTAAAGAAGAACAATTTTGTATCACGCAAATTTTTCTCCATGCTGTTTTTATTATATCAAATTAAACGCAGAAAATAAATGGAATTTAAATTAATTGCGTCAATCCAGATGGAGTCTTTCTTTTCCATAAAAGCTTGAGAGATTAGAGAAAAATGAAAAAATTAGTATGTGCCCCGATGTCGTTGAGTGCGACCATAACACCGAACGTCTCAACTGCCATAAGTTACATTAAAACCCCCTGTCGCTTCAAGTAATAAGTATTAATTTTATAATATAGTATATTTCACAACCAACCAACCGAAATCTACATAAATATAAAATCAAAATTAATATTTGCATTCATAACAGGAATATATGTTTTTTTATCGTTTATATGCGGCAATACTTTCATTGTGGCACCACGGTACGTTTTACACGTCAGGTCAGTCAAATACGATGCCTCAACGAACCCATTGTGACAGCCTTATTACTGGCGCTAATGCGCAGCAGTGTTGCCAATTAATGTATCAGCGCCATTAGCTTCAGCCTCGGTGTCCACGTAAAAGCGCAACTCGGCGCTGCGTTACCCAGCGCTAATTTCAATCAAAGTTCATATAATTTGTAAGGTAAAATAGGACATATTTGACTATGGAGCCACATGACATTTCAACGTGAGCATGATTTTGTGAAGTTAAGTGAATCGTATTTTGAAAGTTACTGTTCCTAATTGGTAATATCAAACTCAAGGGTTAAGAAAGCATCGGTAAGTGACAAGGATTAAAAAATAAAATAAAACGGTAGAAAGATGAAAAAGGCCAATGCCATTTGGCGCACATTCGATTTTTCAGTTTTGAATGCCTTTGACAAATAGTGTGTAACGCAAATAATGAAGAAAATATAAAAAAAGGCGTTACCGTATATATGAAATGGACTTCAAAAACCAACTTCAGCAGCAGAAAAATATGGTATTTATACAATAGAACAACAATCTAAAAGTCGATGAAAGGCCAGATTCTATTAAAATCAACGCCGGACTTTGGCAATAGCGATTCGGACGATTTTTTTAAATCAGTCTAAATATGTATTACGCCAATTTTTGGCGAAGGAACGAAGAGGAATTGGTCGCCTATAAGAATAAGTGTTCTTTTAAGTCCCATGTCTATTTTTACTAGACATACAGAAAATTCGTCTATGATTATACTAAAATTAATCAGACCAGCGTTTCAACTGTATAGGATACTCCTGAGAAGCAAGTACGGACTGGCTTTATGGTTTTCTTAAAAAATTCCAACCATTACATTACGAAAGCCGGAGGATGTAACTTTAGAGTTTACTGTGAAGAATCTTTGAACACTTAATGCAAATTACCCATTCCCGCCAAAAGACATACGCAATGAAGCGAGACTTTACTTACTATAGGTCCCAAAATCTCCTGAAGTCAATAGGTATTTAAATTCACCAGTGTTTGTTAACTCGTCTAAGATTCAATGAAAGGTTTACAAATGAATGCTTGCCCGGGTCATTGGCCCTGCACTTTTAAGCTGATGGGATGCCATCAGACCTATTAATCGATGTAGTCAAGCATATATCGGGTGTGCTTTTAGCTGCATGAGAACTATCGATATCGATAACTATGGTTTGCCAGTTGAGAATGGCGAATTAATTGTGTTGACATTTCTCTTTCATAAAGTTTGGCAAGCCATCATGAATCGTTTAACGCCAGAACAACTCTTCCAAATTGTGGAAATTTACTTTGAAAACATAAATTTGTTCGCGAAGTTCATAGAGCGAAGTGTTGAAGAAGACGTCGATATGACGATTCCTCGTCATTCTGAACTAGTTGGCCTTTGTCCTTCGACTATGTGGAAATGTTTCCGTAAGGATCTTGACTTACATATAGTATAATTGGCGCATACACCCGTTTGGGTGTTTGGCCGAGCTCCTCCTCCTATTTTTGGCGTGTGTCTTTATGTTGTTCCCCAAGTGGAGGGAATCCCCGACTCCGAACGGCAGATATTTTTTTATGTCGAGCTTTTTCATGGCAAAAATATACTCGGGGGCTCGCCCTTGCCCGCCGAGGGGCGACCGCTGTTAGAAAAAACTTTTTCTTAATTTTGGTGTTTCACGGAGACTCGAACCTACGTTCTCCATTTTTCCGAATGGTAGTCATGCACCAACCCATCGGCCACGGCGGATTAGGATTTGTAAATTACTGAAAACATGCGCCGGGTGTGTAAATTCGGTTGCGTTAGACACTTCCTAACTTTTTTATTTGTGCGTTGATACATTGCCATGTATTTCCACTTTCGGAAGTACATATGCTCACTTAATTACTGATATTTGTATGCACTATAGCATTATCAATAATCGCAGATATTCGAATACACCAACAAACTAACAGTTCGTTTTAATGACTCAAAGCCTTGGCTCGAAGCTTCGCACGGAATGTCGACTTTTATGTGTAGGTATTAGGTATTGATAGATTTATTACATTTTACACACTCGACATACAGTTGCGAGCAAAATAATGGCGGTTCTCTGAAGAGCATTTTACGCACCGTTTTAGTTTTAATATTTTGAAATTTTTTAAATTTTGCATTTTACTGATATTTTTACCAGCACTACTACTTGCAAGCAACAATGCTGAAATAATGATAGGTTAACCTCATGAGGCCTCAGTACCTCTGAATATAGTTATCTACAACATAATAAGAAATTAATTAGAATAGAGAAGCAGAAATTGATAAGAAGTCTGGGAAGTGAAGGTAAAATTTAGAAAGAAGTACAAAAATGACTAAGTTACTGAAATTTGATGCACTTAAACATCAAAGCTCGTCTAAGGCAGTGGGCCGTAAAAAAATTACTTCGGCGCCTCTTGTGAAAAGCTTAGTAAGTACTAGCAGAGCCAGCAGTTGTTAGTAAAAATTAGAGATTATCGAAACTTGCCCTGTGGAATGCAGATGGCGAGAATATGTTTACGGGGAACAAAATTCTTTGCTCAAAGTCCTCACAAAGACTAAAGTTTGTAAATGAGATCTTTTTGTGACCACTTCAAAAATAGAGAAATATCTCCTGAACTAAGAAGAGCAAAATTGTTCTCTATGATTGAAGAAGGTCTTTGGAATATGTGGGACGTCCACCTAACCCGGAATATAATCCAAGGTACACAAGGAAAATACTTAAAATTGGCGGATGATCTACTAAGGTATGCGCATGTCTGTTCCTATATCCTATAAAATGGATCCTTCATCAAGACAACGATGGAAAAAATGTCAGTAAAGCAGCAGAGGAAAGGCTTCAAGAGAAGAAGATTGAGGTTAGGTGTGGTAGGCACAATCGCCAGACCTCAATTATTGCGAGCTTGTGCACTGATGTGAGGAAAGCCATTTGGATTGAAAAACTAATAAATAATAAAGATTTGTGGGACGTAGCTCAAAATGCGTAGCAATAAACTCCATTGGAAAAATATTGCCGTCTTGTCGACTTCACGAAGGGCAAATGAGTTGCAGTCTTAAAAAATATGTACGATGTCGATATACCTAACGAAATTTGAATTCACTTTCATTTTTGGTGTAATTTTCTATAAATTGAACTTATCCAAAATACTGATTCTTTCCATCATTTTATGTTCCTTCCTTAAAAAACAAACTTTTCTTTTTTAATAAAATACCAACTAAACCAAATTGTTTTGCATGCAGAAAGTGCTCTTTAACTTGTGATAAACAAACTATGAATATAAAAATACAGATTTCGCCAAAAACAAAATGTTTATCAACTTTTTAAGAAACATGGATGGGGTAGGCGCTGCAATTAAAAAGCTCGCAGCTGTGCAAATGCATTTATAAATGTATATTCGTTTGTATTTTAAAGCGATTCGATGAGTGCGGCGTTATTCAAAATGTTCAAAGATGTAGCTTGGTGGGTGGTAAAATATATGTACATAGCTCAAGCGAGTGCTCTCCCATAAGGTTATAGTCAAGGCAAATTCTCATATGGAGATTCTACCTCTATTTTCTGCACGTTAAAAAATTAAAAAAATTAAATTTTAAAGGATTGGCGCTCACTCTTAAATTCATCGCTGTGAAATAAATCGGCCAAAGCAAAATATTCGCCAAGTAGCGTTTCTTCGCACTTACCTAGGCAGTTTAATGTCCCGTATAAAATCACTATTTTTGCGACATTCGCAAGCAAAGTGTTGGCGGGTTAAGTTGTTGCAACATCGCACTTTTATTTATACGCGCAAATTTTCTATTAAGTTAAAAGTGGAGTATCAAAATTTGATTATTTTTTGCAAGTGAAATATGATATTTTATTATTTAACGGGAAGTCTCTTGTTCCTGTGGCTCTATATTCTTTGGAGCCGAAGGGAATTTTACAAGTTAATATTAAAATTGCCGGGCCCTCTTGGTTATCCAATTGTGGGCATGGCTCATCGTCTATTGAATAGGGAAGGTAAATTTCCCAGTCAAAAATACATAAATTTTCATAAATGAAAAATTAGTGATGAAAAAGTGATTGTTTGCAAAAAAAAAAAATGTAAAACAATTAGGCGTGCACAAATATTTAAGTAAACTGTTTAATTATGTGAAAATAATAGTAATGAAAAATAGTAAATTCAAGTTTTTATCAAACAGCCATTTTTATTTGTCAGAGATTGGCTCAAATCTTTTTGATGGTTTTTATTAGTTGACATACCCTTTGGAACCTTGAACTAGCCTTTAAATCAAAGTGAACGTACAGCAAATAAAAAATTTATTGTATATTTTTCAAATAATCTTTAAAATCGAATCTCACGAAAACGGTTAAGTTTTGGACAACAGGTCATGCAATTTAATCATAAATTATCCAAATAATAGTGCCCTGAAGTGCCTAGGACAACTTTCCTGCGTACGTGACGCTATCTCTAACCAATACAACGAAACAGATAATGTGATGAAGAGGGCTGAATAAACAGTAAACCTAAAATGTGAACGTTCTATACTCCACGCTTGGATAAGATTTCATAATAGGTGGGAATAAAAGGAGGCAAGGATGATCGGAAAATGGAATTTAAATAGCAAAAAGAACTCATTGTTGACCCACTAAGATCTAGCTACGAGAACTCAATGCTGGTGATACTCCAGCATCTCTTTCAAATTACCGAGCAGTCAGTGTTAATAACAAAAGTTGACTTCAATTTAATTAAAATGTTCCCTACAGTGATAAAAGCTGTTTCGAGTGGTAACAAATAGAATACCCTTTAAATATTTACTTAAATATTATTCTTGGTACAACATGCAACCAACACTCCAAATATATGTCATTCATGGGCCAGAGATAATATTCCACGCTTTGCCACCTAACGGTCAATTGTCAAAAGAAGCTCTGAGTACATGAAGCCGAGGCTACAGAGAACATTTTTCTCGCTAGTGCAGCAGAACATAGAGCGCATTAAGATATTGTCAATAGACTTTTGTTCACTTTCAATCCTGTTATGTCAAGTATGAGAAAACGAGCCCAAATTGCAGGATTTCCCCAAAAAGCACCACATTTGACGGTTGTAGAGAATTATAGTGATGATGAAGATGTTGAAAGTGAAGATCCTGCCGATTTTATTTATTTATTTAATAATAATCCATAAAATCTAAAATTCCTCACAGACTATGCAGAGAATAACACAATTTAGTATTGTTTAAAAATTTAATTACATACGTATTTAAATCAGACGAATATGAAAACAAGTTAAATTTTTAATGCTCTATATACAGGGTGAACGATATGAAGTGTTATCTATTCAAAACACCATAACTTTTTTGTGTGAAATTAGTTTTTATTGATTTCAAAGACAAAATTGTTCAAAAATGATTACAATTTTAATATATATTCACTTTAGCTCGATATGACCACCTTTGCCCTTGACTATAGCCTTCAAATGGTCAAAAAATGAGTTGCATGCTGTACGAATGTGATCTTGAGGTATTTTTGCCCATTCTCGTATAATCGCTTTTTTCAGTGCATCCATACTGGCATATTTTTTAGTCCTCACCTTGCTCTCCAAAATGGACAAGATGGAATAGTCCATCGGATATGCGTCTGGCGAATTCGAAAGCTATTGTGTGGACGAAATGAAGTGTGGATTTCTTAACCATTCTTGGTTCACACGAGCTTTATGAGACGGTGCCGAGTCCTGTTGGAACGTCCATGGTCTATGACCGAAATGTTTGCGTGTCCACGGCTCTAAAGCAGCTTCTAAAACATTTTCCCGATAATAAGTCGCATTCACTTTGACACCAGGCTCGATAAAAACGATTGGAGAGCGTCCATCAGCGGTCACTGAGCCCAAACCATTGCTTGCGATGGGAAATTGCTTCGAGTGACCATAAGTAGGCTCAAATTCTCGTATGAGCGTTCGGTCAAGTAAACACGATTGTTTTGAGTGTTTATGAACTGCTCAATTGGGAAATTTTTTCATCAGAAAACCATTGTTAGGAAATTTGCCACGTTCGTGCAAGCGCAACAACTCCTTTTCTCTTTCGCACCGAACTTTTTTTTGCAGGGGGGAAAGATCGTGTGCTTTTTGGAACTTGTAAGCCTTGACTTTGAGCTCATTTTTCAATATGCGTCGAATGCTGTCTTGCGATATTTTCAGTTCTTTGGCCATTTTTCTTCCACTTCGACGTAGATTTCGTCCATGTCAAGCCTTCACTTTCCGAACCATTTCTGGCGTTGTTGCGGTTTCTTTTGGTCCATCTCTATAGCGTTTTGCAATGCTACCAGCATCACTCATTTTATTCATTTTGGGGGGACTGAGCTCACGAACAATGGCTGATTGTGATTTTCCAGCCAAATATAACGCAATCACACTATAACGTTTGAATGCTTTTGGCTTGATGGCTTGTAAACAATATATTGAACTGTCATTAGAACAATTTTGACATTGACGTCATGAGCTGTTTTACAGATACAAGCAGCGTGAAGTTCATATCGTTCACCCTGTAGAGGAGAGTCAGAAGTGATGGAAATCTCTATTTTGATCTTTACGCGCTCCATTGCTTTTCTGTTTGTATACGCAGCTGTTTAGTGCTCAAATGTCAACTGTTATTGACCTATGATGCAAATTGCAAAAATTATAAATAAAACTTACGATAGGGTGATTAATTTGGCGCCATATTGTATGTACTTATAGCTATGTATTATACTGTGGGGGACAAAAACCCCCACATATGCTTTTTATTTTATATTAACACTCTTTATTTGTGATGTTTAATTCAAGGCAGTTAAAATAAAACTAATAACTTATAATGGAACTCAAATTTTTATGTGTCTTGTCGTTTGCAAGAACGCTTCTCGAATGATCTCTTTCTTAGAACGCATAACGACGTTAAAATTAAATTGAATAATGAATAAAAATGAATAATGAATTCAGTGTGGCCAAAAGGATAGGTATAGGTGTGTTCCCGTACGACACTTTCAGCTGTGTTCCCACACGACTCCCCCCAAATGAAAGCCTTATCTGGGAACCAATAAGGTTGTGTTTAATGCTTATTATTAATCCGTGGAGCGGGTTTCCACCTGGTGTTGTACGGGGAGGCTCGTTGAGGCGCAAGGTTGCTGCGAACTCCCTGATCTGCTGAGAACGCGTCGGTGGCCCTGTGGTTGGTATTACAGTGTCTGACGGAATGCTTGGCTGCCGTGAGGTTGGATGAATTACCCAGCAATTCCGGAGGGGCTTGAGCATGGCTGTAAATTTGTTGGAGGTGAGCTGGAGTCTGCGGGGGCGGCAGATGAGCTTGAAACTGCGGCTGCGACAGATGAGCTTGAGATTGCAGCTGCGGCAGATGAGCTTGAGATTGCGGCTGCGGCAGATGAGCTTGAAACTGCGGCTGCGACAGATGAGCTTGAGATTGCAGCTGCGGCAGATGAGCTTGAGATTGCGGCTGCGGCAGATGAGCTTGGGTCTGCAGATGCGGCAGATGAGCTTGAAACTGCGGCTGCGACAGATGAGCTTGAGATTGCAGCTGCGGCAGATGAGCTTGAGATTGCGGCTGCGGCAGATGAGCTTGATGGTGAGGTTGCCGAAATATCCGCGCCGGTATCGACGAGGAATTTCGTACCTGTTGTACGGTAATATAGGATTCATCGACGAGGAATTGTCTTGTCACCAGTATCCGCCGTGCCTACTGAGGGCGACTGGCGTTTTCCTGGAAGGTACAAGGCTGCGTGCACTTGTTGGCACGTGCGCCGAATCTCCGATGATAACAGCACGTGGATGTTGGTTTTGCCTTTTCCATGATGCGTGTTGGTAAATCGTAGGGGTCACCAATTATGTGGCCTTTTCAATGATGCGTGTTGGTCAATCGTAGGGGTCACCAATTATGTGGGGGACTAAAACCCCCACATATGCTTTTTATTTTATATTAACACTCTTTATTTGTGATGTTTAATTCAAGGCAGTTAAAATAAAACTAATAACTTATAATGGAACTCAAATTTTTATGTGTCTTGTCGTTTGCAAGAACGCTTCTCGAATGATCTCTTTCTTAGAACGCATAACGACGTTAAAATTAAATTGAATAATGAATAAAAATGAATAATGAATTCAGTGTGGCCAAAAGGATAGGTATAGGTGTGTTCCCGTACGACACTTTCAGCTGTGTTCCCACAATACCATCTTGTATACGAGGTGTGTTCAAAAAGTATCGCGAATTTTGTGTTTTCCTCAAAAATTATTTATGTCCTCATTAATATTTATTTTGTCCCCTTCGAAGTAATCCCCATGAGATATTATGCTCTTTTGCAAACGTTTTTTCCAATCTTCGAAGCATTTCAAAAAATAAAATAATTTTTTTTATCTTGTTCAGCTCCTCCTTCGATGCCGTCTTTATCTCGTCAATCGTAGCGTAGCGTCGTCCTTTCATGGGCCTCTTCAATTTCGGGAACAAGAAAAAGTCACAGGGGGCCAGATCTGGTGAATACGGGACTGTGGCATCATGAGTGTGTTGTTTTAGGCCAAAAAGTCATGCACAAGCAACGATGTGTGAGCAGGCGCGTTATCGTGATGCAAGAGCCAATTTTTGTTCTTCCACAAATTCGTGCGTTTCAGGCGGATTGCTTTGCGCAAATTTCGCATAACTTGCAGGTAATATTCCTTATTGACCGTTTTACCCTGTGGCAAGAACTCATGGTGCACAACGCCCCTGCAATCGAAGAAAACGGTAAGCACAACTTTTACATTCGACCGAACTTGGCGCACTTTTTTCGGTCTTGGGCAGCTTCCATTGAGATGACTGAGCTTTGGTTTCCACGTCATAGTCATAAATCTACGATTCGTTACCAGTTAGGACCCTCTGGAGCAAATTTGGGTCGTCGCAGACAGAATCCAACATATCATTAGCAATGTTCATGTGATGCTGCTTTTGGTCGAAATTGAACAGTTTTGGTACGAATTTTGCGGCGACCCGTCTCATGCCCAAATCATTGAAAAAAATCGAATGGCACGAGCCAATCGATATGTCTAGGTCCTCATTTTCTTCACTTCGTCAATTTTTTCGTATGTTGTTGAAGTGCTCGGGCGTCCGGCACGCTTTACGTCGTTCACTTCTTTTCAGCCTTCTGAGAACATTTTGCACCACCAATAAACGTTGCTTTCGTATGACACAGTCAACATTCGGAATGCACATAAAATTTGGTACAGGTTCTTTGATCCATCTTTTTGAATAGGTAAAATCGCTGACGAGCCGAAACACGTGCAAGCAAAGCAGCTGTCAACAATTAACTGAACATTCAAAATGGCCGAACTCGTCGTCAAGAGTGAGAGGAATGAGTACCAACATATCGCCACAAAAAAACGAAATTCGAATATACGTAACCAACAAAAATTCAAATTCCCGATACTTTTTGAACACACCTCATATACTTATAATAGGTTCACATATAACTGGATTATCCACTTTTTGGAGTAATTAGAAGGCGAGATTAACAACACAAAATTTGTTCCCCGAAATCCGATTTTATAAAGCTATATTATAATTATAAAATAATCTCGCGACCCTGTATTTTCTGTGTTATCGATAATTATTATGACGAATTTAAGGAGAAATCTAAACGTAAAAACTAAATAAAACTGATATCAGCAAAGAAAAGAGGTTTGTAGGCATAATTCTAATAAAATTTGTGTGCATGTGCCCGTAGACGCTTTGACTTGTTATTGCTTATTGCGCAATTAATTGAGCAATAGTTAACTGCTTCTTTTTGGCTTTCCTTCAAATCATTAATAATAATTAAACAAACCAAATGCAAACCAAATGCAAACCACCAAACCTATTTCTATTACGGAAACCTTTTCATAACAGACTCAATAGCTGATTTTTAATATCCATAATAAAATGGAAAGTGAAGCTCGACAAATATAAAAATAAATACGAGTATAATCATGTTTTTGTTTTATTTATTTTCAGAAATTTTACAAGTATTTGAAACGGAAGAACAAAAGTTCGGACGAACGTTTTTTTCTTGGCTTGGTCCTTTTCCCTTTTTAGTAGTTGGGGATCCTCAGATAGCCCAAGACATCTTAACCTCTCCTCACTGTGTTAATAAGAGTATTATATATAAAGCATTGGATGATGGCACCGGCAAAGGACTTTTTAGCTTGGCGAGTAAATATTTGAGTAGTTTGCTTTAAATGTATTCGTCGAGTGATTTTCTTTTTAATCTACATTTTAAGATCCAAAATGGAACAGTCACAGACGTCTACTAAACCCTGCTTTTGGACATAAAGTTCTTTTGAATTTCATACCTGTTTTTAACCAGGAGGTGAATAAACTTCTGCAAAACTTGAATATGTTTTTAACGGAGGAAATCGATTTGACGAAAATATTTCCAAATTTTACACTAAAGATTGCAGCACGTAAGCACAAATTCATTATTACAAGTAGTTCTAAATCCTCAGTATGATATGGCGATCTTTAGTGACGACAATGGGTGACACGTTGCCTTCCGACGGTTCAAACCACTTTAATGAGGGACTATTAAGTTGTTATAAATGGTAAACTACGCACATAAACTACAAATATTTTGAAGAAATGCTAAAGTTTAAATATAGTGTTCAAGAATCAATGGCGGAGATGTGTTTTTCACCTTGGTTGAACTTCAGAGCATTTAACTGGCTGTGGAAGAATAATTCCTCATATGCGGAGGCCAAAGCCGAAATTCGAAATTACATACGAAAGGTACTTGGAGCCTTGACATGGAATCGCTCAAGTATATTGTTTTTTGTTTTTGTTAAACAATATATTTCTCATTGTTTCATAGTTAATTATTGGAAAAACAAAGGATGAAATAGAAAACTCGGAAAACAAGTCCACACTTGACCCAAATATTTTTATAAATCGTGCAATTGATTTAACACGAAAGGGACATTTCGATTGGCAGAACGTTGAAGACGAATGCAATGTTATTGTGTTTGGGGTAAAGTAGTTAGCTTTTAATATGATAGTTACTATTCTCAAGGTAACACTGAATTCTTTCTAAGGCTTTCGAAACAACTTCAAATACTGTCGTTTATATACTCACGATGCTGGCAATGTTCCCACAATATCAGCAGAAGGTTTATGAGGAAGTCATGTCCATATTTTCAAGTAAAGATGATGATGAAGTTTCTTACGATGAGATACAACAGATGGTGTACTTGGATATGGTTATCAATGAAACGATGCGTGTGATGGCTCCAGTGCCATTGGTCGCCAGGCAAACGGAACATGAAGTTCGCTTAAGTAATGGTGTTGTAATTCCAAAAGGGTTACAGGTTGCTATTGACATTTTTAATATGCATCGAAGAACGGATATTTGGGGTCCCGAAGCACATATCTTCAATCCGGATAATTTTCTGCCCTCAAATTTGAATGACAAACATCCATATGCGTTCATACCATTTACGAAGGGAATTCGGAACTGCATTGGTGAGTATTTACTGACTTTCTTTTTGTGATAAAATTTGTATAGCATTTGAAGTGCTTATACAAATTTTGAATAGAGTTACCTTAAAATATTTATTATTGGTTAAGGGTTGCATTAGTAGCAGCTATGAATTAAATACGCCATTTATATAAACAGGATGCGCACATTATTTGAGGACAACGTGAGAGTAAAACTAATTAGCTTTTATTTTGAACAAAATTTAATGAATCTTCACGATTTTTTTCCATAAATCATTCAATAAAATTTTTATTAGCTGCAAGAACCTCTTCGATCCGGGTCCGGAAACGATTGCATGAACGATTAAAATTTTCCTTGTTCATAAAGATCATAACGGTAACAATTGCAACCTTCAGAGAAAAAGTGGTGCTATGAGGATGCTTATTGAGGAGGGAGTTAAGCGGGTAAAAATTCGGTGGTATGAAATAATGCAAAAAAACATTACATCTAAATCACCACAGGGTGTTCACTTTTGTTTAGAAGGCGTTTTGATCGGATAACTCGCTGCTCACGTGTTTGCTCAGAAACATTAAGCGCCCTTGCAAGGGCCCTCATTCAATTAAATTCTATAGATCGAACAGTATGAAAACACTCCTCGTGTTTCTTGCGTTTTGCAACATAATCCGCGTCGCCGTCTGATACTTCCAATTCACAGCGAACCTTCTGAACGAATAAACGGGCCAACTTAAGTAAATTAGAGATTTCTAAATCGGTGTGATTTGCTGTATATCGACGATAACTGCATGAGTTACGTTGTAGTCCTCCATGTCTTATCTGAAAAAGTGCAAATGAGCAAAAAGAAATGAAAAAATGAAATGACCAAAAAGAAAAATAATGGTATCGCTTAAATCCTTCATTGGTTGTTCATCCGAGGTTCTCCTCCTATTTGTGGTGTGCGTTATGATGTTTTTCCACAAAAAGTTTTAAGCCGATTCCGAATGGTAGATATTTTTTATGAGAAGATTTTTCATTGCAGAAATACACTCGGAGGTTTACCATTGCCTGTCGAGGGAAGTCACGCATGGCGCGATGCAAAACTATTAGCTGTTCTGCTTTTCGATTCCAGTTAAATTTCTCGAAATCGAGATTTGTCAGTATTGTTGATTTCGGTTTCGATAATACTTTTTCGGTTTGAAAAGTTTATTTTAGAAGTAGTCGAAATGAAAAGTAAGCAAATTGCACCTAAGCGTATAAGTTATGTTATGTCTTTGATATTTATATTAGAATAAACAGAAGAGCGGAATTTACTATAATAATTTCAGAAAAATTAAAATAACTGATTATTTTTGCTGTATAATCTATTTTTCAGGTTGGAAATATGCATTGCTATCACTGAAAATAACCATCGCCAAGCTAATATGGAAATTTAGATTTACTACTTCATTTGAATACCAACGTCTACATTTTGTGGAAGACATTACAATTAAGTTGAAGGAAATTCCCCTTTTTCGAATATATGAAAGAAATAAATGTGATAATTAAAAGATAGGGAAATCTTTTCATAAACCAAAAGTATATTTTCTTAATATTAAGGACCGAAAATTTGTTTGTTTCGAAATAAATAATAAGTTTTGTACCAAACCTTATACGGTCTAAAAATGCTCGAACAAGTGAGTAAACATAAAATCAATGTGACGCTTGCCCAGAAAGAATGGCAGCGGAAAACTGTGCAAACATCAAGATAATCCTTCTTCATGTAAAACTTCATAATTTATCTCCAATTGAGCACAGGTAAGAAGGTAAATATTTCTTCAATTTTTTTTAATTTATTCCAATAATATTTATAACTACTTTAAGCCCTCCTCAATACGCTCATTATATCGAAATAATGGACGTCCTCAGACTCATTGAACAAACTAAACTGAGTTCTTGTTAGGCCAACTAAATAGAAGCTGCTAAACCAACTGATGTCGTACAAAATATTTGGTTGATGTAAACTTTTGGGAATACTAAGTACATAAGGAAAATGCTCAAAGAAAGAAATGTGGTTATTTAAAACCGTGGCACCGCCCACTTTACGTGTAAAGCTCTGCTTATAAATTCACTCCAACAAACTACACCAAACTTTGTAAGCACCCTGAATTTTGGTCTCATCATTGGCCGTACGCCAGTGTATATAAGGTTTAAGAAGCAGCCTTGAAGTTACATAAAAAATATTTCAAAGAACCGTAAACTTAATGGGATTCCTAAATTACTGAAAACATGCGCCGGGTGTGTAAATTCGGTTGCGTTAGACACTTCCTAACTTTTTTATTTTTGCGTTTATACATAGCCATGAATTTCCACTTTCGGAAATATATAAGCACACTTAATTACTGATATTTGTATGCACCATAGCATTATCAATAATTCGCAGATATTCGAATACACCAACAAAGTACCTGTTCGTTTTAATGACTCAAAGCCTTAGCCCGAAGCTTCGCACGGAATGACGCCTTTTACGTGTACGTATTGCACAGGTATTGATAAATTTATTACATTTTACACACTCGACATACAGTCGCGAGCAAAATAATAGTAGTTCCATTTTACTCAATATTTTAATGTATTGAATTTTTTAATTGGAATAATGGGGTTTGACATAACGGAAATCACTTCGTTTAATATTGTAAATATGGTTTTCAATGTCGGAGTCAAATGATTTCTTGTATAAAGTGTAAGTATATTTTTGAGTTTTGAAGTTAGGGTATCGAACCAATCGTTTCCCAGTTGTATGAAATCGGCACAACTGCATGCGTTGTGCAAACTATGGCCTATGGAATAACATTCGTAGCGTTCAATAACGGTCAAATATTCTTCCGATACCTTAAACTCAATCGATAAGTCCGATTTTGACGTAAGGTTTAAAAGCTCTTTTAGCGTTAATACCGTAATCATTTCATTTTTATATACTAAATCAGTATATGAAGTATATTAGTTTCTTACGAAAAAAAAAAAAATTAAAAAAAAAAAATAAATAAAAAAAAAGTCTTCACAACTTTACAGTTTATTTTATTCCACTTAAAACTAATGACACTTAATGCGAATGGCTCACTGTACAAGGATGATAGATATAAAGCATGGTGAAAAGATTTTTGGAGATCTACTACCTAGCAGGCCGTTTTTCAGCTCTGAGCGAATTTGACAGATATGCCAAAGTCATTCGTTTTGTTTTTCACAAAATTTTGCTTAAGCTTAGTGAAACACAAAATGAATGACGTAGAATCCAAAGTTCCCCTCAAATATTTTTTTCACCATACCTGACGAGCAAACCTGGTATCTATCATCCTTGGATATCAAGGGTTGCCTGATAGCTATGGTGGAAAGCAACATTTTTTAGGCGAACTTTGGCTGCCACGTCACTTGGGATGTGTTTAACAAAACTTAGCTTGGGTTAGTGATGTGCGAAAAAAATCAACGCAGCCAATATGCCAATGCTCATACCATGGAAACGGTTTGTTTACGAATACAGTGAATACTTATGCTTGCGGTGGGCAGTTCAGGAGAAGATGAGTAACTGTGACTGTGATATTTGTTTGACTGTGATATCTATTGGGCTTTTGTTATTCATAAGAGGGTTGTGTGTTATTCTAGTGTGTCCTAACCGAAAACGTTCGAATTTTATAATGTTTAGTCGTGTATGGGTTTTTGTTTTTTTTTAGTTTTTTGTAGGAAGCCTGTTGCATAAGCCTTTGTGTATTTCATTCATACCAATCATTGGTAAGGTTCTATTCGAGGTGTTGTTTGTTGTGGAAGTACTGTTTAATATGATTTTTAATATCAAGTAAGTTGAAGTTGTCTGTGCTAGTTACTGGACTTTGATGAGCTTGTTTGGCGGATTGGCCGGCGAAGTTGTTCCCAACAAAATTATTGTGCCCAGGCACCCATGGAAAAATAATTTTTTGGGTAGTATTGCATGATAATATTACTGATGTTGGTTGGGTAATAAATGCAGTTATTTACATTGACCATGGAATTAAGAGCGGATAGTGAGTCTGAGCATATAGCAACATTTTTCTTCCTGTATTTTACTAGGTCTCTAGTTTCAGATACGGCTATAAGTTCCGCTGAATATAGAGAAATATGATTTGGAAAAATAATAAATATTATATATTTTTATAATTTCGTTTTCCAAGGTTATGTTATATGATGTGTTTTGATTTATCTTAGCTCCATCAATTAATTTTTTACTTATTACTACCAAATTCCTTACAACTTGTGACTTCTGTGCGCCTCAAAATATCAAATTTGCTATGCTAATACGAAATTTCCAGGCACCTCGCTTGCTGCATACAAATGGTGATGCTCAGCAGCACAAAATTATCTAAACGAAAAGTAGTGCACAAGAGGACATCAAAATTACTGGTTTCTAGGCGATAATGGTAGTGGTAATCAGCTCAAATCTATAACATAAATATTTCTATTTTTAGGCATTTGTATATTTTATTCGGTCATTTTTAATTTCATTATATAGTTTTATCTACGCCTATTATTAGCGGATTCTATTTAAATGAATCTCACAGTTATCTTGAACTACCGCAGTTTTATATATTTGCATAAACTTAGCAAAATTTGCATTTGCGTAATTGACTAGAACCTGTAATCTCAATGTACCAAAGCAAAAGTTATCTCGTTTACTTCAGAATGATCTTTGTAGAGGTTGTGATACTCTGGAACTCGCTACCAAGTGAAATAAAATCCATACAAAATGTTAGTAGCTCTAAGTTGGAAGTGTTTAAACTATTAAATATCTAAATGTTTATGCTGCTTTTCTTTGAATTTTCGCTTTCTTTCTTCATTTTTATTCACATTCCATATGTTGGCAGAAAATAAAATGCGCTTAAAAGACATAGTCTTATGCACAGCCAGTTACATAAATAAAAATAAAATATGCGTAAATGTACATACAAGTTTATTATGCCCATTCAATCAGATATTTATTTTGCTACGCTGTCGCTTTGTTTTGCCATTAAATCCATTTTATTTGTTAATAAAATAAATTCCGCACATCAAAACACCGAAACAAATTCACCGCATAAAGTGTTAGGAGTTTTTTGAAAGAGAGGTGCGTACGATGATTACAGTTACAACTCGTTCTCACAGATGCTGATACTCATTATTGCACTTGAGCGCGCTAGCTACTTTTCGTCCATTTAATATAATATTTACCTTAAACAAAAATTACCTGCAGTTACATTTTTTCTACGTTTATATAAATCGCTTTCTTGTTCATCCAAGATTTTAGTAGCACCTTTGCAGTCGATTTTTAAGAAAATTTCCAATGAGCTAGAGGCTTAAAACTTTTGACTTGGACTTTTAATTTGCATTAGCGCTAAAAGAAAAGTTGCTAGCCTAACATGGCCGCCGAGCCGAATGGATTGGTGCGTGACTACTATTCGAAATTCGGAGAAAGTAGGTTCGAGTCTCGGTGAAACACCAATATGAAGAAAAAGTTTTTTCTCGGCAGGCAATGACAAACCTCCGAGTGTATTTCTGTCATGAAAAATTACCTCATGAAAAAAATATCTGCCGTTCGGAGTCGATTTAAAACGCAAGGTCCCTGTGGAATAACAACAAGACGTACACCACAAATAGGAGGAGAAGCTCGGCCAAAGGGGGGGTACGCGCCGATTTTATATATTATATATATACATATATTAAAACAATATAAATTAATAGTGGAAAACATATTCGATTTATTTACTCTTTCATTACATTCTTAATTTACAAACCAAAAGAATATAACGAGATTCCTCACTTCATAACGGTAAGTAATTGTAGCAACATGTAAATATAGCAACCCGAAAGTCAGCGTACAGTTTTAAAACATATGGAAGAATCTTTACAAATACCTTAAAAAACGAGAATTAATATTTTTTTATTAATATTTTACGACTTCACTCAATCTATTTGGCATTGGGTTTACTAAATCTCTGTTTCCTCAGTTGTAATCTTCGTCCATTCTGCCGCATAACACTGCGTAAGGCCTCCTTAGTCGTTATTACATACTGTCGAATTCGTATTTCTAATAGATGCCACAGATGCTTAATAGGAATGAGATAGGGGCGATAGTGGGGGTGTTTTAAGCTGTTTGTCTGTAAAGCTTAACGATCTCGACTGTGTGTTTTGAATCGTTATATTGTTGGAATCAAGGAACCTTTATGGGATATATGTATGTATAAATTGAGGATAAAGAAAAGTTTTTGAAAGGGGAAAATAAAAACTATCGAGCAAACGTACAGTAAAAGACATTTCGTACCTACTTTGAAGAACATGGAACCCATGTACTACTAGTTGAACTTAATAACGGTCTTACAAGATTGGTAGCATAGATGGGCAAATTGTGATCGAAAGTGGGATCCGCTTTGTAAGCAAGCGAGTGAATGGCCGATAAAAATTTCTACGTAGTAGTAAAAGATGTAGGCATTAACCGGAAAGATTAAATTTTCAAAAAGTTGAAATAAACTGTAGGTACTTTATTGGCGTGATGAAAAGAATTTAGAAAGCGTGATCAATATCAGACCGTTAACCGGCTCTTAGCGAAGTTGAGGAATCAGCTGATGTGCTAGCGTAACTGGAGATTTGGCGGCGATTTATTTACGACAAAATTGAGATTGTGTTTGGTGATATGTAAAAAAATCAACGCAACCATTTTAGTTGGTGCCATCTGAACAACAACTGATTGGGGGAATGTAAGAGTCCGTGTGAAATGAGCGAGCCAATTCAACTACCCCCAAGAATGATAGAATCCAAGATTGCGCGTTGCGAATTCGCCTTCTCGTAAGCGCCCATGAACAAATAAACAAAAGAAAGGGGAATTATATGTTTGTGAAGAAGAAGAGTAGGCGAAAGCAATGGAAAAACCAAACATAAAACACTTTACGCACACACAAATTTTCTTGCCACGGCGTCTTTCGCATAAAAACGCAAGTAAACTCCATTTGGAGGCTTTATATTAATTTGTGCTTTCACAATTTATCTTGCGGTACTTCGTTTTCATGGGTTTCTTTAGTTTAAATGCCACAAATCACAACATTTCAATGCCATCCATAAATTGTAGGCAGTAATTACTCCTTCTTTTGTTTGTTTTGTATTGGAAAAGGAGCTGACATCAGACTTGTCAAAATCGTGAAAAATAAATTAACTGTTGTGGAAGACGCCGCCTGCAATATTAAATTAAATTCGCCTTTGGTGTGCCCAACATCACATCAATAACCGGCTCCCAGCGAATTTGATCGAATCAGCTGATTTGCTGATGTAATATGAGATGTGACGGCGGTTTGATTACGACAAAGCCCTCTAACGTGGCAATCAAAGTTACTTTAACAATTTTGCTTGGAATTACTAAACCTTGTAATCTCTTTGCATCGTAGGCATTAGCCTAAATTTCAATTAATTACGACATTAAATTGGCTTGGTTTATAACAGAACTTAGAGAGTGGGATTTAGATGTATTGTATTTCACATAAGGACGGTAATGTGAACGCAGTAGAATTGTGCGAGAAATTGGCTACCTCTCCAAATAAGGCAAGTTTAATTTGGCGAGCTTATACAGCACAGGGTTCTCGTAACAAGAAAATACTTATCCATGTAGCGGAGGCTACCTAATAGATGGGCTGTAACCTCGCAAAACATCTGTATGAAGTTTTGATCAAAAGTTCCAAGGCATGTGTTTGTTAATAGAAAAACTACTTCATAACGAAATGCGTATTGTTTATCCAAAAAAATGATCTGATATTTTTCCAAGCTATTCAATATTAAGCAGCAAATAATTACTCTGCTATCCACAAATTCTCCCTTTACAAGAAAATGAAGCTGTTGTCGGACTGTAGAGTCTCGTAGAGCACACTGCTTCCCGTGTTTTAATATCGATGGATCAAACGTTTACTGCTGATACGTAGCAATATTTTATTACTGGACGTTTGAGTGAGACATAAGAGGATTGCAATAAAGAATTTAAAAATTCATCATGCTAGAAGAAACACTAGATTAGAAAATTTGACAGACATTTTTGAAATAATTTTAATTGCATCTTCAAATAAACTAACACCCACCGAAAAAGAGTCACCATCAGAAATAGGGCATTTTCTCCCAAATGAATTAATAGGATTTTATAAATATACAAAAATAGTAGGTATACTAAAGCAAAATAATAAAGGATACGATTATTGTAACCTTCTATTTGTTTTACTTTCCAATAAATTTTTGGTTCTAATAAGTTTATCACAAACCTTTCTGATAAAGACAAATTGAGAAAATTAAAACACCACAGAGTTTCTTGAGAAATTCTTTAAAACATATCCGAAATTAACGTACGTGGCATTAAAAGCAGATGTCATCGCAATAATAAGGCGATGCGAGCTGGTTTATTATGTTTTCCCCAAAGTGCGCCATTGAAAAAGTGCCAGTTTTTCAGTGCGAGCTTAACTGAGGTGAATTTGTAAACCAAATTTTATGTTGCAAGATTGGACATTTAAACTTTGTTAGCTTTATAGCCGGTAAATAAAGTTGATTACGCAATAAAAGCTGGCCCTTAATGGTGTGAGTTGGAAGTTCACATGTCAAATGGGCTATAATTTCATATAAACTACGTTTCGTACACAACTACAAGTGTGCCAGTACCCTGCCGGAAATACCTCTAGTGGAATTCACTAACGTGGTTTAACGATATTCGCTTGGTTATTTTTCTTTAACCACAATTTTTACGATTTGGCTATTCGGAAACTCGTTTCATAACAAACATCGATAAAAAAAAATTAACTGTTAACTTGTCGAGAATTGCAAACTAAACGGCAACAATTTTGGTGTGGTTAAATCAAAAGAGAAATAAGGGTTTTAATTAAAATGGTGCAATTACATTATGGAAAAGTTATTAGTTATTTGTTTTATGATTTAAAACGTGGAGAGGAGGCAGTGAGCCTAATCTGGTAACAGGTTGTGTTCCTTGACCAGGCCATACAAGTAAGTAAGTAAGAGGTGTCCTACATAGGAGAAACAAAGCTGATGAACGAGTCCGAAGCTGTAGCAATAGGCTGTCCCCAAGGCGGACGCAAAGGGCGATCTTCTCACTATTTCAGAAGCAGGTCTTTTACAGATGGACTAACATGAATACCTGCAAAATAGCTAAACAAACGTGGCCAAATTTCAAAAAATCCAGAACTGACCAGTTGTTGAGAAATCTGTAAACAGACATTTTCAGAATTACGTCAATAATAACCGGTCACTGGCTTTTTGGAGACCATGCCAGGAAGATGGGATGGCCGTACAACAATAAATGTAGAAGCTGCAACGAAGAATGTGGAGAAACAGTTTTGCACTATCTGTGTGAGTACCCAAGTCTGGGTGCTCTACGACATAGAACTCTTGGGGAATTCTCGATTTTGAACTTGAAAGAAATTGCAGGAAAGAAAATTGATGATTGAGGCAAATTCATAGTCAAATCAAGCAGATTCGTAGTAGTAGTAGTGGTTCTACAAGTGGTGTATCAAAATGGCATCTTTTGTTCTAATTGGGTCTGGGCTGTGTCGCTCAGACAGAACCTATACCAAATAACCCACCAAGAGGTATCCTGTGTTCTAAGTGGTGCGGCAAGCTGCAATATACATTTATAAAAATACCTCCAAATGCCGTTTTTATGCGGATAACGCCGTGACAAGAAAGGGGTTGGGTCTGTATAATTCCTTGTGATTGGTAGCATCTATTGCTTTCGCATTTCTTCTTCTTAAAAAACATGTAATATTTCCTCCTTTTGTTTGTTGTTTGTATATTCTCAAAGCATGACATTGCATCACTCTAGGACAAAAACCTTAAAATTCCCAGATAATATGCAAACAGAAGAATTATGATAATAATGAAGATAAGTTGATTAGTGATTCAACTAATCAGATGTTCTCTAGATGCATTGCCACTAAATGGATCCTTAGTTCTTAACTTAATGGAAGCGCACTCGTTCGCAACTAGCGAGTTTCCCTACAGGGTAGCAAATAAGTATGTACATACGTACATAAACTTTTCTCTATAAAACACAAATATTAGTAATGAATTCATGCGTATTTACTCCTAGTTATTAGTTATCTCGTAGTGAAGTTAGTGGAGTGCTGGTGAAATCAAAATGTTCTTCGCGCATTTTTTAATAAGTTTTTTTATAATTTCTTTAAGTGCTATCCTGTGGTCGCGTAGGAAATATTATAAATTGATGTTTGAACTGCCTGGTCGGATTGGATATCCTCTTTTGGGCAACGCTTTAAAAATAAAACAAAGAGATGGTAAAGTTTGTGTGAAGTGTTTCATTTTGCATTCCTCAGGGAATGAAATTCCGCATTTTCATAATGAAATTGCAGAAATTCTTAAGAGGGCTGTGATGTATTAAATCTTATTACAGAACAAATGTATTTACAGAGATTTAAAAATCTCAACTCGGAATGTTGCTAAAAACGTTGCATATAACAAATGCTCGACATTTTTTTTATAGAAGAAATCACCCAAAATCGTCTACAAAAAAAAAAATCGTTAAATCGTTTTAATCAGCACCATTTGAATCTTACTCTTTATTATAACAAAATTTAATGGGCTCTAAACTGTACGAGTATAATTTAAGTTTTTCTGAAAATTCTTTCTGAAAAGTGTTGAACTTTGATCAAATTATTCGCAATTTTTTTTTTATTTGCACTAAGTTTAAAATTTGGTTTTAAATCGTCCTTGCAGAAGAATGAACTATATTTTCATAAAAAAATGATTAAAATTAGATAAGAATCAAATAAATACACGAATAAATGAGAAAGAACAAAAACAATAAATGAGAAAGAAATAACACAATGTAGTGTACCAAACTAATTTAAGATGTTGAGACGGCATAACAGAAAACGGCATAAAAAAATTTGCAACATTTAACGAAAGAAACACTTATGACGTCCCCATAAAGTATGTAATTAGCATTAATTTAAACGAAATAAAATATTGAGCTTACGTCAAAAAAAAAAAAAATTAAACAAAAAAAAAAAAATTTCGAGCAACTTATTAAAGTATTAATTTGAATGAAATTAATACTAAATAGAGTACCTATTCACGACCTTTGTTAACATTCGTAGGTGTATTAAGGCCTTACTGAAATTTTTATTTCCCCCTGAAGAGAAAAAAAAATTTGCACCATTTGCAAACATCAGGAAGTATGGCAAAAGGGAATTTGATAAAATTTTGTATACTTGACTTTTAATGTAGACAAAAATATAATATATTTAGCCAAGAATATAGCAAATGGCAGGCAGAAAGCATTTTGAAAATGAATAAGAAATATACCAAAGTGCTTTTCAATAACAAGTGTTATCTATCGCTATCGAGAGATGATTAACGAAACCATTGATCTTTTACGGGAAAAGTTTCCGGACCGTGTTATCTCTCGAAGAGCTGATCACCGAGATCTTGTGATTTAACACCTTGTGACTTTTTTCCTTGTGACCACGTGAAAGAGAAGGTCTACGCCAACAACCCAGGGTCGATTCAAGATCTCAAAGATGGAATTCGTGAGGCTATCGCAGCGAGGTATAGGGCAGCCACAAACAATTCGGTTATGGAAAATTTCATGAAAAGGATATTGTCCTGTAAGCGTGGTCGTAGTGGTCATTTGCCTGATGCTATTTTCCACTATTAACGGCATACTTTCCTCTTTATAATGAAATAAATATCCGATCATTTATATTAAAAAAAAACACTTTTCTTTGAATATCAAAATAACACCTCTGTTTAGATAACCATATAGGTTGTTCAATAAGATTTGCAGTGCACAATTTTATGGTTTGAAAAACACTTTGTTATTCAGTATAGTCTCCCTGAACAGCAATTCACTTTTTCCAATGAGATTCCAATTATGAATTCTATCCCTAAAGGTAAAGTCTGGAAGGGCTACAAAATACGCTTCCACAGCTGTTATGACCTCAACATTTGATAAAAAACGCTTTCCATGCAAGCATTTTTTAGGTCCGGAAACAGATGGAAGTCGCTCGGGGCCAAATCTGGGGAATATGGTGGATGCTGCAACAATTCGAACTTTAATTAAAGGATTTTAACCATTGTAAAAATGCGTTGTCCTGATGAAAAAGCATGTTTTTCTTTTGTAGACTGGGTCTTTTTCACCATTTTTTTTAGCT
This sequence comes from Anastrepha ludens, assembly GCF_028408465.1. Lineage (NCBI taxonomy): Eukaryota > Metazoa > Arthropoda > Insecta > Diptera > Tephritidae > Anastrepha > Anastrepha ludens. The sequence continues at coordinate 27,994,459 of NC_071498.1, read as the reverse complement.
GGTCTAAAAGGTTACTATAACATTCAACTGGTAATAAATAACCTTTCGCTTCCCAAAAAACTGATACCTACAACTTCTTTCTGGATTCGGACTCATTTTGGAACCGAAGAACGCGGTTCATACCATTCTTTAGCTTCTTATTTTGATTAGAATCATGGTGATAGGTCCAAGTCTCATCCATAGTGATGAATCGTTGCACAAAATCCACTTTATCTTTTCGAAAACGCTCTCAATGTGGCTGAGAAAGTCAAATTCGAATGTGTTTTTGTTCCATTATGAGCGAATGCGGCACCCTTTGAGCACACAGCTTTTTGAAACCCAATACTTCAGTCAAAATATTGCTTATACTGCTCAATAAGATGCACACGGTTTCTACTAAATCTCTTTCAGTCACTCGACGATATTCCAATATAAGGTACTGAATATTTTCTACGGTTCTTGGTGTCGCTCCTGCGCTTGGACGTGTCTGACGTGGATCGCCTTCAAGGCTTGTACGACCACGTTTAAAGTCAGCAAACCATCTTTCTACTGTACTAATTTATGGCGAAAATTCCTTATAGACTTTAAATATTCGGTCATAAATTTAATTTGCTTTTAAACCTTTCCCAAATAAAAACTCAATCTGTGCAAGTTAATTGATTTTTTTATTGTAGGAAATACTGTGACACGTCGGTACTAAATGGCTTGTGAACTAAAGAATGAATTGTCAGCTTGAAATGTAATTTCACACACATACGTTCATATGAAGAGTGTACCAACATAACAAACGAAATTTTGAGGCTAATAGCTCTTATCGGCTAGAAACTGTAGGCCCCTCCATTTGTGGAACAACATCAAGACGCACGCCACAAATAGGAGGAGGAGCTCGGCCAAACACTCAAAGATAGTGTACGCGCCAGTTATATATACATATATATAGCTCTTATCGAGCCGCAAAACTTATTGAACAACTTGGTATGGTTTTTTTAGAAAAACATTTTTTGTTTTGAGATTCGTGCGAGAACGAAAATTTCGTGTACAAAAATGTAACACTTTCGCCTACTCTTCCTCTTCTCAAACAAGCAATTTCCCTTCCTTTTGGTTGTATATTCCTGAGCCATGATGTCGGAGGGAATTCGAAAGGCGCAATCTTGTGTTCTGCCAAACACCTAACTTTAATTTAATTCGATTTTACGTGTGAAACTTTGTTACAAACGCATAAAATGGAGAAGACTGTTTAGTGCAGATATATCTATTTTGCCTATTTAAAAAACTAAAGATTTTGTAAAATGACTTGTTTCAAATATTTAAAAATACTACCGAATTTGCGTTTTTCGGGCGAAAACCGTAAGAAGTGGTCTTTCTAACGTGTTTTTCTTAGTTCATACAAACGTTAATCATCAATATAATGTGCTCAATATGTTGTTTCTTACAGTTGTTTTTCTTTTTTTCGTGTTTGTAAAATGTAAAAATTGCTGAATTTTACTTAGCTTATTTTTTCATAGATTAACTTTTTTTAATAAATTTACTTTTCACTTTCTTATCATCTGGGGGTCGATTCTCGTTCTGTGTAAACGTGAAGTAAGAAAAAAGTTTGCGTTTTCACAGACAGTTTCCACTCTGTCTTTTCACAAACGATTCTTTTGTGATCCTCGTTTGTGCCATGATAAAAGTGTTCCGTTTCCACTGTAGCCATGAAACGTTTACGAGTGTGATATTCAAATTTCAACTGACATTTGTTCGTGATGAGGAAAGGTAAGATAACGATTTTTAGTAAATTTGATCCTGTTTTGAAATTAATTTAATATTAATAGGAATTTGTTGATAGTGCTGAGACGCTCACTTCGCGATGGACAAAGTCCACCAACGATGAAGTTTATTTAGAGGACTTTGAGAAACCTGAAGTTCATGGTACGCCTACAAATATTTCAAGTCGTGATATTTTGAACATTGCAAAAAGACAACTCTTGCAAATAGTGGGAGCTGCGTTTACCAACAACATTCAATTATAAAATTTACTCATAATCATTTATTTTTTTCCATTCGTTTTTAATGAAAACGTTTGCCCATAAGCTGCATTTGTTTAAAACTAATAATATTATTATTTAAAAATAGTACCAAAATACTTAAGATTGAAATAAAAATACATCAAACAAGCTCTATTACTTTACTAAGAAATATTAATCATAAATGCTAATTATACACAGATGAACAAAAAGCTAGAATAAAATGTGAATTAAAAAATTATAAAAAAGTTTAATATAACTTTTTAAAAATTAAATCGCAAACACAAGCAGATTAAGGATTTGACTTGATATTGACTTTTATAAAAGTGGAATTCATTCTACAAAAATAACCATATAAATCCTAGTTTAACACTTTGTGCAAGTTAAAAAAACATCTAAAATTTTCATCAAATTCTTCAATTTTTTAACAAAATTTTTATAAACTTTTCGGATATATAGAGTTTTGTAGCCTCGCAACTATACTCGCACTCGCAGGCTTGCCACGGACCTCTTTCTCCATTTTTTCACACACAAAAGTGTTTTCTTCAGTGAAAAGAAAATTTTCATATGCAAATATTTTGACAATTCTTTTCATTTTTTCACGGAACGCGAATCGAAATTGTAATGAAAGTGGAAAAAAACTTTTCATTTCACGTTTAAACAGAAGGGGAATCGACCACCTGGTAAAATTTTTTACGACGTAGCCGTTCGAACTCAGTGATGCCTTTTTTATAGAATCTACGAAAATCGTGAATTCAGTGAAGAGTTGATTGCGGCAGGAGTAGAATCAATATTATATTTTTTGTCTTATTGGCCAATATGATTTCGGATTTTTACGTAAATGAAGAGTTTAAACATTTTTATTTGATTTTAGAAATACTTAGCACCATGAAGGAGAAGGAGTTGGAGTATGGAGGTATATTTTTATCATGGATAGGTCCATTTCCAATAGCTGTCATAAGCGAGCCACAAATAGCACAAGATATCTTTACTTCGCCAAATTGTGTAAATAAAAGCTTTGTCTATAAAGGAGTGCAAGATGCAACTGGGCCAGGGTTATTTACAATGGATGGTAAAATGATTTTTTTTTTCACATATTTTGCAGGCTTAAAATGAATTTTTATTCTTCAGATCCTCAATGGAGTTATCATAGGAAGCTTTTGAATCCGGCTTTTGCGCACAAGGTCCTGCTGAACTTCATACCGATTTTCAATAAAGAGGTCGATAACTTAACGAAAATTCTCAACAAACTGACTAATGTTGACGGAGTGGATTTAGTACCCATACTTCAAGACTTTACGTTAACTATCGCTACCCGTAAGTATCAGTTATTAAGACAGGATTCTATGAAACGATTCTAAATGACTATAGACCTTTTTTATTTTTACGGAATTTAAGTTTTCAAGATCTAACTAATTTTACCTTTTTTGAGTTCATCTGAATTTCCGTAATAAATGTTTCGTTGCAAGCCAAGCTTGGCATTGCTGGTCTAAACCTGGCGAATTCATACCAGCTGATAGCAGTAGTACAAAAACAAAATTTAAATGTATTTTGTTTTTTTTCAATTTGGTAGCTTGAATGCCAATATTTTACTTAGATTACAAATAAACAAATGAAATACGAGGGCGGGTCAATAAGTCCGTGACTTTTTGTATTTCTGACCTCTTTACTGAAAAAGAGATACTGCTCCTGTCAACAGGCATCTGTCAGTTGACTCCTGTCAAAATTTGAACGTGCTGCGTCAGTTAGTTTGTGTTTTACAGCTACCTTTAACAGACTACCCAGTAATTTGAGGAGAAAATGGAAAAAACTGAATTTCGTGTGCTTTGTAAGCCGATTCACCCTTAGAAACCCACTGTTTCGACTGTGTTTTGGTCTCTGGAGTGTGGTGATGGATCCATGTTTCGTCCACGGTTACAAAACGGCGCAAAAACTCGTCCATATTGCGATTAAACAACGCCAAACCTTCCTGTGAAGTTGTTACACGATTGCGTTTGTGGTCGATTGTGAATTACTGGGTAATCTGATAAAGGTAGCTGTAAAACACAAACAGATGCCTGTTGACAGGAGCAGTATTTCTTTTTCAGTAAAGAGGTCAGAAATACAAAAGGTCACGGACTTATTGACCCGCCCTCGTAACCACAAAGATGAAAAACAGATTACTTTGACATTCAAACCACCAAACCGCAAGGACGAAAAAAAAAACAAATCAGCTGCTCTACTGCTATCAAAGTGTGCCAAACCAAGTCAAACTCTTATAAGAACCACGTTTTGTCAATTTTTTTAGAAACTACAATGGGGCAAGATCTCAGCAAAGAAAATAATATAGCAGGCATGTGTGGCTCTTTATTGCAATCTTTCCAGTTGTAAGTAGCTACATTTCTTTGAGAAAAAGTTATGAAACGAAATTTTGTATTATTTAAAAATTTATATTCATGTGAATTTTTAATGCATTTTCAAGTGTTCAAGAGACTATTACCGAAATGGGCACCCTATCTTGGTTGAGCATGAATGCGCTGGTTTGGATTTTAGGCGATTATGAACGATACAAGAAAGCCAAAGCTGATATTCGTAAATTCATTGGCAATGTATGTTATTATCCATGGGTGGATCACAATTCGATAGTCTCTCATTTAGTAAAAGTAAACTCTCATTTAGCTTATTACAGAGCGGACGAAAACTACGCCGGACAGTTCAAAACTGGCTGAACATATTTTTATCAATCGCGCAATAGAATTATTTCAGCAAGGCAGTTTTACGCGCGAAAATGTCGAGGATGAATCCATAGTGATTGTGTTCGGAGTAAGTGATTGTAGAAATTGTATGCACGCCTTTGCAAAACTCTTGCCTTCTACACTATTTGCAGGCTTTCGAGACGACGGCAACCACTTTAAAGCACGTCATCCTTTTGTTAGCAATGCATCCTCAATATCAAGAGCGAGCGTTTGAAGAAGTTACTTCGTTGTTCCCGGGAAAAGAGCCATGCGAACTGAGTTATTCGAGCATCCAACAAATGTCATACGTGAGTATGGTGGTTGATGAGACGATGCGTTTAATGGCTACCGTTCCACTAGTGGGACGCCAAGTGCGAGCAGAAACAAAACTAAGCAACGGAGTCGTCCTGCCAGAGGGGCTTCAAATTCTAGTCGATATTTTCAATATGCAACGCAGGGAAGATATTTGGGGACCAGAAGCGCACATTTTCAACCCAGAAAATTTTCTCCCATCAAATATAGAGGGAAAACATCCGTACTCCTATATACCATTTACGAAAGGCTTACGAAATTGTATAGGTGAGATTTTTGCACGTATTTGGTATTTTTTTACATTAACAATCACAAAATGATTTTCAGGTTCCAAATATGCACTGTTGTCGCTAAAAATTGCCGTGGCTAAACTTGTAAGGAATTTTCGATTTACCACCGATTTTAAGTATAAGGACTTACAATTTGTTGAGAACATAACGCTAAAACTAAAAGAAATGCCTTTGATCAAAATACACAAGCGATAATCGAAGTAATGTGGATAATAAAACTTCTCCATTCAAGCGATAACTCAAATAGTTTTATTGTAAATTTTCAATTGATTATAGTACGACATGACTTGTTACTGCTATTCTCTTCCCGTTTCTTACTTTGGTTTTTTCAAATCGTCAAAGAAATTGTAAAGTAATTGTAAAGTAATTGAGAATCTGAAAGTTCATTCTCGAATGTGAAATGACACATTTTTTAGGATGGTTACAAGGAAAAATTTGAATTTTTGTGAAATTAATAACATACCATAAACTACAAATGGTAGAAATACACTGGGAGGTTTGCCATTGCCTGCCGAGGGGCGACCGCTATTAGCAAAATGTTTTTCCTAATTTTGGTGTTTCACCGAGATTCGAACCCACGTTCTCTCTGGTAACTCCGAATGGTAATCACGCACCAACCCATTCGGCTACGGCGGCCGCCTTAAGTTTCTTGATATATACATAACATACATATATGTATAAACTACAAATAAAGAGAAAACAGCTGTTCTCTATAGGGCTATCCGTTTCGACAAGCGTTAAAGTGGTGACCCAACAAGACGAATTGAATATCTATGGTGGCGCCATTAAAAAACAGTTACTTTATTTTTTTCGATTCTGACAAGTCTGACGTCAGCCTAATCCGCAATACAAAACAAAGAAAAGTATTGTGTGTTTGTGAAAATCCAGTGAATGGCATAGTTGTTTTGTGAGGTTTAAACTATTCAAACTAATGAAAAGTGCCAAGTGTTAAATTGTGAAAGCAAAATTAATATAAAGCCCGCCAATGCGGTTTGTTTGCGTTTTTATGCGGAAGGCGTGGCAAGACAATTTGTGTGTGCGTGTAATTTTTTATGTTTGATTGTTTCCATTTTTTTCGCCTACTCTTCTTCTTCACAAACAAGTAGTTCCCCTTCCTTTTGCTTGTTTATTCATTCGCTCTTACGACACGGCGAATTCGCAAGGCGCAATCGTGCATTCTTGATGGCCCGACGCATAATAGTCCAGTCAAAAGAAGATTTAACTAAGTAATTTTAGGAGTATGCGAGTTTATGGTTTTATTATGTAAAGCCCATCACTGTGAACTTAAGTTTGAGTTTTCGGGGTCGGGGGTTGTGTCCCGCGGCCGCCATCTTAGAAATAAGGCTGCAACTGGTTTTTTGCGTTTATCTCGTGAATTCCGAAAGTTACGAAAATTTTGTTAGATACTTTTTTGTAGATAATAATATTATCTGCAACTTTCATTCAAAACTTTTTATTGTAAAATTAATCGTAAAAAAGTTATAAACAAAATTACGCGAAAAATTAAGGGATGAATTTTTTTCAAGCGTAATAACTTTTTTTTATTGATTTTATGGAAAATAACCCACGGGTACCGAGTCAGACACAGCCCTAACCCCTAGAAACCACCCCTACCATACCGCAAGCAAGTGTAGGGGTGTGCTGAGTCAGCACACTTATGGTGTGAGACAAAATTTTAAGAAAAATAAGACTCAATTCAAGAAAATTAGTAATCGACTATATCATGTCTATGTTATCTCAATCGATTTTCAGGTGTAGGAAAATTTAGAAACATGAGAATTTCAAAATGCGATATCTCAGCGAAAAAAAAAGATATTTGAGCAAACTCAACGCCATTTGAAAAAAGAAGGCTTGTATTTAAAGATGCCATCCTTTAATTTTGGTGAAAGAAAACATCTGCAAGGCTACATAACCTCAAATATGGGCAAAAACGGTGTTTTTTGCACTTTTAGGTTAGGATATCTCGAAAACCAGAGCTGATAGAGCAATTCTGAGGCCAGATTTGGATTCAGCGCATCATAAACCTTCGGAAATATATAGTCTGGCTTCTGGGTCTGAATGTTGGTTACATTTTGTCGGCCTGTGTAATCATGTTCGCGCTTCGCTAATGTAATGGTTGCTCCGCTTAGCAGCTCAAAATCATAAGACTAAATAAAGATAGCGAAAAAAACTTATGGACAAAAATGTTCACAAAAGAATGCTCTATAAAAAAGCTCTGATGGATATTTTCCATAAAATCAATAAAAAAAAAGTTATTACGCTTGAAAAGAATTCATCCCTTAATTTTTCGCGTAATTTTGTTTATAACTTTTTTACGATTAATTTTATTGTACAATAAAAAGTTTTGAATGAAAGTTGTAGATAATATTATTGTATTATCTACAAAAAAGTATTTAACAAAATTTTCGTAACTTTCGGAATTCACGAGATAAACGCAAAAACCAGTTGCACCCTTATTTCTAAGATGGCGGCCGCGGGACACAACCCCCGACCCCGAAAACTCAAATTTAAGTTCACAGTGATAGGTTTTACATAATAAAACCATAAACTCGCATACTCCTAAAATTACTTACTTGGCTATTTTTTTTGTCTCTTTTGACTGGACTATAATGGCTAGCACCTTCAGCAAGTGGCGAACAGATGAAGCAACTGGTATAAATAAACATTTGTTGGCAGCGCGGGAAAAGAGTTGCCAAAAATTACATTTGTTTGTGAAAATAGTGGGTTCTGAGGTATATCAAGGATAATCTATTAAAAGTGGCATCATAAATCAGCTGATTTGTTTTTTTTTTTGTTTTCGCCATGTCCATGTGGCTGTCAACATAGAATGAAACCAAGCGAAATAATTCTTTGTTTTCTACTTTTCCAAAACTTTGATTTGACAAACAAATGTACAAAACATCATTGTGGTTGGTCTAGTCGCACCACCTCTAATGAATGCACCTTGGGTATAGCCATACTCACTAGCAATGAATCTTGACTATGTAAGGCTGGATTTTTCTTTCTTGTTTTATGTATTGCAAAATGGTATCCTTCTCATCATGTGACTACTCCTTCAGTGGTGATATTTTTTTATTTTTAATCGGCTATTACTTCAACTTAAATTAAATATAATTTCCAAGCATCGAAAAAAATGCAAACAAACGTCATGCACAGAGTTGCATTTTGACTAATCAAATCTACTCAACGGCAAAGGCGTATTATTGTTGTTGTTGAGAGAAAATCTGTTCTTTTACCATTTTACCACAGCAGTTTGCTCTCTCCCATAAACTCCGCTATTATACAGGGTGGGCCATATAGCGTTTGCTTTTTGAACCACCTATTTTTTTGAGAATGGTAACACAAATGACATGTCAAATGTGTTCATAATTTACTTAAAGGTTTGACATTTACGAAATGGGATGCTATACGCTTGAACAAAATTGGGAAATATTGAGAACCTATTTCCAAAGTGGTGAGTCTTCTTCTTCTTTTCTGATTTTCACATCGGTGGCTGCTACGTCAATAAGCAAAATTGTCGGATTTGGGGCGCAGAAAATCCACACGTTACTGTAGAGAAGCAAATGCATCCACAACGAGCCACTGTTTGGTGCGGTTTTTGGTCTGGCTGCATCATCGGCCATTTTTTTTCGAAAATGAGCGAGGAGCCGCGGTTACAGTAAATGGCGAGCGTTACCGTGACATGCTCAACGAGTTGTTTCCAAAAATTGAAGAGGATGACATGGACGACATTCGGTTTCAACAGGACGTTGCAACTTGTCACACTGCCAAAGTTACACTCGAACTTTTGGCTACCGTTTTTGAAAACCGAATAATCAGCCGAAATTTCGATATCAATTGGCCGTCTCGGAGCTGTGATATAAGCCCGTTGGACTATTTTTTGTGGGGAGCTGTTAAGGACAAATGCTATGCGAATCATCCAGAGACGATTGATGCTTTAAAACACGAAATCGAAGTTGCCATTCATGAAATTGGAGCCCAACAATCGAAAATGTGCTTAAAAATTGGGTTGATGGAATGGCCTACTGTAAAGCCAGTAGTGGCAGTCATTTGAGCGATATTATTTTTCATTCATAAATGAAAATGTTCAATCTTCAAAATAAAAAAAAAGTTTGAAAAAATATTGATAATTTTTTTTTATAGCCGATTCAAAAAGCAAATTTTACATGGCCCACCCTATAGCTCTTCAGAAAGTTTATGCAAATGGAATTTGGCGGTGGTAAGCAGGTAAGGAAGGCGTACTGATAGAGCATAGAAAGGGGAAATATATATTGAATATTAAATTTATTATTAATATTTATTAAATATACACTTTAGTTAAATTACATTTACAATTATGATTTTAAATCAATGTTTTTAAAAATAAGATAATTTTTCAGCATTTCGTTGTAGTTTTGGGTGAACGCAGGAGCAAACACGTTGGGGTGTGTTGTGTTAATTTCCCTAGGGATTTTCGAATACGACGAAGTTACTGTTTCACGTCATGTGCCTTCCAGCCGTTCTTGCAAACATGACTTTTAAGTTCACCGAAAAAATCATACAAAATTAATAATTGATCTCTGCACTTCGTACACATGCACCAACACTGAGATTTAGCCGCTCAAAATTGCACCTCTCTGTGCATTACAACTAAGGTGCATTTCTAAAGAATACAACTAATGTGAGAACGCATGGTGAACTCTGTACTTATATGCGATAAAATATTTTACAATGCCATATTTTAAATGCGATAAAAAAATTACATGTGAGTATTGTGTTAAGCAACGACTTCTTTAACGAGAGCGAGTTTTGTTCATGGTTTGCCAAATCATTATGAAAGTAATCTGTTCATATACTTAAACTTATATTGACTTATGTACATACATAATACATATGCCAATTTTGACAGACTTTCGCTTTTAATGCTACTTAATTTTTGCATTTTTGTACATTTTGATAATTCATTTTACTTAAATTTATCTCATACGATATTCACATATACACTTAAACAAATCTTCCGCATTTGTTACATAACTTTTTTAGTTGAAAAAATTACTTATTTGCTAATTGTGCACTTCAAAAATTAAATGAAACTGAAATGCTTCGTCTTACGTCTATCGATTGGGTCAAGACCTAAAAAACATTTTCTTCAAAATATTTACGAAATACAAAAGTAAACAGCAGACTATAATAGTTATTTCCAGTTGTTTACTGCTTCTCAACAAGGTGTATGTAAAATGCTGGTCTCTTCTCCATATGTATTTCTTTGAAGTCGCCGTATAATTTGTGCTTAGATTTTTCTCCAAAAATTTCTTTCAATATTTTTGTAAAATTTTGCAGGGGATGTGGGTGGTAGGATAGGCGAAAATCGCTGCTCAAATTATTTCCCACAATGTGGTAATCCAATGTAACCATGGCAGGTTTTCCACAGTAGAAAAGCACCGAAGTTTTAATGTCAGCAGTATGACTTGTCTGAAATTGAATAAAAAAATTTTAATATGATTGATTTAATTGATATAGTTACAAATCATATATTAAGAACTAAATATTAATTAAATCCTAAGTACGGTGTAATATCGGCTAGTAATCAAAAATTGGTCACATTATTTTACGGACCACCAAATTGGACTCAAGAAAAAGTTCGTCAAAAAAGACCCAGTTTGAAAACGAAAGAAATTCTTTTTCAGCTGTCACAAGAGCATTTTGACAATGGCTTAAATCTTTGAATTAAAATTGTTGGAGCATCCACCATATTCACCAGCTTAGACCTCTAGCGACTTCCATCTGTTTCCGAACCTAAAAAATGCTTGCATGGAAAGTGCTTTTCATCAAATAATGAGGTCATAACAGCTGCGGAAGCGTATTTTGCAGCCCTTCCAGATTCTCACTTCAAGCCTGGAATTCATAAATTGGAATCTCGTTGGAGCAAGTGTATTGATGCTCAGGGAGACTATACTGAATAATAAAGTGTATTGCAAACCATACAATTGTGTTGTTCTTACCAAACTGCAAAACTTATGGAACAACCTAGTATTTTCAGATTCAGTGCTTTTCGAAATTTATGGAAATTGTTGGTGAACCACTTCTGTAGATTTCTAAAGAAGTATCATTTTTAAATAAACTATTGGTCCATTAGGGAATATAGTACATTCGCCCATTAGGCTTATAGTCCAGCGATTGCCATTCTCCCATAATATATAGTATTTTGCTTTTGCGCTGTTGTTACGCTCTCATGCACGTGTAGGGCACATATCAGTGAGCTACGGCCTGCCGATTACTAGGACAGTTCATTGAACTAATTTAAAAATTGATGTCGGTCAATTTCCGTCACTTTTGAGGTACTTCTGGCCAGTAGTGCGTCGTTGGCCTAAATACCAGGGAGGTCAGCGTCGCTTTCAGTGAGACACAGTGAGACACACGTCACTGATGAGAGTCATAATTTTGAAGCTCTAAAGATTTGTGTTTATCTAGGAGTAGCCCAGCTCTTTATATGACACATAAGCGTTGACTATAACTAACGTAGATAAGTATGCTTTGGGACTTTCGAGAGAACTTTTTGACGCAAGATTTATGGATACGCTTACATACGCGACGGGTACCGACGAATGGTGATCTGTACGAACTTTATAAGGACATGGACGTAGTCAGAAGTATAAAACTACAACGAAAGATCCCTCGACTTGGCCCTTCTTGGATGGACATTGAAAAGCGAAACGTCCACGAACAGAATAGAAGGACGAGCTGAAGAATGACTTGTCTGCAATTGGCGAAATGTTTGCTACAAACTCAAGGCGATAGACGGTTATAGTGCCAAATAAAAGAGAAACAATTTGCTAAACAAGACTTTTATGAATTTTAAAACTCTCGAATTAGTAAATGTTACGAATTTTCATAAACTTGCAAAAAATATAAAATTTAAAGTATTCTTTACTTTCGAACATAAATGTGGAAGAAGTCATAACTGGTTCAAAGCTTTTGTGAAGCCGCCCTCCTTAAGAGCTCCAATCGGCTCTTTTTATTGTAATTTTTTTAATGCTTTGGTATTCCAACACCAAACAAAAAAAAATATTGAAACAAGTTAAGTGTACGACATCTACTGAGTCTACGTACAAGTATACTTACATTATAGTAAATACTTTTGGCTGGCGTCTCTCCCGTCTCCAGAATGTTGTCGTAGTTGCGATGATCAATAATTAGAATGCCACCATGTTTGAGACACTTTTCGAAGTTTCTTATGGCCAGCTTATGTTCGCGTTGATCTCCGCTACTATCCATAAGATGGGCGAAAGAATTTCCTAAGCAGATAACAGCGTCAAATCCTTCCCCAACAATAGGCTTTATATCATCGTACAGAGTTAGCCAGTTAGCTTCTTCTATAACTGTGTTAAAATTACCATAAATATCTTGTAAGTCTCAAAGTGATGAGAAGTGTTCATGCGACTTACTCCACTTGTCGAACGCTGGTTCTTTGCGGCGATCCCAACGCTCCTTCAAAGCATATTTCAACATTTTGTCAGAGGCGTCCACTGAAACCACTTCGTAGCCTTCCTCAACTAGCATAATCGAATCCACGCTAAATATTGATTAGAACATTATTTCATAAGTGAAATCAGCGTAATTACAGATATACAAGGTGGCGCAAAATTAATCACCACTTTTGTTTTTCAATAATTTGTTTTTTACTAAATAAAAACAAGAAATCATTTTTAGTGGTGGAAAGATTTATTTTGATTTCTAAGCGACTCATTTCTTGTCTATTTGTTGTCGAGTGTTGTGAAGTGTCAAACATGATTGACGCACAACAGCAATTGCAAAGATTATAAATCTTCCGATTGGGTGATTAATTTTGCGCCTCTTCATATGTACAATTATAATAAATAGACAAGTAAAGAATTAAATTCGGTCCGGAACGAGCTTTATATAACCGCGCACATTTTAGTAGGATCAGAGAGATCAGGTGGGAAAGAACGTATCTCCACTTTGTGTGTCCAACTGGCGCCGGTTCGCACGAGAAAGAAACGACTCATTTTGCTAAACTCGGCCAAAGTCGCTAAAGAGGTTATCACGTCAATCAAAGGAAGAAAAAACGTCAGAGGAATTAAAGGAATTTTGGGCTTAATATATACAAAGAGGGCGCGGTTTTAAACCATTTTTTTTAGTAATATTTATGTCGGGAGTAATTGAGGTAGGAAGCAATACACACATCAAGTGCGGGCGGGGTTTATTAAGTCGTTGTCGAAATACAGGCATTTAGCAAAAAATGGGTGCGACCCCGCCCATATTACAACATTTTTCTTTCATCGCATTTCGTTTTTGAGCTTATCACTTTAACGATATTTGAAAAATGTTTAAGTTGCATAGGTGAATATTGACCGATTTCGCCCAGTTTTAATACCAATTTACCTTGGATAAGCAGTAATATATACCCAGATTTATTAAAATATACAAATTTTTGTTCGAGTTATGGAGGATTTTGGTACCTAAATTTATCTTGATTATTTTAGGGTGAACTTACCCTGTACCGCATGCCACATCAAGGACTCTCTTACAACCCTTCGATCGAAGTAAGTCAACTAAAAAGTTCTTATAATTTTCTGTTCGTGAATTTTTATCACCAATAAATATTTCCCAAACTTTCGCAGCCTTTCCGTCGGCATATTGATCAGGCACTCCCTCGGCGGATATACCAGCGGAACGAGCAACGAAAACACTATCTGCGGAGGTGGACATCTTGTCAGTTAAGCCTCTGAATTTCAACTGAATTTGAATTCGACTGGAAATTTGAAAGTGATTAATATAATAAAATATGTATGCGCGGATATGTATGTATGTATGCGTACATATATGCTGATAGGTAGGCCCTTACGTACTTTCGAATGAAATCATATGTGCGCATACCCAGCAATATATTTAATCTATTATACAGGGTGAGCAATTTAGAGATATCGGATTTTAAATTTAAATAAATCAAAGAAAATTCAAATTGATTGGGCAATTTTTATTATGTTTATGTATAGTAAGACCATTCTCTATATTTATTTTTTAAAGATAATCCCATTTAATGTTGAGCACACGGCGCCGTAATTCGACCATCCGAAAACATAGGATGACTTAGGTCGATATCTCGTAAATAACTTCCGTGATGGTGTCTTCCAATCGTTGTTGGCCTCAATCGAAGCTGGTTTATCCACAAAGCATTTAGACTTTACATACCCTCGCAAATAAAAGACCAAAGTCTTGGTGGCCAACCAATGGTCCGAGATGAGAGAAAAATTGTTCACCGAAACGACGGCGCAGTAAATCCACTGTTTCATGAGCTGTATGACAAGTAGCGCCATCACTGGTTTCAATTTCTGGCATCAAAAAGTCGTTTGTCATGGTGTGATAGCGTTCACCATTCACTGTTACATTGGCGCCAGCCTCGTCTTTAAAGAAATATGGGTCGATAATTCCTCCAACCCATAGGCCACACCAAACGGTTGTTTTTATTTGCTTTAATGGCTGTTATTGAATGGCTTAGGTTTACTCTTCAACCCAAATACGGTAATTTTGCTTATTCACTTAGCCATTAAGCCAAAAATGGGCCTCATCGCTGAACAAAATTCGGGTCTCCAAATACGAATCTCCAGCGAGTTTTTCAAGAACCCAACGACTTAAATTATGATGCTTTAGAAGATCAGCCGACTTCAAATCTTGGACTAGCTGTATTTTATATGCTTTAAAGCGAAGATCTTTGAGTAAAATCGCTCAAGTAGTGCTATGAGATAGGTCAAGTTGAAGAGATCGGTGCCGAACCGATTCTTCCGGTTCTTCGGGAAAACTCTAATTTACAGCCGCAGTATACCCTTCACTTCGGGCTGTAGGTGGTCTAATCGGTCAGTATCATACAATAATGTAAAATTATTCTCAATTTTGCCGATGGTGTGCCGAATAGTGCGTAAGTTGGTCTGAGCGCGCGATGAACACTTTTCACAGAACGTCGATTTTCGTAATTTCGCAATTGTACGATTTGTAAACGTTGTTGAGGGGTAAGCCTTTCCATGATG
Source organism: Anastrepha ludens (assembly GCF_028408465.1). Lineage (NCBI taxonomy): Eukaryota > Metazoa > Arthropoda > Insecta > Diptera > Tephritidae > Anastrepha > Anastrepha ludens. The sequence continues at coordinate 27,979,133 of NC_071498.1, read as the reverse complement.
AAATGTCAATGAAAACTGAAAAAAACTATGTATTTAATTTGACAGTAGTCACGCGAGATCTAGCGAAAAAACCCCTATTGGAAAAAGTACCTCCAATATGATCAGAATAATAATCAGAACCAATTTTTATATTTTGCCATTTAGCACTTATCAAAATATAAAAGCTCAGTAGACACACAATTTTAATTATCTTTATTAAACTTTAAAATTTTTATCGAAAGTAAATTCGAAAAGATATGGCATTTCTGGAATTTCTGGTTATTCGGAAAATGTAAAGGTGTTATTGGTGAATGTACTGCGCTAACAAGAGATGATTAACGATTTTTTATGACCGGAATTGGATGGTATTGATCTGGACAACGTTTATTTTAAACAAGAGAGCGCTACATGCCACAGAGGCAACGAAACCATTGATCTTTTACGGGAAAAGTTTCCGGACCGTGTTATCTCTCGAAGAGGTGATCTCAATTGGCCACCACTTGTGATTTAACACCTTGTGACTTTTTTCTTTGAGGCCACGTGAAAGAGAAGGTTTACGCTAATAGCCCAGGGTCGATTCAAGACCTCAAAAATGGAATTCGCGAGGCTAGCGAGGACATAGGGCAGTCAGTTTGCAATTCGGCTATGGAAAATTTCATGAAAATGATATTGTCCTGTAAGCGTGGTCGTGGTGTTAATTTGCCTGATATTATTTTTGACTATTAACGGCATACCTTCCTCTTTATAATGAAATAAACATCCGATCATTTATATTAAAAAATAGCATTTTTCTCTGAATATCAAAGTAACACCTCTTATTGGAAAACCCTTTATAATATTCAGTAAGTAGAATTTAATGAAACTAGAAAAACGCATTCAGGGAAAAGTGGAAATTTATAGTTGGTTGAACTAAAATTTAATTCATTAGTGAACAAAAAAATAAAAATTAAAAAATTAATAATTGGTGCGTAAACTTCTGTTAGGTGTTTGGCCGAACTTCTCCTCCTATTTGTGGTGTGCGTCTTGATGTTGTTCCACGAATGGAGGGACCTACAGTTTTAAGCCAACTCCAAACGTCAGATATTTTTCTTTTTTTTTGTGAGCTTTTTCATGGCAGAAATATACTCGGAGGCTTGCCATCGCCTGCGGAGGGGAGACAGCAATGAGAAAAAAGTTTTTTTTTTTAATTATTTGCTGTTCACGAACGGAGATTTGACCCTACGCTTTCCCGAATGGCAGTCACGCATCAACTATTCGGCTACGGCGGCCACAAAAAAAATCTCCACCCTGCTAAAAGCTCTAAATTGGATGATAAAGCAGTTTTCTGTTGGGATAAGCGTAAATTAATTTGTTTTGATTAAAATCACAATGATTGCAAACGGATGGGGAGGCACGTCGGTCGTTAGTTATCAAGAAACAGTGCACAAGTTTATTTTTTATATTAGTACGTGATCAGCTATTATCTTCTGCTCATTTAGCACCCTGACCTTCAGTAAGTGATTTTTTCTATAAATGTTTTCACGTTTTTATTCAGTGCGCTCAAATCTGACTTAAGAGTACAACAAAAAATTAAATTATTGCTATTATTTATTTGTCGATATTTCGAGCTCAATTAGAAGTCATATTTAAGGCTGAGAAATCTATGTAAATACATACAAACAGTCTGTCTAACGAAAGCGGAACCACCATAACTTGGAAACAATTTCACCAATTTGATTCAAACAAACTGCATTTTATGGGCTGCATATAAAAGTGCTTTAACCCAGAAGTTAGCCTGGCAGGCTTAGAGAGGCTGCAGATGGACAATGTCTTGAGTGTAAATATTTGTCTATTTTTAAGTTTAACCTTTTTTGAGCTTAGCTCTTGCCCAAGCATTTTCAATAGTGTTGACATCAGTCGACTGTGAAGGCCAATCCAACATTTCAATCTCATTTTGCTGTTTCCACTCTGCAAAACTTCGGCTTTGATAGTTGGGATCGTTGTCCTCTTAATGCAAAATGCGATGCTGGCTAGTTCTTCAAAATATCCCCGCAGCTGATGGTAATGATACTTTTTGGTAAATTTTATGCATCAAAACTGCATTCATATTGGCGGGAAACACCAATAAACAGTCAAATCCCCGAAGAAGATTTCAAAGAAGCAGCCCCCAAAAAAACCTTAATTGGATGCGTAAGAGTTCGTTGAAGTGGTCGATTATCAGCAGAATACCAGAACCGATGTATGCCCAAAAGGAGGATTCGTTCGTGAATATTAACCCATTTGCGTTCTGAATTTGCCCTAGCCCATGCAAGTCCTTTTTTAATGTGCGCTAATGAGAGCAGCGGGTTTTTCAATGTGCCCGAAGCACAGTTTGAGTTCTTCTGCACGTAAACATCCTTGACGCGCATGATGGAAAGAATAATTAGATGGCGCGCATCGTGGTACCGTTACTTTGCTCTCAGCGAATTTGACAATAAGTGACGTCATATTAGCACCAGTATGGCGAGATTACCATTTTTGTAACTAGATTTAGCTTTTTTTTGTTATTTAGTCTCGGAGATTTAGTTCTTTCTTCATGAAATTTTTCTAGCCTGTTCTTTAGAATGTAATATTTATAAGTTTTAAAATATACATTTTTTTTATTCAAAAAGATGCCCATTTAAAGAAAATAAAATACCTCATTTTTTATTGAATTCCTTAAAGAACTTTGTATGCGTGACAAATTGCCTTTAAAAAGTGGGTTTTCTTTAATAAATGTGTTATGGTTATGTACAATATACTTTATGAGTTATTTGTTAAGAAAAACTCTTTTGTTGAGAGATCGATTTTTTTGCTATATTTCAGGTTATGTAACAAGATAAGGTACTCTTTTTGTAAAAATGTCGTTATGGTTTTTTCAGTATTTTCTGGTATTTTTTTTTGCTTATTTTTACTATGAATACACCTCTTGATGCCCTATGTCCCACTAAGGATTGAGGACCGGAAGAAACGATTACACCTCCATGGTTTTAAAATGTGTAAAAAGGTTTTCAATGTTAGGAAGAGGAAGATTTAATATTCTTGCATAACCTTAAAAGGAGCAAAACAAATAAATTTTCACTTTCAAAATATCAAATTTTATAAGAACCAACAGATTTTCATTAGCACTAAAATCTTCTCAGAGTGTCCTTTTTTAAACTTCTTTTGTTTAATAATACAGTTTTTTTTAACCTTCAGTTTCAGTTGCTTTAGATTAAAAAAAGAATCAAATACCAAACTTAATACTTTCGTTCTTTGGGTATAAACAAGCACTAAATTTATTGTGAAGAGCAAATAGTTGGCAACACTACACAACTCAGCTAATGTGACGCCACGCACTCTCTGATGGGCGCAATCTTGTTTCTATCATTCTTGCTCGAAACGTGTCTTTGGATACATTAACACCAGTTTTCCATAAAGCTATATACTTCAGCTTCCCCCAACGATAAATTCGGCTTTGACACAAACAAATATATGATTTTCTGATCATGCTTCGGGTAGGTATATTTTTAGGATCTTGTCCTAGGAAGTGAACAACGTTTTTAACTTCAGAATACCGTTGCACCCATTTTTTTATGACCGTCTTCGACTTCTTCAAATATTTTGCTGCAAATACACGTGGCATTTTTGGGGCTATTAGGTGTGTACATAGAAACACTGCTGCAAGTCGTTTTTCGTGCGCGAAACTCATTTTCTAAAAACAACTTAAATAAATAAAAAATAAAAAACAACTTATGCTTTCTAATTTTCTTACAAAACTTACAAAATGCACAACGCGTATTGCGAAGAGGATATCCCTAATTAGCAGCATTTAAATTTTATTTATAATTGAACTCTAAGCTCGAATTTTGCCGGTCACGTTTTTGTTAGACAGAGTGTATTTACATACATTTTTTTAATACAAAACATTAATAATTGTAAATGTACACACAACTTTCACTCTTGGCTGTCTACCAGACTAATTGTGCTTATACATAAGGACTTAATAATAAATACGTAAACATAAATGAACGTAAAGAAATTATAGAACAAGAATCGTGCACAAAAATACACAAACAACTATATAAGAAAGGGTGAGCAATAGCACGCCTATCATCTCGTGGCTATGTGCTATTGTTGTACGAAGCACGCTTCGAAATGCCGAGGGATGCCGAATAAAATATATAGTAAAAGAAAGTATCTCCACCTACATCATTGCCTGTTTTCGCTATGTTCAGTTTTAAAAATAAAAATTCCAGTAAACATGCGCGCGATTGCCGGTGTCCGTTTTAAAATTCATCCTTTTTGTCCTGAACAGAATTGCAGCGGATAACGGGTGGCTGACGGGTGATGGTGAGCAGCTCATCTGCCCTCATCGGAAGATTCGATCGGTTAAACAGCATTCCGACGGGGTGGTTTTCAACTGAACTTTCTGCTGTTAGAATAAAATTTATTTTGTAGTGAAATCTTTTTGTTTGTTACATTTGTGAGTGCGTGCCAAAATGAACAACATTGAAAGACTGACATTATTATTTATTCCTTGGAGCAATAAAAAGTAATTTAAGTACATTCAATAATTCAATACAATTTGCAGTTCGAAATTGGGGTCCAAATTTAAAAATGTTACGCGAGCATAGGGCGGGGACTAGCCTCTTCCAATGTCTTCTTCCGTCAAATGCAAGACGCCTTATTTGACTCCAGGAACCAAAACTCTCGCTTTCAGTACGTCATCTATGGGCGGCCAAGCGCTCTTTTCGCTTGTGGATTCCCATTCGAACGCCATTTTCGAAATATCGGTGCTGTCTTTTCGAAGCGTATGGCCAATCCAGTTCCATTTTGTCCTTTTGATTGAGTTGATACTGTTTGTGAGCGCGTCCAGAAAACTCGGCAGATTATTCGTAGGCATTTGTTAATAAAAACGTGCAATTTATTGCAGTTTGCGTCAGTGACTTTCCATGTCTGTGCGCCGTATAGAAGGACTGATTTGTTGTTTGTGTTGCAGATCCTTAGTTTGGTGTTTCGGAATACATTATGCGCTTCATAACACTTACAACCTGCATTTACCGCTTTCCCAAAAGCCTCCTAAATTGGACTCTTCTTCTGCACGTTTCGGTATTCCTTTATAGATAAATCGTAGATATTCTTATACTTTCGCACTTTTTCTATCAACAAAAAGGTGGATGCTCATTGTTTCCAAACACAATTTCTTTTCCAATTCTTGATATTTTGCAGGTTTTCTTGTACAAATCAAATATTATTTGCTTGTTATTTGCTGATGTTGCTTGTAAGCAAACAAGTTGTAATCAAGTAATCAGAAAATCAACCCTGAGTCTTCAACCCAGCGGAGGAAATAGAAATGAATCTAAACATTTTCTCGCCGTAAAAATAACCGACGGCAAGAAATCCGTCACCGCCACAATTCTGCGCAATTTCATGCCATTAAGGGGACAGGTACCTGTAAACGGCCATATTTTTCCAGATTTTCATTAAAATTATTTAAAATGAAGAAGTCAATATATTTTTTCAAAATTGGCATACGATTTATTTATACATTAAACTAATATATTGTATTGTACATTTTTTTGTTTTTAACCATTTAAAATGGCGGATGTACACTCAATTCTTCCAGCGGGGCTTCTTAATCGGCGGGCATTGTAGCACCGGCGTCAGTGACCTGAATACAAAAAATCGAAAATTTTTTTGTTCATTAATGTCATAATTTCTATATGAATTACCAATAAATGGGGGGAAAAAATTCGCGGAATAAAATGCTTAACAAAAAATGAATTTTGGGTCGAATTTTCCTACTATTCTTGCTTCGAAAAAATTATTTTTCGAAAAATTTTCGAAGACTTGTATTCACATAGAAAGTATTATCATAAAAAAGATATTTGCAAAATTTCAGGGAGATCGGGCAATAACTATTCGAGTTATCGTGTACCCAACTCGAAAAATATAGTTTTGAAAAAAAAACGCGCCTAAAGTTTGAATACAACATAACTATACCTCTCCCAGCGCTCGAACGCAAAGAATGAAGTCGTCACGGTTGACGATCTATAATATAAGAAATACTTAAATTTATGTTCTAAAAATTTTTTGACATATTCTTAAAGGATTATGTTAACATGTTATAAAAAAAAAATTGTTTTTCGACGGATACCTGCCCTTGAATGTGTTCTAATTTTGACAGCCGTTACTCGTGATGGACAAAAGTCTACGCATGCTCCCTATTTTCGTTGGTTTGAGAGCCCAAAAAGTTGATTGAAAACTGCGAGGATACAGTTTTATTTGTCAGCTCTGCAGACGTTACACTGTTCCAAGCTTCTATTATGCGATTTTATACTCAAAATGGTGTTGTAAATCTGGAAAGTAAAAGGGTAGTCAATGAGGAAAGCAGAGAAGTAACATAAAGAAAAATATAGGATAAAATAGAGATATATAGAGGTAAATCTGGGACTTGGGAAATCTGAAAATATCCTCCAGTTTGTCAGAAGGAATATTATAAATTCTCAAGGCATCAGAACCCAAAATTCGCAACCTTGCTCTAGCAAAGGCGCAAAGGCAGGACACACACAGAGAATAAGCTCCATGCTATCCGCCTCCTCTAAGCAAGACAGGCAAATCGGGTGCCTAATGAACCTAATGGTGGTCATATGCTGACCCCTGTAACGTTCTGTAATAATACTAAACATCAACCGAACGTCTTTTCTTCCAAGTTTTAGAAGTAAGTTCGACAGTTTTCTGTTCGGGCTTATCACAAAACTCCTCGCAGTTCTGCAGCGTTCATCGCACTTTATGAAAATTGCGTACATATTCCCTGATCCAATTCATGATTTCTGCAGAACTGGTTCCGATTATTGCATCCGGTCCCTGTTTGGTAACCCCACAGTTGGCCAATTCATCGGCAATTTCATTCCCTTGAACACCGCAGTGTCCTCGAACCCATTTAAGTCCAAGCTTATTCTGTCTTGTAACAGAATTAAGCGTCTTCTTACATTCTTGAACAAACTTTAAGGTTCGCTTTGCATTCTCCAGAGCCTCTAGAGCAGCCTGATTGTGACTAAATACTCCAATCAGTCGGTTTACTACTCCAACTCCAATCAATTTTCTGTTCTGCTACTTTCAGAATGGCAAACATTTCCGTTTACGTTATTTTCTCTACGCTTTACCAAGAAAAATTTATGTTTATTTCAAAATAATTATATATGAAACTATAATACTAAGTATTGAATCCGACAATTTCTTCAAATTTTGGCGTTTTGGACATACAATTATTTAAAAGGAGTATAATTATTTTTGAAGTGAAAGCGTCTCCTCGTCCGCTCTTAATGGCAGAACTTCAACCATTTTTCAACAACGAATTTTTTGATTTTCTAAAAGCATCGAACAACTTGCCGAAAGCGAAGAAAATATTATTGAAAATTCTTATTTATTGAATATATTAAAATAGGGCGCCTAGGTGTGGTTTACCGATGGGTCCAAAATGGAAGACGGTAGTACCGGGGCTAGAATTGTCGGACCACATTTCAAAAAAGCAATTGCAATGGTGGAAAACCACTTCCATTTTCTAGGCGGAGGTCCACGCCTTAGAGCTGTGTGCCAGAGAATGTCTACGGAGAATCACGCGCGGTGCTAATATTAACATTCTCTCTGACAGTCAAGACGGTCTAAAATCGCTGGATAGCTTCTCATTCCAATCAAGGTTGGTCTGGGAATGTTTTAAATTCCTCAACACCCTAGCATCAAGGAACTTTGTTACCTTGATGTGGGTTCCGTGAAATGGGGGGCACGAAGGGAATGAAATTGCGGACACTTTAGCGAAAAAAGAGACAAACACTCCCTTCATAGATCCTGAACCTTTGCGGGGTAAATAACAGCTTCAAAAGTGCTTTTCTGCGTGAGCAGGAACAACGAGGCCTAGTCGATTACTGGAGAGCCCAATAGGGTATGCGGCAACCGATAAGGCGCATAGATCCAGAACGGAAAAAGGCAGAAGCAATCCTTAACCTAAGCAGAAAGTGCATAAAACTTTACACTGAACTACTAACAGGACACTGTAAACTTAATTATCACATGAAAAAATAGGTGTGATAGAAAACGATTACTGTAGACTCTGCAAAGATTCACAAGAAACAGCAGAACACGTTCTATGCGACTGCCCAGCAGTGGCACGACGCAGACTAAATTATCTGGGAAATGGGGCTATAGATCCGAACTTCCTGGTAGAAAGTAAGTCTACAGCAGTTTTAGGATTTATTAATAGCCTAAAACTGTTCGAGTAGGCTACATGGCTGCACAATAGATCTATTCAGGTCGCAGTGCACAAACAGCCAATCAATAATAATAATAATTGAAAATTGTTCTCAATATTTTTTGAATTAATTTTTTTTCAACTAATTTCGATTTGTCTAATATAATATGATTATTTCACGATTTATTAGTACTTTTATTTAAGAATTTAAAATACCAACTTAAAAAGTCTATTAGTACTCAATACTAGCTGAAGTTAATAAATATTTTTCAAACTAGCACATCACTTTAATATTAGGCGGCCATTGATTTTTTTAGCAACCATAAAAAGTTATTCTTATTATTATTTTTTATATAAAATATTGTTATTAAAATTCTTAAAACAAGTTTTTAAAAGCTAGAAGCTATACAAGTATTTTATTTTTATTTTTATTCTACAATATTTTTGTTTGTTTTGACTGCAGCTTCAATGAATTCTCCTGAATTCAATTGAATATACCAATTTTTTAGATTATGGGCCCAAATTTGGTATCAAATATCATCGTGCGTCAACTGAATTTCGCCAGCTCCCTTTCGCTTTCCCTCCCCTCGCTTAAGCTCCGCTGCTTCTGTAATCACTAGTAGCTATCGCCACTTTGCTACGTCACTACGTCGCCGCTGTTGTGCCGAGTTCTGTTGCGCTGCTTATCTCGCTATGCTCAGTTGCGTGTAATCCAACAAAAATTTGCTTAGGGAATTTTTGCCATTTGTATGTATAGTATATTTTCTCCTTCGCCACATCGCTAACACCAAGGCGAATCTATGACGCTCGGGTTTTTTGCAGAAATGTAACCGAAAACATCCGGTTTTTGTATTTTGCCTTTAAAAAGTTTATATTGTTTAAAAATAAAATTAATTAAGGATAGAACAAAAAAAGTTTTATTAGCCGTACTTGTGTTGTACGTAACACAAACATGTCGAAATCTGTGAGCAGCACTCGGGTTGGTGAGGTGGAGTATATCCACTTTACGCGAGCGCTGTTCGTTCAAAATCGTTAATCGTTTAAGGTGATATCAGAATACCAGCTAATTTGTTTCGCCTTGAACATTAGGATGCCACCACAAAAGGAAATTACTATTCTACTACTAGTCTACTTTCTTTTGTTGTGACATTCTAATGCACAAAACGTTGTTGGCCACCACTTTTAATGGCTTCGCTTTGATTAACACCTACTCAAACCTTCGAAATTTTCTATGCCATCATAAAGTTATCATAGAAACATTTTATGAAAATCCATAATTTGGCATTACGAGCAAATTTAGTGACGGTAATTTATAAAAAGCGATAATCAATGAACTTTGGCTAAGGAATTGGAAAAAAGTCGCAAGCGATCGAAATGTATGGAGGTCGCACGTGCAGCAGGCCAAATCTCACAAAGAGCTGTAGTGGCAAAAAATGATGATGATGAAGTTATCTACAGAATAGCATTTCAAAAAAAAAAAAAAAGAAATATATATCCTGATTTTTTACGCAAATAGGACCACTTTAAGGATGTCTACTTTTTTCTTCTATATTAATAAAGTACTATATAATTTTTTTTTAAGCTAACCAGTCAAAGAAGTCATACACCACTCTATGTAGAATATATTTACAAGAATGTGTATCAATTTTTGAGTCAAAAGGTTGAAAACCGAGTCCACGATGATAGAGTCCTGGAAATTCGAAACGCTTGAAGTAGTGGCCATATATTTCCATTCCGTTTTTGTGTGTGACGTTTATTACATTTGAAATAAAAGTGAAAGAGTTCTAATAGAATAATAGTTCTGACAAAAAAATTATTTGTAACCCTTTTTATTTCCTTGCCGTTGGTGCTCCTATCCCTTAAAATAATTAGAAAATCACATGGTTTACTTATATAATATTTTAGTGTGTAAATTTGAAACAGAAAGACTTTACAGTTATTATTTAAAAATATCCAAATGCTTCGGTCAATTTAAAAATACGAGTATATTTAGACTTGCCATAAATTCGGTGACAAATTTTACAATTCATACGGCGAGAGCAAATTGGCAGAAAAAGTGTCTGTTATTTTTGCTTTTGTTCGTAAGCATTGTCTACTCATAAATTATACTCAGTTTCGAGGCAAATTTCGCTTGTTAACTCTTGTTGATTGCAGAAGTGTGGCAAAAGTGCAAGTGAGATTTACGAATTGCGGAATAAGCTTTATATTTCGGGAACGTTTGCTTACCGCACGATCAATGGTTTTTCCAAACGTCTGAAGTGGCAGACAGAAGTGTAATTCGAGAAAGAATTCGCAGAAATCCCCTTAGAAAGCAGAAAATCATGTCCGGGGGAAATGAGTGTATTGACCAGATCCATGTCAAGACTAATTAGAGATGATCTCCACATGAAAGCCTTCCGTCAACTGGTCATCTTTTGACAACACGCTCTCAAAAAATTAGACTTGACAGATCTTCGTCTTAATTGGCGCGATAACCGCTTACGCGATTTTTGCCGAGTTTAACAAAGCGCGCTAGTCGTTTCTTTCTCGTGCTAACCGGCACCAGTTGGACACACCAAGTGAAGTCAAGTCCTTCTCCACCTGATCTTTCTAACGCAGAGGGGGCCTTTCTCTTCCTCTGCTACCACCAACTGGTAGCGCATCGAATACTTTCAGAGCCGGAACGTTTGTATTCATTCGGACGACATGACCCAGCCAACGTAGCCGCTGGATCTTTATTCGCTGCGCTATATCTATGTTGTCGTAAAGCTCATACAACTCATCGTTCCATTGCCTGCGATATTCGCCGTTGCCAACGTGCAAAGGTTCAAAAACCTTACGCAGAATCTTTCTCTCAAACACTCCAAGCGTCACTTCATCCGATGTTGTCATCGTCAAAGCTTCTGCGCCATACGTTAGGACGGGCATGATGAGAGCCTTGTAGAGTGTTAGTTTTGTACGTTGAGCGAGGACTTTACTGCTCAGTTGCCTACTTAGTCCAAAATAGCTCTTGTTGGCAAGAGAGATTCTACGTTGGACTCGACAGATGCTAGCAGGTTTTTCAGTGGCACGCGATCAACGGCCATGAAAATATTATTTTCACAGATGAAAAAATTTTTACTGTTGAAGAAGTTTTTAATAAGCAAAACCACCATCCAGCCTACGTAATGGTTTGGTGGGGAGTATCTTGAAAAAACGTTACATCTCTTCATTTCTGCGAAATAGGGGTTAACACCGGGGCAAAAGTGTACCAGGAGGATGTTTTCGAAGGCGTGGGGAAGCAGTTGAGCAGTGTTATTTTCAATGGAGAACATGGATCTTCCAGCAAGATTCCGCTCCAGCCCATAAGGCAAAAACCACCCAGCAGTGGCTAAAAAACTATATTCCTGGGTTCATAGTTGCAGAAGAATGGCCGCCTGGAAGTCCAGATCTGAATCCATCTGGATTTAGTACATATTGGGGAGATTTGCGTTTAGAACCAAGATAGTTTTCAAAAAGAAATTTTGGATCTTTGATGTTGTGTGGAGCTGTGAGTACACTTCCCATCAACACGCATGAATAACGAAGCAACAGGATAAGCTATTGAAAATAAATTAAATACCACTCATTACTAGGGAGAGTAAATAAAAAATATTTTAAAAGAATCCTTAAAGTGCGTTTTTAATTTTACAACAGTTATATTTGTCTACTCTCTTCTTGTCTAATATAAAGGGCGTTTCTTTTGTTATGTGAATTACGTGTAAAAATATGTTCTCTAAAACACAATAAAAAATATACATAAGTAAAATTATTGTGAGCTCATAATTACGCAATGCGGTGCATTAGGATAGTCGCAGGCTTTGCCTTATGGACACCACTAATATTTCAACCGACACATATTGGGCCTTAATGAAAATTGATATCTAAAATTAAGCTGCAATTATGTTAAGCTTATCATTAAATAGTTTAGCAATAACAGTAAAAATATAGTTCGTCTACATTGCACATCCATCTGCACATATTTCTAAATTTGTTAAAAGAGTATCGACTTAAAACAACTGATTCATATACTTGTATATATTTGAAGCGACTCAAACGACTAAAATGTGAAGCTTTTAATATCTCAAAAGGGGATTCTCATTTACTCGTATAAACGCATTCCACTTTGATTTTTAGACGATTTCAACAATTTTCAAAATCATGTTTACATTAAATATAATAGTTTTTGTTAGTGGTTTGAGAGATACAAATATTTACTTGCAAAAATTGGTCTATTCTGAACATTTTCGCATATATATATGTACATATGTCTACATCTATCTAAATCGAATGCTTAGTCTATTACAAACACCGTGAACCGTCGTGTGAACCAATTTGTAATACCCCGGCGCATTAGTGCACTCGGATATAAAAATAATGTGTTGCTATGCAGTTTATTAATGTCTAGCTTTGCTTTATGGCAAATACCCTAATGCGTCTTCCAGTGAGGCATTCGCAGCTGGTATCGATTGGTAATTACTTTGAAAACTTCGTCGTTCCTCGAGCTCGACCAACTGAACTTGTTCTTTGCTCCGCGTAGACTTCACCGACGCTGACCTTGAATTTCTTTCCACTGTTCTGACTTTACCCAACAAATCATCCGCGCTATGAGATCTTTGTGATGAACGCGGCGATAAGCTGAGCGCGTTTGGGTGTTTGTGTCGACGATCAGTGCTTAAGGAGTCACGCCTTTTTACGGGCTGAGCATTTCTTTTTGCTTCCAAGTTACGCCCATTTCTTGCTGAGACACTTTTTTGGGATTTAACCGAAGCTGGTGGACAAACACTTTTAATGTCAGTCGTTTGGCTAAGCTTTACATCGGCAAAAATAGCCGCTGCTTCTAAACTCTTCTTAACGCTTAGAGCTTCATGCGGCTGCACTGACTTGCTGTTACCGCTGATCGTAAAGAGCTCGTAGTCTAGAGCTAATTTCTCTGCAGCTGTTCCACCAGCAGCGCTTGCTTGATGCGGCTTAGGTTGGCAATAGCATTTGCTGGCGCTAACACAACTATCCGTGTCACACCAGGTGGTATCCGATTGGGTGTTTCCGAAATCACTACCAGAGACAACTATCGGGCTCTCTTCCTCAACCATAGAACAATAGCATTTTTCATCCGAATTACACGAGATCAGTGAATCTCGATTCATTTTATTACCAGATGCGCTGCTTTTGTTTTGCCTGTAGATGTCGGTTGAGCTCTTTGCTGGAACAATGTTACGCTCATTTTTGCGACGCAGCCTGCTGTTAATGTGATCTGCTCGAAGACTGCAATAACATCTGTCGGCTGAACTGCACGTGCATGCTTCTGAATCATAGCTGCATTCAGAACAAGAGACGTAGCTGCAATTGCAATCATTGTAATCTGACAAGTAACTTGTAGTATCGGCTACGTACCCGCTGCTGCTGTTTCTATTCAAACCTCGAAGGGTGTTGTCGTTGCGCACCAACGACACGTCAGATCCGCTGGTTGCTATCCGTGCTTGTTGCTGCTCATGCGGACGCCCAAGTACAGAAGGCCTGTTTGTTTGAGTTTCATGCGTGAAGCGATTTTGGTCTTCGGCTTTCTTACTTCGGGGTAGTTTTACTGGCTTACCACGACACGATCTGAATTGGCCCAAGTGAAAAACCTTCTTCAAGCTCTTTGTACCAAAAATCAAAGTTTTGGACTTTTTCTGAAATACATATTTGAGCACAAAACAAATTTAAATAGAAGTATAATGAAATGTTTGACAATATTTGTACATTTTATTTATTTATTTATTAATAATGAAATATAATTATAAATAACTATATTACAAAAAAGAGGCACTAGCTACTAAACTATCGGCTTGTTTGTACATATTTCCTATTATCTGATAGTATTTAACAGTAATTTAAAAATAATTTAAACATTTTAATTACCTGTGGAATTGAAGCGTTGCTCTGTCGCTTCTTTTTTCTTTGTCGACGCATAATATTTTTTGATCTTTGGAAGAGCTCATCTTTCGTTAAAGTAACCGCCAACTTGAGAAGGAATTCCTTGTAAATTGGTTTTAGATCGTTGAATGACATTCCATCGGCGTCAATTATGGCATAAAGAATTTCGTCCAGTGAGTGAAGGTTTTCATGTAAGCGGAATTCATTAAACAGTTCGCTGAAACCAAGTGGTGAACTAGAAATACAATTCAAACAATTCGAATACTGAGGGAATCGCTTAAGAAATCTACCCCATAAAAGGTCAGATTGCGGAGGACTTATAAATAAAATGGAAAATGCAAATTCTTTTTTTTCGCAAAGAATAGGTGATGGAAAAAAAGCTGACATTATGTTTACTTTCAGGTTGTATAACATAAAAAATGCTGAAAATCTTTTACTACCATAACCCAGTTTATAAAATAAGTCAGTTATTAAATGAAAGGTAAAACAATAATACATATAACAGGTAAAGGAAGGGCATAGCTCTGGGGGAACTTATACAAAAACAAAAAAATTGGTGCTAGGTGTTCGGCCAAGCTCCTCCTACCTCTATTTGTGGTGTATGTCTTGATGTTGTTGCACAAATAAAGGGACCTACAGCTCTTCTTTGCCTTTCATCGAGGTCGAAAAGCTGTCGAAGTAGCCCGAGACATAAGCGACGTGTATGAAGAAGATGTTATAGGCGAGTCTACAGCATGGAAATAGTTTGAAACGTTCAAAAATGACAAATTTGATGTCTATGACACGTCACGCAGTGGAAGGCTTTCTGAATTCTATGAAAAACGTCTCAAATCACTTTTGAACGAGAGTAATGGCGAAAAAAATTACCTGCGATCATAAAACGATTCTCAGACACCTTTATGCAATGGGATTTACTGAAAAATTTTTTCACGAGCTCAACGAAAAAAATAAAGAAAGTCGACTTCAAATTGCTTCTCAGCATTTCGCTCGCCATCGAGCAACACGCAGTCGAAAACAGCGCTTTTTGTACCGAATCGTCATGGGAGATGAGAAATGGTGGCTATACATTAATATAAAGCAAAGAAAGGAGTGGGTAGCTCCAGGAGATACGCTGAAGCCGAGAGTCGATTCGGATCCTTACCCAAAGAAGATCATGATATGTGTTTGGCAGGACTGAGAAGGCATGGTGCACTGGGAAATGCTCGAAAAGAATGCCACGGTCAACAAGGAGTTCTACATTGCCCAGCTACGTCGGCTGTTCCACTGAAAACACTTGATCGACATACCATACTCCCCCACGTCAAGGCCAGGCTCCATGTTGCTCAATTCGGCAAAGCCTCACTCCAAGAGCTCGAACGGGAGGTCCTTCAGCATCCATCGTATTCTCCGGACCTTGCACCGACCGATTATCTTTTCCGCTCCCTGTCAAACCATATGAAGGGCGTCACCTCGGATAATAAAGATGTTCTTGAAAACTGGTTCAACAACTTCTTTGACACCAAACCAGGTAATTTTTGGTCGAACGGCATCAACAAATTGATCGAGAGGTGGGAAGAGGTTGTAAACAGCAACGGTGAATATATAATTGATTAACTTATTGATTTAATTATTGTTTTATGTTTAAATAAAAGTCTTCGGTAAAAAAAGCTACGAATTTATATATTACCCAATATATTATTTCTAAATCGCTCGCAATGTTAATCTTTATTCGTCCAAATAGTTCTTCGATTTCTGATCCCTCAATTCTTTAACTGTTCTAATTGTCCTTAGTTCGGTCCAGGTTACAATATGCGGTGTTCGTTTGTAGACCGTTTCATGCAGTCTACTCATATATTAAGAGATTAAAGTCCGTTCAGAGAGCTTTTGTGCGTTTTCTTTTGCTCTCGATGAAATTCGTTAATTTCATTCCGTCTTTTCACTCTCGTTGCGTATTAATAAATCTCAGGGTCTAGGCGTGTTCTCTTTTCTATGTGTTTTGTCTTTGATATTTGTGCGGACTCAATAGATTGTCGGTATATGCTCAATAAAATTCATTTTTATGTTCCATCACCTATTTCCCGTTGTAATGAATTGTTTTCTGTGAGTTTTGCTAAACTTGTTTATAGAATGAATGCCCCCCTTAGAAGGAGACTAGCTCAATTTAATGCGTATACTTCTTCCTCAGACTTTGATGTTTCTTACTCTAAATTTACTTTCAGAAGTTATAAGACTCTTGCCATAAGGACTGCATTTGTATCTATCTATCTTAAGGTCTATAAGCCTCCTGTTTGTTGATTAATAATAAATAAATAAATAAATTCAGGGCTGGTCCGGACTGAGCTTCGCATAAAAAAATAAATAAATGGTAAAATAAAAAAAATAAGTAACTGGCGTCTGTTAGGTATTTGACCGAGCTCCTGAATGACAAATGGTTTTATATGAGGAGTTTTTCCATGGCAGAAATATACTCGGAGGTTTGCTATTGCCTGCCGAGGGGCGACCGCTATTAGAAAAAGCTTTTTCTACAATGTTGCTGTTTCATGCACGGAGTTTCGAACCTACACATTTCCAAATGTGTGGGACTACCACCAACCCATTCGGCTATGGCGACCGCCGTCAATTAATTGAGATATCGAAACAAATACCAAATACAACGGAGCTGGATTACATGTTCTTAAATCCACGAAAAATACTGCTCGAGTGCTCTTATAGGTTATAAGAATAATATTGCACCTAAACTAGCAAGTTCAGTAGATACTCACCCACCACCTCCGCCTATTTTTCCCGAATGACGACGCGCAGCTCTAGATTTATACCGCGTAAGTCCTCCCGTATTGAGGAAGCTACCGGATCGAGGTATTGCTACTCGTGTTAATATATCTCCATTAGTTTCGCTACGCAGACCACTGTTTGAGTTTTCGCCCGTTGAGTTTGCAACTGGTAAGTGTCCGCCACCTAAAATCTCTAAAACTTTGTAAACACTGCCTCAATATTTCACAAACTTGCATTACCTCCACAGCTATCACAAATAGTTTCTTTGAGTCCAATGGTACTTCGAACACTCTGGTGGCACACGGAATTAGCTGAGTGTGTGCCGTTTGGAATAGGAGGTGCGCGCTTATTTTTATGAGATTTCCGTTTGCGTTCTTCTGTAGTAGTTTCCGCCTCGTTAATAATGTTATTGCTAGAAGTTAATGTGGTATTTGAACTACGCTTCTTCCGCCCCGTGCGAGTAGGTGTTGTCCCGTCTGCTCCGAAACTCTCACTTGAACTACGCAAAGAACTTTTGCGTCCATTGGATAGAGCCTGGGAATGTGATAGGCAGTTTGAGCCCGTCCGTACTGAACTACTGGCAATACTAATACAACTAACGCCATTTTGGTTGCGTGGCGTGCGTCTTTTAGTGCTGCGGTATGAGCTTGAGTTTACATGTGCCATTAAGCTCTGATACAATGTGGCAGCAATAACAATTGCATCTTCGGTACTTTTACATATAAAAGCATGACATTTTAGAACTCTTGGTAAGCCTGCAGATCGCATTACTACCGTGAAAATTGGAGCGTGCCCGCTACTTGGTACTTGGCTTTTCTCATATCCACTATGGCATCATTGGAAAGGTTAAATTTTAGATGAGATTTAGATTTTTTGTTTATTAACTTACCAAAAAGGACGAAATAATGAAGTCTTATTTATATTTTCGGGATCAGTGATCAGTGGTAAAAAGGCCGCACCGCCATCAGTATCTGAGACTACAAACTTTACAGCCGACCACACGGCAATATTGTGAAAGGGAGTAATGCTTTCGTCATTTTTGGTGTTGGCATTTTGACTTTTAACTCTTAATCCTGTTGTACAAATTTCCAGAAACCCAGGGATCTGTTTCTCAATTACATATGAAAAAATAAGTTTCGAAATATTCGCATATATTTGAATTTAGTTGCGCATTAGAATTTACCGTAGTATGCGACTCCTTTAGATACAGTTCACGAAGAGGCTTTTGCAGACCTTGCAGGCTAGTCACTTTGTCTTTTAAAGGTAAGGAGCCCAAGTATATAACAGCAAAGCTGCTTGTGGCATCTTTAGCTACGTCTGTGAAGAGCTGTTCGATTTGCTCCTGAACACTGTTACTGATGCGTTGTACATCTTTCTTGGTGCAAGTTGTAAGTTTTCTCGTGGCATTGGTAGACTCCTGCAGTAAGTTGGTGATCGATCGAGAGCTCTGCACTGTGCTTGCCAATTCACTGCGGCCGTACATAATTATGGAACGAGTTCGATGTGACCCTCTTGTGTCATCCAGCCGTTTGCTGAAGACGGATCTTAAGAGAGAAAAAATACAGGCATAATTAATAATAAAGTTGAAGTATTGTATTTAAACATTATTGTAGCAAATCCATAATTTTCAATTTACAACCAGCAATTAACAATTTTTCCACAATATCTAATATAAATGCATGTAAATAAAACTAAAAAAAAAAATACCGCGTTTCTATAAAAGATAGAAAAATGTGTCTTAGACTCATACAAATATGAGAGTTGAAATGAAAAACGTGGGGCGCATGACTTGATAACTCATATTGGCCACTCATTCCCTCCCTTACTCTGGGAGTAGAAATAAACTGTGAACTAGAATTCGACATATTCGGCAGTCATCCCTTCCCGATTCTCATATTCCTCTACCCAATTCCGTAATCAATCCAATCAAACATAAAAGTAGGCCAATATTCCAAGCATATTGCAAGAATAAAAGCCAAGACCATTTGAAAAGGCGAAAAAACAAACCTCGAAATACCATTGAGATCAAAAAGTTACCGGAACAAACGCCAAGTGACACTAACGCCAAGAGGCTAACCTAACCTAACCTAACCTAATCGCCAAGTGACACTAAGTCAACTGATTTGAGTTCTGTTTTTTTTTGTGTTTGTTAGGTTGCCACATCTTTGATTAACATTCCTACCAAAATTTTATCGGCATTGCTTAACATTTGTAAAAGTTACACGGGTTGAGTAAATTTACCTCTGCATACACTTTTTGTATTAAATTCTGTGTTAAAAATGGATTCAACGGTACGCAAAATCTTAGAAATTTTGGGGTACTGTTTCGATAATGTTACTATAAAGAAATCAGCCGTTTACGAGTGGCACGAACGCTTCAGAAAAGATCGTGAGTTTATCGAGAATGACGAACGTAGTAGCAGATCGTCGACATCAAACACTGATGAAAACATAAAAAAAAATTAACGAGAACTTGATCAAATTAACCATCAAAGATCTGGCAGGGGACTTTCCTTATCCTTTAGGATATTGTAGTTAATGATTTGAGTTTACGCCGTTTTGCTGCAAAGTTGGTCCTGAATTTCATGTAAGAAAGGGACCGGCTTATTATCGATCGAAAAAAGGTATAATTTCCAAGGTTGAATCCGACCAAACATCAATATTTATCAAACGCATTTTTACTGGAGACGAGATGTGGATTTATTAGTACGACACACCATCTAGACGTAAAGCGAGTGAGTAAGGCTCGGAATGAACCAAGACGTCAGAAAACACGAGGCGTTTTCAGTCAAAAAAGAAAGCGTTGCTCATGGTTTTTATGGATTACAACGGTATTGTACACCACGTCCAAACAGTCAAATCAAACTACTATATTTTTGCACCTATTACGAGAGCTCTTACTACTACTACTAGAACTACTCGATTTTGCTATGTCAATAATTGTTTCCCGTTCGAGAATTGCGTCCCACTTTTCATAATCGCTCTCTTTTGTTCTAACATGTAAAACTTAATTTTTAAGCAAATATACAAGTAGGTTTTGTCCTCAAGCAAGTTGTATATCAGGTCAGTCTACATCGCGTAGGGCAAAAGTGAATGGATCATGGAACTTACTTGTGAGGTAGCTAGGCAAGCCTGGCCTAGAAGGAGTAAGCACAGAATTAGGTCTCTCATCAAACTCTACTGACCTTCCATTAGCACAGTAGTTGACATCATAATTGAGAGCTGCCTAACGGGAGCACGAGAAGGAAGTGTAATGTAGAACACTTCCTTTGCCAGCGCCCTGGTGTTACCAGAAAGCGACATCCTTGTCTAAACTATTACTTCTTT
This sequence comes from Anastrepha ludens, assembly GCF_028408465.1. Classification (NCBI taxonomy): domain Eukaryota; kingdom Metazoa; phylum Arthropoda; class Insecta; order Diptera; family Tephritidae; genus Anastrepha; species Anastrepha ludens. Next base: position 27,958,937 of record NC_071498.1, on the reverse strand, counting down.
GGATGTCTGGCAGACTTAGAATCTGTAGCCATCCACAATATATCATCGCTTATCAGAGAGAAGAAATAGTTTCAGCACATTAGGAATTAGAGGTGTAGACTTGTGCCCAAATATGCTTGAATCTCTTCGCTCTATTATTTAAATATTCACATTGCAAACATAAAACACTTAAGTGACATAACAATGGAACAAGACCATTAACAACAATATAACTAGGCTTGAGTGAGCCCCCGTCTATATCATCATAGGGAGTGGCAATAGCCTACATATCGATGGTTTTCGAGAAAAGTGACATAATTATTTTATAATAGCCTGGAGAAAAAGACATCCATTATTTTTACGTAAAATGTTTGCGTAATTAGTTTAAAACTGTTTTATGGTCGATATTTAGCCCCAGGTCGATGCTAAGACTATAAACATCCACATAAACCAACTTCAACATCCATTATTTCTGTGATTTTTTCGACATTTTCTTCAACATCAAAAATACCTGAACGAAATCGACGAAACCAAAATTGCAGGTAATTAGCTGTTACAGTATCGACACCATCAGTACAATTCACAATTTCAGCACCCAGGCTTGTATTTTCGTCTTTATCAAAGAAAAACTGTAAAATGTATTAATTTGTTTTTTGTTGACTTTCATTGTTAACACCCTGTAACTCGTAGCTGAATGGAACAAACAAAAAACAGCTAAAGATTTTTTGTAGTGTGAAATGTCAGCCTTGACAACCAGCATAAACTTTAAATTGTTTGATTGATGTTTTACGAGACATCAATCACTAAAGCCATCTATCGAGAAAATAATGGATTTGTTTCCCCCCGAAATTAAATATAAAATGCATATAGGGTTTTCCAATAACAGGTGTTATTGGTGAACGGATTGCGCTATGGAAAGATGATTAACGATTTTTTATGGCCAGAATTGGATGGTATTGATCTGGAAAACGTTTATTTTCAACAAGACGGCGCTACGTGTCGCACCAGGAACGAAACCATTGATATTTTACGGGAAAAGTTTCCGGACCGTGTTATCTCTTTAAGAGGTGATCACAATTGGTCACCGATATATTTTGATTTAGTACCTTGTGACTTTTTTCTTTGGGGCCACGTGCAAAAGAAGATCTACGACAACAGCCTAGGGTCGATTCAAGACCTCAAAGATGGAATTCGTGAGGCTATCGAGGGCATCTGCCATTCGGTTATGGAAAATTTCATGAAAAGGATATTGTCCTGTAAGCGTGGTCGTGGTGGTCATTTGCCTGATGTTATTTTCCACTATTAACGGCATACCTTCCTCTTTATAATGAAATAAATATCCGATCATTTATACTAAAAAATAGAATTTTTCTTTGAATATCAAAATAACACCTCTGTTTGGATAACCCTATACCTTCCTCTTTATAAAGAAATAAACATCCCATAATTTATATTAAAAAATAGCATTTTTCTTTGAATATCAAAATAACACCTTTGTTTGGAAAACCCTATACATATGTACATATGTGCATTATCAATTAAATTTCACTGCAAAAGTATTTCAAGTGAATTTCGAAGTAGGTTTGATGTTATGTGAAAATTTATTACTTTCCTTAAGAATTAAATCTGAAACAAAGCGCTGCAAAATACTTACGACATGCATATTCACATAAAAAACATTTAAAACAACAAAATTACATGCTAGTGCTTTTGCTAGTTGGTTTCGCTTTTCCGGTGTCTTGTTTTCAATACAGAGTACAATTAGTCCATATGTTTACCAATGAATGTTTATGCATCTCATTACAGCCTAGTATGGGCCATCACCTTGCATTACAAATCACTCTGAATTCAAAATTGTACAGGCACAAATACATACTTCAGTAGAGGTATATAAGAAAATATGAATGTTTTTTGAGTTTACGAAAATTTTTGGGCCGATGTAAAATGTTTCCAAGTCTAACCTCCACAATAACGAAACAATTTTATTTTACCGTTTGTTGACACCAAAGTTTGCGATACTCCACCATTATCGGCTACGTTTCGATTGACCAAACGATGCTAATTTGCATCATAATCACTTAAGCTGCGGTAGTTGTGTGTGAACCCAGAGAGTTTGGCTAACAGCATGTATTCAATTTTGTCTTTGAAAAATTTAGGTTATATTTATAGTTTATTTACATATACACCCATACATACATAAATATATGCACGCATACATAGGAACATATGTATATATATACCCGTATAAATTAATTGATTCATTTGTACTTTCGAGTTCGATTGTGTTTATTGATCGCTTAGCATTTTCTAATAACGGTTCTGTTGTTCACAAACTTAAATTCAGATTCCCAACGGTTGTAAAAATATAGGAATTGTAAAACAATGTAAATGTAAGCATTCGCATGAAATACTAGAAGTTTTAGTACAGGTATCCCTTGTATAACGCGGTCTTATACAACGCGGTTTCGATATAACGCGATTTGGAAAAATTAGGTTTCAGTACAACGCGAAATTTAGGCTTATATAATATAACGCGAAGGGGAAAATACATAATTATAAAATCTGGTAACACTAATTTGCGTACCACATGTTTATAATATGTAATGTATTTTTAATGTAAACCGGGAATTACCCTTTTTTGCCTTAGATAGATAGAATAGATATTAATCTAGCACCTTATTACGAAATTGAAAAGGAGCTTAAAAAAACCACCCACCAAAACCTGATAACAGATTTTGCAATTATAAAACCAGTAGAAGAACCACAAGGCCCACAACTAGTTTCTTATCCAATAGCGAAAACTATGTTGAAGAAATATCTTCTGACGAAGTTATTGCTCCCCCAAAACGCCCACGTGCAAAGATCTTTGAAGACAGTGAAACAGATTAATTACCATATGAAGTTTGAAGAATAACAATAAAGTTTTTAATAAACCTTTAATTTGTTTTAGTTTGTTTTTAAATTTTTTGTTTTGTGTTTTTAATTGTATTGTATAAGAAAGTCTGAACTTTAGTATTGAGTTGAAATATATGTGCATCAGTTATTTTGTATGTATTTTATTTAAAGAAAAACCTATTGGAACATAACCCCCAAATTTATATGAAAACTATGTTTTAGATAACGCGGAATTACATAACGCGCAATTCTTCTGGAACATAACTATCGCGTTATACGAGGGATACCTGTATTTTAAATTGATTAAAGCCATCAATAAGACATCGAAACTAATATAAATAAAGGGTGATCAGATTGGAGGTATTTTTTCCAATAAGGGTTTTTGACAGATGACGCGTGACTATTGTCAAACTAAATACATAATTTTTTCAGTATTCATTGACATTTCATCATGGAAAGCCTTACGCCTCAACAATGCTTACAAATCGTCGCGCGCTCAGACCAACTTACGGTGTTCAGCGCTGAAACCCATTTTTGGCGTATTGGCTACGTCACTAACAAAATTGTGGTATTTGGGCTAAAGAGCAACACGAAGCTATTCAATAACAGCTATCACACCCATTGAAAACAACCGTTTGGTGCGGCCTATACACTGGAGAAATCATCAATCCATTGCGCTATCGCGCAATGATAAACGACTTTTTGAGGCTGGATATTGAAGCCCGTGATCTCCACAAGATTAGGCACCAACAAGGCAGCGCTACTTGCCATACAGCCCGTGAAACAATGGATTTACTGCTTCGTCGTTTCGGATTTATTTCACAATTTATCTCTCGTCTCGGACCAGTGCAATGGCCCCCAAAATCGTGTGATTTGACACTTTTTGAGTTTTAGTTGTGGGGGTATGTAAAGTCTAAATGCTTTGTGAATGAATCAGCTTCGATTGAGGCATTGAAAGTCGATATTACTAAAGCTATTCACGAGAGACCGACCGAAGTGCTCCGAATTACGGCGCAGTTACGGCCAACATTTGAAAAGGATTATCTTTAAAAAAGAAATGTCATGAATAGCCGACACAAAAATAATAAAGATTGCCCAATCAATTTGAATTTTCGTTGTTTTATTTCAGTTTAGAATCCGATACCTCTGAATTGATCACCCTTTATGTTTTAGTGTGAATGTTTGCTACCTTTTTGTCTGTCCGGTATACACTTCTGCATATACCGTTCAAACGATTGCGGTGTAACTTTGATGGATTGTTACAGGTACGCCAGGGATGGTTTATAAATATATTTGGTGGTGTTAATGGTGTCACTCGCTTAATAGAAAACTTTACTCGTGCAAAAAAAAACGAGCGTACATTCACATATTTCTTATACAGAGCTTACTTAGATGCGACATACTCTGAATAGTCACAAACAAGAAATGGGATACTCTATTCCTAGACTCACCTTCGACAGATTCTTCAAGACTATACAGATGGTTCCAAACTAGACAATAGGTTTGACTATGGATCATTTTCAAAGAAATTAGGTCTTGAACCATCCGCTATCAGGCAGAAATTCTAGCTATAAAAGAAGTGGCTACGTATTAAAATACGCATGCCGTAACAAAAATCGCGAAGGATATCTCGAAGATCATGGCTTGCATAACCGGCCATTGGCTATTTGTCAGACATTCTTTCTACGAATATTGTAGAAGTTGTAGAGATGAGGAAGAAGAAGAAGAAGAAGAAACAGTTGAACACTTCCCTTGCAATTGTCCAGACTTAGCTAAAATCGGGGCAGGTTTTCTAGGTAGATAATTTTTCAGTCATCTTACGGAACTGATCAACGTGGGATAAGACCAATCCTGTACTTCATAAGAGTGACAAAATGGTTCCACGAAGAAAAATATATGGGGTTCCCGTGTCGCACAGTGGTATCACAACGGGCCTGTAAGGTCTAAGTGAGTTGATCGTACAGACCGACTACCACCATAACCTAACTTAACCTACTTACATGAAAAGATTTCTTTAAATACCCTCTACTATAGTTCGGCAGATTTATCACTATACTTGTGGCAGGGGCTAAGTCCAAAAAGGACGTAGAGAATGCATTGCTTGTAGATAGGTGAAGGACTTAGCTCCTCACATTGACATTGGAATGTCATTGCATCAGCCATGAAACACTAAATCATAGAAAAAGTTGTTTCTAATAGCGGTCACCTCTCGACAGACAGTGCCAAACTTCCGAGTGTATTTCTGCTATGAAAAAGCTGCTTATAAATAAAAATCATTAAATAATCAGCCGTTCGAAGTCGGCTTAAAACTGTAGGGTCCTCCATTTGTGGACCAACATCAAGACGCACACCCGAAATCGGAGGTAAAACTCGGCCAAACACAGCACCAATTAGCACACAATCTGTGTATAAAATCTGGGATGTATTCAAAAAGTTTATTTAGTTAACCTTAAAATTACAATAAAAATTTAATATGTTTGCACAGTAATTTGCCATCGGCATACTATATTGAGCTGTATGAGTTTTATAACATAGACATAGCGCAACGAATAAAGATCCAGCGGCTTCGTTGGCGAGATCATGTCGTCCGTGGATACAAACACCGCAGCTCTGAAACTATTCGATACGGTACCAGCTGGTGGTAGCAGAGGAAGAGGACAACCTCCTCTGCGTTCGAAAGATCAAGGCTGGAGAAGACCTTGGCTCCACATTTTTCACTTACATACATATGTAAATATGTGTGACACACCTGGACACACACAATTGACCGCACATGCAGAGCACTCATTTTAACCCTCCAAATACGGAAAGACAAAGCTAAGAAACAAAGATTATAAGATTGCGACTTTCGTGGGAGTATTGCTAGCTGTGACATAAAATTTAATAAACCGGCATTATGGGGGAAATTTGCTCGTGAATATAAAAAAAAATTAAAAAACAGAACAACAATAAAGTAAATAGAAGTTCAATTATGTCAGCCAATCAGAAGATTCTTTTAAATTCATTGAGTTACACAGGATAGCGGCTCATGGATGTCGTCACCTTCTGTATAACCTTAACCGTGGTCCAAAACTAAAATTCTATGCAAAAATACAACATAACAAAATACAGTGCAACCTCTTCTACCGGACGTCCCCATTAGGCATACACTTCCCTTGACCGAACATTTCTCATTTTTCTCTCTCCTCAGCGGAGGCCTCTTTTGAGTGAACAAAAGTTGGTTTACGGAGAGAGTCCACCCAGTTTGAAATATTGTATATTACAACAAAAATAATCTCATTCATAAGTGCAAGCTCATACTTATTTCTAGAAGTAAATTCAAAGAATTCAAAGTTCTACAAGTAATTCATGAAACGAATTGATTTTTCACGAAGAAGGCAACAATTCCAAATATGAAATTGAAGAATACTGATTTTCTAAACGTCGCTTTGCAAGTAGCACTACGCTGCAATTTTTTAATAAAACTGTGATGCTTTGCATTACAGATTTCTGTGCATCGCAAATTGCTCGCATCTGTGATGTGTATCGAGAATTATCGATATCGATAATTATGGTTTCGCAGCTGAGAAAGGAAACTGCGTTGACATTTCTGTTTAGTAAGGTTTGCCAAGTTATCAAGAATCGGTTAACGTCAGAACAACGCTGTCAAATTGTGGAGATTTACTTAAAAAAAAAAATCTGTTCGTGAAGTACATAGAGCAGTACTCGTTAATGAAACCAGAGGTACTTTTTTAACCTTTTCTCGGATTATAGCTTGTAACATCAGACGCACGGACGGAAATAAAAAGTAAAGATATAGTATATGGCCAAAGTTCGGCCATTTTTAGATTAAGCCGAAACGAGTTTTTCGCGCTTCACAATTTTAATTTTCATAACTTGGATGTCCCAAAAATTATTCAGCACACCCTTGGTTGGGAACATTTTCGTGAAAACACATTGAATCTCTTAAATATTAACTTGATTTTGAACGGTAACCTTATGTACAAATTCTTATCTAGCTGCCTAAAATACAGGGGGCTTAGGTTGTTTAGGGGGGCTGTTATTTGTTGTGTATTGAAGCGTTTGAAGCGTAAAGATCCTTTTTTATCTGACGTCAAAAATGTTTACATTCGCCCCGAAAGAACAGTATTTTCATTACTACCATATTCAATATTTAGGGTACTCACGTTCCATCAAATACAACTCGTAAAGAGTAGTACCGACGCTTCCAAAGCGGCAATTTCGACGTGAGTGATAAAGATCGCGAAGGGGCACCGAAAAATTCGCAGATACTCAACTACAACAATTATTGGATGAACCCTTGATGATATGTCTAAAGAATTGAATGTTGAAAGATCAACCGCGATGGGTATTGCCCAGAAAGCAGGTAACAGGGTGCCACATCAATTGAAGAAGCGGGATCTCGAGAGATGTTTGGTGACGTGTGAGATGCTTCTTGAACGGCAGAAAAGAAAAGGGTTTCTGCGTCGTATCGCCACTGGCGATGAAAAATTGATCTATTATGATAACCCCAAGCATCGAAAATGTTGGAGCCTGCCAGGTGAACCAGGTTCATCGACAGCGATAAAAAATATTCATGCTTCAAAGGAAATATTGTGCATCTGATGGGATCAGAAGGGTGTCATCTATTATGAACTCCTTAAGCCATCACTGGTGATCGTTACCGACTGCAGCTAATTCGTTTGAATCGAGCTCTCAAAGAAAAGCGGCCGGAATGTGGCTGAATTGGCTCCACCCGCCGTATACCCCAGTCATTGTACCTTTGGATTACCATCTGTTCCGATCAATACAGTCAGCCCTTATATTATTTGAATTTAATATTTAATAAAGAACGGGAAGGAAATGGTTCGCTAGATAAATAGGAAAAATAATTGCATATTTCAAATGACCACAACGAATTATTCCTTTGACTGCATTAGGCTGCAAAAATTCGGTTTTAATAGTGTCAATATCAAAATCGTTAAAAGAATTATAATGACCACGCTATTATTGCCCCGATCAGACTGTTGCAGTTTGTATGCGTAGATTTCAATGACTTCGAACTGTTTTATTTCAACTGGTCGAGGACCATCAATTTATCTTATCTTAAACGACGTGCGATGAACTTCTTAACTCCGTATTTATTAATTTAAGAATTAGGATTTTTAAAGTCACACTCACTGCACCCACTTTCTATTTAGTGTAGAATAAAAACTTCAAAGAAATTTTTCCTGTAGAAATAACTTTATTTTATGGTTTTTGTAAATTAAGTTTGGTTCCGATCGACCATAAGCACTGTACTTTGTTTATCTGTTTTTTTTTCAAGACTAATCACAAGTAATTTGAAATAACTTACTTACTTACTTCTATTGCTCACATTTTATTTTAAGCTTTGATTTGTGCACCTCGAACCGTGCAAAAGAAAAAATCGTGCGTTCATTTGCGTATGCACTTTTAACTTTTTTTGTAAAAGTAGTTCAAGTTGCTCACTGTTATACAACAATAAACTGGAGCATAAAGCGTTCAAAATATACGTTAGACCAATTCAGTAAATCGGGCTTGCTCGAGTCACAATCAATGCGGCAGTATTGCGAACCGTCAAGTTCGGTGCAAAAATATTGCAACTTTTGCAAATGTTAAGCGTTCGCGCACTGCCAATTTTGACGCTTCATGCACGCAAAACTATGAAAAGCCGACAGCAGTAAAATTTGTGACGGAAGAAGAAAAGTAAGCATTGTTTTAATTTTTTATCAAATTACGCTTTATTGTGCTTAAACACACACGGCCTCGCACAAAACTCTCCACTGGAAACTTGAGAATCTTGGCTTTCTTCTATGGCTAAAATCATACCTATCAAATAGAATCTCATTTGTTGAAATTGGGAATACTAAATCTCATAAATTTGTGTAAACTTCTGGAGTACTACAAGGTAGCATTCTTGGTCCTATCTTGTTTCTACTTTTCATTAATGACGTTGGTCGTTGTTTCAAGTATTCGAAATATTCACTCTATGCAGACGATTTGCAACTTTTTCGCAGCATCTCCTCTCTATTTGATTGAGGTTACAGGAAGACTTGAATGCAAAACAAACTAGCTCTTAGTAGTAGTAAGTGCTATCAAATGAGGTTTTTCTGGTCCATGAAGCCTCTTTCGTCTACTTATTATGTTTCAAATGTAACTCTTGTCTCAGTCAATGAAATGCGTGATATTAGTGTTATTTTTGATTCGTCTTTTATGTTTATTATCCATATTAACTCTAATATTCCGAAGGGATATGCCAACTTAGCTATTTTGCGATGCTATGCTAGTGATTTTAAAGACTTGTGCTTTATAAAAATTTCATATAATGCTTTAGGCCGTTCGAAGTTGGAGTATGTCTTCGTTATCTGGAATCCGATGTATGCTCACATTCCTCTTAGAATTGAAAGAGTTCAATGCAAGTTTGTACGCTCTGCTTTTCAACCTTTACCTTTTGATAAACCCTTGCCATCCTACAACGCTAAGTGCATGCTTATCGATGCTTTATCACTAGAGATCCGACAACTTGTTCAAAGCTTACTATTTATATACGATATAATATCCAGTACTATTGGCTGTTCAATTCTACTCTGCCAAATAAGTTTCACTTTTTCTAATCGAGTAATTCGCTCTTGTAATCCATTTTATGTTGAAGTTTTCAGATCTGATTACTTTAATTTCGCCCCTTTTACAAGAGGACTTGAAGAGCTTAATCGGCTTCCGGGAAGTCCTGATCTTGATTTTGCGATGCCAAAGCTTCTGTTTAAGTCACTTATGTGTCTTATTATGTAAATAAACTATCTATTTAAGTTTTTGTTATTTTAGCCTATAAAAATCTAGTCTCTTCTTTAAAATTTCTATCAAAAGCCACTTTCTTTTCGGCAGTAACGTTTGATGCCTTGATTTTTTTAATCTTTAGTGACAAGCCTCTGATTTCCAAGTTAATAAGGATAATAATAATAATAATTATAATATTTGGCGTTTACACCATTTGTTGTGAGTTTCGCTGAGCTCCTCCTCCTATTTGTGGGGCGCGTATTGATGTTTTCCCACAAATGGAGGGGCCTGCAGTTTTATGCCGCCGCCCAATAACAGATGTTTCTTTTGATCTCGCAGGTTTGCTATTGCCTGCCGAGGGGCAACAGCTATTAGAGAAAACTTTTTCTTAATTTTGATGTTTCACGGAGATTCAAACCTACCTTTCACCGAATTCCGAATGGTAGTCACGCATCAACCGCCACTGTTACTTTTATAAAGGTATGTAAAAAATGTATCCACTGTTACATTTATAAATAAAAATTATTTATTAAGATCGCTCTTCGAGCAAATGCAAACCGCGCAAAATATCCGCAATATTTAGATTAAGCATCAAAGGAGTAGTGGGGTATTTTCAGATTTGCCAAAGAATCTGAAAAATTCTCACAGGACTAGCTATCTCTGTCCCTGTCTCTATTCTATGCTATCTCTTTTTCTCTGTAACTTCTCTTCTTTCCTCCTTTGACTATCTACACTTTAACTTTCCAGAGCTTCAAAGCAATGGGGTTTTTAGCCTGAGTGTTTTACGAGCTACCAATCTCTCCGAGGATAAGATGGCGGGGGCACGTGTTTAGACTGCCCCAAGAGAGAACAACTCGAAAGGCAGTTGAATTACGCCCTTTTGGGGGCCGAAGAAGAGGACGCTCCAGAAAGAGATGGCTCGAAGACGTGGAAGTTGACCTTGAAAAGCTAAACCAGAGGCTGTAGAAGGAGGTAGCATTAGTAAGAGACCAATGGCGCAAATTTGTGTATGAAGCAATAGTTCACCAAGGACTGTGATGCTAAGAAGCATATGGAGAATCTCTCGGTGTTTCTTGGCTCGCTTATTTTCAAATTTCACAGGGTTGCAGTGCTTCAGCAATTATTGGGTAGTACGAACAAGCCCATCTTTCGAGCGACCAAATAAGTTGGCCCCGAACCAATAAAGGTGCCATCAGTATTCAATCACTTTCTTTATGTATCTGAAATATCGCTGAGAGTTGCCTCACTTGTGAATAAGAATAAGAATAAGAAAAGTGATTTACTAAGTCAATAGTCTTTTAGAAATATGAAACAAAAGCAGAAGCCATAAATGAAACAGGAGAAAAAGTTATTGACAGCATTCTTTTGTGGGGTCCCTTTAAAATCCTATATAAATTTATGTATGCATGGCGCAAAACTAATCATCTAAATTTGTTTTTAGTTTGTGTAGCGTTTTTTTTTAATAACAGCAAAAAATTTAAATATTTTGTTCATACAGCTTGTGATATTTTAATATACAAGGTGGCGCAAAATTAATAACTCAACTTTGTTTTTGAATTACTTTTCTACTGAATAATATAATAATATAAAATATAAAAAAAAATAATACATAATAATTTTGGGTAATGGAAATCTTTTTTTTTTTTTACCTTGACGCGCTCCATTGCTTTTCTATTTGTAAACTGCAGCTGCCTACTTCACAAGTGTCAAATATAATTCACGTATGACGCCATTTGCATCAATTATACATTTTCCGATAGGGTGATTAATTTTGCGCCACCTATGTATATATCGCTCATCCACTTCAATAGTGTCATAATAACAATTTCCTTGTAATAGGTATGCAGAAATGACCACTGTGTAAAATATTCATGGCGATATCTATTAAAAGCATCTCATTAGATGAAATTTTGTAGCTGTTTTTCTCAACATTTTTGTTTTTTGACTTATGCCACTATCGAAGTAAATGAGCGATGCGCAATATTTGAACTTACCTCGTATCATCGAACATCAAATCAATTTTTAATTTGTAAACAGAATTTTTGCTGCCACTCGATGCTGCTTCCAGATGATCGCCGTCTAAAAGCCGGAAACCGGAAGAGTTGCTGCTGAGTGGCTTCCGCGCACACGTAGAATTCATTTTTGAAATGGGCACAGTATCCATCGTTTTACAAGTTACCATCGCTGGCAGTTGTTGCACTTGGTATTACGTGTTTTTTTAAGCAAAGCACCTGCCTTGCATTTTTGTATTTTCACTAAACCTGTTACTTATTTTATTTGCGCAGACTGTTTCGCGTTTTGCATTGCCGCTGCTTAAGGTATTTTTTTTTGTTTTTATAAATTTATGAATACGTTGCAAATTGTTTTATTAGATACTTCAAGTGTGGAGTAATACGAGGATTGGCGAGCACTGCTACATGTACATACATATGCACACATTTACATATTCACCAAGAAATATTTGGTAATCTAAAAATTCGGTAACAAACTGCCGATATACACGACCGTGTTAAACTCGATTATCTAGTGTAATATAGAAGTGTATGTATGTACCATCTAGTAATAATATGGCGTGCATTTAATATCCTTCATTGGTTATTGCAATAACACACGAACAATAACGTGGACGAAGCAAGTGGAAAACTCTCAAACGGTAGCAAAGTGGAAATTGAAGGTAATGCGAGGAAAGCAATGTGATCTGCTTGGTTGGAATGAACGAGGTGTATTTTACGCAGAAATAGCAATTTAAATGAAGTGGCCAGAATTTATCAACAGAAAGGACGCCACATCTTTGATGCATGCACCGTGCAATGCTGACCTTGGCACTTGTTTTGATATCAGCAAAACTCTCTTAATTACTTAAGTTAAAATAATGTAATGAGATCACCACTCGAAATGTTTAATAAAAAATGCTTAACAATAAATAAAAAATAATAAAAAGTTAATAATAAAAGTTTTTAACCAAATTTAAACTGAACTTCTTTCTCATATGCAAACGTCTCGGACATATGATTTCAAATACATACAGTCCGATTCACTTTATTAGGGTGTTACACATACGCCCAGAATTTTCAAGAAATATTTTTTTTACAGATTGTTATTCTTCATAGTTTTAAGAGTATTTCTGTGCAAGTCGATTGTAAAAATTTCCCATAGATACAAAGTTATGGTAGAAAATGTAACTGCCCGACGAGAGTTTGATGCACGTCCTATAGGTAGCTGTCTTTCGTTTGAGGCAGCTGACCGTTACTACTCGTTTTTCGCGAAACTACTTTTTCCGGCACGGTCTGCATGATAACTCATACAGTTTTTAATATTTTTTGATGCGGGTTGTTTTAATATTTAAAAGTGTTTTCTATGTAGTCTGTCGAGTCGGATTTTTGATATTTTTATCAAAAAAATTTTTCGAAATTCAAAAGTCTGGCCCGCCAGACTAGTTGTAGTCTTTATTTTACAAGAATTTTTTTTACTTTTTATAGATCCACTAATATTTCAAGGAGAACTGATGGACAACGTGGAGCAACTTTTTTTCAATGTACTTTGGGTCACGTCATTTTTTATATACTAATTTTTGTAAAGAAAGATTGAAATACAAATTTTTATAATGTTTAAGTACTAACAAACCATATATATACATTTTTTATATATTATATATTTCTATTGTTATCCCTTCTAAAAACAGTTTTTTCGTTTAGCGCATTTTTGGCGCTGCTAGTCGCCATTATTATTCCATCTAACGGTATTTAGCAGCAGTAAAACTTCAGCAGCCGAATGGGTTGGTGCGTGACTACCATTGGGAATTCGGAGAGAACGTAGGTTCGAGTCTCGGTGAAACACCAAAATAAAGAAAAAGTTTTTTCTAATAGCGGCCGCCCCTTGGCAAGCAAAGGCAAACCTCCGAGCGTATTTCTCCATGAAAAAGCTCCTCATAAAATATATCTTCCGTTTGGAGTCGGCTTTTAATTGTAGGTCCCTCCATTAGTGGAGCAACATCAAAACGCCTACCACAAAGAAGAGGAGGAGCTCGGCCAAACACCCAAACAGGGTGTACGCGTCAATTGTTTTTTTTTACAGTGGCAACGTATGAATTCGAAACGTGTTCACTGAAAGCAGATACAATGAAAAAATTATGCATATTGGAAGGAAGAATACTGAGGAGAATATTGGGTCCAGTATGAGATGAACAGAGCGTATGTTCGCATCAAATATAACAGCAAGCTTGAGAAATTTCTTCAAGGAAAACGGTGTGCGGTTTGCCAAATCACAGCGCTTCCGATGACTAGGACACGATTTCAGAACGCTAGATGAAAGAATACCTTGCAAAGTTCTAGAAAAGCGAAAAGGTCTGCCGCGGAAGCGATGGCTAAAGGACATCGAAGATGTTCTAAAAAGCATAGGAGTGACCAATTATAGTAAACCGAGATGGATGGAGAAGAATTGTGGAGGTAGCTAAGGGTTGTAGTGCTATGAATGATGATGATGATTTAAAGCTGAATAGTTTGTGCTGCTGCGTAAATACGTTGATGAATAATTTTGTACAAATTCTCCAGATAGCCTAATGAATTTCAGACCAGGTCGTTTTAATGATTCGAATTAAAACTTGTTAGTCTTCAAATTGTTGCATGCTCTCATAAACCTTACGAGCAAGCCATCCTCATAGATTTTCAATAATATTCAGATGGGGGGAATAAGGTGGTCATGCTAAAGATTCAACGTTTTCGGTTGCAATACAAGTTTGGACTACACTTGAAGTGTGTATGGTGCATTTTCCTGTTGAACTGTTGAAAGATCTTATTAATAGGTCTAAATGTTTCACAAATTTCGGGAAAAGATGCCGCGCTTTATAACTGCTTCCTCTTCATTTTGTAGTTTACAATTTTCGATTCGAACGCGCCATAGTACGACATTGCTTCCTTTCCATAACGCCCCCTTCATGGCTGTGCTGTCAACTCAAGTTTCATACTTTTTCTTCTTTCTTACTTTATGGAAATAGTAATTGTACCCATCCGGCACACCCAAATTGAACTTCTTTTCATCACTAAATATTACTTTTTTCCATTCTTCGGAATCGTTATTTGTAATAGGACTCCAAGCCATGTAGCCCCTTGCACAATCGAGACTGAAATTTATTCGTTTATCTTTTTTTTTCGTAATTTTGTATGCTTGAGATGTGGCGCTTTTAGAGTAGCCCTTCGAACGGTGGATCTGCTGGTTGCAACATTTGCCATTTCTTTAGTTTTGCTGTTGAAAGTACGGAATTTGCTGCAACCATGAGGATTTTGCGCATTTCCTTCGGTGTCAGGCCATCGCAGTTCTGCCTTTGTAATTCTTACCATAGGTGGTGCCTGGTTTCATCCGTAAAGATCCACAGCGTGGTGACTTCGACCAATCTCTTTGGCAATTTGGCGATTTGAAAGTCCCTCTGAGGTCAAGGTATCGATTTGTCATTTTTTGCGTTCTGCTAAACCTTTCTGATTTCTAATTTTATTAGTATTAAGAAGTTTTCGACCAAACAAAATGAATGCTCAAAAAACCGATCCCTTTTCACTGCCTTAATGTGCAAAAAATGTATGCTAACTGAGCGCCTCTAGTCAAGTGAACCAATAAATCAAGCAAAATAGTAAAAAATACTACTGCGAAATACCGTTAGATGGAATAATATTTTGATGCATGTTTATTTTCGCGTAAAATATAGCCTTCAGTTGAATTATCAGGAAACCTTGGATTACTTGTTCAAATACAGTTGCTTTAATACTTATTTTCTTGCATAAAAATTATTGCCTCTAACCAAGTGAACCGGACTTTATGCAGGTACATATGTACATATTAAAAAGGATGAGGAACCTGCGTATACTCAAATGCGTCGGGTTTAGTGCATATTTGTAAAACTGACTTTGCAATGTTTTGGATTTCGTGTAACGATTAATTGAAAAAATTTGAAATTTTTTTTTTTTGTTACAACAATTTGGTATATTTTAATATTTTGCCCCCACAGCGCAGCCTTTCCTATAGATTATGCAAAAACCATCGAGTCATATCGATGACATCTCCTACATTTGGGCAGCTTTTCTTCTTTTATTTTCCAGCTTTTATTGTTGGAAAATAATTTAGAGATACTTTCACTATAGCATAAATGCTTGTAAGCATTTATATATGTACGCCTCTAACACTGTGCGTGTAGGCGTGTGTGCGTATGTTTGAGAGCCCGAAAATAACGCATGAACGAGCGCGAGTGCACATTTATGTGCATAAAAAAATTGCTAAACTATACAGAGTACTCGCACTTTATATGCATACATAGGTAAATACATACATTTACATATATATTATATTATATTTTATATGCACACGACACTTTGAGAGTTTTAACAAAAGGAAAATATTGTAATTTAAATCTTCATTTATAAATATTTAAATGTTTTGGTACTTGCTTTACCAACAATATAAACACAAAATACAAGACATTCCAGCATGGGCCATACTGGTCTCCAAAGAGCAACGAAACTAAAAAGTTCATTGAAAGAGGTGCACAAAATGACCCGCTCAAATGCCACATAAAAGCTAACAGTTTGTTTAAATGCTAACAAAAAAAAACTCCATTCAGTTCAAAGTGGCACAAATTGTTTTCCTAAAAATGTTAATTTTTTCCTTATGTCAAAACAGCGGCCCGACAAACTTTATGCGGTATTCATTTCTCATTTAAGTCATTAAGTATATATGCATGTATGTATGTATAGTAAATATACATACATATAATTATCGTGGCATATGTTAAATATTATATTACAATATATTAAAATCAAGAGTTCACCATTTCAAAATACTTTAAAAGGCCGTATTTCAGCGAAGTGTTGTAAGATTTTCTTTGCGAAATTTTGTTCACCCTGTATCACTACTAGCACATACATACACACATAAGTAATTTAAATTGAAAAAAGGCATGTAAGCGCGTTGACTTTTGATAAGTGAAGTGGCAATTGCAGAGGTTATTATCAGCCATGACTCGATGCATCTGACTTTGTTGCAGACTTTGCTACTAAACTTAAATGCTGAAAATTTTTTTTATTGTATGAAAACACTGAACAACTATTTACACTTTAGTTTTGTTATGTATGACTTTTCACAAATTTAATTATTGCTTTTTTTTGTTTATTATTATTTTATGCTCGCTAACTACTCAGCATTAAGTTGCTTAACAGTATTCACAAACACCAAACGTAAGAGCAATAACTATCCAATTACATATATATGTAAGTTAAACGCGAATTTTACCGACACTGCTACCGATGAAGTGATGCGTTGTGGTGCATTGCTCCAATGCGAATGCGCGCACGATGTATTGCCGATGAGCATCAAAGGCAAAGAGCAACTAAGCCACACATAGCAGTCAGACGTTAGAGTTGTTCAAGCATCTAACTGGGATGGTAAGATATACCCACATACACACATACATATACATGTAAGTGTATTTACATTGCTATGGATTTGAGATAGTTGCCCCGTTGGTTGAGCCATGCACAAAGAGTGGGCAGTGGCCATCGGGTTGCTGCCGAAGATCTAGAGAGTGGGGGAAATAAATAGCAAAGATAGTAAAGCTACAGATAAACTTGTGGCAAGTGGCATGAAACATTAGCAGGTAGCAGAGTAGCTTATTTGATTTTTTGCCATTTATTTGTTCTCTGAATTGTAAAATTTTGTTAAAATTACACTAAACTGTCAAGCTTTGTTTATAAATTTGATATTCTAGAGACAAAAATCAAAAACAAAAACAAAATACATAGATCTTGTCGTGTTTGCTCTACTGCGGCTATCTGTTCAATCTCACTTGGCATGAGCTGTGAAGGTAAAATGATTTTGATGCTTTCAATTTGGAAGTTCAGTGGTAGTTGGAAGAATTAAATACAATTTCTTTATTTAAGAAGTGAGGCTGCATGTGTAAGACTTTTTAGTCTTTTAATTATAATACATGAAAATTACAAAATTGGAAATTACAAAATTCAAAATCAATTATCGTTTATAAAATGCAAACTTAAAACTTGTAATTTGTTGCCTTCAAATATTTATCTATTACCTACACAAAAATATGTGAAAAAATAAAAGCACTCAACAATGCAAAAAGCAAGCGAGCGCGAAATGTATAATATATGTATATGTACATACTATAAGTACAGTACTATCTCGATAATCCGGACACGCGGTAGTCCGGTCACATCTATAATCCGGACAACTGCTAAATTCGGACAGTTTAACATTTTTTACTCTATAATCCGGACATTTTTCAAATTTGCTTCGCAATATGTACATACGTATAGTATGTATTTTAATTTTTAGTTTGCTTCGTAGGTTTTTCGTAAAATAGCGGTACTTTAACAACAATATATGTATACGAAATGCAACAGCATAAATCACGCGTTGTGTTTATTCTTTAGTGACAAACTGAATTGAGTGGACATTATTATTATGAAAATAATAATATAGAAGAAGCTGATTCTGATTGAACCATAGTTGAAGCGGTAAATACTATAAGTAGCGGTGAAGCAAAAAATATTTGTTCCAAGGCTATACAATGGGCAGAACAAATTGACGCTTCGGCTATGGATATTTTAGTTTTAAGACTGCAGATAAAATGTTGCTGCTGCAGATAAAATGTTGCTGGCGAACTCGCAGCAGACCAAAATTAATAATTTTTTTGAAATAGTACATACTAAATAAAAAAAATGTTTGATTATGTAC
The DNA here is from genome assembly GCF_028408465.1 of Anastrepha ludens. Classification (NCBI taxonomy): domain Eukaryota; kingdom Metazoa; phylum Arthropoda; class Insecta; order Diptera; family Tephritidae; genus Anastrepha; species Anastrepha ludens. The sequence goes on along the minus strand of NC_071498.1, from coordinate 27,940,556 downwards.
AGATGTACATATTATTATGTAAGTATGATTGTACTGTATTTAATAAAACTATTTATGTACATACATATATCTGAATTGCGTTATGTTCATTTCAAAAAAACAACGTTTAGTTGAAAAAAAAAAAATCGTCTATAATCCGGGCACCCCCATAATCCGGACGACCCCTAACATTAAGGGTGTCCGGATTATCGAGATAGTACTGTACATAAAAGCACAACAACAAGCACAAAATAAGGTTTAGTAATGTGCGGTACACATTATCGCCGAAGTTTGACCGTAAAAAAAGGCTTGTAGCGGCCGCGAAATTCAACAAGGAAGCATGGAGAATAAAAAGCTTGGGTGTGCCTTATACTAGGTTGTTCAATAAGTTTTGCGAATCGCTAAGAAAAACACAATTTTATGGTTTGAAAGGCACTTTATTATTCAGTATAATCACCCTGAACATCAATACACTTGCTCCAACGAGATTCTAGTTAATGAATTCCATCCCTGAAGTGAGAATTTGGAAGGACTGCGAAATACGCTTCCACCGCTGTTATGACCTCGTCATTTGATGAAAAATGCTCCTCAAGCATGCATTTTTTTTGGTATGGAAACAGATTGAAATCGCAGGGGCGGTGAATACAATGGATGCTCCTCCAATTCGTACTTTAATTCATGGATTTTAGCCGATGTGAAAATGCTCTTGAGACGCGCTCCCTTGTCCTAATGAAAAAGAATGTTTTTCTTTTGCAAAGTGGGCCATTTTTCACGAATTTTTTCTATCAGCTGGTCTACAAGGTTGCAATAATATTCAAAATATACTGTTTTACCTGTTTGTAAGTAATTCACAAACAAAATTGCGTTCCCATCCCAAAAAAACTGATCCTGACAACTTCTTGGCCGATTTCTGGACCCTATTTCGTTTCGGAGCCGAAGAACCAGGTTCACAACACTCTTTAACCTCTTGTTTTGATATAGGATCATGGTGATAGACCCAAGTCTCATCCATGTGATGAATCGAAGCACAAAGTCCACATTATCTTTTCGAAAACGCTCTCAATGTAGCTGAGAAAGTCGCATTCGAATGTATTTTTTCCATTCTTTGCGAATGCGGCACTCATTGTGCACACAGTAAAATCACTAAATCACACACTAAATCTCTTTCCATCACTCAATGATTTTCCAATACGATATCCTGTAATTTTGTAATATCCTTGAATTTTTCCGTTGTAGAAAATACTGCCACATGTCCATACTAAATGAGTTGTAAACAAAGAATGAATTGACAGATTGAAATGAAACTTCACAAACGTTCATATGAAGAATGTACCCACATAACAAAAATCATTTGGACTAGTAGCAACGCCTTCTCATATCGAACCGCAAAATTTATTGAATAACCTAGTAATACTAGCGAGAGCTAATAAAAGAAACAAGTGCAAGTGGGCAAAACGACGGTATGGCAAAAACCTGATGCTAATATTTCCAGGTTAATATTTTGCAATAAATTGGTGAGTGTAAGCCAGGACTTCAAAAACTATTTTAGAGTGTCTAATGAAACCGACACTAGAGAACTCTGATTGCTTAATTCTTTAAGCTCTCTCCTATAGAACCCACGAATGATATTTACATTGCTTTTTTACATCTTCAACATTATTATTTTTTTTTTTTCTCATTTCATTTAACAATTCTTCATTCGAATTCATTTTCCTGTCCCGCATCACTTACCCTGGTCACATTATGTATGTCCTAGAGGCAACGTTGTATCTTTTAGCAAAATAAAAGCTACTTAAAATAATCGTTATCCGCTTAAATTTCCATCGTTAAACTGACAATGTTTGAATATCTATTGTTCTTATGTATTTACAGCTCCAACATTTTTTTGAGCCGCCTGTTGTGCGTACATAACGGCGTTGACGGTACAAATATATCGATTGACTTGACTTTAATTTCCGCTATGCACTTTCAGTCAAACTCGAATATTGCCATGGGCTGTCGACTGACAAAAATGAGCGGCCGCCACACTCGTGCACAAGACAAATTTGGGCAAAGCTGTCGAACTTGATCGGTAATGTGTACACCACATAAGGTTTCAATGCGAAGTATGAACGCCGATGTTATTTACGACTACTTCTAATCGCCTTGGCAGTGAATTCATGAAAAAGATAATGGTATTGCGATCCTTAAACTAATAGCTTTGATCAAAATTCTTGCCCGACTACTTCACATCGATCATACATTTTCGTTTAGACCGGCCGAGTGTTACATGACAGATTCTTATGATGGCATTTGCATTGTAGGCCTTTAATCCTTCTCACCTTCATTTTGAGTTATTCTGAGTTAACAAATCGTAGGTATATTGAGTTAACAAATCGTAGGTATATTTCTGTGGGCGCCGCAAGGTATAGAAAACTTGAAAAAAAAAAAACAGCTGTAGCCGTTATGTGGCATCCGTAACCAACCCTATTCACGCTTAGTTGTTCGGTATTTGTGCTTGTACATATGTATATAAGTTCGTATAATCGCTGATACCAATTGTCCGCCTAACCAACTGTCTCGCGGCAAAAAGGCAAAACTTTCCATTTGAGACCACTTAAAACCTCCAGTTATCATTCATCATCACAATTCGTCTTCAACTGCCAAATGAATATTACTACAAAAAAGAAAACAATTATGTATTGCTTGCGAGACCCAACGAATTACTGATAATTATCAATAAGTGACAAAAAGTGCGAAAAAAGTAAAATTTTAAGCAGCAATAAAATTTAAGAAATAATTCAGTTCCTTAATTTAACATTTGAAGCTAGTGAAAACCGTCAAAATTTGCCAAAAATTGAGGTCAAAAATTGTGAGAAGATTGTGCCCGATTTCGGTGGTCAAAGAATTCCCGTAGAACTTTAGTTAGCTCCATACACAGCACGGATTCATAAGTACATATGTTTGTAAGTAAATACCCTGCCGGAAACTGCATGGCCGACTACTAAAATATTTAGCTTACTTATTACGGTTTACTTTTAAGTGCCTTGAAAATCATGCAGAAGTCATGTAGAGCTCAGTCAAATACGGAGAATCTGTATTTTTATAATACACAGGCAATTAGAGTACTAACGTAGAAATACCGCAGCAGGACGAAAAATCTGCAAATGGCTTTTGTATGTAGGTCTAGAGAAGGCCTTCGATAGGGTACCTAGCCGATTAGTATGGCGGTCCTTAAGAGCCAAAGGAATACCAATGTAATACATCAATCTGATTCAAGACATGTCCCACAAACCACCACGCAAGTATGCACACCTGACGGACTAACGCAAAAGCTCCCAGTGATGGTCGGTATGCACCAAGATTCAGCACTCAGCCCGTTGAGTTTTAGCATTGTTATGGATCATCTGACAGCTATCCCGCCATGGAATCTCGCTTAATTAAGGCCGGCGGGCCAATTAAAAGGTCAAAAAAATCGATTTTTTTTTTCCTGAAATCAATAGCTTAGATATTCAAGAACATGAGACACAAATTTTCAGAGTTGAATTTCAAGTATTTGCAGAGCTACAGAGCCGAGCGTAGTGCGGCGTCGAGCAACCGTGCGCTTATTGTTGACTTTGAAGCGCGTTTTCTCGGCTTTTCATTTTCACGATTTTACCTAATTTATGTACACGATTGCAAAAAAACTAAACGAGCTATCCATTTCATTCAAAATGCGTTATCTTCAGTATTGTTTTCTCTTCTATGTGAACTAAAAAAAACATCCAAAAACTTTTTCAAGCGACTTTTTTACCCAGTTGAAGAGTTTTTTTTTTTCCTTGAAAAACCACTTTTTTTTTCTACCTTCCCCAAAAATTCGAATTTTAGGTGTTTCTCCGAATTTTTTTAAGTTCACATCGAAGATAATTACATCAAAATTAATAATCTTTTTTTTTTTTGTTTTCAGAAGTGTGAATAAACTATTTATTGCTCTTCTCAAATTTCCCTTGTGCATTTGTACAGAAGTTGGATACTTCAGTGGCAAGGCGCTCTGGGAATCTATTGATAACTCGGCTTACAATATATTGTTGGAGATTGTACAAATTTTTTTTTTAGTTCAAATATATATTAAACTATCCCCAAAACTTCATTTGGCTAATTGTTTTTTTTCTCATCCTACAACGCTTCGCGAAAACTACTGAATTTAGGACATCTAATTGGCCCGCCGGCCTTAATGGGGATGACGCTTGTCTGGAAGAAAATGAACACGTGGAATGAAATACGTTATTGACAAGCAACGGAATGCGCATAAATGTGATGAAAACCGAATACCTGCACCTACCGTTCGGCAAAGAGGAAACAGATTAACGAGAGGTCTCCTGTATTAGTGGCCAACCAATAACAGTGAAAACAGAATTCAAGTACCTAAATCGATTCTGAGCGAAAATGTAAGCATAGATGAAGATGTGACACGCAGAGTTAAGGCGGCGTGGTTAAAGTGGCATAGCCTGATTGGCGTCTTATATGACAGGAAAATGCCATTCACGATTATGGGAAAGGTGTATAAAACCTGCATGAGACCAAAAGTGATGTACGGGTCACAAGCACAACCAGAACATGCACGTGGCGGATATGCAAATGCTTCGCTGGGAAACAGGAATAACGCGACCTGGCTAAATACGATACAAAAGGTCACAAGAGAGTAGCAACTTGATGATGTGACAACGCAGGTCAGAGAAACCTGGCGCATGAGGACAAGGGGGCCGACCCCGAATAGAGACGAGCCAAAGAGAGAAGGACAATACTCAAAAATCACGTTCTCTATATTAATATACTAATATTTAATATGTACAGAGTGGCGTAAAATTAATCATCCAATTCCGTTTTTGAATAACTTTTTTATTAAATAAAAGGATGATTTTTGACGGAAATCCCTATTTTGACCTTTACGCACTCCACTGCTGCTATTTTCTGTATACTGCAGTTGCTTACTTTGCAAGTGTCAAATATTAGTATGATTGACATAGGATACCATTTGCAAAATTATAAATCTTCCGATAGGGTAATTAATTGTCAGGCATTCAGTCATCTAATGATGAATTTGCCCTATTAGTAATTCATTTAATTTAAGAGGGGTCCTTTCTAATAAAAATAGGTATAAAGCTATGATTACCACTCTAAATTTCAGAACGTTTATCATAAAATAATCCTGGTCGATTTATTAAAAAGTAACTAAGCCCATACAGAAAACAGAAGAATTCTAAATAAATATGACATCTGCATTAAAAGAAAATAATAATTTTTCTGTTGTTTTGTTTTAATGTAGATTAAATCAATAATATACTTATATTTTCTTTTATTTTTCATTACACTACTATTATTATTAGAAGGCCATTACGCACTGCGACCAGAGCTGATCTATTGTGAAAGGCCTATTTTTGTAACCCTAGAGTTTCAGGCTTTTTAAAAATTTTAGCACAATTTTGGGTTTGTTGTTCCAAAGATTGCATGGAGATACCACGATACCACCAAGATGATGAAGTCTCTGTCTGTCCAACGCAGACACAAAGCACATGTTCTGAGCTTTCTATGTCCATTTCGCGAAAGCGGCAGACATTGGTCTCAGATAGATCAATATTATTTAGATGATACCTCAGGCTGCAGTGACCCGTAAGATATCCTGTTAAAAGACGCAGATTTACTCTGCTTAGTGAGAGAAGCTTGTCAGATATTCCTTTGTTGGGACTTCGGAATAGTTTGGCTTGACGCTGACCGGCACAGCTTAGCCAGTGTGCAGCAAATTTTCTTTCTTCCCATTTCCTAAGGAATTCATTAATGTGGCCTTTTGTAAGTCCACAGAAGGCTCAGGACCAGTAAGTTGCATATTTGCTCCTTGTTTTGCAAGGTCATCAGCCATTTCATTTCCCCCATGCCCTTCATTTCCCGGAATCCAGCCTAATGTTACTATGGTGAGGCTTCCTAACGTGTTGAGAAGGTTTAGGCAATCATTTACCAATTTAGGGCTTTTAGAGCCGATTGGCTATCTGAAAGTATGTAGATGTGAGTACCTCTCATTTTCCTGCTAAGGCATTCTCTCACACATATTTCAATGGCATGTATTTCTGCCTGGAATATTGTTGGGTAGAGTCCCATCGGAATCGATTTTTTGAATTTAGGCCCATTGATTCCTGCCCCTGTTCTACCGTTTTGAAATTTGGACCCATCAGTAAACCATAGCTGAGAGCCAGGTTTGAAAGTGATAGAATTAGTTCTCCAGTCTGTGCGTTCATGAATTATAACTTGGAAGTACACTACTAAATAGCTACTTTGAGTACTTTTTTGTTACCTTTAGGCAAGCAGGGGACAACTTTTTGCCCTCTTTCTCAATCCTTCGTAAATGCAACCCTACGTAAAATAGTGTTAAAACGGCCTTGTCATTACTTATCTAACCTTCCATAATTGAATCATGTATTTTTATAAAAATATTTTGATATTTAATTTATTTGAATGAAAGTACAAAACCAAAAACAAAACACGTACTATATGACTCACGTACGCTACTGTTTACAAAAATGGTTGATTAATTTTGCGCCACTTTGTATGTATTAATATAATATGCTATATCAACTTAAAACCATTCTGTCTTGCGCAAAAATTTAGTCATTGCGAGTTTTCAGTGCCTTGTAAATGCGAAGATGTATTTTTATTTTTTTTTTTGTAATTTTTTATTATTATTAATTTTATTATTATAAACTAATGAAAACATTGTAAATAGCATCTATTCATTGCGTGAAAGTAAGCCGCTTAACGTGCGCATGCCCTTTCAATTCAGTCTATTTTTACAGCCCGTGAATGCTCGCAAATATGTAAGTGTAAATATGTATGCGGCTTTACAAGTACGCACATATCGAACTAATTGTGAACAAATAAGTGAGTATCAATTTACATATATACATACACACATACATACATATACATATATATCTATATGTATGCGAAAGTGTGTGCTCCACGTTTTGTTCAAAGAACATCAATACTCACTTTTATTTCTCTTCTTCCAACCTTTATCGAAGTTTGGTCATGCACTTTTCAAAAAAAAACATTAATAATATTTTATATATGTATACATATATAACTATATAAGTATACATATAACTTTAAATGGTATTACTGTTATTGAATATTATGCAATTATATTTTTGGTTAGTTTATTTTGTGTTTGTGTTTTATTAGTTTTTCACTTATTACACCAATTAAACTAAGCGTTGGACCCACTTTGTGCTGAGGTAATGTACCTGCTGCTATTACTTACGAGTATCTTTGACGAATGTATATGCAAAGATACCTACATATACAAATAAGTCACTCCGAAATTCATCACTTCATAGTTTCGTTGTCTAAAAGCGTCGTAAAAACTTTTTCAGAATGCAGTAAAGTTGCATTATTTGCTAATCCGATTATGTGATAACAATCACCTCAATTACACTTACACCACTGCTTGCCATATCTGCCAGTTTCAATACAGGAGGAACTCATATCCATTTCTGTGATTTTAAAAGCTTGAAGTCATATTTTTAGCATATGCAAATTATGGTGGCAAATACAGCCGTTGAAAGATACTTAAGAACGGTGCGTTGGCAATCGTATATCCGCATCCTTTATAAGGTATGCTGTCGTAACGATAATTTTTGTACTTGAATATATTTGTTGTAACCACTCTCAATTAAATGGGTTCATTTATTTACTTCCCTTGAAGGGTTCGCATTGATTTTTTGCCTTTTAGGAGAAGCACTCAATAATGATAGATTTACCAGGTTTGGTCTTTAACTACGGTGAAACAAAAATTGTGAGGGGAACTTCGGCTGCAATAGGAGATTCAGCCGAATACCGCACGATCATTTCACATGTATTCACACACTCGTGCAATCAGTCGTTTTGCAATAGCAACGAAGCAACATGAGCGAAGTCTGTGTTGATTTTTTTTCGTATATCACTAACACAATCTTATGGACAGCCGTAATTCGCACGATAATTTCACACATATGCACACACTCATCCAATCAGTTGATGTTCAGACAGCAAAGAATGTTTCGTTGGTTGATTTTTTTCGTATGTCACTAACACAAATTAAATTTTGTTAAACACATCCCAAGTGACGTCAGCCCACCAGCTGATTCCCGAATTAGCTCATAGTCATATTTCGCTGATATTTTTGTAAGAAATATACTTAAGAATGATTAGGCCTTTGCTTAAAAGTAAGTAAAAAATAAAGTATCTGGAGTATTCCTACAGCACTTGACTTTAGTTGAAACGATTCAATAAAGTCGAAAGAGAAAAAATTCACTTCAGGTGGTTTTTGATGCTTTGGAAAAATTTTCTGAGTTTAAAATAGCGAAAAGCGTTTTCAGAAAAAAGACTACTAGCCAGATTTGTAAGATGATCGTTAGCTTGTTAAAACAGGACCCTAGGAAGATTGCAGCTGACAACCATCGAGAAGTTTTCGTTCACCTGGAAAAGCCCTACGAAGAAGCCATTTGTAGCAGCACCGCAACGACAACGCCGAATTGAGTTTACGCTAGAGGGCATATTCCGGACTCAAACGTGGCGTTATATTTTATTCAGCAAAGAAACGAAAAAAATAGAGTGGCTCCAGATGGCAGAGAGAATACTTGCGGCGGCCAAAACGTGAACCATTCGACTCCAAGTTCGTCTCATCAATCATAAAGCACGGGAGGGGCTGAATAATAATGTGGCACTGTTTTTCGTGGAACGTTGTCGGGTCAATTCATCGGAATAAAATTTTTTTGAGTTATATGTTTGACAAAATAAAATCCGAATCAGTACTTTGCGTGACTACCCCGAGCATCTATAACACCTTGTAGTCTCAGGCTTCTCATAGAATGAATCAATTTTTGAACATCAGAGTACTGAGGTATCGTGTGCCATTCCTCGAAAATAAAGTTTTGCAGTTTTTGAGAATATTGTCTTGCGTCCATCTTATCTTCTATAAACACCAAATCACCCATTCCCTTGTTGGGCATGCATCCCAAAACCATCACTGAAAGTTTGCCAAATTTCACTGTCGGTATAATATTCAGTCTTTTCAGTGCTTTTAATGGCTATATCCACACTCTATTGGGTCCATAATACGTAATACAAGGAGATTTTAGTGTCATCGCAGAATATCAGCTCATCCCAGTAGGTATCTGCTTGAGGCTAGGTACGTTTAGCCTAATATACCGCTTTTCAATGTGCTGTGTGGAGAATCGGGCCCAATAAAGAGCAAAACATCTACTTCTACATTCTTTCTAGCTTCTCCCAGAAGAAGGATATCGTTATTGCATAAAGCTAGACTTCCATACCAGACCTTTCAGGCTTTGTGCTTTTTGAAGTTGTACAGGCTTTGCAGACGTTACTGGTATTAGAAGAGGAACCTTTTAGTTGCATTTAATAGTAGGTAGGGTGGTTGTCGCAAGACACACTTAGACCTTCGGCAGGTCCATTGTGATACAATTTAATAATATTTTTTATTTTTAATGCCTAATTATCAAATAGAATACTGAATAAATATCAAATAATACAAGAGTTTAACACCAGAGTTTACTCTGCCACGAGCCGTCAGTAAATGACTGAAAGTGCCACATCCCACGATGACCAAATAAGTAATAAAGTAAAGGCGCCAACTCACAGCAACAACACGCAAGGCTTCCGCATTGAATCGTCGTATTAAAATGAAGAGCTCGCCCTAATGTCATTTATTCATTCATAGACTGGTTTTAGCAGCAGACGCGTTTCCGGTTTCAAAAGTATAACACATTTTATTGGCAAGATGCCCAGTTTGTTGTGTAGGCGCGCTTGCGGCTAGGTGAAGTTGAAATGACCCTGCCGGCCACTCAGCTAACTTTTCATGCACTTTAATCTAACTTTTTCAATTTCTCAATTGGAGGTGGTTTACTTGGTTTTTACTTGGCTTACTTTCATGCAAGCGATGTCCTTGGCAGTAGTCAATTGTTCGGCTCTGCATCACTTTTCAACTAACGTAAACATACATAGTTGCTTAGAATTTAGCTAAAAGTTTATTTCATTTACAGTTTGCACACTTATTGTTTATTACTATTATGTTAAGATAAATAAAAGAAAAATTGAAAAAAGTAAAATTTTTTTAATTATGCAAGGGCACAAAAGACCAGGAGGTCGATGTGCAAATCTCCAATAAATCTAAATCTAATCACGCCAATCTATTCTTTAACATTTATTTTAGATATCAAAAGCAAAACTATGTGGATTATTTCCCCAAATTTCCGCTGCAGCGGCATGCAATGGCGCCCGTTATTCATTTTTTTGTAGTGCCACTTCCGAATTCGCGATTAATTTAGTTCGACCAAACCAAGTAGAAACTATAACCAACTTTATAAAATGAAGGAATGGAGAAAGTATGAACGTAGATGGCAAAAAAGTTTGTGTATTGGCGCAAACATCCAAAAACCAATCCCATCGATGTGAAGTTCGCATTTGAACGCAATAACTGCGCTTGGTTTCACACATTCGACACAGAAGAAAGAGAAGAGATTGCGGTAGGCAAAATAGAAATAGTTTATGCATTCTATACACACACACACACACACACGCATCTAAAAGCAAATATATTTTTAATCATAATTAATAGTTATTTATGCCCAATTCCATTGCTTTACTTTATTCCTGCCATTTGTGGACGCTCTTACAACTCAGAATATAAACTAAAACGAATATTATTATTTTTATTATTTTATTTATTTAAATGAACTGAATTATTAACTTTTTTAATTTTAATTATTTTTTTCATCCATTTTGGCAATGAAAATGCTTAGTCCCAAGTATTCTAATAATTAAAAAAATATATTTGTTATTCGCCGTATTCTGTGAATCAGAAAGAGAGTCACCATTGAACAGCAGGTATTGCTATGCCAAATAAGGGTACACATGAAACTTTTTTAACACAATTTTATTAGGTCGGGTTGTATGTATGTATGTATGTATGTATGTATGTATGTATGTATGTATGTATGTATATAACGGAATCTTTGAGCTTAATTTTCATTGGCTTCTAAAAATCTGATCGACTTGAAATTTTGCACACCTATCAAAGACAGATGACAATAATAATAAAATAAAATAATTTGATAAAAGTTTTCCATTATCCTTATTAGGATTGCCAGGATTAATATTTTCTTCTTTTTACTGTGGGCAAAAAGTAAGGTGAATTTGGTTGTAAAATGAAAAATCTTTATTTATTCTTGTAAATCAGTTTCTCAGGCTCCCTCCACGAAATAAGTTCTTCATCCCAATTACTTTTTTATCACGGCCGATAACTGCATAGCTTTAGACTCACAGTCGATAAGAAAGGAATTAAATATAACACGAATATATCGAATCATTTATTCACTGACTGCAATGATATCAATAATTTTCATTCATAATAAAAAATAGTTTAAAAAAAAAACTAAAAAAACACGCTTTTTTGCTAATCGAACTAATAAGTAGAAAATAAAAAATAGTTTAAAAAAACTAAAAAACACGCTTTTATTGCCAATCGATTTTATTGCATTTTGCTTCACTTTCATAACCCTCTGTACATAGGTAGTTGCCAATAGAATGATTGTAATATTTACTATATTAAGCATCCCACGCTTTTAACTCTAATTTGAGTTATTCTATTTGTATCTTAATTTTTGTTATAATTCTGTTCTGAGGTAGTTGACTATGACGATCGTTCGATTTGCTATTACTTCATTATAGGTCCCTTTGTCATTAAAATTTATTTTCTACTTTTTAGTTCGATTGGCAATAAAAGCGTGTTTTTTAGTTTTTTTAAACTATTTTTTATTTAAAACCAGTAGCGGTGGGCATGTCTGAAGTTCGATAGAGAAGGGGTAGTCAGAGGCCCGAAAAAATGAGCATTTTCAATCATTTTATTTTGCTAGTCAATTGCTTTATTTTACAAACTTTTCGACTTGACTTAAGCCAAATTTCAAAACAAAAATTAATAATTGTAAAAGTTATCGCTCGTTTCTCCATAAGTCCCTTGCGCTGATCATCACAAGTCCTTGGAGATTCATCTAAAATCAATCGGACAAGAGAAATGAGTTTTATTAATAGATAATCTTGAGCCTGATAGTTTTTTTTTTTCAAAATTAACAATATGGCGGCCTCAGAAAATATTTTTCAGATTTTCGAGAAAAACTGACAATTAATTGCTTAAAAAAACTGAAATTTTTGAAAAAAAAACCTTCGATCCGGCACGAGTTGTTTATGGTTTTCAAAAGCAGTATACATTTTATTGAAATCTACCAAGCGGTTTTTAAGTTACCAGTTTTTGATCACCAGTTCAAAAAACATAGTTTTGAGAAAAACGCATTTATAGCTTTGCGCCGAGCGCCCTTTGTTATTTGTTGAATAACTCGAAAAGGATTTGGCAAATTCACTTAAAATTTTCACACAATATTTTCAAGACATTATACTTTAAGAAAATGCAAACAATAAGTCCAAGTTTTTGAAAATTCTGCCTCCCCCCACCCATTAAATTTCATATTTCCACTTTTTAAGATAGCATAAAACTACACCAAATTTCATTAAAGTGGGAGTACTTATAATATTTCCACCCACTAGCGTGGATGGCGCGGTATTTGTCCAATTTTCAGCACATTTCTGATTTCTTTTCTCTATTTTTAATGAAGTGTCTATAGCGAAATCTAACCAATTTCGGCCGCCGCTTTGTGGCGTCGCGTAACTGTGTCGCCAATGCAGGGACATAGATAATTATTAAAAACAAGAGAATTCTCCGAATCGTACATAAATATGTATAATAATAATATGTGGTTGTGTTTAGGCCAGCAGTAACGGTAATAAACAAAGGTTGTGGAGTACTTTCGCTTGCTTGGCTTGCTAAATGGAATTTCACGTTTCGGGTCACTGCTATTCGGGTTAAATGCGCCCCCGCACTCAGTTACATTTACATTTTCGATACACAACAGCAGCAAAGAACAGTAACAAAACAGCATTAAAAACTGTTTAGACACATTAACACTATCAAATAATTACAGTATTTTTAATAGCGGTGCGCAGCAATCATAATCGCTTACATACACATAATTACTGTGCTAATGGGTTAAACTGACCAGCATTTCCAAATTCTTTAATTGCTCTATGATTTCGGTTTCCTAGGGTGGTGGTTAATTTTGTGTCAGAAGTCAAGTCTACAACTGATATTCAGTGTGCAGCCTATGCCATTTGTTCAATATTATTTAAAGCTTTTTTCACAAAATTTAGTGAGTAGAATAGAATAGAAGGTTATTTATTTATTTATATTATATTATTTATTTATTTATATTTACAGTTCACAAATTTGGCTTACGTCAATGGCCTTAAAGGTCGTATGCCGGAATATGCGAAATATTATTCCTTATCATTAAAAGCGTTTCTTTTTCCCTCTTTCCAATTTAGTAAAAATTTAAATAGCTCATAAAATCTCATACTTGAAAGTGAGTAAAAAGAAAGACCAAATTAGGAAAGATTTTTTTTTAAGTAAATATATGCAAAACACGGACCTGTTATGAGTAAGCTCTGAAAAAATGTATAAAGGGTATTTCAAAAGACGCGCCCTGATGTTGTTTTAAAATAAAACAAGTAAAAATTTAGATTGCATATTTCAATTCTCACTATTTTCATTCAAAATACGGCTCTTAAAAATTATATGTGAAAAATTACTTAATTTAAATGTCCACCACTGAATTAGCATTGGAATTTACTCCCCTCGACACTCGCACAGACAGCTTCGTCGATAGTCAAGCTGCTATTAAAGCAATAATGACTGTGATGACTAGCTCGGAAGGCGTGCAACTGTGTAGACCCAAAATGGACGAGCTCTGCGAGAACAGACAGCTCACAGGTATTGGACCCAGTACCAGAGCACAAGGGAATAGAGGGAAATGAGAGTTGACGAGCTTGCTAAGACAGGCACCCGCTTGTCTAGATTGAGTACGTCAAACACATAAATATCATATATCCTTCACTCTCAGTTTTGCAGACGGAAATAGACGAGGAACTAACTCTAAGAGTGCAGTCTATATGGGAAGCCTTGACCTCCCACAGTATTGCCAAAATAATGCTACGAGCTTGCAACACGAAAACAATCAACTTTATTTTATCACTGCCAAGGAAGGAATGTAAAATATTGGTTGGAGTACTGACGGGACATTGTCTGACGCCATATCACGCAGCTTAAATGGGATTAGTTCATAACGATGCGTATAATTTATGCGAAAAAGAATGTGGTACAGTAGAACACCGCCTTTGCCACTGCCTTGCTCTGAGCAAAACTCGTTACAGCTGCCTGGGATCGCTACAATTTTCATCCCTGACGAATATTGCTGATAAAAGTTTAAACTGTTTATTATAACTTGCCAAGGCATGCATCACGAACTAACAATATTGCTAACACGGCTTCAACACCGCTGGTAACCATACGGACTCTTGTGACATAAAAAATGTGCCGCCTAGGAATTATTCACTATTTACATCTAGGCGTCATTTTTGAAAGACCTTTTGTTATATTATATATAATATATTTTAAATAACAAATTGGTTATCGAGACGGCCGGCGAATGGGTCGGTTGTGCCCGGGCTCGAAACCTCGAGCATGGAATACCAAATGATAGAATTTTTTATTATTATATGTATTTCTGCCATGAAAAAGCTCCTCATAAAAAATCATCTGCCGTTGAGAGTCGGTATAAATCTGCAGGTGGATCAACATCAAGACGCGCACCATAAATACGAGTAGGAGGAAAACCTTGGCCAAATATCGAATACTGGAAGTAAGCCCTATATACATATATATTCACATATATATATCGGGTATCCAACTATTATTTCGCCAGCCAAAACATTCGTCCCAAACTTGAATTGGTAGCAGCTGTTATAAGGGATTTGTCATACACATTGAAATATTTTAGAAGGAAAAACAATAAATGTATTTTTTCCGTTTTTAGTAGAAAACACCAAGCGATCTCTGCCCACAGAATTGGGAGTCAATCTTTCAGATCCCACACAATTGCATCTTGGGACATTTACACACCAAGAAGAGATAGGATTTAAAATAGAATAGATGAAATAAATGTTTGAGGTATCGACGTTCATTAAATCTTTTTTTATACTTTTATCCCATTTTTTGTGACTGTTACTCATGTTACGAGAAAATAAAAATTTTAAATAAAAATTAAATACGTCTTAACGGGTTCTTTGAAATTTTACGTGGGTCAAATCTTACTGCATGTTGTTAAATTCCCTTACGACACTGAATGATTTGACACTTTTCTCTGTTTCGCCCGCGTGAAGAAGACTCATGGCACTTTCAATTACTCCTTGGGGTTATAAATGATTCCAGGTCAAAAATTTAAAGAGCAATAAATAAAGTTATAAAAAGTTTAACAAGTTGTTAAGTTTTTATTGAAAATTACAAAAATATGATTTTACTACAAATCGTCGTCGCTCTACCCTAATTCACTCAAATCTAAGCCCACAACTCCGTGGAGCTACCTAACACCAACAAATATTGCCTGATGAGGGAGAGTAGCCGCGGTTATCATCACCTCTAGATCTAACCAACTCTTGAGAAAGTTTTAAAAAATTCACTACAATTGCTTTAATTTATAAATAGAGTGGAAACTATAATCAATCTGGGCGAAGGGTGCGATGCTGATTAAGAAGGCCAGAAAGCCTTAAAGGTCAGAAGGCCGTTAAAGTAAATACAAGTAGCTTAAGACAACTAGTTATTACCAATTTTTAATTATACAATAATTAAATATACAAGTGTTAACTACAACTTTAATTAGATGTGACAACATTTAACTGACTAAAGACCCATCGAATTAAAAAATAATAACTTTCCATCATGTAAAACATGTTTGTGCGAAGTCAAAGAACTAATATAAGTAAAGATATGTTGTTAACAAAAATAAGAAAGCAGCAACAATTATGAAAATCGCTAATCATAGCGATAGAAGAAATTCACCAAAAACATACAATAAAGGTGGCACAAAATTAATCAGCCCATCGGAAAATTTCATCATTTTTGTAAATGGCGTCGTACGTGAATCATATTTGACACTTATGAACTAACATAAACAGCTGAAGTACACAAACAGACAAGCAATGGAGCGCGTAAAGGTCAAAGTAATTTTTTATTTAGTAAAAAAATTATTTAAAAACAGAATTGATGATTAATTTTACGCCACCTTGTAGATGCAAACTGAAATACAATACAAACGTAAAGATAAATAGAAATCATTCAAAAGAAAGACATAAATTTTACAGCAGAGCCACCAGGTTCAACTAGCTTCATTGACTATCTGAAAAAAGAAAACGAAATATTTGTTCGCCACGAGTATAAGAAAAGCATCTATATTTGAGATTGTAATTCCCACAAAGAACTGCAAAACAAATATTTCATAATATAATTCCAAATAACGACACCTATTCCTAAAGAGCTCGTACCTACTGGCAACCTTTCCTTTTAATTTAATTTTTAATTAAAAAAATTTAAAATTTGAATTAATTTTTTTTTTGTAAAAACGTTAAAAGAAGTGGAGATATTTTTTTATGTCTCAAAATTATTACATTTTCGTTTTTAACTTTTTTTGAAGTTTATTTTATGCTAAAAAAAGTTTAAACACACATTTGTAAAATTTTTAAATTTAATTTTTAATAATTAATATCATTTCTAATAAAAAACAAATGTGGGAAAAAATGTTTTTGGTAATTTTCTTGCAAGTGGCAACCATTCCTGGGGCCGGTCGCCGCTCGGCAAACAATGGCACGCCTTCGAGTGCACTTCTGCCGATAAAAGACTCCTAAAATAGCATCTGCCGTTCGGAGGCGGCATAAAATGGATTATAGGTTTTTCCATCTGTGGAAAAACACCAAAATGCACACCAAAAACAGGAGGGGCAGCTCGCCCAAACGCCTAAAAAAGGAGGTATTTGTATATATATAAATTAGCACCTCTCAGAGTTACTTCTGAATTGAAATGGACAATGAATTAAAGCCAAAATCTTTATGGAATTTATTCACTTCGTGCGGGATTGCTAACGTCCTACCAAGCTGATATGAACAATGCGAAAATCGGCAGCTATCTTCTTAAGCTTCCAACGATCGATTGTAGACTAGCAGTTGAGGTATTCAAGACACACTGCCTTATACAATTTCATGCCACAAAACACTTGCAACAACTTATGTTTCACAACTTATCCTTCGGTAGAGTAGAACTTACATTGATTTTGTGGCGATTTCTTCAATTATAAACATTTCGGTTGCGCTGATCAGGGACTAAGTCGAGCTTCTATGTAATAATACTTTATTCTAAATCTTTATTGCACTCTAAATTGCTAATTTCTGGCATTTCCAATATTTAAAAAGCACGAAGACCTAGAATATTCATACTAAAGGTTGGCAACTCTAGTAAGTATGTATGCACATTTAAAAAGGCATCTCATGGTTAGCTCCTTCTTTGCTGTGCTGTGATCGTACACACACGTGAATTTCGCTGAGATGCCATTATTTAACTCCCCGTTTGTGTTACATGGCCTTATCTAAAGGCAATAATGTGTAGTTTAATACAAGTAAATATGTGTGTAGGTACTTGCATGCAACATACACACACATAGACTTACATCCAAGTGCTTAGTGATAGAATATTTTCTATACCATCTGGTTTTGGCTGCAGCTTCAATGACCTCAATAGCAACAGGATTGGATTGAATGGCGATGACCCACTTGAGTAAGAATACACAGTTATTGTTAGTCTATTAACAGGAACGCCAGTAAACTTGTTTTTTTCTGTAGTGAGATATTTTAGATGTGGACGGAGAAACGTACGGTTTGCACATTTTATTATATTTAAAAGACGGATTTTTATGAAGGAATGATCCAAATGCTTACGAAGGAGGGCCCACAATTTTGAAAATTTATTCCATTATTATTTATGCTTTACGTGTAAAATGTTACTAATTAGGGGCTAGTTACTACTAATAGCAGTACTGTTCTCTTATAAAATACTTAATCAAATTCGTTTATACCGAAATTTCGTTTAAGACGGAACACTATTTGTAAGCACAACTTAGTCTTCGGTTAAAGTGAAACAAAAATTGTCTTTGTAAACAAAATAATTTATATGCTACATTAGCAACTTAAGAGCAAGCAAGACCAAGTTGTACGTATAGATAACCCCGAACGGTTTTTGCACTATTTACCAGTTCGCAACTGCGGCCGGTTCGCAGCCAAAGTGCACCAAAGTTCTTTGGTTGTCTAACCATCGCCTCTTACCTGAAAAAGTGCTGCTGAATTTAACAATTCACCAAATTCTTTAGAATGTACGTTTGCCTTTCTGCCACAGTAAGCCTTAGTGTAGATATGTATGGCTTCTTTACCTTCTACTTTTTTCTACATAACGAAAAAGTCTGCAAGTTATTAATGATCTACACAAATTGGGTGCTCTCTAAGTTTATTACCCTGATTTTGAAGCTTTTGACTCAGAATTTTAAGACGGACAGCTAAGTTATTCGGTACTCAGTTTCAGTCCCTTAGAGACCCCTATACGGCAGCTCTTTCCTTATTTCGAAAGAAATACGGACTGATGATGCCGCCAGTGTTCTAAGAACTTCTGCTTTCTCTAAATCAGCCAATATTCCTGACTCTTAAAACAGCCGAAATCTAGTAGTGTTCTTCAAGTATAGGTCTTCGCGGTCCTGAAGGCATGCAACATGCTTAGGAATCGCTGCTGCGAGGAAGACATAAATATCTTTTCCGATAATCAAGCTGCTATCAATTTCCAAACTCGTGGCGGTGGTCACCGGTCACTAGTTGATAGAGAAGCATGCAGAGAAGCTTGGACCTCCATACAACTCCCATTGCAATAGCTGCGGGGATCAGGCAGAGAAAGAGACTGTTGCACGCTTTCTTTGCGAATGCCCGGGTCTGGCGGCTAGGCGCTTGAGGTTCCTTAGTCTACCTTTCGGAGATAGCCTGAAGCAGTTCTCCAGCCTAGATCCAGCTTTCTTCCTCCACTAGATGACTGTAGATGGGGTTTCTTCCTCTAAATGGTATCTAAATTATGGTGGTCACCAGTCACTGGTTGCGTGTTTAAATTTTTTAGGATAAAATAAATATGAAAAAAGTTAAAAAGGCAAATATAATAATCTTGAGATATAAAAAAAATATCTCCACTTCTTTTAACATTTCACAAAAAACAAAGTTATTAAAATGTTAATTAAAAAAAATCAAGTTTAAACAAATTTAAATTTAAAAAAATTTACAAACAAATTAAAAATTAAATTAAAACTTAAAATTTTAAGTTTTTTTAATAAAAATAATAAAATTTAAAAATTGTTTACATTAAAAATTAAATTAAATTTTTTTTATTTTCAAATTTTAATTTATGTAAACAAAATCGAATTAAAAGAATTTAAAATTTTACTTTAATTTTTAATTAAAAAAATGTAAAGTTTTAATTTAATTTTTAATTTAAAAAAAAATTTAAATTTTAATTTATATTAATTTTTAAGTTTTTTGTAAAAACGTTAAAGTGAATATATTTTTTTGTTTTTAACGTTTTTTTAAGTTTATTTTTTGCTAAAAAAATTTTAATACGCATTTGTAAATTTTTTTAAATTTAATTTTTAATAATTAATTTAATTTTTAATAAAAAAAATATATTTTAAAACTAAAAAATGAATTTTTAATTTTTAAATAATTTCTTTTTATTTAAATTTTTAAATTAAGATTTTTTTTAGCATAAAATAAACCTAAAAAATATTTAGGGGCAAATTTATATTTTATTGTTGATATTTTTTGAGAAAAAATGTTTTTGATAATTTTCATAATGAGATTTCAGTAACTTTTCGAGTTATATTCACCTTCGTATGTACAGTAAATCACTGCAATATTCCGTGTGTTTGCTTACTAAAATAGTTATGTAGCGATGTAGCGCCGCAAGTGCACTGCAGTGGGTAATTGGAGCTAAAAATGGTGATTAATTCCCAAAAGCTGTTAGTTACGTAAAAGTAATTTTTTTGGTTAAGTATTCATAAAAAAGTAAACCGCTACTGCAATTAGAAGCATTTGAATGTTTTTTTCATATCATAAAAAACCAAAATTAGGTTAATTTCTTTTTTTTTTTTGTAATTTTTTATTTATCTAATTGAGATCGAAATATCGACACATAAATGTAACAAACAAATGTTCCTCGCTTTGATCAATTTGCAAATCGGATGGACCGAGGGAATGTGTACAGCTTGACATTAAACAAATCTAGCGCAAAACATTCAGAACTTTTTACTTCACCTAATATTTTAAATGTAAATATATACCCTATCATACATAAAAATATGTTCCAATTAAGGGGATTCGTATCAATATCCAAGACATTTTTATTAATCCATGGTAACGTAGTTGCATTCAATATTTTACTGCAATAAACGGTCGCTGTGACCAGATGAAAACCGGTTCACCTGCACAGGTTACTTCTAATGACCAACTTACGAGTACATACATACATACGCACATGCCGATGTATGATTTTCATATGCTCAGTACTGCATACTCTTGCATGAACGCTCGTAATCGAATTTTTTAATCGCGAAAATGTACGTTAGAAGCAATTTTCTCCATTCTTCTTGCTTCTCTTAACAGTAATTTAGCAAACTGCATTGGACGTATATTCTGCCGTTTGTGTTCTGTTCGTTTTGTTGGCATCACTTTAGTGCCAAGAAATATGTAGCACATCCATACCGGATTTTAATAGGCTGAGTAGCAGCTCGCAAATACAGTGGACGTTCGATAGAAGGAATCTTAGTGGGCGCCTAATTCATACAAACGAAAAATTCGTAAAAGGACAATTTTTCTCTATCTATAATACATCTTTATAAAACTCAATTCAATTATAAAACTCAAAATAATCGGCTTTCAAAAGCTAGACAAGCTTTCGGCGCTCTAAGCCCAATATGGAACTCACGCGTCATTTCCCCCCGTACACAACTGAAAATCTTCGAATCGAACGTAAAATCAACACTGTTGTACGGATACGAAACGTGGAATGGCGCACCAAAAGAAACAGAAAGTGCAAATGTTTGTCAATAAGTGCCTTTGCCAAATCATCAAAATCTTCTGGCCCAATACAATAACAAATGACAACAAATGATGGGGCACTTGACACAACAGCACCCGATCAATACAAAAAGTGGAAATTGGATAGGCCATACGCCACCAAACTACCCAGCGAAATCACTAGATGAGTCATTACATGGAAGCCACAAGGCAAGAGACGTAGAGGAAGATCAGCTCATACCTGGAGAAGGCAGCTGGAAATCGAAATGAAACGGAACGATAGGAACTTATACAAGTATATATAATACATAACTCAAGGTATTAAGTTCGTAAAAAAATTTTTACTTTATTCCAACGACAACAAAATTGGTTTGATGACTTTTTTAACCTATTCCTTGATTTTAAATTTAATTTGTAGAACGTTTCGATTTCCATATTTCACCGAGATAATCTTAACTAAAATTCACTTGTTGGGATTGCCCGAAATCGTTAAATTATTTTCCAAAGATAAACGCTTCTGTACTTTCTTAACTAAACAAGGTAGAACCGGTCACACCAAAAACTATTTTAAACTAACACTTAATTCAAGGTCAGTGATTAGTTGGTTGATTTAAGAGGTGATTCTGTAAGAATTCAATTAGCGCATTTCGTTGTGACAACCTCGCTACCAACGTCCTCGACTTCCATAGGGCAGGGCATTCGCAGAGGAAGTGGAAAATATTTTCTTTTTCTCTGGTAGATCGAACTATGACAATATAAAAGTATATTGTGAGGGATACCCATTTTCGCTGCTTGCTCACCTATGGGCCAGAAGCCAGTTACCACTGCAGTGAGTCTGCAGACATTCGTTCATTTCATATTTATCCATGTTGACGTTTGTTTGTGAGGGTCATAATATTCTATTATCTTTGCATGTCGTCTTATCCCTTCATCTACGATCCACGATTCGTAGGTATTTTGAGGAGATTGCATTCTTGATTGTACCCAGTGGTGTGAGTACAGATTCTGCAAGAATAGCTTATTCATGGCAGATGCCTCTCTTGCCAGTTCATCTGCTTTTTCATATCCTTCAATGTTCCGACGTTCCGAGACCCAGATTAAGGTAACGTTACAGTTTTCGCTCAAGGTTTTAAGGATTTCTGTTTTGTTCCACCAGTTTAAAGGTTGCTGCAGTCGAATGCAGGGGCTGGATTAAAGAGAAGTCTGCGTTTAGTAGCCTACAAGAAGCCCAAAACTTCTCCTATTGACAATACTTCCGCCTGGAAGATGCTGCAAGTATTAAGAAGACGCACAGATTCTTCAATTATAAATCTATTAGAGTACTTACCTGTTCCTCCAACACCACAATCCCTTTTTTGAACCATCTGTAGGATTGGAGTGCCGAAGTTTTTTAGGGAAAGTCCTTTATCCCATTTTTGCCAAGATGGAAAGGGAGTGGCGAAATTCATATTAAATGCCACCATTGAGACGAGGTAATCAGCCAAATCCAAGGTGGTCAGGGGTAACTTGATAAAAAAAAAAAAAAAAAAAAAAAATTTTATGCAGACGAACAACAATAATTTAACTTCCCTTGGCTTAGCGAAAACTGTTTTTGCAACGAGCGCCAAATTTAGAACGAAAAATTAAGCAGCGATAAACCAAAATTCATTAACGTTCGTATTAAAGAAACAGCAGTGAGATAATTTTGATGTTTCGTTAAATCAAAAATTCGTGTTATTCCGAATGTTCGTTATGCTGGCCGACCACTGTAGACTAGACAAATGCATGTACGTACATATTTACAGATTTAGAAGAATTAGGGCAAGCGATGACTTGAGTAAAAACCAAGATATATTTATGTGTGTGTGTATGATATATGCATAAATCTAACGGCAATTATATAAAAAAATATAAAAAATATGATCGTAACAGTAAACAGGGCGTCAGTTTGATAAAAAAATGTTTGAAATGGGCGTGTATCTCAAAGTGTGCTAAGTAAAGTGTGATCAATTTGGAGGTATTGGAAATTGAAATAAAACAACGAAAATTCAAGTTGATTGTGTAATCTTTATTATTTTTGTGTAAAACCATTCATGTCATTTATTATTTTAAAGATAATCCCTTTCAAATGTTGTTCGCAACTGCGCCATAATTCGGCCATCCATAAACACCAATTCTGAATGACTCGTTGGTGCCCAATCCACTGGTCCGAGACGAGAGAAAAATTGCTCACCGAAACGATGACGAAGTCCATTACAAATACATAATTCGCGCGTACACCCTTTTTGGGTGTTTGGCCGAGCTCCTCCTCCTATTTGTGGTGTGCGTCTTGATGTTGTTCCACAAATGGAGGGACCTACAGTTTCAAGCCGACTCCGAACGGCAGATATATTTTAAGGGGAGCTCTTTCATGGCAGAAATACACTCGGAGGTTTGCCTTTGCCTGCCGAGGGGCGACCGCTATTAGAAAAATGTGTTTCTTAATTTTTGGTGGTAAGTTCATTGTTTCAGGGAAATTAGCGGCAGTGTGGTAAGTAGCGCCGTCTTGTTGGTACCTAATCTTGTGGAGATCAAGAGCTTCAATTTTCGGCATCAAAAAGTCGTTTATCATTGCACGATAGTTTTCGACATTCATTGTTACATTGGCGCCAGCCCCACCTTTGAAGAAATATAGGGAGATGATTCCTCTATTATTCACGTAGCCATTAACTAAAAATGAGCCTCATCGCTGAACAAACAGGTCCCAAAATGCGGATTTTCGGGGAGTTTGTCAAGAGCCCAACGACTGAAATTGTGATGCTTTGGAAGATCAACCGGCTTCAAATCTTGAACTACCTTTATGTTCAGATCGACGCCGAATCAAATCTGGGCATTCGGAAAAACTCTAATTGACAGCCGCAATATTCTCTTTATTTAGGACTGTAGGTGGTCTAATCGGTCAGTTTCATACAATATTGTAAAATTATTCTCAATTTTGCCGATGGTTTGCCGAATGGTGCATAAATTGATCTGAACGCGCGATGAACACTTTTCAGAGAACGTCGATTTTCGTAATTGTACGATTTGTAAACGTTGTTGAGGCGTAACTCTTTCCATGATGAAATGTCAATGAAAATTGAAAAAAATTATGTATTTAGTTTGACAGTAGTCGGGAGTGATCTGTCAAAAAAAAAAACCCTATGGGAAAAAGTGCCTCCAATCTCATCACCTTTTTATATGTAGTATATCAAATTTATTAAAACTTTTACGGTGATTGAAATTAGCTCAAATATTTCCCCTTGATACTCCCATTGACCATTTTAAAGTGCAGGAAAGGAGCACTAAGAGTAATAAAGTGATTGAAAAGACTTTATAAGCAAACACTACGAATAGCCCAACAATTTTGGGAGAGCCCATATAAAGCAGCGATTCTAAGCTATCGATCTATATTTCCGACTGCAAAGTTCGGGACAATTTATCGAATTTTGCTTTAGCAAACAGTTTATATGTAAGTATCATAGTAAAGTTCACACTCGACGAACAAAACTAGCATTCAACAAGAATCTCATCACGCTCGTCCTAACGTATGGCGCAAATGTGTGGACGATGACAACATCCGATTAAGCGACGCTTGGAGTGTTTGAGAGAAAGATTCTGCTCAAGGTTTGTGAACCTTTGCGCGTTGGCAACGGCGGATATCGCAGGCGATGGAACGATGAGCTGTATGACCTTTACGCTGACATAGACATAGCGCAGCGAATAAAGATCCAGCGGCTACGCTAACTGGGTCATGTCGTCCGAATGGATACAAACGCTCCGGCTCTGAAAGTATTCGATACGGTACCAGGAAGAGGAAGGCCTCGTCTGCATTGGAAAGATCAGGCGGAGAAGGACTTGGTTTCACTTGGTGTGTCCAATTGGCGCCGGTAGCACGAGACTGGCGCGCTTTGTTAAACTCGGCCAAGAATAAGAAGAAACAGGTTATTACAACTAAAGTAGTTATGATACACAGCTGTCACCTACAAATCCATAGACTTTGAATGTGTACAGTTACGGAGTAAAAGCGAAGTGCATTCAATTGTTTACTTTGTTTACATTTCCGAGTACCTGCAATTTTATCGGTAGCGACACTGTGAGTACAGAATTCCATTGAGAATAATAGATTCAACCAAAGTTTTGTCAACATTTCTAGCAATTGATGCTTAAATAGTAGCTTCTTGAAAATAAAAGTAAAGCAATTTTTGTTTCAGAGTTTATAAATACTAGTTTGTAAACTACAATAAGGAGTTTCAAAATTTTCCAAGTCAAAAAAAAAAAAAAAAAAAAGAAAATGAAACTTATTGAATATAGCGACACCGAAAGTTGTGCAAGAGTTGAAGAGGAATGTTTTATTAGCGACAAAGGAAAAAAGTAAGACAAAAGCTCATCAAAAATGCTGAAATTGTATATTCCATCACTGAGCGAGGAAAAAAAACTATTTTAATTAATTGTTAAAAATGCTTCATTACCTTCATTTTCATTTCTAGATGAGCGCTGATCACATTTGTATATGTACATATCTATAAATATTTTATCTCCTTAAATCTAAAAATAAAAATAAATAATTGGTACGTACACTTCTGTTACGTGTTGGACCGCGCTCCTTCTCCTATTTGTAGAATGCGTAAATAGTTTTTATGAGGAGCTTTTTCATGGCAGAAATACACTCATTCAGAGGTTTGCCATTGCCTGCCAAGGAGCGACCGCTATTAGAAACAACTTTTTCCATCATTTACTGTTTCATGCACGGAGATTCGAACCAACGCACTCTCGAATAGTAATCACGCATCAAGACATTCTGCTACGGCATCCGCCGCTTTTTGTATGATATCCGATAAAATACGGCAACATTTCAATTGTAAATCAATCGGAGATTGCTTGGTATTATCAGCTTTCTAAGTACAGCTTCTAGGGCCCATCTTCTTGGGCATTTTAGTAGACAAACCAGACTCTCGGTGTTGCTGAAGTTACAATGTCCCACGGATTGTTTAAAATTGATGATGAAGTCGGATAGCCATCAAACAAAGCGCTGAAAAAATTTATTGGATTACGAAATGGCGTTGACGGAGAAGTGTGGTTGCATTGATAGAATGAAATCCGGAAATAATCGGTTACCAGTAAAGGTTTGTGAAGCTTTTGCCGGTACGCCTAAACCGAAGTGGTAGGAGTGAACTCCGAAGCCTTGTAAGGCAGAAGATGAAGATATATTTCCAAAACGCCCGCCTGACATACTGGTTAAAAATGGTAGAGTTATGACAATAGATCTCTTCATGTAAAAAGTAACTTAAATTCCGAGAATTCGCTCTCAAAGAGAAAAATATCAAAAAAATTATATGAACGCAAAACCAGTAACAATTTGAATATTTTACGAACAGTTGATTGAATTGTTGGCGGGAAAAACCACAAAAATTCACTTAGCTACGTTGTAAATTAAAAAAAGCAAATAAATGCAAAATAACGAGCTTAGCATCACATGATTTTATTCTGTTCACCATAATTTGTTCCATTTCATCATCGCTGTAAGGTGAAGCACATTCCGTTCGCAATTGCATTTTTGTAGCAATCACAGCTTTCTTCATATTTTCCTTGCAAGCATAGAACAGAAAAAATACATGCAATGCAACGGTGACTGGAGGCTGTGGTTCAGAAGTGCGTACCTCTACATCATTGGCCGATTCCTTTCTAATATATGACTTCAAATAAACTTTATAAATTTATTTTAAAATATATTTACTTACGTTCAACATTTAGATTTAAATGTAGAACTTTTACTCAATTCGCAAATTTTAATTCATTTTAATTATTGCTTTGCGTTCAGCTCTTTTTCTCACTTGCAAACTCTTGCAAATAAAAATTTATCCAGTAAAAACTTGCAACTTCCCCTCAAAATGAAATGACATTTTGCTCTCTCTCTCTCTTTCCCCTACTTTGCAAGTTGTTGGATACAGGAACACCAAAACTTGATAGTCTGTTAAAAATTATTTGCTTCATGAGCAAACCTAATTTTCATCCAAACTGAGAAATCTCTGAAAAAGTTTTCGCACTCGAGGAAATATTTCTCATTATACAGTATAAAATCATTAAATCAAAGCACCGCAGTAATCGGTTTTCATGATTTAAGGGGACAGATACCTGTCAAATTTCGAATTTTTTTTATAAAATGTTAATATAATCCTTTAAGAATAGGTCAAAAAAATTTTAGAGCGTAAATTTAAGTATTTCTTATATTATAGATCGTCAACCGTGACGACTCTATTCTTTGACGACTCTTTTTTCCAAAACTATATTTTTCGAATTGGCGTACACGATAACTCGAAAAGTTATTGCCCGATCTCCCTGAAATTTTGCACACATCTTTTTTATGATATTACTTTCTATGTGTTTCAAGTTTTCGAAAATTTTTCGAAGCAAAAATAGTAGGAAAATTCGCCCCATAATTCCTTTTTTTTTTTGAAGCATTTTATTCCGCGAATTTCCACATTTCAATTTTCTCAAACATTTCACATGAAAAAATATTATGGGACTACTACTTTGTTTATACATATATCTAACAATTTTATATTTCACTTAAATCTGTATTAGTTGATGATGCCTTTACTGCATATCAGCCTGAGTGTGGGTGTGGATGTGTGTGTATGCACTATGCCTTGTGTATTTTCAACATTTCAATATTCAATATTAAGATGAGCCACTCTTTGTTCAGAAGCATGCAAACACCTGTCAATAATATGTCAAATTACGAAGAGTAACTGTAATTGAATTTTCATAAATAATAAATGCAAAGTGGCGGTGATTGTTGGCAGCCTGCAAATGAATATTAAAAAAGGTGTTGGGAAGAACAAATATTGTCAATTTTTGTATGCACCGCCACCTATAAAAGGTGAATTGCCATCGGCTATTTAAGACATTTAGAAAAACGGCTCCTTTGGGAAAGCAGCTAAAATGTCTAAAATCCAAAGCAGGTCGAGAGCGGCAGAATTAGTGACTTTTACTTTCCTTGTCTGCGTTTTATTAAAATCTGCTTCAGCTAACAACTTAGATGCATTTAAGTCTGAATTACACGATGTAAGTTCGAATAGGGATAGTGGGCCCTCTGGTGGAATACCGCCCAAATCCTTTGGTGACATCAACGGTAGAAGCCTATTCGGAAACCATCGCAGCATGCGGCCCATGTATGGTATTGGTCCGAAGATGCTGCAAATATCCCGATCCAAAATACCTATCGAAATGGATTTGTTGATAGAAAACGAGGACAGCAGTCGTCCCAAACGCTTTGACGACTATGGCCATATGCGATTCGGCAAACGAGGAGGTGAGGAACAATTTGACGATTATGGGCACATGCGATTTGGTAGAAGCACTTAAGTATGAACTTAATAAAATTTCTGTGAAATGTTGACGAATTGACTATAAGAATTAGTATAAAATCAAAAATCGGTGATTGATTGTAAATATAAAAATATCTCTAGTGAGCAAATGTATACAGATAATAAATAAAATACTCGTACAGATAAAATGTACGTTTAAAGCAGTTGATAGAGGGATTTGCTTATTTTTATGCTCGAGGCTCTAAGATGAAAATATTAGTTGATTAAATCATTAAATTGAATTATTTACTGTTTGCTTACATAAAAAAATCGAGCAGCTTAGTGGGGAAAAATTGTCAAAAATTAACGGTATTTTGTAGTAACTTCACACTTGAACTAGGGCAATGGGCTATATGGAAAAATTCTTAAAATTGTGGTAAAAAAGTGGTTGATATTTTGAAAAAGTTTTAAAATTTTTGACAAAATTTGAAACTTTGCGCTGTGTTATTTTTGTTGAAGTATGACGTATATTTTGTATAAAAACAGGGGTGTGCTTATAATTTTGCAACGGGGTGTATATGAGAAGAAATCGTGGCGGTATTAATTAATAGTAGTTAGGGCAAGTAAACTTAAAAGCGTTGAAAGTTCGTAATTGGAGAAATAAGGCAAGAGAGAGAGACTGAATTGGAGGAGGATTGTTGATAAAGTCATGGTCCACAACAGACTGTGAAGCTAAGAGAGAGAGAGAGAGTTAGGAAAAGTATTGATTTCGATGAGATCGCTTTCTGAACTTGTTTTTCGACAATTATTGGACTAACCACAATTTTTGGAGCGCCAACGTACAGTGGTTCTAACACTTCACCGGAGAACGAACTAACTTTTATAGAATGGCACACAGTGCAATTTTAAATAACTGTGGAAAACGAGGATAGATTAGTTTTCTCTTTCTATCACTCTTCTTTTTGAACATGTAAAATTTAGATATTTATGCTTTTAATCTAAGTAGTTTGCGAAAAAGCAAAAATCTTTGCTTTTCAAAAGTCAAACTTCTAGCCAGACAGTTATGAATGCATATCTAAAGGGTTTTCCAATAAGAGGTGTTATTTTAATATTCTATTTGCTGTTTTTTAATATAAGCGATCGGATGTTTATTTCATTATAAAGAGAAAGGTATACCGTTAATAGCGGAAAATCACATCAGGCAAATGACCACCACGACGACGCTTACAGGACAATATCCTTTTCATGGAATTTTCCATAACCCTATGTCGTAGACCTTCTCTTTCACGTGGCCTCAAAGAAAAAAGTCACAAGGTATTAAATCACAAGATTTGGGTGGCCAATTATGATCACCTCTTCGAGAGATAACACGGTCCGGAAACTTTTCCCGCAAAAGATCAATGGGTTCGTTGCTTGTGTGGCACGTAGCGCCGTCTTGTTGAAATCATCTTTAGTTAGTCTTGGAATATTTGCAGCGTATTGGCTCGTAGAATATCTCAAAACCCCGACTCTTGGGACCATCGAATTATAGAAGGCGCATTTAGTTAATATGGAAAAATTTGCTAAACTATAGATGCTAAAAATTAAATCAATGTCTATCAGTGCCAGAGAAAGCACAAGAGTCGTTCAACAAATTTTAATATATTTAATAATTTAATATAGAAGGAAAGCAATTTCTGTGGACAGTGTCGCTTATTGGCGCATACTGATCGAATATTTTCTGCCAATAATAAGATGGCATACTTCCTTCAGCACACACACATAGTTTCAGCAAGATGACGCAGCGCAGCACACGACCGGAAAGGCCATGGCAATACTGCGGGGATTTCTTCCCTAACAAACTGATAAACTGTTTCGGTGGCATATCCCAGCTCGCCAGGCACCCAGGTCGCCGGATCTTAAACCTATGGACTTCTCTCAGTGGAAGTATATCAAAAGTAGAGTCTATGAAACAAACCCAGAGACTATCTCAGAACAAAAAGAAAATATCGTTCGCTAGGTTAATGGCAGCGAGTGACACAGAGTACGGCGGCCAGATTCTAGAAGTGTATCCGACTCGAAATAATGAGGAAAAAGTAAACTCCGCATTTGTCTTCTTTGTAATAGTTATGGAAATAAACTTTTATTATTAGTAAAACGTTTTTTATTTTGATTTTTTTGTTTAAATGCCTCGAAAACCCTTTTGAAAAGATTTTTGGAAGTTACATCCCTAGCTGACTTCCAGTGAAAGCTTGGAGACATTTGGTTCAGTGGAAGCGAAGTTATTGCGCCTAAAGAGTCAGTTTGTTTGTGTCATCGGTGCAAAAATGAGTTTCGAATAAAGAGCTCATATCGAATTTTGTTTTAAAATCGGTGAAACGTTTACCGAAACATTTGAATTGTTGAAATTAACTATGGACCAAAAATAGCTCGGAATTCAACATTCGAAAGACCTCATTAAAGAGGCGAGAAGAGACGAGAACTTCCTTTACAACGTTGTAGCTGGTAATACGTAAAACGTGATGTTTCAAACATGAACCTAAAATTAAGCGTCAAAGCGCCGAATGGAAGCCCCAGACCAGCCACCAGGCAAAAAATCGCGTTTGCAGAAGTCAAAAGTGAAGTCGATGCTCATTTGTTTTTACGATTCCCAGGGAATTGTCTACAAGAAGTTCGTACCAACGGGCCAAACCGTCTATGCAATTTTCTATCTTGGCGTTTTGAAGCGTTTGCTGCATCGGATTCGTCGAATTCGCCCTGAAACTGGCGCTTATTGCATGACATTGCACAATCTCATCGATCCACTCTTGTGACTGGTTTTTTGTTAAGAAATCGCATCGGAAAATTGCATTTGGCCAACGAAAGGAAAACGTTTTGTGTCCGTAGAGGTCATCCAAAAGGCTTGTACCGACATCCTGAAGGATATTCCGGTCAATGACCTGAAACATTCTTTCAAAAAGCTTTTAGATCGCGCAAAACAGTGTATCGAGTCTAGACCATTTTGAATAAATAAACGCGAAGTTATCAGAACAAAGCTATGATGAATTTTTTACAACTTTGTATTCCAAATAAAAGTCTGCGAAGTATTTAAACTTAATATCTTATTTTCCATTCTTCAATGTTATCAAATTTGATTTATATTTAATAAGCAATACTTGCAAGCGCCGTCCGGCTAGTTGTTTTCATCACTGTTTATTGGTCCACGCAATGGAACGAGTATCAGAATGGCAGACGACAGGCAGTATCTGTCAATTTTAAAATACATAAATTCTTATGAACGCAATTATTTAGACGACAGTACGAAAATTTGGCGACAGGACTTCAAGTGTCGATGCCGTCAAATTAAATCGATTTCTAATATGACCGGCGGCGAAGAGCATATGTATGTAGTGCTGCCACTAAAAATTCGAAAATTTTTTAGTACAAGAAAAGTATAAAGTAATTATGGTCTTTTAAATTCAGTCAGTTTATTTTCTGGATTTTTTTTACTCCTAATAATCACTCTGAAAAAGCTGTTTGCTATGTCGCTGCCGCTTTGAAAGTATTTAAGAAGGTGTCGTTAAGTCGACAGCTGCAGACAACACATTTTACTGCCGTTACGTGACGTCTCCACTGTGTTTATACCATCACGAACTTTCAGTGCGTTGTTACCGAAGCGCTGGTGAATGTGCAAACAATTCATTCACAGCAAATCAAACGTACAAATTCGAATTTATACTTGCAACCGCCCATTGCAGCGAAGTTTTATTTTCAATGTTGAAGACTATAAAGTCGAAGCATAGAAATAATATTTTATATCAATACTAAATAGATTAGACAGCCGTATTGTAAAGCAAAACAATGGCATAGAAAAGTATTTATTTACAAATTATAATCGGTTTCGGTTTTGTTCTATATTGTTTTTCTGAAAATTTGTACAAACTTTTGTTTCTAAGATATTTATCCTTTGCTTGTGTAACCCTGTGTTTCGATCTCTATTCAGAAACTGTGCAACAATTATCCGATGAACCTTATGATTGCGAAAGCTTTGTACTTTGCTTCAATTTGAATCACTAAAAGACATAAATAAAACCTTACTTTAATTAAACGTATTTTATGCAAAACGAAAACAATTTGACTATTGGTGTATTTGTACGAGTACAGTACGAACGCACCTGTGAAATATTTGTGTAAACTTTATTTGTCAGCTGTTTGACACTATAAAAAAAGGAGAAGCATTACATTTTTTTCTTGTTTAATCCTCTCGGGAGCAAAGGGCCTCGACAAGACTCTTCCGTCGTACACGGTTCTGTGCTGTTGTTTTTTCACCGTCCCATGAGATGTCGGCATCTGCTAGTTCACACAACATCGACCTTCTCCAAGTGTTTTTTGGTCGACCGCTATCTCTGCTCCCTTGCGGGTTCCAGTCCAGTGTCATTCTCGTGATACTATCTGGTGGTTTTCTCAACGTGTCACCTATCCATCGCCACTTTCTGCGTTTGATTTGCCTAAGGATGGGTTCCTCGTTCGTTAATCTCCACAGTGCGTCGGTACTGATGGTGTTTGGCCAGAATATTCTGCAGATGTTGCGGAGGCATTTGTTGATGAGAGATTGTACCCTCTGAAGTTTCGCTTCCGTATAACAATACGAACTTCACGCATGAGCCGAATATTTGTAGTTTAGTGCGCCTGGACATTAAATTTTAAGATTGTAGAAATATCCATATGTCAATACGTGGCTGGTCGGTGTTGGAGATAATCGAAGAACCTAATGGTGACAAATAGTGCTTGGATACTTTTGCAGGTACACATTTTTGTTTAACGTCTGAGAAAGTCAGGACGTAGGTAGAAATTTTACAGAATAAATTTAATTTGATCCTGTAAATGATCTTACAAATTATTATAAATTTAAACTGATTTTGGTTGTATACTGCGTATTGTAACGTATTGAACTAAGCTGTAAGAGTAAAGGGACTTCTTATTGAGAATATTTGAATGCGATTGGGATTGTACTCATGCAAATTCCTTAAAGCGCACCATGTCAAATTAAAAAAAATGCTCTTAAAAAGCTAACCCGCTTAAAATATTTGTAACTTCTATTCTGCAGATGTATTATAAAAGACTTAAAGTCTTACATGTACACCCACATATCTAAGATAAACAAATAAATACGCTTTCTTTGCAGTTGCTATTTGACAAAGGCTCTAATCATTGCTGGAGTAGGATTTGATAAATCACATTCGGTGAGGTGATTTGCTCATCAAAATTCCCTTCCTCACAGGTATTCCTGATGTTGGAAATCTGAGAGTACAGATGTAGCCTTGAGATTCTTAAACCTGCCGTACTACAAGCAGTACAATTGAAACAGCTGAAACAAAATAGTCATTTGGAACGATAAATGTAAGTATTGCTGCATTAATAATTGGCATAAACTAAATATCGAATCTTAACTCACCAAACATTTGCTGCGCCCAGGCACTAACAACAGCGACAGCATTGTATCCAGATCAATTCAAAGCCTCTATTATATGAAACAGAAATGGCTGTGTGATGCGGCAATCGAAGTCATGAAACAAGGCTGTTTGAACTTAGCCATCAAATCTGTTGAAGAAGACATGAGACGTGAACTCGATCAACGTATGTAGCTTAATTCTGAGTATTCACCACACACCAGGTAGGGGTTTGACTGGTAGCCAAAAGCGCATCGAAAGTCTTATACTCTCTATTGCGCTAGTCAAAAAAATATGAAGCAAAAATTGTTAACAATAAAACGAGTAAAAATACTGAAAACGTGAAACAGTGTTAAGCAACCAAGCAACTTAAAAGGTGCTGAAAAAACAGAAAATTAAAATGGAACATTAAGTAAATTTATATACTTTTGTTTAGTTTATATCTTACTAGCAAACCCGGCCCCCTTCGCTGGGCACACTAAAATAGAATAGATATGGTTTAGAACAGAAAATATATGATTTTCATATTATTTATTTCTTTATTCAAGCGCTTTGGCATAAACAATATTTTTTGTTTTTCTATTTGTTTTTGAGTAAATATAAAATATAAATTGAAAATCAGGAAAAAAGAAGATTGTTTTTAAATTTCAAATCAACGCATATGAATAAACAATCGTCTTTTTTCCTGATCATCCATGAATTTTTCGTTTCAATTTATATGTTTTATTAAGCATTGGAGCTTTTTTAACCATTATCCATTTATATTTTTCAAAAAAGAAAACGAAAAAAAGTTTTTTTTCCACGAACACATAATTTCATTCGGATTTCACATTAAATTCTCAAATTTCGTAAGAAACTATTCACTGTTCCAAAATCCACTCCAAAAAAATTCACAAACAATTTTCACATGTTGCACTTACGTTTTTTCCTTATGGCATCCAAATCAGAAAGAAATATTGACACATTGTAACTCACACTGTCAATTTGACAGTTCAGTTCCGCCCCAAGCGTTAAAAAAGTAAGCGACATTATGGCTGGTTCAAAAGAACGCTGTACCCGTTGCCAGTGCTCCGAATTACAACCAAACTTTACGAAACCCATTTTCAATACTTACTTAACAATGTGCGTAAGTTTGGTTTAATTCGGTGCAAAGACACGGCGGGTCCACGTTTTGGCATATATTTCCAGACCCTAGTCATCAATAGGTATGAAAATTACCCCGTATTAAAGCACTTAACAACAGCTTTCATTTGATACCCATATTGTACATACACAACCAAAGGTTACCCGGGTCCACGTTTTGACCTATATCTCGAGACCCCAGTCACGGAGCGGCATGAAAAATACTCTGTACTAAAGCATTCACCAACAGCTTCAATTTGATATCCATATTGTACAAACACATTCTAGGGTCTACGTTTTGGTCTCTATATCGAGACCCTAGTCACGGAGCGGCATAAAAAATACTCTGGACTAAAGCATTCACCAACAGCTTCCATTTGATACCCATATTGTATATACACATCCGAAGATTACCCGGGTCCACGTTTTGACCTATATCTCGAGCCCTATTTCCAAAATAAAATATAATCCATGTTACTCGTGGATGATGTAGCTTTCGAATGGTGAAAGAATTTTTAAAATCGGTCCAGTAGTTTTTGAGCCTATTCGTTACAACCAAACAAACAAACAAACAAAGTTTTCCTCTTTAT
This sequence comes from Anastrepha ludens, assembly GCF_028408465.1. Taxonomy (NCBI): domain Eukaryota; kingdom Metazoa; phylum Arthropoda; class Insecta; order Diptera; family Tephritidae; genus Anastrepha; species Anastrepha ludens. The sequence goes on along the minus strand of NC_071498.1, from coordinate 27,905,057 downwards.
AATATTAGTATAGATTAAATTAGATACTGTAGCATAAGATGTGCTGTAGCTACAAGGTAACAGTTTAAAAGCGCGAACCTCTATGTGCTCGACTTCTTTTATTGAAAGTCGTGCACATGTCATATATATTATATGTATGTTTTCCTTCTCCTTGGAACGTAGGGCGTGCACACGGGAGGTAAGTTGAAAGTGCATGTGTTGCTATGACTGTAAGGCGAACAGCGCCAAGTTGATCACTTATGCTTGTTGTAAATTCCTATTATAAATCCCTACGCTTAGATGAACCGCGCAGAGCTGGCCTCTTAATTTCCGAATAGAGGCTTAATTCCAAAATTTTAATAAATATTGCACTGTACAAAAACCTCATAAACTACTCTCTCTGTTTTAATATACTAAATTAAACTATGAACATAAATTTTTAAATCAAAATTGTTAACAATGAAACGAAATATTGAACAAAACCTAAAATATTAAGGAAATTTAATTCGTAAAACGTATAAGCGTTATAATTAATTTTTGTTTAAATTCTCAAATATATACATATGTATCATACATATATCTAAAAAATGTTATTGATTCAAGCGACTAAATAGTGATGTTTTAAATAATTTGCTAATTTGTTTTGAAAGTGAAAATTCCGCATTTGTTAATTATTTTTAAAAGTGACAATGAAATGAAAAAGAGCAAACTGTAGAAGGTGACATCCTTGTTTAGAATAGTCGTCTCTAGGTCTGCAGAAAGACGGATACGACAGTTTAAAGGAATTAAAAGTTCGTGTGCTCCTTGGTCAGCCGTGGCTTGCGTTTCCTTGAGGACTCCAATCCAGAGACATTCTTGTGTTGCTGTGGGGTGGTTTGCCAAGAGCGTGGTCTAAATAAGTTTAGTATGCGTTTAATTAACAATTATTTCATTAATTTTGCTTAAACACGGCTACCGAAAAGGACGCACTAGATGCCTAAGGACTTTTATTGGCTCCGATCATAATAGTTTTCATACAAAAATTTTGTTAATGATGGAGAGTAGGAAACGGTGAGAACCCATAAATTCAGAGCTTTGTCAAGCAGCCATTTTTAACTGTTATCGTTTGGTTCAAATTTTATTAATTGAATATTAATTGGCTTACTCTTTAACTAAAGACATAATAAAATCGACCCCTTGAACTAACATTTGGAAAGGGGACGAACGAGTACAAGCAAAATAAAGTACTTTTTTCATTAATTTTTAAAATCCATATTTTGAAAACGGTTAACCCTTTGCGCTCGACGACTTTTTCGTTGGGGTGGAGCAGCAACTCGAGACGATTTTGCGCATATATTACGAGTGTCTTATAGGTAGCATGCAATGAATTTATATACAGATTAACATACGAAAACGTTATATTTTAAACAGACATATGGAAGACATATTTTGGCCTTGATCAAGTTGGATATTTACATTTTACCGTAAACTATTCAAGAGAGTTCAAAAATAGAGCTACAGGTGTTTACACAAATAAAATAGAAGGAAATTGGACTGCAATATAGAGAGCTATCCCATACAGAAACAGAAAACTAAAACTTATAAAATTATATCTTTTTATATTTACAGTTAGTAACATAAATAAGTATACAGGAGCCTGATTTATGGAATTGTTTGAGGCAAACGCTTTCCTTAATATGTAATCAAAATAGTTTACACATGGTAATTATGTACTGGGATAAGCTTTCATATGCGCCTTAATTTAGCTGTAAATTTTAGGTACCGTTATCCACGCTTTGCTTTGTCTTTGATGCCAGCGAAATTTTTGTCACAAAAGTTAGTATACACCAAACGATTGTTCAGTTAGCATAACATTTATTTTTACGCATTGATTAAGAAAGTTAAAACTATTAAAAGGAAATAATCAAAGTGAGTATACAAATTTATGGAAGTACGTTTTGTATTAATTTTTGCGACAGTTTTAGTAATCGCACCAAGAGGAAAAAAGCTTTCTGATGATTTAAAAAAACTGATTATAAAATATCACAAGGAACATAAATCATTGCAAGAAATCGCTCGTTTGATAGATAGGAGTTTTGCTACAGTTCAAAATATTGTGGATAAATGTAAAAGTGCGGGAAGCACCCCAAATTGAAATCTGAAGTTAAAAATGAGCCTGGAAAACAATTTAGCACCCAAACTATGCCGGGTTTTGCATAGTGCTAGTTATCATGGGCGCAATGTTAGGAAAAAGCCCTTCGTGAGTAGTGTCAATCATTCACAAAAGATCATGAAAAATATGACCAAACGTTTTGGCACCAAGTCATATTTTCTGATGAGTGATGGCCGTGAAAAAGTTTGGAGAGAAGTTAACGTGGAATTGGATCCAAACAATATGACCGACACTGTGAAGCATGGAGTGGGCTTTGTGATGGTTTGGGGATGTATGGCTGCGAACAGGGTTGGAAACTTGGTATTTATCGAAAATATTATGGACCGATATGGTTATTTCAAATTTTTGAAAAATAATTTAAAAGAAAGCGCTACGAAATTAAGCCTTGGAGGAACGTTTATCTTCCAGAAGGATAATGACCCCAAGCACACATCCAACAGTGTACGAGAGTGGCTGTTATACAATATGCGAAAACAGCTGAAAACACCGCCACAGTCCCCGGATACCAACCCAATCGAACATTTATGGGAACATTTAAAGCGACAAATACGAAAGCATCCGATTAGAAATAAGGAACAACTAAAAAACGTCCTTCAAGAGGAATGGAATAAAATACCACCAGCTGTAACTGAAAACTTGGTGAAATCAATGCCATCACGACTTAAAGCGATTGTAAAGTCTAATGGTTATCCTATCAAATACTAGGATTTGATTTTAATTATGTTTTTGATTTCACAAATTAATAATGTGATGAACTGTATACTTACTTTTGAGACATGAATTTTTGTAAAGTTTAATATAAAAAGCTATAATTTTGTTCCTTTTTAAAATTTTGTCATTATTTGGATTAAATATGATTTCTGTATTTCATTCATGTAAATAAAACAGTGAAGTGTACGTTGCTTCTCGGGGGAATGCACACAGAGGCGTATGGCAGTTGTGCCAGTAGCCTAAAGACCGACCATTGTGGTAGAATGCCACTCCTGCACGAGGTGCCCCTGCTTTTAACCAAAAATGGCGGATCTAGAGAGGCATAACTCGAAAAAACCCGTAATCCTAGGTGTAATTCGAACCGTGCCTATAGGATGAATGGCACTACGTAAGTGTGTCTTATAACGGTGACCTCCAGATATCGGGCGCCCTCTGGTTGTAATTAGCCTTACCGCGACACCGGGGCACTGTCGTGGCTCGACCTTCCCTTCCCCTTCACTCGTGGGACCACATGGCAGAGTCAAACAATTTATTAAAAAAGGCAGAAGTGCCTAATATAAACCAGGTCGATAACGACCTTTCGGTAAATAGTGCCGAATTACCAACAACATCGCAGGCAGCTAAGGGCAAACAATGCCCTCCAACTGTCAGCGAAAGTACCGATATGGAAGTTGACGACATGGCCCTGGGGCCAGATGGCAAAGCTTCTACCATATCACCAGAGGAAGAGGAGAAACTATTATCTTCTCCCACTCGTGACGCAGGAAGAAAGGACGAAGACAAGGTGCGGCTTTGCGGTGCCGCCAGAAAGCGCCTAAAGTACTTCCTAAGAAAAGGTCACAGCATTGACGAGGCAAGAGAGTTGGCTCAAAAACCAGCTGATCTGAAGCGACAACGCTCCAGCAGCACCACGCCAAAGCAAAGCTCCCCTAAACGTGCCAATTTACAGGGGAGCCCTAGCGTTGGACAAAAGGCAGAAGAGCCTACCGAAACGGAAGGACCAAAGGCAGCAGTGCCTAATCCAGAAGTCAAGGTAGACTCAACAAAAATGTCTTACAAAGACGCGGCGTGTAGCACGAAGTTGGGAATAATTCCTCCTGACTATCCCACTACAGTATGGTCGACGGAAAGACTAACGGCCATACAACATGCTATCCTGGAGGCGATAAGGAAAAAGCAGACTGGCGCTGCAAAGCCCAAATTTAATAGCTGCACCTTTCGCCCAGGATATATAGTTATATCATGCGGCTGCGATGATACGGCTAATTGGCTAAAGGAAGTAGTTCCTAAGCTGAAGCCGTGGAAAGATGCACAGCTGAAGATTGTGCAGGAGGCGGACATACCGCGCCCACAAATCTTCGTTGGTCACTTTCCAGAATTGGACAGCCCCTCAACTGAGGATATCATTAGCCTCCTTGACGGCCAAAACGAGGGCCTCAACACCAATGACTGGCGGGTGCTCAACAGAGTGCGCAAGGGCACTGTGGTAGAAATTACCATTGCTATTGACCCAATCTCCGCAGAAGTCATAAAGACTTCCAATAACTGGTTGAACTACGGGTTCGGTAAAACCCAACTTCGGCCAAAATCTAAAGGCCCGATTGATCCGCCTAAGGTTACCGAACAGGACCCTGACCCCTCGGCGTAACAAAGCTCTGAGAAAGCGGGAACTTTGACTCCAACGGCTTCAATAGCCCAGGACGATAAGGCCAGCTGCTCCAGACACGAGCCAGAAAAGCCAACAACATCCGGCACATGGCGCCATAACGTGGCCGAGGGTATCCGCATGCGACCCCCGCTGCAGGCTGATAAAAAAGCGCACAGCCACAAGAAGGATCGAAGGGGGGATCAGATGTCCGCTGAGGAAGCAGTCCTGCTGAAAAGCAACCGAGGCAAGAAAAAGGCAGCCATTGCCAAACGAAGGATCACTAGATGACCTGGCCTAAGCAAAAACCCTACAACACCAGAAGGCAACTCGGATGCCTTCAAATAAATCTCCATCACGCAAAAGCAGCCTCGGACGTGCTTACGAGGAGATTTAACCAAGAACTCTTGGATGTAGCTTTCATTCAAGAACCATGGGTACGTAAAGGAGTCATTCAGGGACTCCAGAGCGCAAACGGTAAGTTGATATATGCTGCCAACAAAGACCGTCCCAGAGCGGCGTTGATAATAAATAATCAACTAACCTTTATCCCAATATCACAGTTCATTACAGAAGACCTGGTGGCGATTTGGGTAAAAGTGCCAACGAGCAAAGGTGAGCATGAGGTAGTACTTGCCTCCGCCTACGTTCCAGGAGATGAGGTCACTGCTCCAACAAGGGAGGTTATAGCCCTGGTGGAATATTGTCAGCAAAAACGTCTCCGGTGGATCCTCTGCTGTGATGCAAATGCGCACCACACAGCGTGGGGAAGCACAAACATCAATCCAAGAGGTGAGTACCTTATTGAATTTCTACTTAGGTATAATATATCTATCCTAAACCGAGGCAACGAACCTACATTCATTAATGCAATCAGAGGTGAAGTCCTTGACATCACTCTCTCTAGCCATAATGTTTTGTCCGAAGTCTCAAATTGGCATGTGTCAGAGGAAACATCTATGTCGGATCACAGACATATTAGATTCGATATAGGTGCAACCAAACCACAAATGACAATTTACAGAAACCCCAGAAAAACTAACTGGGACTACTTTCACTTCTATTTAGAACAAAGTGTTAACTGCTCTAAGCGTCACATTCAGCTTATATCTGAGCTTGAGTTCGAATCGAACGAACTACATTCAAACATAATATCTGCGTTTCACGAAAGTTGCCCAGTAAAAGTGAAAAAGCCACAAAGAAATGTTCCTTGGTGGAATAGTACACTTTCCAACCTGCGTAAAGAAACAAGAACCCTATGGAATAGAGCTAAAGCAATGGGGGACTGGTCCTCCTACTCAACAGCCCTAACCAACTACAATAAAGAATTGAGGAAATCTAAAAGGGCTACTTGGAGGAATCACTGTGAAAAGATTTGTAGTCTTCCGGATGCTATTCGTATCCAAAAAGCCCTACTAAAAGATCACTCAAACGGCATTAGTACCCTGAAAAAGCCAGACGGAAGCTACACAAAGAATCCAGAGGAAACCAGTCAACTTCTGCTGGACACTCACTTCCCTGGATCACTTGTGCTAGACGAGATCTCTGTACCGGCAGAAGCCACTACATCTGCGGGTGCTGAGAACTTAAAACTAGCAAACAAGCTATTCCATGAAAAGCGGGTACAATGGGCGATATCAACATTCAGCCCATACAAATCTCCTGGTCCTGATGGGATATTCCCCTGTCTTTTACAGCAGGGTGCACACCATATTATCCCTAATTTGACCAGACTATACAAAGCAAGCTTACTGCTAGGGTATTTGCCTACAAAATGGGCTGAGGTTAAGGTCGTATTTATTCCAAAGGTAGGGAAAAAACCCGAACAATTGCCTAAATCATACAGACCAATTAGTCTCAGCTCATTTTTCCTCAAAACAATGGAAAAGATAGTTGATCAGTATATTAGGGAATACAATCTAGCTAAATTCCCACTGCATCGACTTCAATTTGCCTATCAACAGGGAAAATCCACTGAGACTGCAATACACAGCCTGGTAACAGTTATTGAAAAGGCTATTGAGTCCAAACAGATAGCTCTATGTGCATTTATTGACATATCAGGAGCTTTTGATAACACCTCCTATGAGGCAATCTATAATGCCCTATATCTAAAGGAGGTACCTGAACCCATCACTAGATGGATAATATTCATGCTGAAATCTAGGACGATCAGCACCGAACTAGGAGGAACAATCAAATCTATTAAAGCCACAAGAGGTTGCCCTCAAGGTGGCGTACTCTCTCCTCTTCTGTGGACTCTAGTCATAGATGAACTTCTCCACAAACTGAATAACCTAGGATTTCACACTCAGGGTTACGCTGATGACCTAGTAGTTTATGTATTAGGCTGGCATGAGGAAACCATTTCGGATCGCATGCAACAAGCCCTTACACTAATAAACAAATGGTGCACGGAAAAAGGGCTCTCCATCAACCCATCCAAAACAACACTTGTACCATTTACTAGGAGAAGGAACATAAATCTCAAATGTCCGACCCTTAACAGAACAACACTTGAACTCTCGACAGAAGCGAACTATCTTGGCGTTAGTCTTGACAAAACGCTTACGTGGAACTCCCATATTGAGAGAGTTACTTCAAAAGCCACAAGGGCATTCTTTGCCTGTACAAGGCTTTTTGGTAAGACATGGGGACTAAGCCCTAGAATGACCTTCTGGACATTCACCGCAGTTGTAAAACCCATAGTCACTTATGCATCCTTAGCATGGTGGCCCAAGGTCAAGCAAAGAAAGGCGGCAAACGAATTAAGCAAACTGCATCGCCTGGTATGTGTTGGTATTACAGGGGCTATGAAAACGTGTCCCACGGATGCATTGGGTGTGCTCCTGAACATACCACCGCTTCCAATTCTAATTGAAAGGGAAGCTCGCTCGAGTGCCTTAAGACTAAAAGGTATATCCGAACTTAAAAGTGGGGATATGAAAGGACATTTAAAGATCTTAGAAGACTTCCTACATAGTCCCATTCTTCATAGGGATGATATACTATCACCCAAACCAATACTCTTCAGGAACTTCCAAGTTATAATCAATGAACGAACAGACTGGAGAACTAACTCTATCACCTTCAAACCTGGCTCCCAGCTATGGTTTACTGATGGGTCCAAATTGGAAAATGGTAGAACAGGGGCAGGAATCAATGGGCCCAAATTCAAAAAATCGATTCCGATGGGATCCTACCCAACTATATTCCAGGCAGAAATACATGCCATTGAAATATGTGTGAGAGAATGCCTTAGAAGGAAAATGAGAGGTACTCACATCTACATACTTTCAGATAGCCAAGCGGCTTTAAAAGCCCTTCTATCAACAACCATCACCTCTAAACTGGTAAACGATTGCCTAAACCTCCTAAACACGTTAGGAAACCTCAACACAGTAACACTATGTTGGATTCCGGGACATGAAGGACATGAGGGAAATGAAATGGCTGACGACCTTGCAAAACAAGGAGCAAATATGCAACTTACTGGTCCTGAGCCTTTCTGTGGACTGACAAAAGGCCACATTAATGAATTCCTTAGGAAATGGGAGGAAAGAAAACTTGCCGCACATTGGCTAAACTGTGCCGGTCAGCGTCAAGCCAAACTATTCCTAAGTCCCAACAAAGGAATATCTGACAAACTTCTCTCACTAAACAGAGTAGATCTGCGTCTTTTAACCGGATACCTTACAGGTCACTGCAGCCTGAGGTACCATCTAAACAATATTGGTCTATCCGAGACCAATGTCTGCCGCTTTTGCGAAATGGACATAGAAAGCTCAGAACATTTGCTTTGTGAATGTCCTGCGTTGGGCAGACAAAGACTTCACCACCTTGGTGGTATCGTAGTATCTCCATGCAATCTTTGGAACAACAAACCCAAAACTGTGCTAAAATTTCTAAAAAGCCTAAAACTCTAGGGTTACAAAATAGGCCTTTCACAATAGATCAGCTCTGGTCGCAGTGCGTAATGGCCTTCTAATAATAATAATAATAAATAAAACACAATTTTGTTATAACTTAGGTTGTTTGAAGGAATCGATTGGAGGGAAATTGAAAACGTGTCCGGTGTATACTTACTTCTGTTACTAACTGTATGTTAAAAAAAGAATTCTTCAACTCTATTACTAATAGAATTAATAAAGTTTTTAACTTGAATGTTGTTATTTTGTGATGAATTATGTTTTATACCAAAATTCACGAAATTTCCTTTACATTAGCCTAATATCTTTATTCATAAACCAATAGTGAGCTTCTATGAACTGGATATAAAGAAATCTAGTCTAAACAAACACTGTCGCCTCTCACTCGCCGTTCGAGTTGCTGCATGAAACATCGTGGCGAGTGAGAGTCGCCACTCGAGCGCAAAGGGTTAAGTTTTGGATATCGTGCCACATAATTGTATTAAGCAGAAGTGAACTGGGTAATATTGTCCTTGGGCATCGAGGACGACTTTTTTTATTTATTAAACTGATGTGTCTGGTCGCGATATTTTCTACAGGCATCACTTCAGAACGACTTGGTCGATTACGGTGAAGCTTGACAAATTATTAGAAACTGGCTCAACATACATACATGTGCACACACACCCTGCAAGAAATATGGACGTAAAAAATTAAAAAATTTATTTAATTTAAATTATCGAAATTGAATCAATAACCACTATGCCCACCATAGATTGTCGATGACTTTTGTGTTTGATATGGCATAGAATTAATAATCCTACGGCAGGTTTTTGTGCGAACAGTTCTTTGATTTTTTGCCGTAAAACCTCCATATTTTTGAACGTTTCGCGATTCGCATCTTTAAATCTCCCCAAAGGTTTTCAATGGGATATAGGTCGGGCGACTGGATTGGCCATTCCATAACTTTATTATTTAAAAAAAACCATTCACGTACTAACATTGAGTAGTGTTTTGGGTCATTATCTGGCATAAAAATGCACCGGTGCAGTGCTCGCTGATACTATACAAATCATTTTTCTTTTTGTCACCACGTCGTTCTTAGGAATTTTTGTGTTTAAGGACATTTGCAACCAAACTTTTGGACCGGCCAAGTGACTCAGTGATTTTTTTTTTGCTTTCGAAGATTCACAGCAAACCTTCGGTCTTCAACTGTACAATACTGCGCACGACCCATCTTTGAAAGCAATTCATATTAATTATTATATTAGTTATGAAATGAACTACCTACCTTGGCCGACCTGCTCCTCACATTTGTGATGTGGGACTTGATGTTTTCCAAAAATGCGGGGACCTACGGTTTTAAGCCAACTCCGAATCGCAGATGGTTCTGTATAAAGAGCGGCCGCCATTAAAAAAAAAAAAAATCGTCCTATCAATTGGTGTTTCGTTACTGAAGTTTCATACCTATGCACTTCCGAACGGTAGTCACATACCATTAAATCATCAGGTATCCACCGTAATAATACAGAAATTCACGCTCTTAGTGAATTTGAAGGAATCAGTTGATTTCCTGACGTTATAATTGGGTATTTGTTTTCATTTTATTGTTGGATTGTTTTTAATTTTTATGATTATTAAAGTGCGAATTTATCGTACTACGCAGTTCTCTCTTTTTTGCTAATTGCCACACACACAACCAGAAATACTCTCAGGGATGCCGCAATCTCGGCGTCTATCATTCTTGGTTCTATGCCTGTAGCAAACAGCCACTGAGCGTATTAATATTTTTCAATTACTAAAAAAGTATACGTCAATGTTACATAAGCATGCAGTACTCTCATGACTACAATTATATAAATACATATGTTGTGTATGTGTGTATAATTATTCTGCCTTTGCATATACCCAAGTACGCAGTTATACATGCAAGTACATTGAGTCGTTTCAGAGCGCACTTCTTGATTTTGCACCTGCCTTCCTTCACACTGAATGATTTTAGGGTGTTAAACCTTACAAGTTGAGCAAGTTATGCGATAGATATTCAAATACCATATAAATTTCAAAGCTATTATATGAACTTGAAATTTTAAGGTTATATTTTTTGAATCGAATCTCATACAGCCCTTCACATTTGGATCAGCTCGTGCACATTTATTTATTTCAAGGTAGTTTGTGGCTCTGGTTATAAACTTACGACTTTGGACAACAGGTGAAAAAGTGCAAGAAATGCGAACCCGTAGCAGGAAATCCACCGGTGTACTGATGTTAACGGAGTTTTCCATCTCTTTTAGCTCTCTTCCATTTTTCGAAATATAGGGCTGAAGAGCAAATAGTTATAAAATATATAAAAAATAGCTAGAAAAAAGGAGTTCTGTATTTTCTTTCTTGTTACGGTTTATTATTATTAAAATTGTATGTCGGGCTTTTTCGCACAAAAAATGGAATACAAAAAGAACTTCGTTGGCTTGTGTTTTGAGCAATGGATAGCTTCGGTTATGTTTAGAAAACAAAAATAAAAAGTTGTTAATAAAACTTATTATTTTTTTAAATTGCGTAATATTAACTGCTCCTATTTGTCAACCACTTAGCACCTTGCGAGTAAAATAACAAGCGACTTATTAGATAGGAATGTACACTGGTGGAAAAAATAATAGAAACAAGAGTTATATACGGTAAGAATTTAAAAAAAAAAATCGATTTTTTTATTTCTTAATGTACATATATTTAAGAATACACACAGAAAAATTAATATCGTTCCGGTGAATATTTTCGAAGTTCCACGCAAATTTGAAAAGGCGTTTCAGAGTGCTTGAAAGTACAAGACAAACTTTAAACGCATTTTTCTCAAAAAGGTGTTTTCAAAGGCGATGACCAACATTACTCGAAAACGGGTAAACTGATTAGTCTCAAATTTTAACACGGACTTCTTAAATATATTTTAGTAATTAATCGAAGGTTTTTTTCACCGATAAATATTTTTTATAAAAAAAAAAACAATTTAAGGCCGAAATTTTGGTCAAAAATTGATCGTTTTTTTTTCTTTTTTGAAAACCGCCGTTTTGCCAAAAAAATTTATTTTACTTATTCTTTTGATTAATTACTAGATTTGACATTACTTTAACGAAATCTATTTGGGTTTTTAAATTCAGAGGATCCAGTTCAGAGATATAGTGGTCAGCGCGAAACGTCTTTTTTGAGAACAGCTCCCGGTGATCAGCTGTAGCTCCTTTCCAAATAAATATTTTTACTAATAGTATATCTTAAAATATAGTTAAAAGAGAATATAATATGTTTTTGAATTTTTAGATCACTAAATTTAAAAGTTTTCTCTGAAAAAATTCTGGAAAGTTCGCTTTTTTTCGCCCTTATAACTTTATATAACCGCTTAATGCTGCTTATCTTGACAAATTGCTTTTATTGTCACTCCAGCTTCTAATTGTTTTTTGAACATTGAACTATGACATACGCGTGTTTTCATGGACAAAAATAGAAGCAAATCAAATTAACTTTGCAATTTTCGTTTGATATGTAAGCAAGTCATTTATTATGCATTTAAATTAAAAAAAAAAATACAATAGTAAAACTTTATACAAACAATAGCAAATACTTATCAAAATGGGCCGAGGGTACCATTCATCTGATTCGGAGCTGAAATTGATTATACAAAGAAAAGCCATGGACCAAATTGCCGGAATCATGAACTGCTCCAGCTGTCCTCGCACATGTAAAAAAAGAAACGTGAGGCAGAAAGCGGAAAACCACAGTTCGCCAACACAAATTGACCAGACGACAAATCAAAAAGGTTCCATTCAGCGCTTCAGATGCACTGAAGATGTGATAAAAAAAAAAAAGTGCAGTTAGAAGTGACAAACCCCGCGCAAAATCAGATATAGATTAAGAGAGCGAAGTTTGCCGGCGAGAAATCCAACAGAAGTACCATTACTTTCAAAAAAAGAGCATCAACCAAAGACTTTCCTTTGCGTTACGTCATTTGCATCGCGGACACTAGTTAAATATCCTATGATCACATGAAATCAAGATAAATATGTTCGGATCCAATGGAAAATGTTACGGCGGGGCCAAAAAAAAAACAGCGTTCGATCCTAAATTCACCAAAAAACAGTCAAACATGTTAGTGGATCAATAATGTTATGAGGCTGCTATTCTGCATTCGGTGAAGGTCCAATTTTTTCATTAATGGCAATATGTGTGCCGCGGGCTACATAAATATTTTAAATACAGCCATGCTTCCGTTTGCTAGGGAGGAGACGCTTATAAAGTGGGAGTTTATGCACGACAGCGGTTGTTAAGGCATGGATGAGTCAGAATAGCGTCAAGGTTTTTCAGTGGCCGTCACAGTCACCAGACCTTAACCTAAAGAACATCTATAGGGAATACTAAAAAACGGATGGAGCGCGAAGCAAGCGCGAACTTTGGAGAGAGAGAGAGGGTGTAACTTTTGCTAAGTTCGTCAATTCCATGCGTAGGAGATGCTTGGAAGTAATATAAGAGAGGAAGTATATACTATTCTGCACTATTTGTTTATTTCTATTATATTTTCCAACTACTATAAATGAATACTAACTTTTTAAGTAGTTTATGTTATTTTTTCTTCAATTTTGAATGTCTTCATAATTAACGGTTCATATAAATAGTTTTGAAAAAAATAAGAAATAAAAATAAAATGCTAAAAAATTGCCATGTTTCTATTATTTTTCCCACCAGTGTATGTGTATGTAAGTATTTGGCATCATTGAACTATTCGTGGACAGTTGGCAAATAAAAGAGTTTGTGAAGAAACTCGGTGCGTACAAGAAAAAATAAACAACACCGAATTTATGCAGAAAAAAACGGGTTAACCGCTTCGGTACGGATTTAGTTGAGAACATATTTTTTGGTTGCTTGGAGTAGTACAGTCCGGCTCACTTGATTAGAGGCAATAATTTTTATGGAAGAAAATGTTTATAAAAGAAACTTTACTGATAATTCAAGCGAAGTCTGTACTTTACTTGCATCAAAATATTATTCTATAAAAATTATTGCCTTCAATCAAGTGAACCGTAATGTATATAAAATTAATACAATTTACGTCATTTATTTCTAAAATATTGATAACTTATGCAGTATTAAAATGACTTCAGGTAATTAGAATTGCCAAACAAAAGTAAATTAATAAAAATAAAACACGTGATCCTCTCCTAGGACAAGCTGGTGCAGACTTGTTTGTCCCAGACATCAAGTATACCCTAAGGGTTAAATAACTATTTGCGAGTGTGCATAAAGACTATCCACAAAAGGTAAAATTCGTATGTATATGTACGTGGAAGAACTAGGAGACAATTTTTGGGCGCTAGTGTAACTGCTGAGTTGAAAAATTATGCGTTAAAACTTTGTTTCACTGAAGAACATAGTTAACTAGTACAGAAAAACTGATTCTAGTCTAAACTAGTTGCTTACGAGTTAAGGGGTCCCGGTGGTCTAGAGCTCGAAAATTTAGGGTATTTTCAGGAATTTTTTACAATAAAAAAAAATTAATAACGATATTTAAATTATTTAGGCCTTTTATTTAATATCTTTTACATACAAAAATGGAAAAAAAAATTTAATATTAATTTTGGACCTAGACGGTGTTGACCATTTTGGCTCTACTGTTAATTTGAAAAACCAAAAAAATTATTAATCTACTACCGCACCCGTACTAGAATAAAGAAATTAAAAAAATTGACAAAATGGCGCAGTTTTGAATTTGACACTCTAAAAATCGAGTATTTTTTTAGTTGTTCAATCAAAAAATACGAAATAGTTGAAATTCGATTCGGTTGAATAGTTTTTTTTTTTTGTTTTGACAACACCAGTCCAAAGAAAATCGTTTCGAGATAAATGAGTTTAAAGTTTGACGCACAGGAGCGCGCGGACCGCTCTATGCCTAGTTAATGGGCTGTAGAAGCTATATTATTGGGAATTTCCGCAAGAAAATTTCTCAGTATATTCTCAAGATATTACACTTTTGAAATATCTAAAAAATAAATAATCGATTTGTTTAAATTTCTAGACCATTGCCTCCCCCAAGTTGTTTTCAACGAAATCGCTTAGAGAGCCGACCCTACGTATAACCAAAATAATACTCAGAACCTCTCACATTTTTTGCAGTTATTATTATGAAAATTCGCTTATTAAAGGTTTCGCACAATTATTTTATTATATTTATTTTGGCGAAATTATTTTATAAGTTTCAACAAGTTGTTGCGGCGTTGGGTGCTCCATAATAACATTCCATTGACCACTGTCTGCGAATGTTAAATAGCACTTGCCAAATGTCATACACACCAAATTGTTGGCTAAACAAAATCGACATGTAACATAAAACGCACTCCGCGCCATGTGCTTTGCTTGCTTTAAGGCAAATCGTATGTAACCTTCTGCATGTTTAACATGTTAAATTTTTCAGTCCACAACAAGTATGCGTATATGTACATATGTATGTATGTATGTACATATGCATGTATAACATTTCTCCTTGCTAATATCTCCTTGCTTGCTTTAAGGTAAATCGTATGCAGCCGTAGCAAGTGTGTGTGCATGCATATACATACATATGTACACACACATGTACCCCATTTCTCCCTGCTAATGCCCATTCCTAAAGGTCTAGTAATCTTATTCATATTAAGTGAAAAAAGTATATTGTTTCCTTTAATACAATATGAGCTCTTAAATTTGTGTGTACCTTTGCAAGTACCCTATACCTGTTTGTAATCAACAGGTAAGAAAACGAGGTGCGGTGAATTGCTGCTTCCAAAATATTTGAAATTTTTCACATCTAAACCACTTCAAGTATTCTCTCATTCTCTCACAAACACTTATAGACCCATATACTATACGTAGCCATGCAATACCAATGATAGTATAACCGAAAAACTCACCACAAGTCAAAACCAATACACTCATTGTAACATACAACATAACTCTATACCAGCACATATTCTCAACAAAGGTATGTAGTAATAAAACAAGTACTGATCTGTGACTCCAGATACGAACGAAGGCGAAGACGAAGACGAAAACGAAGAGAAAAATACCACGTAGTCGGTACTTTGGTCATGGTCGGCAATGGTTACCTACATTATTCTCAAGTATACTATCGTAGAGTGAACAACGTTTACGCAATTAACGGGTTTTGCGCTTCTTCGTTTAATCGTCGGATTTTTTCGTTTCATTACATTCATGCACAAATACACACACAGTATACTTTAGTATGTTGTCTGGATAAACTGCGAATTTCATGGCATTCCGTTGTGATCCATTGAATTCAGTATTTTCATACATTCGGATCGTCGCATTTTTGAAAACTATTCGCTTATTTTCACTTTGCGGATTAAAATCGAAAAAAAAACATCTAACGATCAGCCGAATTGACGTTATTAAAATATTACAATATTAAAAACATAAAAAAATAACAAAAAAACGACGATTTTGTTTTACAACACCGATTGCAGCTTCTTTGTGTATCCGTGCAAGTAGTGCATACATACATACGTACATACATACATACATACATACATACATACGTACATATGTATTGTTGTGCGTACTTGTCTACATTGGTATTTGCAGAAAAGAGGAAATTCTTGAACTCCGCCATATTTATTTTGCCACGACAATAAAAAACAAGATATTACACTTACCACATATCCGCACCACGAAAGCATGACAAAGCTTTAAATATATGTACATACACATATAGGCATACATATGTAAGCAAAGAATCAATGGGCGCACGACGCTTCAGTGTGGAAGTCAGTAGTTCTACAGTCAAATTCCATTAGCCAGAATACTTGAGCTGCATTCTTTTAACCTTTAAATTTCAAGTGCCAAAAATAAAGAGATCAACAGCAATAATAAAACCAATTTGTGTATACGTGTGCGTGTATATTTTGAAAAAGTGTAAATATAATATAAGAATCTGGATCTACAACAAAGTAGTACTGTAGGGTGTATGCAATGTTCAGTGTTGCGGGTATGCTTATTAATAAGTACGGAAATTAACAGTTTTACACGTACACAAGTATCTTTGCATACATATTGACAAAGGTGTGTGTGTGTAAATGAGAAGAAAAATTAAGAATGAATATCTTGCATGATCGCAATTGTTGTAAATAGTTTTATATGATTGTGTTTAAAAATAATTTGGTGAAAATATGTAAAACAAACGAATTGAAGTTTAAGATGGAATAAAATAGCTGGATTCAAGAACCACTTAGAAACCCATCAAAACCAGAAAATCAACTTTGTTAACGGCTTTGCTTGACAAAACTTCGGTATACTCAATTCACTTGTGCCTCATATGTGTATGTGCATGCATAAATTTTGCTGCCACTAATCTCTCTGCCTTACATGCGTACTCATAAAAGCTTTCTTTTTATGCCTATTGCCTTTCGTCAAGTGTCACTTGAAACTGTGCTTGAAACTGTGACTAAAAGTATATTTAATCCCACTAAATAATTAGGCAGCTAACTTTTTTCCGCGCATACAAATATTTTAGCACACAAAAAAATGGGTGACTCTACGCCTATATGTCGGTGTCGCGTACTTTATTTGGGCAGTGCTGTGCCGCGCCAGAGCAAGGATGGGCTACAAGGTATTCAAGAGCCATTACGCAGTCTTTATCCTTCGGAAGGTGCAATCGGCGCTAAAGGCATTGATTCATGGTTAAGTGTTTGGTCAAATGGAATTCTACTTGAAAACGTTGATGAGAATTTAAAACAAATTACGCGATTTTTCCCCATTGAATCACTGCACTATTGCGCAGCTGTACGTCAAGTTCTAATACCAGAACGCGGAAATTCTAAGACCGAACCGAAATTTCTACCACTTGACTCACCGTTCGCTCGAATGCCCCGCGCACACCATCCACCCATATTTGCCGCTATACTACGCCGTACGACTGGCATCAAAGTGCTTGAGTGTCACGTGTTTATTTGTAAACGGGAAGCTGCCGCAAATGCTCTAGTCAGATGTTGTTTTCACGCATATGCCGACAATTCGTATGCCCGTCAATTGGAGACAGGCAGTTCTGGTGGCGGTGCTGGCAGCAGTGCCTATGGCACACTCAAAAGTGCTGTTGGTAGCAAATCAAATGGAGACCTAACTGGCATCGGCTTGTCCAATGGTAATCATCATCATATAGGCGCCTCCTCAAGCCAAGGTGGGTGGCGTTCACGCGCCGGTAGTACAACCACCCTGAACAGTGTTGGGAGGCAATCCAATGGCCATACTTTTAATGGCACCAGTGGCATCAGCCTGAATGGTGGAGGAAGCAATAGTAGCGCCGCTGAAGGGTACACATCTGTGAAGAATTGTAAGTTATAAACATTTTGATAATTAGAAATAAGCTATATTATTATGTGCTTGCTGCTGTTGTAATACATGTTATGTGCCAGTAGGAAGTTTGTTGCCTAAATCTTTCGAATAGAATATGAAACTAAACACTTCAAGTGTGCGTAAGACCTGCAGTGGCTCAAACTTATTCAAATTTGCAAGTATTTTTTCTTCAAATTGTAAGTCAAATAATTGTTTATTATTTTTTAGAAATTCACTGAACATCAATTTTAAGGGCCGAACCGGAACAAATATGTTCAAGAAAAAATTACGGAACGAAGAAGAATTAGGTCTATGAGTTCAGCCACAAAATTTCATTGCGGTTCGCCTTCGCCTAAAAGAAGCACAGTCGAATTTTTCTTAAAATTGTTTTGTTTTCTTCAAAAATGGTTGTTGTTGTTGCGGTAGCAGTGTAAATATGCCAGGTACGGCGAATGTTGCTGGGCTAGCCGTCCTTTTTTTTTTTGTTTTTTTGTTTTTTTTTCCTTGTTCACTCCACTCGGGAGCATAGGGCCTCGATAAGACAAGTCTTACGTTGGTTTCGTTAATCTATTTTGCTTTCTGATAGGGTAGATGATTAGCCTGTCGCTGTAGTAGTAGCAGTCCTTAGCCGCACATAAATCCGGCTCGTTCCGGTAACGTAGAACCGACTATCGATATGGTATGAAATGGTATCAACTTTTAGTTTTTACTCAAAGCAAGCGGCGTGTGAAACCAGTCAACAGTTTCTGTTTATTGTCGAGTAGTGTGTTGGGGGCATTTTCGTGTTTGATAGGCCGTTTGATGCTCGCTTGAGGCAAAACTATTTTTTTCTTTTTTTGGCGGTCTCGTTGCAGTTTGATCAAGTTTTCATTACCGTTTTCATCACTTCCGTATAATTTTGGTCTTATTTTTTTAGGTGAAAGATTAAAAACTTCGAATTTAGAATCATCTAAAGGAAATTTGTAGAACATTTTTGAAGGTTCATTTTTCAAGAATCGCATCCATGGTATTTGCAGCCACGAGACAGATTCGCCCGCAATATTTTTTAACTCTTCTTTTTGTTGACTCTTCTAGTGATTTTGTTGAAATAAAATCCGACTGCTATATTCGTTTTATCGAAAATTGATTTCTTCTTCCACACTTTTCTATCGATTCATAATGATGTCGTCTCTGTTATTATTTGACTATATAATTTTTTAAAATTTTTTACTCAGACCTCTATCATAATTAACACTAAATGAATTCCACACCCACCATCTAATATTTTATTTTTGACGATATCATTGAAAATAACTGATTAGCTATTTTTTCACTTTTTAATTTTGGCGTAGACTACTTTCATAATTATGGAACATATCTATTAGCGAAAAGCCAACCTTACTGAAGGAAATAAAAAAAAAGTTTTTTTAAATGTAGAATTAGTTTTCGTATGAAGCTTTTGAACAAGAAACTTGCGGCCAAAAAAAAATGTATGCTTTAAAAACTTGTAAAGACTTTTATTGGGCCTTCTTGTGGCAAAGATCATTTATGGGTTAAGTTAGTGTAAACAAGCTTTTGACAAATTTGCTTTGACTAAATAAGTCCGCCTTCAATACTTAACGCAAATTATGTCAATCACGTTGGTATAACATTGAATCTCTGAATAGAGTTTATTGAAGTGAAATAATGTCGGTTCGTTTTAACATTTTTATAAAATTTAAAAAAAAATTTCCTTTTTTTAGGACCAAATAAATATACCTTTTGGAGCGAAATTTTCTGATTTTTATTTTATTTTTTGTTTTAAAGTTTTGTGAAAGACTTTTTAATCATTCCTGAAAACGAAAATTTTTTTGAATTCAAAAAAAAAATTTGATTTTTTGATTTCCTTTGAATCAAAGTTTTCTGGCAAGTTTTTATTTTTTTTGTTCAAAATTTTTGTGAAACATATTTTTAAGAATTTCTGAGAAAGAATTTGAAACAAAAATTTCCGAAAGCGGTTATTTTTGATTTTTTTTTCAAAATTTTTGTGAAATATTTTTTTAGTAATTTCTGGGAAAGAAATAATTTTTTTAAATATATTTTATCCTCAAAAATTAAAAAAAAATTACCAAAGTGATATATTTTCGGTTCGTTTTAAAATTTTTATAAATATTTTTTTTGTAATTAGAAATTTTTTTTATATTTTTTTTTATTTTATTTTTTTTTATTGAAATGTTATACATTTTTATTTACATTCCATAAAGATTGTTGTCGATGTTGGTCTTTGCAGTACATCCCCATAATTGAAGACCATAGGTCCACACCGGCTTTAGCACTTGGTTGTAAATGAGGAGTTTATTTTGAGTTGATAGCTCAGAGTTTCTGCCAATTAGCCATTGGAGTTTTTGCGTCTTTAGATTCAGCTCAGCAGCTTTGATTTTCACGTGCTCTTTCCACTTGAGCTTTACATCTAAAGTCATGCCTAGATACTTTGCACTATTAGCATTTGGCACTATTGCTGACAAAATATGAACTGGTTTGTAGATAAATTTTTTTATTAGTAAAATCCACGTGAACTGATTTGGTTTCATTTAGCTTTATGTTCCAATTTTCAGTCCATGTGACTACTTCGTCAATGGACTTCTGCAGTTTCTGGATGGTTTTTTTTTAGTAATTTCTGAAAAACAAGAGATTTTTTAAAAGGAAAATTTTATACTAAAAACTAAAAATTATAAAAGTGAGAAGAAGAGCCTAAGATATTTCACTTGAAAATACTCCATTTCAAAACTTTCAACGTGGAATGAATCTCAAAACCATTAAATTGTTTTTATGAATTTTTTTTTAGTAATTTCTGATAAAAAAGAGATGTTTTAAAAAGAATATTTTATCCCAAAAAATTAAAAAAAAAATTATCAAAGTGAGATATTTCCGCTAATATAAAATATACCTTTTGAAACAAAATTTTCTGAATTTGTTTTGTTCAAAATTTTTGGAAATTTTGTTTTCTGGAAATTTTTTAATTTTTTTGTTCAAAATTTTTGTGCAAAAAATTGCTTTAGACATTTCTAAAAAGCAAACGTTTTTTTATAATATATGTAGATATGTTTTGTTCTGAAAAATTAAAAAAAAAATTGTAAAAATAAAAAAAAATATTTTTATTATTTTGTTCAGATTTTTGTGAAAATTTTTTTTTAGTAATTTCTGGAAAACCAAAGATTTTTTAAAAGCATTAAAAAACTTATAAAAATGGTAAGAAGAGCCGAAGATATTTCACTTGAAAATACTCCATTCCAAAACTTTCGACGTGGAATAAATCTCAAAACTATTAAATTGTTTTCAGATTTTTTTCAGCTTACTCCTAATTATTATTCAAGTCTACAAATAAATTAATTTTCACAAAAAACTACACCAATGTCAAAAATACTTGGATCACTTGATATGGAATCACTCTTATTCCTTCCAAGAAATGTTAATGATTTTATAAGTATAAGAAATGTTTAGAATACGACTCTCAAGAGATTTGAGATTTATGAGCAATGAGCGAAAAACAGATAATCGACAAATTATTGAAATTTAACGAGCGAAAAGCGAATTTGAGAAACATTTTTGAACACGTTCAATCCTATTGGTGGCAAGTTGCTTGGTCGATCTTCGTATAAAAGGAGTATATTCAAGGTGTGTCCTCATAAATGACGTGAAGAGAAGTTTAAAGGTATTACGTCTTACAAAAACAGAGTGGGACGTCGACATTATACAATTGCACTGCTTATTAAATTTTTTTTGTTTTTCAAAAATTACTACTTACTCTTTATGACACAATTTTATAAACCGTAACTTGAGGGCAAAATTTTGAAGTTTTTTTAGTAAGTCATTTAAGAGCTTTTACTTATCTATACTAATATTATAAAGAGGAAAACTTTGTTTGTTTGTTTGTTTGTTTGTTTGTTTGTTTGTTTGTAACGAATAGGCTCAAAAACTACTGGACCGATTTTAAAAAATCTTTCACCATTCGAAAACTACATTATCCAAGAGTAACATGGATTACATTTTATTTTGGAAAAAATAGGGTTCCGTAAGATATTTGGATTTTTCGGACACAAACTGAAAAAAATCTTATATATAAAATAAAGTCAACTTTTTGTGTGTGTTCGCTAACCGGCCGTGTCTGCACCGAATTAAACCAAACTTACACACATTGTTAAGAAGGTATTGAAGATGGTTTCCGTATAGTTTGGATACCTTTTGGTGGATAGGGCTCGAGATATAGGTCAAAACGTGGACCCGGGTAATCTTCGGATGTGTATATACAATATGGGTATCAAATGGAAGCTGTTGGTGAATGCTTTAGTCCAGAGTATTTTTTATGCCGCTCCGTGACTAGGGTCTCGATATAGAGACCAAAACGTAGACCCTAGAATGTGTTTGTACAATATGGATATCAAATTGAAGCTGTTGGTGAATGCTTTAGTACAGAGTATTTTTCATGCCGCTCCGTGACTGGGGTCTCGAG
This sequence comes from Anastrepha ludens, assembly GCF_028408465.1. Classification (NCBI taxonomy): domain Eukaryota; kingdom Metazoa; phylum Arthropoda; class Insecta; order Diptera; family Tephritidae; genus Anastrepha; species Anastrepha ludens. The sequence goes on along the minus strand of NC_071498.1, from coordinate 27,882,831 downwards.
ATATAGGTCAAAACGTGGACCCGGGTAACCTTTGGTTGTGTATGTACAATATGGGTATCAAATGAAAGCTGTTGATAAGTGCTTTAATACGGGGTAATTTTCATACCTATTGATGTCTAGGGTCTCGAAATATATGCCAAAACGTGGACCCGCCGTGTCTTTGCTCCGAATTAAACCAAACTTACGCACATTGTTAAGTAAGTATTGAAAATGGGTTTCGTAAAGTTTGGTTGTAATTCGGAACTCCGGCAACGGGTACAGCGTTCTTTTGAACCAGCCATAATGTCGCTTACTTTTTTAACGCTTGGGGCGGAACTGAACTGTCAAATTGACAGTGTGAGTTACAATGTGTCAATATTTCTTTCTGATTTGGACGCCATAAGGAGAAGACGTAAGTGCAAAGTGTAAACATTTTTTGTGAATTTTTTTGGAGTGGATTTTGGAACAGTGAATAATTTCTTACGAGATTTGAGAATTGAATGTGAAATCCGAATGTTCAAATGAAATTATGTGTTTTTTTTTGAAAAATATAAATGGATAATGGTTATAAAAGCTCCAATGCTTAATAAAACATATAAATTGAAACGAAAAATTCATGGATGATCAGGAAAAAAGACGATTGTTTATTCATATGCGTTGATTTGAAATTTAAAAACAATCTTCTTTTTTCCTGATTTTCAATTTATATTTTATATTTACTCAAAAACAAATAGAAAAACAAAAAAATATTGTGTATGCCAAAGCGCTTGAATAAAGAAATAAATAATATGAAAACCATATATTTTCTGTTCTAAACCATATCTATTCTATTTTAGTGTGCCCAGCGAAGGGGGCCGGGTTTGCTAGTATTTTAATAAATTCGCAACTTCAGGCACACAAAGTCGAAATTGTATCAATCCGAAAGTTAATAACATCCAAAGGGGCTTTAATTAGCGAAAATTCCTTTGAATTGTTTGCCTAAAGTGAAAATTTTACGAAAGAAAATCAGCGATTTGCAAACCCGTTGCCTGCACTCATCGCTTACCGGAAGTAAACTAAGTAGTCACGCTTGTGTGGTTGATGGGGAAATGAAAAAGGAGGTGTGAATTTTGATTGGCAAGCAGTTTTCGTAGTCTATTTCGCGCTTATCAAAGCCCACATTTTCTGTTGGAAAAAATTGCCAAATTGGAATTATCTATCTGCTCCTCCATTAAGTGTGGCTAGTGAGCAATTCTTCAGTGTTGCAGGTCAGCTTAATATCGATTGGTGTTACCGTTGGCAATGTGAAAATACCGATGAGCTATTGTTTTAACATTAAAATATAAATTTTTTTTTTAATTATTTTTAATTAATTACTGCATGCACGCATAAAAACATAGTATACAAACCAGTATCAAAATAAAGTGTGCACCATATTTTGATTAAGTTATTATTTTTTTATAAAAATATAGTTTATACTTCTGCAATAAACATATAAAGCCAAGTTTTACAAAATATGTAAACATTTGGCAAATTTTTATAAAAATTTCAAACTTTCTAATCAAAATTTTTAGATGAATTTCGGGTATGAAGTTCTATAGATCATTGACTTTTGGTGAATAAAGTACAAATTTCAAGTCGATCAAAATTCACACTGATTTTTGCCAATTTTTTTCGGGCGTGATCTTGTGCATTTTCTCCATTTAACGCCTATTGCACTTTTTTTATATGGAAACATCCAACGCCGTCAACAGAAAAGAACTTCAAAAATCAACGTGATTTTTGAACCACTTAAGACTTGCACTTTATTATACCAAAACTCAACGATCTATCAAACTGCATACCTGAAACTTCTCTAAAAATTCTTACTAAAAAGTTTTAAATTTCGATGAAAATTTTACGAATTTTTACAAAATTCATACAAAGTTCGAAAGTTTGCTTTATATGGTTCTTGTTGTAGTGTGCAATATATTTTTATAAAGAAAAGAATTGAAATTACAAAATAAATAAATAAATGGTCATAACATAATATTTTCTCTCACCTTTGCACAGTTTATAAAACCAAGCGATGAATTCTTTAGGCGGTTACACCCGACATTTTTCTTCAAAATTTTTTCCATATGTGGATTTAAAGCCTATCCGTTTAGTAAATGCGAACGTACACATCAGCGTTTGGCTGCTGAAATGAGTGATTGTACAAACCTTTTTGAAAAATCTCCGCTCAACAAAAAAAAATCCCACTTTTCGCTAACGCTTATTAAAATGTTTGCCAATAAAATTCACTAAAATTTGTATCTAATAATAGCTGAGCTCGATAGCCAAATTAGCCATCGCCAGCCATCCATCCAAATCAAGGGCGTAAGTGAAAATTCTCTACTAAAAAAAAAATGCAAAATTTGCCATCAAAAAGGAAAAATAACGAACGCAAAATTTACCATCAAAAACCGGTACAAGAAGCGATATCAGCAGAGATTTTTTAAAAATGTTTGTTTTGTCGAAAAAGTACCATAAACATAAATTATAAATTCTGGTTTGTTTTTGATAAATTTTCCATTTTATCGTTTCTGTCTATAAACTGCAAATTTCAAACTGGCTCAAGGGCAGAAGTGCACAAAATATGAAGTTTCATGAAAGATAATTTTTTTTGTTTAAAAAAAGTTCAGTCATATGCTTACAGATAATTTTTTTTATAATTTTTGTTAGCTAACATTTCTCCTGTCAAAATGAATTTATATTCTTTATACTTCGCTAAGTTCTGCTGATAAAAGTATACAATAGCCCCCGGAGATGTTACTGTTTTGAAGTTATTGTCGAATACCTACGAAAAAAAACATAATACAATAAATTATTTCATTAAACAAAACCTGCGTAATAGAGCGAAAAATGCAAAAAAATATATATAAAATTCAAATTAGTGCTGATTTTTAATTTATCCTAAGTGTAAATTTAGTTATAATTATATAAAACACGGCAGGTTCGATGTGCAGAAAATTGACTACGAATATAACAAATTTAATTTGTTGAATACAACATTTTTATGGGACAATATTCCGTATTCCAAATAGTGTGTGTTAAAAATCCATATTGTAAAATCCTACTTGAAACATTTTTTTATTCTGAGGTCACGTTTTTTCGAAATTCTACCTTGCAAAATTCTATATTAAAAATTCTGGGAGTCCTACGTCATATTTCTTCTCATTATCCCTACGATTCCCCGAATTTTTAGTACAGAAGATTAAATTAAGGTAAAAACAATTAAAACAACTAGTGATGATTTCAGAGACGATTCAACTCGCTAAAAATTTGATCGTACGAGTATATTAATTTCGCTTGATCTTACGTCATACACCTTTGTTACAAAAAAAATATGCCATATGTGCATATCGACATCCAAACATTGACACACCTCGTATCTGTCTCGATTGTCTTCCATTAGCACCGCATAATAGCAGTGCAAAATATGTGACAGTGTTTTGACTTCAACAATGTTTCAACTTATACAATGCGGCCAATTGCAGGAGCACATAAGTATGCACATACACTCGTACATATGTCTGAACATCCACATATTATTGTTGAATTGCCAATTGTTTTCACTTCCTTTTGAGTTTTTGAAAAAAACTAGAGAACGACCGAACATCGACTTTTAAGGCTGAACCGAATCGGACTTCACCCAATTTCGACACTACCGAAACCGAAGCTGACATTTTCAAAGGTCAAAGCACTAAACAACCAATGACTTTTCAAAAATCCATATTTTTACTAATAAGAAAGCGGAAAAGGTGCATAAGATTCGATTATGAAACTAAAATAAATTTCAACTCATAACAAATAAAGGGTCTTTCAAAAATGCCGCCTAGATATCAGTAGCGAATGAATGGATTTGTCAATAAACAAAATTTCCGCATCTGGGGAGAAGAAAACTCTCACGTAATTTTCGGAAAGGCTATTCCCGATAGGCACACTAAGGAACCTCTAGCGCCTAGCCGCCAGACCCAGGCATTTGCAAATAAAGTGTTCAACAGTCTCTTTCTCTGCCGAATCCCCACAAATTCTGCAATGGGGGTTGTATGGAAGTCCAAGCTTCTTGAGTTCCGATCACCCAGTGACCAGTGACCACTGTCATTAGTTAGGAAATTGAATGGCGTGTGATCCTCAGCTTCTGCTTCTGCCATACTGAGAACAAAGTGTTTTTGAGATAGCGCGATAGCGATTAAACAGAACTTCACCTGTCCTGCGCTTTTCTAAGAAATTGTGCAGCTTCCCTTTAACAAACGTCTGAGATGGGGACAACTGAAACCGGTTCTGTGGACCCTTTTCCTGACAAGCTCATCGGCAATTTCACTTTCATCTATGTTATTATGCCCTGGAATCCAGATAAGAGAGATGTTTCCTGCACATTGGAGATGTTTGATCTCCTTTTTACAGGAGTTGAATAGAAGAAAGCTGCAACAGAGCCTTAATCGCAGCTTGACTATAGGAAGAGAGCCTCCCGACTAGAATTACAGTGAGGCATGCCGAAGAATCAGTTAGGCCCGAATTAGGCAGGCCTAACTGAGACACGCCTCACTATTACCTTACCAGGCCCACGCTAGGCAAGGCAAAGATTGGCATGTCAGAACAATACCAAATTTGGTTGTGGTCACGAAAATCTGTGGCAGTGTCTCACTTAGGCATAAATTGGAATCCCTAACTGATTTGTAGAAGGGCATCCGGAGTATTACCGAAGTTCGGTTTTTCGAACCTGCGCCTAATGAGGCAGATGAAGTCCCGGTACCTTTCGGGACTTGGGCCTAGTTTGGCTGCCTTATGAGGCGGAAATTTGGAATGCGGTCTGCCTTATTTGCGCCTAATCACCGCCTTACCAAAATTTCTAGTCGGGCTTATTGTGAATATAAATAGTGAAATCTGAAAGAATCTAAATTTTTACAGGTTTTATTTTAAAACAACATCTGGGCCAAAATAAATTTGATTGCATTCCAAAAGGAATTTTATAGGGTGTTCATAATTTATTTCATATTTTTTCAAGAATTTTTTCCCAAAAGTACGTTGTAATGTAGAAATTAGGAATTTAGAATAGAATTCATTAAACTTTTTTTTTTTATGAGGAGGAAGCATCGAAAACCTGTAGCCTGTGAGGCTTTAACCCGACCTAAACCTCCTACTGTCAATGTACCGATCCCCTCCCAGCACTACCGTGAAGTAAATCATCGGCAGGCGGTTGAGCACTAGGCTCTCCAGGTCATTTACAATTCCCATGCAGCCCGTCAAAAGTTGCATGCACTTTAATCTTGCCACAGCTTTGTCCCAAGGAAGCCACCCCAGTTGGGTGAACATAAAGGCGGCTCACGTATTCTGAAGCTCGGTACGTATTTCTGGTAGCAACCATGGCCTGTCAGGAATTGTGTTAGCTGGAAGTTAAGCCCCATAGCTTCGACGTAACCATCTTCCAATGTTTGCGATTAGTGTATAGTTGCACCTTCTTTTTGTCGAGTTTTTCCAACGCTTCTGCCATTTTAGTGAGGATGCAGCCTTCTCTTTATCTATAATCCCTGCAGGGATGATATGCCAGTGGGATCGTAGTATTTTTGCGCCTACACCCTCACTCGTTTTTCCGCCAATATATCGAAGCAATCGCCAATGCAGCTTTGTCCGAGGTGATTTTGTAAGCGCTTATCACCCTCAGTGCTCAAAAATGATCTTCTATACGCTTTTATCTTCAAGGATTTTGCCCAACTGGAGCGGCATACAGCAGAGTTGATGTGTAATGCTAATTAATAGCCCGCGTCGGCCCGTTCGGTACCGTACATTCTTGACGCTTTCTGGGTTATACATACATATATTCCGTGGCCCAAAACTGAGTCGGTCGTCAATTATTACACCCAAATATTTTATCTGAGGTGACGATTTAGCTGCATGTTTGCCCGTGTGTTGTATGTGTAGATTTGTACATATAAACAACAAAAAAAGCAATACATTCCATTTAACTTTAATATTGGACTTTATTAAGTCTGTATGTTTGTACGAAGTAATAAGTATTTTTCGCAGCTTACTGGCTTGACAAAGCACCTGCTGAATAAGCAGTTGTCAAATGTACTTAGAAATAAGTGATAAGTAAACTCCAATTAATTTACATACATAAATAGCAATCAGTTCTGTTTTAAAAAAGACTGACATAAGTAAAAGTCGCTAATTCAGATTAAATTAGTTTATTTCGTTAAGACCACCGAAACAACACAAAAACAAAATTACATTGTACATCATAGTTAAAAAAAGGAAAATTAATGCTGGCCGCAAAGTTTCGTAGCTGTAATTTTTTTCGTACTAAAAAATTCAACAAATTACATTTTCGTCTTGCAAAACAGAGCAGATTATGTAAATCAAAATTAAATTTTTTCACTTAGCTTTTTTATATTTTTCGTACGAATATCCGTAACTATAGAAAAAATTCTTTCGACAGGTGGCAGAGTTGAAACAAACCTAGCTAATTTTGATATAGTAAAAAAAGCAAAATTGTCACTAAAATGTTTAATTTTGTTCTAATAATGAATGAATGAAATAAATTCTACAGCGTCCATCATTAAAGGATTATCCTTTTCATCGCACCTAACATTGCGCTCAAAAGTTGTCCACTCTTATAGAAGAGCGAAAACATGATTTTGTCAAACCAAACAAAAATAAAAGGCCGCATTCAAAGTCTAACGTTTGAACACATTTTAGTTAAAACCGAATTCTAACTTAAAATAAATTTTTAAAATTTCATTTACTCATTCATTTATTCAATCATAGACCTGTTAAAACTAGTTTCTAGCTAAAATGAGAGCTAACAGAGCTCTTCATATGAAAAGCAAAAATTTACTCGGCACTGTGAAGAAATTTGAGTAGTTTAATCAGTGTACCCTGTGTCAGGTGTATATTTGCGGAAGTATGTGTCGGTATGTGTGAATGCGTGTGTACGGGTTGTTTGCTGTCGTTTTTGTTAGGCACTTCGCAAAAACTCGTTAAATACTTTAATTATGAATCATTTAAAATCACTTGTATTTATTTTTGTTTAATAAGATCATGCCAATTATAGTACTTTTCATTTTTCACAACTTTGACTACAAAACAACTACTTAGAGCTTTATTTTACCATATTAAAGTCATATTTTCCTCAATTTAAAATTAAAATTCTGTTTTTTGATAAAATGCATTTTAAGTTGATCATGGCGGCGTTAGAATAGTCTTTATTATAAAACACAATTCTTATCGTTAAAACTTTTTTTTAGTTTCTCTATGACTACGCGCCAAAAGCTTTCGATTTTATTTTTTAACTTACCTCACAAATCAGCAATCAAGCTTCAGTTGAAGAAGTATTTCACACCCTCTGGAATATAACAGTTTCTAAGCAACAAATGACTATTCCAAAGTATAAACAAATATGTCAGTTGATTATGCGGAAGTGTAACTAATGGTTTCTCCATTGACTGAATATCCATTGACTGAATTACTGTACTTAAAGAATTCGTTATAACTTGGAATTAAACGATCTTACTCAGAACGAGACAGCTGTGCGATTTGTTAAAGCGCAACAATAAGTAGCTAAGCCACGTTACCCGTATGCCTGCTGACTGTACCGTGAAGAAATCCATAACAGGGAAGCCAATGTGCGTGAAAGCCAGAGGCAGACTGAGGAACTGATGGGTAGTCGCAGTGAAAAACGATCTCAAAGATTTGGGGATTCGTAATTACGAAGCAAAAGTTCAAGATCGCCCGCTTTGGAGGTGAATTGTGATGGAAGCTTTGATGAACCCCACCATTGTAACGCCATGAATGATGATGGGTATGATCGGAAGATTTATAATTTTTGCAAATGGTCGCAATCATAATTGACACTTTTGAATCAAACAAATAAAAAAAATGCTAAAGAAGTTATTCAAAAACAAAATTGCATGATTAATTTTGCACCACCTTATAAAACACAGCTAATATTGGTTAGGAAGTGTTTTGAAATTCGACAAATGAGGTCTAGAACACTCCGCATCTCTTTCTCGGTAGTTCCGAACCTGCACAAAATTCCAATAATTTTATATGTGAGGGAAAACCTGTCTTGGTGAAGCATTGGTCACATAACGGTTGTATGTAACACCATAAAGGAATCGAGATAGACATAGCTTTATGTGTATGAATATACCAAAATGCTCATGATGAGAGCAGTCGATATAAACATGTATTTTTGTCCGTGCGCTCAAACCGCGTTGATAAAAGCCATGCCCAATTTTTATTTATTTTTATTCTTATTATTTCTTATGGTTCCAACGAAGAACAAAGGGCCACATCAAATTCCTTTCATTCATATCTGTTCTGCGCCAGTCTCATACCCTTATTCAAGGTTAAATTTGCGGTTCAGGGTTAATTCCAAATCCAACAATCGTCTCCTCGTCTACGGCTGCCTTGGGTATTCCACTCAATAGGGGCTCCTGTTAAGTCATCACATTGTCTATGAATGACGTCGCCATTTCAAACCAATTTTCTTCTATAAATATCTAGGAGCATTGAGGTTTGCTGAGTAGTTCTCCACTGATCAGCATTCGAGATTGTGTTTGGCCGGAAGATTTTGAGGAATTTGCGAGTGCAACGATTAGAGAAAACTTGCAGTGCATTTATACTGCCCGCTTTTGCATTCCTCGTTTCAGTGTCATAGAGTAAAGATGATTTGACATTATAAACAAATATCCTCAGCTTTGTGCGCTTCAAAATGTGCTCCTAGAGCTTTCCAAATGTGGTTTTTGATGTCTTCGCTCGAGCCACCTGACACTAAGAGAAAAAGATTCCACTTCCTCCAGCTGGGTACCATCGATCAGTAACCGACGCGTATTTTGAGTGTTAGTACTCATTACTTTGGTTTTGGAGATGTTGAAAAGCAGCCTTTCCTGTACCAATTGCAGTTGCATTGCCATGTCGGAAGAAGTATTTAATAGTAGCAAGTATCGTCCCCTTAGTGGAAGCCGTCCCTGTAAACCTCAGGAAATCCCACTTCCAGTTCTTGTGGCGTTTATAATTCATAATTTTTATGTGTTAAGACTGAATTTCCATCCGTCCTTCTGATGGTCTGCTTCCTCTTTAATATCGCGATAACCGCTTAGCGATTTTGGCCGAATTTAGAAAAGCGCATCGTTTCTTTCTCGTGCTAACGGCGCCAGTTGGACACACCCAGTGAAGATAAGTCCTTCTGCATCTGAGATTTCTGATGTTACAAGAGAGTTAAGTCATTAGCTATGAGTTTTTCGATTCTACAATAAAAATTAACAGTCAGCCCAAATTAAATTTTATTAAAATGTGCGCTGGTAAATGAGACACATCCGGGCCAAATTTAGCCTGCTTTACTGTTTTATTCATATTTTTAAATGATTGTATACCAGGTTATAACTCAAATGGTTATACACAATTCTACATTTAATGAATTCCGTAATGAGAAGTGCGAATATTTACTTTTTGACTTTGACTCTCTTCCACTGTGAAGACAGAATAGTGCGAAATAGTCCGCAACTGGCGAAAGAGTAGTGGAAACTCGTCACTGCTTTGCCGCGAAATAAAGTTATTGTTTTTGCGCGCGTTGGGAACTAAAGAAATCGTCACCAGCTCACGATGATGGTAACAATTCAAGTGTTTTTATTATTATTTCATATTCTTAGATTAGGGGGCGTCCATAAATTACGTGAGATGTTTAAGGGGGGGAGGGGGTCGAGTCAAATCTCATCTAATCTTACGTTGGAGAGAGGGGGGGTCTCGGCAAATATCACGCAATTTTTTTCTGATTGAAACAAAAAAATTGTACATGCTTAAGATTTAATCTCAAGCGTAATCGTAGTATGATTAAGATCATTCACTAATTCGTTCGAAAGAAAATAATTTCATTCATACTTCGACGTTATACATTACTACTGTCAAACCACCATATTTGTTTTATACCAAATAGCTCAATTTAATCTGAATTTGCGGTACAGTGTAGCCCGTCGGTTGTTTTCGCGCCACTATGAGCCGAACGCCCTATCACTCAGGTTGACGTTTGACAATTCCGGACTTTAAAGAACATGACGGAAAATCATTTGCTCCATTTCTAATGCGCGTACCGATTCAACCGCTGAATGCCTTTATCAGCACGCCTATTGATCTCTATTGCCCAAGTATACGTGATGATTTAGAGAAAATATGCTGCAGTACATGCGGTATTTACTTCGCATCTATCACAAGAGCTGCAGAGCACAGGAGAGCAGCTCACATTGCACCAGCTAAGCAAGCGCGTATGTTCCGCAAAGTGCGACCCTCACGGATTGTCACAAGACGAGCTAATGAGTTACTGTGCGCAAGCGTCAACGGCTTAGAGTGGCTAGATTAGAACGAAGTTGAAGGAGCACATGATTTTACTGAAAATCATATGGACATGTTGGTCCCAATAGTCTCTCTTGAAACCGCGCATGATTCTCAATGGACTGAATTAGAGTAGATATTCTTTTTTTAATCGCAGTAGTTACGATTTAAGTCTTCTATTGTTAAATTTTTATTACACTTATAACTCTCAGCAATATTGATTACTAGTCTTAACTAGTCGTAAATAAAAGCACGAAGCAAATTTTTTTTCTTTTTACAATAACAATCCATCGCGTTTACATAAGAAACCCACATTTTGAAAAATCTCACGTGAGATTGGGGGATGGGGGAGGGGGTTGAATAAAATCTCACGACATCTCACCAGGGGGGGAGGGAGGGTCAGATAATTGAAAAAAACACCTCACGTAATTTATGGACGCCCCCTTACTGCTCAAAACTAGTGGCTTAATTCAAAGAATAAGAAGATTGGGGGAAACGAAAGAACTGTAAATGGTGAAGTGGAGTAGGTAAATAAGCAGATAGAATAGGTAAATAGAAGTGCAAGAGGGGTAAGTACATAGACGTAGAAACGAAGTGAACGAACTTGCGTACATAGGCGAAAGGTTGGCAATGCGAAACGGGTGAGTGTAAATAAGAGTAAGTATCAAAATGTGTATGCATGCATGTGCGTGTGTGCGTATTCTAATAAGTTCAATTATTTCATTTACTTAGCTAATTTATTAAAGTTTCATTTAATTTAATATTTAATTAATTAAATTGTATACGAAAATCATAAAATTGCAGCATCTGACTTGCCAGTGGTAGTTCTAAGCCAGTAGTTTCACTGGTTCACTAGTTCAGGTTTTTCTCCATGGCGGCAGTGCATGCAAACAAACGTAACGTAAAAAAGTATCAACATTTTATCTTCACTTTCCACTTATTTAAATATTGACGGTGCATACCAACGCTTTTTGTTTGTTTTTGGATGAAAGCATTGCCGTTGTTATGTCTGAGGAGAAAAGTAGCAACGAAAATCAAAAACATACAAACGTTTGTATGTTAATTGTCATGTAAATCAACTAAACTCAAAAGCCCTCACAAATGTCTTCACATACCTACATACACACATGTGCGAACATAAACACGCACACACACTTACATATTTTACCGCACCTTTAGGGAAATATAAAAGTGTACAGATCTTCCCAAACATATTTAATTTTTTGGTGGTCATTAACCAAAAGTTTCAACTGCAGATTTCGTTAAATTTTAATTAATTCCAACTATTTTAAGTTTCACTTTTAAGAACGCGATTCATTGCACTATGCGCCAAAATAAAACCAATTGGCTCGCTATTGAGTGAAACCAATTGCTAGTGATGGTTTTAGATGCCAATAATGGCACTGAGTTAATGGTTTATCTTCGAGTTTAGTTTAAACGAGGATGCCCTTGATTGAATCCTGGTATGCCACTTATTGCTTAATTAGGTTAAAAAACTTAACATTGAGACTTGTTCCAGAAAATGCTTACAAAGGAATTTTTGGTACCAGAAATTCATTGATGAAGTTAGTTTTCATTAGCTCTACGCCAAATAGCCTTGTAGGTACGTTTTATTGAATTCTACTACAGTAGAAACTCGATACTTTCACACCTCGATACTTGCATTCTCTTTTGTCTTTCTCTTTTGCTATTTTTGCGTTGTATGAGAAATATCGTAGATGTCATTCTGGTAATGACATAAAACATTTTTGAATTCAATCAGCTGAATGAATGCATAGAGTAACAATAACTCGTATTTAAACAAATTAACAGATTATAAAGAAGTCTGTTACGCAATCTGAATCCGGTCCTGCTGAAAGGAACACTTTTAAGATTTCCGAGTGTCCAAAAATGGAAAAGGCGTTGTTCAGTTGATTAGCGGATCTAAGGACCAAACAATTACCAATTAGAAGGGATATACTATATTAATAGAGAAAGCCAAGTTATTGCATGGCAAACTTAAAAAAAACCCCTAGAGGCGCTAGCAATGGCTGGTCGCAAACTTTAAAAAGAGGCACAGAATACGAGGGCTAAAAATTTGCGGAGAAAAATTTAAAAATCAGAGTGACTCCATCCACCCATTTTTAGACAAATTTTATAAAACAATTATGGGTTGGAGTTTTACAAAAGAGCAGATATACGATGCCGTGCAAGAGATGCCAGACTCGAGCAAAGCCGATGAGTCTGGCTTATTTGTGGAAGCTCTTACCCGATAAAACTCGTGTGCGCTCGAAAGAGACCTCGGCTCCAGGGCATAAGATGAGTAAGGAGAGAATAACGTTTCTTGCTTGTAAAACTGCTGCTGGAAATCATAAAGTAAAAATAATGGTTATTGGGAAATCAGCGAATCCGCGTTTGTTGCAAAATTTTACTGATATGCCTGCTGTCTACAAAGGAAATAAAAGTGCTTGGATGACCTTAACTTCATTTGAAAAATGGTTTCACAGAACATTTGTTCCAGAGGTGCTCGTATGTTCGTTTTTTGTCAAAACAAAGAACACTGTTTTAATCAGAAATTGCTTAAATAAATAGGGAAAAGAACTCCTTCGCACTTCTTCTTATTGATCCATGCCATCCCATAGAAGACAAGCTAAAGAGCTAAGATGGTCAAATCAAATATCGGCCAAATCAAATCCCAATTGTGCGGCTCTAATACAGTCCATGGATCAAAACGTTATAAGGTTTACTAAATTGATCTACAAAAAACCCCTATTAAGTCACATTGTTGCTCGACGTGAAAAATGCAATATGCTTTTTAGCACGTACGTGGGTTGCTCTTACTGCAAATTCAATTCAGTTATCGTTTCTAAAAATTTTTGAAAAAGCGTCTGACTGGGATTGTGACTGTATCATTCCTCTTTCGAGGTTACAGATAACTGATTATGCATTCAATATTCAATTCATTGCAACTTTGCTTCGAGAAGTAGAACTATTGCAGCAAGTCTCCCAATCTGAAATTGAGCAATGGATTGTTGAACCTCATTTCGAACCCACAGCTTTAAACCTAAAATACTGTAATGAAGACGACGAAACAGTCTGTGAAGGAACTAACGATGTGACGCTAAATACGAATAAAATTTAATCGGAGGGGTCAATTTCCGCATTCAATATACAAGAATGCTTGGATTGGGCAGAGCAAAACAATGCTGGTTTAAACGATGTTTGACGCTGCAGAGGCTCAGAAAGAGTGGAGTACTGAACAAACGGGTGTGAACAAAACAAACCAAAATCAAAATTTCTTTAATTTCAAATGCAAATTATCGCTTTAAAATGTATTTAATTAATATATAATAATAAAAACAAATATAATGTACATGTGAGCTCATTCCCTCGCTTTGTCAAAGGCTGTGACAGATTATGACGCTGTTATAAAATGTTTTTATTCAAATATTAATGTGCAAAATAAATTATGTATTCATCACTCTACAGAGTACTCAATGACTCAATTCAACCCTCAATGACTCAAACGACTCAACCCTTTTTGTACTGTACTTTGCTTTTTCGAAATAAATTTATTTACAATTTTTCTTCTCTTTTGCCTGTTATTTCGATTATCAAAATCATCCGAAAGTAATCCAAAAATTTTATCAACATCATCAACTATAGCCATCTTCCACCAACAATATGTATGAATATATGGAAATAAGTGTCAATGAGAAGTAAATTTATACGATTTCCTACCAGTATACGGGTATGTAAAGTATGTTAATGTCTCCGCAAAAAAATTTGAACGTGTGACTTGTGATGTGCGAGGCCTCATGCTGAATGTGGACAATTATTGTTAAAATCATTCCAACTTTCTTTTGTACGTTTGGACATATCTACACACATTACATACATACATTTTGATTAACATTCGTATTTAGTATTCACATTTGGTATTTATGCATCTACATACTAATATTTATACCTGCGCGCACTTGTGCACAGACTACTATAATTTTGCGCAAATAACGGTTGTTTGTAACAGCATGAAGGAATAGAGACAGATAGAGACTTATGTGTATGAACTTACCAAAATATTAAAAATTATGAGAACGGAGTCGGTTGAGCCATGTCTGGCTGTCGATCGGCCGCCCGCTTGAGCGCACGATAACTCGAACAAAAATTAATATATACATATGTAAGTACATATTCGAATGAAACTTGGTGCATACACAGGATGTTTTTTAATGGGTTAGGGGTAGTCAGAGCCCCGAAAAAATTATGATTTTCAATAATTTTTTTTTACTAGTCAATTGGTTTATTTTACAAAATAAAAACATAGCATTAATGCATTATGTTTCGACTTGACTTACGCAAAATCTCAAAAAAAAAAATTAATAATTGTAAAAGTCATTGCTGTTTGTGTGGAGCCCGTTTCTCCAGAAGACCCTTGCGATAGTCATTACAAGTCCTTGGAGTTTTATCTAAAATCAATCAGACAAGAGAAATTAGTTTTATTAATAGATAAACTTGTGCTTGATCGCAGCTTTTTTTTTCAAAATTAAGAATATGGCGCCCACAGGAAATATTTTTCAGATTTTAGAGAAATAAACCAACAATTAGTTGTTTAAAAAAATCGAAATTTTGAACAATTTCGATCAGGCACGATTTTTTTATGTTTTTGAAAAGCAGTATCAATTTTATTGAAGTCTACTAAGCGGTTTTTAAGTTACGGTGATTACCAGTTCAAAAAACATAGTTTTCAGAAAAACGCATTAAAAGTTTTGATTTATGAAGAGTTACACGAAGTATTTAATTACTTACACTGTGTCCACTATTCCTGGGCCATATATTAGTTCTTCAGCCGCTAGCAGCTAGCAGCTTCCAAAATATCGATTTGCTGTTGCCTACGTAGCATTATACCTTCTCGAGTGTTATCGTTAGCGCGTTAGTTGCTTACAGTTGCTGTTAGCTACTTGCTCTCGAGTGCCCTTTGCTAATTCTTGTATAGCTCGAAAAGTATTTGTCAGATTCATTTCACACAATATTTTTAAGAGATTATACTTTAAAAAAATGCAAAAATCCAATTTTTTGAAAATTCTGACTACCCCTAACCTTTTAAGAACTGAAGAGCTTTAAATGATAATTCAAAGCCATTCGATGAGTCCAGTTTTTGACTACTGTTTCTAATAAATCCATATAATAAATCCAAGTGAGCTCAATCAGCAAAAATGCTACGCAAATGATGGTATTTGGCTTATTTTTGTCTGTATTTTGTAGGCGCGTTAGCCAAGATGCCTGCGTAAAATTTGTAGTAGTCGAAAGATAAAGGCCAACAAGATAATAATTCAGAGAAGAAATGGTGTTATGAAGATGATTATTTGTTTCACGCTTAAGTAGTAATCTAGTCGCCTGGTCTGGGGAGTTAGACGGCTATAACTTCGATGATATGTCGTCATGGAAATTTTCAGCCATCCAATCTTGTGTCGCCAGTGAAGGAGCAGAGTCTTGCTGAAAAATGTATGAACTGTCACCGTATACACTATCGATCCAGGGTTTCACTACTGTCTCTAGAACCTCGATATACGTAGTGAAATTTACTCGATATCCTCGATAAAATAAGAGTGGTTGTTGTTGTTGTTATAGCAGTAATAGAAGCCCCGTCAGTGTAGAGTATATTACCGGTCGTCTTCGTCAGGCTCATCTAAAGATAGGCCCAGGAAACTAGCTGTTTCGACAGGTTGGGCCTGAGGGAGAGGGGTGTTAGATGAGTAGGTTTTAAAGGGCATGTGAAAAGGTGGTTAGTATCGTGCGGGGTGCCTTCACATGCCGGACATTCGTTTGGTATGTTGGGGTCAATTCTGGATAAGTAGGAGTTTAACCTGCTACAATATCTAGAACGTAATTGTGCCAGTGTTACGCGGGTCTCACGGGGAAGCTGGAGCTCTTCATCCGCTATGGGTGGTGGTTGGACTCCGATTACGGCATTCACTGGACGGGAGCTTATGAAGGAGGTAACAGTCTCCCGGTGAATGTCGTTTAATGTCTGTCTAAACACTGTCTGGTCCAGTAGCTGTCTGTTTATTTTGTTGTGGATCTCGTCGGCGTAGTGTACTAGGTGTCTCCTGACGTGCCTGGGAGGAGGTTCAGGCTCAAGCAGATGTCTGCTGAACAGTTTCTTATGCTCCTTAACAGGTAGCATATTGGCTCGCCGTGCAGGTGTTGTATTGGGGACATCAAGAGGCAACCCGTCGCTGTCCGAGTGGCAGTTTTTTGACATATCTGGAGCTTTATCCACTGCGTGTCACTGATTCCAGGCGACCAGACAGGCGCAGCATACTTTAGAACCGGCCGGCTAATTGCCTTAAATGTCGATAGCAACAATTCTTTGTCTTTGCCCCAAGTGCTGTTGGCAAGCGATTTGAGGACGTTGTTGCGATTTTGAACTTTAGTGGCAATTGCGGTTGTGTGCGCAGAGAAGGACTTCGACAAACTGTCGAAGGTTCCACCCAAAATATTGGATTGTTTACTGTCGGAATTGGTGTGTCATCGACTTTTACCTTAAGGGGCAGTTTGATCTCCTTTGTCCAGGTGATAAAGAATGTCACCGTGTACTTAGTGGGGGAAAGTTGAAGACACCTCGCAGTGAAAAAGCGAGAAAAGTCGGTGAAGTAGTTGTTCACTTTGGAGCACAGGCTATCGATATCATTACCCGACGCCATTATCGTGCAGTATGAGACCAGGGATTGGCCATGTCCAATTTTACAGAGGTTCTTGTTATGCACATGAAGTTGCAAGCCACTGTTGTGGTTTTAGATATTGTGAGCAACAAAGGGCAAGCCATTCCACCCTAATACACAACACAGTACACAATACCTTAAATCACAACAGTGCCCTGCAACTTCGTGTGCATAACAAGAACCTCTGTAAAATTGGAACATAGCCAATTGTCATTTCTGTGGTTGGGCTTTTGGTGTTTGTCAAAAATTCATCGCAGGCGTTTCAGGGTGTTTAATTTTGTTTAGAAGGCGTTTTAATTGGATAACTCGCTATTAATGATGGTTTCGGGAAGTTGTAGCCACACATATGTTAAGACCAAAATTCCCTCGTCCTTGTGATCTTAAAAGCTACAAATTTCCTTGTCTACGAGTTTATTTGATTCGAAATATTAAAGCCAACACAAATTGCATTTTACTAAAATGTGCACGGGTATATAAAGTTTGGTCCGGACTGAATTTAGCCGTCTTCACTTTTTAATTAAGACGTATTTATTTACCTGTTCACCTGAATAAACTTCCTCATCTTCAATAGCTACAGAGGTGAAATATATATGAGTATGAAATGAGTGAGCTCGATAAGTACATTGGCTCCAAATAAACAAATAAAAAATCAGTCTATTCATTCCTGAAATGTTTGCGTGGGAAGTTATTAAAATTTTTATATTGATCGCATCACTGCGCGTGCAAAGTGTAAAAGCTTTGCTCAAACGGAAAGGTGGAGAACCAAAGATATACGAAAACTGCAAATATACAAACATATATGCATACATACCATTACATTTACATACAAATACCTATACATATATGTAATTCTTATTTGTTTTGTTTTGCTCTTTTCTTCTAACGAGATAAATAAATACGATATTATATTTTATTCTTGCTCTCTTTGTTATGATTTTTGGATGTGAAAGTGAATGGTGATGAAAAGGAAATATCTACCGCGCAGCTATAGCATGTAACTTATAAGTGCGTGTATATGTGCGGTGAGGCAAGTGCGCAGACTTCCTTTGAAATGTGTGTGAATGTGCGCTAGGCCTTTATTTTGTTTACACAGTTTGACCAAAATTGGCATACCTAAGTGATTGATGAATTCAAATTAATCATCCGATAATGTCGTGAACTTATCTATCTAGATTTAATTCTCTTAAACTTAAACAAACAGGTACGCAAACACACCAGAGTTCTCGACTTTGTTCCCAAGTTTTTGGGTAGCCCAGGCGTATGAGCAACGAAGGCCGGCACCGGCACCGGCACCGGCAAAATTTGAAAATAATGTGTAATATACATAAATGTAAAATAATTAGCTGAAAAAAACACAAAAATTGAGAAAATTTACTACAATATGAAAACAAAAAATATCTGTGCGCGAAGCTCACAGAGCATTGGCAACAACATCTGCCCTTAATTATTTCGAAATGGGGAAGGAGCTACTGGTACGGTGAATGGTGAGCGCTATCAAGCCATGCTGACTAGGTTTTTGTTTCCAAAAATTAAACTGCTAAGCATCGACATGACTTTTGGTTCCAACAAGAAATCACAATTTGCCTTACAGCACCAGCGGATATCAACAAAAAAATGCGATGAAATTATCTACCCGATTGTAATGAAAGAATGCATTCCAACAGCGTTTCTGCTCTGTATTACCATTTTATTGGGTTGGTGCGAGACGACCATACGTGCGTTGTTTCGAATCTCCGTGCATGAAACACCAAAATGAAAGAAAAAGTTTTTTTCTAATAGTGGTCGCCCCTCGGCAGGCAATGGCAAACCTCCGAGTATATTATTGCCATGAAAAAGCTCTTCAAAAAAACCATTTGGTGTTCGAAGTCGGCTTAAAACTGTAGATCCTTCCATTTGTCAAACAACATCAAGACGTATACCACCAACTAGGAGGAAAACCCAGAAAGGGTGTAGGCGCCAATTATTTATTTATTTCTTAAGTACATAATAGGATTGCTGTGCATAATTGATAGAGCTTTTCTTATTTATGCTACCGCAAGTTTGAAAAATCGTTTAGTAAACATTTCAAAAAAGTTGCAATTTTCTATATTTATATACCCCTTTTAAATAATATTTTCTAAAGCAAGATTTTTCTTCTCTTTTTGCTTTATTCAATACAGTTTATGGAAGTAGTGCCGATTTGAATGTAACCGTCGATGATGGCGAGACTTCTATATACAATGGAGATGAGAACCACAAAGTCTGGAATGGTTCGCAAGATCAACTTGATGCTATAGCAGTAGAAAGTCCATATGAAGTGTTTTCGGGCAACACATCCACTTTGGGACGACCTGTGAGAGCTCGTCAAATAAGCACACCCATCGATGTACCTCCCCCACCGATGCGTGAGGAAGCTTATAAAAAACGTAAAGATAAGGGAGCATCAAAAACGCCTGGCAGCCAAAGCCTCTCCGGGACACTAATACGTCCGAAGCCTATTCATCCAGTAACATTGCAGCGGCACGGAGTTTATGCTGGTGTTCCAGGAAATGGTATTTACGGTCCAGTGGTTGGATCCGGAGCATATCCATCGCCACAAGGCTCACGAAACTATCACACAATCAGTCATCGAGGTTTCCATGGTGGTCCTCTGGGCCCACCTCCGCACAATCATTACCCTGGCATGCCACCTCCGCCACAAATGATGCATCCACCACATATGGGCATGCCCATGCAAATGCCCGTCATAATGCCACAACAATATGCAACGCTGCAATCCACGCGCACGACAAAGAAAAAGAAGGATAAAAAGAGCAGTGGCATACCTGTTGGATTACCCATTGTGCCACCTGTTTATGCATTCCATCAGCCCATGGGTGCATCGCCGCAATCGCAACCTGCTATTGCGCAATCCCTGATCGGCGAACCGCGTCCACTGGCGATGTCGAATCGCAAGTTGGCAGTGTCCATGGGCAATGGACTCGATGACGCACTCAATTCGGGCACAGAATCACCAGGCGGTACAGGCATCTACCGACGAAAAGGTCATCTAAACGAAAGAGCCTTCAGTTATTCTATACGCCAAGAGCACCGCAGCCGTAGTCATGGCTCATTAGCTAGTCTACAGTTTAATCCACCTGACATGAAGAAGGAACGCGAAATTGCCCAAATGGTAGCCGGACTTGATTTGAGTGCTAGCGAAGAAAGGGAAATGGATCGAAAACACATGCATGCAAACAATGGCGGTGGAGCTGGCATTCAGCCGCCTCAAGCGATTTACGGAAACGGAGTTACAACTGCGGTATACGGCAACAACATGGGTCCGGGCAACTTTGGCAAGGCTCGAAGATAAATCAATTTGATGGAATGCAATGACATTATTGTGCATTTCTATTCAGAAGAGGTCATATAAATATGTTTTAAAGCGTGTGTATGTAGTATCATTTTAATAATTACGGTAGGATAACAAATATAATTTTGTGGCGTAAATATGTAATTATTACTAGGCTAAGTTATGTGCGGACATTTACATATCCGATCTGTATATTAATTTGCAAAAAAGGAAAAAAAAGACGAACACGGTTTAGGACCTACAACAAATACTGAATTACAAATGCGCCTATTCATACAGCTGTAAAAATAATATTAATAATAATAAAGAAGGTAAAACCAAAGAGATACCGGAGTAAAAACGTCGGCGGGTTCTTCTTTTGTATGCGTTAGCGATTTGCTCTCTTATTTGCTTCTGAATGCTTTCCCTTTAAATTAAGAGTTTCTAACGCTGTAAAACTATTTAAAGGAACAAAGATTATTAATTAAGCAAAATATTAATATTTTAGAAAAATATACATATGGACACATAAAATATTTCCCAAATAGTTGAGCCGCTTAAATATGCACTATTTATTTTTCCTAAAACCACCGCTCGGTTGCAGTTGTTCAACGGGATTGAAATCATTAGAACTCAGTTAGTGTAGAATTGACTTAGCTTAACTGAACTTATCTTAACTTAACTTAAGAAATTGGCAAATATAACACTTCAATGTCTTGTTTTGTGTCTAACTACCATATATTACATTTGTTTCCATTCGCAAAAATTATTTTCCAAAATATTTTCTACGTACATTTATTTTAAGAATTATAAAATCAAAGATATGGCAAGCCCGCTTCCTCGACTAACCGCTAACGCAGATTTCCATCTAAGAGGTTGGGCGAAAGTTTAATTTATGTTAAGTTAAGTTACGTAAATTAAGTCTAGACTAACTGAGCTCCTACAGCATCATACATAGTCAGAGTATTGTATATAGGGGGAAATTTTACAAAGTCATGCATACTTCCAAATTTTTATGTATTAATAAAAAGTGAATGGCAAGCCATATTGAACAGGTAGGCTTTTTAATAAAAAGTATCGGGCACAATAGTTTTTCCGTACACCACAGCAGGTTCAGTGGTGAAGGATTTGAGCCTCGAATGCATCAAGCTTCAGTCCCTATGATCATTTACTTAAGCCAGATTGATGAGCTCGCTTGCAATCTTCATCTGGTTGCAGTAGACTTCACTGTTTTGTTTTTTGGTGCGTGAGGTAGGGTTCAAAATGCTTGCGCACGACCTAATCAGCAGACACGTCCAGGGGATGGGTGTGTAAACAAATGACTTCTGCAGAGTTGGTCCAGATGAAAAAGAGACGATCCCGCACCTTTTATGTCATTGCCCGTCTATAGCCAGACGTGGATTTACGATTTTAGATAGACAATTCTTTAATGAATTGGAAGATTTCCTCAGTACTGTGGAAATCAGCGATCTTTTAAAATTTTTCAAAAGTACACATTATTTTTAGGAGAGATAAGGATAAGTTCCCCATGCTGCATCACAATGGCTATGATCGTGAGTGTGTCCCACAGTGGGCAACCGCTTCAACCTAACCTAACCAACAGCGATCGTCGTCTACTGCGTTGATTGGTGTGACCACTAAAACAATCTCTCCTCTCCATCTGGGTAGACACCTTTCCCGGGACTACTTTTTGCATTACTTCGGGAGGGCCCAGAACGGCATCCGTAAAGAACCAATTCTATTCACCCACATCTCAGTCCACCGTATTTGTAGCCAGCTTTCAAGCTATAGGCTCGCCTTCTTGTTTTTCAATTAGTGCGATTTTGCTTTGTTGCACTGCGCCGAGGTCTATCTTTTTCCCCGTAGTAGGTCCTCGATGTATCTCTTCACGGCGTTCTAGCATTTGAGCATTTTGCTGATTTGTTTGCTCGGCGCGATGTCGCAAATCTGCTTTCTCAGAGCATCTCTTTCCGCAAGTCATCTGTCACAACTAAAAAACGTATGTTCAGCGCCATCGCTCGGCGTTTCTCAGTATATACACTTGGAATCGCTTACCTTGCCATGCAGTATAGGTATCTCCGAAGCATCAGTAGCCCACGAGGAACTGAGTTAAGAAGTAATTCACTTCCACGAAGTTCTTTGGATCCATATGCTTATTAATGGAATGAGTTTCGCCATCCATTTGCCACTCGGCTCAGTGTCCCATCGGCTTTGCCACCGCGGTATGGTTTGGCATATCCGTTCCGGAATGACGTGTTTTTTTTTTTTGGGTCCCACGCATCCCTCCGTTCCCCGGCAATGAGGTTGGCGCCTATCTAGCCGCTGATCACAAAAACTGCAGCGCCAAAGACAGTGCGGTAGGCTGGGGCAACTCTGCGGGCCGCTGTTCGTTGCACAACCTCTAATATTTTGCGCTACGCTTTTCAATTTAGTGCATCTCCACATACTTTGCTGCCGTTTCGGAGAATTGAGTTTGTGGCCGCCACGATTAGCCTTGGACCACCGATGTTTGCCATTAATCTGTTTGGCATTTCTTTATACTAAACTGCCCTGATATTAAAAAAACTTAAATTGCAATTTCTTAAAATGCTCCGAAATATCAAAACAATTAATGCAATTTCGAACGTGTTCGTGCAAACTACCTGGATGCAAGTTTTTCTTGTTCTTCTCTTTAAAAGTTTTAAGAATGAAAAAGAATGAAAAATATTCGCAATGTTGATGTTAACTGTCATTTTTCGGCAATTTTGTCATCGCTAATCCCCTAGTCTGCTTAAATTATGAGAATTAAGTCGAGTTGTCAATCCGCATTAGCCCCACTTAATTCCTGAGATAATTCCGGATTAAGTCGCTTAGCCCAATTAACGCCACTGTCTACTTAGTCTATTAGGGACGTTCCAAAATCCGCCTAATACGGAGCTTGGACTCTTGGAATGTCGTTGGAAAAAGTGTGCCCATTTACTTTGCAGAATTTTAAGATTTTAAGTTTTACACAAACCTCTAGCAGTGGAACAAAAACAACAATTGAGTATATTTTGTTGTAGCGTTCGGTGTCTTGAATTTCAATTTTATCGTTGACTAATTTTGCTATTTAGAGACCAAATTATCTGTAAGAAATCAAGTCAACTGCTCTACTGTCACTACCTGTGTTCAATACGTTTGTTCGAAATTAATGCAATGAAGCCGGCCCAACTTTTACTCTATTTAATTTGTTTTGGGAAATTATATTATGTAAAAAATTTTCTAACAATTTGTGTAAATAATTTGTGTAAGCATAAACTTCATATAAGCGCAAAGGAATATATTTAAATAGACATGTAATCGTATTTACGTGTAAATCTAATATTTTAAGCTAAACTTCAAATGAGTTTTTAATGGAAAATGCCGATATGCTTATAAATAAAAATATATTCATATTTATGTGGGTATAGTCGGAAATATACATTTATACATATTTATACACATGTATGTAAATACATATTTATACGAGCATTCTTATACATATCTATCTAAAAATGAACATAAGTGTACTTGTAAATTGCAAATTTTTCAATAGCTGCATTCTCATTTGCTAACGAGTTTGAAAGGCGTGATTTAAATAGTGAAATTTACCAACCAAAAACCAAACGAAAAAAGAATAACTTCGGAATCTTAACTGAATATATTAATTTATTTACTCAAGAAATATAAAATAATTTTTTGGTATTTAACTGAAATTTTCAAAGTATTTCAACATATTTTAACTATTTACAACAACACTACAAATTAGTGTGCGTATCGTTAAAGCGCTCTCAACTCACACCGCTTACCTATATCAATTCCCCCAGCTTATTTGCCTTGTTGCTGTGCATCATTGAGTAAGTAACAAAATAGAGTATATCCTCTTCTTTTCAAACTTCTGCTTTACAAAAAGGAGATGCACAACATATTTGAGTGCCAGTACAGGCACCCCACATACAAAATAATTTTTATGCGAGATTGGGACTCTCTATATGTTATATGTTACTATATGATACTCAATGTTTGCAAGCGCTTCGATACGAGTATATGCATGTCCTATATACCGAATGCTCTTTTGCGACTCGACTGTAAATGTATGCAGCTAATGTTAAGTTTCTGAATGCATATAAAAAATATGAATAGAATTAACAAAATTACGATGCTGGTCAATAAAATTTGAGTAGATTCAATACATATGTATGCATATTGGATATATGTATGTATGTGCGTTATGTATTTTTAGGTACTTTCCTAAATATATGCAAAATAATCGAGCAATTCAGAAGGTGTTGTGGGGGTATAATTTTTTAACACCATAGATATGCACAGTTGCATCGTCATGTTTGATTTTCTTTACGAAACAACAACAAATTGTTCGACAAATATCGTGAAATGAAATGATTTCAGAACGCACACAACGTTAGACGCCTTGTGAATTGCCCAAATGTTTATAATTTGTATTACTTATTTTCTTATCCTTTTTAAAACAATGAGAATTGTGTGCCTTATTAGGTTTATATAATATTTACTGTTACATACATGTACACATACTTTAATAAATTTTTCATGTGCCGAATGTTATTATTAAAACTCTTAATTTCCATGACAAATTATTAATTTAAGACCAAATGTATGTAAAGGAAATTGCGAAAAAAACACAAATAAACGATCGTAGAAATTCTAGCAGAGTCTAGACTAATAATAGGGACCGTAAGTATTCTGTGCATTTTCCAATAGAGCTTTTTCGTGAATTGAGAATTACATTGGCCTATCGAAGGACGAGCGCCAATAGAAAAATGTGTTTGTACACTTTTAATCTGGGGTCAACCAAATGTTAAACGCGTCCCACCCCTCTGCACTTCAGTGTCCATCACTGGAATAATAACATAAACTAATTTAAAATTTATGGCATTTAAAATTATGGTAAGGAGTAAGAATTTAAAATAAAATAAGGTACAATATTATTCACGGCAGCCGCCGTAGCCGAATAGGTTGGTGCGAAACTACCATTCGGAATTCAGAGAGAACGTAGGTTCGAATATCGGTGGAAGATCAAAATAAAGAAAACGATTTTTCTAATAACGGTCGCTCTTCGGCAGGCAATGGCAAACCTCCGAGTGGATTTCTGCCGTGAAAAAGTTCCTCATTGAAAATATCTGCCGTTCGGAGTCGGCTTGAAACTGTAGGTCCCTCCATTTGTGGAACAACATTAAGACGCACGCCACAAATAGGAGGAGGAGCTCAGCCAAACACCCAAAACGGGTGTATGCGCCAATTATATATATATATATATATTATTCAAAACCGAAATACTATAAATTGCTTCTATTCCAAGCTGCAAACATTCAAACAACAACAACATAGGCACTTCCTCGAAGACATGCAGTTGACTGGATTATTTAACCGTAGGTAGGTGAGATGGTTGAGGTACTGCCGTTTCGATACCATTATTAAACCACCAACAAGCAGATATCTGCAGCTTGCTCGAGCTGTTGGCTTAATGGAGAAGGTTGATGGGCTCTAGTTCAAGCACTGCCTCTGGCTGTCGAAGGAAAAAGCACCTAGTGACCGCAATCGCATGGCTGTCAAATCTGAACATTTAGAGAAAAAATGATCAATCGTCTCCTTCCCTGAAGCTTCTGCATTGGGCGTTAAATGGTTAACTTAGATTTTCCGCTCGTGTGCCGATCGTCCAATGACCGGTAAACACAAGATGGCATGGAGTCCCCATGACTTTCTGAGTCCTGCGTTTATAGTACTGAAGCAAAAGGGTTTTGAAATAGCACATAAAGAAATTAACCGCAAAGTCATAAGAAGTTTTCGTGGAACCTTAATCACAAGATGCGTAAATTTTACGTACCAGTTGTTCATGTATGTTTATATATGTACAAGGTGGTGTAAAATTAATCATCCAATTTTACTTTTTCACTAAATGCAAAAAAATCTTTATTTTGATCTATACGCGCTTCATTGCTTGTCTGTTGGCGGCAATTTAGTTCACAAAAGCGAAATATAATTCACACACGACGCGTTCACACATTTGCAAAAATTATAAATCTTCCGGCAGGGTGATTAATTTTGTGCCACCACATACATATGCACATGGAATATGTATGGAATCGCAATAACTCGTAATCCAAGGAACGGAAATATTTTGAGTTATCGCAATTTCCGAATTAGCAGAATTATGATTTATAAAGCACTTTTGCAAAGCCAAAAGCAAAAGTAAACGATTTTCGTTTTTTAATCTTTCGTCAGTTACGAGTTATAGAGCAATATGAAGAGTGAATACGGGTTATGGAGTATTTTTGTCGCACATGAACGGTTAGAAAAAAATTACGAAATCGTTTCGATGAAAAAAATGAGTGAACCAAATTCCATAGTTTCTTTTTTATTTACGAAGGTTTTTATGCGAAAGTACGCTTGCTTGATGGAATCTATGACATGGTGCATTCTGGTTCGTATCTCCGAGTAGCTCAAGCAAACTAAAAGGAATACTAGAAAAGCTTTCACACTCGCCGGTGACGATGCAAGAATGATAGACACAAGATTTCGGCCATCAGAGAGTATATGACGTCGCATTAGCTGAATTGTGCAGTGTTGCCAATCATTTGCTCTTCGCAATCAATTTAGTGCTTTTTTATACCCAAAATGCGAAAATTTTTAAGTTTGGTATTTGTTTCATTTTTTTAATTTAAAGCTGCCGAAAAAAACTGTATTATTAAACAAAAGAAGGTTAAAAAAGGTCACTCTGAGAATATTTTAGAATTTTGTTGGTTCTTATAAAATTTGATCTTTTGAAAGTGAAAATTTAATTTTTTGCTCCTTTTAAGGTTATGTTATAACATTAAATCTTCTTCTCTCAAATCTTCTTAACATTGAAAACCTTTTTACACATTTTAAAAAGCGTTTGAATTTACTGAATGCGAATTAAAACCATGGAGGTGTAATCGTTTCTTTCGGTTCTCAATACTTAGTGGGACATAGGGCATCAAAAGGTGTATGCATAGTAAAAATAAGCAACAAAATATTACTGAAGAAACTATAACGGCATTTTTACAAAAATTGTACCTTATCCTGTTACATAACCTAAAATATAGCAAACAAGTCGTTCCCTTAACAAAAGAGTATCGCTTAACAAAAAAAAACCAAAAAAAATTAATTGTACCTAACCATAACACATTTATAAAAAAAACGCACATTTTAAAGACAATTTGTCACGCATACAAAGTTCTTTAAGTAATTCAATAAAAGTTTTTTGTTTTATTATCTTTAAATGGGCATTTTAGTCCGTTTTTATATCTAAAGCAAGGCAACACTGCAGTAACGAGAGAGAGATTTGACTGCTGAAAGCAGAAGAACACAAACAACAACTGCAATCGCGGGCAATGCGACCAGATGTTAAAAAAAGTAAAGCTAAATAAAACTGCGTGAATTATTGAACTCATTTTTAAAAAATTATAATATAAACATTGCATTTCAATTAGAACAGGCTATAAAAATGTCATGAAGGAAGAACTAAAGCTCCGAGACTGAATAACAAAAAACAAATGCTAAATCATGTTACGAAAATGGTAATCTGGCCATACTGGTGCATGACGTCACTCATTGTCAAATTCACTGAGAGCAAAGTAACGGTACCACGATAGGCGCCATCTCATTCTTTCCATCATGGCTGGCACCCATCTCATACCCATGATGCAAAGAATAATGAGATGGCGCCCATCGTGGTCCCGTTACTTTGCGCTCAGCGAATTTGACAACTAGTTACGTGATTTTAGCTTCAGTATGGCCAGATTACCATTTTCGTAACTTGATTTAGCATTTTTTTTTGTTATTTTTATTATTTCTTGTCTCGGAGTTTTAGTTCATTCCACATGACATTTTTCTAGCCTATTCTAATTAAAAGTAAAGTTTATAATTTTGTAAAATATACATTTTTTAATAATTATTTAAATAATTCACTCAGTTTTATTTAGCTTTACTTTTTTTAACATCTGGTGGCATTGCCCGCGATTGCCGGTGTTGTTGGTGTTCTTCTGCTTTCGGCAGTCAAATCTCTCTCTCGCTACTGCAGAGTTGCCTAGCTTTGGATATAAAAACGCACTAAATGCCCATTTAAAGAAAATAAAACACGAAAGTGTATTGTGTTAAGTAAGAACTTTGTATGCGTCATGATATTGAGCGTGACAAATTGTCTGTAGAATGTGCGTTTTTTTTAAATAAATGTGTTATGCTTATGTACAATTTAATTAATGACTTTTTTTTGTTAAGCGAAACTCTTTTGTTAAGGGAACGACTTTTTTGCTATATTTGAAGTTATGTAACTAGATAAGGTACTCTTTTTGTAAAAATGTCAGTATGGTTTCTTTAGTATTTTCTGGTATTTTGTTGCTTATTTTTACTATGAATACACCTCTTGATGCTCTATGTCTCACTAAGGATTGATGACCGGAATAAACGATTACACCTCTATGGTTTTAATTCGCATTCAATAAATTCAAAGGCTTTTTAAAATGTGTAAAAAGCCTTTCAATCTTAAGAAGAGTTGAGAGCGGGGCATTTAATATTTTTGCATAGCCTTAAATGGAGCCAAAAATTAAATTTACACTTTCAAATTATCAAATTTTATAGGAGTAAACAAATTTTCATTAGCACTAAAATCTTCTCAGAGTGGCCTTTTTTAAACTTCTTTTGTATAATAATACAGTTTTTTTTAACCTAAAGTTTCGCTAGCCGTAAATTAAAAACAAAAAGAAACAAACACCAAACTTAAAAATTGTCGCATTTTCGGTATAAAAAAGCACTAAATTTATTGTGAAGAGCAAATGGTTGGCAATACTGCACAACTCAGCAAACGTGACGTCACGTACGCTCTGGTGGGCGCAATCTTGTTTCTATCATTCTTGTCTCATACCGCTATTCTGCTCTCAGTGAATTTGAAAGAGTTGTTGTGTGCGTGAAGTTAAAAGCCAACTCGTAGACATTGAGAATTATAATACGTTCACATAGGCATTAATCACCTATAAATCCACCAAATTAATCTACCCGTTCACATGTGGCAGATTGCGTGCAAAATCTACAATAAGCTGTCAATATTGCTTTGAAAGGTTCTTCTTCATAGAAATTATTTTGGTGGAATATTTCGGTGTTTTTGGTTTCTTTAATTATTACTAACGATATGAGGAAAATACAAGGAGTAAGAATAGCTAATTTAATTGCGCAATTAATCGGCTGGTAATAATAAACAGTTGGAGGAAATCCGTTTGCGACGTTTACTGAGGTTGCAAAAAATTATGGCAGCAATGCGTGTGGAATATTCTATATTACATTTTATAATAAGTAATAAGAAGACAAAACGTTTATGAACACACGCTTTTTTCTGTAACATGAATCCCTAATTAATAATATTTAACAAACATTTTAATAGAGTTATGTTTAAAGACCTGTTTTCTTTGCCGGCATCCATTTCCTTACATGCGTAATAATAATTATCGATATCACAGAAAACACAGGGTTGTATGTCGAAAAGTATCGTTATTATCTAAGATTTTTTTATAATCTCAGATTTTGGGAGAGAAATTTTGTATGGGAAATCGCGCTTTTTAATTACGGATTTTGAGTTAAGCGCGAAAAAGTAGATCATCTACTTATATGTGAACGTATTATAAACAGGTGTGGAGCAATGCCCGCACCAACTTTCATTAAAATATATCAGTTAGTCAACGGATGGACGGGCAGACATAGCTAAATCGATCTTCTCTTAATTGTGAACATTTTGTTTTATAAATAGGGTGGGCCATCTAAAATTTGCTTTTTGAATCGGCTAAAAAAAAAACTAATCAATATTTTTTCAAACTTTTTTTTTTATTTTGAAGATTGAACATTGTCATTTATGAATGAAAAATTATGTTGTTCAAATGACTGCCACAACTGGCTTTACAGTAGGCCATTCGATCAACCCAATTTTTAAGCACATTTTCGATTGTTTGGGCTCCAATTTCATTAATGGCAACTTCATTTCATGTTTTAAAGCATCAATCGTCTCTGGATGGTTCGCATAGCATTTGTCCTTAACGACTTCCCACAAAAATAGTCCGGCCCTAAATCACAGCTCCGAGACGGCCAATTGATATCGGAATTTCGACTGATTATTCGGTTTTCAAAAACGGTAGCCAAAAGTTCGAGTGTAACTTTGGCAGTGCGACAAGTTGCACCGTCCTGTTGAAACCAAATGTCGTCCATGTCATCCTCTTCAATTTTTGGAAACAACTCGTTGAGCATGGCACGGTAACGCTCGCCATTTACTGCAACTGCGGCTCCTCGCTCATTTTCGAAAAAAAATGGCCCGATGATGCCGCCAGACCAAAAACCGCACCAAACAGTGACTCGCTGTGGACGCATTTGCTTCTCTACAGTAACGTGTGGATTTTCTGAGCCACAAATCCAACAATTTTGCTTATTGACCTAGCCACCGATGTGAAAATGAGCTTCATCAGAAAAGATGATTTTTCGGTAAAAATGCTCATCTTCGGAAGAAGAAGAAGACTCACCACTTTGGAAATAGGTTTTCAATATTTCCCAATTTTGTTCAAGCGTATAGCGTCCCATTTCGTAAATGTCAAATCTTTAAGTAAATTATGAACACATTTGCCATGTCATTTGTGTTACCATTCTGAAAAAAATAGGTGGTTCAAAAAGCAAACGCTATATGGCCCACCCTGATAATACATACATACATACATATTTATTTACACAAATATATTAACTCCACCCCACCTTTACCCAAGTCACAAATAAACTTAAACTTTTTCGGATTTTTATTATTGAGAAGTAATAAGTAGTAAGTAAGACGTACAGGGAACTGCAATCTATATGAAATGAAACATCATCCCATTATGTTCGTCGCTTCAATTAAATGTTTGCTCAACTTTTTGACAAGCGAGTGCCATTACCTATACGTGGAGATCCATTACATATAACCAAATTAATCAGAAATTTTCTAAATAATAATGTTCTTTTAACGACTTTAAGGAATAGGAATGTTCAAGAATGTAGTGAAAAAATTATTTTAATCAATTGTTGATTTATATATTTCTATTCGCATGTTCATTTATTGGCAATTTTACATTCTCCCTTTTTTGTTAAATTTTGTAAAATTTTTGCATATTGGATCTGCACATATATTCGGATTTACTAGTTCGTTGACTTATATCGGCAATAAACTGTCAGTATTAATTTCCTCCTCGTCGGAGTCGTGGTCTTGAGAATTACTAATCATTCCAGTTCGCGGTCTTTCAGCAGGCGGTCCCAATGGGTCATTATGCTGCGTTACTGAAATTGTGAAATGTTGTTTGTTACTAAAAGTTATTAAATTTGGGGAAAAAATTAAAGTATAATTCTGATGACGATGATTAAATATTCTATAATAGTTTGAAAGTCATTCTTTTAAAATATAATGAAATATATGTATATATGCTTCCTTATTTTAAAGTGCAAAATTTGTTCTAAAACATGTATTAAATAAAAAACTGTGCTAAATTCGGACCGCGTTTAGTAAAATTTAATTTGGCTGTAACATCAGACGGACGGACGGAAATTTAGTCTTCACATATAAAAAGTGGACGCGGTTTTTGTTCGATCTCAATTATGAGGTGGGAAGCAATACGGGTACTTAGAACGGGCAGGCTTCATTATGTCGTCTTCGTGATGCATACATTTATCTAAAAATGAGCATATAAAAAGAAGTTTTTTATTAAATTCCAATAATATTTATGTCGAATCTAAATGAGGTACTGAGCAGTACATGTACCAAATTTGGGCGCGTTAAGGACGTCATCCAGGTACACGCATTGACCCAAAAGTGGGCTTTGCATCCCCCATTTTCCGCAGTTTTACTTGCTAGGCTAGGCATATCCCTAGACTGGTGGGCTATGCACTCCCTCCAGCAATTTGCCATTACAACGTTTAAGACCGTCCTTCCCTCAAGGGAAGAGCTTGAACAGTTTGATGTAAGACAGGGAGAGTACATCCATGTATACACAGATGCCTCACAGCTCGAGAGTAAGGTGAGCGGTGGTGTCTACTCCGAGCATCTAGGAATCTCTTTTAGTTTTCCGCTTCACGACTACTGCAGTGTCTTTCAGTTTGAGATGATGGCAATAATGAAAACCGTGACACTGGTACAGTGAGATGTGATACCGGGAGGGAATATCTACATTTTCACTGATAGCCGCGCGGCAATAAAAACCCTCATGAAGCAGTCAACGCCCTCCAAAGCACCTATGTAATGCCACATATATCTTAACAAGACGGTTGAGTCATTTCACCTAAAGGTAACATGGGCTTCTGGCGATTGCAACATTAAGGGCAACTGCAGAGTCGATGAACTAGCAAGACTCGGCACCAAGTTGAATGATGAGTACACAGATCATGGCGTAGGCATACCCTTACAGACATGTAAGCTTCTTATCTTTTAGAAAATTGTAAGAGCAGCAAACGAAAGATGGCGTAGTGAAAGCGCACAGAATCTCGGCTAAGCCACAATAAGCATAGTCTTAGCACACTGATTTCTGTTATAACGGGGCATTAAAGAAGATAGAAGAGACGATCTCGCACCTACTTTGCCATTGTCCTGCTCTATCCAGTCGTATGATAGATTTACTATTTTAAGTAGACAATTCCTTAATGAATTGGAAGAACTTCTCAGTACTGTGGAAATCAGGGATCTTCTAAAATTTGTGAAAAGTGCCAACTGCTTTTAGAAGAGATAAAGACAGGTTCCCCACGCGGCATCCCAATGGGCTATGAGCCTGAGTGTGTCCCATAGTGGACCACCGCTTTATCCTAACTTAACTCTGATATCACGTTCCTTCTTTTGAGGCAATTCTTTTTGCTGTGTAAGCTAAAGGTTTAGTTTGGCAGCACTGCAAACGTCAAACACTTTAAAATGCCATATTTCTAACGACCGTCACTCACCATTTGTATCAAAGTTGACATGACTGAAATTGTTGGAAGAAAAATCTTACCTAACAGTGGCTACTGAGAAATGAAGAATTTTCATTATTTCCAATAAAATTATGTAAAATGGTATGTATGCGTTATTACTAAATTTAAGTATGTATAGTGAATAGGATGCACATCCGATGAAGCTACGCTTAGAGTGTTTGAGAGAAAGATTCTGCGTAAGATTTTTGGATCTTTGCACGTTGGCAACGGCGAATAACGCAGGCGATGGAGCGATAAACTGTAGGAGCTTTACGACGACATAGACATAGCGCAGCGAATAAAGATTCAGCGGCTACGTTAGCTGGGTCATGTCGTCCGAATGGACACAAATACTCCGGCTCTGAAAGTTATCTAGGCGGTACCAGCTGGTGGTAGCAGACGAAGAGGAAGGCCTCCTTTGCGTTGGAAAGATCAAGTGAAGAAGGACTTGCCTTCACTTGGTGTGCCCAACTGGCGCCGGTTAGCATGAGAAAGAAACGGCTGGTGCACTTTGTTAAACTCGGCCAAAATCGCGTAAGCGGTTATCGCGCCAATTAACAAGAAGAGAAGAATATGATGAAGTCTACAAATACAATAACGAAAGGAAATCGATGATCTCCTTCGCATTACGAAGATATGCTATTTTCAAATGCGATTTAGTTGTCAGTACGAAAATTAAATGTGATTTAACAGAAAACCCGATTTGTAAAATTTAAAAATTTGTATATTTAATGTATTTTTTATTCTTTTCACTATCCTGAAAGAAAATAAAACCCAATAATTAGTAATGCATTCAGTACCTGCAACATCTGAATTTATAGTTTGTCGATAGTGATCATCATTGAAACTGGAATTCACGCCATCTATTCCATTCTTCGGTTCTATAATGCAAAATATTTGAATACAATGAGAAATTATGTGTTTAAAAATCTGCAATACTTTCAAAATGAAAAGAAGATTTAAATTAGTAAACAAATACAACTGAAATTAATCTGGAGCTTTCAGACACAACTCAGCGAGTTTTTAGCAATAGAAATTTAGCAGGCAGTGCCGGTACCATGATTTAAAACTGTGAAGCATGGTGGTGGAATCGTGAAGATTTGGTGAGTTTTAAGGAAAGCTGGAGTCAGTAAGTTGAAAATATTATGTAGTACGACGGCCCAATCATCATAATCACTGTTTTCGTGACGGCATCCATTGCTGACCTCCTCCAGTTTTTTAGTTCAAAAGTCTAGACGTCGTCATTCACTGTGTCAATCCAGTTTTTCCTTGGACGACCCCTTTTTTGAGGCACATACAGCTTACTATGGGAGATCTGTTTTGTGATTTTGTTGGAGTCCATTCTCAGACTATGTCCAGCCTACTTAAAGCGCTAATGTTTGATGTAGTCGGCGATTCAAATTAAGCTTTTTTGGAGGCGCCTTGCGCATCTGACAGATTTCATAAGTACCGCAAGGCTTAATTATTGTTGTAAAAAGTTCCAGCTTCCTTCGCTTAGAAAGAAACGTGGAGCCTAGTGCCTCGTATAGCGAAAAGAAGGCCATGTTACCCGTTTGGAGCCTTGCATTAACTTTTTGTTTAGATGTTACATCTGCAAAGAATATAGATCCATGATATTTGAACGGCGCCACCCGCTCAAAAGTGTAACTACCGATCGGTGTGGCCGATTTGCATTCATTTGGAACTTTTTCAGTACACAAGAATTTAGCTTTTAATTGGTTTATGTCGAGACCTAAGCTAAGCGGCCGCCGTAGCCGAATGGGTTGGTGCGTGACTACCATTCGGAATTCAGAGAGAAGGTAGGTTCGAATCTCGGTGAAACACCAAAATTAAGAAAAAGTTTTTTCTAATAGCGGTCGTCCCTCGGCAGGCAATGGCAAACCTCTGAGTGTATTTCTGCCATGAAAGAGCTCCTCATAAAAAATATCTGCCGTTCGGAGTCGGCTTGAAACTATAGGTCCCTCCATTTTGTAGAACAAAATCAACACGCACGCCACAAATAGGAGGAGGAGCTCAGCCAAATACCCAAAAAAGGGTGCACGCGCCAATTATATATATGTATATAAGCTTCTGTCTGCGTTCTCAAAGTTTAGAAAATCCTTTTTCAAGCTTGCATTACTCCCGCGTGCTAGATCGATGTCATGCAGAAGCTAGAGTTTGCAACGATTTTACCATTATGATGCCAATGACCAATTACCAAACATCCGCGCAATCTTCTTCAGAGCAAACATGAAAAAAGTTGAGGCAGACCATGGTGAAAAGAATCCAGAAGTCTGGCATATATCAGACCGTTAACCGGCTCTCAGATAATTTAAAAGAATTAGCTGAAAAACTAATATTGTGTTAGTGATATACAAAAAAAATCAACACATCCTCCGCCCATATTACTTCGTTGCCGTCTGAATAACGACTGACTGGACGAATGTGTGAATACATGTCAAATGGGCGGTTGTTAAGGCCTATGATGCCAAAAAAAGCAAAACGCCCGCTACAACCTCTAACCAACTAAAATGCCGAGTGAATTAGAATAACATTTAGGGAGCGGTTGGCTTGATCCTTCAAGAGAGAAATCCTTTATTACTTTTTAAAAATTTTTAAAGAGTAACTTGGTATTTCATGGACTCCGCTGGAGGTATACATTTTTTTGTAATAAATTACTCATTAAACCAGGTTTTTATATAACGCCAATTTTGTCCAAACGGTGACTGCGCTTCCGTTTTCAATTTGAACGCGGAAAAGTCCAGAGTCAGTTCAAATTACACAGGGCAAAACTCAACTAAAATTAAATAATTAAATGTGTTCATTGAGTCACTACCTGCTAATCGATGCGATCCTCTGCTGGATGCTGTTGAAGAAAGTCTTTGCTGCTGGTAGCGTTGACTGATCTGACGTTCCGTCAGTATTTTATGCAAGCGTGCATACTCCGCGGAGTACTTTTCATGTAAATCTGCCAACCCGAGTGATTTTGTGACTTGCATCAAAGCGCGAACGCATGTCAAATTATCAGGAAAATGGTCGTAAATCTTTTTGAAAATACCAAAATATTGCTTAGGAGACATGTAAGAGTTGCGAAAGCAGCTGGCAACACGCAGCATGAGATTCGGATCATTAGGGTTGGCCAGAACTGCACGTTCATAGTAGTAAATCGCTTTTTCTGTCACTTGCAATTTGATATAGTAAGAGCCAATAGAGCTTGCAATATTTATATCACTTGGGTTAACGCGATAAGCCTCGTTGTAGTACTGATTAGCTTCCTGGTGATCCTGCACTTGCTCGTAAATTGAACCAACTTTTTCGAAGAGTTGAGAATCGGTATCTGCTGCTGACAGGCCTAAAACTTGAAGATATGACTGCAGTGCGGCTGGTGTTGCGGTATTTCGAATAGCATCGCTGTGCAGCTTCTCCTGCAGATTGGCCAACTGAAAATAGACATGGCTATGTTGTACTGAATGTGGTACCATCATTTGTGCTTTGAGCTGTTCAAATTGTTCTTCAGCCAGCTCAACATTACTCTCTTGCAACGCAACAAGGCCAAGATTGTAATTTGCTTCGAAGTTATTCGGTTTAATTTTAAGGGCGCGCTCTAGCTTTGTTCGTGCTGCAGCATAATTTTTACACTCATAGTCGATAATGCTGGCGTTAACAAGTGCCATGGCGTTTGTTTGCAGAACCCCAAATTCATTCAGTTGATTAACACAGTGAGTTGCCATATCAAAATTAGCCAGCTAAAATACAAATAATAAACAATAATATGAATATTCAGTTTAAACTTAGAATAATAAAATGTTTTATAATCTGGTGTATTGTTATTAAGTAAAATCGACTAACACTCGTTGGGCTTCTCGTGCCCATTAGTGCTAAGCACATCGTTAAAGTTATCTCTAATTTTCTCTAACACAAAATGTTCGTTTGAACAAACAATTAAATTAGCAACTAAATAAAGCAACCAATAAGAGGTGTTATTTTGATATTCAAAGAAAAATGCTATTTTTTATTTAATATAAATGATCGAATGTTTATTTCATTATAAAAAGGAAGGTATGCCGTTACTAGTCGAAAATAATATCACGCACCACGACCACGCTTACAGGACAATATCATTTTCATGAAATTTTCCATAACCGAATTGCAAAGTGGCTGCCCTATGCCCTTGATACCCTCATGAATTCCATCTTTGAGGTCTTGAATCGACCCTGGGCTGTTGACGTTTCACGTCGCCGCAAAGAAAAAAGTCACAAGGTGTTAAATCACAAGATCTCGGTGGTCAATTGGGATCACCCCTTCGAGAGATAACACGGTCTGGAAATTTTTCCCGTAAAAGATCAATGGTTTCGTTGCTTGTGTGACACGAAGCGCCGTCTTGTTGCAAATAAACGTTGTTCAGATCAATACCATCCAATTTCGGCCATAAAAAATCGTGAATCACCTTTCCTGTTTAACACCTAACACCTGTTATTGGAAAACCCCTTAGTTCTATCGTGATTTCCAATGAGTCTACCTTCCGCTTATAGAAAATTAATGTGTTGTGTCACAAACAAAACTAAACAAATGAAAAAAGGCAACTAAGTTACAGCCTGTGTCAAAAAAAGGAACCGCGATTATTCATGAAGTATACAATATATATATTTAAAATTTGTTTTACATGAAAGTATGTACAAAACTGCGAGTCACAATTACTCATAAACCGTGTAGACTTCACCGTTGTCGAGTATAGCCTGACATCTTCTTCATGCTTTAAACCAGCTTTTCTGCGTAGCTCGTCGACAAACAGGACCCGATTTTGCGAACTTGACGCGCGAGTTACTTTAAATCATGGATTGGCCTTCCGGCAAGATGCGATTTCATAGTTAAATGAAATGCGTTCTTTTAGTTACATATTTACACAATACATCGATTTGTGTGTGTATGTGTTTGGTTGTATCTACACAATGTTGCCATTGATATTTTTGCTTACTTACTTTTTCTCACATCCGCGTTATCAGTTACAATTTTCCATTGTTTAATAAGACAAAGCCAAAAACCAAAAGATGCAAATAGTTCATTTATCTATAATTAACAATATTCAACATTGTTTTCAAGTTATTTTAATAAAAATTAAAATTTTTCTAAGTTTATTCTGTAAATGATTTCAAAATCTACTATTTGGCAACACTGTGCGGCGAGAGAGCAATCAGCTGACACGATTCTACCGAAACAATCCAAAATCCCACGTCAACGATCTACGATACTAAGGAACGGTGGTTCATTTACATGGGGCTCTCGTTAGTTCCATCGTGTCAGCTGACACGGGCGTACGTTTACGTTGGTGAGCGTGAGCATCATTAGACGCACCAATCGCGAGCCGAGAACGTAATTACGGGCCAATCCACGCGGCACCCTTATCAAAGATTGTGCCTCGATTGCCATCATTACAGGGAAAACTATCTCTTAAACAAATTTAATAAGGGACACCCAATAATACTTCACGACCTCCCTGTTATACCCAACACCGCAGACGTTTGTGAAGCTGGTCAATTTATGTTTAATAAGTCGTACAATATTACGTTTCCAACACAGGGACGCAGAGTGGAGCGAATTAGCTTGTTACGGTGGGTACAACACAGAACATCCACGCAGATGAAGTAAACACACCAATACCATTACCGACTTGCAAACTCTTTATAGACAGGCATATCATCGATCTCACTAATACCCATTGGAGTCAGTCTCCCCTTTACATGAGAAGCAGGCTAACTTGGCCAGAGTTGGATCTCAGCAGCATCCAGCTGTTATTAGATTAATTTAATAAGAAAACTCACAGGACATTGTCTAATTGGTAAGCATGCCAACAGACTAGGACTGCCTCATTACGATTACTGCAGAAACTCGCATGAGGCTGATAAAAAATGGAAGTAGCAGTGGAACATCTTATATGTAGATTCCAAGCACTAAGTAGAAAGAGACTCTGCATTCGCGATCAAAGATGGTCACGTTCTAAAAGCCACAGGGTAGTTTAAGGAGTATACGCATGTTTAGGGGGAAAAGAGTAGCCCTAGTGGCATCATATTGGGTCTGTATAGGTCCGAGTGTGCCGTTAGACAGTCACCATACCTAACCTAACCTAACAAGATGATGGTTATCTTCAACTTTTGTTAATTTGGTTTTGGTTTACTCTTTCGTTTTGGTTTGACAGCTAGTTTCGATAAAGTTCCGATAAAAACTATGGAGCAAAATAATTTGTTAGTAATTTGCACGGTAATTGAGACTGAATTACTTATAAATGAGGTAATACGATCTCAAAATTTTGCATGGCGAAGGGTAATTGGAAGGTGGTACGAATGGTACGAAGAGTACGAATGAGAGCTCGAATTACAAATTTGAAGCCGACTAACGCGTCGTGGAGATATAAATATTTACAGGACTTTGAATTGTAATTACCGCTTGCACCCTTGTTGGTTGTTTGGCCGAGCTCCTCCTCCTATTTGAGGTGTGCGTCTTGATCTTTTCCACAAGTGGAGCTACCTACGCTAC
The DNA here is from genome assembly GCF_028408465.1 of Anastrepha ludens. Lineage (NCBI taxonomy): Eukaryota > Metazoa > Arthropoda > Insecta > Diptera > Tephritidae > Anastrepha > Anastrepha ludens. Next base: position 27,843,015 of record NC_071498.1, on the reverse strand, counting down.
CTGCTACCTATGCCGCCTTTGAAAGGCAAATCGTTTTTATGAGGCAGAAATGCACTCGGAGGTTTGCCATTGAATCATTCGAATTACAGTCCAATCGTGATAGTCCGACACATACGGGACCGACTCGTTGTCGGATTATCAAATATTCCGGACTACCGAAGGTTCCATTTAATGACACGAAAAGACAGAAAAAAGTCACATCAACACCGTCAGAAATCGCGAGAGAACTGGCGTCGTTCAAATTTAATGACAAATACGTTGTGACCGGGAAACAAAACACAATCCCCCTCTGCTGCTCTGCTACGACTGATCAAAATAAAATAATGCCAATTGCATCCATAGACGTTATGAGGTTGTCGGATTACCGAACGTGTCGGATTAAGAAATGTCGGACTATCACGATTGTACTGTAGTGCACTTCCGATGGGTAGTCACGCACCAACACAATCGGCTGCGGCAGCCGTCAATAGAGGATATAGCATTACGCTGTAGTATTATCAGGCGCCCAGTTGTATGCACGTTCGTCATCGTTATCAGCTACACATTCTAGCTACATCGAAAAGTCCCCCTTAACTAATTTTTCGTTAACCCTGGATCACTAAACATTCCTCTAATAGACCACGCACTCTTGCAGTTATGCGAATCCAACATATTCCCGTCACACCACCTCACCTACAGAACTTTCATAAAATATTTAATAGCTAGTAGAAATATTATAATACTCCTCTTAATTTAGACTCACTTGTTTGTAATAAAAATGTATTTGTTTTTACTTGGTAGTCTGTGACACGTAACACTGATTTAAGATTAGCGATTTAGGGTTAAGGCCATTGAAGCAGTAAAATTCAGCATTTCATTCAATAAAAACAGCGTCTTTGCTTTAAGGCCGGCGGGCCAATTAAAAGTTCAAAAAAATCGACCTTTTTTTTTTTTGTTTTCAGATGAAAATTGCAAGTTGTATCTTGTACAGAAGTTGGATACTTCAGTGGCAAGGCGCTCTGGGAATCTATTGATAACTCGGCTTACAATATATTGTTGGAGATTGTACAATTTTTTTTTTTTTAGTTCAAATATATATTAAACTATCCCCAAAACTTCATTTGGCTAATTGTTTTTTTTTCTCATCCTACAACGCTTCGCGAAAACTACTGAATTTAGGACATCTAATTGGCCCGCCGGCCTTAACACTTCTTTGGTTTAAAAATATTTTTTTTATAATTATATTAGGTTTAAAAAATGTGTCAACTCAAAGGATATCAAGTTTCTACTGTTTAACTTTTTAATTTCTTTGTATTTCCTTTACTTTGTCATATACAAATTTCCCCAACGAAAAATAAACCTCACTTGAAAAAAATATACTTACGTTGATGTAGATGAATGTTAAATTTATAAGAGCACTGGCGGTCAAGGATTCTTCAGAGTTTTTGTCGTGCGCCTGCAAAGTCTCTATTGCTTGACTCACGTCGTTCTGCCGCAAGTAAACCAAGGCTTTATTTAATTCCAATTCGTTGGCCAACCAGGCCAAACTAGAGGCTTTAATGGTTTCAATGCACCAGTTGTAACCTGGAAGAAAAGGGAAACCTAGGGTTAAGAGTCAATACTACCATTGTATACCATTAACTACACTTATGGACACTTTGCGAACGCCTTTTGTAAACGAAAAAATTGCTGATTTTAACTTTTGCTTGTGCGCTGTTGAAGGTGGCGTAAAAATTGTAAAACTTTCCGCCTTCAAATTAAGTGCAATTCATCGAAGGCTCCAATCGCTGCACGAGTGGGTGTTGATAAACTCATTTAAACATTTTTCGCTCACACTTCAAAAGCACACCAACTAAAGCATACATGTAAAATACGGTTGACGTTGCAGCTATCAGCTAACTATTTTGCGATTCTTTTTTCTCACACGAAATTTGTCGTAGTCTTATCTCTTTCAACCATATTATAAAAATTCTTTAAAACACTACTTACCATCGTTGTAATTTTCCTCGATGATTGGCGATATTAGGTCCACAATCACAGTGATGGCGCGTTTGTCCTTATTCCGCTGTTGTTTTATGTAAACGGCAAGCTCGTCATGCTTAAGAGCTTTTGTGACTTGACGTTTCCTTTCTGCATCACCCACATTTTTCGCTGTCGATGTGGTTACGTTATCATCTACACTCCCACTTGGTGTTCCTTTAATAGCCTGCCCGTGAGGAGTATTACTGCTTTGTTGAAAATTCGCTGAATGCCTCTGTTGCTCGTCTGGGTCTGCACCCAAACCAGCGACGGCCGCATGCTGTTGAATTTTAATTATATTGCTTTCCATTTCTAAATCATTTTCGGTTTCAATCGATTGAATGTCACACATATTGCGAAACGTGCTCTTGATCTTTTCGACATCGCCCATGGCATAGTAACACAGAATCAAGTGAATGCCACTGCGAATTTCAGCCCGTTCTGCCATGATAAACTCAAAGCTGGATGCCGCATCGACATATTGGCCCATACGTACGAAAATTATTCCAATATTGTGTGTTATTTTAAGACGAAGTTGCTTTAAATTAGTTGGTACCGAGTCCAGCGCCATGCGGTACATTTTAATGGCCTTCGTATATAGGCCCATTTTATAGTATATATTTCCCATGTTCAACTTGAGTTGATTTACATGCGGAAACATTTTATTCTTTGTCATGATGCTGTATGTGTTAAGCGCTTCGATGTGCATATCATTGCGCTCGTATTGCTCAGCGAGGTTAAAGAACACCTGGAACATGTCAAGTATCAGAAATATAGTATGATGGTACAGGGTGTCCGATGGCAGAATTAGGAATTAAAGGCTAAATTCGAAAAGAATTACTAACGATAAAAGTTTACTCATGGAATTTGACCTGCGTACTCCGTGCCACTCGCTAGATGAGTGATGTCGGAATGTGATTAACTTCGCGAACAATATTTTCTTTTAAAGCTGAGATGTTCACTGGTTTTGTTCCATAGACTTTACTTTTGAGATACCCCCACAAAATAAAATCCATAGGGGTAAGTTCAGACCACTTACAACCTTAAGCAACCGTCAACACGAATAAACGAAAAGCGATTGGAGACTAACGACAGTCAGAACTGACTTTTGGTCTATCGGAGAACAAGCAGTCAAAATAGGCATCCCTCACAACACATACTGTCACAGTTGTAAACAACCGGAGAAAAAAGAAACAATCTTCCATTTCCTCTGTGAATGCTCTGCCCTATGGAAGCACAGAATGTTAAGCCTAAGTAAACCACTGTTCGACAGTCTCGAAAAACTGTCTGGCTTGGGTGTCAACAACCTACAATAATAAGGTTCCTGAACCGCACAGACTGGATATAGTCATGCTGTAAATAACCGTTAAATAAGTTGGTAACGAAGGTGTGGCAACAAAATGGTGCGGAAGCGTTTGTTGGATTCTGGACAAATCACCAAATAAACCAACCAACCAACCAACCCAGATCGAACTGCTTTAGACAAACAAACAATCGAACAGACGCTTTAAATAAGCACGCACCCCGCGCACAAAAGGGGAACCGGGACCCAGGTACCTCTTGTGTCAGCCGACATAAACGTGGCTCCACTTTGGTGTAATATCTCTAAGTCCTGGAGTGGAATTTAGCCAAGGTGGAGGATTGTTATAGTATTAGAGGGAGCATGCCCCACATACCACTTTTGCTTCTGCACCTTGGATGATGTTTCTGACATTTTGATTTAAACTTCCTTGCAAAAGAAAATTATAAATAGAAATTGGGGTAAGATCGAGCGACTTGCGTGGCCAGGATATGTTACCGAAACGGATGTTCTCTTATTATAAGCAGCAAATGGTTGGTCAACATGCGCCGATAAGAAGCACCATCTCCTGGAATTGCTTGCCCTCGACGATTTTCAAAAAAATATGGTCCAATTATTCCACTACTGGACAATGCACACCAAACCTGTTGACGAGGCTGTTGATGTCTTAATAGTGGGTACTGTCCTTTAGGTTACTGATAATGGCAATTTTGCTTGTTTACACTTCCATTTAAATGAAAATGGGCTGCTTCGCTCCACAACGTAGTGTTTACCGTACGAAATCGCTCCAACAACGTCTCCCACCAATTTTTACGCAATTTTTTTTGAATTTTGAAGGGATGAAATCTGAGATTATTCCTTATTTCATCTTCATCTTCTTTATTTGCTTACTCGTTTACGAATGTATAGCTTAGATTCCGTACTTCCGGCCAACGCATAGTTTCCCTTCCATTGTTAATTCCAGTATTAATTGAAACGTGTCGTATTTTGCGTTTCTCATTATGTGTCCAAGATAAGCTGTCTTGCGACGTTTTATGATTTGTAGCAGTTCGCGGTCTCGATTAACACGTCGAAGAATTTTCAAAATTCGACTAGAAATTCACAGTTCAAAGGTCCCGAGTCTGCTCATGTTAGCGACTTTGAGTGTCGAGCATTCATGCCATATAAGAGCGTCTGTGCGCACACAACATTTCACAAAACGAACTTTAAGATTCATATCGAAGCCATGACAGCTTAAGATGTTTCTAAACTTACAGAATGTTGATCTAGCCACTTCTATTCTAGTTCTTATTTCGGCTGATGCAATTTGAAACTTTTACTATCTGTTCATTGTGAACTAACAGTGCATGATTACCGCCTACGCCTTCGTGACTCAAACGTGAATAACTTTATTTAGTATCGTTTGTAAATCATTCAAGATATCTGCTAAAAGTGATGTATCGTAGGTGTATCTAATGTTATTTATAATCACTGCATTAACCATTTGCCTTCATGTGAATTCCAAAGAGCTGCTTGAAATATTTTCTCAGTATAGATGTTGAAAAGGAGAGATGTATTTAATATACATCCTTGCCTAACGCATTTAAAAATAGGGATTTCTTGCGATTTTTTATTGTCAACATTAATTAACACAATAAAGGTTCCTTCCTATTTCATGCACAATAGTTTTTGGGAGACCGAGGGCACCCACTTTCATTTGTAAGCTGTTTGCCATCGAACTTGTTGCACGGAACCTTCGCACCCATGAATGGATCAAACCTTCATTTGGGGCGTCACGTAAACGTCGAATATTGTAACGTGAACAAAAACTATGACGAGCAGTTGCACACGAATCATTGTTCTTGAAATACGCTTTAGTTGCGATTCGCACGATTAACAAAGCTGGGGACCACTTTTACGCTTAGTGAGTAGGGAAAAAACCTAAAATTTACAACCAAATTCCGCCACCGGGCACCCGGTATTTATATTTTACATATTTAATATTTGCATTTTTCATCATTTATTCGGCATTTACAGACAAATGCTAAAGTACGATATATCCTTGTTTTTGTCTCAAAGATACTACATATATTTTTGGTATTTAAAAGTTCATTGGCTTTAAATACGGCGTTGTAAATAGTCAACTTTAAACTCGAGCGTGTTGGATGAATTTTTTTGTACTTGTAAGGAGTACAGACACACATTCTGTCAAAAAAAGTAACGGGAATTATTCAATAAAACGCAAAATAGTTGTTTAACCATCAAAATTTATTTTGTAGCCTTCGGAGCAATACACATATCAACGATTAGTCCAGTCATCAAAGCACGCATTTGAAGAGATCCTCTTCCGCTCCTGGCCTCTATCGACTCAAAGCCACGTCCGCGGAGTAGCAATTTAAGCTTTGACAAAAGGAAAAAGTCACAGAGGGATAAATCCGGTGAATACTTTGATTGTTCGAAGATATTTGTCGATTGCATGGTGCAAGATCCCTGAGTTTTCCATAACCACAAATTGGGCCATTTCCTACGCACATTCTCTCCCAAACGTCGCATAGCTTCCAAATAATATTATTTATTTACCGTAGAACCATTTGGAATGACCAACCGACTTTGACGTGGTTTTTTGTGTTTCCGCTCATGTGTATAGCGCCATTCAGCCGCCTGTTGACTGGTTTGCATGTTATGTTACGCTAGATAAACGTTGGGTCCGAACTCACTTGCTCAAGCATGTCTTCAGCCATCTTCTTGAGATGAATTTTTTTAAAGAAATTCAACTCTCTTGGAACGAGTCGTGCAGCCACGCGTCTCATGCCCAATTGATGGTGTAAAATGTTGCGAATTGATTCGCGAGACACGCTGAGGTCACGAGCTACCTCCCTCAAACTTAAATGATTGTTTTCCAGTACCATTTCCTTGACTTTATCGACGTTTTCATCCGCTGAAGACGTTGATGGGCGACCAGATCGGTTCAAATCTTCCACGATTTCTCGGCCCTTTGCAAAAGCTGAATACCACTCGTATACCCGTAGTTTTGATAAAGCACACTCGTCATAGGCTTTCTTTAACATTTTCAACGATTCGGCCCACGAAATCCCGTTCAAAATACAAAATTTAAGACAAATTCTTTGTTCGATATGCGGTTGAGTGATATAAATTAAATGCCAAAAACAAGCTAATTGACAGATCACGCTCAAACTCTGCGAAACTATAGAGGACAGTTGTACCAACATTAAAAAAAATTACACATACGTGTAATGCGCGCTTTTTAAATGAACAATTCGCGATATTTTTTTGACAGAATGTATGTTCTTAAAACGCAAACACGCGATAATGCAGAAACCATTTCATACTATTTTATACATAACTACGCGTATTTTACAATAACTAGAACTAAAATGAGTTTTAACATCTTACCGAATAGGTTAAATCGAAATTGTGGTAAATATTTTCTCCATATTGAGCTCGAAATTGATGTAATGTGCGGTCCAGTGAAAAAGCTTCCTTGGACTTATTAAGTGCCTCTGTTAAAATTGACTTTACATCTTTCGGAGATGTTTCGTTGCTAGATCTGATCTTAGGAGTACTCGTGAAGGTTTTCGCTGACAACTGAATGGAGTGTTCGAGAAGCTTCACAATTTTTGTTTCCAAATTTTTAAACTTAATTTGCGGACTAAGAAAATATTTTGAAGTTATTGAAAACTCTTTTTGGCTTAAATTATTTGCCTTGCTTACTTGACTTCCTTCTTTGCATCCACAGCTCCGCTCGTAGATGAGAGAGTTTGCTGTTTGGTCTTTTCTAAAAATAGCTGATCAAAACGTTGTCCACCGGAGCCCGCTGAGTTAGCCACATAACCTACGCCGCGTACAGCTGTCGAAGGACGTGCGGTGGTGGACCTGTCGCTTCCCGTACGGCTGCTTACCAAATTTCCGCGCTATAAGTAAGAACTAATTACATTCAAAAGCAATTTCTGCTACAATATTGCATTGATCATGAGCGCTTAGTATAAACTTTAACGTCGATTTAAAAAAAAAAATGTACCATATATGCCACAGAAAATCGCCAATATACGTACACCTTCTGTTGGATATATTATATCTGTATAAATATGTATGTACAGTAGAAACTCGTTACTTGCACACCTTGATACTTGCGACTTTGTTTTTTTTTTTCATTGCGTACTCAGTACGAGTACTTGCGACATTAGGAAATTTGTACCTCAATACTTGCAACATTTCTTTTTTTCCTTTCTCTTTTGCTTTTTTTACGTTGTATTTTGAGAACAAAACTCGGAGAAGTACCGTACATGTATTAAAATCTCGTATTAAAAAAATTAACAGTCCATAAAGAAGTCTGTTACGCGATCTGAAGCCGGTTCAGGTGAAAGGCAAACTCTTAAGATTTCTGAGTTTCCAAAAATGGAAAAGGCGTTGTTCAATTGGTTAGGGGATCTAAGGACCAAACACTTACCAATTAGAAGAGATATGATTAAAGAGAAAAACAAGTTAAAACATAAAAATTCAGGAAAAGCCTCGAGGCTTCCACGCTAGCAATGTTTGAGTTGCAAACTTTCAACAGAGGCATGGAATATGATGCCTAAAAATTTACGGAGAAAAATTATAAAAAAAGATTGACAACATCAACCCATTTTTAGACAAATTTTACAAAACAATTATGGATTAGAGTTTGACAAAAGAGCAGATATACGATGCCGTCAAGAGATGCCGATGAGTCTGGCTTATTGTGGAAGCTCTTACCCGATAAAACTCTTGTGCGCTCAAAATAATCGTGGGCTCCACGGCATAAAATGAGTAAGCAGAGAATACCGTTCTTGCTTGACGAAATGCTGCTGGAAATCATAAAGTAAAAATAAAGGTTATTGGTTTTTTTACTGATATGCCTGCTGTATACAAAGGAAATAAAAGTACTTGGATGGCCTTAGCTTCGTTTGAAAAATGGTTTCACAGAGCATTTGTTCCAGAGGTACTCGCATGTTTGTTTTTTGTCAAACAGAGAATTCTGTTGTAATCAAAAATTGCTTAAATAAATAGATGAAAAAGTTCGCTCGCACTTCTTCTTATTGATAGTGCTCCATGCCATCCCAAAGAAGGCGAGCTAAAGAGCTACGATGGTATCAAATATCGATAATGTGCTTTCCCACTAACTGTGCGGCCCTAATACAGTCCATTGCTCAAAACGTTATAAAGCTTACTAAATTGAACTACAAAAAAACCCCTCTTAAGTCACATTGTTTCTCAAGGAGAAACTATCTATGAGACACTGCGAAATATCGATCTGAAAAATCCAATATGCTTTTTAGCTCGTGCATGGGTTGCTCTTACTGCAAATTCAATTCAGTCATTGTTTCTAAAAAATTTTGAAAAGGCGTCTGACTGGGATTGTGACGATATCATTCCTCTCTCGGAGTTGCGCTTAAAGATAACTGATTATGCATCCAATATTCAATTCATTGCGACTTTTCTTCGAGAAGTACAACCATCGTAGCTGGTCTCTCAATCTAAAATCGAGCAATGGACTGTTGAACCTCATTTCGAACCCACAGCTTTAAATGAGAAATACTGTAAAGAAGACGACGAAACAGTCTCTGAGGGAACTAACGACCCGACTTTAAATACGAATAAAATTGGATCGTAGGGGGCAATTTCCGCATTCAATATACAAGAATGCTTGGATTTGCTCTGAAAACAATGCTGGCTTAAACGATATTTGACGCTGCAGGAGCGCAGAAACAGTGGGGTACTTAACAAGCGGGTGTGCACAAAACAAACCAAAATCGAGAATTTCTTTAATTTCAAATGAAACTTACCGCTTAAAAATTTGTTTAATTAATATAATAAAAACAAATAAACCTGGATGCTATCAGTAAAAAAACTATTTTAATTTCTATTAAAAAAAAAACTCAATACGTGTGATAAACTCGAAACTTGCACCAAGCCCGGTTTTCATTACGTGCAAGAAACGAGTTTCTGCTGCATATATGTATGTTTATATGTACATATACCGTTCTTATATACATCATTTCTTTTATTTTCTATTATTGCTGAGAAATATCAACAAACTCGTGTCTTACGTTATGAAATGACTTGTGATTTTACTTACTGAGAAAAGCAACGATGTAGGAGGTCGTGCAGCAGAAGTAAGTGGAACTGGTGCATTGGAAATTTGGTCAGCAGAAGTTTCTTCTGGCAAACTATTGACATTCATTGCACACATAGTGAATTTGACACTATTAAAAATCGCTTTGAACGCCTAAAAGTATGGCCTATGCTTCCTCTACTACACCCGTAGGCGAACGGGTCTTAAAAAGGAGAGATAATATTTTTTTAAATAATCCTTTTCATCAAAAATCACTTTTATTCGCACTGAATCCGCTTATTGTCGTGTATTAAACCAAACGCCGAAATATTAATTTAATTGGTAACTTCACTGCCGCCATACAAAGAAAATGCCATGGTAACTGTTGTCAAAAAGTCAAAACAAATGCAATGTGAGGCGAAGCGAATAAACAGTGCAGCGCACGTTCGAATATTACCGTAAATATGCAATATGAATACGCAGCTGATATCGAACCCACCCGTAACCAACCTTTGTTTCTCTACCTTCATAGTTAATTGCAAATGCTCGTACATTCGAAATATAGTGGGAATTGTGTGAGGAAATTGTGACATTTTTATTGAGTGTCGCACATTTGTTTACTTATTGTTTAATTTAAAATTTTATTTCTTATTAAAAAATGTATAAAAAGGGCCAGAATAATAAATAATTATACGTAAAGACTATTAAAATATATGTCTCCCAATAAAAATTAAGCTTAATTAGAAAATAAATAAAAAACGAATCTCTTTCTTCGAATTTCTTCTTCGATTATGAATGTCAAAGTAGATTTGTCTTCGATTTGAGAATTAGGTTATTCTCCAATAAAACGTTATACCCATTATCCCATGTATTTTGCCCATTGTATAGATCCATCAGTAAAACCACTCTCAGCTGGTTGTTAAAAAATACCCACAGCTGAAATCACCTGATTCCAAAACGCTCTGTTCTATTGCATGGTCGCTAAAATATGATTAAATTTCATATAAAATAGTATCAAAAGTCTAAAAAATGTCGCACAAATTAAGATATTTCTCGATAAAAAAAATTACTACAGCTAAGAAATATATTAAAAATATTTCTTATTCTAAATTTCCCAAGACAAATATTTATTTTATAGTTTTTTGATGTCGATGTCGAAATTCTATTGTTTTTAATGCTACCATAAAAATTCTAATTTGGCATAGCAACCCCGCCAATACACTCAAGCAAAAAGACCAAGCTATTGGTGTGGTGCACACCAGGGTGCCTGTCAAAAATATAGGAAGAAGAAGAATATGTTTACTTATAATTTTGTATAATGATTTTACTTCGTAGCACACTCAAAAATCAGCACATTCCCGAAGGGAATATAAGACAGTCACTCTCTTTTATTGGAGAGTTTCAAGTGTGTCACTGCAGAGTAAGCAGTACGAGTATACAGAAGGTACGCGTCGACTAGCGAAGCAATTTGAATTTGTGACGTGAGAGGTGGGGAAGCACTGGTACATTACAAACGGCGCTGCCTCTGTTATTTTAACAGTATTTTCACCCGTTCTGTTCGCTCTGTTATTTTCCTCATTGCTACCGGTGTAAAGTGATGTCTAAAGCACATTCACATAGCAGTGATTAGCAATTAATCCACAAAAATGAATCTACCCGTTCACATATGGCAGACTGTCAAGACTGTTTCGAAAGATTTTTCTACATAGAAATTTGTTTGGTGGAATATTTTATTGTTTTTGGTTTGTTTAATTATCATTAATATTATACTACTGCGGTTGCAAAAAATGATGGCAATAATATACATGCGAAATTCGATATTACATTTTATAATAAGCAAAGAGAATCTTTATAATCTGAGATTATTTCTTAAACTCGGATTTCGGGAGAGAAATTGAGTATGGTTAATCTCGCTGTTTAATTACGGATAGTTAGTTAAACTCGAAAAAATAGACAATCTAGCTTTATGCGAACCTGTACATAAACTAAACGCATTGCTGCCAATAGAATATTCTGAGTTTCTATCCTTATATCTCGATAACAAATACTTCCGAGTAAAATCCGAGATTGTTTCTTCAGCAATAAAGAAAATAAGTGTCGGTTTACATAAGGATAATCCTATTCTCTACCTCCTGTAGATTTCTCATTGGAAACGAGTACGTTACCGCAACTTTTATGGACGGAACGCTCTTTTGGCAGATGGGAGCTGCATTCAAGACGGCCACCACCAATCTGCAAGTGGTTGTTAATTATTTTATTTCATATGACCCTAAAATGGTGGAGCAGTGGTAGACATTAGCGTATGATAGTCAGGTCAAGCGAAAAACAGGCCTGGAGCTAGTTTAAAACGAGTGCAAGAAGTCTCATATTTATATACATACTTACATATTTATGTTGTACTAATACAATATACCACTGCCTTTTTTCTATCTAGCTTTAAAATATTCAAATAAAATTGCCTGTTGGTATCTTTGAATACCGTTTTTAGTTGGAATATCAGAAGGCTTATGCACTCTTTAAGGATGCGTTAACTTAATTTAATAAAATTATCATAGACCAAAAATGAGGGTATTCAGTGTCGTATTATACTCGTAATTTGTTTGTTGGTGCCGAATTTACTGAGATTATCAAATGCACAATGGGACTTTACTCAACTCTCACTGCCATTAGTTTCGAATTTTACTAATTTCCTTGTGAAATGGTTATTGCTTGTGAAATTCCTTTCCTGAATGCCACAGAAATAAATTAATTTGCCCTTCTCAGTTTTTAGTATTTAAACACAAAACGAAGTGTGTGATTGCATTGTAGCTAATAAAGGTATCCAAGGTAGGGTATTACAGAAAAAATTTTGTATGGACGCGCGCAGAAAACCTAAAAAACTGTTAGATTTACTATACCCGAAGTAGGGCATTTTCGCAGCCTTGTCTTTGAAAAATGAACAAACAAAAAATATCACAGTGTAATCAACTAATCATTGAAAAGTACAAGTAAAGGTAATTATTCAATAAATGGGTTCTTAAAAATTAATCCAATTAGTAATTCGTAGAATAATTAAACATTATTTAACAAGTCTGGTTAAATATTTTAAATGGAAACTGCTGCGAAGTTTGCTTTTGTATTCTGGCCTAAAAGTGGATAAATGAGCATTGATGATAGACAGATGTGTAGTTCTTCAAAATACCCTCCAATACGATCAGTACACTTTTGCATTCTTTTCAACTAATATGCGAAGCGTTTTCTCCAGTCGCGTTTCCCGATCGTTTTTTAAGTTGTATGGAATGCGACGCTAACATATCTTTCTTAACACCAGCTCTTCATGCAAAATCTTATTGATGCCTCCCGAACTAATGCCCAAGGATGCCTCATCTCACGGCGTGTGGCATGATGATCCTGCTGAATAATTTCGCGCACAGCAATGATATTTTCTAGCCTAACAACTGATTTTGGGCGTCCCTCCTGGAAGAGAAAATTCATTGCATCAGTTTTGACGGTACTAAAGCGCTGCGCTTGTTCGCCGTGTAATGATTATAGATCAACAATGCCCTTGATAGCCCATGTCGAAAATGTTGACGGCTTAATTCTATTTTTTGCCAAGAAGTGGCTTTAGCCACTGCAAACAATACTACAATATTCTGAGTGCGTTTAAGATAAAATATTTCAAACTTTCCAATGAAAATGTTAGATGACGCCCAGGCCAGAATTTATTCGCGTATCATTCTATAACCAGGAGCCATCTTTAATAACCTGTCAAATTTTATATGGCGAAGATATTTCACTTGTAGGCGTGCACAATGGTGCCCAATAAGATTTCTGGTCTCAAAGGGAATAGTTTGTAACGGATGGGCCATATAGCGTTTGCTTTTTGAACCACCTATTTTTTTGAGAATGGTAACATTTGACATGTCAAATGTGTTCATAATTTACTTAATGTTCGACATTTACGAAATGGGACGCTATACACTTGAACAAAATTGGGAAATATTGAAAGCCTATTTCCAAAGTGGTGAGTCTTCTTCTACTTCCGCGGTTACAGTAAATGGCGAGCGTTACCGTGACATGCTCAACGAGTTGTTTCCAAAAATTGAAGAGGATGACATGGACGACATTTGGTTTCACACTGCCAAAGTTACACTCGAACTTTTGGCTACCGTTTTTGAAAACCGAATAATCAGCCGAAATTCCGATATCAATTGGCCGTCTCGGAGCTGTGATATAAGCCCGTTGGACTATTTTTTGTGGGGAGCCGTTAAGGACAAATGCTATGCGAACCATCCAGAGACGATTGATGCTTTAAAACATGAAATGAAGTTGCCATTAATGAAATTGGAGCTCAAACAATCGCAAATGTGCTTAAAAATTGGGTTGATCGAATGGTCTACTGTAAAGCCAGTAGTGGCAGTCATTTGAACGATATTATTTTTTATTCATAAATGACAATGTTCAATCTTCAAAATAAAAAAAAGTTTGAAAAAATATTGATTAGTTTTTTTTTTTGTAGCCGATTCAAAAAGCAAATTTTACATGGCCCACCCTATATAAATAATCTTTGACAGAAGTCGAATTTGTGCTTTATTCTTTGTATTTCATTTCAACAAGTAAGCTGTGTATTTTGATAATTCTTCTACTTCTCTTAATATGAATATTTTTCAAATGCAGTAAAAACAAAAACCCCTTTTTATCCCAATTTGTAATCGATCTCAGGTCTTTTTATATTAAATAAATATTTACATTAAACTTATTGAGCTGTGGAGCTACTTACTTTAGTGCTTATTTTTCGTTACTTACAAATTTAAAAAAGGAAATATTTTTCTTCACCTACCTTCTTTTATTTTACTTAACTTTACAGCGAAAACGGCCAACAGCATGGGACGTATTCAGCGAATATGACTTTTTCAATAATCAGGAGAATAAACTATCAACACAACATTTTGAGAAATATCTTACTATGATTTTATTACAAGACTTTTCAGGCTGGTCTAATATCTTCTGAAATGCAGGGATTCAATTAACTTCTATGTGTACGCCGATCTTCTCGACCCAGTGCTCCCAGGTACAGGCGTGAACGCACCAATGCACGCAGTAACTATTCAGATTACCACCTTGCTCAAAAAGTCCCCGGAACATATTCAGAAAATTCAAAGTTTATTCTTCAAAAGTGATAATATCGTATTCAAAGTACTCTCCATCAACTGGAACTCACTTATGCCAGCGTACGATCCAGCTCTCAAAACATTTCTGAAACTTCATTTTTGGTGTAGCCATCAGAGTACGCAAATTTCTTTTTCGGCTGAAAGCGACCTGGTTTTTTTTTTGGGCTTAGTTTATTCGTAGCTCTCCACTCGCTCGCCTAATGACTGGATACGGTGTCGTCCTCACAAACGCACGCACTCACGTCTCGTCTCCAGTAAAAATGCATTTGATGAATGCTGATGTTTGGTCGGATTCAACCTTGGAAATCATATCTTTGGCGATATTAAGAAGGGATCGGTTTCTTACATGAAATTTAGGTCCTTTAGGATCAACTTTGCAGCAATTAAGGGTTTGCGCCGAACCCAAATCATTAACCAAAATATCCTGAACGGATCCATGAGCAATGTTCAAGTCCTCTAATGGTTTTCTGATGGTTACTTTGCGGTTATTGATCAACTTTTCTTTCAATTTATTGATGTTTTCCATTTTTAAATTTTCGATGTCGATGGCCTGCCACCACGTTCTCATAAACGGATGGTTCCTTTAGAATATCATTACCGAAACAGGCTCCCAACGTTTCTAGATTTTCACAACATCAGAGGTAGATTTACTCAAGGTAGCGTAACTTTTACGAATGTCAAGCGATGGCTATAAAATTTTGTTAGAAATGCCAATCACAGGTGTGGCAATCTAACAAAAAAAATCAGACCACAAATCAGTTGACTTAAAGCGTCATCTGGCAGATCTTCCGGGAACTTTTTGATCAAAATTAAAAATAAATACTTGGTGCATACACTTCTGTTAGGTGTTTGGCACAGCTGCTCCTCCTATTTGTGGTATGCGTTTTGATGTTCTTCCGCAAATGGAGGGACCTACAGTTTTAAGCCGATTCCGAACGGCGAATGGTTTTTAAGAGGAGATCTTTCATGGCAGAAATACACTCGGAGGTTTGCCATTGCCTGCCGACGGGCGACCACTATTAGAAAAATCTTTGCCTATTATTTTATATCCATGCACGGATATTCGAACATACGCACTCTCAAATGGTAGTCACGCATCAACCCATTCCGCCATGGCGACCGGTATGGCGGTTACGGCGGCCAAAAAGGTGTGTAAAATTATGCAGTTCCTTAAATGTAAAGTTTGTCTCACCAATATAGCCGTATACCAAAATAATCACAACATCACTACGCATTTTTGTTAGCATTATAAGATTTAATTACATATTCAATAAAAATTAATGTGAATTCCAAGGCTCAGCTCTAGCAAGAACACATTAAAAATATTCATGAAATGCCATCTGTGTATAAATCTTGCTTTAAATTCCATTGAAATGATATGTATTCATGTATATGTATATTAAAAAACGAAAAACAAAAATAAACAGTTATGTAAATTATTAACCTTTACTCCACCGTCACTGACTTAGCTAAATTTCGTGGACAGTCGACATCGCAACCGCGGAGCACGGCAATGTGGTATGAAAGTAATTGCATTGGAATGACAGTAAGAATTCCTTGAAGGCAGTCAACAGTGCGTGGGATCTCTAGTGAGCGAGACGAAAAGGACTTGGTCTCTTCGTCACCTTCCTCACAGACAATGATAGGGCAACCCTTGCGTGATGTCACCTGTTGCAACGCATTTATACATTTCACATAAACTGGGTCACGCAAAACAATCATCAGAACAGGCATGCGGTCATCAATAAGCGCTAACGGGCCATGTTTAAGCTCTCCAGCCATAATGCCTTCACTATGCATGTACGTCAGCTCTTTCACTTTCTATGCAACAAAGAAAAAAAGAGTTATTATTTTTTGCACACATTTTCAGCTATTCCAACAGCTTTGGCTAATTTTTACAAAATCAATACTCACCAATGCGCCTTCCAAGCATGTGGCAAAGTTATAGCCACGCCCCATAATCAGCAATGACTTGTGATGGAACAAGTCCTTGGCCAACTCCTGCACCTGTTTATCTAGCTTTAAGACCTCTCTAATTTGGTCCGGTAACTTGGACAATGCCTGTATAATTTCCAAACGGCGCTGCTGCAACGATAGACGATCTTCAGACATCACCAGCGCGAACATTACTAATGAGATGAATTGTGACGTATAAGCTTTAGTGGAGGCGACACCGATTTCGGGACCGGCATTGATGTGTACACCACAGTGAGATTCGCGACATATACTACTGCCAACTGTGTTTGTTATGCCGACTATAAGAGCACCTCGCTGCTTGCAGTATCTTAAGGCCATGAGTGAGTCAGCAGTCTCTCCGGACTGAGAGATGAAAAAGCAAACGTCGTCACGGAAAATGGGTGTGTTGCGATCTAGAAAATCGGATGCTAGCTCCACCATCACCGGCAACTCTGTGAGTTCTTCCAATAATTGGCGCGTGGCCACAGCGCTGTGATACGAAGTGCCACAGCCAATTAACATCAGTCGACGACAGCGCTTAATTTCAGGTATAAACTCCTTAATGCCACCCAATACCACAGTGTTGGAATCAAATCGCACACGACCGCGCATGGTGTTGACCACAGACTCAGGTTGCTCAAAAATCTCCTTCAACATGAAGTAGTCGTAGTTACCCTTCATAATCTGCTGAATTTCCATTTTTAATGTAGTTATCTCCCTCGCATGTGGATCATCTTGGCATTTCTTCAGACGATGGATGCTTAATGTACCATCTCGAACAGCGGCCACATCATCATCCTTAAACATATAAATTTCAATATATATATGAATAGGCATATTCGTACTTATGTATAGATGCCTGAGACTTACCTCCAAGTAAATGACGCGATTGGTGTGCTCAATGACAGCAGAGGCATCGGATGCAAAAAAGTATTCGACCTCCTTCTCCTCCAGTGGCATGAATTCAGAGGCGCTTTCAATACGTGGCAACACTGGCAATTCACGAGTTTGTCCATGAGGACGATGTTCTTTTTGATTAGGTTGTACATTATCAGAAGAAAAGCAGAAGCACAAGCAATGGTTAAAGTTTAGCGTATGCGTTTGATCGTATTTACAAAATACATGCATTTAAGTATGTGGGCATGTATATACATATGTATGTATGAAATAAAATATGCTTGTGCGTGTGAGTGATTCATGAGAGTGGAATTAATCATATGAAAGCAGACTTTACCACTAAAGTTATAACTGTGCATCAAAACTTGTTTAAATATTTATGTATGCAGCCGACGGCCAATGATACGAATTATGTAATTTCATGATGTGCATTAAACCTAAAAATCCGTGTAATCGATTCGATGCTTTTATCCTTTTCGGATTGGCATGACGTCATAGATGCGAGTATGCATATAAACGAGAGTTTAAGGCTCATGTGAAACCGCAAAGGTGTCTTCGTCTTTGACAATGTGGTTATTCGATTCGGTCACATCAGATCATCACATTCTGCTTTTGGAAGTATGTCCTCTTGTTAACGTATAGTTCTTCCGACCACCATGACTTCCTCATTTCGTTTAAGCAGGGAAAGAAAAAAGTCATTCTCCTCGTCGAATTCATGTTTTGTTCTAGCACCTTTTTAAAGATGCTTGTTGTGTATAATCTAAGGCAATTACTGATTGAGCAGACGTCTTGAATTGGGTCTCAAAACGAATGCAATCAAGGAGTGGAAGCGTCGTTCAACCGGGATATCTGGTACTGCTTTACAACGACGACCCACAACTGCCACCTCCCAGTCCATGGCGTTATGCCTCACAGTAACTATCGCACAATTTTTATCCAGGAAGGCAATTAGCTACATTACAATGCAGCCTACTTAACGGCTCGAATTGAGGAGTAAAGGTGGTTTGACCGCAACAAGAGACACAGGCACTGCGGGCTGTAGAGGTCGCCATTTATTTTATTGAATGCCAAGCGCGCCTTGTCGAGCAGGTGCTTTGTCGTACAAACAAGATTAGAACACTTAACAACAACATCAAAAAGATGACGAGTAAGAAGCAGAGATCGAAATCGAGCGTAGTAAATACCATCCACGCGAACATTCTCGCGAGGATGACGGGAACTCTACCAATCGTGGAGTATACCGAGAACTGGTGTTCATAAAGAATGTCATCGCAACCTGGCAGGGGCCATACATCATTAAGGAGCACAGCTTTTGATACTGGTTGGGCTATTCACCGGCCAATCAGATCCAATCCCCAGCCGCGAGCTCGGTCGCCAACTATCAGAGGAGTCACAAGCCCTTAGAATGCTCTGAGTCCGAGAAATCTTCGACACTACTTGGGCATCCCGGTGGCTTGGTTGATTCTAACAAGGTTAGGCTGAGCGTCGTGGGAGTAAAACGACATCTACACTATTTAAAGTAGTGCAAGAGTGAGGTAGTTCGCTCACTTGCAGGGCGAAGGCTTCAAAGCTTACTTGAGTGAAAGTAACTATACCTTCGACCGAGTGAGGACACAATGAAAACATGCAGAACAGCAACAGACAATATCTCCCATCGTAGTTGACCGTAGAAGCAGGAAACGTTCCGCAGGATACCCACGCCTACCACAGAGTAGATAGCAGTGTAAATTATACCGCAGTTCTAAAAGCGAATGGGCGCACCCTCTACTTCCTACAGTATGCCTAAGGATTGGCAAGAAATTCCTCCCCCAGCGGCACCGCAGGCAAATTCCTTGTTACTTGCATACTCTCAAAGCAATCGTTTGGAGGTTCTGCACAATAACTAGAACTAGAAATCGTCCTTAATGACCCCCTTAATGAAACCACCAGGAAACCTCACTGTACCCCAGGGGGTCATTAAGGACGATTTTTTCAAGAATTTTACACACCCGTATCTGATAGGCGTCGCACTTTCTACGAACGGACGCGTTTCTGAATAATGAAATGTTACATAATCTAGCTGGAAATTTATGTATATATGTATAAGTATATGTATCGATATTGATATTGATATAGATATGGTATATTATTATGACGTAGTGATAATATATAAGTATGTACGAGTAGATCAATAAAAATTATGAAGGCCAAAATTTTCTGAGTAAATTGCAATGACGAATTGCGAGAATTATGATTTTGAAGTGAAATGTATAGAACTTATATGATAAGAATTATTTTTCTTCACTTAATATTCTTGAGTATGTTAGAATTTCTCCCGTGGCTACTTAATAAACCTTATTTCTGTTTTATCAAAATATGCTTAACAATTCAGTTGCGAATCTATAACAAAAAGAAGAGCGCAATTATTCCCTACTGCAACTTACACCTGGAAAATATGAAGAATTTTTGAATGATGAATTGCCAAAAACCCTGATTTTGTTATCTTTTGAAGCATGTGGCACCCTTGATCAGATTATGTATATACATATGTACATATATACCTACATCTAATATTCAATAAAAACTTAAATTTGAAAAAGAAAAATTCTTCAAAACCATATCTTAGCTCATTGGCTTCCTGCTGATCTTATAGACGAAAATACTACCACAATGTTTGCAGGAAATTCGCTGGCTTAGTTTTGCAAAAAGTTTTTGCTATGTATGTTGATTGCGATGAAATAGGCTAGCAAATAGTGGAAATTCTGTTTAGTTTTACAACTTATTTACTCATAGGCTAACCTAACATCTCTCAACAGGAATTGCGCAATGACTGACGCTGGAATTTTAACAGGTCACTTGGCGGGGTTTCGGACGGTGTTCACCAACTTATCACTTTGTTCACTCAACAGGTGTTACATACGAACTAACAGAATAGTGGACGTTCTTATGATTTTCGGTCTACCTTATCGGAACGACCCATATTTATGTACTTATATAACCAGCCAAGGACTTTTATTTACGCAGCATTTCCCATAATTTAATTTTATGTTATTACAAAAACAACCACAACAAAAGCCGCCTTATGGAATCGATACATATGCCCACATAACAGCATATTCAATGCTTTATAATGGAAAAATGAACTTAAAGGAATTAGTTACATCCAATTAATGGGTATGAAAAGAGATTCGCTATCCAGAATTATATTACATTGGTTTATGATATTTGTGATCTTTGCAGCAGCCCCAATAATTAATTTTATAGTTTACACACATATATACATAAACATAGCAGGAGCCAAAACTGTTTTTAACAATATTGTAGTTTTGTTTGGTTTATTTTTGATTTTTTGGTTGATTCAGACAGTTTTTTTGTAGTGTTGCAAGCTTTCACAATGTCAATGAATAGCAATAAGGGAAATTAATTAGTTACTTTCATTTATACACCTATATACATATGTACCTATGAATACGTGTCAAACTTCAATTCCGCTTTGATTTCTTCAAAATTGAAGGCATAATTTCAAAAAAGTGACTATACATATTTGCATTTCTAAGAAAGGGGACGCTGGGTATGCCAAATCTGCATGATGATTTGCAGCATCTTTTACTTGCTAATCTGTAACTTGGTTGCCTTCAATGCCGATATGAGATCTTACGTAAAAAAAAAACCTGTGATATGTCCTTGGCAAAGTAGATGCAAACGACGATGTAATGACGCACTCAATAGTCTATTCTGAGTTGCATCCACGTATGAGCAGCTGTGACTAAAAATGCGTAATTTTGGTATTCTTAATTTCCCTTGGGCCCTTGTCACGACGGAGCCGATTGCAAAAGTGGATTGAAATTTATGGAAACGGATCTCTCGGTAGAATACGTTGCTCCAGTTCAAAAATACTAGAAAAGTGTTGATACGCGTCAGTCGCTGTAACAATTAAATCTTCAATGCTACAGCAGTCTTCTTAACAACTTCCCTGTCCACATACAATGCATTTTGTGATTGCTCCACGTCCTCTCTCTCACGCTCTCGTGAGTCACATTTGGCTCATTGGACAGAAAAGTTGATAAGGTGGCGGAGTAAAAATCCCGCAATCATTGGGGCGAATGTAGCTGACGCAGTGTGGAAACCCCTTTTACCGTGTTGGATGTGTGCTAAGTAACCTTTCGTCATTAGGCTGTTGGTTAACTTGTCTCTCTCTTCCAACATAAAACCTCGTTCCCCTTACTTTTGTCCACAATACTGGGTGCAATAGACAGTCCATACTTATTCGTAAGCATCCATTTCGCTAATCCACACAAATGCTACAAAAATCACGTTACTTTCTCCTTGGAGGTAATAAGAATAAATTATGCAACTAATGCATGATGCAGCCAGATGGTCATGAAATCAATGGGTTATACTAATATCAAAGGTTGCTAAGGAATGCCTGGCAGCTACAAATGATATTAGCACCGTCTTCAAGGTCAGCCTTATATGTGTTCCGGGACATAGAGATATTGAAGGAATTTGCAAGGCTGATCAGCCGACTGCCACAATAACTTAACCCTACTTAATGCATCTACATATATTTAGCAGGGCTGAACATTTTGCACTAACACGAAATTACACTATCAATATCATTATCACTAAGTCTTTAGTTTTTCAGTGTTTTAATTATCCGCTTATTGCATTAATTATTTAACATCCAACGCGGGTAAATGGGGTTGGTTACGCGAATACACAGCCTATCCCTCCCATCTGTAAACTTCATCTTCAAGTGGCACCCCCTGTTTAAAACGGAGGAGGCTCTGACGGCCGAGTAAAGGCGATATAACTTTGGCGGTATAACTTAACATCGAGCAAGTAGTTACTTTTCATTGGCTTGCCAGTGTAGGTTTGCACTGTTGCACAGTTTTCCAACTTGCCAAGATTTGATTACATAATTAAATTAATAAACATAATTCATAAAGTTAATCCAACATTATATTTTTTTCATTTTTTTTTTCATATAATATATATTACATAATATATGAATCGGTACATATTAAAGCTGCCTAAGTCCAAAGAGGAAATTTTTCCAGATTTTTGATGTAATGCACAATAACCAATGACTTAATTAATGTCTATAAAAACAATAATTAATAAAAACTTTCCATCGAATAAAGCAAAAAGAAGAGAATATTATAAAAAGGTATAAAAACAAGAACACACAGGTGGCCAAATTTGCCATTCATGCCAAAAAAGCTAACCAAAAATGTTAAATAAATTTAAATAAATAAAAAAATCATCTAAGTTTCCTTTTTCTTGACATTTACAATAATTTTAATGGCGCAAAATTAATACCCCTATCGGAAAATGTTATAATTTTTGCAAATGACGTCGTGGACAGCAGCACTAAACAAACAGAGAAGCAACGGAGCGCGTAAGATCAAAATAAAGATTTCCTTCACTTAAAATAATATTTTTTGATTTTATTGTATTTAGTAAAAAAGTTGCTCAAAAGCGATTGGATGATTAAGTTTGCAACAACTTGTACATTCTCATATAAACAGAGCGCTGAAGGTCCAAATAAAGATTTCCATCAATCAAATTTTTTTTTATTTAGTGAAAAAAGTTGTTCAGAAACAAAAATGGACGATTCATTTTGTGCCACCTGGTACATATTTTCATTTTTCATATAAACAGAGCATTGGAAGTTCAAATAAAGATCTTCATCAATCAAAATCTTTTTGTTTTTGTTTTATTTAGTCAAAAAGTTGGATGGAATTATTTTGCGCCATCTTATATCATAGTAAAAGAATGTAGAAGGAGAATATACGATATGTATGTAACTATAACTTATAGCCTGCATTTTTTATATTTTATCTAGAACGTTTTTAAAGATCCAAGTAGTCTCATGGACAGCAAAGCTATGCCAAGTCTACTACCTTTCAGCTAATCCTCTGCTTTTCAAATTGGCCTCAGCCCATTTCACTTTGCTTTCAAAACTCATCAAGTCATCATTCGTGTGTTTCAAATGCCTTCAAGCCCAATGCTGCTTTAAACTGCTCTACTTAAAATATGGCTTACCTTTGCATTGGTTTTTCTTTGCTAAACGCTTCCATGATCTATTTTTACAGTTTTGCAACAGCTGCTCCAAATAGACAGCGCGAAAAAAATAATCAGAATTTTCTCAAATTGTCTTAAAATGGACTTAAGCTTTTTTGATATGTATCGACTCATAATATAAAAAGGAGTTTGTGAAAAAGTATTGTATACAAAATAATAATTACTTAAATTTTTTTTTTTCAAGATATATGTATATACCTGGTTATGTATATCACCAAGTACGAGTATAAGTGTATGCTATGAAAAGAAGATCAACCTCCACCAGTAGAAAACCAAAATATGTGATAATAAAAGTAGGTATTTATGTGTGTGCAATGAGTAAGCTATGTATTTATTTGTGTATAAAATTTCAGTTAAGAAAAAGACGGTACCTTTTTCACAAGTTTGCGGTGACTTATCGTCTGCGTGATGTAAGAAAGGTGGAAAACGTTAGACCGGTAGTTTTAATAGTAGATGTGTGACATATATTTACGAACAATACACACAGAGTCCGGAAAGTTTTAGAGTCGGTGCAGCGAGAATAAAAGGGAAAGAAGTTAGGACACAAAATTACATAGACATCAAGAGGGATTTAAATGAATAATTACGTATCACCATAAATTAATTAGTAAACAATGGATATAAATATTAAGTATTATTTAAATTTACGCGTATATAAGATAAACAGGGTGCTCAAATCATATAATTCATCAAACAAAATGTTACCATACATAAAAACTATTTAGGAAATGTTGATATGTATGGTATATAGTTTAGTCAATTTTGCACAAATAGAGGGCACTGAAATAATTTAAAAAAAATTAGAATATTGAGGAATTTTGTATTTAAAAATTTATGCTACAAATGTCGACTATATTTCAGAGGTTAAGCAAGTTTTCTTACTTTCTCGATCTTAATAGAAGCAAAAACTGAAAATAGTGGTGACATAGCCATAACGCCATAGTCGTAACCATAACCATAGCCGCAAAATTGCAGAATTTGTCGATTAGTCATTGCGTAACCATAAACAGCTGTTATTGTCATATTAATGAATTAATGACAACACTTGGATTTTGTCATTAAAACACGAATAACTTTCCACCAAATCAATTAATTTTTCGACGTTGATTTCTAATATTCAACTTTTCATCGCAAATCTAAAGTATTTCACAGTTGCTTACGGTTATGGAGAAAAACCAAAATTCAATAGATCTCTCTGGCTACGGTTATGGTTTTGGTGTTATGGTGCAGCACCTATAATTGTTAACAGTGATGCCCATATATTTGATCACAACAGCTGATTTCTATGGTTAGGGTTATGGCGAAGGTACGGCACCACTATTCGCAGCTTAAAGCAGTAAATCAAATTAGTTGCCAAACTGTGTCATAATCAACTTATCCGAAAGCGTAAAAGGATTCACATGTTTTTAGATTTACCAAAAGAGAAGTTAAATTCCTAATAAGGTGTCTGTAGTGCTCGATTTGAGATTTCGGCTATCACAAATTTC
This sequence comes from Anastrepha ludens, assembly GCF_028408465.1. NCBI lineage: Eukaryota > Metazoa > Arthropoda > Insecta > Diptera > Tephritidae > Anastrepha > Anastrepha ludens. Next base: position 27,818,088 of record NC_071498.1, on the reverse strand, counting down.
TTACTAAAATGATGCAGGGAAAATCCAAATATGATTTTTGTATGGAATATAATCGATAGTAGGAGAATTAAATGTTCTCCAAAGGTTAATCAACACTTGTGAACTAAACTGCTAGAGTATACAAAAAGACAAACATTGGAACGCGTAAAGATCAAAATAAGGTCTTACATCACTTTAAATAATTTTAATTAATAAATTTGTTCTTTTGTTTTTATTTAGTAAAAAAGTGATTCAAAAACTACATTGGATGATTAATTTTGCGCCACGTTATACATAGATATTTGGCTCTCATATAAAGAAGTTTGACAATAACTTGAAATAATAAATTTTGTATCCTAGAATTAGACATAGCGTGCACTCCTAGTATTTTAAGAAAGGTGGGAAAATGATTGGCATTTCATCGGTAAATATTCAACAAATTAACTTATCTAAATGACGCAAAACTTTCTTGAATCAATAAAGGAGTAGAGATGTTTGCCGTAGTTCACTGAATCTTATTACAAGCTTTAATTATGTTTTGTTTGTTTATTTTTCAATTGTATATTAAAAATTTGTGGAACAACATCAAGACGCACACCACAAATAGGAGGAGGAGCTTGGCCAAACACCCAACAGAAGTGTACGCGCCAATTATTTATTTATTTATTTTTTATATTAAAAATATTTGAGCAGAAATTCATTATTACAAAATAATTTTTTTCTTAAATACAACGAATTTGTACAGATATTGGTGAAACTGAAATTGTTCTTCAATGTCATGGTAAAGACATAAGTAATCAGACAATGAGAAAGCAGTATTTTGAGTATTAATATCAGAAACAACTAATTTATAACTAAAAATGAATTACTTTTGTTCAAATTTAAAATCCTTTTTTGATTCTCCTATACTCATACATATATTTGTGCTGTTTGGCAACCACATACATATACATACACACAGCTTTTCGATTTTATACGTTTCAACAACTCTTCCATTTACTTCATTCGGTTACGATTTGCAATTCGCGGCCAAAGTACTACATAATTCGCTATTAAAAATTGTATAGCCACATACAAATTATGTAGCTCTTCATTTTAAGAGAATTCACTTTGAATTGCCTTCCGAATTAGTACGTAATGGCCGGAGCTGAACTGCATAAGTAATTGCAATGTAAGTTGTATTTAATGCGTCTGCCCTGAAGTCGTTAAACAGTTATTGGAACACCCAATATATAGTATATAAATATATGTAAATACTTAATAACACAGAAATTCAAAGCGAATCTTATTTTAAAGATGGTAGTAGTAGGCCAACTGATTTGTTTTATTTTTCGCCGTGCACATTCGGATGTCAGCACAAAATTGAATTACAAAACGTATTATTTTCATTAAAATTTGTTTTTTATAAACACATAAAATAATGAGAAAGAGCACAATTTCTTAAAAAAATGAGGGCGGAAAATAACCATTTTTAAGGTTTCAATCGAGGAATCAGAGCGGTTGGAGTGATCCAGATCATACCGAACATAATTTAAAGGCAATTATTTAATTTGTTGTGACCACTTTTCAAGTGCCGATATATACATAAGTAGTAAGCTCAGGTAAAAAAAACCACAAATTACTAACAAAAGCGTCCTACGATTCTATCTCTAACTGCATGCCGGCTGTTGCCGTAGATCGTCCTCTTGACAAATATTCGCAACGACAAAGGTTTATATTTTGCACAAAACATGAAATGCACACATGAATTTATTGTGAACATTTTAAAATAATTTCAATACGACAAGTACATTGATTCTTTTTTCCATTTTGCCTTCACAGATTAGTCACTTCTTTGCTTCCTAGTTGGACGTGGTGTTCTAATGTTCAAAATGTTGTTGTTGGCTTGGTGCCACCACCTTCAAATAATTCGCCTTGCAGAATTTCTAATTCTATTATATAATAGTAAGTGAAGATAGCTACACCTATGCTTACAATAATTCTTTTTGTACATATTTTTATTATTTAGAATGCGCAAATTTATATATAAGGAAGAAAATTTATTTCGTTTAGAAAGTATTTCAGACTTTAAAACTCAGGTTTGGTAAATTCCATGGCGGAATAAAATCCGGTGAAGTAATTGTATAGCGTTCTCTGTTCATTTTATGGCATTCGACTATCTTCTAGGCCCAATGCTGCTTTGATGAGTTTTGATAAAAGTGTAGAAATGCTCTCCAATTTCTGCCCTTTTTCCCTTTTCAAAAAAGCAGCAACATTTCACAAAAGGCAATGATAAATCTTCCGTGCTGCTATAACTACTTCTCTGGTTTAGTTTCAATTTAATTCCACTATGGCTAAATTCGTTATTTTATGAAATCCTTCCATACATCCCTTTCGATCAAATATTCCATTCAAATAATTGAACAAAATGATTGCTATAAGATGTCAAAATATGTAATTTTGCGCAGAGTTGATTCAAAGGGCAGACGGCTGACGCTCGCAACTAAAATAATTAGTCAGGTTTACTGAATCCTGACCTGCAGTCCCAACCAATTAAAATCAAGTTTTAACGACTGAAACCGAGTTTTAAAATAAACAACATTTTAGCTCTGCTATACTACTAAACTAAATTATCACTTAAGCTACGTTTTATTTTTGAAAAAACATTCAAATTGCGTTTCAGGTTATTTAACTGATGTTTTGACATCTTTTCCAGTTTTGGTGCATGATGCATTGCAGAGACAAAAATAAACAAGGAGCACAACCAGCCTTTTCTAATGGATCACGAGAAACGAACAATTCAAGCCTACTATTTTCTTTACTTAAAATTTGACATTTCATTCAAAAGGAAAACACTTCTTTTATGTAAAGGGTTTTCCAATAACAGGTGTTATTTTGAATAGCCCGCTATTTCGGTAGATGTTGTTTGGTGTGGCGGAGCCATTGGACCTTACTTTTTCGAAAATAAAGCTGGAGCAACAGTTACGGTGAATGGATTGCGCTATCAAGAGATGATTAACGGTTTTGTATCGCCGGAATTGGATAGTATTGATCTAGACAACGTTTATTTTTAAACAAGACGGCGCTACGTGCCACACAAGCAACGAAACCATTGATCTTTTATCAAAATAACACCCCTTATTGGAATATCCTTTACATGCATCTTTACATTAAATTCAGTCTTCCTACATTAGCATACTCGTGTCATCATGTGTATGTTTGTATTTATGTCTGTTAATTTTTTTTAACGTCGGTTAATTTTTTCATTTCACTTGGATGTCTCTGTTCTGTCCCATTGTAGATAGCTGAAATCTAGCTTAAGCATGTAAATAATTGACAAATATTTAAAATCTGCTCTTAAGTTAAAGTTTTGCTTTACTAATTTCAAGTGCTACTAATTTCAACGGTTTGTAAAAGTTTATTTGCGTTTGAACTTTTGCGTTCAGCGTTTCTCAGCTGCCTTTGTAAGATATTGGTGTCATCGATAAATTGTTATTTAACGATAAATTATTTGAATAGAGGTAAGTGAATCAAGAGGTAAGATTTTTGAGCATATCTTCACAGAAATAGTTCAGTGAAATTTGTAAATAAATATGACAAACTAAACATACTTTTAAATGGTATTTCATTGAATGAAAAAAACAATGAATTGAAATAGAGAATAAATAAATTACCTTTTCCATATAAAATTGGGATGTGATCGGTGGATAAGCGCGTCTTTGTTTTTATGCCGACTAACAGGGGAGATCCTCTCCGGGAAGCCACACATTCTCCAGGAAAATGTTTTGATTTAATTGCGATGGCGAATGCACCTTCCTGTAAGTACATAAACAAATTTTATTCGAAACTAGCGATTATGACATAAATCAATATAATGAATATCCTAGTACTCTATCACGTGCACTTTGCATCTTAGCTTTTGGCTTCAAATTGGACACAGGTCTCTTTAATTTGGTATTTTTTGGTATAGAAAAAGTTACTCATAAAGGCGCTTCCAAAGGTGCCGTAAAACTGTACAATGTCAAGAAGCACTTCGCAAATTGGAGGAAAGCTCTGCCATATACCCAACAAAGGATATGCGCGACAATTATACAAGTAGACATACTATAGTAAAGGCCCTAGGCATCTCATTGGGCAGAGTAAGCAATATTTTGACTGAAGTGTTGGGTTTCAGAAAGCTGTGGGCACGATGGATGCCACATTCGTTAACAATGGAACAAAAACACATTCGAATGCGACCTTCTCAGCAACATTTAGAGCGTTTTCAAAAAGATAAAGTAGATTTTGTGCGTCGATTCATCACTATAAATGAGACGTGGGTCTATCACCATGATTCTAAATCAAAACAAGAGACTAAAGAGTGGTGTGAACTTGGTTCGTTGGCTCCGAAACGAGTTGCTGCCCGGAAATCGCCATCAGTTTTTTAAGATACGACAGGAATTTTGTTTGTGGAATACTTGCAAACTGGTAAAACAATAAATTGTGAATATTATTGTAACCTTTTAGGCCAACTGAAGGAAAAAAATTCTAAAAAAAGGCTCACTTTGTAAAAGAAAAAAACTCTTAAGAAAAAAATCTTTTTCATCAGGACAATGCACCACAAAAACATTCTTGCTATGGCTAAAATCCATGTATTGTTGGATCATCCATCGTATTCACCAGATTTGGTCCCTAGCGACACCCATCTATTTTCAGACTTATAAAAATTCATGCTTGGAATGTGTTTTTGATCAAATGATGAGGTCATAACAGCCGCTGAAGCCTATTTTGAAGCCCTTCCAGATTCTCACTTCAGGGATGGAATTCATAAACTGGAATCTCATTAGAACAAATGTATTGATGTTCAGGGAGTCTATACTGCATAATAAAGTATATTTGAAACCATAAAATTGTGTTTTTCTTATCGAACCGCAAAACTTATTGAACTACCTAGTATGTGTATGCAGAAAACGGGCGTTTATTTGGTCATTTTATTTTATAAAACCTTTAGTCATGCGAATCATAGTTGATTGTTTGACTAATGATGCAGTTGATATTGAAAAACAAAATTGTGTTAAATTTCTTATCACACCTTTTGATATCTGTGTACGATGTGATTCTGCGAAGTTTGCTTCTCTACTTTAGTGCAAATGCATGCACTAATATACTTATATGTATGTAAGAGTGTGTGCTACATGCAAACCTTTACGTATGTAAGTATGTGCAGGTGTGTAAAAATCTCAATATCATACCAGTTGTTGAATAACTTGTTCCACAAGTTCGCGGAAAGAGTAGCCTGGATGTTTTTTCCACAGGTGGTACACTAATTTCGCAATAACTTCTGTGTCCGTATCTGATTCGAAAACATATCCTCGTTTCTCCAGAAAAGTTTTTACATCTTTGTAATTAGTAACTATGCCATTGTGAACAACAACGAAACTATTGCCTTCGTCGGAGCGTTGTGGGTGAGAATTGGTCTCGCAAGGAATCCCGTGAGTGGCCCAACGCGTGTGCGCTATACCAACGTGTGTCATTACGGGGGCATCGTACTCCTTACCGCTAAAACCTGTGTAAAATAAAGTTCAAAATTTTATTAGTCCCACATACATACGAATTTGTTTATAGTAACTGTAGTACCGGACAAAAGTATTCGCACATTAACAATTATGAATTTGGAGGGAAGACAAAGGAAGCCGGAATATTATTCTTGATACGCTCGATTTAGAGGAAAAAGACTTATATAAAAGGTTGGCCAAAAAGTCTTGTGAATTTTTATTGAATTTTCAATTGTTCATAAAATTGGTTATAATAATGCGATTTAAGTCAAATATGCGTCGTTTTGTTCGATGACGAGTTCCCAACGAGATGCCAACTTCATAATGCCCCTCTTATAGAAGCTCGCTTCCCTATTGTCAAAAAACTCGGAGAGGCAATTTTCACAGGACTATCTTGTGGACAACTTCCGACTACCAAGCTCGTTCGCCATGGACAGAAATAGGTGGTAATCACTTGGTGCGAGATCCGGACTATACAGTGGATGCAAAAGTACCTCCCATCCCAGCTCCCGGAGCTTCTGGCGCGTCACCAAAGATGTGTGTGGCCTGGCGTTGTCCTGATGGAAGACAATTCGGCCTCTGTTGATCAAAGATGGCCTCTTCTGCATGAGTGCTGCATTCAAGCGGTCCAGTTGTTGGCAGTACAGGTCCGAATTGAGCGTTTGGCCATAGGGGAGCAGCTCATACTGGATGATTCCCTGCCAATCCCACCAAACACACAGAAGAACCTTCCTGGCCGTCAATCCAGGCTTGGCCACCGTCTGGGCAGCTTCACCGCTTTTCGACCACGACCGTTTGCGCTTCACGTTGTCGTAAGTGACCCACTTTTCATCGCCAGTCACCATCCGCTTCAAAAACGGGTCGATTTTGTTGCGCTTTAGAAGCGATTCGCATGCATCCATACGGGCAAAAATGTTTTTTTACGTCAAGTCGTGTGGCACCTTCGAGCTTCTTTTTGAATTCAAGCTTCTTCAAATGGCTTATAACGGTTTGATGACTCATGCCCATCTCTTGGCCGATGCTACGGCTGCTACTGTGCCGGTCTCTTTCGATCAATTCAGCGATTTTATCGCAATTTTCGACGACAGGCCTTCCGGACGCATCTTCGATCACCTCTGCACCAGAACGAAAACGTTGAAACCATCGTTGTGCGGGGGAAATGGAAACTGTATCGGGTCCATAAACTGCACAAATTTTATTGGCAGCATGAGATGCATTTTTTCGTTTATCGTAGTAGTACTGTAAAATATGCCGTATTTTCTCTTTATTTTGCTCCATGTTTGCGACGCTATAACTCACGAACGACTAAAACCAAACAACAATTAATCAAACACGTGTTAGCACGGGAAAAGAGCTTTCCGATGCGACGAATACAACTAGAACTACGCGCTTGCAAAGACAAGCTTGCGGAAATACCGCAAGACTTTTTGGCCAACCATATAGTATAGCCGGTATAGGCTAAACAAACGACTAAACTTTAAGTGAGTCGGGCATTACCCCTGTACGCAAATAGCTAAAACAAATACCAATAATAATCACGCTTACCTTCATTAATTGCATCCTCCAGCACTTTTACTTTTCCACAACGTTTCACCATAACAATGTCTTTGTTTTCTGGCGAGTCAATAGCAACGCCTGTTGAATCATAACCGCGATATTCCAGCCGTTTCAAGCCATTTACAAGCAAGTCTAACACTTCGTGACGAGACTTGGGAGTTAGATAATTTAGGTAAGCAAATATTCCTGTTAAAGAAAGTGCAAAAATATATAATATTTAAGTAAATTTGCACACAAGTCAGGTTAAAATTAACTGGAATAAACTGCGATATTAAAACCATTCGCTCTGTTCATGAGCAGTTTATGTAATGGTTTTTATTGATTGGAGTTTCGATTATATCTATGATTTAATAATAAAAGGTTTGCTCAGTAAGCAGCTTTCTCATTCCCTCTTGACAAATCGGCTCCCTTAGCAAGACAATTATGTTAGTTGTTAACTCTAAATTTTTTTAACAAAAGTGGAAGAAAAGTAAAATTTGTAGAAAAAACATTTCGTTGGAAAACATCCTTACTTTCATTTTGGGACAATAAACGTGAAAGATAGACATTCTGAAAATTTCAGCCCGATGCATTTCAAATATAGGTTGGGGCAGTATTTACTAGGTTACTTTAAAAATACATAAGTTACCAACAAGAGCTCATTTAGAAATATATAATTAATCACAGCCTCTGGATGGCAGATGGTTTTTTATGAGGAGTGTTTTTTCATGGCAGAAATACACTTGGAGGTGTGCCATTGCCTACGAGGAGCGACCGCTATTACAAACAACATTTTCTATTGTTTGGTATTTCGTGCCCGGGGTAGTTTGTCAAATAGTAGGAGTGTAAGAATAATTGCGACTTGAGGGTCAAAACTCCAAACTTCCGTGGGCAAAGCATAGTAAAGCAAGGCGCGGGTATGTTCACAGCTGCTTTTTAGTCAACTAAATGTGTAATGAGTCCGCTTCTTCTATGAAAGACTTTCATTGGGGTCAAAATGCTTAGGTAACATAATAGCGTCATAATAGCGAAACTATTACAAAATATCAATCTGGGTTTAACTTAATAACCTTTTTTTAATATCATTCCTGGCAATTTCCGTTTGTACCATTTATAATTTAAGTAAAAACCAAACATTTTGACCAAAAAGGTATTTAAGTTTTCCACTTTCATCGCCCTTCTTACATGCGACCTTTTGTAAGGGAGTGTCAGAATTCTAATGTCGCAAGTGAGCCAACCTTTAATAATTGAATCATGGATTATATCTACAAAATGTCTTTCGCTATTTACCAAAGCTATTTTTAGTGCAAAAAACATCTTTATTAACTAATTTATTTATTTTCAGGACTATAATTTCGGCGGAAATTTGATTCTTATTCCTATGTAGGTACATAATTTGTTCGATATTTCTATTTCCAGGAGATAGACCTTGCCCGATGTACACATTTGTTCCCGTGAGTAATCAGTTAATGAAGCTTTGTGCCGCCAATCTCAACGAAACATTTTTTACTTATTGTTCCTTATAATTCCCGCTCGAAATTTTGACCTTAAGTCTGTATTGAAACTAAGCGGAGAGAAATGGAATGAGAGCAGAGACGTCTTTGCTTGCTAACGAATTCCGCTGCTCGCTCAACGAAATCTTTTTATGTGAAAGCAGCATTTTAGTGACGATCAAGCGAGTTTCTTTATAACCGCTCAGCTCACAAGCGAAATGCTTAGGCCTGTGCTTCATAGAATAATAATAAAAAAATGTTATTATATTTTGCATAGTTCCAAGCGGAATGCTTTGAAAATCAACATAACAGTTTGTGGTAGGATACTTGTCCTTTGATGCGTCCAACGTTGGGTTCAAACCATTTTGCATACTTTTAGCCGCGATGCTTTAAAATGCAATAAATTTATAAAAGAGTTTGTCTAAAAATAATGCTACAAAATCATATCCAACGTTGGATTCAAGGCAATTTTTTGTTTGACCACGAAGATCCTGAGATGTCACACCTTTGGGCTTTCATTTGTCGGGGTGCATAAAATTCTAAATACTTTGTGAATAAATCAGCTTCAATTAAGGCATTGGAAGCCAACATTACTAAAGTTATTTACGAGACACCCACCGAAGTCTTCTAGCGAGTTATTCGAAATTCGTGTTTAGGGATGGCCGAATTACGACGCAGTTGCGGCCAACATTTGAAAGAGATTGTCTTTAAAAAATAAATGTGTTGAGTGATTCTACACAAAATTGATAAAGATTGTCCAATCAATTTGAATATTCGCTGTCTTATTTCATTTCAAAATCCGATACCTTCAAATATATCACCTTTTAAATATTAGCTATAAGGGCTATAACTCGCTCAGCTTTGCTCTGAATGGCATGAAATTTTGACACTTAATTGCAGAAGGCATATAAAACAACAACACTGTGAAATTTTCTCGGTAAAAAGACTGTAACTCCATCAATTTTTCTCTGATGGGCCAGAAACTTTGGCATATAACCTTTCTGTAAAAGTGCTATAACTCGCTCAGCTTTGATTAGCTTGAAATTTTTGGAGAAGCGTCAGCCCTTCTAAATATGCAAAAATCATAAAAATCGGTTGCAATCCAACAAAACTCACAAACGGGAAGTTACTTAAAAGCCCACTTATTAAACAAAAATAATATTATACTTTATGTGTCTAAAATGCTTATCACACTTTTAATTTATTCTTTACAAATTTATTATTTATAATATCAATTAAAATTCATATTTGACTTACCACACATTTTGGTCTTGGTTCAGGGTTTGATTGCTAATTTAACGTTTCTGTAAAAGAAGAAAATAGTTGGACTACAATTCATATTTCATTTTGCTTGTTTTACACATATTTACATATATGTATATTTATGTATACATATATAATCTTATACACAGGGTCATCGAAAGATAACTTGGGCCTCTATATATCTATTTTATTAAATGAGAATCGTGTGAACAAATAAAAGTTCAGTATTTAGGCTTTCTTTAATGTAATGTACAATCAGCATCAATCGGAATATATGTATGTATGTCTGTGTTTGTGATAAAAGTCTATATTGACGGAGCTGTTTTTGGCGAAAATAAGAAAAATAGAAATAGAAGAAAAAGAAGTTCCAAAACTGTTTGGTATTCTAATAGTGCTCACTCTCACCCGTTAGCCCGTATCAGCTGACATGATGAAACACCGATCTACAATACTACGGAACGGAACGGTGATGAGAATTCATTTACATGGGGCTCTCATTAGTTTCATCATGTTAGCTGATGCAGGCGTATGTTTACGTTGGTGATTGTGAGCACCATAAGCACCATATTTTTTATTGTTTTTTTTTATGCCTTGATAATATATAGATAAGATTACATTACATGTGTGGGGGGTTGAACAAGTCCAAGGAGTCAGTCAGGAAGACCATTGCACTACACCCGGATAGAGTACAGTGGAAGGAATAGAGTGACAGGATAGGTACAGAATGGATGGTAAGACGGAAAAATTTGTTTAAGGTCACTCTTCCGCGAAACTTTTGGATTCATTGAAGAATCTTATTAGATCCACTTAGAACATCGCACTCCAACAGCATAAGTTTGATTCCAGAAAACACCGAACAGCTACAAAGAAAATTTTCTGCAGGGTCCTCATTCTCATGACATGATAGGCATATTGGGTCATCAATGATTCCGATTGTAGCCATATGCTGACCACAGGAGTTGTATCCTGTGATTACACCCACCAGTACTCTCAGGTCCTGTTTGGTTCCTTCACAAAGCACTTGGCTATTTTGCAGAAGCCCAACTCGGGCCAAAGTAGACCTCATGAACTCGTCAATGCATAGTTGAATCAGTGCAGAATTAAATGGTTCAGAGTCTAGTGGCACACTTGCAGAGCATCCCAGGCACCCAAATAAGACTAACTTTGTTGCACTGTTCAATTTTATTTTATATTCACCGACTTATTTCCAAAAGCAGCGTGGGTTAGCAAGGGCTCTTAGTGCAGCTTGACTGACACTACAAATTACAATATTACAACCCCGCCACCTTTTCTCAATCAGCCATCCCAGATTTTGGATCCGTCGGTGTAGAAAGTGTGCTGAAATCCCGTGAATAGGATTTCTGGACTTAACCATTTACCTCTATCTGGGATCAAAACATCATGGGAAAGATGATAATATAAAATTTTAGATGACATGTTTCAGAAGAACTAAAGGTCTACTATATAAAAAACTCTGCGCATATTATCGCTCCTAGCCGGAGCATAGGGCGGAATATAATATAATTTTATAAATTCATAATAATAATGAATCATTTTTTAATGTATATAACTAATTTATAAATATTTTATAGTAATAAATTTTTAATATCGCCAGGCAATGGTTAGCCGGCAGGTTTTTGGTATTTCTGTATTAAAAAAGCTAATATATATATATATAATTGGCGCGTACACCCTTTTTGGGTGTTTGGCAGAGCTCCTCCTCCTATTTGTGGGGTGCGTCTTGATGTTGTTCCACAAATGGAGGGTCCTACAGTTTTAAGCCGATTCCGAACGGCAAATATTTTTATGAGAAGCTTTTTCATGGCAGAAATACACTCGGAGGTTTGCCATTGCCTGCCGAGGAGCGACCACTACTAGGAAAATGTTTTTCTTAATTTTTGGTTAAAAAAGCTAATAGCTTGAGGAAAAAGAAATCCATTATTTTTGCTCGAAGGACTTAAAACTCTTTTATGGTCGAACTTTAGTTACTGGGTAATGCTACGACTACTAACATTATCGCCATTTTCCTTAACATTAAAAATTGACCCTTTAACAAAGAACAACTGTGAAATGTATCGAATTTTCTCTTTGTTCACTTCCATTGTTATCATCGTGTAGCTCACAACTGAATCGAACAAACAAAAAAAAGCAGAAGCATTTTTTAGTGTGAAATGTCCCTTGACAACGAGCACAAACTTTAAATTGGTTTATCGATACTTTACGAAATATCGATCACTACAGCCATCTACCAAAAATGAATGGATTTCTTATTCCCCATCAATGACATATTAACATATTAATTTATTATTAAATTTCACTTTAATGTCTTGAGCTTTGGTACATGATTGGTGCTCACATCCTTTATTGGTTGCTTGGCCGAGTTCCTCCTCTAATTTGCGGCGTGCGTCTTGATGTTGTTCCAGGAGATCTACAGTTTTACGCCTCCCCCGAACGGCAATAATTATTTTATATGAGAAGCTTTTCCATCGCAAAAATACAACTCGGTGGTTCGCCACTGTCTACCGAGGAGCGACCGCTATTAGAAAAAGACATTTTGGCGTTTCATGCCCACAGCGGGTTTCGAATTCACGCAATAACGAATGGTAGTCACGCATCAACACACTTGGCTATGGCCGATGCATAATAATACGAGTAATGACAAATAATTTGACTTTGTTTTTTAAAATTTGATTTGTGTACAGTGGACGGCAATATTATCGCTCTCCCCAAAAACAAACCCTACACGTGTCACCGGTCACTCAACTTTAATGGAAAGCTGTTTAAACATTACAACTAAGAAAACGTGCGACAGAAATTTTCGTACAGAAAAAATTTGATTTGTGCCTAGGGAACACTTTGTTAAGCGCGTTTCTTATATAATATTTTTGCAGCTTTTGACAGCAAATTGGCGAAAAGTCGAATTTAAAGAGAGCAAAGAACGAGAAAGTGAATAAGCGGAAACTAGCCGAAATTTTAAAGTATACCACCAAATTGGAAGCAAAAAGAAACAAATCAGCTGTTATACTGAAATTACCTTGTATGAATCATAGAAGTTAATGCAAAGTGCCCATATATGGTATGAATGGGCCTAGTCTTGTCATTTTTAAAATTTTTCTCAAAATTATTTTATTAAAACTTTAATTCTTAAACATAAATAGTCTAACAATACCACAAGTACTTATAGTCCATATTTTATTTAAAATTAAATCAAAATAAAAACTATAAATTCTAGCGGCGTTATACTCGGTAATACAAATTTATGGAAGTATTGACAGTAGATAACACATGGCTGAAAAGTTCTGGGCCTAACACAAAAATGGCACTAGTTTTAATGCATTTACTTCTTTCTCAGTTAGTACTAACCTTAAAAGACAGCTGTTAAAATTTCATGATATTCTATTCATTAGTTTGCGAGTTATTGTGCCGCTACTTTTATAATTTTCAAAACAGTGGGTCAAACAGAATTTCGTGTTTTAATTGTACACTGCTTCTTGATGGGTTTTTGGGGAATAATACCATACAAGCGAAGCAACGGTTGGAAAAGTGTTATGGGGACTCCGCTCCATCAGAAGCAACAAGAAATCGATGGTTCGTTGAAAAGTGGTCGTAGAGACACCGATGATGCACAACGCAGTGGACCTCCAAATGAAGCAGTAACACCAGAAAACATCAAAAAAGTCCACAAAACCGTTTTTATTGATCGAAAAGTGAAGTTATCGCTGAAACTGAGACCTTTGCCTATTTTGAGGTAAGAGATAAATCATTCCACAAAAGTGGTATTGAAATGTTACAGCGGCGCTGGACTGATTTCGTTGTTCTTGATGAAAATTACATTGGTGAATAAAGCTAATTTTGAACAAAAAAGCGTGTTTCTTTGTTAGGCCTGAAACTTTGCAGCCCATGTATTATCATAGTTTCAAACTATTTTAATTCAATAAATATATTTTTAGCAATAATAAAACACAAAAAAAAAATTCTCTGATTTTATAACATTTTGAAATAACTTCACTTATGTGCAAGTGGTTAAAAAGGCAGAATTGCAGTGCGAGTGATTAATTTTGAAAACGCGATAACAGATTAAAAAGTAAGTACTTTTTGACAAAAAAAAATATTTTCATGGAGTCGATATGCGCATCTTTCTCGACGGATAATAATTTTTCCGCTTTTCAATTGTTTTCTATACTTTACAACCATACGTATACATGGTTCCATATATAAATGGTTCGGTAAAAAAAATTAAAGTATACATTTTGTTCACTAATTTTCTTTTAAAGTATCTTATCGATCTTAAATAAAGCAATTTCCACATTTCCACCGCGCAACAATTTTTTTTTTAACGCTTTAATAATGCATGCAATAAATGTTTAAGTTGACAATAAAATAAACTCGTCAAATTTTTCATTTTTCGCTTATTCATACAAAGCTGAAAAATATAGGGTTAAACTAGGGTTTTACTACCCAAAATGTATACCAAAATAACACACACAACTTCAACTTACTCGATAATAAAAATCATATTGAACAGCACTTCCACAATAAACAACACCTCGAATGGAACCTTTCCAATGATTGGTATGAAAATATTAACTAAACAAAGGCCCATACAACAGACTTCCTTCAAAAAACTAAAAAACCACTCGTACACAAGTTACTCATCTGCATGCCACCTGTAGAGAACAAATATTTACTAACACAAACCCAATTTGCTTAAAAGCACCAATCTTTATCATGGGATCTAAAATAAAATTTATCTAAATTTAAGAACAGAAATATATATGAAATTATCGAGCTTAATGCCTAGCTGCTATAGCTCATTACAAGATTTAAGTTGTACGCTAATTTTTTTCAAATAAGTAAATAGGGTTAAACACTCAATTAAGGTAAAAAGCAGGAAAACCAGCTGAAAACCCCTTTTTTCCTATCAGCACCCGCACCCGCATTAGCACACTTCTTTCTCGCAATTACCAAATACCTTTATTCACAAGTGCACTCTTGCGCACATTCCTTTTCTACTCTAACCGGCGCACCTCAATGCATACATATTTCTGACAAAGCTCAAAGCTAACATCATTTTTCCTGACAATTGCGCTCCCTGCGCGAAATACAACCTTAGCGCAGTGTCAAATGTATCTGTACGAAGCAAGCGCATTGAACAGCTGCTTCTCAAAGATGTGAGTGCAAATTTCTGCTGGCAGCAACTAGCAGCTCTCTCGCATTTTGGCGCTCTCTCTTTGGTGCTCTGCTGCAAATTATTTGTGTTAGCAACGCTTACTGACGGCGTACAGTAAACATTTTGCATCATTATTCGTTAATTTTAAAATAATAATTTTTGTTCAGCTATTCTCCATTTTTATGCAAACATGTAAAGACACAAATAGCCAAATAAACATTTGAAATTCAAACTTACTTACTTTCTATGAATTAAAATTGTTTTTCAAATTGCGCACACGCAATGGGGACACTTTGCGTGCTCGTACATACTTCTGAGCATTTTTTGCTCTTTGTTACATAATTTTGTATTTAATCTCCTAATACCGGATCCAATGAATTTACGTCAGCAAACATGTTCTAGCTATTGCATAATACTTTTTATAACTTCAAATTCGATTAACTGCCTGTCGCCAATCACATCTCTAAACAAGTACGTACGTGTGTGCTTGAATCAGCGTACTCGATTGGAAAATGTACTCTTGTGTATGAACTTCATACCAATAACGGGAGTTTCTATATTTTAAATTAGTTTAATGTTGATGTTCTTTGTCAATTTCAACGATATATGAAAGATATGAACTGATAAGAAGCAATGTTTGTATGCACATGTACATATGTATGTACATATATGCAACTACTTCGAATATGTAAGTAAACATACATATGTACAATACATACGCACATATATGCATATGCGAAGATGCGAAGATGCCTTACTTTGAAGTCTTTTAATAAGTGCTTGGGTGGTGGTAGGTGGCTAAATAATTAAAATCGGCTAGCTTGCTTGAGAATCGTATATCTGCAAATCTTTATGAATCCACTAAGTTCGATTTGTATGAGTGACAGTAAATGTCCTACAATATATAGTAATAATTAGAAAAACCTTTGATCTTTAAATATCACTGAATATTTTATAGTATAAATTTTGCATTGCCAATTTCTTATGCTTGACGCGTATATCTGAATATTCACTCACTTAAATACCTAGTTTTTTCTCTGGTAACGAATGGGCTAAGTGATCACATACTTACGTATATACTTTATGGGCAAAACAGGTACATACGAGTATTATTGCTAAATATTTCTTATGTCTTACACTCAGACGTATGCACATACATCTACTAATAACTGCATTTTTACTTAGCTGCATTAATTCTGCGTTTAACTGAGCGAAACATTTGGCTTTACCGCTTGCTGGATGTTCTCTTGCTTTGCAAAGTTATGTTCGTGTCTATACATATACGTGCGTACATATATTTATATACCGTATATATGTACATAGTACATACATACATACATTCATACAGTATGTAATATAAATAAAAGTATGGCCAACACTAATGCATATGATGGAATACAGTTATGGAACAGCCAATGCTGCTTCGCACTATTGCAATCTTATTGCATTGATCTCCTTTTGTACAACTGGTTCCACAACTTCACAATTTAAAATTCACTCTTGTCTTCAGTAATTTTCATACAAAGGTACGAGTATATTGTTTAGTTTATATGCTTGACTTGAATATTGTATTAAGAAGGAAAATAATAAAGACAATAACAAAGCGTAGCAACATAATAAAAAAGCAAGTTACAAACAGCTATTTACACACCTTCGAATTATTTAATAAGATTCGTCGTGGCTGAGCGTAAAAATCGTAGACCACACTTCGCCGGTTGGTGTGTCACAAATTTGTATTTTATTTAAAATAAACTTAAACTTGCCAACTCCGCAATTGGATGTAGACTGAGCTGAGACCGAAAAGTATCGCGGACGTTATTCTTCGTTTTTATACTTTTACCGCAGACGGCAATGGCGCTGCGCAGCAAGACTTTTTAGTGAGCGGACGTGGTATCAGCGATGGTGTCGTTTAGCCACATACTCACCTACTGGTATTATGCCGATTTCTACCGCTACAAGTACCAGTCTAGAGCGTTAATTGTTATTGGCCAAATATTTGTTGTTATTGTCACCTTGTTTTTTTTAATGGAATTGGTGCGCGCGATCATAATAACGTAGAAATTTGTCTTGCAATTGGCGTTCAACGAAATTCATTGCAGTTTTAGATTGTTTTCGTTTCTATATATAAGTACATACATACGAGTACATGCAGATACATCCATACTCGTGCATATAAATACTATACTTTATAGGTACAAGTATACACATACACACATACCTCATTCGTACTTCTGGTACCACCTTACTTCTTAAAACAATTATATAATTATAATATGCATAATTATGCAAATTTAAATTCTATTATAAAAGTTGCTTTATGATAATAAAGTCGGATTTGCCAAGAGTATCTTTATACACTCGAATTCACAAACTCTTCTATACCTTTCATACAACGAATTATTGTTTGAAAAGCCGTAATTGATTGAACTTTTTCTTTTTAGCCGAGTTGGTCCATTCACCTCTCACAATAAAAGCTAATACATACATACATAAGCAAATATTACAGTTTTACGTTTTAGACCCATCGAACAGTAATTTCGAGTTTAGAAGCTTCAGACATGTCCCTTTTTATTACAACATTTGTATGCCAAGACCAGCCCTTCGAAGGTGCCACCATTTGTGGAACAATATAAAGGCGGAGGAGAAGCTCGATCAAACTCCCAACTAAGTTTGTAAATGCCAATTATATACAAGTATTAGATTGGAGAATAAGTTCATAGCGTTTTTATATTTTATTTTATTTTACAATGATTTGTTTGCTGTTTGCTAAAGGGTAAGTACTCATTCGATAGAACTCTTTCTGCTTTACAAAACTATGTTAGTTGTATTTTTGAGTTATTTAATTTTTTATTACTTTTTCGGCATAGAAATGGGATACCCTAGAGGTAAAAATCAACATTTTCGACACCTACTCTTCTTTACTTTTCATCGAGGTCAAAAAGCTACCGCAGCAGCCCGGTACATTTGAGATGCCATATTCTCTGCACCCTGCACCGACCGATTACCATCTTTTCCACTCCCTGGCAAATAACAAAGAGGTTCTTAAAAACTGACCCAGTAACTTCTTTGACACCAGGCGACCGAATATATACTTGGTGGCACAAAATTAATCACCCTATCGGAAGATCTTATAATTTTTGCTAATGTCTACCTCGTACCGAATATTCATTCAATTTCAGTTTCTCTGCTTCCAAAGGTCAAGAACTTTTTTAAGTAATGTTATTGGACAAATTTTTCGTTTAGAAGAATAATTCTGAAATAATTCTGTCGTTTTAGACAGTTTTTATGTAATATAACCAAACACAAGTCGGGCTTGTTAGAAATCTCATAACTAAAGGGTGATCAATTTAGAGATATCGGACTTTAAATTGAAATGAAACAACGAAAATTCAAATTGTTTGGAGAATCTTTATTATTTTTGTGTAGAAACATTCATGAAATTTATTTTTTAAAGATAATCCCTTTCAAATGTTGGCCGCTACTGCGCCGTAATTCGGTCATCCGTAAACATCTATTTTGAATGACTCGCTGGGGGACTTCGGTCGGTATCTCGTGGCTAACTTTAGTAGTGTTGGTTTCCAATGCCTCAGTTGAAGTTGGCTTATCCACAAAGCATTTCGACTTTTATTCCGGTTTTCGTAATTTCGCAATTGTACGATTTGTAAACTTTGTTGAGGCGTAAGTCTTTCCTTGATGAAATATCAATGAATACTGCAAAAAACTATATATTGAGTTTAACAGTAGTCAATCGTGATCTGTCAAAAACCCCTATTGGAATAATTACTTCCTGTACCCAGATGGAGTATATTTTGTACTTAGTGATGAGTCGATATCCAACTCGAAACTGTCAAAGAGGAGTACCATAGTAGTTCCTTATTTGGAACGTAGTTTCACCGCTCCACTGGATTAATGAAGAGTCTTGGTAAGTTACTTAGTTAAGTACTAAATATCGTCATAGGCTCAAACATCATGCCAAACGAACTATTTGATTTCTTTTGGGAAGAATCGACCAACTTTAGACCATACTAAAAGAAGCTGAAAATGGCGATCCAGCAACTGGAGAAGAGGTATCACATTCCTTGGCTCTGAGTCATGTCGTAGACAAACGCTTCGGCTCTGAAAGTATTCGATGCGTTAGCAGAGCAAGAGAAAAGTCTTCTCTGCCTTGGAAACACAGGTAGAGAAGGTCTTGGGTTCCCTTGCTATGTCCAGCTGGCGTCGGCAATCACGAGAAAGAAAGGACTGGCGCGCTTTGTTGAACTCACCCAAAATCGCGCAGGCAGTTCTCGCACTAATCAAGAAGAAGTGTGTATTGAGTGCTTATAAGTAAAACAATTTTAGAAACTCCCAATGGGAGCAGGCTTAGTTTACACGGACTCATCCGTACAATCAGCGGTATTATTGCATAAACAGATCTTTGTCAATAACTAAATCTAAAGCCGAGCACCTTGCCGGGAAGAGTGTACTTTCTAGGTAGGAAGTGAACTTTCCTCCTCTAACATAATAAACAGCAATTTGATGAATAGATTCAAAGATTCAGTAAGAAAATGCTGGACGTTTTAAGTAATTCACAATTTCCACCAAACAAATCATGGAGTACCAGACCACAGATTGGCTCTTCAGTGCAAACTGTGAGGTGCTTAATTACCAACTGTCAGATTTCCCCAAGTAAATGTTAATATTTTGAAATGTGGGTCGCGTATAACGATCATTCAATAAATATTGAACACACAGGCTTCTTCAATTCTGCATACGTCACGTTGTATTTTGACGATGTCAAATTATGCAAACATCACAATATTTATTAAACCTGTAGCACTCGCCTTCCGTGCTCTTCCCTGTATCTCGCACTAGGTTACAATTCTGTTTCGCGTAGATTCTGAACTATTGCGTGCAGCCGGAGGAGTTGTCACTTCCTAGAACACCACCGTCTGAAAAGAGAAGAAACGCGAACTACTGCAATTTTCGTTCTAAATTCACTGGAAGAACTCAAACCAGCGAAAGTTAAATTGCAAACATTTTGCCAACTCAGAATTTGAACATTTCCTAAAACATTTGCTAGTTTGACTTTAAAATTATCATATAGTAAAAAACAAAATCAAAATAAGATTTTGACGTAAATGCAGAGCGCGTTCATAGACCAACATTATGCAAATGTATGAATAAGTATGCCCATTAAGCGGTGTTTGTGGCAATAAACAAGTTAAGAAAATTGATTATTACATATTGAATACTGTCGAGGAAGCCCAGAGGCTAGTTCGAGAAACAAGATTCCGCAGACTAGTTTTTTTCGATACGGTAGGTGCAATACGTTTGTATATCAAAGAGCCAATCGCTTGTTTTCTTGACGCTCAAATGTGCGTGTGTGTGCTGGTTTTTGTATATATACATTTTGTTATATAAGTGTGTACGTATACATTTGCATATGTATGTTAATAAGTGTGTTAGTAATGGCCTTTTTTGCTACATTCAAAGCTATGAAGTCGAAAGATGACCTTGACTTCAATTAATACCCATAGAAATGGAAAGCTCTCCCATATTTACACTTCGATTTATAATACATACTTTATTATTTAAAATCTTACTTAGCAAGAGCCTTACTAAATATGAACACAAATTTGTGCGTTTAGTATCTGTATTTGTATGCGAACGTATAAAACTTGTAGACTTATTAGATAGACTTGCAGAAGCGATAGTCAGAAGCTTGGGTGTGGGTTACAAAGTACGTACTTTCGAATCCGATAACAACCGAACGGGAAACTGTTCATGTATAAATAATATATCTTTTACTTCAGAGGTATCGAGAATGAAAAGCGTTTGAGAATTATATATATATATAATTGGGGCGTACACCCTTTTCGGGTGTTTGGCCAAGCTCCCCCCTCCTATTTGTGGTGTGTGTCTTGATGTTGTTCCACAAATGGAGGAACCTACAGTTTCAAGCCGACTCCGAACGGCAAATATTTTTATAAGGAGGCCATGAAAAAGGCAGAAATACACTCGGAGGTTTGTCATTGCCTGCCGAGGGGCGACCGCTATTAGAAAAATGTTTTTATTAATTTTGGTTTCACCGAGATTCGAACCAACGTTCTATCTGTGAATTCCGGCTACGGCGGCCGCCCGCATTGATGAATTTCTATGTTGATACTTTGACTCGATAGCTTTGCTCATAAAGGGTCTCTGAGAAGTGACGTCCAGATGTCAATAATGAATCATTCCTAGACGGTACCTTTTTTCATAACACCTTTAACATTTTACAGGTTGTGGCTGAGTTTAGAAAATTTTTGTGACTGTGGTTTAGAAAGATTTGGGATGTTTCTTGTTTCGACACTACTACGATAATTACTGGTGCTCGGAATCGGGCTTGTATTTCTTTTGAAGAACCTCTGGGATGATTGCCCTGTAGACATCATTACCAGTTAAATCGAACGCTGTTTTCAAATGCAAATTCCCAAAAGCATCTCATCGATCAGTTTTTCTTCATAGAAAACCATTTGAGGAGGTACGGAAACGAGACTTGGAACGCGTCTGTGCGTGACATACATGACCTACAAAATTTTATCAACAGCAGCCTTCGTAGGATCATGCACATTGGCCTAACACTACTTTCAACAACAATCTCTGGGCTATGACAAATCAAACGCCTGTCCACCTTAAATTCGCAAGACAAGATTGGAAATAGTTTAGCCATACTCTGCGGAAACCCAATGGAGATATCACCACAGCAACTTTAGACTGGAGTCGGCAAGGAAGTCGCAGATGTGGTAGACCATCGAGCACGTGGAGGCGAAGTGCTACAAGCAGACCGCTCCTGGCTGCAAGTGAAATTCCTAGTTTTAAACAAATCTAATTTTAAATTGTTTACTCAGGCCTTATGTTCCATTCATATTATGCATATTGCTAGGCAAGTTTCAGATATCATCTTGCTAAATAAGATTAGAAAATATAATTTTGAAATAAACCTAAAATAGTAAAGTTTGTTTTTGTTATTGTTGTTCAATAAGTTTTGCGGTTCGATAAGAAAAACACAGTTTATGGTTGGAAATACACTTTATTATTCATTACAGTTTCCTTGAACATCAATACAGTTGTTCCAATGGCATTCCAATTTATTAATTCCATCCCTGAAGTGAGAATCTGAGAGGGCTGCAAAAAACGTTTCCACAGATGGTATGACCTCATCATTTGATGAAAAATGCTTTCCACGTATGCATTTTTTTAAGACTCGAAATAGATGGACGTCACATGTGGCCAAATCTGGTGAATGCAATGGATGCTCTAACAATTCGAACTTTATTGAAAGGATTTTAGCGATTGTCAAAATGTTCTTATTGTGCTTCATCTTTATAAAAAGATTTTTTTTCTTTTGCACTCTGGGTACTTTTCACGATTTTTTCCCCCAGCTGGTCTAAACAATTACAGTAATATTCAGGAATTTATTGTTTTATCAGTTAGCAAGTAAACCACAAACAAAATTCCTTTTTTGGGCGATTTCAGGACACAAATTCGTTTCGGAGGATCATGGTGATAGAACCAATTCTCATCCATAGTGATGAATCAACGCACAAAATCCACTTCATCCATCGAAATCGTCCTAAATGTTGCTGAGAAAATCGCATTCGAATGTATTTTTATTTCATTGTTAACGAATGCGGCACCCATTGTGCACACAGCTTTTTGAAACGCAATACTTCAGTCAAAATATTGCCGTTACTGCTCAATGAGATGCCTAGGGATTATAATAAATCTGTCTCAGTCATTTGACGACTTTCCAATACGATATTCTGTATTTTGTCTACGATTTCTGGTGCTGTAGCTGCTTTGGACGTCCTTGACGTGGATCGTCTTCAAGGCTCATACGACAGCGTTTAAATTTAGCAACCCAGTTTTCTACTGTTCTAATTGATGTTGAAAAGTCCATATACACTTTCAACACCCTTTCACCTTCCAAAAATTAAAATTCAATCACTGCACGAAACTCGATTTTTTCCATTGTAGAAAATACTGTGACCTTCCCAAATTTAGGCTAGTAGCAATGCGAACCGCAAAACTTATTGAACAACCTGGTATAGAAAGTATATGCGGAGTTTCTCGCACTCGCCATAAAAAAATTAACAATTCGCCAAATATTCGAAAAGAATTCGGTATTGCGGCGTTAACAATTTTCAAGTCGACGTCAGTGAGTTTTTAAAGTTGTGTCCTAAGTTTTCATAAATTCCAAAACTCTGTTTTTTATTAGTTCTCTTTTAAAGTTTTTTTATTCAAGTTAAATTTACAACCTATCTTATCATTAATAAACAATAAGTAAATTGCTGTTAAGGTACAAACAAATTGTGGATGTCACTCCAGCAAATGACACTCTATTCACTGACAGGATAATTAAAGTAAAACTTAAAATCCTAAGTACATATTTACATAATTATTTGCTATTTTATGTTAGAGTAACATAATTACATGCTAGTTTGTGTTAAACTTCTATATTTACATTAAGTGCAAGTTAGTTTACAAGTACAATTTTTTTCCTTTTAACCTGCTTATAGCGGGTGCCTGTATTAATGCTACTGCTAAAGGATTGGGATGGTCCTGTAATTTGGCTTTACGTCATTCACTGAATTTTTTTATTTCACCTTTCACGGCACATATTTTTAAATCTCTATGAATAGTACTTAAGGTTCGACACATAACCCAGGAGCTTTGGTCTTTGGTCTTTAGGCTTAGAGTTTTTGATTGAAGGCGCTGTTTTATTTCAATGCTTGAATATCAATATTTGAATACTTCTTTGCGTGTGTAGCAGTTTTTTTTCGTCAGTCGCTAGTCGACAGTCAACAGTTAACTACTGCTAGTCAGCGGCCATATTGAATTTTGACTGATAGTGTCACGTTGGAGAAAACAATGAGGTGGCGTCTATCGTAGTTCCGTTACTTTTCTAGCAGCAAATTTCACAATATCAGCTGATTTTCATGACGTCACACTAGCCCAATTGGTGATTGGTGTGACCAGATTACCATTTTCGTGACCCGACTTAGTATTTTTTTGTTCTCTAGCCTTGGAGTTTTGGTTCTTTCTTCCTGCTATTTTTATAGCCTGTTCTAATTAAAATTTAATGTTTATAAATAATTATGTAATATATAAATTTTTCAAAATTAGTTGAATAATTCACGCATTTCTATTTAGCTTAACTTTGTTTTATCATCTGGTCACACAATCGGCGATTGCGCTTATTGTTGGTGTTGGTGTATATTCGTGTGTTATTTGTGCGTGAGCGTGTTTCCAAGTTTGTTCGTCTTCTTCTCACAACAAGGTACTCCTTTTTCAAAAAGCTCGTTATGGTTTCTGCAGTATTATCTGGTATTTCTTCCTTTTTTCTTTTCTTCTTCATATAATTACTCCTCTATGGCTTTAATTCGTATTCAGTAAATTGAAAGGCTTTTTAAAATTTATAAAAAAAATTGTAAATGTTAAGAAGAGTATTCTTGCATAACCTCTGAAGGAGCAAGAAATGTGATTTGCACTTTCAAAACATCAATTTTTATAAGAATCAAAAAAATTTCAATAGCACTAAAATCTTCTCAAAGTGGCCTTTTTAGCATTTTTTTAATTACAACATTTTTTTTTAACTGAGTGTTTTAGTAGCTTCATATTGAAAAAAAGAAAGAAACAGCAAACCCAAAAATTTCATATTTTGGGTATAAAAAAGCACTAAATTTATTGCGAAGAGCAACACTACACAACTAGACTAATGTGACGTCACGCAATCTTGTTTCTATCATTCTTGGGATAGTGTGTACCAGAGATCAGCTAGACCTCTTATTGTGACTCCAAATCAGTGATGCCCAAAGCCGATACTCCCACGCTTGCTTTGAGGGTATAGGAAAATAAAATTGTATACGCACCAAAAATTTCGATTGAAATAGAAAAATAATTTTTAAACAGATACAACCTAGCAGTCGTAACTTTTGACCTAACTGCTGCTGTACTGCTTCTATTGTCTTGCTTTTCTGTTGCAAGATGACTACAGATGTATTGCCATATTCAAAAATGCAGCCCCAACCACCTAAGCTCCTGATGGGTCCTTAGAAAAAGAGTCAAAAATCTCAATTTTTTCTTGCGCTTTCACTTGCTTTGAGTAAATGAAGGCACTGAATTCAATGGAAACGTCTTGCAAATTAGCTTAAGTATATAATTTAATTAAATTAAACAAATTTTACACAAATCGAGCTCAATAAAGCGTCGGAAATTTTGATTGAAAGAATTGAAAATCTTTCAAACGTTACAATGGTCGATGTGGTTAATCCAATCAATTACGAGGGCCGTTTGCATCGGAAATTTTGATTGAAAGAATTTAAAATCTTTCAAACGTTACAATGGTCGATGTGGTTAATCCAATCAATTACGAGGGCCGTTTGAAAAGTCCGAAAGATGACACTTCTGTCGTGTTTCGAGATCATGCTTAGTTAGTAGCATCTCTTGAAAGAACACACACCAAATTTCAGCCAGATCGTGGCATATTTCCTTGTGTTCGGCATTCGTTTGAATCGAAGCAGTCAAGTGACGACAGAAATCCATCACGACAACACACCAGCTCACGTTTCAGCAGTCGGGGCCACAAAATTAATGAAAATAGCATTCCAACTCATTTCACATATCGCCATATTCTCCAGACTTGGCTGGCTCCCTCGGACTATTATTTGTTCCCCAATTTGAGGAAATGGCTGGCAGCAAAAATATTTTATTCAAATGAGGTCGTGATTGCAGAAACGAATGGTTATTTTTCAGACTTAGACAAATCCTTTTATTTTGAAGGCATCAACCAACTAGAATAACATTGGATGAAGAATATACCCTATGATCTGAAAGTAACGGGAATGTTTAAATAAAACAAAACAGAGTTTAATTTCAGGCAAATTTGTTTTCCTCCTTCAAAATATAACCCGTCTGAAGCAACACACATGTGCCAACGTTTAACCCAGTCCTCCATGCACCTCTGGTAGGCCGACGAAGGGATGGACTTCAGCTCCTTCGTGGCATTCTCTTTGATCTCCTCTATCGACTGAAATCTCCTTCAACGAAGTGGTAACCTCAACTTGAGAAAGAAAAAGAAGTCGCACGGAACCATATCAGGTGTTTGCACGAAGGTATTTACTTGGTATTTGGTCAGATAATCCAGTACAATTTGGACTCGGTGCGATGAAGCGTTATCATCATGCAACATCTAAGAATTGTTTGCCCACATTTCCGGACGGTCAGGCAGACACTAATGACCCGATGGCGCTAAAAAGTGACAGATGTGTGGTGTCTTACAGTCCTAACAACATAAGAAAAAAATATGGGCCGGTTCCCACGTGCGCAGTTCGTTTAAATTAAACATTCCTAGTACCTTCTGATCATAGGGTAAACCTAAAAGGAGACTATGTCGAAATATGAAGAAAGGTTTGCCCAAAGCAATTAAGTAGCTTTTATTTTTGCACGTACTTCTCAAACGACCCTCGTAATGGGGCTTCGGAAAATTCGCGTACAATTTATTCCAGCAGTTTTACCTACACTACTTTCATGCAGAAATCTCTTCCGCG
Organism: Anastrepha ludens; assembly: GCF_028408465.1. Taxonomy (NCBI): domain Eukaryota; kingdom Metazoa; phylum Arthropoda; class Insecta; order Diptera; family Tephritidae; genus Anastrepha; species Anastrepha ludens. Next base: position 27,791,564 of record NC_071498.1, on the reverse strand, counting down.
TAAGCGACCTTCGGCCGGAAAAAAATAAGTTCCATCAGTCCAACTCCGGTTTTCATAGAAATCCGTTTAGTCGGTTTGTGGGGTGTTTTTATTTTCATTTTGCGATTTTCTGCGCAATGGTGATTTAACAATTCATTGATTATAATATTAAATCGTTATTGCAAGAAAATTTTTTAAAACGCTTAAATTATTAAATAACAGAGATAACAGTAATATGAGATAATGGATTGAAATGGGTGGTAATTTCTGCTTGCAGCATTTTTTAGCGAGACATCGCAGATTCATAACCCGCGAGTTATGGTATTTCAGTACAACTTTTCTCTTTGCAAAATAAGTTAATATCAAATAATAAACGTATTTTTACGTGGTTTAAAATTTACTTTTTTGCTTTCAATGCAGCAGAAAAAAATGTAAATAACTTTTCAATTTCAAACAACGTAAAACTACTGAACAAAATACAGGTAATCCTTACATTTACTGCTGCTCAAGGCAGCAGGAGTAGAGCAGCTGATTTGACTTATTTTCATTTCTGTCAAACTCTATTTATCTTCTGTTTTGCATTGTCCAGAGAATTCAAGCAACAACAAAATACACTCCTTTGTTGTCTTCCTCTACTGCTGCTACCTTATTGATGTGCCTCGCTACTATCATACTTATGACTGTACAGGTGGTCCATACAGTAATTTTCTTTTAAGGCCCTCGCCTCACTTGAAATGCTCGTTTTTGGGTGTTTCTTTAAAAGCGTGTAAAACGAAAACGAAAACGATCGACAACTTTTTGAACGAACCTCGTATGGCCTAACAAAATTTTATTTTTAATAATGGATCAAAAACTAAAATACTGAAAACGAAAATAAAAAGCCTTTTTTCGCTTCGTTTTACACGCTTTTAAAGAAGCACCCAAAAACACCATTTCAAATAAGGCGAAAGCCCTAATCATATGATATATTGGCAGCTCTTTTGACAGAAAGTCAGTTTCATATCGAAATGAAATCAATCGATTTACGCATTAACAATCTTGGTAAGTATTACAAACTTAATGAACAACGATTTTGCTCGAAAAATCATCTTCTGCCGCTTGGACTGTTGATCGCAAAACCCGCATCTGATTATAAACACAAATGCATTCCCAGAGAGTGACAGTCTGTTCTTGATTTCGGATCGATGGCATAATTGGCACAATTTTCTTAGAAAATGCTGCTGGAAACGCCATTTCGGTCAACGGTGAGCGGTACAGAGACACGATAAACAATTTGTTGAGGCCGAAAATTAAAGGCATGGACTTGTGTGATCTTTGGTTTCAGAAGAGTGGCGCATCATGACACACAGCCCATGTCGCAATCGATGTTTTATTAAGTTCGGTATTCGTATTATCAGCCTTCTAGGCGATTTCAAGTGACCACCTCGAAGCAGCGATATGACGCCGTTAGACTTTTTTGCGTGGTGCTGTGAAGGACCGCTGCTTGCGAACAACCCATTAACGATTCAGTCCGATTCAGTAAGATGAGTATCGAGGAAGTCATGAGTGAGATAGAGCACGAAGTATTGGTAAACTGGGTGTTAACAGGATGCGCTTCTGTGAAGCCAACCGAGGCAGACACTTGAATGAAATCATGTTCCGTAAATAATGCGAATGTTCGAATAAACCAATAAATACCGAAAAAAAATCTAGTTTCGTTCATTTTCTCGAATTTTTAAAGATAAATCGCTATATGGACCACCCTGTAAACTATCTTAATGCTATTTTCTTAATACATAAACCAACTTCTTACAGCATCCCATCACATATTTATACATACATACATATTATACGTAATATGCTCGTGTGCGTGTCGTACATACATACATATAAAATACATATGTGAATGTATGTCGAGTACTATACTTATACATACATACATATCTCGAAATAACGATTTATAATTCTATGTCTTTTGCCAGTTCATAAATGGCTTAGTCCCCTTCAAAAGCAATAAGTTTTATTCTATCAGATTGCACGTCATTAGCTGCTATCTGCGTTTCCTGAGCCAAGACTGATTCGGCTACACTGTGTCCTGCATCTTCGCTGACGTTTCGTCCTCGTGGCTGGCACCGGGATTGTCATTTTCATTGCTGCTCTCATTGAATTTCTCTTTCTGCACTTTCGATGCATTACATGAGAGGTGGGCGATAGCTTCGACTTTGTGGCAAGAGGTATCACTCGTGAGAGATTTTATTTTTACACCTCCCTGTGAATTTCGTCATCCATAATAGAATTGGGAGTTTACTGGGACGCCAGTCGATAAAGTACGTGGAGCGGTGCCATCATAAGACAGTTGCTGCTGCAGTACGGAAGGAATTGCGGATGTTTTCATGCGACCTAATGTTGACGTCGTAAAATACTGATTGTTGGCAGTAGATGTTGTCATTGGCGGGGTTTGAAGATTTGGGGGTCGCTTCAGTATTCCCTCTGCGTTGATGAAATAGCCTGCACGAATTGTTGGCGTGTTTGTGTATTGCGCTAGTGATGTCATTGGAATAGCAGTGCCTAGAAAGAAAAGAAATTTTGTAGTCGTATAATGATCTAAAAGATTATGGAGTTTAGGATCGGTTTAGCTGTTATGTGAGTTAACGTAAATATTAGAATTCCCCAATGTGGGAGAGTATAATATTTAATTAACTAAATGGCTAATATACTATTTTAACAATAGGGAGTGGTGTTGTGTAAAAATCATCCCTTGTAAGATTGCCAGGAAAGGGTTGACAGAACCGGCTGCAGTTGTCTCCATCTCAGACATCGGTGCCCCCTTGATCGTTTTTTAAGGGAAGCTGCACAATTTCTTTCTTATAAAAGCGCAAGACAGATGAAGTTCTATCTTATCGTGTGCTATCTCAAAAACACTTTGGCCTCAGTAAACAGAAGTAGGACGCTTAAAGTGCTGGGGATACCCTGACATTCAATTTCCAAACTCTTAGCGGTGTTCACCGGTCACTGGATGCCCGGAACTCATGCGGAGAAGCTTGGACTTCCGTACAACCCCCATTGCAGAAACTGTGGGGATCCGGCAGATTTCTCTGTTGAACACTTTCTTTGCAAATGTCCGGGTCTGGCAGCTAGGCGTTCGAGATTCCTTAATGTGCTTTTCGGGGATAGCCTGAGGCAGTTCTCCAGCCTAGATATCGTTTCTCCCATCCACTACACCAACAAACACTAGTGCTACTTGCAGTGTACTCGTGGTACTCTTGCCATCTAACCTACCTACCTACCTACTAAAGGCTGACTAGGCAGCACTGATAGTTGATTTTCAGCAGCTGTCAAAATATTCAATAAGATTTGCCATTTCTTCACGCTTTCCGAACGTGTCGAAATTATGAATAAAAAATATTATTGAAATTCCGGTTGTAAATAGGCAACGTGGATTTCGATATGAGGTCGACGGTCAACCACGAGACACATTTTTAGCTCAGCAGCTTTGTCAACAATTAAAATTGTTACTACTGGAGCGAACACAATCCGCAATCGTTCGACAAACATCAATTCATCCACAAAGGTTAACTGTTTAATGAAGTTTATGGCATGACGACATTATCAGATCTTATTTCTTTCGTAATGGGGAAGAACATAACGTTAACGTAGACTTCCTGTAGACAAAACTTTACAACATCGTTATATCCGAACTGTAGTTCCCATAACACGGCGCTATATGCCTTACCAGCGACGCGGCAGCTCCTAAAATAGTGAAGGGGAAATTTGCCAATTGGGTAATTTCAAGGCGAGCGTTAATCAATTGGCCGCCGCGATAATGCGCTTTACGCCTATCGACTATTTTCGCTGAAACTACGTGGATTTTGTATCTACGCTAACAATATTCGATCCGCAACGACGTCATGCTGGACCTTGTCATCAAAAATCGGACCGACCGCTTCAAGCCCCTCCAGAAAGCTCGATGCGGCCATTTAAATGACGTGCTGCTCCATATACTTTACATTGACATTAACGTAGCTTCAGAATAGAGCAAGAATCAATTTGATATCTCAAACCTTCTTGTTTTATTTCAGCTACTTTTCTTTATTGTATATCTGGTCACCCTATATAAAGCCTTATTTCACTCGAGACCCGTTGTAGGCACGAAATACCAAAAGTAATGAAAGTATTTCTCAAATCTCCGAGTTTATTTCTGCACTGAAAACACTTTCGGAGGTGGCATGGAACTGTATAGCCCTCCACTTCATTCGATCCCTCCACGAACATTTGATTCGATTTCCGCACGTTCGGAGCTTTAGACAGATATTTGTGTATCGGTAGTGGCATTTTGTTCATTATCTGTTTTTTGCAAGACCTGCGTGTTAACTATTCTATTCTACAATGCGCGTGTTCTCGAAGGTTAAAACAATCTCACAAAAAAATCAAAGAAATTTTAACCTTTAATTTCCAAGTCGTCAAAATAACATATTTTGATAAACCTTTCTGGCAAACTAATATGTAATACAAAAATTTATCTAACATAAAACTTACCACAATTTAGTGAAGTGTTGTCACTCGATCCCTTGCCGCCAACCACACTTGCCGGTGCAAGTATGCCACTAACGCCCGTCTGATAATCCATGGCGTTGTTTGTGACCACCTGTATTTGCGCTTTTGAGGAAATTCCGATGATATCGGGAGATTGTCTAGGTCCGCATAGTTCGGAATTTCTCATTATAGCCGAGGAACCGGTTCCGCCGACAACTGCACTTAGCGGCATAGTTGTGCTTCCTTGCAGTCCGAGCGTCGATGAGCTTTGAGCTCTGTTAGATGGTCCGAGACCGTTGTATATGCCACTATCCGGACCATACGTTAAATAGTTCTACAATTAAAAGAATTTCTAATTATAAAGATCGTTTTGTGACTTGCGCATACGCATGAAATATTTACAGGTTATTAAAAAAAATGGGAATCGTCGTCATAAGAGCTCTGGCTCACGTGTTTCTGCTCAGCCTAAACTCCACTTAACTTAGAATGCATAGAAAGCTGTAGGTTATAGATTCCTAAGTTATGTATTTTACGTAAAAAAGGATGATATATTGCCAGGTGGTAAACAAAATTTGCGAGTAAATTTGATTAAAACGTCACTGGGTACTCGCCATTCACTTGGGAGTGGCCAGGACGATTCTTCTACATATGGTTCAAGCAGCTCACAACGGCCGGGATTAGCCCACGTATCCTCTGGGTAGCTCCCGAACACCCGTTCGGGAGTGAGCTAACGTGAGAAGGCGAAGCATTCCAGGATAGCTGGTTGTGCGCTGGGTTTGGGACCCGCCACTTAAAAATCCCCCCCAATGAAAAGAATTACAAAGCCTCGGATGAGAACTGCCTTTACTGATGACGACCCCTGCAAACGAAATAAGGAATATGATTTGAGGGCATGCACCTGGAATGTCCGGTCCCTTAATGGGGAAGGTGCCTCTGCCCGGCTGGTTGATGTCCTCGTGAGAGTAAAGGCTGACATCACTGCCATCCAAGAGATGCGATGGACGGGGCAAGGTAAGAAAACCATAGGACCTTGCGACGTCTACTACAGCTGCCATGTAAAGGAGCGCAAATTCGGTGTCGGATTTGTTGTGGGAGAGAGACTTCGTCGCCAAGTACTGTCGTTCACTCCGGTGGACGAGCGTCTCGCAATAATCCGCATCAAAGCGCGATTTTTTAACATCTCGCTAATTTGCGCCCACGCCCCGACGGAAGAGAAGGACGATGCGACCAAAGATTCCTTCTATGAGCGCTTGGAACGTTCCTGTGAGCGCTGCCCCCGCCACGACATAAAAATCGTGCTTGGCGACTTCAACGCCAGGGTGGGCAAGGAGGGAATTTTTGGTCCCACAGTCGGAAAATTCAGCCTGCACAACGAAACATCCGGTAACGGACAGAGGCTGATCGACTTCGCCGGGGCCCGAAACATGGTAGTCTGCAGCACCAGATTCCAGCATAAAAAGATGCACCAAGCTACCTGGCTGTCTCCTGATCGAAAAACGCGAAACCAGATCGATCATGTTGTGATAGATGGAAGACACGCTTCTAGTGTATTAGATGTACGTACGATCCGAGGGCCCAACATCGACTCGGATCATTACCTTGTTGCAGCCAAGCTGCGCACCCGCCTCTGTGCAGCAAAAAACGTACATCTACCTACGCAAAGAATGTTCGACATCGAAAAGCTGCAATCACAACAGACAGCCAGAAGATTCGCCACTCGACTCTCACTCCTGCTCTCGGAGAGCACTGCCCAACAAACCGGCATGCGCGAGCAATGGAGCAACATTTCTCGTTCACTACGTACCGCCGCCGAAGAAGAAATCGGATTCCGGCGAGCCCGAAAAAACAATTGGTACGACGAGGAATGTCATGCTGCCGCAGAAAGAAAGGATGCCGCCTATAGAGCCACGCTGCGATCGGGCGCAACGCGAGCCATGTGGGATCGCTACAGAGAGCTGAAAAAGGAAGAGAGACGTATTATCCGACAGAAGAAACGAGAGGCCGAAATACGTGAGTGCGAGGAGCTTGAGATGCTGGCCAACAGGAACAACGCCCGAAAATTTTACCAGAAAGTTCGGCGGCTTACAGAAGGTTTCAAGACCGGGGCGTTTTCCTGTAAGAACAAAGACGGCGATCTGGTGACTGACGTACAGAGCAATCTTAAATTATGGAGGGAACACTTCTCGAACCTGTTAAACGGTGACAGCTGCGCATGTCATAGAGAATGTGAAGATCCCGATACCCCAATCGTTGACGACGGAATTGTCGTTCCGTTACCCGACCATGACGAGGTGAGAATAGCAATATCACGGCTAAAAAACAACAAAGCCGCGGGCGCCGACGGACTGCCGGCTGAGCTATTCAAACAGGGCGGCGAGGAGCTGGTAAGGTGCATGCATCAGCTCCTATGCAAAATATGGTCGGATGAAAGCATGCCTGCCGATTGGAATTTAAGTGTGCTCTGCCCAATCCATAAGAAGGGCGATCCTGCAATTTGTGCCAATTACCGCGGGATTAGTCTTCTAAATATCGCCTATAAGGTTCTAGCGAGCGTATTGTGTGAAAGGCTGAAGCCCACCGTCAACCAACTGATTGGACCTTATCAGTGTGGCTTCAGACCTGGAAAGTCCACCATTGACCAAATATTCTCAATACGCCAAATCCTGGAAAAGACCCATGAAAGGAGAATCGACACACACCATCTTTTCGTCGACTTCAAAGCTGCATTCGACAGTACGGAAAGGAGTTACCTGTATGCCGCGATGTCTGAATTTGGTATCCCCGCAAAACTAATACGGCTATGTAAGATGACGTTGCTCAACACCAGCAGCGCCGTCAGAATTGGGAAGGACCTCTCCGAGCCGTTTGATACCAAACGAGGTTTCAGACAGGGTGACTCGCTGTCGTGTGACTTCTTTAACCTGATGTTGGAGAGCATCGTACGAGCCGCAGAACTTAATCGCTCAGGCACAATTTTTTATAAGAGCGTACAATTGCTGGCGTATGCCGATGATATTGACATCATCGGCCTTAACAACCGCGCTGTTAGTTCTGCCTTCTCCAAACTGGATAAAGAGGCAAAGCGAATGGGTTTGGTGGTGAACGAGGACAAAACGAAGTACCTCCTGTCTTCAAACAAACAGTCGGCGCACTCGCGTATCGGCACCCACGTCACTGTTGACAGTTATAATTTTGAGGTTGTAAAAGACTTCGTGTATTTAGGAACCAGCATTAACACCGATAACAATGTCAGCCTTGAAATCCAACGTAGAATCTCTCTTGCCAACAAGTGCTACTTTGGACTAAGTAGGCAATTGCGCAGTAAAGTCCTCTCTCGACGAACAAAACTAACACTCTACAAGACTCTCATCATGCCCGTCCTAACGTATGGCGCAGAAGCTTGGACGATGACAACATCCGATGAAGCGACGCTTGGAGTGTTCGAGAGAAAGATTCTGCGTAAGATTTTTGGACCTTTGCACGTTGGCAATGGCGAATATCGTAGACGATGGAACGATGAGCTGTATGAGCTTTACGACGACATAGACATAGCGCAGCGAATTAAGATCCAGCGGCTTCGTTGGCTGGGTCATGTCGTCCGAATGGATACAAACGCTCCGGCTTTGAAAGTATTCGATGCGGTACCAGCTGGTGGTAGCAGAGGAAGAGGAAGGCCTCCTCTGCGTTGGAAAGATCAGGTGGAGAAGGACTTGGCTTCACTTGGTGTGTCCAATTGGCGCCGGTTAGCACGAGAGAGAAACGACTGGCGCGCTTTGTTAATCTCGGCCAAAATCGCGTAAGCGGTTATCGCGCCAATCAAGAAGAAGAAGAAGGGTACTCGCCAGCCGATTGCTCACCCTCTCATTTCACACGTATTCACACACTCGTCCAATCGGTCGTTGGTCAGACGGCAAAGAAGCAACATGGGCGGAGACTGTGTTGACCTTTTTCGTATATCACCAACACATTCTCAGTTTCTTTCGTAAAAAATACGCTGTCATAACCCCGGTTACGTCAACCAATCCACTGATTATTTCAAATTCGCTGAGAGCCGGTTAATGGTCTGACCAGGCCATACCTTCTGAACTCTTTTCCCCGCGAATTTTTCGTACAAATATGAAAGATGGAAATGCATCATGGCGCAAATAAAGACAGAGCAAACAAACAAACAAAATAAAACGTTGTAAACATGGACGATGAAAAATAAAGCTTTTAGCTTCCTGAAAATGAGCCCTTCGCTGAACACCTTTTCTACAACCTTTGGTTGGGCACCCGGATCTGGCCTTTTTTCCGACCTGTTCAAGGATCCTTTTTAAAAGGTTATATCCATGAATCGATAGAAACTGAAATTTCAGGAAGCTACCTGAAGCTCAATAGAAATATGTTAAATTCACGTCTAAAGTCCAAAAAGTCAGTCTGGCCAGACACGGGTACGCAAAGGAGGATTAAGTAAATTCCAAGCCTTAACTCTAACGCTTTAACTCTAGTAGGTAATAACTAGTGCGCAGCTGCAAAGAATCAGCTGATTTGATTACGTAAAGGTCGCGATGACAGCGGTTTGTTTTCAACAGAGATTGGCATAAACTGAGATTACGTTGGTCACATCAGGAAAAACCGATTGAATGTTACTTCGTAAAAAAGTATACCGCAGCAAGCATAAATAACCACACGATATGGCGACTTTCTAATTGTAGAGTTGAATCTGTTTAATAAACTCTTTTATTAGCTCGTCAACTATGGCTTCACAGAATAACTTGAACATGTAAAAGATTAAAAATGTGTCGCTACTTTTGATAAATGATTATTTATTATAAAAATGTTTACCAACAAACAAGGCGTGAGACATAAGATAGTACTAGTATATATGTTTAAGTATATGTACAAAAGAACTAGTTTCCCAACTCTGCTTTTTATCATACCGCAGTATACCGAACCATACCACTTTGAGGGCCTCTGCCTTTTATCGTTACTGCACCAAACACGAAGGTATACCGCACCGGGCGCCTTTCAAAGAGAAGGTTCGGGAACGAATTGCACGTTAACCAGTCAAACGCCCCCAAAACTCGACTTCGAAGTTTTTACCATTCCAACACGGCTAGGAGAGCGTAGCTGAGCTTAGTTGAGAAGATTGGCAGATATGGCATTTGTTCAATAATGGGAATTGCTAAGTTTTCGTAAGCAAAATAAAATAACATCAGGTTAATTTTTTGGCTTGTATCTCTTCTCATATAAATGCGGATTTCGCGACTCTTGGTATGTATGTACATATGTGCAGACATATACATACATATATGTCCATGAACTTACATATGTCCGTCAAAGGCTTATGATGTGAGACAAAAACAAAACAAAGGTTTTTTGTTTTGTTTTTCAAAATTAAAAATAGTAAAACGGATGTCAGGAAAAGTAATGCAAATACCGAACACTTGAGTAAACAAATAACGACTCTGAGTTGAAAATAAAACTGAGACAGCGACTAGAACAAATTAGCCATCTGGAAAATAGATGTATTAAAAATTAATAATTTTTAGTAATGCTGCCTGGGGCACGACAGTTTCGAGAACCTGACAGCATATAAGAGCCATAAGCTGTACTCTGAAATTCTCAAAATCAGGGAGGAAGATACATACATATATGTGGGAAGGAGGAATTTGCTGGGTAAATACTCTGACCAAAGACGAGAGTCCAGCAATGATGAGAGTCTTTGATGAATTGCAATTAAGAAATAGGAAGCTTAGAAAACTGTAACATGAAATTAATTGAAATAAAAAACACTGAGATGCATGCATTTTATTGATTTTATTGATTCAATCGAATTAATTTTCGGTAGACATGCCTATTTTTTTTACTGAAACGACTCACTGGGCTAAGTTTCACCCCAATTCAGCTACTTTTTTTCGCAAACAAAGTTAAAGTTTTAATGTACCCCTTTTTTTTGTAAGTATTTAGATAAAAAAAATGTAAATGAATAGCCTCTTTTAATTTATTCTAAGATCAAAGATCAGAAATAAACTTTGCATTCTAAAAAAAAATATATGTATCGGAAAACTATCTTGGATTTCAGAAAAGTGTATAAACTAAAAATAAATTAGTCAGAATACAAGAAAATGGCAAATTCATACAAAAATAGTTAGTAAACAGTTAGTTAGTTAGTTAGTTGCATTATATGGTTTTTGTAGTAGTATGAACTATATTTTTGTATGAAATACATTAACATTAAAAAAAATAAATAAATAGTCAAAACTTATCAATTTGTGGTGTACACTTTCCTTTGACGCTGACAGTATGTACGTACATATGTATATTTAGCTTAGTTTTGTCAAAAGTGAATTTTTATCTTATTTAATTCCATTTCTATAAGAAGTGATTTTTTAGAGCAATAATGTCAATGTGGTCTAGAAGTCGGCCTCTAAAAGAAAGCGAGGGTGATCTGATTTGGATGAGGACATATTGATTTTGATGACGATGATAATGCCCTAGACTTGTCAATATATGGATTACAATTTCTTTTGACGTTAACTGTATATGCGAAAACAATACGCGAACTACGCACTGGGGTAAAATTCACCCCATCACTTTTTTAGACCTGCATAAATTCGGTGCGCACCAACTACTGAGGACTTACTGCATAAATTCGAAGAACGAAATCGGCGTTGCTAAAATACAGCTAACGGTATATTTCTATCTGAACAATAACTGATTGGACGATGAGTGAATACGTGTGAAGTGAGCGGTCAGAATCCCGCTGCCGAATTTCCGATGATGTGGAAGTCGAAGTTAATCGCTCAATTTCGTTTTTCACATGATCTGAAGGCTAAACCTGGTAATCTATCATACTTGATTTGTTCATGGGTGTAGCGACTAAGCCGTGACTGATACAAAAATACAAGTAAATACACTCTTATTTTTCCTATTTTTTGACAGGCACCCTTGGTGTGAGTTTGACAGGAAGTCAGTGTGTGCTTGGACTTTTTACTTCAGCGTATTAGCGGGGTTGCTATACCAAATTTGAATTTTTATGGTAACATCAAAAACAATAGACTATCGACAAAAACTCTAAAAAATAATATCTTTGACTTGAAAAATTTTCAATGACAAATATTTTTAAAATATTTCTTAGCTATAATAATGCTTTTTATTCAGAAATATCTGTATTCGTACGACACCTCTAAGACTGTTTGATACGATTTTCTATGAAATTTACGCGTTTTGGGATCAGGTGATTCCAGCTCTGGCAATTTTTTACCAATCAGCTGAGAGTATTTTTACTTATGGATCTTTACAATGACCATGACTGAAGCCCAGGCAGCAACGGCTCATCATCCCGAAGTGGAACTAACGAGACGTTCTAAGAGAGCTCGCAAACAACCTGATAGACTTCAGCAGAAGTCGGCAAATTTGATGCAAGTGTGTTGGTGAGCACAGAGTAATCGAAATTCATAGTGTTGAAAAGAGTAAAATTTAAAGACCAAATGTACCAACAATAAAAAATTACAGAGAATTAGAAAGCCTTATTTCATTTGAGAAAATCGAGTTTATAAGGTTTTGATTTTTTTGAGGTAATTCTAACTAGCGTCAGCCAGCATGAACCCGCCAAAACTGCGTAAATACTTACAGCTTCCAACACTATTAATGAAAACGATACCAAAAACAAAGTATTTGCCGTCCCATACACACACATTTACATATGTACAAGTATAACTAAAAATTTACCTCTTTTTTCGATACACTGGACACAGGCTGTATGTTGATCTCCGCATCTATCTCTGATATCGTGTCGTTGAATCCATTAGGAATTGCGGTATCCATACCAACGTTACCGGAATCATCTATGGGTGACATTTGCGTCTCGGAACTAAACGAGTGGTGCTTTTGTATCAAAACGTGAACTGTCACAATAATTATACACACAATAACACCTCCCAAGCCGGCAAACAATAGATACAAGTACAGTCGCTCTTGGTTATCTACATTTTAAAACAAAACAAGCGAAAGTCCTTATTAAAAATGATTTAAGTATAATTACACCAATTACAAGTACAATGGTGTACATATTTTTAATGTAAATGTACATATATACAAAGTACGGTAAAATTAGAAGAATTGCGCACCTTCCAAGCTCAAGTCAGCACTATGAGTCATAACAGGATTAATACCAGCACTGTCCGGAACTTCAAGATGAAATGATATATTCACTCTATTGGCGTCCAAAGAGCCCGGTGTGGAAAATTGTGTACCATTCGTTCTGGCGGATGTAGCGGTACTGTTGCTGTACACTTTCGGAATAGCTTCGGATTCCTTGTAGCTCAGCTCATCGTCATACAATTCGTTATCCCCCTCAAATTCTTCAGTCTCGTCTCCTTCAATTTCCGATTCGTATCGGTCCTTTAAAACTTGCATTGGCACTATTTGGTAATATGACATCAATTCGATTTATTGCATTTAAAATAATATTTATAGTTCTTATGCATACAAAATAAATGAGTGGGGTGTGCACAAAGTTGATTAAAAGTATTTAATTTTAAATCTCAAAATTTCTGAAACATGTTTAAATTAGTATATTTATTTTTATAATACAGGGTTTGATTGAAAAGAAATGAGCCTTCTCGCGCGGAGCGTCTGCCAAGCGATCAACCGAATTGGCTGGTGGGGGAAAATGATCGTTGGACCTTCCCCTTCCACTAGAAACCGGTCCTAGTTCGCTGGCAAAAGCGGTGCAGTCAACATCGCTCCGCGCGTGAAAGCTGTTTTAAAAGTGTGTTAGGATTTTGCAGTGGCGAAAATGCAGCGATCGTTGGAGCAACGTTACTCGATCAAATTTTGCGTAAAGCTAAACAAAACGAGTATCGAAACCATTGGGCTACTCAAGGAGGTTTACGGGGACCAATCTCAGTCCAGTGCCCAGGTAAAACGGTGGCACGAGTCATTCAAGGAAGGCCGGGAGGACGTCGAAGACACGAACAGCGATCTGGAAGGCCTTCGACGACGCAAACAGGCGAAGATGTGAACCGGGTCCACAAGGAGTTTGTACCTCCAGGAAGCACTGTAAACGCGGCATTTTACAAAGAAGGGCTCCTTTGGCTGAAAAACCGTGTCGCCCGGGTTCGGCCCGACCTCGTCAACAATTGCACCCTTCATCACGACAATGCGCCGGCGCGCACCGCCTCCTCTGCACCTCTGCATTGGCCAAGATAGGAGTTCCGGTGCTTCCCCACCCTCCCTACAGCCCAGACCTGTCCCCTCCGGACTTCTTCTTGTTCCCGCGCCTGAAAAGAAAGCTGAAGAGGAGGCGTTTCGACTCCATCGAGGCGATACAAAAAACAGTGACAGCCGAATTGAACGCGATTCCGGCGGATGAGTTTAAAAAATGTTTCCTGCAGTAGAAGGACCGCTATCAGCGGTGTATTGACGCTCAAGGGTCCTATTTTGAAGAATATTAGTTGTATAAGCCAAAAGGTTTAATAAAACTACTTAGAAAAATAAGGCTCATTACTTTTATTAATCCTGTAAAATAATAATAACAATAACTTAGCACAGAGTGAGGATAACCGAAGCTTTTTTGCTGAGCTTCTAGGTGAGCTCATTTACGAATTAGGGGGCGTCCATAAATTACGTGAGGTGTTTTTTTTAATTTTCTGACCCTCCCTCCCCCCCTGATGAGATGTCGTGAGATTTTATTCAACCCCCTCCCCCATCCCCCAATCTCACGTGAGATTTTTCAAAATGTGGGTTTCTTATGTAAACGCGTTGGATTGTTATTGTAAAAAGAAAAAAAAAATTGCTTCGTGCTTTTATTTACGACTAGTTAAGACTAGTAATCAATATTGCTGAGAGTTATAAGTGTAATAAAAATTTAACAATAGAAGACTTAAATCGTAACTACTGCGATTAAAAAAAGAATATCTACTCTAATTCAGTCCATGGAGAATCATGCGCGGTTTCAAGAGAGACTATTGGGACCAACATGTCCATATGATTTTCAGTAAAATCATGTGCTCCTTCAACTTCGTTCTAATCTAGCCACTCTAAGCCGTTGACGCTTGCGCACAGTAACTCATTAGCTCGTCTTGTGACAATCCGTGAGGGTCGCACTTTGCGGAACATACGCGCTTGCTTAGCTGGTGCAATGTGAGCTGCTCTCCTGTGCTCTGCAGCTCTTGTGATAGATGCGAAGTAAATACCGCATGTACTGTAGCATATTTTCTCTAAATCATCACGTATACTTGGGCAATAGAGATCAATAGGCGTGCTGATGAAGGCAATCAGCGGTTCAATCGGTACGCGTATTAGAAATGGAGCAAATGATTTTCCGTCATGTTCTTTAAAGTCCGGAATTGTCAAACGTCAACCTGAGTGATAGGGCGTTCGGCTCATAGTGGCGCGAAAACAACCGACGGGCTACACTGTACCGCAAATTCAGATTAAATTGAGCTATTTGGTATAAAACAAATATGGTGGTTTGACAGTAGTAATGTATAACGTCGAAGTATGAATGAAATTATTTTCTTTCGAACGAATTAGTGAATGATCTTAATCATACTACGATTACGCTTGGGATTAAATCTTAAGCATGTACAATTTTTTTGTTTCAATCAGAAAAAAAATTGCGTGATATTTGCCGAGACCCCCCTCTCTCCAACGTAAGATTAGATGAGATTTTACTCGACCCCCTCCCCCCCTTAAACATCTCACGTAATTTATGGACGCCCCCTTAGTTAGTTTGATTGCTTGCTCATAGGTCAAAGATTCGATTACCTCCGCTACTTACTCATATATAAAAGATAGCAAGCATGAAGAAAGAATACATTGCACGGTTTGCTTTTTTGGTTTTAAATGGACGAAAATTGTACCTCACATTTTTTTGTTGATTATAATAAAGTATGAAATTAGATGAATTTTCAGCCCAAAAAAAAAGAAATTCTTAGAGCGCTTTTTGTAAAAAGTGAAAAAACGAAAGATAATGGAATAGTATAAAATAAGCAAGTAATTAACATGAAATAAAGTAAAAATGTGTTATTGTAGATATTTTTATTTTATTATTTTTTTACGAACTTTTGATCATAACCAATTCAAATATGATGACAATTGTATTCACAAACAGCACGTTGCAAATGCTTAGAATAATTTGGATGACTGTTTAATACCTTATAATTGTTCCAACTTGCACTAAAGTCATGATGCAAAGATTCTACAGCTTGTTCACTGTAAAACCCTAATCCGCATTTGTTTTTCAAACAAAATTGTGGCACATGATGAAACAAAGCGTGAATTTTTGGAGTTACTGAAGTACCAAGATCCAGGAAGCTTTTCTGGAATTCGTCGATATCATTTTGATACGTGTCCTTTAATACTGAAGAAAAGCAACTGTCAACAACTTTCTTTAAATTTTCAAAAGCTTTTACAAATTTAAGGCACTCCAAATTACATATAGCTCTTAGTTTATCGACACTATCCAAAAGTTTTTTGCATTGATTACCTTCAAAGGCAGGAGAACCGTAAGTTAGCGACCTTTCAACGTGACAATTTTTGGCCCACAGTAAACTTACTTCTTCAAATTTTATCATCATGTCATTGAATATAGTGTTTACTGCTCCAATCATCAAATGCAACTCGGGAGGCGGAATAATGTCTAAAATTTCTCTTCGTGAATCAAGCGATGAAAAAACTGGAAGATTAACACAATTTTTGTAATTTTTGGCTTTTTTATAGTTTTTACCTTCGTGAATCCAGCATTCATAATTTCTTACACAGTTTCCAATACTTCTAGAGTTACCACAAAGATTTAATTACATTTAAAAACATTAAAGATACCGACCGGGTGTCAACAGCGCATTGCATTGTTTTGCTTCCACGCGCATCACAATCATATGCAGAATTTTGAAAGTAAACAAAGAGCATGATGTCTTATATATAAACTTTTTAAATCTTTAGGATAAGAATAGGTTATTAGGAAAGTTATTAGGAATAAGTATTAAGTTCTAAATCATAAGCAAGATGTATAAAGTTTTGAAAGATGATCAGTTAAACAATCTTTTAATTATTGTTTTTCGTAGATATATATTTTCTTTTGCATATAATTGTCAATATTTTCAATAGATATTAAAATATTATCAATTATTACATGAAAAAATATAGTCAATATTTTCACAATACAATATTTTTATTTTATGTAACGTTAATTATATGGATATTTTATATTATTCGATTTTTTCGTTTTTTTCACTTTTTTCAAAAAGCGCTCTAAGAATTTCTTTTTTTTTGGCCTGAAAATTCATCAAATTTCATACTTTATTATAATCAACAAAAAAATTTGAGGTACAATTTTCGTCCATTTAAAACCAAAAAAGCAAACCGTGATTGAATTCCAATCAAAATTGATTGCGGGTGGGTTAGTAATATAGGGTTGTTCAATAGGTGCGCTTCAACTTTTTTCCGATAGGGAGGGCGAACGACGCAATATTTTTTATTTTTCGCTTGTCACTTGTAAACTTCATTAGTATACATTTCATCATGGAACGCTACACACTTGAGCAACGATTGCAAATCGTGCAAATTTTTTATGAAAATAATCGTTCTGTTGCTGCTACTTTAAGAGCATTACGGCCATTTTACGGTCCATTTAACAAGCCGTCCCGTTTTGGGGTTATGTGAAGTCATTGGTCTACAGTAACAAGCCGGCGACGATTTGTGAGCTCAGAGCCAATATTGAACGCGAAATTGCTGGAATTTCGGCCGATTTATGCAAAAGAGTGGTCGAAAATTGGGTTCAACGATTGGACTTCGTAAAACGTGCACGCGGTGGTCATGCAAAAGATATCGAATTCTATACTTAAATGTATATGTTCCAACTCGATAATAAAAAAAAAATTAGTTAAAAAAGTCAAACCGTTTGTGTTTTATTCAAAAAAGTTCAAAAGTTGAAGCGCTCTTACTGAAAAACCCTATACATAGAGCTCTAAATGCCCGGGTATGGAGCAGGCGAGTAGCTCTAACGGTGCTTGAATTTCGTTCATTACTCTACTGCTCAAATGTTTGTTTAAATATTTTAGGCGTCTGACCAATTTGAACAGCTAAAGAAAACCTGCCAAATTTATTTGTCGTCATTGCCTTAGCTTTCCAATGACGATAGAAACAAGGCGCATTCATTAGAGAAGCAAGGCGCATTCACCAGACCAACAACAATGCTTTGTTTGCTTGATTGTCACGGTAAAGTATTGGCATAGTAGAAAACAAAGAATTAATTCCCCTTTTTTCGTTCTGTGTTGACAGTCATATGGACACGGCGAAAGAAAAAATTATAATCAGTTGGTTTGCAGATACCAGCTTTAAAAGATTCGCCTCGGTTAGAAGTGTAAATGAATTTGTAAAACTGAAAAAAATGTTATTAAAATATTCAAAATAATCACAAGAGGCATCACTCAAATTACTAGAAAAAACTCGATATACTCGAGCCACTTAGTAGATGTGCCGTTACGCGTTGCTCATACGCCCCGGCTGTTCGAAAATGTTCGATCGAAATCAATAGTTCTAGTTAAAAACACCATAAGATTTGGGCTTGTGTTGGAGTTTAGATCACTTTGACTCATCAAAGTCATTATTTGTTATTTATTATTTTTTTTTTTAATTTTTCTTCTTCTTACACAAAACAGTTGACTGCTCAATTTGACAGTTTTCCCGCTCATCTTTTCTACTATGAGACTTCGTGCTAGTGAGAAACACAAATTAGTCTCTCAAAACGGCTCTCAGTAACCTGAAAACCGACAAAAGAAACATAAAATGGGCATTTGTGGGCAGCCGCGACCACGGGTGAGCAAAGAAATATACTGATAATGAGCATTTGCCAAAAATTGAGTAATTGTGACTCTACTGTCTTACTTACTCAATGCTTGAAGACTAATAAGTCTATATACTGTATGCATGTACATACGTGTGCCTTTAAGTACGTATGCATGTATGTACTTAGATAAATACAGGGTGCGGGTCTCGAAGTGTAACCAACTTCAGAGCGCTCGCGCAGCTGATCTACGGGCATCAGCTGTCTGTTAGTTGGCTAAAAGATAGTCCAGAGTATTGTTTACAAGCGCGCGGAAGAGTAAACAGTGACTGCTAGCATCGCGAAACGTCACGGAAATGGTCATCAAAACGTCACGTGAAATGGTACAAAAAGTGAAGAAGCGACTTTAGCGAAGTCCCCGACAAAGTTCCAATCAAACGGCGAAAGAACTGAAAATATCTGACCATAGTATCCGCCGCATACTCCAAAATGATGTCAAAGTCAATCCTTACAAGATCCACAGGCGCATGATCTCACACCAAAGCAGCCACAAGTCAGACTTGAGAGAGCGAAGGAGTTGCTTCGCTTGGCCGAATGCGGTCAACTTTCGAGCATTGTATTTTCTGATCAGACAATTTTTCAAATTGAGCAATTCGTAAACTCC
Source organism: Anastrepha ludens (assembly GCF_028408465.1). NCBI lineage: Eukaryota > Metazoa > Arthropoda > Insecta > Diptera > Tephritidae > Anastrepha > Anastrepha ludens. The sequence continues at coordinate 27,772,635 of NC_071498.1, read as the reverse complement.
CAAAACGATAGGGTTTATTTGACCGAGCATTCATACGAGGAGTTGAGTCATCGATTGGTCACCAGGAGGCAACACCCACTACAGGTAATGGTTTGGGCCGCTGTAACCGCAGATGGGAGCTCTCGTTTCTGGACCGTCTCAAGGCCATAGTCAAGACAAAAGGTGGTCATATCGAGCAAAAATAAATTGATTTTTAATTTTGTATTATTTTCACACATTTTTTACTTTCAAATGAATAAAAGTAATTTTTCAAACTAAATTTATGGCCGTTTTAATTGGTTCGAGGGCCGGACCCTGTAATGTAGGCGAATGGAATTGATAAAAGAAAATTAAAATATTTAGTGTTATTGACATTTATATTACATGACAATTTAGGCAAGGAATGTTGGTATCCAATAGCTTTACAAACAAAAAAATAATAATAATAAAAATAATAATTGCAATAATACTTCCTTTGGTGTGGGGTTTGATCTTGGCTTTCTCTCAATTTTGCGATGTGTGTCTTGATGTTGTCCTACAAATGAGGTATCTACAATTTTATACTGCCTCCGAACGACAGATGTTTTATATGAGATACTTTTTCGTGGCAGAAATATACTCGTAGATTTGACATTGCTAGTTGGTGGTATGCGCTATTAGAAACAAGTATTCTATCATTTGATGTTCCATACCCACAGTGCGCTTTGAAACCAGCTCTAACCCATTGTTGGTCATGCATAAACCCGCTCGGGTATGGCGGCCACAATAATAATAACAATAATCTCAACACTTATAATAATAATTTGTATTTGTGCCGGACTACCACCTTGTTTCCAGGTTTAATGCGCACTGTGTACACGAAAAAGCTTTCCCTAAGACGCACTCAACAAAGGATAAGCTCGGCTCGCTACATCTAAAATACGTAGCGACGTGCAGACTTAACAAAATGTTACATACCGCAGGTGTAAACCACTTTCAAATACATTCGCGAGTTTCGCTTGCACGGAGACCCGAAAGTGTTCGCATCAGCAGCTAAATTGCATCGGCGACGTCCATGACAAATCTGCATCACTGTTTCGGTGGCATAGGATGCTTGGCAAGCTAAAATATCAAGAGAAGCAGGAAATCGTAAGATTTACTTGTACTTCAGCATTTATCCTTAAACATAATCAGAGCTCTGTACTGAAGATTATTTCATAAAGCCATATTTAATATATTAGCCTTTATAAATGAAAGAAAGCTTTAAGAAAATTTTTGGTATTTTGTACTTACTTTCTTCACGAACTCCTTGTGGTTGGGGGCATTGAATACTTTCATACTCTGTGCGTCCAAAGCTTGCGCTGTAGACCGCAATGCGAGAATAAGGGTTGCATTCCAACTGAGCTACATCATTGTGGCAGGCGACTTTACTGCGGAATTCATCTGCACAGAGTACAAATGTGGAATATTTATTATTTATGTAAAACGTGCATATAAACTGAGCAAATTTTAAAATTTATATTTATCTTAGAATATAAAAAGGAGTAGGCTCTGATTTAACCCTCCGTTGGGCAACCAGACTTCTACGACTTTGGACGTGAATTCAACATATTTCTATTACAGCTAACGACTCGAGCTTCCAGGTAGCTTCTTAAAATTTAAATTCTATCGATTTATGGATATACCCTTTTAATAAATATCCACGAACAGGACGAAAAAAGCCAAGTCCCGGGTGCACAACCGAAGGTCATAAAAAAGATGTCTAAGGCGGGTTAAATTCTTTGTGAATGTTGGAAGATATTAAGCAAAATTTTCCCAAAGAGTCATTTATATATGTATGTGTTAAAATGTTAACCCATGTTTGTCAATGTCCTTAAATGCGAAATTTTAGATCTGACTCTAAGCACACATAACTCGGCTTCTACTGTCACAAATTGGTGGATCTTGGGTGAAGAATTAATGTCGGATTAAAGACATATTGTATGCGACATAAACCAGTTTTCAGAAATCCCAAAAAACCGGATAGGAATTCGGAAGAAACGAGCAAACCACCAAAATGTTGGGTGTCGCCTTCGACATTTGCCTCTTCTTCCCGGCGAAAACAACCGCAATTTCTACTAAGGTCCAAAACCGCAACAAGGTCTTAAAATCGCTACCCAGCAGCTCTTGAGACAAAGAAGTATTGCTGGCGGCATTTAAAGCCCGTCTGGTCGCCTGGTACTAGTCATTCGCAGTGGACAAAGCTCCAGACCTGTCAAGATACTGCTAACATCACAGCCACGGCATATCTGCCTACAACAAGCCCTACGCATAACCCAGAAGTTGTACGGCAGCAAAAGTATTTCAATAAATCCGAAAAAAACAATCCCGATATCATTCATTCGCAGAAGGAAACTTTCTAGAATAGGACTTCCTATACTAAAAATCTCTAGGAATTTCAAGATGTTGTAAATCGGCATTACAAATAAGTACAAAGAAATTTGTTTGTTAAATGATATCACTTACATGGACGACATTTATAAGCCACTTCAACGATTTTGCGGCGTTTATGGCAGGGGTCCACACTTATGTTGCTAGTCGTACTATAATTACTGCTAGCGTCGCCAGTTGTGGTCAGTCGATAGTAGTGTGGAGCACCATTGAATTTGCAGTGTTTCTTTTTTTGGCATGCTTCAACGACCGTCTGCAACAGTGAGTACTGCAAGATAGAATGGTAACATTTTTGATAAACATTTTTATATTATAGAGAATATATTAGGCACAAACACTTATATATTATAACAAACGCGAAAAAACAGACTATCTAACATTTGAAACTTGAAATAGGCAATATGATGGCTGAGTCGCAAAGCTCAACTAAGATGGGCCTGAAATTTTCAACTTCTAGAACGGCGACGGGAGTTGATGCAGCAACAGCAACAATCTTTTCGGCTGTGCGCACTGTACAAACTCGATAACTTGTTGTTGTATTCAATAGAGACGATGAACCAATTGATCCGAGGGCGCTTCTCTTCTACCGAATTTGGAACGTAATTTTCTTGCAGTGTCGGAAGGTGATTCACCATTTTGCAAGTAAACTTTCAAAAATTGCCTAATGGTTCAAGCGTAAATAAACCAATTTCGTGAACCACGGATGTTAACTTAACTTTCTCTTTTAATATCAATGCATTTTAGTGGACGCTTTAAAGCAATCGTTAGTTCAAGAATCAAACATTAGATGGCCCACCCTCTATATGTATGATATATGATATATTTTTATTTTGAAATATTATAAGTTTTTTGCCATTCCGCTATTTGCAAATAAAGGACGAGTTTCGTTGTTATTGCAATGTTCCGAAGTTGTATCTTACCTTCTTCTAGGAAAATCAAAAAGTGTGCGCAACTAACCCAAAAAAGTCCTCTTAGTAGCAACGATTACCTGCATTACATCACGTATCGCTCTCGGTGCCTGACGTGGTGTCGGGTATATTCCCTGCCTCCTGAAGGCTTTGGGGCTAAGGTGTCAGTAAGAGAAGGTTCGCTCTCGGCGTTGCCCACTATTTCTCCCTCCACCATATTTGGTTCAGCAAGTCCGCTCGAGCGTTGCCTCACTAAACCCTTGGTGGCTCATCCTACTTGAGGACCTTGATTGGACTCATTTATAATGGAGTTAAAGCTGTAGCTTGAAATTGAAATTTGAAAACGGCGAACCAAGAAGCACCGAGAGAATGGTAACTCCTAAAGCACTCAGACTAAAAAGCCCACTGTGTTTAAAGCTCTGTAAAGTAAAAGGGTTAATAGTCAAGGAGAGAAAGAGAGAAGTGACGTAGAGAAAAAGTTAGGATAGAATAGAGATAGCTAGTCCGGTGAAAATTTCCCAGATTCTTTCGCAAATCTGAAAATATTCTCCAGTTTCAGAGAACGAATTTTACTCACTGTCACGATATCGGAACGCAAAATCCGTAGCCCTGCGCCAGGTTAGAGGAGACAGATAGGTAAATCGAGTATTCAATGATTCCAATGGTGGTCATATGCTGACCCCATGGGATAGGTTCTTGACTGGACGCTTTATGTAAATTGCGTACATAATCGCTGATCCGTCCCTGTGGGGTAATCGCTGATCCGCAGTTGGTCAATTCATCGGCAATTTAATTTTCTTATACACCTTGGTGTCCTATAACCCATATAAGCTGATTAAGCTTCTTCTTACATTCTTAAACAATTTTTGAGGTTTGCTTTGCGTCAGTCAATGCAATCTAGCTGCAACAGCTACAGCAATATCTCTTAGTACTCCATCACAGTTCGCGAGAGCTAGGAACACAGGTTCGATGATAACAAAAGCATCGTAGCTTTGCATCTCTCTCTTTTGCCCTCGCCAACTCTAAATATACTTCAGCCAACTATGGATAGTCCATCGTAACCAAGTTGGATAAGCTCCAGAAGTCTCTGTGGATTGGATAGTTCAACTGGCATCCAGACCTTAAAAGAACAGATGGATTCGTTGTAAAGCTTCGCCGAGTGCTCATTGGCGCATGGTATAAGTTACACACGGCCCTAATTTCAGCCGCTATCCCGGTTTACCGGTACCGCGCCAAGAAGTCTCGTAAGAATAACCTTATAAACTTTACAGAGACCTATTAGAACTGACCTCCGGTTATCCGGAGCTATGTTACTGTCAGGGTGCCCCGTGCCGATAATTGCCAGCATCAGGTGTTTCCTCGCCACCTCGTTAAAGGCTTTGGAAAGCTTTGACTGAGACTTACTGGGTTGTGGGTGGACCGAAGACCGAAGTCAATTGGATCCACTCTGAATGTTTACTACTTATTACCATTTATGTATAGCACTAATTATAAATCGAAATATTCTAAATTTTAAATAAATCACTGATGATGCTCTCCACTCTCATCCTGTTCATTTCATGAAAAATATTTGGATTTATTCCAAATTTGATTCAATTATGGTGTGCTTGCGAAGTGCGAACGAAAATTTCAATTCCATAATAGCGATAAATAAAACATTACCTGCAACGCATTTGGCCACATGCAATTTTCAGAGTTTATATCGTCAGTAATATTGCTACTTGAAGCGTTTTCTAGACGCACTCCGTTTTCTTCTATTTCTTCTGTCATAACTGTATCCGTTTGTGAGCTTGTGCTTGGTATTTCCGTGGCTGGTATGGCCTGGCTGTACCCGTTGTAGGTGTATTGAGTAGTTGAAATTTTCTGCCCTGGAGAACCAAACGTAGATCCACGCAGGAGGTGCTTAGCTTTCGCTTGTACTGGTTTGGCAGTGTGATGCAGCGGGCATAGCTCATCGATGCTAAATCCATCTGAATAAAAACCAAGAAAAATTAAATTTATAGCGTTAAAATATTGGACAATTAATAATATACATTCACAAACAGTAAATTTTGGCAAAACTCTTTATTGAACCGATCTGTCAAGGTAACATAAATCATTGTGACATCATTAGCAATGATGAACTCAAAAGAGTAAACAAAATTGAGTATGAACTTACTGAAACAGCACTTAACTCACTTGTTACAGAAATCGAGAAGTCAATTTATAATAAATAATTCACACTGGTAGCCTTCCTTGATATCAAGGGCGCCTTCCGGATACCATAATAAAGGCACTGACGGATTTCGGGATCTCTGGCGCTCTGGTTGAGTTCATCAAAATATGCTCTTGAGCAGATTTGTGATCGCAACCCTAGGGACCTCAGAGATCAAGAAAAAAGTTAGCAGAGGAACACCTCAAGGCGGTGTGCTGTCCCCTCTCCTATGGGTGCTGGCATTAAACTTCTTGCTAAAGAGCCTAGAGGAGAAAGGACAACACGTCGTAGCATATGCGGACGATGTTGCAGTGGTAGTAAGAGGGAAATTTCCCAATACACTTAGAGAAGTCATGCAAGACTTACTAAACATGGTTGAAAACTGGTCAAAAGCAAATGATAGAGTAAAAAAGGCGAAAATAGTACTACACTCTTGTAAACAGCTGATAGGACTAAATTGGGGTCTCTCCCCATCTATCGTGTTTTGGCTTTACACAGCAATTGTCAGACCAATCCTAACATATGGTGACCGGCTTTATACATTAAAAGAACTATGGTACATGTACAAAGAATGCCCAGTCTTTGCATCTGCGGGGCCCTTAGGACCACACCCACAGATGCCCTAAATATTATGCTTAACCTTTTACCAATAGAGCGATTCGGTAAGCAAACAGCTGCCAAAGCAGCTCTCAGGCTAAGAGAAATCGGCCTACTCAGAACGAACCAAAGAGGACACTCTTCAATTTTAGAAAAATTCCCCTACATTCCTGGCACAACGGATTTCTGTAAGACCAATAGCATCAATTTAAATAAATCCTTTGTCACAGTATTTCCTTCCAAAAAGGAATGGGATAACGAGCTTATTGTTAAGAAAAATGACTTCAACATCTACACAGATGGCTCAAAACTGGACAACAAAGTAGGTGGAGGGGCTTACTCCGATAAACTCGGAGTATGCCAATCATTTCGCCATTTCAGGCGGAGGTCACTGCCATAAAACAGGGACTTACGGTAATAAAAACGAGAGTATGATCTACAAATGAAGTCTTCATTTACTCGGACAGTCAAGCGGCAATAAAAGCGCTTGAATCAAAAACGCACTCGTCACTGTGGACACAAGTCTCCCCTTCTAATTCACGCTGTGCTAAAACCATCTGGATTCCCTAATAGGAGACTAAAAATTGTGGATGTTTGAAGACTCCAAGCCAGCCATAATTGAAAGAAGTAATTTATAAACCGATATCGCATTCTTGCAAGAGCGGAACAATGACAAAGAAGGTGTTAAACAGTCTCCACTTCCTCCTCTTTACTGCAGCTCCGAAGGCATTACAGCTGAGCATCCTACGCTTCCTATGAATTTCGATGATAATGCCAACCACTGTACTAATAGGAGTCTGGTCTATATTGATGAGGAACCTAGTTTGTGTTCTCACCTTCTGGCAAGACCTGTCTAGTTATCTCACAAGTTGGCTTGTTCTCGCCTGCGTGATAAATACCGGTTTTGCTTACGCTTGCATGCGCCGAGAAGGAGAGCAAGCTTTCGAAGGTGACACACCGGGTTTGAAAGGGCATGTGAATAGATGGCTAGTACCGTACGATGTGCCTTCACGTGTCGGACATGTAGTAATTATGTCGGGATCGATTCTGGATAAGTAAGAATTTAACCTACTACAATATCCACGTCGTAATTGATCCAAAGACCCACGAGACAACTGCAGCTCTTCGTCAGCAATAGGTGGTGGTTGGACTCCGATAACGGCATTCGGGGTAATGAGTTTAAGAAGGTGGTCTATATACTGTCCGGTTCAGTAGCTGGATCTCGTCTTTGTAGTTGAAGATATGTCTCCTGACTCGCCTGGGAAGTGATTCAAGATCCAGCAAATGTCTGTAAGAGTGATTCCTATGGTAACGGTGATTCCTTGATCGGTAGCCACAGTGTGAAGGTATTGTAGGGCGCACAACAGGAAACATCGCATCGGTTCTGATGGCAGTATTTCGACTGGTCTGGAGCTTTGTCGACTGCGTATCACTAGTACCTAGCGACCAGATGAGGCATAATTCAGCACCGGCCGGCTAAATGCTTTAAATGTCGCGAGCAACATCTCTTTGTTTTTGCCCCAGGTATCGTGGGCTAGCTATTTAAAGACCTTGTTGTGGTTTCGGACCTTAATGGCAATTGCGGTTGTATGCGCAGAAAGAGAAGAGCAAACTATCAAAGGTGACTCCAAAAATACTAGGGTTGTTAACGGTTGGTATTGATGCGACTTTAACCTTTATCTATAGTTTAACCTTCTTCGTTCAGGTGGTAAATAGGATCGCCGTAGATTTTGTGATAAAGTTGGAGATTCCTCACAGTGAGAAAACGAGAAAGTGTGTAAAAAAGTCGTTCAGTTTGGAACATACGTCTTCGATGAAATTGCAATCATCAGCGTAAGAAATCACTGAAACTCCCTCTGGTGATTGAGGAGGCTTCGAGTTGCAAAAAGTGAAAAATAAGGATTACAAGTACACCACTCTACGGCACTCCTTGCATTATTGTGCTCTGTCTAAAATTTTGATTTCGAAATATTACCCACGAGTGTCGATCACACAGATAATTTGCGGACCACCCCTTCAGCCCTGGTGGGACGTTCGACTGTTAAATATCCACATGACATTTATTTATTTATTCTTAGAAAATCTAAAAATAGACGATTTCTCGCATACTACAACAAAAATACTTAACGATAATAGCTTTTAAAGTACTTACCTTTGTTTTTGAAATTATTGTACTGTGCGAATTCAATTGATATGCTGGTGCCACGCGGGCAAGCAATAGCCACTTGATCGGTATCGCACGCTGCTTTTTGATATGTACGCAGTGTTGCTGATAAAAGCGCTGTAAGGTATCGTTGTATGTATGTATGATCGAAAGCCACCCCACAAATTACATGAGTTCACAACAGCAGTCAGACGACATTGATTTGTTTTACAATTATAGAATATTTATGTAAATCAGCAGTTGAATACAGGAAATAGTGAATTGCAGGCATGCAAAAAAGCAGCATTGTTCCGAATGATGTTTTGGAGTAGAAATGGAGAGTTCAAAAGAAAGAAAAATTTTTAATTAAAACTTGGTAAGATTAGAAATTACAAACATTAATTTTACATATTAGGGTAGCTCACAAACAAGCGCAAATGGCTAGGCGTCACGACATTTGCAAAGTATGATAGCCACTATATAATTTAAATGTTGCGTTGCCAAAGCTATTTGCAAGTGTCATGCCAAGCCGTTTAAAATATATTGTGCATTGTATTGTATTGTAATAACTGAAATTTGTAATAATACCTAACTAGATTAGTCGACTAATACGAGTATCACATATGCGTCCGATGAATAATTGGAAGAAGAAGAATTATTAGCTGTCAAATCCTCTCAACTTGAGATCGAACCAAAATATTTATTGTGTATGTACTTATACATACATAAGTAGGTCTTGATTTGTATGTCTTTACGAGGCATGACGTAGAGAATAGAAAGATGGCACCATTCAAGAACCCGAACGTTGTTCTTGGCGGATTTGAAAAATAAGTGTCGTCAGTATAGAAAGTAAGCAAACCTTTGTATGAAAATTTATGCACTTGCAGATGTATGTGTGCACGATGTATTCCATCATTATTGGCTTTCAACTTAGATTCGCTTATTCCTTCTTTTTTTCTGTTGTTTATTTTCTGCACTGGCGACTTGCAAATCGACTTTTTGACAATTCAGATTATTCGTAGTCGCTGAAACTGCTCAGTACAGATAACTAGACTCGAAACTCATTTTTTAAGTGAGAGTGCACCCAAGAACTCGTTCGAATTCTTGGCAGCACTGCCAACCCCTGCCCAGGAAAACAGGTTATGGATAAAAAGCAAATAAATTAATAGAAATGGCGAGCTGTCAGAAATAAAAGGCGCGAAGAATACCTGACGAAAACAGTTAATGTCGCGATTTGATTTATTTTCAGAAATTTACGAGGTTGTTCAATAAGTTTTGCGGCACAATTCATTCTTTGTTAACAAGCCATTTAGTTTTGACGTGTCACAGTATTTTCGACAACGGAGAAGATCGATTTTCGTGCAATGAAAATTTATGAAGGAATGTTAAAATTAGTGCAGTAGAAAAATGGGTTGCTGAATTTAAACGGGGTCGTTCAAGCCTTGAAGACGATCCACGTCAAAGACGTCCAAAAATGGCAACAACACCAGAAATCGTAGAAAAATACCGAATAGCGTATTAGAAAATCGTCGAGTGACTGAAAGATTTAGTATAAGCCCTAGGCATGTGATTGGGCAGTGTAGTGACGGAAGTATTGCGTTTCAGAAAGCTGTGGGCACGATGGATGCCGCATTCGCTAACAATGGAGCAAAAGTACATTCGAATACGACTTTCTCAGCAACATTCAGGCGTTTTCGAAAGCATAAAGTAGATTTTGTGCGTCGATTAAGCACTATGAATGAGATTTTGGTTTATCACCATGATTCTAAATCAAAAGAAAAAGCTAAAGAGTGGTGTGAACTTGGTTCTTCGGCTCCGAAACGAGTTCGTGCCCAGAAATCGGCCAAGGTGTTTTTATCAATTTTTTGTTATGGGAAAGGAATTTTGTTTGTGGATTCTAAATATTATTGCAACCTTTTAGACCAGCTGAAGGGAAAAATTCTTGAAAAATTACCCAGTTTTCAAAAGAAAAAAATTCTTTTTCATCAGGGCAATGCACCGTGTCACAAGAGTATTTTGACCATGGCTAAAATCCATCGTATTCACCATATTTAGCACCTAACGAGTTCCGTCTGCTTTCATGATGAGGTCATAACAGCTGTGCAAACGTATTTTGAAGCCCTTACAGATTCTCACTTCAGAGATGGAATTCATAAATTGGACTCTTGTTGGAACAAGTGAATTTATGTTCAGGAAGACTATACTGAATAAGAAAGTGTATTTCAAACCGTAAAATTGAGTTTTTCTTATCGAACCGCAAATCTTATTGAACAACCTAGTATATTACTGTAAAATAAGAGGAAGAAATAAAAAGGGAGAAGCTAAATATTAAAGTTAGTGCAAGGTTGATATTTTAAGGTAATACGTTTTATTGTAGCACATTTCAGCTAAGAAATCCCACAAGTGCGTTCGAGAATGCTAATGAGTTTTCAACGTCCCAAGCGACTGAAAGGAAAATTGTACTGCAATTTCTTGAATTTTTGATATTTTGCAAACATATTTTATTAACAATTTTTTTAAATTACAAAAACTGAAGTGTTACTTTGTTAATCGTAATTTTTATTTTTATTTGGCCTTGACCTATTTTGTTTGTTATTTTGCAAATTGGTTTTTTGTGCCCACTTTTTATGTTACATTCAAAAATTTTTAAAATTTCAATATTTTCTTCTTCCTTATATTTACATATTTATAATTATGTTTTTCGTCTTCTTTATTTTTGTCTTTCGTCTTCTTTATTTCTGTCTTTCTTCTTTTTCTTGATTGCCGCGATAACCTCTTACGCGATTTTGGCCAAGTTTAACAAAGTGCGCCAGTAGTTTCTTTCTCATGCTAAGCGGCGCCAGTTGGACATACCAAGTGAGCCAAGTCCTTCTCCACCTGATCTTTTCAACGCGGAGGCGGGTTTCCTCTTCCGTTGCTACCACCAGCTGAGACCGCATCGAATACTTTGAGAGCCAAACACTTCGGCTCCATTTGGATGGCATGACGCAGGAAACGAAGCCGCTGGATCTTTATTCGCTGCACTAATTCTATGTCGCTGTAAAGCTCATTGTTTCATCGCCTGTCAAATTCCAAAAATCTTCCGCAAAATCTTTCTCTCAAATACTCCAAGGGGCGCCTCATCGGATATTGTCATCGTCATGGGCCCAAAACTAAAACTAAAAGAAATGGTTCTTTCGGTATTGCACCTCTGGCTAAAGTAATAATAATAATAAATTCAAATCGACAGCGCTCTCTCAAGGAAAAGAGTTTCGCATCTAGTTATTTGCGAACTTTTGTCGGCTTCTTTTCTAAACAAAGCACTGTGACATCCCCTTTTACGTCAGCAAATCAGCTATTCCTTAATACTCGTAGTCGCTGAGAGCCGTTAACGATCTGATATTGGCCACGCCTTTTGTACCTATTCTCTCCACCGTGAGTTATCTATGCTTCTGAGTATATCAACGTTGTCTGGCGTTGCCCTCCGAGCTACGTTATTAACTTTACTTGGTTGCGGTAACCAACGTCAAGCCAACGCAGAAACGGAAAAGTTGATACCAAGCTTGTGTTACTAGAATGGCTGATTAATTTTCTTTTCCATTTGTACTACTTCTATACCCGATAGAACGTGTTCATACACGGGAACTTTTGTTGCTTCAACTACGCGAATTCTCTTTTAGTGTCGTCCGTGTCGTTCACACACTTGTAATTGTTTTACTTTTTGGTCTAAAGCTAACAACAAAATTTAGAAGAATGAAAACACAAAACGAGTTGCCCGAGCACGAGCAACTCAGTGCCCCTCTCTTTCCTCTCTTCCGCCACTGTTCCACAAGTTACGAGTTGCTTCAACAAAAGTCGCCCTGTATGAACGCAGTCATACGCATGGTTGGTTTGGTTGGCTTTACGCGTGATGTAAGAAGCTCGCTTAGCCCAAACCGAGAGCTAAAGAGTATTTACTTATCAAAACACGCTTAAAAAATGCTCAGCAGCTTATAAGAGCTTTGCAACATTAGCCACTACGTTAATTTGAGAGATTTCCGATTTTGCACCGAAAAATACTATATGTACAGTGAGGGACTAAAGTCTACAAACAGCACCACATTTGCTTATTTTCCAGAAGGTTTACAATAGATGAAAAAACTGTTGATATGGTTTTTTTTTTTGGAGCTTATATTTATTAATAAATTTATTAAATTATTTCACTTCCTTTATAACAAAAAAATTACAAGACAACATAAAAGCGATATGACAAAAGACTACATACATTTCATTTAGCTTAAAAACAAAAACAAATTTATTTATTTTAAAACTAGCTTTTTGAATACTTTTAGGATTTAGTAGGTTCATCACCGTTATCAATCACTGCTTCAACGCGTGGTGGCATTGATCCAACTAGTTGAGAAAGCTCTTCCTGCGTTATTTGGCTTCATGCCTCCATCAACTATTTTTTTATTGATTTTGCGTTAGTTTATTTAGTTAATTATTATACTTCGTCAAATTTTTCTCTCAAAAAGCTTCCAAACAGTCCCAGACGGATTTAAATCCGGACTTCACGGCGATACATTTAGTTGTCTGTGTGCGTAATATAAAATCCTCAAAGAATCCTTCGTGCAGTATGCTTAGAGTCATTGTCTTTTTGGAAAACTCAACCTTGCCCAAGATCTAAGCAATCTACTGATGGTTTCAAATGTTCTTCTAATAAGTTTTTATGTTTTTATCGGCCCATAGTACCTTCAATAAAAGTCAGCTTTCCAACGCCAGATGCAGCTGTAGCTACCCAACCCATTGCGCTACTTTTTCAATGTTTGCCTTGCTTAAGTGAAACAAAGCAGATGGGTGTAACACATGGCTGAAAAGTCCCGAGCCTAACAAAGAAAACACTTTTTATTTTATTTGTTCAAAATTAGCTTTATTCGTCAACGTAATTTCCATCATTTCAGCGCCGCCCCAACATTTCAATACCACTTTTGCTGCCAACAGCCAGTAGTCGCTGGGAGCCAAATCTGTCGAATACGGTGGATGTAGGAGCAATTCGAAGTCCAATTCATGTATGATAGTTTTGTCATTGTTTTGATTGGCTTGTAACATGGTGCGTTGCCTTGATGAAACGAATTTTTTTCTTTGTCATATGCAGACGTTTCTTTGTAATTTCGGTCTTCAAACGCTCCAACGTGACTTCTGGCTATTCCCAAAACTCAAGAGACCACTCCGGGGAACGCGTTTCGAATCGATTGAGGAGATAAAAGCTAAATCGAAGAAGGTGCTGATGGCTATACCGGAAATGGACTATTTGGCATGTTTCGGCGATTGGAAAAATCGTTGGCATAAGTGTATTTCATCGAGAGGGGATTATTTTGAAGGGGATGAAATTGATTTACAAAAATAAATAAAGATTTTGCATTTTACAACCAAATTCACCTTACTTTTTGCCCACAGTAGTATTACACCACGCACATCCCAAAATACCGAGGTCATGACTTTTCCAACCTTTTATCACGCTTTCGGGCGCTTTGATCGTGTTTCACCAGTTGCTGTCCACTCAGATGACGATCAATTTGATTCCGGAGTCAAGTGGTGGATTCATGTTTCTTCCATTGTGACATATCGACGCAAAAGTTCCGGTTTATTACTTTTAAACTTGGCCAAACACTGCTCAGAATCACCTACATGTTGTTGTTTATGATCAGCAGTGAGCAAACGCGGCACCCACTTTAAATATAGCTTTCTCATAGTCAAATCCTCATGAATTTAAAGCCATTCTTATATTCATATAAAGCCGTTCTTTTGATATCTCCACGATGTCAGCTAACTCACGCAACTTCTCTTTTCGATCATTCAAAACGATTTTGTGGATTTTTTTGATGTTTTCTGGTGTTACCGCTTCATTTGGACGTCCACTGCGTTGTGCGTCACCGGTGGCTCTGCGACCACTTTTCAAGTCAGCAAATCATCGAACCATCGATTTATTGTTGTTTCTGATGGAGCGGAGTCCCTATTACACTTTTCAAACCGTTGCTTTGTTTGAACGATATTTTTCCCCATCAAGAAGCAGAGCAAAATTAAAACACGAAATTCTTTTTGATCCATTATTTTGAAAATAACAAAAGTAGCGTCACTCTTAGCACAAAAATTTTAACAGCTGTCATTTGAAAGTTAGTACTAACTGAAAAATAGGTGAATACAATGAAACTAGTGCCATCTAAGTGTTAGACCCGGGACTTTCAGCCCATGCGTTATTGTATGCCTTCTGGGAAATAAGAAAATATAATATGCTGCTGTATGTGGACTTAAGTCCTTCACTATATATAATATAATTTTACAGCACTTCATTATTTCTAGCAGAAAACGTGAAATTAGTCACAATTTTCAGCAACGATATGCAAAATCAAAATTCTTTTCGATATTTTCTTATATTTATGTGTGTAAAAGCCAGCAGCACGTAAAAATTCTACCTATCTGTGCTGGCCTACTCAGCTTGCAATGTAATACATACTCGTACATAGCTTTATACGGTAACTTCAGTTGCAATTGCCAAATCACGAAGAAAAAACAGACAAAACTTATTCAATAACGAGATGCACGAAAATAATATAATATATGTAAATGTAAACAGAAGCAGAGTAAATATGAATGTGCTTACCTAAGGGATCCACTCGCAAAATTATTTCTGTTTCCACCGCATTGATTACATAGAGCGATAAAAAGATCAAAATCTCTGCTTTTGAATAATTCATTATACTCTCGGCTGAGTATGGGCACCGAAATCACTTGAAAACATTGGTGTCTATTTTTCGGTGATATTACCTCAAGTAGAGTTTTTTTTATAGTCGCATGTAAATACATGTATTGAAACCGTTTAAGAACATACATACTAATCCATTTACACAAACGACATCACTGCAAATATGAATGGTGGTGGTTGTATCGCCCTGAGTTGACTTTAAAGATTCTCATTCCAAAAACGTTGTTATAGTTATTAATCATGATTCAATAAGAGAAGGTTTGCTCAGTAAGCAGCTTTCCCGTTGCCTCTTGACAACTCGGCTCCCTTAGCAAGTTACTGAGTTTCTAAATCTGGGCATTTTGTGTAAAAGTGGACAAAAAGTAAAATTTGTAGAAAAAATAAAAGATATTTAATTATTTACAATTGCTTTAAAGACACTGGCATTCTGTGAGGGTAAGTCCTCACTGGTCCTTGAGTGTATCGAGAAACTAAACTTGTTAGGATCGCACAGAATCGCATCCGACTAATTTAGGTCCCAGGACTACCCCTCTGTCCTAACTGGGAACGAAGTAGTTGAAGCATTGGCAAAAGTGGCTGCGCCCTCGTTTTATAGAAGCCGAGCTCTTCCTTGCTATGGGACAATACACCATCAAGCAGGAGTTTAGGAGTGAATAACAAAGGCTAAGGGAAGTTAACTTGCACCAAACTATGAGGCTAAGACAGGTGAAATCCTTATTGAGGAGGGTACAGCCAAAAGAAATCTAGCAAACTCATAGCCCTCCCAAGGGATGAACTGAGAATGCCCAGGGGCATTTTCACAGGCCAGATTACGCACTCATTTGCACACAAGGCTCCAATACACCTTCCACCTTCATCTCCTACAAAACTGCCAAAATTATGCTAAAAATTTGGAATACCAAAATTGCAATCTTTATTTTTTCACTGTATTTCCTATACGGCAAAATATTGGTTGGAGTACTGAACATGCAGCTAAAATGGGATTAGTCCAGACCGATGTGTGTAACACATGCAATGAAACGAATGTTAGGGGTACTTTGGAACACCTAAATACTTTGCCATTACCCTGCTCTCTACAGGATTCGACTCATCCTTGAAGGATATTGCTGATAAAAAGCTGAACGGCTTGTTAAAGTTCGCGAGAACGTGCATTATGAATTACGTAAAATGATATCTGCGACTCCAGATATGTACATGGCACTGGAAACACAATGAACCCTAGGGGTCTATGTGAGATCCTTTTACAAATAAGCCGGCACTATCTAACCTAACCTTCTCTGGATGGCAACGCTATATGGCGTAGAAGGTTTAGACATCTTGGCCCATTGCAGCCAGAAGAAACATATGCTCAGTTCAGCACAGCTCTATCTTAAGTTTAACAAGGGGACCGGGTTTGGATGAGGTACTGTAATGAGTACAGAGCACAAAAGACCATGAGGTCAAAGTGCAAACTTCAAACTACATCTAATCTCAACTGATTATATCCACTTTCTCCACCCTTCTTAAATGCAACTTTTTCTAAGGGAGTGTGAAAACTCGAATGTCTCAAGTGAGCAAACCTTTGATAATTGAATCATGATTATTAATAACACAGGCCAACAAAATCTCGCTTTTTTACAGCTTTTAAAACGGCTATGGGTGTTTCTTGAAGGTTTTTTTATGTTGACAACGAATATGATCTTGAAAATGCTCCAGAACGTCAGGATTTTTGGCAATTTGAGGTTAAAAAGTCAAAAAATGCAGATTTTGGCCATTTTTTAATTTTTTTTTGGGCAAGGTAAAGTTTTTTTTTTAATTTTCCACAACGGCATCGCACAGTACTAGTCTTCAGTTTTAAAATCCATTTTTAAAAATATTTTTGCGATTAATATAAAAAAAATTATACTATTTTGAATTCGCCCTTTACAGGGGCGTTAGAAAGTTAGGAAGGTTGAATTTGCATATCTAAAAGTCTCCAATTCAAAATAGAATAACTTTTTTTATATTAATCGTAAAAATATTTAAAAAAAAATGGATTTTAAAGCTGAAGACTAGTACTTTGCGATGCCGTTGTGGAAAATTAAAAAAAGCTTTACCTTGCCCAAAAAAAAATTTAAAAAATTGCCAAAATCTGCATTTTTTGACTTTTTAACCTCAAATTGCCAAAAATCCTGACGTGCTGGAGCATTTTCAAGGTCATATTCGTTTTCAGCATAAAAAAACCTTAAGGGGTAACACCACTGTACACGCGTAAAATAAACACGATTTTTAAAGAATTTTTTTGTATAGAAGGAAAGGGAAAACAATCACTCTGATTTGGGAAGTTATTACTTATATACCAAAATACAAAACTACAAAGTTTGATCGAAAAATTTTACAAAATGGCGGCATTGGAGACATTTTTGTAATGTGTTTTCTCTTGAAGGAGCTCCGCGGCACGCAGCACAGAGGGTGCAAATTTTAATCTGGAACAAAGAAACATTTTTTTCCTTAATCTAGATAAGAATAGCTAGAGAAACACGTAGGGGATTTAAAAAATATTTATTTTTGTGGAACTAGCAAGCATTTGAAGGAAAAAACTCTATTTTGGACTAAAAAAACGGCACTTAAATAATTATAACAATCGTTTAAATTAATCTATCGAAAATCCCCTACGCTCTTCTCTTAAGAAGGTTATTATACAGACGTAGTGAAAAACCTGATTAAAAATATTTAAAATTGTTTGAGTTATGCTGCGTGCCAATTTCAGAAAACGTGTTTTGAGAAAAACGCGTTTAAAGTTTGGAAATTTGGAGAAGTCGTTAGGTAGCAGTCACTAACGCTTGGTTAAAAGCTTAAAATATTTATGAAATAAACTTCGGTAACGTATAAAACTTTTTGTTCTTTATTTTAAAAGGTTCAAAGAATTTTTTAAGCTTATAAAAAAAAAATCAATTTTTTGAAATTTCTACAGTGGTGTTACCCCTTAAAACCTTAGTTAAAATTATCGAAAAAGTTTTTTGGTTGTTGGCCCAGTGAAATAGTCATCGCGTGTTGACCAACCTGATGAATAGCCAAAAAACCATTTCAAGGGTAGTTCAGTCCTGTAAATCCAGGCTGAACTATCTCGGTAGACATAAAATCCTGATGCTAGCATGGGTCCCGAGACACGTGGGGATCGCGGGCAACGAGATCTCTGATTCTTTAGCTAGGAGGCCAAAGAAGTTGGCCTCAAAGCCCATTCTGCAACTCCCTTCTGCAGCCATAAAAGCCACGGTTAGCAAGCGGGTTACTTTAACCCACAAGCGAGCTTAACAGGCTGGGCTGCAGATGAACAAAACTGATGTTACCTGTCATGTCCGACCAACTGTCGCAGACCCTCCTGTCATTAAGCAGAAGGGACTGTAGGCAGCTGGTTGGACTGATGACGGGCGAAGCACAGCATGTGGAGAGGAAAATGAGACGGCAGCCACTTTCTGTGCGTCTGCGCGGCCTTGGCTCGAATCAGGCTTGAGGTCTTTGGCGCTGATATGTTAAAAAGCGCCTACTCAGATTTGTTCGGTTAGATTTAAAGCAAATTAAAAAGGAAAAAAGAGAAAACAAAAAATAAAAATTAGTATTAACAATAGCTGTCTGTATCTTACCACCACGATGGTATGCAAACAGGAAGCTGAAGGTAGTTCAACTCTTCATTAAACCGAGGCAAATCACGGACGACAATTTCAATGGCAAGATGCACAAACTTCTCCAGTACTCTTAACTCATATCAAATAAAAGTCTTGTCCATGAAATCACAACTCCAACTCTTAAAACCCCTCAGAGCTGATTTGATTTTCATCTGATTCACTAAAAAAAAAATTCGGTTTGAAAAAGCTTGTCAAGGGACCAAAACTCCTTTGTTAAAGCTGTCAATATTGTGGTAGAGTTCTCACAACCTGTCATGCAACGGGACGGCGTTCTTTAGAGAGAGAAGAATTAACACGCCGCGGTGAGTTCAGTCGCGACTTTCGTACGCACCGCACTAGTAGGAGTAGTAGGTGTAGCACCAACATATTTGGTATACCTTGGATAGTAATGGGTCCTCACATCCTTGGAGGTCTGAAAATTGCGCTTTCTACAGTGATAAGAAATTCATGGTCGGGTTGGGTTGTCATTAAGACGTAAGTAAAGTGTGGGAAATAAATATAAGTTTATAATGTTGGAAGAGTGCAAGGATGATAGATTACCAGGTTTGACCTTTAGCTATGGTGAAAAATGAAGTTGAACGTTTTTCGAACTAAAAGAAGACAACTATATGAACAAACCTTTATACAATAACATATTATTTTGTATTGGCACAGCAACCTCGCCAATACGCTCAAGTAAAAAGACCAAGCACTCACACCATCACACGCCTGGATGCTTGTCAAAAAAATAGAAAGAAGAAGAGTGTGCTTACTTATAATTTTGTACAAATTACGTCAACCAATCAGCTGACCCCTTTTAATTCGCTGAGAGCCAGTTAACGGTGAGATCTAAGCCAGACCTTTGAAATTCTATCACCATGGGACAAATGCGATTTACATGACGAACTGAAGATGAGCGTTCTTACTAACGTTGTTTTATACGGAGCGGTTCACTTAGATCTTTTAGAAAATTAAATAAATCTCCTCTGAATATAAATTCAATAAATACAGTTAGTTGTAAGCTATTGTAATACAGGCTGTTTTAGTGCAACCTGACAGTCACTAAAGACTCCAATCTGTATCCCGCTCCATCTCTTCTCAATTATCCATTCTGCTACTTGCAAAATGGCAAAAATTTCCGTTTGGAAAGCAGTTGTCATTCCTCTCATAACGTAATGATACCATCCGGCTCCAGAACCTATTCCATTCTTAGACCCATCGGTAAAGAAAATATCCGTCAAACCTCCCTGAATATATTGTGGATTGCTCACGCAATCTGAAATCAAATTTCGTGCCAAAAACCATATATATGGAGTCTACACATTGCTTTTATTGCTTCCTGTTGTATCTTAAGATCCAGCGGGAGCAAATCAAGCATAGCATTTAGGGCATCACCATCGGTTGTACTCATGGCACCCGTGATGCATAAACATACACTTCTTTGTAGTCTGTATAGTTCCCGAAGTGTGGACTTAACCATAGTCCGTCTTCACCAAAGTGAAGTGCTGTGTATATCTACCAGACCACAGCAGGTTTCAGACCCCAGGTTTGCCAAAGGCTCTACGGCATTGTTGAATGATACGTTCTAGATGTTTATAGACCTTTTTATTTACCAGAAGTTGGCTATACTTATATGACATCATATCCAAAACATAACCTATTTCGATATATCCGATTTTAAAAAATATTTACAAAAAAATTTGTTAGTTCAAGGGTACAATTTTTCCCGTTTTTAGTTAAAGGGTACGTCAGTAAATAAAAATCATCAATACAATTTTAATCAAGCCTTAGCAGCTAAAAATTACTGCTTCGTAAAGTTTTGAATTTACGATTTTCTACCACGTGTTTCCTACTTTACATCTTAAAATAAGTGTTAAATGGAAAATATTTTGCAAATTATCTTAGAAACTATAATGTATTTTTAGCTATCCAAATAGGTATATTATTCTAAGAATAATGTAATTGAATAGACTCAACAGGTAGTCCGCCATTACTCTTAGGTACCTGGCATAATTTCAACAATTGCACAGGTCGGGTGAAAAAATAAATATGTAGTTTATTTATTCACTAGAAAAAGCCAGTGTCATGGTAGGGTCAAAGCAAAATCAAAAAATTCTACCAAAAAAATATTGAACAGATACTCCCACTATTATTAAAGCCCCATATGAATTTTATAATTTGTTGCAGGAAAATTATCCATAGTCATGTGCACACGTGGTGAAAACGTGTTTAACCCTATAGGTACGGAGTCGCTCGTCGGGCGAGCATCGCTGAGGACGAGAGGTGGAGAGTGCGCAGTAAAGAAAATAAATACGTTGAACGTTATAAAAACTAAGGCTTTTTATTTAACACAATAAACGTTTTTCCTAAAATCAGAAAATAATGATAACAAACTCCTATCACTACTAATGTTGAAATGCCTGAGTGGATGCCTAAATGCACGGATTTCACTTCCACTTGACGAAGTAATGCCGTTATATTCCGTCTTATCAGATTCAAAGTAATATTCGTCAGAACTGTCACTAGCCATCGTGCGTAGGATAAAATATAAAATATATAAAAAGCCTGCTGGTTCCTCTGGCAGGGCCACTGAGTGAAGAACTGAAATTCGTTCTGACTCTACCGTCGTCTCATATCGTAAGTTTACATTATAAGGAAAATAAGATTTCATCGCCCCTTAAGGCCCCTAATGGCCCCTAATGTCTTTGAATGAAATCGTGACTCTTTTACTATACCTCTGCGTATGTTATCGCTCAGAACGACAGACGTCGCGAGCCTTGCAGCTACGAACTAATTTGGGTGGCATATACGCCGGCACGCGTCCGGAATGGTAACACGGCTTGGGCGGCTATATGCCGACACACGTCCCCAAAGGGTTAAAGGTGTGCTATTTAGAAGACCGTTATCAGTCGATGGGCTGACATCACTTGGGACGTGTTTACAAAAAAACTGAGATTGTGTTGGTAATATACGAAAAAAAATCAGGACAGCTTTCACTAATGTTGCTTCGTTGCTATTTGAACAAACGACTGATTAGACGACTATGTGAATGTGTGTGTGAAATGATTGTGCGGAATTCGGGCAGCCGAAGCTCCCCTCACAAACTTCTTTTTCACCTTAGTTAAAGAGCAAACCTGGTAAATATATTATCCTTGAAGTGCACCCAATATAGTTTAAAACAAAATGCGATAATTTGGAAAGCAATGTATTTACATAACAGTTTCAATTATATGTGAGGAGCAGCAGGACGCTTGTATTTTATGTATTACTTAAAAAATTCTCTGGTATTATATTTAAGCAAATCGAAATATTGTCAAAGCATCCAGGATGCGTAGAAACAAATTTAGACTCATATGCTACATTTTTTCGCATACATACAAATGTACCATATAAATGAATACACATAGTAGAAAAAGTCTGCGTTCACCTATACAAATATTCTTTGCATTAGAAAAAGTTCAAAACAATAAATATTTCAGAAATTTTTTTTAATGAGTTTTATTTCGTTCACTTAAACGTAACTATCACACATATTTCGCTACCAATAACAAAATCAAATTTAAAATGAGATTACATAAAATTAAAAAGGCCATTCAAACTAAACGGAAAAAGTTTGCGTTCACTTCAATAATAATAAAATAAAAGGCTTAAGATCATAGGAATGTTTTAAAATTAATAGCTAGTTGGATATCCACGCCTTTTTATGACTTCTAGAAGGCGTCTTTTCATTGATCCAACTAGTTTGGCTGTTATTTCTGGACTTATGGCTTCCCATTCCTCTTTAAGCGCGTTCTTAAGCATTTCCTTGCTAGTTATTATACGCTCTCGTTTTTTTTTCTAGAACGTCCCATAAGTGCTCAATGGGGTTAAGGTCAGGTGATTGTGGGGGTGTGCGAAGTTGTTTTGGAACATTATACAACAACCACAACCTAACAATCTCTGCTGTGTGTTTCGGGTCTTTGTCCTGTTGGAAAACAAATCTTTCACCGAGTCCCAGTTTGATTGCACTTTCTTTCAAATTCGTTTTTAAAATATCGAGATAATCATGTCTGTTCATTATCGACTCAATAAACTGTATATTTCCAACGCCCGAACTAGCCATACACCCCCATATCATGGCACCTCCTCCCCCATGCTTTACCGTAGGTACCAGATTTTGCTTTCCAAGTGCCGTTCCGTTTTTCCTACAAATAATTTTACGACCTTTTATCCCGAAAATGCAAAACTTGCTCTCATCTGAAAAAATCACACTATTCGAACACTCTGGTGGCTTGTTTACATATTACTTGGCGAAAGCCATCCGCTTAAGTCGATTTACTCGCGATATGAAGGGTTTTTTCGGGCCACTCTGCCGTGAAATCCGATTCTTTTTAGAATTTTTCTTACTGTATCTGGATGTACTTTCTTTTGGTATTTTACTTCTATGTCTTTTGAAATTTGGCTTGCTGTTAGTCGTGGATTAGACTTCACAAGAATAATTATGTTGCGTTCTTCTCTTTCCGTCAGTTTTTTTGGACGCCCAGAACGAGGCTTAGACTCCAAACAATTCGTTTGCTTGAAGTTGTTTATCACTCTTTGGACCGAGGAGTATTGCCTCCCAACAATTTTCGCGATTTCCCGATAGCTCTTACTATTTTGCCACAAACTTACAATGATTTTCCTTTCACCAATATCTATTTCTTTTCGCCTTTGGTCCACAGTAGCAAAAAATGTATTTCTAATATCAATTTTTCCCTCTTTAGATTTGTTCTTAACCGCGTCAACTACATGAATGATTTAAAATTAAATTTAACGTAATTGCCATGCAAATAATCGTCACTATTCGAAATGAACGCACACTTTTTCTGCTCAGCCTATTTAAGAAACTGTACTACAATCCCGTTATCTGAACACGACGCAGCTCAAACTCCAAAAAATTTTGTTCATACCCTCTACGAATAATTTTCTTTGAAATAAGTGAAAAGAAATAACTGAGAATTTTAAGATAAACACGTTAAATTATTTTAATACTTTATAACAGTGGGTGAACGCAGACTTTTCCTACCATGTGTATATGATTGCGAAGGCAAGTCAGCATGGCACCACTGTGCAAACTAAATTTTTTTTATGCGGTAGAATTGCAGTAGATTTGAGTAAAATGCGGTAGATTTTCATTTATTCGACAAAACAAAAAATATATATAGGAATAATAACAGAGGAATTCAGTTTTTGTACTTGTGGTACTTGGTTTTACTACAAAAGATTTTTCTCTGACTAGAAAGCGTTTGAAATTTATTTGACAAACCGTCAATTCCATTCACAAATTTATATTTCTGCGCAAAAATAATTAAGTCACTAGGAGATGCATATGTATGTATGCATCTACAGGTGTATAAATCATTCCCAACTCTGGTGGGGGTAGGTGCGTTTGCTGGCGTTTGTACAATTAGTGCTACGTTCTTTCTCATCAAGTGCACATTTTTTTTCTTTTTAATAGAGGTGGTACTGCCACTGGGCGAAGCGCTGGAAAATTTAAATGTTTATTTAAAATTAAATATAACATAAATTTATAATTTAACTTTTTACAAATTTATGCATCTACAAACGCACCGCCAAAACCTACTGGAAACTATATTTAGTAACTAGAATGCTAGAATACAGGACTACGTCATCTCAGGCTCAAGACGTCAGCACAGAAAATAAGAGAACCAAATGAAGAGGAAGAGTAGGTGAGAGGAAAAATAAGCGAGGGTAAGTGAAAAGTCAAGAATGAAAGTATAAATCATGCACGCATACATTTGCACACAAAGCTTGGCTCATTTTCAGTACTGACGTCACTCAAATGTCAAATTCGCCAAGAATAAAGTAGCAGTTTGCGGATGGCGCCACCTTGGTACGCCCTACATAGTGGATTTCGACCTGGATATGAAGGTGCTGTCAGACAAGGTTTTGTAGTACTAAGATCAATACTTTAAACATAAGTTACCAGACAAAAAAACAAGAAATTTTGTATACTAAAATGCGTTCCCACGACAGTTGGTTCTGCAAAAGTTACAGGAACAACCCAGTTTTATATCCAGCCAACGACTGCCACTCAGCAGCATTCCACGTACATGTTTATGCTACTACAACAACTACTAAAATGCGGTAAATGTGGTAGATTGTGAAATTTAAAAAAGTGTACAGTAAATTTACCGCATATGCGGTAGAAATCTGCGCACGACATGGCACTTGCATCGCTGTGTCGCATCATAACTTTTTGCACGAGCAAAACTCATCTTCGCTCACTTCTACAACTAGGCGTGATGATTTGCCTTTCCTCTTGTTATCACCCGACCGACCGCATCAATGTGAATATTTCGCAAAAATTTACTTACTCATTTCTGCAAAACATTTGCATATTAAATTTGTTAATATTCGATATGCAACTTATTGGAAATGGAATGTGAAAAATATCATCAAAATATTCTTCCACTACTCTGAAACAAAACAAATTTTTGGAATGAGTTCTCCTTTTAAAACTTCATTTCAAGTGGTAATATGAAGTATTTATCGAGATACAAGCAATTACATAAAACTGGGCGTGGCATCGCCCATTTTTACTTTACTTGAGTCCTATTCCTTTTTTGGGTTCATCACTTTCACCCAATTTGAGAAATTTAAGCTTATTTATAACAGATATCACGTTTGGTTTTTGTAAACTATCGATATATGAGTGGTGGGCGTGGTTATTGACCCATTTATAGAGAGTAATATTTTCACCAAGTTTCATTGTATTATCTAATTTTTTTTTTTCGGGTTGCTCAAGTGTGCAAGGTGACGTTGAATATGGCCTACAGTTCAAAATCAAAAATTAGGAAGAACCTCTCCAAGCCGTTTTAAATCAAAGGAGGCTTTAAACAAATCATGTTTCCGCATACGACAGAAGTGAGATTATGATAGTACACCTTTTCAAAGCATATAAGAAACATTAAATTAAATTAAAAACAAAAAATTAAATAGAAATAGAAAAATTAAAAAAAGAAATAAATAAATAAAAAAATTTTATAAAAAATAGAAAAAAATTTAAAAAAACTTACAAAAAAAAAAAACAAAAAAAAAAAATAAGAAATTCATAAAAAAATTTAATTGAAAAATAAATATAAAAAAAAATTATAAAATCAGCCTCAGTAAGTTATTTCTATCAAGAGCAAAAAAACAATAAAATAAAAAAAAAAATAAAAAACATCACAGAAAAGTTAAAAAAAAAGAATTAAAAAAATAAATTCAAAAACTTATAAAACTATCCTCAGTAGGTTATTATATTTCAATCCAAGGCAAAAAAAAATAATAAATAAAAGCAAAATGAAAAAAAAGAAAATAAAAAACGTAATATAAAACAAAATTAAAAAAAAAAATAAATAAAAAATTACAAAAAAAAATTAAAATTAAAAAAATTGGAAGAAAATTAAAAAAAAACAATTAATACAAAATTTTATGAAAAACAAAAAATAAATAAATAAAATATTATAAAAGCAGCCTCAGTAAGTTATCAAGGGAAAAAATAAATAGAATTTAAAAAAAATTTAAAAAAACATTAGAAAAAAATTAAAAAAAAGAATTTAAAAAATTATAAAATTAGCTTCAGTAAGTTATTTCTATCAAGAGTATGTAGTGAGCAAATTCACTTGGATTTCACCAATTTCACGCTCTCCAAGATCGCCCCTTAAGCCTAAGTTATATAAATTGCTTAATGTTTCAATTTAAAACACAATAAAAAAAGTTATAACTGTGGTGAAAGATTTTGTCTAACTAGAAAGGAACATAAACACTATCAACTATGTCAGTCTTGAGATCAGGCGAGGAAAACTATCGCCAACAAGTCCTCACAAGAATCTCACCTCACCATACGCTTCAGAAGCGTAGACGATAACGAATGAAAATTAGCGAAGGATAGGAGTGATCGAGAAAACTTGTCAACACAAGATCAGGTGGACGAGTAGTGCGGAAGAAAATGATATTTGAAAATTCGCTTCAAATAAGCTCATGAACGAGCGGCTTCTTTACAAATACGATCGGGAAATCGGATAAATTATTACGGTTGTTTGTTTATTATGAATGTCCACCAATTAGAAATTGTTAGAAAGTAAAGTTGTGATAGTAATTTCGACTGCCACCTCATAAGGGATTCGGCAGCAGAAATGTGACACCTCATTTCGCACTCATTCGTACACACTTCCAATCAATCGTTGTTCAGGCGGCAACGAACTAACAAATGAACCACTGTCACATACCCCTATTACGTCAGCAAATCAGCTTTCTTTAAAATCTCAGAGAGCCGGTTAAAGGTCTGAAGTTGGCCACACCTTCTCGATTCGCTCCATGATCTACATGGAAAATCCAATCATGGCGGCGCCTATTGCAAATTCACGCATTTAGAAAAAGCATCGCATCCCCCACTATGTGTAGATGTGTTTGTTTCAGATGGTCAAAAAATGCAGCAAATGCTCGTAGCGCAAGACCTGCTTGTATCATATTTCCAGTGTGGCAAAGCCGCTTGTAATTTGTACAAATTATAAAATTTTTAGAAAATTCTGGATTCGTATTGATTGTATGTTATGATTTGCAAAGTGTATTAAGAAAACTGAAATCAATACCTGACTTGCGCTTATTGAATAGGCAAAACGTAAACAGACCATATAGAAAGTGGTGCAAAATTAATCCTCCAATTTTGTTTTTGAATAATTATTTTACTAAATAAAAACAAAAGATTTTGAGTGATGGAAGTCTTTATTTGAAACTTCAACGCTCCGCTTATATGAGAACAAAATACGAAACAATTACTAAATAAAAAAAAAATGATTAGAGTAATGGAAAATCTTTATTTTGACCTCCATTGTTTGTCTTTTTGTTAAGTCCACAAAGATTGATTAGTATAGTACTCTTCATTTGATGAAAACGCTTGTAACATTGGATTGGATGTCTTCTTTTGAAATTAGAATACTCAATTTCACTACATAGATTCCAAGTGCGGAGCGCAGAAGCGGAATCAGAGAAGTCGGTCTGGATGGCACATACATATGTGACGGGAAGGCTATGGCAATTCTAAGCTGAGCACCAAACCAAATTAACTCATTCACATTAAGAACTGTAGCATGGCAAAAAGCGCTTGGAGCTTTTTTTTCGTTTGGGTGAACATTTTTTATAAATTTGTACATACATACATACATATAAATCAAATATTGCTCTTGGCAAATAGGTTACTGCAATGCCAAACTGTTGTCAAGTCAAATGAACGTATCGAAAGAAAATATGTCACCCATTGATTTTAAATTGTCTAATACACTTCCTTTATATTTATTCTTTATAAAACCGAAGGGGGGAACTTATATCCCATACCGCCCACAAATACAAAGTGGCACTCAAGTCCTACATTAAAATTCCGAATGAATAATTTCTTCAATTGGTTTTCCTTTTTTTCACTTGAAGCAACTTAAATATGAACGTATGATAATTTTTGTAGAGTTTATCAACAGGGAATAAAAACATTGTGAAAGAAGCATCTAAGAGAAACTCCACGAAAAAATAAATATGCAAGTAATGAAAATTAATTTGGATGTTTGTTAGGTTTACAATTTTTGTTTTCTTGACTGAAGTAGTTTTGAAAAATATTTCTTATTTTTATTATTTTGTGCATATTATAGCATATAAATAAAATTATGCTACGACAGTTATTGTCTTGTTGTTTGTTTGTTGAAGTAGAAGAAGTAGGTGACGTCATAATATGCAACATGGCAATCTAAATGATATATCAAATTGGGCATCAAGCATCATAAATCATCGAGAGAAGCAAAGAGATGACATCATAAGTGGATTGAGTTAGTCTGCATGTCATGATGGGTGGGGTAGCCTGTCATGCTAGGGATATTACATCCGGAGCGAGTTGTTTAAAGGGTCACTGATGATAATCTGGAAAAATCAGCAGCGACTTATTGGCAATTATCCATGTCATGCAGCTGCTTACACGACGTCAGGTATCGGTTTCCAACTGGGTGTTTAGTGAAGCATGTATACATACATATACAAATATGTATGCATGCCTCGCCCTACAGTGAGCTTGAAATAGTCACTAACGATTCCGATTTGCTACTAGACTATCTTTAATTGAATATATATATATACACATAATTGGCGCGTACACCTTTTTTGGGTGTTTGGCCGAGCTCCTCCTCCTATTTGTGGTGTGCGTCTTGATGTTGTTCCACAAAAGGAGAGACCTACAGTTTCAAGCCGACACCGAACGGCAGATATTTTTATGAGAAGCTTTGTCATGACAGAAATACACTCGGAGCCATTGCCTGCCGAGGGGCGACCGCTATTAGAAAAATGTTTTTCTTAATTTTGGTGTTCGAACCTACGTTCTCTCTGTGAATTCCGAATGGTAGTCACGCACCAACCCATTCGACTACCGCGGTCGCCTTCAATTGAATTGGGTCAATATTTATCTGCTTGTTGTTGTTGTAGCAGTAACTTTGCCCTGTCAGTGTAGTGTAATCACCGGTCGTCTTCGTCTAGCTCATCTAACGGTAGGCCCAGGAAACTCGCTGTTTGCGATAGGTTGGGTCCAGAGGGAGAGGGGTGTCAGATAAGTAGGTTGGATGGGGCATGTGAAAAGGTGGTTAGTGTCGGGCGGGAAGCCTTCACATGGCGGACATATAATATGTTTAGTATGTCGGGGTCGATTCTGGATAGGTAGGAGTTTAACTTTCTCCAGTATCCAGAACGTCATTAAAGCTCGTACATATAATATAACGGAAATTATTTCCAAAAGCTAGAAACTCCAACAAAAATACACATCCATATTTATCTGCTAATCACAGTTGCTTCACCGCTCTCTGCATCAAGCAACGATTACTTGATAACTGCACATTTAGCGTTTGCAAGCGTTATTTTCATCGGTAGCACGTTTTTTTTTCCTTTTGAACGGCTTATTTTAAATTCAAATTAATTTGTCGAGCATTTCTATCGTAATTTAATTCCACTGTGAAACGGTCTTTAGTTTTCACTAAGACACTTAGTTTAATGAAATTTTAATTAGAAAGCCAAGGTTCGCCAGGCCACTCGTATTGCAGTCGTAAAAAATTTTATTATTTTTCGAAATTTATTTAAATTTATTTTCGTTCATTTCACAGAAAATGCTTGTACTACGTTTAACGGCACTCGTTGCGTTTTGAATATTTCATGAAACGCGTTGCATGCAGACGGCAATTGAATTGCATGTAAATTTGCAGGCGAAACGATTAACTTAAAAATAAATGTGTGAAGGGCCTAAGTATGCAGGACAAAACGGTCGACATCACTTCTTACTAAGTAAATTAAAGAGAATGCTAACCACCTCACGCAGAGTTCTAGCGATGCTCAAGAAATATGGGAAATCTCGTGTTAGTTACACATACATACATACATAAGTCATGTAATTTAAACAAACATACATTGGTATTTAGGGGAAACCCTTCATAACAAACTAATCCGATTTCAAATGTTATCTGCTGCGAAATTTCAAAGTACGAGTTTAAAGACCGATTTATTAAGTGTCTAATGTATTTTTTATATTGCATTATTAGAACTTCAATTTAGCCGTTATTCATGAACAACAATTAAAATCACCACACCACAACTATCCCATTCGTACAAAAAGTTCCAGCAGTGGATAGGTAATATACATATCTACGTGCATATGTATGTACAAACAAAACTATGCACAGTCACTGACACCTAGGCGGCAACTTCTTAAGCGGAGCTATGCCAGGGCGATTGCTGGCCCCGTATAATTTACTTGCATAACTAAATATGGCTCCGTCGTTTGCATGCTTGAACGTGCTGTTGATTCAAAAAAACAAATACACCAAGGCGGCAGTCAGTTTTTTTAATATATTTCGTACGTTGCATTTCACTGGTGCGTATGCAGGCACGATTAGACCACAGTGACAAGGATCACAATAACGAAAACTAACATATATACGTGCTCATTTACTCGACGTCGTATTTCTCTCGTTGATGTTTAATCTGAAATAAGCAATTAAACTTTTCTACTGCTGCCTTCTACATTGTTCGTTGAAAATTCTCAACACGCAACCTATTTGTAGTTGCCCCGATTTTCGACTGAAGCATCGTGGCGCAACGATACGATTTTCAGACGGAAAATACTTGAATACTTAGGGAAATTTTCCATATGGGGACATTTGCTCTTCACTGCTTAAAATCCTTTTTGTTGGTTACTCAATCAAGAGAATTGAGAGAGAGGAAAATTGTATTAAAATTCGCCTTCACATAAGTGGGCACAAGGTATACACACAAAACAGCAGAAGTGTTGTTCCTGTGACACTCTTATACGTATTTGTGTAGGTAAGCATATGCCGTTTATTCGCGAATACGTATTTACAAATCTTGACTAGAACAACCCACCAGCAAAGGAATTAACTGCTGAAAAAAGTAAGCAATAGAAGATTTCGTATTGAAAACAAATTTTTTTGTATTTGTTATTTTCAAGAAATGTTGAAATTAAATTTATATGAGTCGTTAATCCAAAAACCCTAACTTTTGCAGCGACGGCAACAATTGCTGTCGCTTTTATGGTTTCCTGTACTGATGCTACGTATCGATTGAAAGCAGCTTCGAGTGAGGTGATATAAAAAACGAGTTATCAAAAACGTTTGATGAAACAAATAAAATTCTAACAAAAATTATTCAAATGGCAATAATTATATTTGTAGTGAGTGCCTAATAGGCGTCATCGAGAAAAAGATTTTAAAATGGGTAAAGGTTGATACCAAAAAAATGGTTTTGTTTTTGGCAAAAAGAAAAACAAAGAAATACGCAAAAGTAAGTTCATATAAACAAAATAATAAAAATCGATTTGTTCAATTAAACTTAAAATAAAGCAAGCAAGGAAATCCTCTATTTAGTTGTCCGATCTGACTAATATATAATACAGTCATTCACACCTTATTTGATACAGATACGATTTTTTTGTAAAGTGTTCTATATTTCATAATATTTTGCGAAAATGGAAAAACAGATTATGCAGATATTTTATTTATTTTGTTTATTTCATTTTTCAGCCTAAAATACAAAAAAGTGTCCACGTCGCAGTTAAAAAAGAGCAACTATTTGTTTCTAATTTTAAAAAATTTAAGGTATCATATTTGGTATCATACTTTTTTGGGTATCCTTCATTATCAATAACACCTTGAAGTCAACCAGTTTAGTTGCGTATTTTGGCCTAATTTGATTCCACACTTCAAGTATCGCCTTTTCAAAATCAGATTTGTGATAGATGTCATATTTTCTTATATTTGTCTTCAAAATCGACCACAAATTTTTGATTACATTCAAATCCGTTGCTTGTGCAGGATTTTCAATGTGGGGACATTTTTATATAATGTTAACCATGATTGTATTATTTGTGACTTGTGCTTGGGACCGTTATCTTGATAAAAGCAAAAGTCAATTTGTAATTTTCTAGCGCTAGGCTTTGAAACAAATTTTCTTGCAGAAGTTTTAAATAAACACATTTGCTCATTGCTTCTTCGCTAAAAATCAACTTTCCATCTCCATTTGATGACATGCATTTCCAAGCAAATCCGTTGCCACCGCCGTGTTTTGTAGTAGCCCGCAAATTTGTTGATGGTTTGAACTTCGCATTGGCCTTGCGGTCCGCCAGGTCCAAATACGCTTATTTTTATCTCGTCTGCAAAAAGTACGGCCCCCCAAAATGCTGGAGTTCTATTTAGATGGTCACGCGCGAACTGCGATCTCTTATTTCTATGCCTTTCACTTACGAAAGGTTTATTACGGGTTATTCTGCCATTGAAATTTAGTTCCCTCAGTATTTTTCAAACAGTGAATGGTAAGTCTTATCAAAATCCCTTTTAGCCATTTCAGTTGACTTTGGAGCGCTTGTTGCTGGATTTTTCTTCTTGGCGCACCACTCTTCCTCTGTGAAAGTTTTATTTGGAGCCAGTCGTCCCTTATTTACTATACGATTTTCATGCATAAGGCGTTCAATAAAGCCCTGAACTGTTGTCGAACTTAAATGCACAATTTCAATAAATACATACATATTTATTTATCATAACAAATGTCCATATTCCTTCTTATAACAAAGTGTTTCAAAGTTCAAGCCCTACTCCTGGACGACAACGCCAGGCCCCTGTTGCACCAGTCGCCAAAGCGGCACTTTAAGAGCTCAAATGGGAGGTTCTTCAGCATCTGCCGTATTCTACGGACTTTGCACTGACCGATTACCATCTTTTCCGCTCCCTGTCAAACCATATGAAGGGAGTCACTTTGTATTACAAAGAGGTCCTCGAAAATTGGATCAACAGCTTCTTTGACACCAGACCAGGCGATTTTTGGCGAAAGGCATCAACAAATTGGTCGAGAGGTGGGAAGAGGTTGTAAACAGCAATGGCGAATATATAATTGATTAACTTATTGATATAGTTATTGTTTTTTGTTTAAATAAAAGCCTTCGGTGAAAGCGCTACGAACTTATTCCCCAACCGAATATGTATGTATGTATGTATGTATGTATATACTCGTAATTAATCGTTTGTAGAAAATATTTTCTTTATCTGTTTCTGTTCTCAATAATTGTAATTTAGTTATGTTTATTTTTAATGTTAATATTATGGGTTCGTTTCATAAATACTACATTTTTATTCAACTCTCGTATTTCATCGCAAATCTAGTGTTGATTATATAGGTATATTTTTACTGTAGTTAGCCAATTTGACTCATACAAAAAATGGAAGAAAAAAAGAAAAAAAAACAGTTTTAGTTGGGAATAATTGCTCATCGTTTGTAACGTTTGCGTCAGATTTGTAACTATTTTCAATAAATTTATCTCATATTTTTGAAATCTAGGCAAATTTGATAGTTTTGAATCTTTCACTGCATTCATTTTTTTTATCTATCTCTTGACATTGTTTTGGAGAAAAAAAGCGGGCCCCATTTCGTAGCCTTAAAATATGAGCATTTTAAATTTTTGGCTTCTTATGCTCCTCTAGCATAATTCTGATTTTGAAACAGCCCATCCCTTAGTCAAGACTCGGCGAGCCTCAAGTTCGGTGCAGGATTTTATAAATGTCATCATGCCTTGGCCAATAATCCATTTGAAAGCACTACTTAAAGAATCAATCATAATATGCCTTTTAGCATTCGCAGTTTGACCCGAGACCTCTTTGAATACGGTATAACCTGGTAATCTACCAACAACTCCACCTTCTTTCAATGGTTTTCACAAAATCCCATTAACAGCTTCTTCGGTAGAATTTTTTTCATTGCAAGAAGTATTCGTTTTTGGTTTCAGAATCACCAATAATGCTAGCCCTTTTTTTTTGCACTACTCGAAAATTCTTCTGCTCGAAATTCTTCAGTGCTATTGACTTCCGTCTCTATTTCACTTTCGTTACCACATAATTCCGTATCAGTTGCATTCGATTCATTATCTGATTGGTATTCTTTATTATGTTTCGTTTTG
Organism: Anastrepha ludens; assembly: GCF_028408465.1. Classification (NCBI taxonomy): domain Eukaryota; kingdom Metazoa; phylum Arthropoda; class Insecta; order Diptera; family Tephritidae; genus Anastrepha; species Anastrepha ludens. The sequence continues at coordinate 27,738,559 of NC_071498.1, read as the reverse complement.
TTAGCAAAAGAAAATTTTTCTGATTTTTCCCAGGATATCTACTCAGCATTACATATAAGATATATATCAATTAAAATAGTTTTTTCAAATAAATATTGAAACTACAAATCAGACTTCACAATCCCCGACCTCAACTTCAAGAAAGACTTCACGGTACGTTTTCCACCGAGAACCGAGTGGAGAAAAGGGAAAGTGATTGGTAGATTCGATGTCGAAATCTACACTGACGGTTCTAAGATGAACTGTGGTGTGGGAGCTGGCCTCTATTCGGAGCCGCTCAAATTATCCAAATCATTTCGACTTCCTGACTGCGCCAGCGTATTCCTGGAAGAACTATTAGCAATCAGGGAAGATTGTAAGTCACTGAAACACTACAAAGAAATTGGTGCAAGAGTAGCTATCTGTTCAGACAGTCAAGTAGCTATCAAGGCTTTAGATTCCAATTCTATTTCATCCAAACTATCATACTTTCACAGTGTAGAGTGGAACTAGAACTGCTTGGTCATTGGCCTCAAATGATATCGGTTCTCGGTTATGGGAATATCGAGGGTAAAGAGATAGCGGATGAGCTAGCAAGGAAAGGTTCAGCACTAGACATAGCAGAGGCGGTGGCGGTTCCTACCCCATTCAATACAATAAAAACATCCATTGTGTTACAGTACTATGCTTTAGCCGAAAGAACGTGGAAGCAATTAACTACATGCGCCATAACAAGAAAAACATGGCCGTCGTACAACATCCAAAGAACGATTTGCCTGTTAGGATGCTCTCGCCCAAGCATTTCACGTCTCACTGAAAGCCTTACAGGTCACTGCATGCAGCCAGACTCAACCTTTCTTTCAATCTCATCTGCAGAAGCTGTCAGGCGGAGGGGGGTAAAGAAAGTCTTTTCCAATCTTTATGTGAATGTCCAGGTTTAGAAAGAACAAGACTTCGATCTTTCGATAAATCTTTCCTATAACAAATTAATGAAATCTCAGACACAGATATATTAATTTTAGTGTTATATCTGGATCTCAGAAAATGGATCTGACTCATACAAAAAAAAACAACCTTGGTTGGCCCACCAAAAAATTGATTGTATAAAATTATAGTGAATTATTTCACCAAAAAAGTTCTGTTCGCACGATGTATAAAACGGAATGATGAAAAAGTTGGGTAAATAAAACACCTTTTCACACCAGGTAACTAATAAATTGACAAGTTTGATAATGAATGTTCAAGCATCAGCTTTCTTTCGTCTTCTAATAAGAAGTTTTTTAAGCAAGCCAGGCGTTTAATTTGCCTAAAGCAATTAATTATTAAATAATTTTATGACTCAAAGCCGTAAAAACAGGAATACCACATTCGAATATGCGAAATGAGCTGGTCGGTGGAGGGTAGTAGCCTATATTTACTTATATATATGTATTTCATTGCGTAACTGAAAACCAACATATGTAAGTATTTAAAAACTAATATTTAAGTTTTATATGTATAAATGACTCAAATTGGCTCGGTCCATAAATCTAGTGTTCAGTATTCGAGTACGTTTCCCTGCTTAATACTTTTATATATATCAACTTCATCTTATCCAGTTCAATCTCTTCAACATATCGGCTGTTCAAGTATCTCTACTTTTTTAAGGATAAATCTCATGCATCTGTTTTGAAGCTTTTGAAGTTTGCCAATTTTGTTATCTGACATTATATATACGAAATTAGACGCAATGATCGACTTACATTAGAACTTTTTTTTTTTAATTTTTTAATCCGTTTTTGGTAAACATCACCTGTGAGGCGGCTTTGAACAAAACACCACTACTACACACAAGCTCGTACAACAACACTTACCTGAGTTGGCAAGAACGCACGCTTCACATGCGTGAGCATAAAGAAAAAATGTATGCGCCTGACAGGCCGTGTTTACCATTCTAGGATTAATATATTTGAATGTTTTTTGCATAGCCGCAATTTTTTTAGCAACTTTTCGAACTGAATATTTAATATATCATGTAAGTCCATAAGTTCGTGCGTTTTTTAAAGGTGGTTTTAAAATTAAGGGGGAACGCCACTGTGAAAATTCAAAAAAAATAGATTTTTTTTTGCATAAATTATTAGTATAACAACTCAAGAAAATGTGGTAAAAATTTTAAAGCGAAATTCGCTTTATTCCCGATTCTATGTGCACTTAAGTGAGCGCCCGTCGGTTCGGCCCCGTAGCGCTTACGATACGGTGCTTTATTTCAAACGCATTTTTCTCGAAACGACTTTTTTTGATACGAAGACTAATGAACCAATTTTAATTTTCTTCTTTTCAAAATTTTTGTTATCGCATGGGCTATCGTTGTACGTAGCCGATTTTCAAAATTTTGAAAATAACTATTTTTTGGGCCTCTTGAAAATCAAAAAAATGGTGAAAAACACACATCGAAATTCAAATCACCACCATTTTGTCAAAAACCAAAAAAAAAAAACCGCTACGTGCAACGATAGCCACTATTGTGTAGATTAATAAAATTTTTGGTTTTTTGATTTCAGATGATTATTCATTGCTGTATCGCTGCCACCAGATGACGTCATTTGTTTGTTAACTCGTTACGTTTATTTACATAAATTTGTCAGTTTTCGATATTTAAAAAAAAAATTTAGTTTAGTTTAATACATATATAAATAATAAATTGCCTTTTGTCCGATCCTCGAATAATCATTCCTTCTTACAAAAAAAAAAACCCAAAAATTGACTATTTTGTGACCCCCCACAGTGGCGTTCCCCCTTAATAAAAAGATGTTTAAAGTATTTATTAATCAATAATATATTTTCCTTCATTATTTACAATGTCTTCCAAACTTTTATGCAAATTTTTAATTCCCTGCTCAAAAAATTGTTTGGAGCCAAAATAAGCTTTGAGGGGATGATAATCACAAGGTGCCATATCCGGAGAGTATGGTGGATGCGGCGATACAAGTATTCTTCGAATTTAAATTTGGTGTCAATTGTTATAACTAAATATTGGGTTGGGGAATAAGTTCATAGCGTTTTTATATATATTTTTTTATTTTACAACGATTTCTTTGCTGTTTGGCAAAGGTTTGGAATTTATTCGATAGAACTTTTTTTGCTCTACAAAACTATGTTAATTGTATTTTTGAGCTATTTAATTTTTATTAGTTTTGAGGCTCAGAAATGGAATACCGAGGAGGCAAAAATCAACATTTTCGACACCTGCTCTTCTTTGCTTTTCATCGAGGTCAAAAAGTTGCCGAAGCAGCCCGGAGAAGGCGTCATAGGCGTGTCTATAGTACGGAAATGGTTTGCAAAGTACAAATATGGCGGCTTTGAAGTCGATTACATGCCCCGCAGCGGAATTAACAATTCCTGAATTCGACAAAGCATGTCTCAAATCACTTTTGAAGGAGAACGGTCGCCGAAACAGTCGTGAATTGGCGGAAAAAATTAACTGCGATCATAAACGATTCCCAATCACCTTCATTCAATGGGATTTATCGAAAAAGTGGGTGACTGGGTGCCTCACGAGCTCAACGAAAAAAACAAAGAAAGTCGTCTTCAAATTGCTTCTCAGGGGAGATGAGAAATGGTGCCTATACATCAATATGAAGCAGAGAAAGGAGTGGGTGGCTCCATGCGCCAAAGCCGAGAGTCAAGGCAGATTTTCATCCAAAGAAGATCATAATATGTGTTTAATGGGACTGGGAGGGCATGGTGCGTTGTTTAAATAAAAGTCTACAGTGAAAACGCTACGCACTTATTCCCCAACCTAATAATTGGTACGACAAGAAATTGCACGCTGCTGCAAGACAGTACCAATAGTGATTACTCGCTAGGGGTGATGGGGAAAGGAAGAAGAATGTCCGAATTAAAAACGAAAAGCCGAAAGACGTGAGTTCTAAAAGCTTGAGATGTTGGTCGATAAAAAAAAACGCCCGAAATGCTATCAAGTTCGGCAGCTTATAGAAAGTTGGCTGACCACTTGAGCATGCTTAAGCTGTTTAGGCAATACTTCTCGCAGAATGGTGACAGAAGTGGATGGCATAGATAAGATGCAGACCTGGTTGCTCAAATCGTTGCCGACAGGGAGGTCCTTCTGTTATCTGACCATGTCGAAGTGCGAATAGCAAAAGCGCAAATGGAGAACAAAAAAGTAGCGGGAGCCGACGGACTGCCTGCAGAGCTATTCAAACATAGCAGAGAGGTCTTGGTAAGATGCTCGCATCAGCTGCTATGTAGGATATGAACAGTTGAGCAATACCCCACCAGAATTACGAAGGACCTCTCCAAGCTGTTTGGTACCAAATGAGATTTCCGATTTTCTTACTTTAGTTTACTATTTTTATTTTATTTTCTTAATTCATACAGCTACAACTGTTGGTGATGGTGTTTCATGGTGTTTTCAATGCCTGGAAAAGTATGCAGAATTGGATTGAAAACTGGCCCAAAAATTTTACTTTGGTATACTTTATTCCCTTCGTTTTTATGGGGTGCTAGGCATATTAAATGCCATATTCACCATCTTATTATATCAATGGCAACTAAGTTCACCTGTTTTATAGCAGCTTCCGTCCAAATGCACTAGCTGAGCTTTCCCACAAAAAGCACTTTCCCGATGTGCAATAAAAAGAGCTTTTAAGGAATGAAAACACACAAAATCTAAATGAGCGTTTTCGGAGTTCTAAATACAAAATTCGTTCGTAAGGAGTTTACCACACAGAGAACCAAAGAATATTAATGAAATATTCTCTGATGAAATTAGAAGGAAAACATTTTACTGTTTTTTTAGTACAATTGAGTTTCGAAAATTCTCTAGCAAAGAATTTTAGAGCGCCGCCAATATAGACACCACTCTTTGTTTATGGCTTCTGCCTTTAATTTTATATTTCTATAAAAAACAATTAAATTGGTAAGATACTTTCCTTATTTACCTAACAAGTAAGGAAATATTCAGGGATGTTGCAGATAAATAAATACATAAATAATATATTTCTGAGTTTTATTATATCGCTCAGAAAAAATATCATTTATGGAGTTATAGTTTTTTGATAAAAAATAAAACTCATTTTTCGGGAGTAATTTTTTCACTCAATAATAATAACTACATTGTGGGTTGTATATGTTTGATCAAAAAATAATCATGATTTTACGAGTCTTATTTTTATGATAAAAAAAAAAAGATTAATTTTCTAGTATTATTTGTTTGATTAAATAAAAGCAATTTATTTACGATATTTTTTTCCTTCACAAATGAAAATTAATTTTTGAGTTTTAAGTTTTTTGGTAAATCGTAAAACTCAAAACGCCGCACCTCACCTAAGCTCACCACAATTCACCGCAATATAACTCACCTTAACGCACCATAACTCGCTTCATCTTAACTCATTTCGCCTTAACTCACCATACCTCCCTTCACCTCAACTCAGCTCACCTTAGCTTGCCTTATCTCACTATACAACAACCCAACACGCCTTGACTTACCTTAACTCACCATATCTCAACTCAACTCACCTTAACTCACGTTATCTCAGCTCAGCGAACGAAATCGCAAATAAATATAAAATTAAAAAAAAAATGGAGTTCCGATAATACTTTTATAAAATTTAAAACCTCCCGCGTGTGTATTGACACGCCTTTGAGAGATAAAGATTACTAAAGAAAATAAATGAAAAACTATTTTGACTGGTTGAAGCAAATGAGAATTTCTTTTAATTCGTCGAATTCTACTTATCCCATCAAATTACGTAGGTGACTTCAATTTCGGATCAGTTGGTTTTTTCCAATGACAAACAGATTTAAAACACAGAGACATTGACGTGCGTACGCCTGCTTTCTCCACGATTGGTCGTTCTTCAAGAGATTTACACATTTGCGTTATCGATAATAAATTGAAAATATTATTGAGTATGGAAATAAGTGGGCGGCCACCGTAGCCGAATGGGTTGGTACGCGACTACCATTCGGAATACACAGAGAGAACGTCGTTTCGAATCTCGGTGAAAACACCAAAATTAAGTAAAACATTTTTCTAATAGTCGCCCCTCGGCAGGCAATGGCAAACCTCCGAGTGTATTTCTGCCATGAAAAAGCTCCTCATAAAAAATATCTGCCGTTCGGAGTCGGCTTGAAACTGTAGGTCCCTCCATTTGTGGAACAACATCAAGGCGCACAGCACAAATACGAGGAGGAGCTCTGCCAAACACCCAAAAAGGGTGTGCGCGCCAATTATATATATATGGAAATAAGTTTCCGTTCTTTCTAAGCCAAAGTTAGGGATTATTTAAACAATTAAATAATACAAGATATTATGTGAAGTATGTGGAATTGCAAGCTACAACTTTACTTAATCTTTCAGGCAGCATACGGATTCCTCTGACGAAAAATTCGAGTTCTTTTGACTTCATCCATTCATTGAGCGAGTTTGCGATGCTCTCGTAAGAAGTGAACCGGTCTCCAATAAGGGCTGAATGCATTGATCGGAACAGATGGTAATCTGAAGGGGCAATGTCTGGGGAATACTGCGGGTGGCGGAAGATTTCCCAATTCAGTCCCTCTAAATATTTCTGGACCAGCGTTGGCATGCACCAAAATCAGTTTGTCATGTCTATCGTCCCATTCCGGTCGCTTTTCTTTGAGTGCTGGATTCAAACGCATGAGCTGCACTCGGTATCGATCGCTAGTGATGGTTTCAGATGGTTTAAGGAGTTCATAATAGAGGACACCCTTCTGATCCCACGAGATGCACAACATAACCTTTGAAGAATGAATTTTTTTTTTCGCTGTCTATGGACCTGGTTCACCTGGCAGGCTCTTTTCAACGCTTATGGTTATAGCAAAATCGGATCCATTATTTTTCATCGCCAGTAGCGATGCGATGCAGGAAACCTTTTCTTTTCTACCGTTCAAGAAGCATCTCACATGTCACCACACGTCTCCCGAGATCCCGCTCCTTCAATTGTTGTGGCACCCAGTTACCAGCTTTCTGCTTCCTGGACCATTCCCATCGCGTGCAAACGTTTACCGACGGTTGATCTGGTCACATCCAACTCTTTAGACATGTCATGGGTTCGACATGCGTCTTCATCTAATAATGGTTGTAGTTGAGTATATTCGAATTTTTTCGGTCCCTCTTCGCAATCTTTATCACTCACGTCGAAATTGCCACTTTGGAAGCGTCGAAACCACTCTTTACGAGTTGTATTTGATGAAGCGTGTTTACCGTAAATATTGATCAATGTACGACACGTTTCAGCTGCGCCTTTCTTGAAAAGGTAATAATGTAAGGCATGACTTCCCGCAAACGCTGTTTTTTCGTCGGATAAAAATACATTTTTGACGTCGGATAAAAAAGCATCTTTACGCTTCAAACGAATGTCAACTACGGCGATCAAGACCTCACATATACACCTTCAAATCACCAGTCTATTACTAGAGCAAACACAAAAATAGTATCAGCAAAGACACCTCTTTTACGAGGAAAGAAACTTATTCCCATACCCAATATATACGAGAGGGTTCAATAAGTACCCGTGTTAGAAAGGGAGATGCCATTTTTTCAAAAAAAAATTTTTATTTTGCAACATATGTAGTCCCCTTTTAGAAATATACACTTATCCCAACGTACAGAGAAGTGCTTCCCTCAATAAATACTCATATATGCACATACACATATGTTCATGTGGGTTAAAACTCCTCATTGTCATCTAATTTTATACAAAATAGTGAATACACCTAAAAATCATGTCACCTTACAAAAAATCAGTTGTATGCTGAGATTTAGTATATCAAGCACGTGAAAAATCAGTTATGTCCGTAAAGCTAGCCTTAAACAGGATTTAAAATAATTCACTTTTTATCTCCCATAATGATGGCTCATTTTTGAAACATTATAAGTTCTTCTAAAAAATTTTTATTAACACTTGTCATTTTTCCGCTTATTCTTATCTCGACGACGGTCAGTAAAAAAATGAGAAAATCCGCAAACTGCGCCACACACTCCTGCAAGAAATATCAGGTAAATGAAAATTTTCAATTACTTGGCATTTGTGTTAAGCATTTTTGAAGACGGTGTATAATTTTTTTAGCAAACCAAAGTGGCAAATGTTGTTAAAAGAATCATTACAGAAGTATTCTTGCCCGATTTTGCACATTAGGGCGCCATTTAGTCAAAGATCCAGCTGCTTCGTAATTAGCTTTTCAGCTTTTTCGTACGATCAACACATAACGGCAGGGCTGGCTGAAATAGATGTATGGCAAAAATTTTTATATACTCAAAATTGTGAAAATCAAATTACCGCATTGGATATACTGAAATCTGAGAAATCTATGGCGTTATAAAAACAAACCCCAAAGCGACTCACTTACGCACTTGCTCTAAAAAGAAAAACTAATGATACTAATCACTCTGAAGATGCACTGGTACAGATACTACAGAAGCTAAATGAGCAAATGAATTTGAATGAAGCACCGTAAGTCGCTTAGGTAAACTTGAGGTGTACTTATCAGAATTTAACTGAAACTTGAACGAACTACTAAAGCGCAAAAATGAGTTGGAGATTATACTCAATTCAGAAAATGTTGATGTCTGTATGATATCTGAAAGGCGTTTCACAACACAACCATACATAAAAATTAAAAACTATGAAACGTATCATATGATTCATCCAAGCAATTGTGCCCAAGGTGATAGTGGAATAATACTAAAAAGCTGCATCAAGCTCTTTAAAGAATAAAGAGTTTCTGGTGATGAATTTCAAGCTACAGCAATAACAATTAATGAAGATCAAAACCCCCATCGCTTATCGCACTTTATTTTTTAAGCACATTTTCTAACCCTTGACACAATTTGTATGCATTTATATTTAAAAATTTGGTAATATATAGTTAATAAATCTGTGAGCTTTATGGTTTATTTCATGATGTTAAATAAATATGTTTATGTGCAAGACAGATTATTTTTTATTGTTCTGCTTGCTTTTAGTTTTGAAAGGAATGAGTAAACCTGTGGCCGTGGCACCACCCATTATTTCAAATGTTTCTCGGGTTCTATTTTTTTATGTTCATCTTTTATACCAAATGTGAGTAATTTTCCTTTATTTATAACAGAGATAACACGTTTTTTATTTTTTTTAAATTACTGTTCCATGGGAAGTGGGGCGGAGTTATTGACCGATTTCGGTCCAAATCCATTATTTTCTCGGTAGATGGCTGTAGTGATTGATATCTCGTAAGTGTCGATGAAACAATTTAAAGTTTATGTTCGTTGTCAAGGTGACAGACATTTCACTCTAAAAAAATTATTTTACTGTTTTTTGTTGTGAATTACAGGGTATTAAGGGCTTACATACGTCCAGAATTTTCAAAAAAACATCGATTTTTTTGCAAATTATTATTCTTTATAGTTTTAGGCGCATTTCTGTGGAAGTCGATTGTAAAAATTCCCCATAGATACAAAGTTATGGTAGAAAATGTAACTGCCCGGCGAGAGTTTGATGCGCACAGGTAGCAGTTTAAACTCGTTTTTCTCGAATATTTTTAAATATTCGAAAGTGTTTGCTCTATATTCTGTCGAGCCGGAGCTTGGATATTTTTATTAAAAAAAATTATAAACATAATTAAAGTGTGATATGGATCACGTAAAATGCATACTTTTTTAAAAATGCCAAAATTGCAAAATTTTTCGAAATTCAAAAAATCCGGCTCTACAGACTATAACTAAAACTTTATTTTACAAGACTTTTTTTTTACTTTTTACAGATCCATCAACATTTCACGGAGAAATGATGCAGACCGTGGGGCAACTTTTTTTCATTGTACTTTGGGTCACGTGATTTTTTATATACTAATTTTTGCAAAGAAAAATTAAAATAAATTTTTTTATAAAGTTTAAGTACTAACAAACAATACATACAATTTTTTATATTATTTCTATTGTTATCCTTTCTAAAACCAGTTTTTCTTTTAGCGCATTTGTTGGCGCTGCTGGACGTATGTATGTAACGCCTTAACAATGGAATTCAACAAAGAGAAAATTCGGTACATTTTACAGATTTCTGTTTGATAAAGGCGAAAATCGAAGCCAGGCCGCTGAAATTGTAAAAGCATCTAGCACATGCCGGCCTGTCGTCGAAAATGTCGATCAAATAATCGAAGTAAATAGTCGTAGCATTGTCCAGGAGCTACAGCTCTACCATAAAACAGTTGTAAACCATTTGCGGCAAATAAAAAATTAAAGTAATATTGTAGATAGTGGATAGTGGCAGTCATTCGGATGAAAATTCAAATTGCCTAATAATACAGTCCAAAAATTTTACAAAAATGTTACTCAACACAAGCAAACGCTAGTAGTTATGAAACAGGACGTCTTTCAGACGAACTTTGCTGAAGGCAGTAGGTATTGGTCCAGAGGGTCGGAATTTTTTTCAAGGCATGTCAAAGTTCCAAAATTTGTTTCGAAAGTGCAATTATATAATTTATCGAAAATATTATGTTTAAAACAAGTTCAAGTATAGAATGTCTAAGAATTGCGTTCCATACTCATCCGTCCGCCCTAATGCTCATAAGTGTAAGTGTAGGGGAAATATATAAACATTAGCTTGTACTGAGCTTTCTTACGCTTTTATCTTAACCCGGCGACACCCATTTGTTTGCTTAAAATTTTCATGGAACATTTTAACCCTCTCATGACCGCTCATAATAGCTGTTTTGAGAACGGGTTAAAAATGCCCATTTAAGTAGGAATGAAAGGCTTAAGGTCGACTACAAAAAATGTCTCCCATTAGATTCTACGGCAAAAGTCAGAGTAGAGAAATTTTTTTTGGAGTCGTTTTACACATGAAATGTTTAATAAAATAAATACACTTTCGGCGGAATTGTTAAAACTTTAACACCGCGAATAAAAAAAATCGACTAATACTAACTTCGGCCAAGTTGGTCTGGGATACATTCTCTTCCATAATAATTAACGTCAGTTCGTGTTAAATAACCGCAGCTGGTTAATGTCATTATGAGTAGGGCATTTGAAAAGCAGTCATTTGCTGTACAAGGCATTCACATACACACGCTTGTGCACAAACATGCATACATCCGACTTAGATGGTTAAAAATGGAGCAATTAAATGGGCAATAATGTATAAACTTTAAACTTTACTTCCTAGGGGGCAACAATATTTAATAAAGTGTGCTAGGTCGCCAACGCCAGTAATTGGGCCACAACGCGTCGATGTGCAATGGAATTCGCGGAAAAGCACGATTTTGTCAATATAATTTTTCTAAGTTTAATCTTAACATTATGGGCTTACTGGCTGTGGACGAGAAAAGAACTTTATGCATTCGCATTTCGTTTCCCAGGACTATTTGGATTCCCAATTTTTGGAGTGATACATCGCTTAAAGAGCTTAAATAGTACATTTGTGTTATAAATATTTATATAAAAAGTGATTAGGCTTTGTGATATTAATTTTAAGATTGGAAACTACTGGAGCCGATTACTTTGCAAAGTGAAAATATCAAACGTGAGAGGGGCACCTATAATAATTCAATTGGGCTCACATCCTTAACATATATGTGATGTCATATAAAGTGCGTTCCAGAGACAAGCGAACTTTTTAAAAATTCAACTTCCTTGAATTCTATATTTGTTTATTTCGCCCCGTTATGACTAGCGCAACGAGTTACAGGGCCTAAAAATATGTATGTCTGTTGAGTGTTTCAGATTGTGGACCGAGCTATCATTGATTTGATTCGAGATTTTCATACAATTCTCTCGAATCGCTTTTCCTTCCACAAAGCGGCAAATGTGTTTTTCCGAATACTTAGGTAGAAGTCCTACGGAGCCAAATTAGGCGAATATGGGGAGTAGTTAAGATTCGAGTTGTAGTCAAAAAGAAAGTCCCGATTTCCTGTCGGTGAGAAGACGCATGCTTAGCTGCTGTGTCATATTCTAGCGGTATACGATAAACACCGTGTATCATACCTTTGAAAACAGCCATTAACACTTTGTGGAAAATGGACTCGGAATCGTAAACGCTAGTCAACATTGTGATCACTTTTAACTTCTTCAAACGAGTTTCTGTGGTTTTGGCTTATCTAGCGCATTTCACCAAGAGCTTGCCACTTGGTTTCACGGTCATTTTCCAATGAAGCATTTTGCCTTTTTTAGTCCGTTTGGTCACCAACGGAGGGTTCCAGACACTTTTGCTTTGGATGTGATAGACAAATTCGTAACAGATAGGTTACTATGGCCCCAAATAAATAAGAAAAGGACAAAGGAACTGCTTAGCCTTTTAAGAGAGGATATCTCGAAGGTCGTGGCTTGTATAACCGGTCATTGGCTATTTGGCAGGCATTCCTTGAGACTAGCAGTTTTCACCCATGAATATTGCACAAGTAGTAGAGATGAGGAAGAGGAAGAAACAGTTGAGCACTTACTTTCCAATTGTCCAGGCGTAGCTAAAATCAGGAAAATCCTTTTTCAATTCTTTTACGGAACTGTCTGGCGAGGAGATGGGGCCAATTCTGCGCTTTATAAAAGCCACAAAATGATTCTACGAAGAAAAATAAATAAAGCTCCCATGTCGCACAGTGATATCACAACGAACCTGTAAGGGCAAGTGAGTTGTTCGTATAGACCGACTACCACCACAACCTAACCCATCAGTATCATTCAAGACCATAAAGTGGCATGCTACGCGGGACAATGAAATATTATCTTTTCATCTGATAGGCTCTTCCTCCTCCTCAGCATCTGCAATAGTCGAAATGAGGTACGCTCAATCTTTGAGCATGTCGATCTTAGAGACAGTGGCCTGTGATCAAAGCAACTAACATAGAACCGTTTTTCTATGACCGATTAAGTAGCGCCTGACGTTGTTACTTGTACCACGCAGTTTGTAGCCTGAGAGGGGTATACCTACAATCTCCATACCAAAAGGTAGGTGAGTGGTAGTGCCCTCTCTGGCTAATTTGTCTGCCTCACAGTTCCCTGTTAAGTCGCTATGCTTTCGCATTTCAAATGTATGTGGAAATATTCCGCCATCTCGTTGAGAGGTGCCCGGCATTTGCGAGCAAAGATGGAAGTAGTAACAGGCCCACTAAGAGATTTAATCGTCGCTTGGTTATCAGAATAAATATAGATTTCTGTAAAAGTTGACTCAATTTTGCCTCAAATTTGGCTGTGATGTAACAAATTAATGTTTTTAGAGGCACAGTTCTGAAGAAGTGTCTGCCATTTCCACACCCCGATATCACTGAACTATGCCGCGGTATGAGCAATCATTCATATAAACTTTGAATTGAATTGAAACGTTTACCAAGCTGTAAATAAAACTTAGCATTAACTTTTTTTAATTGGTTCGCTTTTAGTTTGGTGTTTGACCGAGCTCGTCCTACAACACTGTGCTACAAAAAAAAAAAACGAAATACACCTGACAAATACACCTGACAAATTTGGTTTACGCAATTTTTATCCGATTATTGAAAGTAATACATTAATTTCTTCGTTAATAAATGCACTCAAAGAATATTAACAAACATCTTTAATTTTGTTGTAAAATTATGCAATAAAAAATTGTTAAAGTTAAAAAAATGATAAAAAAAAGCTCTTTCTCCAGGTTTAATCAAATAAAAATCACAACTAACTATTGTAGTTTGAATAATTACTTGTTGTACATCACTTGAAAGGTCTGACAATATCCTTTTCAAAACATATAAAATATTGAAAATCGGTGAAAAAATGACTGAGATATCCGTAGATTACCGCGCAAAGTCTGAAAAAACGGTTTTTTATAAATAAATAAAAATTGGAGGGTACAAAAAATATAACAAAAATATTTGTATGCATTATTCGACCATATAAACAACCTACAGTGTGTAATTTATCAGGTGTATTTTCAGTGTTGCACGGTGCAATTGGCGACATACGTCTGGCGTTATCCTACAAATGGAGACACATAGGTACAGTTGTATGCAATCTCCGCTGAGTGATGCCGATTAATGTTTTATGAGTGCAGAACTCCTTTCAATGAACTCCATTATCCATCAATCGATATACTTTAGTGCTCTTAGGCGATATGATGCAGAAGGGCATTAATGCCCTGGTTATAGTTTGGTCGAGTGGCACAGCCAAGAGTACTGAAAATGACTTCTAATTGAGGTAAAAATATCGACAGACGAACCAATAAAAGCCGGCGTTGAGCTCAGAAAATCAAAATACGAATATCAATTTTTTAAAGGTGGTAACTCTATGCTTGCCTTCAAACTTTCTCATACCCCTTTATTGGATATTATACCAATATTGTTATATCTTGTTTCTACAGCGTATTAAAACGTGCCTCAAAAGATTTCCGGATCACGCTTTCGTATTAAAATAAAGTATAGAAACAAGTTCCTTCCAAAAACCGTTATGCATATTATCCACGCTTATAAACAATCGTTCTAGTAGTTTCGCACTCTATAGGTAACGTAGGGACAAACATATATTGCATTATATATACAAGGTGGCGCAAAAATAATCACCCTATCGGAAGATTTAGAATTTTTGCAAATGGTGTCGCACGGCAATCTGTTTGAAACTTGCCAATTAAACTGCTGCAAACAGCAAACCAATGAAGCGCGTAAAGGTCAAAATAAAGATTTTCATCACTGAAAATAATTTTTTTTAATCAAATATAGATACTAATTAAAAATAGTAAAAAATACTAAATAAAAAATAATTATTAAGTAAAAAAGTTATTTTCATAACTTAAAATTTTTAACTAAATAAAAAAAATTATTTAGTAAAAAAAATTATATTCATAATTTTTACTAAGTAATAATAATAATTATTTTCATAATTTTAAGTAAATAATAATAATTCTTTTACTAATTTTTTTTTTAATGTAATAATAATACAATAGATAAATACAATACTAATATAATAAAAATATAATGATAATACAATAATAATAAACATGAATTTTCCATAATGAATATAAATCTATATATATAAAAGAAAGTCATGTTAGTTACACTATTTATAACTCGAGAACGGCTGAACCGATTTGGCTGAAAATTGGTGAAAAGGTAGCTTAGAACCAGGAGACGGACATAGGATACTTTTTATCCCATTCGAACGCGTTTCCGTATAAAATGTGGTATAACAAAAACGCATCTGATATGGAATAACAAAACGCAAATGACAGCTAAACGTAATTTTGTCTATGGTTAAGTAGAAACTTTGATAATGTAAATTTTGTCATAAATATACCTATAATCACAATAATTTGTATTCTCTTTGAATCATCATTATCAATGCCGCGACCAAGACGATCGAATCTTTCCCGGCAAAGCCGTAATGCAAGAAGGATACGAAACATTGCGAATAAAACGGCTGAAGAAGCACAAGGAATTGCCCGTGAAGAGCGCCGCGTTCGTACGGGTCGACTTCGTGCTTCTCAATCACAAGAGCAAAGCGAGGCAGCCCGTTAAACGGTTCGGTTGGCTATGCGAAATCAACAAGTAGATTATTTTCGATGCACAAGAAGAGAATTATCAAGTGCTGATTTGAATCGAGCAGCGTTTCGATATGATTGCAACACTGATTACTGCTTGCATCCTAGCGTTTGCATTGCAGAAATCACTTGAAGTGCCTAACTTCATACTGAAGGATCTTCGGCAACACCTTTGGCGGTTTGATCATATTGTTGGCAGTAACGTAAAAACATTATCGCTAACCACTAATACTCGTACGAGAGTTCAACTTGAAAATGAACAAAGTGCTCCACAATTTTTCAAACAATTGTTAGCTGTTGGAAATGGAAAAGTCCCAGATGATGCGACAACTGGATTAATTACTCTTACCAACGACTTTTGCCGATTTGTAGACTCTCAATTAGCTCTTATTGAAATTGTTTTTCCAAACATTAGTGAAAATTATCAGAATTATGCTTGGTTAAGTCAACTCGCCGCAAAAAATAATGATGTATACGCACTGAATTTCACCATTCACCATTCGATGGCGATTTGGTGACACACAAATTCGTTGATTCCATAACAAATCCCCATGATGTAGTAAATTATCCAACGGAGTTTTTGAACTCTCTGGAATTACCAGGATTTGCACCATATAACTTGCAACTCAAAGTTGGTTCAGTTATTATGATATTAGAAAATCAGTCTTTTCACACGTTGCGTGTTCACCAGTTGGGAAACCATCCGCTTTGTTTGTGTTAACGACATACCAAAGAACAAAAAATGTGGTTTACCAAAAGCACTTCAATGAAACGGATAAATGAAATATAATTTTTCCTTTTCAAATATAAAACAAAAAAAATTATTTTTTTTCATCTTTTAATCCCTAAACGAAATGTTACAAAAAACGAAGCCATCTGGTGGCGAATCGGAGTTCGCGGGTTTGCTAGTATATAATAATAATACATAAAAATTAAAAAAATATATATATTCATACTAAATACTTTAGTAAAAAGTACTAAATTAAAACAATTATTTTCATAATTTAAAAAATATATTAATAATTTTTCACTAACTAATTTTTAAAATATAATAATAATAAAGAAATATATTAGTAATTAATAAATTTAATAATAATAAATAAAAAAATTTCAAAATAAAAAACAAATTATTTTCATACTTTTTACTAAATAATAATTGTATTTTACTATTTTATTTTTTTTTAAACAATGTTTATTATTATTATATTTTTTATTAATAGGTCTATTTATAAGTTCGTGCGGTTTTACAACAGATGGCGTAACTTGATTATTATTCCATCGATCCACATTTCCAAACATTCATTGGAGAGCTACTGTCGTAAGGCACAAACGTCAGTATAAGTTTTTTATTTGAAGCGTAAGCAACAATATTTTTACCACACTTGAAAATGTCGAATTTCGTGCCAAATAATGTGTTTTTGCGGGGAATTCTTCTTCATTATTTTAATATGAAGAAAAAAGCAGCCGAAAGTCATCGTATCTTGGTGGAAGTTTATGGTGAGCATGCTCTATCTGAGCGAACGTGCCAGAAGTGGTTTGCACGCTTTAAAAGTGGTGATTTTGGCTTGGAAGACGAAGAACGCGAGGGTGCGCCGCCAAAGTTCATGGATACCGAATTGGAGGAATTGCTCGATCAAGATCCGGCTCAAACGCAAGAAGAGGTTGCAAAAACTTTGGGAGTTGATCAATCAACCATTTCCAAACGTTTAAAAGCCATGGGAATGATCCGAAAGGTAGGCCATTGGGTGCCGTATGAATTGAAGCCAAGAGACGTTGAACGCCGTTTTATGGCATGCGAACAACTGCTTCAACGGCACAAAAGAAAGGGTTTTTTGCATCGAATTGTGACTGGCGATGAAAAGTGGGTCCATTACGACAATCCAAAACGTCGGGCAACGTATGGATACCCTGGTCATGCTTCAACATCGACGTCGGCGCAGAATATTCATGGCCTGAAGGTTATGCTGTGTATCTGGTGGGACCAGCTGGGTGTTGTGTATTATGAGCTACTGAAACCGAATGAAACGATTACGGGGGATGTCTACCGACGACAATTGATGCGTTTGAGCCGAGCACTGCGAGAAAAACGGCCGCAATACGCCGATAGACACGACAAAGTTATTTTGCAACATGACAATGCTCGGCCACATGTTGCACAAGTGGTCAAAACATACTTAGAAACGCTCAAATGGGATGTCCTACCCCACCCGCTGTATAGTCCAGACCTTGCGCCATCCGATTACTATCTCTTCCGATCGATGCAACATGGCCTGGCTGACCAGCACTTCCGTAATTACGATGAAGTCAAAAAATGGATCGATTCGTGGATTGCGGCAAAACCGACCGAATTTTTCACAAAGGGAATCCGTGAATTGCCAGAAAGATGGGAAAAAGTAGTAGTAAGCGATGGACAATATTTTGAATATTAAATTTGTAACCATTTTACGTCAATAAAGTTTCAAATTTCGAAAAAAAACCGCACGAACTTATTCATAGTCCTATTATAATTTTTCTTTTTAGATTAAATACTAAATAAAAAAGAACTATTTAGTAAGAAAGTTATTTTCATAAATTTTTTTACCTTTTTTAGTAAATCAAGTTATATTCATAATTTTTACTAGATGATAATACGAATTATTTTCATATTTTTTAATAAAAAATAGTAATAATTTTTCGCTAAAATTTTTTAGTTAAACAAATCTTTTTTTAAGAAAAATGATATCCATAATTTTTACTAATTAATACTACGAATTATGTTCATAATATAAAAAAACAATATTACAAATTTTTCACTAAATAATTTGTATAATATAATAATAATAAATAAACAAAATAATAATTAATACATATATTAATAACACAGGCCGACAAAATTTAACCAACATTCAGACCCAGAAACCAGACTATATATTTCCGAAGGTTTATGATGCGCTGAATCCAAATCTGGCCTCAGAATTGCTCTATTAGTTTGAGTTTTCGAGATATCCTAACCTAAAAGTGCAAAAAACCCCATTTTTGCCCATATTTGAGGTTATGTAGCCTTGCAGATGTTTTCTTTCACCAAAATTAAAGGATGGCATCTTTAAATACAATCCTTCTTTTTTCAAATGGCGTTTTGTTTGCTCAAATATCATTTTTTTTCGCAGAGATATCGCATTTTGAAATTTTCATGTTTCGAAATTTTCCTACACCTGAAAATCGATTAAGATAACATAGACATGATATAGTCGATTACTAATTTTCTTGAATTGAGTCTTATTTTTCTTAAAATTTTGTCTCACACCATAAGTGGCTGACTCACCACACCCCTACACTATCTAACCTTTGGGTTAGCCCTAACCCCTAGAAACCACCCCTATCATACCGCGAGCAGGCTAACCCACATAACCGCAAGCAGGCTTTCCCACAAACTCCAAATTTACATACTATTAATCCATATATTTCAGGCCCTCAAACCCAAGAAAATTAGTAAGCGACTATATCATGTCTATGTTATCTTAATCGATTTTCAGGTGTAGGAAAATTTCGAAACATGAAAATTTCAAAATGCGATATCTCTGCGAAAAAAAATGATATTTGAGCAAACAAAACGCCATTTGAAAAAAGAAGGATTGTATTTAAAGATGCCATCCTTTAATTTTGGTGAAAGAAAACATCTGCAAGGCTACATAACCTCAAATATGGGCAAAAATGGGGTTTTTGCACTTTTAGGTTAGGATATCTCGAAAACTCAAACTAATAAATTAATTTTAGTTATCAATCCGAATTTTGCATGGACAGAGAAGCAGATATTAGTTTAAATTATTTCGGATACTTTTCCTTGTAGACTAGTGTAATAAATAAAAAACAATTCAAAATAAAAAAAAATTATTTTCATACTTTTTGTTAAATAATAATAATTTTTTTTACTAAATAATTCTTTTTATTTTGAAAAAATGCTTATTATTATTATATTTTTTATTATTAGGTGCGCAACTAAGTTCTCGCTGTTTTTTTTATGAAAATACAACTTTATTCTGAAAAAATGGTTACAAGTGAATCATTGAAAGTATTGCCCATCGCTGGCTACTACATTTTCCCATCTTTCTGGTAGATCTCGTATGCCGTAGCATAACCTTCGCAGCGTGAATATTCGGCCGAGGGAACGACGTAGAAGTATGACCGGGCAGTCCCCATGACTTTCTTTTCTTTGGAGTGCTGTAATGAATCCATTTTTCATCACCCGTCACGATGCGATGAAGAAAACCCCTTCCTTTTTCGGAGCTGAAGCAGTTGTTCACGGGCGAAAAAACGAACTTCAACATCCTTTGGTTTTAACTCATAAGGAACCCAAGTCCCCTGTTTCTGAATCATTCCCAAAACATGCAATCGCTTGGAAATGGATTGACGAGTAACTCCTAATACTGAAGCAAGCGTTTGACACGGATCCTCATTGAGCAATGCCTCCAATTCAGCGTCTTCGAAGGTTTTTGGCCTTCCTTCATGCGGACGGTCGTCAACATTAAAATCACCGTCTTTGAAGCGACGGAACCAATCTCGGCACATTGTTTCACTTAAACCAGCATCTCCATAAACTTTTTGTAGCTCTCGATGCGCTTCAGCCAGCGTTTTTTTCGAATGAAAGAGGAAAATCAACACTTCCTGCAAATGACGATTATTCGGCACAAATTCAGACATTTTCACAAAACCAAAAGTATATGATACCAAAACAAAATCACTAATGTGTCGAAGCAGTTTGTTTACCATATGTCTAAGCTTGATTTATGACGTTTAGGTTATGTTAGAATCGACTAGCGCACACTGCTGGCGGCATCTATTGACAAACAGCGGGAACTTAGTTGCGCACCTAATATAATTTTCTTTTAGATTTAGTAAACAAATTATTTTCAGTGATGGAAATCTTTATTTCGACCTTTATTTTTACTAGATAAAAAAACAATATTAAATTATTAATTTTGTGTCAACGTGTACGTACTTGAATGAAGTAATTTTAGGTATACAATTTTGAAATTGCAGATGTCATATTTGAGATAGGTAAAATGTTTAAAGATTGTAAGTCATACACGATCTGTACGTGGATGGGCTTACGCCCTGTTATTATGACTGCCGATCCTGCCTTCATAAAGGATGTACTGTCTTCAAACGATTTACTAAATAAAGCCCAACCATTATATGTACCAATCTATGAAGCATTCAAAGGCGGAATAATTGCAAGTCCAGGTAAAATTTCTATTCACTGGTATGTATGTACCTATTGTAACCTGCTTACCGTAGTATCACAACTAAAAATAATTTTCACAATAAAAAAAACTAGTCTCTTCTAGCAAGGGCTAATAAAAAAAAATACAAGAACTCTGCTTAACTTTCGTTTCCTTTTTTATATTGTATATAATTTTTTTCTATATTGGATTCAGAGCAATAACATAAAAATATGTTTGGTTTTAAGTTGTGACACTTTTGGCCGTTTGCTCACTTCCTGTTAATGTGAATATTACAAACGAGCAGAATATTTTATCAAAAGGGTTAAATTTTAATTTCACTTTTTCAACATCCATTTATATATTTATGTGATACGCAATATTGAATGCCTGACAGCGCCGCAACGCAAAAGAACGAAAACTGTCATTATCAGCTGTTCGAAAACAAACAAATTAATAAATCTTTGTTATTTCACCAATCAAATCAGCTGTTTGCTTCCAAGAGAAAAGCCTGAAGCATTCCCGGTCTCACTAATCAATTTTAAATTTTTCAGAATACTAAAATTTATAATAACAGAGTTTCTTATTAAACTTGTAAAACTTTGAATTTTAACAGCCCGATTAATTTTAAAATTGATTGGTAAAACCGGACACCAGCGAGTTCAGTGTTAACCTTTTTCCGCCACTTACACATATCAGGTTTTCGAGGATCGAAAATACGTTTTAGCGATGAAATATTTTAACAGGAAATCGAGAAAACGGCCCTAAGAGGTATTCATATGTTATAAAACAGTTACGAACTAATCAGGAACGAAATTTTTATCTAAGAAGATTTAAATATTTTTGTTAGGTTCACTTGCCATTTCTTTACTTTTGCCTTATTTACGTCATGAATATTACTCGGACTTTTTTATATCTCTTCCTTAAGCGCGTTTTTATGAGAAGTTCTAACATGACAGACTCTTAAGAATCTATATGCAAATATGTTTTAGATATAAAAACGCCCTTATTTCTGGGGTACCTCCCTAAATACACTTTGAGTTGTCCACACGTTCTTATACGAGTGCATTCCAAGTATACTCGTACGACCATCTGTAATCGTTCTCATGCATTCATGCCTTTCTAGGTCATGGAACCATTTAGACGCTCTTATGGACCGCAGGATAGGTTTTATCCCAACACCGGGGAGTTCTGTAAGAGAGTCAGAAGAGTATTTTCCTAACATCCTTGCTCTACTCTTAGCTAAGGTTGGACAATTACATAGGAAGTGTTCTACTATTTCTTCCTCTTCCACGTCAGAAGTTGTAGAGTTCATGAGAAAATACTCCTACCCTAGAAGGATACAAGCCACGGCCTTCGAGATGTTCTCCCTTGAGAGGTTGAGCAATTCTCCTGACCTCTTTTTATTTATTTACGGCCAAATTAGCCTGGTGGCAATACAAGTATTTTCTTCTCTCTATGACCTATTGGGCTCCTGGAGAATATTATTTTTTATCCTTAATTTGCAAGTTGCTACAGGAATTCAAATATTGTCTCTGCTTTCAAGCAGTGGAAGATTAGTACCGTTTCTGGCTAGCTTATCGGCCTTCCAATTTCCTTTAATATTTCTAATGTCCCGGAACCCATATAAGATTGACCTTGAAGGTGGTGCTAATATCATTTAGAGCTGGCAAGCATTCCTGAGCAACTGCTTCCATGGATTTGATGGCCACCTGGCTATATATATAAAAGATATATGTATATCCTAGTTTTTTTACGGCGTGTGTGTTAAGGTACACAGTTACCTCCTTTATGGCTAAGACTTTTGCCTGGTAGACGCTACAGTAGACGCTCGGGATGTTAGTCGATAACTTAATCGATAAATATCAAATATTTTAGCCATTTTGCGACATTTGGTCATTGGAGTTTAGGACTGCCATTATAAAGGAAATTATCAACTAAAATTACAAGGTTTTGACTGTTGGCCAAGCTCCTTATGCTATTTGTGAAGTGCGTCTTGATCTTGTTCCACAAATGCAGGGACCTACAGTTTTACGCGCCTCCGAATGGCAGATGGTTTTTTATAAGACAGAAATACACTCGAAGGTTTGCCATTGTCTGCCGAGGAGCGATCGCTATTAGAAAAAACTTGTTCAATAAATTGGTTTTTCGCGTCCAAAATTTCGTGCCTGTGCACTTCCGATTGGTAGTCACGCACCAACCCATTCGACTATGGCGATCATATTACGGGGCATTAAAAAGTGCATTTCCTCACAATAGCATATAATGAAGATTATTTTTACTGGCTGACTTGGTAAACCAGTTATTTATGCACAAATGTATTATTTTATTTCAGTATTATAAAAAAAGCAAAGTAAATAACAATTCAATATCTACAGCTATAAGGAGCTCGGAATTTATTACATTTCGAACTAGACACTGCGAGGTGTTGACTTTAGGCATCTTTTCAAAAGAATAGAGTTCCACTATTTCTGTTCTCCTTCGCAATACTTGTAGTTCATTGGCATTTAAACATTTTATTTTTTTGTTTTTTTGCCTACCCTTAAACTTAGTATCGTTCCACAGATTTTCATTGGGGTTAAGGTCGGGGCTTTGTGCAGACATGGACTCGAAGGAATATGGCTCTATCGCATTTTTGAGAATATCAAGATGAGCAGACTTATGCATATTGCCATTTATTTTCATCCGTCTTTGTTGCGTATTGGGGATTGAGTTCTTGTTTTTTTTTTTTTTTTTTGACGATGCACAAAAGTATATCCATTAACGCCTAATATGATTGGATGATGATTTTAGATTCGTCAGTATTCTCTTCCAGAAATGTATGTCTTGGCTTCTATGGGCATTTGCAAAAGACAAACGCGCCTTGATATTTTTATCGACAGTGGCGCTTTTTTTCTGGCGCATGCCATTTTTTTCGCCATTATCGGTCGAGAGAACTTAAACGTTTACTTATCTTAACGTTAGCCTGGTCCTGCTGAATTGTAATACTTCGCGCAGATATCTTTCGATGAGTATTCCTTGTAGCAGTATTTTTGTCTGTACTAAGAAATTTGATGACTTTGTTTACCATTTTACAAGAACAACTCTTTATTTCTGCAGGGTTTCTTTGTTTTGTACCTTTTATAGGTCTCAAATAATGTTCTTCTCTTCAAGTGAGCCTCACTGCTCCCATTGCTCGTCTTCCCATTTTCGCGCCCTATAAGAGTTTTAAAGGAGATAAATACTTTGTTGTTGCTTTCGTATGCAAATTTTTCGTTAAGTTTATCTAGCATAGAGATAGCGAACAGAGAAGTGGCCTATTAAAAAAGTTAACGGGACTTATTGCTTGCTTTGCTTTAATTCGTTTAGGAAGCCACGCCCACCCTTTCCTTGTATTGCTAGATATATTTTTTTTTGGTACATGGAAGTAAATTTAGGCTAAAAAAAATATGGATCCAAGCCGATGATTTTTGTTAGGTCGTCCTTCTCTTAAGTCAAAACATGTGCAAAAGCCAGGGAGATGTTGAAGAACTGATCCGGCCTACAACCAGTTGAATGTCGCCAATAATCTTTCCTCTCTTGCGAAGATTTCTACAGACGGAATTACTCTCCTACCTTAATTTCCAGCGATCGCAAATTTCTCTAAGCATATTTTTCTACGAGTACAACTCCCTGGTATTAAGATTATATTCGATACAAAATTTAAATCTTCTTTAAAAAAAATTATAAGCTTGTATTTTATTTCTGATCGTTCGTAATTAGCTAAAAATAGACACACATAAATAATATTTTTCAAAAAAATACAAATATGCGACTGATAATTTTAGCGTCCGAATGGCATCGAAATCGTCGATTAATAAATCCGAGTTTTCATCAAAAATTACTCACATCCTTTTTCCCAATATTTAACAAGTCTAAAGACGGAGCCATCCAAAAATTCTGTGAAATGGCAAATAGTGGGCAGGAATATCATATTGGGGAAGAATTGCAAAGGGTCAC
Organism: Anastrepha ludens; assembly: GCF_028408465.1. NCBI lineage: Eukaryota > Metazoa > Arthropoda > Insecta > Diptera > Tephritidae > Anastrepha > Anastrepha ludens. The sequence goes on along the minus strand of NC_071498.1, from coordinate 27,713,907 downwards.
TTTAGGCATAACCGTTGGTGAGGATTGATAGCTGTTTAACTTATATAATTAACACTAACACCTATGCATTACTTTAGAAACGACAATGGGGAAAAAAATGGAGAAAGGTGATGAGGTATCAGAGGATTTAGTAAAAGCTTATGTTGTGTAAGTATATTAAGTTAATAAATTTGAAAAATTAAAATTTGGATAAAGATTTTTTCAGAGCTCTCGAAGCCATGCCCACAGAATGCATTATGGCATATATACATTTAAACCATTGGTACGCTCGTTTCACGAAAAGCACAAAAGAGTACATACACAAATTCATTATGGAGGTGAATCGCATTAAGTTTTTTCAAGTAAAATTAATCTCCAGTTACATTTTTATATTTACCTTACCAGCTTTTGAATCGGAAATTGTCACAAATATCTAGCACGAAGGTTGCTGCCAATTTATCTACTGAAAACTCGAACGTCCTCGATGATGCTACGAGTGAAAATGGCGAATTTAAAGCAAAAATTCCGAATATTTTCGTTGATCATGCACTAAATTTATTCCAAGAGGGGAAAATGTCTTATCATGATGTAATTGGAGAAGCTAACACCATCGTAACCGCAGTAAGTACGAAACCGTAGATGCATTTTTTAAAAATTCATATGCATTGGAATACTTGAATTATTGGTGTAACTTATTTTGTAAATTTGCGTACATATTTCGTTCGCTGCTTCTAGAAAGTTTACTTTAGAATTTTCCCAACACTGAAGAGTTGAAGAGATTCAGAACAGGGGCAGTTTCCACATCGGCGGTTATTGAAATAAAACAACGAAAATTCAAATTGGTTGGACAATCTTTATTTTTTTGTGTAGAACCATTCAAGACATTTATTTTTTAAAGATAATCACTTTCAAATGATGGCCACAACTGCGCCGTAATTCGGCCATCCATAAACACAAATTTTGAATGAACAGTTGTTTTCAGTGGATATATTGGCTGTTCTTGAATGACTGGGGCTTGCTTTTCGACCCAAATACGGCAATTTTTCTTATTGACCTAGCCATTAATCCAAAAATGGGTCTCATCGCTGAACACCATACGAGAGTGGTTCGATAAGTACCCGTGTTTAATGACGGAGGGCGTTCCTAAGAGAAATTGGTGTTATCTATCAAACTGCTGTGCTGCTATCTATCAAACGACGGCAAAACAAATTTCAGACTGATTGATAGGTTAGTTTGGATTTGCTAGGTATTCGAATAAGACGTGATAAGTTGACGATGAAAAAATTGTCGGCCCGATGGGTGCCGCGATTGCTCACGGTGGACAGCAAGTGGATACGGCTGTTAATTTCGAAGCAGTGTTTGGAGTAATTTAAACTAAACAACAATCAAAACAATGTAATTCTCACGGTGAATCTGCTCCAAAGAAGGCGAAGATAGTCCCATCGGCCAGAAAGGTCATGGCGACGATTTCTTGGGACGCTAACGGCGTCATCCTCTTGGATTTAAAAAAACACGGACGAACGATCACTGGGCAATACTGCAATAAGTTATTGGACCGCTTTCCCAAAAAATTTAAGGCCGCATTTGGCGAAAAAGAAGGTGCTGTTGCACCACGATAACGCAACGACACATTCACCCGTGGAGTTCGACAGTCAGGAGCGTCGGGAGAAGTGTATCATTCTAAAGGGGGAATATGTTGAAAACATGAAAAAACAATTTTTTTAATAAATGGTACTTATTGAACCCCCCTCGTAAGTTGGTCTAAACGCGCGATGAATACCTTTCACAGAGCGCTGATTTTCGTAATACAATTGAACGATTTTTAGTTTAGGCGTGTCTTTCCATGATAAAATGTCAATTAGTACTAAAAAAAATGGATTTAGTTTGACAGTAGTCACGCGTGATCTGTCAAAAAAATCTGATCGCCCTTTACCTATAAATTAAGGACAACCTCATCGTTTGACATCGTTCATGTTGAAAAGTCTGGAACGAGTGGTGGAGAAACATATTCGAGTGGGGGTATTGCCGAGAAGTCCACTTAGTAGAAATCAACACGCTTACCAGAGTGACGGATAAAATCATGTGAATCAGCCTTACACGATCTTGTTAGCAAGATTGAAGCTGGGCTGGAAGCTGACGAATACACAATGGGCGTGTTCGTGGACATTGAGGGGGCTTTTGATAATGCCACTTTCGGCTCGATATGTTCTTCTGCCGAACAACACAGAGTTAATCAAGTCATTATAAAATGGATATACTCCATGCTCTCTGAGAGGCTGTTAACCGCTGGTGGGAGCGATGACGAGCAAATCACAGTCAGGGCCAAGCAAGGATGTCCCCAAGGGGGTGTTCTTTCTCCGCTGCTGTGGTGCTTCGTCGTAGACTCCCTATTAGCGGAGATGCAGGAACTCGGCTTTCACGTCCAAACATATGCGGACGATGTCTGTGCGCTAACATCGGATAAATCCTTAAGGAGGCTTTGCACGAAAGTGCAGAGGATTCTTGACAAAATCGATGATTGGTGCATGAGACAAGGTCTTTCCGTTAATCCGAACAAAACAACCATAGTTTTGTTTACGAGAAAATGGAAATTGGATGGACTCAGTCTTCCAACACTGAAAGGTGTGACACTTGGTCTTTCCAACGAAGTTAAATATCTAGGAGTAATCTTGGATAAGAAGCTGACCTGGGAGACACACGTTTCACTGAAGGTGAATCGTGCATTGAAGATTTTTCAGCAATGCCGTAGAGCCTTTGGCAAAACTTGGGGTCTGAAACCTGCTGTGGTCCTATGGATATACACGGCACTTATCAGACCAATCATCACTTACGCTTCTGTGGTCTGGTGGCGACGGAGCATGGTTAAGTCCACAATCCGGGAACTATACAGGCTGCAAAGAAGTGTATGTTTATGCATCACGGGTGCCATGAGTACAACCTCTCGTGATGCCCTAAGTGCTATACCTGATTTGCTCCCCCTGGATCTTAAGATACAACAGAAAGCAATAAAAGCAATGTGTAGACTCCATAAATATGGTTTCTGGCACGAAGATGGAACTTCGGGACACAGAGAAATCGGAGCAGTATCCACTGTTTTTGGCACCTAAAGATGACCTGATACCCACAGTTTCATTCGGAAGGAAATTTGATGTCAGATTTCCATTGCGTGAGCAATGGAGCAATGCAGAATGCATGCAGGGAGGTTTGACGGATATTTTCTTTACCGATGGGTCCAAGAATGAAATAGGGTCTGGAGCCGGATGGTACTTAAACGATAGTAATAAGTATCGCTATGCTATGGGGGGAATGACAACTGTTTTCCAAACAGAAGTTTTTGCCATCCTAAAAGTAGCCGAATGGATAATCGAGAGGAGATGGAGCGGGAAACAGATTGGAGTCTTCAGTGACAGTCAAGCTGCATTGAAGGTCCTGGAGAACGCGAAGCAAACCTCAAAAATTGTTCAAGAATGTAAGAAGAAGCTTAATTCTGTCGCAAGACAAAACAGGCTTGTACTTATATGGGTTCCGGGACACTCCGGTGTTCAAGGAAACGAAATTGCCGACGAATTGGCCAACCGTGGATCAGCGGTGCCCCCACAGGGGCCAGAGCCAATAATCGGAATCAGTCCCGCAGGAATCAAGAATTGGATCAACGATTATGTAGGCAATCTACATAAAGAGCGATGGTCCGGTCTAGAACGCTGCAGAACTGCAAAGTGTTTTGTGACAAGTCCGAACAGAAAACTGTCAAACTTTCTACTAAAACTTAGAAGGAAAGACATTCGGTTGATGGTCGGCATCATTACAGGACACAACCCATGGGGTCAGCATATGACCACCATTGGAATCATCGAGGACCCGGTATGCCTGTCATGCTTGGAGGAGGCGGATAGCACTGAGCACTTTCTCTGTGAGTGTCCTGCCTTTGCTAGAGCGCGACTACGGGTATTGGGTTCCGATGTCATGGGAATGAGTAATATTCGTTCTCTAAAACTGGAGGATATTTACAGATTTGCCAAAGAATCTGGAAAATTCTCACAGGACTAACTATCTCTATCTCTGTCTCCATTCTTTCCTATCTCTTTCTCTGATACTTTTCTCCCTCCCTCCTTGACTATCTACCCCCTTTCCGGAGCTTTAAATACAATGGGCTTTTTAGCCTGAGTGTTTTAGGAGATACCAAATCTCCTGGTGCTCCTTGGCTCGACCTCTTCAAACTCATTCATTCAAGGACGACCTCGATAAGCGCCACTAGTGGCATCTCTCTGACTTTGCACAGACTTTTCAGGTGAATAGTTTCTTTTTCCAAAAATAATAAATATTTATAAATAATTAGCTTTTTCGAATATATGCAAAGCACCTTGAACAAGCTCGACAAAAGATCTGGTTAGAATCATCAGAATTTGTTTTTTATTATTGCCATAAAAAGGATAAGCATTTCGAAGTTCTCCTCACGGAGCATTAAAGTTATTTTCTCAGGGGCGGCAACACAATCAATAACTACCTGGATAACGTCATAAGTATATAAAAAAGTTAAAGAAAGAGTCGCCTTCTACTTTCTAAAGGCTAAAGATTTAAAAGAAAAAAAAAGAGCATTATATAATAGAACAGGGTCAGTAAATTGTAAAGATCCTAAAGCATTCTAAAGGGAAACCTTTTGAATTCACCTAATCCAGTTGATAGTAAGTTACTGAAAAGTCCGCCAAATATTAGCGGCATGCTGAAGGTGTGCTCAAACAAACGATGTAAAGCAATTTTAAGGTGAATGGCTCAGAAAACTCCGCAGTTCATAAGATTTAGAAACGGCAAAGTTAATCTGATTGTTGAATGGAAATTTAGTATTAAAAATTACACCAAGAAGTTTGGTTTCATCAACAGCCTGCAAACTACAGTTAGCAATATTAAAGGAGCTTCGACAAATGCAAAGTAATTTCGACCCAGCTTTCCCCTCATCATCTACCTTAGCTTCACAGACTTTGGTAGACCATAGCTTCTGCAGTTACATTCCTTCATTGAACTCGATCATTGGTGAGTTCCTTCCAATTGGCAACGCTCATTGTCTTTAGATCATTTACGACAGAATTCAGCAACATTTCCCGCGATCTTTAGCCACCAAGGCTAAATTGACAGCACAATAGTGTCCGCTCATTTCATACGTATTCTTACGCTCTTCAATGTTTAGAGCTCAGCCAAAAGAGCACTCATTACGTCAGCAAATCAGCTGATTCCTTCAAATTCACTGAGTGTCGATTAAAGGTTTGATGTTGACCACACATTTGCATTCTGTACAACGTAGTCGCCACCTACTGTATTCTCTCGACCGAAGGTTTATGATAAGTATTCAACAAATAATTGGTACACAGCTCGGGTATACGAGTATATATAATTGAATCATTAAAGTGGAGAATTTTGATATACTGACATACTTCAATGGGAGGAACGCGTGGAACTGTAAGAAGACCTAAGCCAAAGTAAATTTATTACAGGTAATGGCATCCGCATATAAGTAAAAGCATAAGAGTACTTCGGTTTTTGCTTTTTGTATTCCACCACGTCAAAATCAGCATGCTCTGCTGCACACTTCCCATTTCAGTGCTCCACCACCGCCAAAAAACGAACAGCAAAAAAGGAACGCCAAAAAGTGTTCTTAACACCGCTTAACCTTTTCCAAGCCCAATACATACTTTTTCATGTCTCCTTTTGTAATATTTCACTTTATATATTGTTTGAATCGCCAACTGTGCATTATCAATGCACACAAATGGCAAAGTAAACACACAAATGTAAATAAAACAAATCATTTTAATTTTATTCATATCTATATAGTATATATATATATATATATAATTGGCGCGTACACCCTTTTTTGGGTGTTTGGCCGAGCTCCTCCTCCTACTTTTGGGGTGCGTCTTGATGTTGTTCCACAAATGGAGGGACCTACAGTTTTAAGCCGACTGCGAATGTCAGATATTTTTTTATGAGGAGCTTTTTCATGGCAGAAATACACTCGGAGGCTTGCCATTGCCTGCCGAGGGGCGACCGCTATTAGAAAAATGTTTTTCTGAATTTTAGTGTTTTCACCGAGATTCGAACCGACGTTCTCTCTGTGAATTCCGAATGGTGGTCACGTACCAACCCATTCAGCTACGGCGGCCGTTTATTCATATCTACGGCAAAAAAATCAGCTGGGTGATTGCCATCACCTGTAATAAATCCGCCTTGAACTAAGCTGACGAAGACTACTCACCATCGACACATTTTTTACCATAAATTAACAGCAAGGGCAGTCTCTCTGCCCTCAATTTATTAGCAGAAGAAAATTCAACAATTTTTATATACAAAATTTGGTAAAATGCAAAATATGCGCGTAAAAGTCATCTTCTTTTTATTTGTATCACAACAAAAATTGTCATTTGACAAAGTATTCTATACATATGTGTTCGCTTTTTTATTTCAAAAACTTTTTTGTTGAATATGTAAACATTTACATTTTGAATTCCCATATAGGCTTTTGAGACATCCGCAAATGGACTCTTGTCAACTCTTCTAATGTTGGCCATGCACCCTTCTGTGCAGGACAGATTATACGAGGAAATCGTAAACGTATTCCCTGAAAAATCCTTTTACATAGGCTATGAACATTTTGCTAGTCTGCCTTACCTGGATATGGTTGTCAACGAGACCTTGCGACTAATGCCGTCTGTACCCATGATTGGCAGACAAGTGGTACAAAATACAACCCTTAGCAACGGCTTAGAACTGCCAAAAGGATTTTCCATTTTAATTTCAATTTTTGATGTGCATCGAAGAACAGATATTTGGGGTCCAAATGCACATAAATTCAACCCAGACAATTTTTTGCCGGAGAATTTGGAGGGAAAGCACCCATATGCGTATATGCCCTTCTCGAAAGGCATGCGTAACTGCATTGGTAAGCATTTGCTTCGATTATTACCTATTTATGTACCCATTTGAATAATAAAATGAGTTCGTTTTCTTTTTTTTAGGATGGAAATACGCACTAATGGCAATTAAAGTACTATTGGCAGGATTTGTTCGAAACTTTTCATTTTCAACGACCGCGAAATTAGAAGATTTGAAATTTTCTAATAATATATCTCTTAAATATACTTTCGAACCCAAGTTGACTATAAAACATCGCAAAGATTAATAATTAGAAATAAGATTTATTATGCATCACAGACCAAAAACGATAAATCGGGAAGTTATAAACGGGTGACGGCCATTGCATCCAGGCTAAAGGAGATGAAGAGCCCATTTATCATAGATGCAAGTTTTTTCATTTGACTTCCTAATTGATTCCATTGAATCAAAATACAAAAATACAAATACAAATACAAATTAATTTATATTTTCTAAAGAAATCATTGGAGTGCTTTAAGCACTTCTTTGCTACATCATCCATATATTTTTTTCCAATTTGTAAAAACCTAATTTTTCAATATAAGCATGTGAATGTTTAAGTTTGCTGTTATAATAATTATAATTTCTCAATGTGTTTTTCTGAGAGCAGTGGTTTTGCTGATGTGGAACGGTAGGATATGTTCCCCTTCTTTAGTCGACGTACGATGGTGTTGATACTCACATCTATTCCCTTTTTAGCAAGATCTGATCATGCTTGGCGTAGTCACAGGGAAAGGTCCCGCTAAAAAAGTTAGACGATCACTTTATCCTGCTTTTTTGTCGTCACTTGCTTCAAGCCGCGCTCGGAAAAGTCATCAAAATTTTTGTACAACTTACAGCGTGCATAAAAATACCGCCTCAAGAAAGTTTCGAACGACACTAACCTGAGTTAACACTGGCGTCGTAGCCCCTGAGTGGGACTATTATGCGGCAAAAAGCAGAGCGAAATATATCTTGAAGTTACAAGAAAAAAATCGGTTCTTTTCTTCTGACACAGACTGTAAATGAAGCCGTCAAAATAGGCACCTCCCATTTTTTCGATTGCCTTAACCATCATCAGATATAAACAAGCAAATTGATTCCAAAAGTGTTGAACGCGAGATAAGTTTACATAAATAAGTATAAGTTTAATAAATGACATCAGCGTTGTAAATAATACATTTTACCAACTTTATTATGCATAATTTACCCATGCACAGCATCAAAGCTTTCGCTGTCAAAGCGTTGATGGTGGCAACCACTCGGGTTTCTCGCATTGCGTCAAAGCGAAGCGAAATTGAATTTAATCATTGGCAAATTGGAGCAATCAGTTGGGTTGCGGTGGGAATCTAAAGACCTGTCAACATGATACTTTCGAATCACATTGGCGGCCGCTTCGCTCCTGGATGGCATTAGCGAATTATATTGCAATCGAGGTATTAGTGTTAGCGTCAATATGTTTTGTATTTCACCTTTATCATATTCCCACAAGGACCGGCTTATATGAAATATGTCTCACCAACCTCTGATAACGGTCTGAATGAAACGCCAACAAAGCAATGAGAAGAGTAAGATTAACGCTGCCGAAGTCACGATTGCGTTAAATAAAGTGGGACAGGGGCTTTTAGGGCTTTCAAAATCAGTTTTAAATTGGAGCAAATGATGTGAAGTTAATCCGGTCCATGTGCTTAATAAAAACACTCAATGAAAACATGTTTTTTTAATTATTTTTATGCGATAATGCGAAATGTAATTGCAGCGAAGCAAAGTGTGAAATTGCAAAATTTTGTCAACAACAACAAACAAACTCAAAAATCTCGCATCACTCTCTACATTTCACTCTATTCCGACCATAAGTGAAAAAGCAAAAACAAAATGCGCAACAGCTGATTTCCGCTGTGATCGCTGAAACGTGAGGTTGCCACTTGTAAGAGCAAATAAAATGCCTAACATTTCTTTAAAGCGTTTCGTTACATTTCTTAGTGTAACACTGCGATTATGTGCACATTCAGGAATATGTAAAGAAACCGCCCGCATTTATACCGATTACAACTGTACAAATTTATATTTAAATTATGTTAATTGGCAGAATTTTCAAAAGAATTGTTTTAGGTATGTAACTTTTTTGGCATATTTTCCCAAAACTTAAAACAACTGTGCATTAAAAGAGAGGTATTTTAATTAACTTTCCAATGGTGTACTTGGTTTTGTACAGCATTGAGTAGTTTTTGAGATATTAAAATGCGTAAAATTTATCTTAGACTTTCGAATTTTACTCTATAGGGTTATTCAATAGGTGCGCTTCAACTTTTTTCCGATAGGGAGGCCGAACGACGCAATATTTTTTATTTTTCGCTTGTCATTTGTAAACTTCATTAGCATACATTTCATCATGGAACGCTACACACTTGAGCAACGATTGCAAATCGTGCAAATTTTTTATGAAAATAATCGTTCTGTTGCTGCTACTTTAAGAGCATTATGGCCATTTTACGGTCCATTTAACTAGCCGTCCCGTTTTGGGGTTATGTGAAGTCATTGGTCTACAGTAACAAGCCGGCGACGATTTGTGAGCTCAGAGCCAATATTGAACGCGAAATTGCTGGAATTTCGGCCGATTTATGCAAAAGAGTGGTCGAAAATTGGGTTCAACTATTGGACTTCGTAAAACGTGCACGCGGTGGTCATGCAAAAGAAATCGAGTTTCATACTTAAATGTATATATTCCAACTCGATAATAAAAAAAAAATTAGTTAAAAAAGTCAAACCGTTTGTGTTTTATTCAAAAAAGTTCAAAAGTTGAAGCGCTCTTACTGAAAAACCCTATATTTTTAGTTTCTGCTAAAAATTTTAGATCCGTTGATGTCAGTATAAATACGGTGCAGTTCTATCGATCCTCATGTTTGGTTTTCGTCATTCGCCGAGTTTTAATGCGATCGACAAAAAGTTGATTGCGTGCGAAAGTAATCAAGAGCTTAACTCATTCAATTCAGCAGCTATTACGACACCAAGATCTAAAAGGCAGAAATGAAATTCACCGGCTTTGTTTGAAATTTCCAGAGCCTACATTTCAAAAGGAGTAGGAGCTAAACAAATCAAATTTCGACTTCGGAAAATAATTAAAAAAAGAAGAAATAAAGCTGAAAAGTATATAGAGAGCAGGTTGAGAGACTAAGAACTTTAAAGATTGAAGAAAGAGAGTGCATCGCTTAGGGGAAGATAGAGAAATTGAAAGAGTCACTAAACTTCAATTCCAATTAAAAACAACTAAAATAACAATAACTAAATTTTTGAAATACGTAAAATTGTGGAATATAAATTTATGAATAAAATATTGAATGTTTCTTAAATGGAAGATGTTTTTATTGGTGTTATAAAAGATAAAAACAAAACTGTGCAAAAACAAAAAAAAATGGCATGGCGTAAAAGGTAATACGGCATGGCCGCAAATTGCTCCCTCTTACACCATTTTTGACTAATATGCAGTTGTTACGAAAAACATTTATCTTGCCAAACTTCGTTTGATCAAACAGTTCGTAAAAGCATTCATGTTTCACATTTTTGGGGGTCGTGAGAGCAAGAGTCTAATCGGGACTGCAGGCTTTGTAAACAGATATAAACCTTTAGTCAAAATGCCCCATAGTTTTAATATAAGTTAATATTAGAATCTGTTTTATTAAAATATTTAAAGTGAGAGGAGATCAAGATAAGTTTAGATGACTGCATGCACAAGAAAATGTATACATAATCCGATAGTAACATAGGGTTGCGTCTATTTTAAGGTCTAATATCTTCGTATGCTCTAAAAGTTTCCTTCCAAGATTAATTGACGCTCGTATATTTTAGCCATTATTTATTATTATTTTTCTTTGCAAATTAATGTTATTCAATATTTTTGTGTCATTTTTCCAGAACTGCGGAGACCCGTAACTCAAATTAATGCGACACATGTACAAGGGGGGCGCAAAATTAATCACCCTATCGGAAGATTTATAATTTTTGCAAATGACATCGTATTTCAAACATATTTGGCACTTGTGAATTAAATTAATTTGAAATCAAATATAAAAATCCCATTGGCTCATGAACAAAAGGTTCAAGTTATCAATATTCAACAAAATCCTGCCGTGCAAGCAAATTCTGAGACCTGTGCGGACATATGGAATACAAATATGAGGTTGCCCAAGTTCCATGTAATACAGATTTAAATATTTTAAAATAAAATATTAAGGGGCTATATACCGTTAGAATTTTCAAAAACTCAATTTTTTGTTTCTTAATATTTTTTTCATATATATTTAAGAATACACACAGAACGTTTAATATCGAAGTTAGACGCAAATTTGAAAGGCGTTTCAAAGTAAAGTAAAGTGCTTTTCAAACTTTAAACGCTTTTTTCTCAAAATGGTGGTTTAAAGTCGGTGACCAACATTACTCGAAAACGGCAAACCGTTTAGTCTCAAATTTTAACACGAGCTTTTTAAATCTGGTTTTTAGTAATTAATGGAAGCTTTTTTTTGAGAAATCGCCATTTTGTCAAAAAAATGTATTTTTCTTATTTCTTCGATTAATTACTAGATTTAACATTACTTTAATGAAATCTATTTGGTTTTTTTAATTTCAGAGGATTCAGTTCAGAGATATAGTGGTCACCGCAAAACGTCTTTTTTGAGAGGAGCTCCCAGAGATCAGCTGTAACTCCTTTCCCAATAAATATTTTTACTAATACTAAGTCTTAAAATACAGTTGAAAGATAGAATAATATGTGTACAAATTGTTAGATCAATAAACAGTAAAGTTTTCTCAGAAAGGTTTCCCAGAAAAAATTCTGGAAAAATCGCTTTTTCGGCCTTCTCACTGAATATAGCCCCTTAAGGTGTGCCGTAAACGCTCCTTGGTGTATACGCTATAAGGACCTTGAAAGAGATATTGGCATCGTATCAGCCGCCGGTGCAATACGCCTTAAAAGTATGCTGAGTCACACATGGATAGACTTCAACAACATATCAACTACATATCTAACCTAAGCAATTGAAGGACAAGGCTTAAACAGAAGAAGCTCCATAATCTCCTGGAGTAAACAACATCTCAGCAATTCTGCAGAACACCCAAAAATATTATTTGCATTAGTCAAAACTCAACGTTAATCGTTAATTAAAACATATACATATTAACTGGTGCAATGTTATGTAATAAAAATAAAAAAATAATAAATAAATAAATAAAAAAATGAAAATTAAAAAACAAAACAAAAACAATTAAACAGCTACAGTATGCAAACAGATAAGCAATCAAGCGTGTAAGGGTCAATATAAAGATTTCCATAACTTAAAATGATATTTTTTTTGTTTTTATTAAGTAAAAAAGTTGTTCAAAAACATGGGTTGATTAATTTTGCGCCACCTTGGAAGTATTTGGTTCTCATCTAAATGGAGCGTTGAAGGTTCAAATAAAGATTTCTATTACTCAAAAATTTTTTTTTTTATTTATTAATAAAAAAAGTTATTCAAAAACTAAATGGGATGATTAGTTTTGAGCCACCTTGTAGCTAACTTTAAGACAGTCCCCGTAGTAATTTTTCACTGCGTGCAGTATGCTTTGACCTATACTTCTTTCAATGTGACTTTCATAAAATTTGTATGTAATTATTTGTAATATTGTTATTTAAATATTTAAATATTTTTAAAATGCTTATTAATAATGAATTAAGCGGCGAAGAACTCACCCAATTTCTCTCCGCAAGTAACACAATGAATAAGTTGTAATAGCAGTATCACGATGACGTGTATAGTTATCCACCTTAAACGAGTATTCGGTAAAAAAGTGTAGTGTTGCTGCTTCTCCATCTTACGGAGCTGGGTTTGGATAGTTTCTCTTCTTAGGACACTACCAACATAATTGAAGATGTATTGTGATTAGAGTTTACTTGCACAATTCACAATCTCTACATTCTTGAGTGTATTGCATGTATGTATATGTTGTACATGGAATTACATATGTACATACATATTTATCGTTGGTTGTCAAATAACTGTTACACAACATACTAGCCATTCTCTATAAGCATTTTGTACTATTGGAACAGTTAGCTTAGTTTTTTCTCTCTCTGAGCAGCATTTGACAGATTTAGTTTTTTTTTCTAAAATCCTAAATCAATTGATTACCGCTTAAGGGTATAGTTAATATAACCTTTCATTTTTAATAACGCATGTTGTTGCTTATTTTTCCACTTTCACTTATTTTGGTCCACATTCCTTATGAAATACACATTGCAAACGGTCATCAACCACCTAAACCGTGAAAGAATACATACATATAGGATGCAGTGTAGTCGCGATAACTCGCAAGCTCGATAAATTGAAAATCACGAAAATTGGTAACAAAGCGCGATGTCCTTTGTATATCTCAAACAAAATGTATGTAATTTGATCCCTTCTAAAATTCGTTTTTTTTTTCACTCGTACGATTTCGTTAATTTTTTTTTAGTCTTTCGTGCCTGGCCAAAGTGCTCTACTATTTATAACTCAGGCGCGAGGAAATAGTAAAAATCGTAAACCTCTTTTACCCATTCCTTAGTTCCTCACAACTCGTAATGAATGCAATGTAAATGAAAACCATAAGCGACATTTTGGGCAGTTTTTGCAGATTTTGATTTGATTTTCTTTTCCGTACGCGGTTGCAAAACTCTGTCAATAAAAAAAAAAAACAAAAAAGAAAGATGTTCAGGAGATTTAGAGGAAGAGACTCCTATGATTTCCACTAAAACTGCAAAGAATAGCATACAAAATTTATATACAAACAGAAGTTGACGATGAAATTTTCGCTGATATTTTAAAACTAGAAAATTGATTTTGTAAGTTAAGCAGCAACAAAACGATGGAAAAGCGTGTAACTGATTACTTTTCAAAAATGATAAGTGTATTTCAATGAAATTTATAAAAATAAGTAATCTCAATAACTCGTTTCGCTTTCTATAACTCGTAATTCCGCTAACTCGAAATTCGCGATAACTCGTAATATTATTCACACACGTCTGTAGTGGTTCGCCAAAAACTCAGGAAGCTTGGTTGGGAAGTTTTAACGCATTCACCATATAGTCTGGAACTGTCACCAAACGTTCCCACGACAGTCGGTTCCGCTTAACCGCAACGACCCGGATTTATATCCGGCCAAGAGTGTCACTTCAGCAGCATTCCCCGTATATTTATCAGAAATGTTTATGCTGCTGTAACAACAACCCATCACCAAGCGATTACCACCTTTTTCGCTCATTGCAAAACTCCCTAAGTGATAAGAAATTGGCTTCAAGAGAAGATTGTGAAAATCGATTACTAGAGTTTTTCGCCAATGAGGACCAAGACTTCTACGAGCGAGGCATTATGAAGCCACCTTTAAAATGGCAACAAATTGTACAACAAAACGGTGCATATTTGTCCCATATCAGACAATCCGAAACATCTTATTTTTGAATTTTACGCGAAAATAATGCATTTCTTTCTAATATTTTGCTGGTTTGCAAGTTATCACGACCCCACTGCAAGTATGATAAGGAGTCGCACATACCTACGCCACTTTAGAATAAGCAAAATTGTTAAAAAGAAACTCCCACATTGAAAACGACACGTGTGAGTATAGGATTTGGGCTCACTGCTCTCAGTACTACAACACTTAAAGGAACACCAGCAGCATAGTTGCTTTGTTGGAGAAGTCAAATTTTTTATTTTTTTTTATTTATACCAGCTTATACAATGTTAATTAACATGTGTACAACCTAAAACATGCAGCGCTAGCATCAGAGGCTATCAGCTGTGGTTGGAGAAGTTAATTATTCTTTCACTCTGCGATATCGCTTATTTGCTTACATAAGTACGTTGATCTCTTTTTTAAGAGATATGAATATCCTTATTCTCGCTTGCATATTTTTTCTGGTCACACAGCAGAGTTAAAAATAAGCACAAAATCATCGAAGATTTTTTTCCATCACACTTAAATGATATTGGGTTGTTTCTATCTAATTTCACTTTGAATTTTCTCTAGTACGCGGTCATTCGTTGATCACTTTGCAGTTGCATTGCAACTATTGAGAAATCCTTGTTTTAATATAAACCTTTGATTGCTGTTACTTTTTCTTTAGGTGTAAAATATTTCATCCCACTCGTTTATGTATTCGATAACTCCTGTTCCTTTTATATTTTGTTTGTGTTTGACGGTAAATTTAATAATTTTGTTGAAACTTCATTATTTTAACGTATTGCATTATAGCAGGGTTTTAAACACTGCATCAGTGCTTATTTGCAAACTCTTTTAGTTTCAAATTGGAAGTTTCCTCTTAGCAGACACAGAAACAGAAATCACCTTGTACACATTTATTTATACAATTGCACTCTTATCAATAATATTTAATCACCCAATGATTGAGCGCAACGCATTGGCTAAAACTTAGTTAAAGAATATTCGCAATTTGTGTTTGCACTCTACACCGCGTCACAACAATTATTCTATTGACGCAAGTACCCGGAAGCACACAAACCAGATGTAATAAATATTAGATTCATTTAGAAATGAGTGGTGTTGTACAGGTTTGTTATACGAAGAGTGATATATTTTTAAAAATGAATCTTGTGCATAATTTATTTTGCTATTAGCTTTTAGGTGTAAAATTTGTTGTCACCATTTTCAACACTAAACTATTTCACAAGTAAATATGTCCAAAAACAGGTGCTTAGATACTAAATGCAAACAAAACTCTGTGGCAATTGGCGTACAATAATTTCACGTAAATGGTTTTGTTCCTTTTGACGAATGTACATTTTAACTTTGTTGGTGAGGGGTGATGAGCCCTCTTTTGGAATAAAATTACACGTATGAGATATAAAAGAAAAATTCCGCTTAAATTTTGAACAAAATTTAAATGTGCCGACAACCAACTATGATTAGGGACTGGAAAGCCTAGCAAGCATCCAAACAAATGTAGGCGGATATTGAAGCCTGGATGCTAAGGGAGAGTACCATAACAGAACATTTTCATTGAACAGCGAAAAGCTTCAGAATACCAGAGAGAAAATGTTGGCTTTTCATGAGAGTCTCCACTCCTAAAGTATTCGATATGTGCTTGTGTATGTATACTTGTGCGTATATAGAGAATGCGTATAGTTGTGCTCTTCTTAATTTTACGATATTAATGAGACGAGTGTGTGAAGCGCGGCAATATGTATTTATGTATGCGTATGTTGGCGGAAGTGAAGATGAAATTTATTTAAATATTTGGCCAACAAAATGATTTTTAACTTCAAAGTTTTTCAGAATTTTTATTCGAATTTCATACATGAATACCGAATTTGTGTGTTAATATAATATTCGCATGGAACATTAGGAGTATTTGATAAATGCAGGGTAAATAGTTGGGAATATAATCAAAGAATTACACATTGGGAAGTCACACAAGAACTCCGTCAAGCCTAAAGTCTTATAAGACCTTTTACCCACAATAGGGAATTGCATAGCATGCGTAAAGTAGACAGCAAGAAAATAGTAAGATTTCTGATAGGTCACTATTACTTATTATTGCTTATTATATAGTATCTCAAAAACTCACACTGGGGGTGAGACAGAGTGTAGACTCTGGCGAGAGGATGTTCACACAACAGCTTTGCCTTGCCTTGGCGCAAAACTGCACATTTTCAATGAGAGCAAATGGATCCGAATGAAAAGAAGAATGCCCCTATTGTAGATATTCTGAAATTTGTCCGCAAGTCGGAAAATTTACTGAAAGGACTTGACTTTCAACCAATTCTAAGTTTGCCAACTGATTTCGGATGCTACTTAGCCCATTGATGCAATTTGTAAGTAAGAAAAAAGAGGCTTAAGTTTATCCCCTTTCTGAAAAGGTAGTAAAAAGATGGAAAAGGTCGATATAAGCCATAGATTAAGTTTATGTTATTTTATGAATAGTACTTAATTATTTATATTTACGTCTTAACCATTCCCGTGGACTTGTCACATATAGTATGTATATTGACAATGCATATAATTGGCATCTATTTTAAAAATTTCTGCAACGTTCGGTATGTTTCACAAAAGCTTTGACAATCTATTTCTTAAAAACTATAAGTTTCCCACAAAAATCCATGTTAATCCATGCGCCATATCGTTCCAACCCCAATGAATTGTTTCGGTTGGGTCTTCCAACTTTTAATTAGCCGGTCAAAAAGTATTTGAATAACGTTACATTTGTATTTATCCAGTTTCCCAAGTCGTTCCTTAAAATGGGCAAATTCTTGTTCCAGCTGAAACACACGCCGATCAGTATATAAACTAAATCAAAATCGGTTTAAATAAAACTTTTTAAATGAAAACGGATCTACTTTGTTTATGTAGAGGCGTCAACCAATGAATGGGCCGTCTCGCGCTCATTCCAGCCATGTAAAATTTCGATAGGCATCGAAAGAACATCACTAGATAACTTCGTCCTCTTCCGATTTGGACCGATCTCGAAATCAGTTGCCGAAAAGTGATGCAAGCCAACTTTTTCGCCTGGTTTCAATGAGGTGCCGCTCGATTTTACCCAATATTTTCTTTTCATTTTGTGTTTTACAACATGAACAAACTTAACGCCCTCTTTTGCCATGTTTTGTGGTACAACAAAAGCAGTATTGCATGCTAAAAGCACTTTCTCTGTAAATACCCAGGTTTAGCAGCTAGACGATTAAGGTCACTGGGTATTCCTTTCCTCGACAGCCTGGTGCAGTGCGCCAACATAAATCCCTTCAATCTTCTCCATTGCATCAACAGCTCTGGCTGGCTGTAGATATCTCCTCGTTGGAAGTCTCATCAATGGTAGAGTAACTGCGGGTATTGTGGTATAGGCGGGTAATGTGGTATACCAGCTTTATTCGAAAACTAAAGACGTGGAAATAACGGGACCAAGTTAGGTATTTCGGCATTCTCAGAATCTTAAGAAAGCGTGATTTGATTTGTGTTTTGCAAGGCATACAGTGAGTCAGTTGTAAAAAAATCGCATGGTCGTGTGGTTGGCATTTTTTTGTGCTCAGTGGAAAATTTCTGGCAAATTAAAATCCTGTGCTTTAAACTGCATTTATTCATCGGGAAGTAATAAGTGAGTTTAATACTAGTGAAGCATATAAGCAATATTTTTGTATATTTGGTCGATATTTAATTATTCAAAATTAATTTGTTCAAACTCTAATGCGGCTATTGTGGTATAGGTAAAGGCGGCTAAAGTGGTATAGTGTACCATATTACCCTCTCGATCAAAAAAATGCCGAAGAAAGGTGAAATACGAAAATGGAAAGCAGAAGATATGAAAAAAGCTATCCAAGCGGTTAGAAAATGTGAAATGGGTATTCTCTTGGCTTCCAAGACATTTAGTGACCCCCATACCACTCTGCAGCGCATGTCAAGAAGCGAGAAATCCATCGAGGAGCTGTTGACAACTAAACTTGGCCGGGCTCCGATTTTAACAGCGGAAATTGAAAATGACTTAGTTAAATATTTACTAGAAATGGAGTCAAGGTTCTGGGGACTAACACGCGCAGACGTGCGGTAATTGTGTTATCAAATTGCCACAAGAAACAACATTCCCAATAAGTTCTCCGTTATTAAAGAGTGCGCTGGCAAGGATTGGCTAAAAGGCTTCTGTAACCGACACCGAAATGTTCTGAGTTTTCGAAAGCCAACTGGAACAAACGTCGACCGTGCACGTGGTTTTTCTCGAGAAAATGTTGATATATTTTTCAAATTGCTGGAACAAGAAAACGCAAAACATAATTCTCCGCGAACTCGTATCTGGAACGTTGACAAAACCGGAATATCAATAGTTCCTTCGCAGCAGGCACAAATAATCGCTCGGAAAGGAAAAAAAAACAGATTGGAACAATGACTTCAGCTGAGCGAGGATCGCTTGTTACAGTCATCACTTGCATGAGCGCAGGAGATGGTTTCGTACCACCATTTTTCATCTTTCCACGAAAAAACCATAATCCCCTTCTAATGAAAGGCGCCCCCCTGGCTCAAACTCGGCGTGCCATTTGTCTGGATGGGTTCAGATTCCCATCTTCACGAAATGGTTCAGGAATTTTTTAAGAGTAACGAAACCATCTCCGTCTGAACCTCTGCTTCTTATATTAGATGGGCATTATAGCCACACACGCAATATAGAAGTTATTGATCTAGCCCGCGAACACAATGTGACTATACTTTCTTTGCCACCCCATTCAACACACAAACTTCAACCGTTGGATAAGGCTTTTATGGGACCTTTTAAGAAGTACTATAATGACGAAATAAGACGATTTATGCGTGAACAGGGCAGAAAAGTTACACATTTTGATATCGCAGGACTATTTACTAAGGCTTATTGGAGGGTTCAAACTGGACAAATTGCAATAAATAGTTTTAAAGCCACGGAGATTTATCCGTTTGACAAACATATTTTCACAGATGCAGATTTTATAGCTGGGAACTCATCATCATCAGGTACAATTTAGTTTTAAATATAAAAAATCTTGCTAGATATATTGTCTTCTCAGAGGATCCAGTTGAAACTATAAATTCAACGACAGAAGAAACCCCAGGCGCATCAACCATGGAAATTGAGCCTGAAATTCGTAAGTTTCGCAATAAAATCCATGGAAATTTTAGGAACGCTATTTAATTTGTTTATAGAAGCAATCACAAGCCGAGGACTCGTTACTCCCTGGGAAATATCTCCACCACCAAAGCTACGAGTTCCACCACCTAATCGGAAAGGCCGGAAAACAAAGGCAACTTCGCCTTATAAGTGTAATTTGTTACAGAGCATTGAAAGCATTAACAGAAAACGCAATGCTCCGGTTAATCCATCTCCAAAACCCTCTAACAAAAAAAATATTTCTACCAAATCGTTTATTGACTCGCATTCAAGTGACAGTGAAGAGAAGTTTCCAGATGTTCCACCAACAAAAGAATCCTCTTGCAACTACTGTGGCAAAATTTATGGGGAGGTTACAGTAATGAAGTCTTGTCTGCAATGCGAACAAATTTGGGCCCACGAAAAGTGTATTCCCAATCGAAGTGCTATTTTTCTTTGCGATTCTTGTAAGCAATACTCTTACAAATGTTATGAATTTTATTTTTGCGTTTTTTGTCAATTGAAGTTTAAAATATTTTTGTCATAATCCTTTTTTAAATGGTTCGCAATAAAATTTTAGTTATCAATCAAAAGTAACTGACTTATTATTAAAGGCATCATATGCGGGTAATGTGGTATACTATACCACATTACCAGAATAAGGTATACCACATTACCCGCCAATTTCTTCAAGGGCTTGTTTCCGTCTTTTGCAGTACTTTCTTAAATATTTCTGAAACTCGCGGCTCTACGGCTTTTGAAGCTAAGTTTATTTGAACTTAATAACGGTAGCATATTGTTGATAAATTTTCATTCAAATCAAATAAAATTTAACGATTTTATAGACGAAAATAAAATGGGTATACCACAATACCCGCAGTTACTCTATCAAAACGACGCTTTAGTCATACCTGGGGGGTACCAGGCTGGTACTTCAACTATTTCACCTACTCAGCGATATGATCTACATGAACATAAGCACAATAATCATTTGTATAAAATACTGTCAATTGTTTAAGTCTTAGCTACAGCGAAAAAAGAAGAAATAAAAGAGAAAGACCAACGCGAATTCATACCAGGTGTTCTTACTAGAGCAACTGATTTGTTTTGTAAATATTGTTGTTGCTCTAAGGACTTCACCATGTACAGGTTCGCCTTGGGAACCAGCTTTTTTATTATATCATGTGCTTTATTTTAAAAGTCAATATTTACAGCATTGCAAACGCTAGAACTATGTAGTAAAAGTATAAATGTAATTAATACTAACACAACAACAAATCACCCTTTTTCTATTTATACAATAATTTACAATATTTAAAATTATATACGAATTAAAAAACAACTTTTGAGTATGGAATGTGAAACAGCTACTATTTCTGAAATATATACAGTTAACTATAAAAGTATGTATGCAGAATTATTTTTAGGCATTTTGTATTACAAATAAGAAGCTTACGGCTTACGGGTATTACCAAATATTTGCTGTCTGAAGTGAGTTTCCTAAAACATGTTTTAACGAGAAATGTATGCGAATAGGAATGCAGTTTACATAAAAAGCGATGGTCCAGTCTAGAACGCTGCAGAACTGTAAAGTGTTTTGTGACTAGCTCGAACAGAAAACTGTCGAACTTTCTTCTAAAAATTGGTAGAAAATACGTTCGGTTGATGGTAGGAATTGTTACAGGACACAATCCATGGGGTCAGCATATGACCACCATTGGAAACATTGAGGACCCGATTGGCCTGTCTTGCTTACAGATAGCACTGAACATTTTCTCTGTGCGTACCCCGCCTTTGCTAGTGTAAGATGCTGATGTCATGAGAATGAGTAAAATTAGTTCTGTCAAAATCGAGGATATTTTCAGATTTGTCAAAAAATCTAGAAAATTCTCAAAGGTCTAGCTATCTCTGTCTCCGTCTCTATTATATTCTATCTCTTTCTCTCTATCACTTCTCTCCATTCCTCCTTGACAATCTATCCTTTTACTTTCTAGAGCTTTGAACGCAATGGGTTTTTTAGCCTGAGGGCTTTACGAGTTACCAAATCTCCGAGTGCTTCTTTTCAAGTTTGAACGAGATACAAAAATATTAACCACATTTACTAGACCCTTTAAGGGGTTATATACCTTGTGGTCCGGTGAAATTAGCGAAAGTTGGGTTTTTTTTAAAGATATGTAGCAATAATTTTATTGTATAAAAGTTTTTATTATTGGATATTACAATGTTTAAAGAAAAAAAAAAGGCTTTGTTTGTGTAAAAATATTTAAAAATGGCGGAGTTATGGCGTTTTCCCCCAAGACCCTTTTTTTGGAAGAGGCTTGCGGTGGACGCGATTCAAGTCCACCAAGTCAACTGAAATCAAAAAATTGAAAAGATTTCATTAGTATAGGGTTATATCTTCTTAGTGAACGATCAATATATTAAATATTTTGATTTTTGTGAAAATAGGAACATGTTTTTAAAAAACTCCACTTCTACAGTCCTAAAATTGGCATTAAAAAATTCATATCTGCAAAATAAAAATTTATACATAAAAAGTTGATTGTTCACTAAGAGGCGACATCAATTACGAACAATTTAAAAAAAAAATTATAAAAATCGGTTGAATACTTTTTTTGCAATCGCGTCCACCGCAAAAGCATTTTTGGAAAAACACGTTTTTGAGATAATCGCGTTTAAAGTTTCAAGCGCCGCATGAGGCCGTACGCTCAGGACGTGACGACGCACAATTTAAAACGCTGTAACTTTCGATCTATTGCTCAGATCTCTATGAAATTTTTGGAAAATGTTCTCAAGGGATTGTACTTTACGATAAAGAAATAAAATTTATTTTGATTTTTTTGAAAAACACAAGGTATATAACCCCTTAAATTTGATAAATAATTATACAAAGTAGGATTTGGAAAATGAATCTCAAAAGCAAGTTGGGAAAAATAAGTCACTTTCCAATTCAAAAAGGTATAGAAAATGAGCAACCGTCGCGTATTATCAAACGTCAAATTTGCCTTGCACAGTCCCACATATTCAGAAAGCACGAAGCCGCATTCCAATAAGAAAAGTTAAAACGATGCACATGCCTGGTCTTAAAAAAATAACAAACGGTTCGAGACAAGGATGATAGATTTACAAGGTGAAAAAGAAAAGTGTGAGGAGAATTTCGGCTAGCAGTGAGATTCAACCGAATTCTGCACGATCATTTCACATGTACACACACACTCGTCCAAACAGTTGTTGTTCAGATATCAATGAAGCAATATGAGCGAAGACTGTCCTGATTTTTTCGTATGTCACTAACACAATCTTATCGGCAGCCGAAATTTGAGCGGCAATGAAGTGTCATTGGTTCATTTTTTCGCAAATCACCAACACAACCTTAGTTTCTTCGTAAACAAACCGCTTCGTGGCCCTAGTTACGGCAGCTTATCTGTTATTGGCCACCCCTTCTCAATTCTTTTCACCATGGGTCCGAGGAGTACTGTATAATGCTGGGTATTACGATCAACTTGCGCTCAAGAAACCCTCTCAAAATGTGGGAAATCGTTATTTTCTCTTACATACCTATTTCTTGCATGTCAGACGAACAAGGAAAGCTAACATTGAGCTTGAATAAAACAAAGCATAGCCGTAGTAGTGTTACAAATCCACGGGTGTATAAGTATAACAGAAGAAAGAGTGGAAGTATAACAAATATTTGATGAAACTATAGATCAATAAGAGGCATCGAATGGAGTTTCACCAGACATCTTGAGGACCTGGACTTCGCCGATGACATCTGCCGCCTCTGTCACAAACTCACTGACATGCGAGCAAAGGTGGTCAGACTAGTCACGCTGGCATGCACTGTCGGACTCGAGATCAACAGCGCCAAGACGAAGGCTATGAGAGTCAACCACAATAAAGCATGACAAATAAGGATTAAAGGGTGCCCGATGGAATTTGTCGGCTGCAGGCGACGGCGGAGTAAATGAAGATGTCAATTGCAGACTAAACAAAGCAAGGGCGGCATTCCGGAAAATGGAGATCGAAGAATGAGGCGATGGATAGCCACACGCTTACAAAACCACCAGATAGCATCATCAGAGTGGCACTGGACTGGAACACGAGAGGGAGCAGTGGTCACGGTCGGCCAAAGAAAACGTGGAGAAGGGCGATGTTGGGTGAGCTAGCAGAAGTCGACATCACATTCAGCGTGTATGAGTGAATAAGGAAAAAAACGCAATATTAAAGAAATATTTTCGTAGTAATTTATAAAATTGCTACACAATATAGCAGTGTACTCTTCTCACAGCAAGTAAAGCAGTGATCAAGACTTCTCCAACAATGACAGGGTCAAAGTACATCTACACAACTACAAATATTGCTCCACTGTGTAACTAATCCTGATTTAGAGAATTGATAATCCTCTTTCATGGGACTATTTTTTCTGCATACATACTTTTATGAGTAACTGTTCACATTTAATTTGATTCATGCGGCATATACATACATACATTTTATCATATTATTCATATTTATATACATATATAATAAATTTAAAAATAATATAATATTTAAATCCGATACAAAAGAGCCATTCTGCCATTCTATGAAATCTTTAAAATCACACGTAAAAAGTGGACTAAAACTTTTTATTATTTATTGACCTGTCAATCCTGATAGCAGCTTCTTTGCAAACATTCGGAGTTGTAAAGGATCACCGACATTAAAATCCTCAAAAATAGTGCCCATCTCCTTTTCCAAACCGTCCGATATCGATGTAGTTATCCGATCTTTAAACAAGTTTGTAATTGGAGTCAAAATTAAGCCAGTCAGCTGTCGTATTAATTGAATCTGCTCCAACTGAACGTATATTTTCCTGTTGAAATTTAATTTAATTTAAACATAACAATTTATTGTATAAATACATTTTTGTGTTCCTCCATACACGAAATACATAACATCAGAGCAAGAAGTATTAAAATAGTCGATAATTCTCAGATAAACAACATAAACGAGCTCATTCTGAACAATTTTTCTTCCTCTTACCTAAACTGGACGAGTCGAAATTTGTTGAGGGTTAGGCTGATATTTGTTACATCTATTGACATCTCCGCATGGACAATTGTGTCTTCTAAAGCACCCATTACCTTTCCATATCCCTGAACGGGCATTAATTGAAGAAGAAAGTCGTATTCAAACTGGAAAAAGCCAAAAATGTAATAAAATATTGAGTTGGGGAATAGGTTCATAGCGTTTTTATATTTTCTTTTATTTTACAACGATTTGTTTGCTGTTTGGTAAAGGGAAAGTGTTTATTCGATAGAACTCTTTCTGCTCTGCTTTTCTTCGAGGTGAAAAAGCTGCCGAAACAGCCCGCGACATTTGCGACGTGTATGGAGAAGGCGTCATAGGCGAATCTATAGTACGGAAATGGTTTGCAAAGTTCAAAAATGGCGACTTTGACATCGATGACACGTCCCGCAGCGGAACAGCGGAAGGCCTTCTGAATTCGATGAAGGAGAACGGTCGCCAAACCAGTCGTGAATTGGCCGAAAAAATTAACTGTGATCATAAAGCGATTCTCAATCAGCTTCATTCAATGGGATTTGCCGAAAAATTGGGAACCTGAGTGCTTCACAAGCTCAAAGAAAAAAACAAAGAAAGTCGCCTTCAAATTGTTTCTCAGCATCTCGCCTGCCATCGAGCAATAGGCGGTCATAAACAGCGGTTTTCGAACCGAATCGTCGTGGGAGATGGGAGATGGTGCCTATACATCAATATGAAGCAAAGATTGGAGTGAGTGGGTGACTCCAAGAGATACGCCAAAGCCGAGAGTCAAGGCAGATCTTCATCCAAAGAAGATCATGATATGCGTTTAGTGGGACTGGGAGGGCATGGTGCACTAGGAAATGACCGAAAATAATGCCACGGTCAATAAGGAGCTCTGCATTGCCCAGCTACACCACGTGAATGAGGCTATTCGGCATGGTCAAACCATACTCCTTAGTTTAAAGTAGCACTTGTTGGCAAGAGAGATTCTACGTTGGATTTCCAGGCTGACATTGTTATCGGTATTAATGCTGGTTCCTAAATATACGAAGTCTTTTACAACCTCGAAATCATAGCTGTCAACAGTGACGTAGGTGCCGATGCGCGAGTGCACCGACTGTTTGTTGATGACAAGAGGTACTTCGTTTAGTCCTCGTTCACCACTAAACCCATTTGCCTTTTTATCCAGTTTGGAAAAGGCAGAACTAACAGTGCGGTTGTTAAGGCCGATGATGTCAAGTGCTCCTTCCTCTGATCTAATGCTCCTTTTATTGTAAAATAATAATTTATTGCTTTTTTTCACTATTAATGAATATTTCGCCTCTTTTTCTATTTCGCTCTATTTCAAGTCCAAGAAAGTACTTGATGCCAAAAACCCCTCTTTGACCCAATGGGGACCCTGATGAAGATTAAACGATGGGCATCTGTTGGTCGCCATAAGTGCTGGGTACTCCTCCTGCATTGTTTTCTTTCACTCGAAAGAGTATTCATCAGCTAATGCTTTAGAGTGCGTCATTTCAGTATCCTCGCCATGCTGTAAGTAGTGCAACCTTTGGCACATTTTTCTTCCTCTGTACGAATGAGCTTTCGCCTAACTCTTCCATGACGTTGTTTACCTTCCACATCGTCCGAGTCACTGTTTGGCCTACTTCACGCTCGGCGATGTCACTGACGTTTCGTCAATTACGATTATATCTTCAAGTTCCTATTTTTCTTCTGTACAAAGTCGTCACTCTGATTTGCTTCTACTCTATTGCTATCTTTAAAATTCATGATGATTAGGATATCTGTTGTGCTGTCGCTATGCGCATACCAGTACTACCTATTTCAATTTTCTACAAATCTGACGCCACGTCGCACAATTACTCGCTTTAGGCACTTCAGAGTATCATTGCCTTTCGCACTAAATTTTCCACAATGTATTTTGTTTAACGCAAATGCACGCGAACCAAAAACTCGTAAATGTTTTACTGACGGCATTCCGTTATACGATGATTTGTACGGAGAAATTTTAACAGCTTTTAGCGATTGTGTAGGTATACTGCCGTGAGAATCGCCTCACTCCACAGCTCTTTTTCCATACTAACATACTCTTGACCATCTCGACGAATGTGCGAGTAACTTTCTCCGCCACTCCGTTATGTTGTGGAGTATAAGGCACTGTCAACTGTCTTTTAATTCCGTACTTATTTAAAACCCCATTCAACTTGTTGCTGGTGTATTCCGTATTATTGTCACTTCGCATATTTTTTTTCATTTACGTTTGACATGCGACCATATTTTTAAATCATTCAAACTTTTCGAATACTTCACTTCTGCAATTTCAACACAGGACCCCCTGTCGCAGCTTACACCGATATAAAAAGATGTTATTCTCTATACTCTTTTTTGCACCTTAATCTTTTATCACTTTCGATTTTCTTTGACACTGAGTAAAAATATGCCAACACATCCCGCAGCTTTAGCACTCGCCTATAATACTCGTATTTGTATTTGCTTTTGCCCTCGCTTTGCTATGTGGCGTTGATTCATGATTGCCTTGTTGTTCTCTTCTGATACCTTCTTTGACTTTCCGAACGTTTAAGGTCGGCAACTCAACTCCAGTCTTGTTGGCTACAAAGAAATGTTCTACACTACAGGCAAACTAGGTTTATAAATTTGAGCTCTGCCATAAACCTTAAGAAACACGTACATTCATATGTGTTACCACTTGGTACCACATAATTGGGCTCAAGTCTTTCCCCTAATCCCCGATTTGGTGAAACCAATTCGTCTGCAGAAGTAAGAGACAGCGATGTCGCGTTCTGTTAAGGGGGGAGCCTGGTTTATAAGGTCAAAAAAATAATTTTTTTTTTTTCGTTTTAAGCGATTCCTAATATATTTCAGAATACGAGGGGTGCCTTTTATATGTCGGGATTAGAGAACAAAAACAAATTTTAATCATCAAAAATCACTTTATTGTGTTTCAAAATATTCTCCATGAAGATCTATACACTTTTGCATGCGTTTGAACCAGTTGTCGAAGCCCTTTTGCCACTCTGAATGAGGTACCTCCAAAACATGCATTCTGAATACCGCAACCGCTTCTTCAGGTGTCGAAAAACGTTGACCTCTCAGTTTGTTTTTTACGTACGGGAATAAAAAGAAGTCATTCGGTACCAAGTCAGGACTATACGGCGGATGACCCATTAATTCGATGTTTTGGGTGCTCAAAAATGCAGTTGTTTGAGCCGGTGTGTGAGAGCTCGCATTGTCCTGGTGAAGAGTGATCCGTCTTTGGCGATTGGTTTTCCTAATTTCTTGGAAGACAACTGGCAAACAAATGGTTCAGTACCACTCAGAATTTACTGTTCTGCGTTGTTCTAGTGGTACGGTTGCGACATGTCCAGTTTTTCCGAAAAAACAGGCAACCATTTACTTGGAAGTGCTTCGTGCGCGAACAACTTTTGTTGGATTTGGCTCATCATGAAACACCCATACAGTGGACTGCTGTTTACTTTCGGGCTCATACGCGTAAATCCATGATTCATCACCTGTCACGATGTCATAGACGTGTTTCGAAGCCCCGCGATCGTATTTTTTGAGCATTTCCTTCGACCAATCGACACGAGCCTTTTTTTGAGCGATTAACAAATTGTGTGGGATCCAACGCGAACAAATTTTTTTGACAGTGAAATGTTTATGGAATATTGAATGTACTACTATGGAAAAAAGTATGGTGAATTTGGTTGTAAAATGAAAAATCTTTATTTATTCTTGTAAATAAATTTCATCCCCTTCAAAATAATGCCCTCTCGATGAAATACACTTATGCCAACGATTTTTCCAATCCCCGAAACATGCCAAATAGTCCATTTCCGGTATAGCCATCAGCACCGTCTTCGATTCAGCTTTTATCTCCTCAATCGACTCGAAACGCGTTCCCCGGAGTGGTCTCTTGAGTTTTGGGAATAGCCAGAAGTCACACGGAGCCAAATCAGGCGAATACGGTGGTTACGGAACGATATGCGTGGAATTTTTGGCGAAATGGTCACGAAGAACGAGTGCAGTGTGAAACGGTGCATTACCGTGATGTAAAAACCAAGAGTTATTGGCCCATAATTCTGGTTTTCTTAGACGAATTGCTTCACATAAACGACGCATTACGCTCAAATAATATTCCTTATTAACAGTTTGGCCAGGTGGAAGCAATTCATAGTGCATCGCACCACGAAAATCGAAAAAAACTGTCATCATTTCGGTCTGGCCTCGCCTTTAGCACGATATTCGCTTGATTGGTCGGTTGTTTCAGGGTCGTCAGCATAAATCCAAGTCTCATCTCCCGTAATGATGCATTTGAGCTTGTCCTAATATTCTGAGAGCATTGTTTCACACACATCAACGCGACGACTTTTTTCCAAGAAATTGAGAGTTTTCGTTACCAAACGAGATTTGACTTTTCGTAGGCCCAAATGGTCTTTCAAAATGGTTTTCACAGACCTTTCTGATATTCCGATCATATCAGTAAGGTTTTTAACAGTCAACCGACGATTTTTGAGCACTAACTCCTTCACTTTATTGACGTGTTGGTCATCTGTTGACATCGATGGTTGTCCGGAGCGCTCCAAGTCATCAACACGTTCTCGACCCTCTTTGAAGCCTTTGTACCACTTATAAACATTTTTATGCGACATGTTCGAATCACCAAATGCCTTCTGCTGCATGCTAAACGTTTCCGCAGCCGAAATTTCATTCCGCAAACAAAATTTGATGGCACTTCTCTGCTCAAAATGCACTCTTGGTCGTTTGGTAAACACAAGCGTAAACATATTTCTGATAATGACATTCACATGAAAGTTGGCCCAGATATTATTAACAGTGCTGCCAACTCATGAAAAAAATAACTAGAGCGAAATTTTAATCCCGCGAAGTTTGGCAAATAAATTCACCTTACTTTTTGCCCACAGTAGTATGCTGGTCCCACTAATGCCTAAGATTGTCTCAATCTCCCGATAGGTCACATGACGATCTTGCAATATCAGTTCGCGCACAGCATCAATGGTTTTCGGAACAACAACTGATTTTGGACGACCTTCACGAAATTCGCCTTGGAGTGAACTACGACCACGATTGAATTCACCATACCATCGATAAACACTGGTCCTTGATGGAGCTTCATCGCCAAAAAATGAATTAAGTTCATCCATGCAATGTTGCTGAGTTAATCCACGTCGAAAGTTGTAAAAAATAATCGCACGAAAATGCTCACGATTTAATTCCATTTTTGGACCGAGATGAATCTTTTAAGTTACTGTAAACAACACAAATAGCGCTGGTATTTCAAAACGTTCTGAGTACGTAAAAGCCAAAAAATGTCAAGCTTTGCGATACAGCTGTCAGTTGCCAGATTGCAACACCAGGGTTGCCAAATCCCGAAATATAAAAGGCACCCCTCGTATTCACACAAAGTTACAGAGCCTAATTCTCAATATTTCCGTAGATACAAAGCCAAAGGTAGGCGAGCGTTAGGTAGTTACGCTGTGACCGGACAGCTATAGTACAAACTTTATCTTCTTTTCTCGACTTTTCATTTTTATGATTTCTTTGAATTGGCGTACATGAATGAAAAAAACTAATGAACCTTTTGAAATGAATCTTAGCTTCTTCTCTTCAGTATTAAATGCTCTTCTATTTGAACTAACAAAATAGATAAAAAAAATTTTCAAGATTTTTATACCAAGTTGAAGTGAATTTTTTTTTTATAGAAGGGCATTTTTTTCTTTAAAACCTTCAAAAAGTTGAAATTTTGGAATTTCTCTCAGTTTTCTTAGTTCATCTAGAATAAAAAATCATGATAATTAGAAATCCATTTGAATTTTTTGCTTTAGATAATAATTACGAGCTGTATCTTGTACGCCAGTTGGAAACTCCAGCGTTGCAGCACTCTACTAATTTCTATGTAAAACATTTTTTTCAATTTATTTTAACCAGTACAAAAATTTTGTATACTTCTTAAATGTTCATTAAAAGATAGAAAAAACTTTGCAGTGCTAAATTAATTTTTTCCTTAAAAAACAAAATCGCAAAGAGATGCAATTTTTAGACCTCATAAACCAGGCTCCCCCCTTAAAAGTGGGCCAGGCACAGAGAAAGTGTTCAACACTTTCCACTTCCTCCTCGTTTTGTAGCTATGACAGAAGTCATTTAAGGGAAGCACCATACGTTTCCCATGTGCTCCTATTAGATCGTGGAATGAACTAATAAAAGGCCGCCTTATATTTATGAGGTTCTATATTATATTTCTATATTCATTCCATCTACCCAAGACCTGCCTCAAAACTGGGCCCCGTGGCTCATGTACATCTATGTTTTTCCATAAGAGTTCTTAGAATTTTGAAATCTAAAATCTTTCCATAGTTGGCATGCATTAAATCTCATTTCGTGTCAATTTACCCGGAACTTGTCATAGATACCTATGGGCAGATGGTCTAATAGTGTCCCAAGAGCCTTGGAGGCGGTAGAGGGCAGCACCCTTGGGGTAGGCATGGATGCTGTTTTCTGTACTCTTTTCAGTTTTCATTTCGATATCATCTTTTCCAACCGTGCCCACCAAGCAGTGGCCACATAGAAGAGGATGGTCCTCACAATCACAGTCTACAACCAGTATCCTACGCGCGGTTTTATTCCCATCTTTTACTTCTGAACCTGTCTTCGATGTTTCGGTTCCAGTTAAGTTTACAGTGTAGAATAATCCTGAGGTGCTTTACCTCGATAGCAAGTGTAAGTTCTACCCATTTAGAGAGGTTTATGAATATCACCATTTCGGTCTCCCTGAATCTGCTATCCAGTTTCCGCACTCCACCAGGGTGGTCCCATGTTGCTTTTGGACAACCTTGTGGACGCGATGTTATGAAAACAGAGTTGCATATTTTGATAACAAAGCTTACCACTTCATGAACTTTAAGTGATGAGTCAAGCTCACCGAGAGGAAGAACCTTTGTCTTAAAAGGATTCGTGTTATCAGTTCTTAACTGAGGTGATATCTGTTCTTCAGTCCGCAGCGTGCCGGAAGGAGCGCGTTTGTGGAAAGAAGCTGAAAGTGATGCTTTTTGTTTTATTCAGTCCGTCCTCCTCCTACTTCTGCAACATGAGAGGGTGGTAGCTCTCAAAGGGTATAAAATCAAGAAGCGATTTCCCTCGAGAGCAGGTGTTGCTGTATGCCCATAATGAAAGGTGGGAGTTGGGGTAAACGACGATTACAATAGCTTTCAGGTTCATTTTTTGTTAGTAGTATTTTCGAAAAACGTGGTTCGATTTTTTTGTTGGTAAAAACGTTGTGAAACATTATAGTGTATGAAGAACATAAAGCCACTAAGTCATCATTACATTGAAAATATTGTGTTGCAAGCTAATTGCTTTTCGTGTTAAATGTAGTTCGATGCGGATAAGGCATTGCGTGACTTTGCTTCATGTATTATTATTATTATTAGAAGGCCATTACGCACTGCGACCAGAGCTGATCTATTGTGAAAGGCCTATTTTGTAACCCTAGAGTTTTAGGCTTTTTAGAAATTTTAGCACAGTTTTGGGTTTGTTGTTCCAAAGATTGCATGGAGATACTACGATACCACCAAGGTGGTGAAGTCTTTGTCTGCCCAACGCAGGACATTCACAAAGCAAATGTTCTGAGCTTTCTATGTCCATTTCGCAAAAGCGGCAGACATTGGTCTCGGATAGACCAATATTGTTTAGATGGTACCTCAGGCTGCAGTGACCTGTAAGGTATCCGGTTAAAAGACGCAGATCTACTCTGTTTAGTGAGAGAAGTTTGTCAGATATTCCTTTGTTGGGACTTAGGAATAGTTTGGCTTGACGCTGACCGGCACAGTTTAGCCAATGTGCGGCAAGTTTTCTTTCCTCCCATTTCCTAAGGAATTCATTAATGTGGCCTTTTGTCAGTCCACAGAAAGGCTCAGGACCAGTAAGTTGCATATTTGCTCCTTGTTTTGCAAGGTCGTCAGCCATTTCATTTCCCTCATGTCCTTCATGTCCCGGAATCCAACATAGTGTTACTGTGTTGAGGTTTCCTAACGTGTTTAGGAGGTTTAGGCAATCGTTTACCAGTTTAGAGGTGATGGTTGTTGATAGAAGGGCTTTTAAAGCCGCTTGGCTATCTGAAAGTATGTAGATGTGAGTACCTCTCATTTTCCTTCTAAGGCATTCTCTCACACATATTTCAATGGCATGTATTTCTGCCTGGAATATAGTTGGGTAGGATCCCATCGGAATCGATTTTTTGAATTTGGGCCCATTGATTCCTGCCCCTGTTCTACCATTTTCCAATTTGGACCCATCAGTAAACCATAGCTGGGAGCCAGGTTTGAAGGTGATAGAGTTAGTTCTCCAGTCTGTTCGTTCATTGATTATAAATGTATGATTAAAAATTGGATGACGGAATCCGATTTACCTGTAAATTGCTAATTTTTAAGTCGAATCGAATTATAAATATCTTGTCTCTGTATGTCATCAGAGCGTTGCCCTCTCGCTTTATCCCTTCGACGTTATATACGATTCCGTTGCTTAAAATCAGCTGGGCCTGGTACACTGCCAAAATTGGAGTCTGTGGAATTCAAAATTAATGAAGTATTCAAAATTAAATCATCGAGCTAAGAAAAGTATAAATAAAATTGAATTATATAAACTAATTTGAGTAAAATTAACATTTTTTTCCAAGCACTTAGACAATATTGTTCATGGCGCTTAAGGCCAAGAGAAAAAATTAAAAAAAAAAGATAGGGATTAACAGATCATTGTTCCTATGCAAACTTTCCAGATTTCGAATCCGGACTGTAACAGAGAAAACGCCCTGTACTATTTTCTTCATCCTTCTTATACAACGAGATGTACACAGAGGGTTGTCGGTGATACCTATAGGGACCATACGTCGTCCCGTGGATTGTAATTAATCCTATTAGCACCCACCCCCCCTCTGTCTTATAAGGAATTTTGCTGGCACCCTGCCACGCCTTTTCAGAAAACACTTCATCGATCGGTGTCAATACTGGCTGAAGACTTCTCATAAGCTTTATTAATGAAATCCTTAATACATCTGTTTCCGCTAGATTAAATGAAGGGAGCTACAGTTTTACGCCGCCTGCCAAGAGGTGAGAAGCTTTTTCATTACCTTTGACTGCCAGGGGCACCCGCTATTAAATAAAAGTATTTTCTATAATTATGGTTCACAGTGGGTTTCAAACCCGAGCACTACCGAATGGTAATCACGCATCAACCCATTCGGAGGTCGCGGAAGAACTTAGGTTTTCGCCTCTATGCACTAGATGGCTTAGATCTTCCAGTTCCTTTTTCCGTTTAAAAGCAAACTGCAGCAATCATCTTATTCTGGGCCCTCTGTGTTTACATATGTCACCTTAAGAAATTTCATTGACACGATACTCCATCTTATTACTGCTTCTACCACTTCATACCTGCTTACCGCATAGCTGGCTATGTTAAAAGGTCTCTAAACATCAGCAACGATTCTTTGTGTGCACCCACCTCGTTCCAGCTGATTCACAGGGCTTTCTGTTTTGGCATGCCTGTTGGTGACCGCTAGGAATCCACCAAGCCCTTTGATTTAATGTTTTTATCGATTGGGTGTCAGACTTTTTAGTCTGAAGCTTTTTACCAGCGCATATTCGTGTTGCACCGGTCTGAGAAGACTATCCTCACTTTCCTCCAAAGAGTAGGAAAAACGGCAAATTACCAAACAAGCCCTAAACATCTTTTTATTTCCCCACACTTAAGCATCTTCTGATACACACTATCCGGACCCGCTAATTTAAAATCGTCAAAAGAGTGTAAAACAAATTATTTCCGTTTCCCATCTCCTTCATCAGGAATTAGTGTTGTATATGTCCAGGAGCTATTTGAGACTTCCGAAGTCCCGTAAATCTGTGATCAGATAGAGATTTCTCTTCCAAGCTCAAGCGTCCTTTAATGTGATCTGTCAAAACTTCGTTAGTTAAGGTTAGGTCAATCACTACTTGGCATCTGTTGGTAACAAAAGTAGGTTTGTAGTTTCACTTCGTGTCACCCCATTTAGTATTTTGTGAGTTCGCGTCGCAGCCCTCTGTTAGGGGTATACCATATGACACGGTGTATTGAACGCAGTCCATAACCTCCCTCAACGTAGAGAGAAATATAGATAAATACAGGTAGACCGAGGTTATAATGGCCTTTGCGCAGGAAATAGGGTTCTAAAACGTATCACATCGCCTCTCCAGACTTGGTTCTCTCGGATCCAGCGAACTGCTATTTGTTCTCCAATGAAAGAAGAAATGGCTGACCAGAAAAAGATTTTATTAAAACGAGGAGCTGATTGCAGAAACAAATGACTATTTTTCAGACTTGAACAAGTCCTGTTATATTCCGAAGAGATCAACAAGTTAGAACAGCGTTGAACGAAGTGTATAAGCCTAAAAGGAGACTATGTCGAAAAATAAAAAAGGTTTGTCCCAAATAATTAAGTAGTTTTTATATTAGCGCCGACTTTTTAAACGGCCAACTTTTAAAACGTCGAGGCAAAACAAAAAATCTATTTAGAAAAGTAGTATTAGTCGAAGAGAAAAACGACAATGAATACTTTATAATTAAGTATAAGATCGTAAAGGAAGGAAATATAAAAATCAGTTTAAAAACAAGACCAAAAAAAACAATTTCAAGACAGTTAAAAATTCTAAAATCAGTCAATTAGTTTATTGTACCTACTCACCACTAAGTTTGTCGCATAAGTCTTTTGTTTTGAATTTGAAATTGTATTCGATTATTACTACAAAACTCTTTTTTTTATTTTGACTTAGTAACTCAAGATAAATTAAGTAACATTTTTGAACTAAAACTAATGAGGATTTGCTACTGCTATTTTCTTCTTGTGGTGAGAGAAGTGGCTAATGTACTAACTTGTTGTTCTAATCGTATGCTCGCATTCTACCCACTACGCTCCTCATCGGCAAATTCACTTTAAGCGAAAAAAGAACGAAGCACCGTTTGGGATTTGATTTCCTAAATCAAAAGCGAACATGGAGAGGAATTGCCTGAAAATTACTGAATTCTTTACTAATGTTTTTACATTGTCCAAAAGTCGGATTGAAAGGGTTAAATTAAATTAAAGTCATTGAATTAAATTGAATTAAAATGTATTGCATTCAATTGAAATTAATTAAATTGAAATGACTTAAATTGAAAAGAAATAAATTGAAATGAAATTAATTGCATTAAATTGAAATTAAATGCATTAGATTGAATTGAGTTCAACTGAATTGAAATGAATTCCATTGAATTGAATCGAATGAGTGAGTTGAATTGAATTAAAGTGAACTTAATTAAATTGAATTGAATTGAGTTTAATTTAATTCCAATAAATTGCACTGAATTGAATTTAATTGAATTTGAGTAAATTGTGAATTGAAATATGAAATTGGTTTACATATTTTTTTTTACTTATTTGTATAAGATTATCATGAAAAAAAATATTTGTAACCAAATTAAAATTTTTTTCCTACCAAAGAAATAGTCTCGCTCAAATCCGGTAAGTGCATATGTTCAATCTGCATACCATTTAAGTGGTTCAAAACCATCGGAATGACTACATCCACCTGCGCATTAATATTTGTCCAGGTAGTTTCTTCTGCCTCATCGCTCTCCTCTATCGTCGGCGCTGATTCCGAAGAATTGCTCATTAAACCGTTAACAAGTTGGCTAAACGGGAAAAAGGGAGAAATAAATTTTGCATAATTGTAAAGGATGCATAAAAATAAAATAACACTGCGTATACTTGTACATATAAGCTTACAGTAAGGAATTAAGCGAATTGAGCAATGTTCCCTCACTGTTAGGGATAATGAAAATGGAACGAAGAGAAATGGTATTTTACACTTCTTTGGAATAAATTGGAATTGTAAAGTAAATCTACTTTGTAAGAGCTGAGGGTGTGAGCAAATATCTATCATGGGCCACTTATATTATTCTACCCCCTTAGAAAGCACTATTTATGTACTCATCTCCTGCATAAATCAAGAACTTTTTTGGATTTACCACCCCAAAGCAGGCAACATATGACCATGAAAGTAAAGTTTTCTTTTTTTCGGAGTTTTCAAAAAAGAAAGCAATGCATTAAAGAAATGTCTCCTGCTTATAAGTAATTCACTCACTTTAATTCATACCCCTACAAATACTTCTTCCATATACACCCCATTGCAAAATTATAAACACAGCATTATCTTTTTCATAAAAATATATTCATATTATACTATAACACAAAAATCCAAAGTTAACTGTTGAAAAAATCCTTCGAACTTCCATCAAACACTTTAACTTTTCAACCAAAAGTTTTCTACAATAAAAAAATAACTGGCACTTACATTCTTTTTGGGTGTTTGGACGAGCTCCTTTCACTATTTGTGATGTGTGCCTTGATGTTGTTCCACAAAGGGAGGGACTTTCAATTTTATGCCGACTCCGAACAGCAAATGGTTTTTATGAGGAGCTTTTTCATGACAGAAATACACTCGGAGGATTGTCATTACCTGTCGAGGGGCGACCGCTCTTAGAAAAAACGTTTTCTATCATTTTGGTGTTTCATGCATGGAAATTCAAACTTACGCACTGCTGAATGATTTTCACGCACCAACCTATTCGACTACGGCGGTCGAAGTTTTATAGCCCACTGAATTTCTTGATAACAAAGGCAAGTATTAAGTAAGTAGAAAATACCGTTGATTTTTGACAATTTTTTTTCGCAGCGAATCACGCCTCCTTTTCTTTCATACAAAGTGCCTCCTCGATTTTTTTTTATATGCAGAAGAACCACCGTCAATTGCATATCTGGAAAAATTTTAAGAATTCTGCATACATTCTATATTACTCGAGGCAGCAATTTGAGGTTTTGCAATTGTCAGTTTCAGTGCTCTCTATCCTGATTAATAAGCATAAGTTGGCCTCTTTGTTCATTTAGATTAGGTTAGGTTGAACGGGTTGAGTCGCAATCACGCAGTCACCGGTTCGTTCCATAGTGATACCAGATGGAATTCATTAGTAATGCGTTTTGAAATAGTCCATCCGCATGCTGCCTGCTTCTGTTGCGAATTTAAGGAGGCATTTCCAACCCTCTGCTGAGATATTTTCCAATACATCAAACTGTTGTGTCCCCTTTCACCCATTTACCAAGCCATCATTTGTGTTAATGCTCACAACTGTGGTCTTTAGTATTAGGCTGAAGAGCAGGCCCTAAATTTCTGAAAATATTTTCACTTTACTTACCCAAACCCGCCCTTGTGTCTACGTTTTTTGTAGCTCACAAAACACCTGAGTCGGAATTTGGCTTATTTACGAGCATTAATGCTCTAAAATTCTTCAGTGGACGCAAATAGGTGAAATGCTTCATCGGAAACTACAGTTTAGTTAACGGCTCTGATTCTCTTTAAAGATATAGGGATAGCTAAGGGCTGATCTCCTCCTTGCCTTATAATTTCGTTTACTTCAAAAGGTTTGAATAACCCTCATTAGGATTAGAAAACCCCGTATATTCTGACTGGTGATAATTAAAAATTCCAGCGTCTACCACTGATTATTATTTTTAACTCACTCAATCTACATTGAAGAGAGCTTACAATGTCATTGCTAAGAGCTCGTAAACCTCAATGGCACTGATTTGCTAAAAGTGAAAATATTGAGTGAAGTATAAGCCGTCAATTTCCTAGTTTACCTTATCCTGTTTTGTAAGCAAATTTAAGGGTAACATATAAGACTTATCACTGTTAACACACGGACCATATTTGCAGCTCAAGAGGTTATAGATGATAAGTCGCTGTTGAAACTACAGTACAGGGAACTAAGCTAGCCCGGAACTGTTAAGACATGGACCGTATTTGAAGTACAAGAGGTGATAAGACTCGCAGTTGAAACTACAGTACAGGGACTGAAGGAGCTCGGAACCAACATTTACACGGTGATTACTGCCACGATAGCTTCTCATTACCTTTACTGCGGATTCATCAGACCCAAAGTGGTTTTTTGCCTTAGTGCATAATATTTTATGATTAACCGAGTCAAAAGTTTTTGAAAAATCAAGTACTCAGAGTTATTTTAGATGATTTTTGTCAAAGGATATCCTAATGTCGTCAAGAATTTTAATCATAGCTGTGGAACAACTCATCGCAGCATTTCACCTAGTTAAACAGAACAAAAATGAAATTGGCATCAAAAGGAGAAAGATGTTTAATTTTTCGATTAATTCAAATTAGCGAAGTTTTAAGTAACATTTTTACAATATGCAAGACGTTTCCGCAAGTGAGCCAACGCTTGGCCCGAAACAGAGTTGCAGCGGAGCAGCGGGTAAAGCGTTGACGTGGCGATCAGCCGCCAGCTGATTCACTTCCGTCGCAAAATTCGGTTAAACACGACATCTGACGTTTAGTGGTTAGAATAAAATTAATTTTGTGGTGAAATATTTTCGCTTACGTGCAATTTCGTGCTATTAAATTTGTGTCTGGCTGACCGCTGCTATTCTGTTCAAGGGGTTTGCAAAAAAGATTTTTTACATTTTTCACAGTGAACTAACTTTATCGCCGTCGGCAGTGGCAAAATTAAACATAAATATATTCACGACGAACTACGTCAGGCGAACTTCTCTGTTATAGTCCCGTCACAATGGGCCCATTTCATCCGTTCCGGCAACGTATTGCAAATGCGGCGAAAATGACAACTGCTTAAAGAAGAACAATTTTGTATCGCGCAAATTTGTA
Organism: Anastrepha ludens; assembly: GCF_028408465.1. Taxonomy (NCBI): domain Eukaryota; kingdom Metazoa; phylum Arthropoda; class Insecta; order Diptera; family Tephritidae; genus Anastrepha; species Anastrepha ludens. Next base: position 27,674,589 of record NC_071498.1, on the reverse strand, counting down.
TCGCTGGTTTTTTTATGATATCAAATTAAATGCAGGCAATTTCGATGAAAGGTTAAACAAATAGGGAAAAGGCTAGGCTTAACCAAATTGTCCTGAAAAATGAATGTACGTTATGGTGGCAGCCACCGTCTACGACTATCATAAATTCTTTTAAAACCTCCTTTCGCTTCAATAAGCATTAACTTTATAACATATTTCACAACCACCAGCCACCTCTTTATACACAACTAAATATGATATTTGCTTTCTCGACAAGAACATCTGTTTGTTTTTTGTTTATATGCGGCAATACTTTCATTGTGGCACCACGGTACGTTTCACACTTCACGTCGGTCGAATGAGTTGCCGCAACAAATGCAAAGGACCCATTGTGACAGCCCTATTCGTCAGGCGAACTTCGCCATTACTTTGATTGTGTGCAATCTCATATACTGCGGCGTGTTTAGTATTGAAAGCGAAGTTTCGACCAACGAAGTACGCTGAACGATTTGATTCCATTTATACTATAAGAGTTGCAAGCCCGCACAAATGTTTGTACTAATATATATGACATATGACTTTGTGACACCTTGTGAATCACCTAAATATGAATATCTTTGGGATATGATTTTTTAAATAAGCCTTCGCTTACATACCTTATTTTCCATTCAGCAGCAACAGTAGAATAAGTAACAGTTAAAATGGAACACAAATACACAAATATTAAATAGGTTTTTACGTTCATTTTCTTCAAAATCGCTAAAGTTGCACTAGTGAAATCGATAAAAATTTCTGAATGACTTTGCCGAGCCGTTGCTATTCAATGAATCACATGATCGTTGCAACTATCTCTACGACATGTGTACTTTCCTCGCATTGCAAATATGTACAGTAATCCTCGCTTAATAGAACATAAAAAAAGTTGTTATTGAGTAAACCGGACTCCGTTTTATAGAGCAATATTTCAGTTGAAAAAATTCCTTTTAAAATAATGAAATGTTCAATTATAAAATAGAAAACTTATTATGACTTAATCAAAAAACAATAATTAAACTAATTCAAAAAATGTATAATAATAAAGGAAAACCGTTAAATAGACATTAATTCAATTCATTCCACTTACCAGATAACACTTTCAGAGAATATAAATAATAATAAATATTCAACAAATCCAATCCTAGTTTAGTAGATAATACCCATTTATTTGCTTTTTAAGCAGGAAAATTCAATTGAGCGGAATTCTATTTTGCGGGAAAATTAGGTACATATATTTTCCATGGAAGCAGAACAGTTCATACATTTGTTCTATTAAAAGCGAAAGCCTATGAGTGTGTGTCTATGTGCAATTCTCGAAAGCGGCGATTACTGTATCTATATTTAGACTTGAATGTGTATTTACGTATAATTAAATTATTCACTGTTATACTGTGTCTACAGAGCTTAATAACAAATATTACGCACTTGAATCAATGTACGATACTGAAAAAGTGATTTTTATGTATACGTTGATTACGTTTGATCAAGGAAACTTTTCAATGTCAGCAATAAGTTATTTGTAATGATTATTATGAGGGGATTTAGCACTGCGACCTGAAAGATGTATTGAGGCCCCTTCATGGATTCAGAGTATTTCTCTGAGCCCAATATGTTTATCCAGGTGTTTGTCCAGCTTGTGAATCAGTGCTAGGCACACGTTTAGCGATTTAATTTTCCACTCAACAGAACCTGGAATTCTATTGGAGGAAAGTAAGATCATGATTCAATCAATGTCCTGTTATTACTTTGTGATGATTGTAAAATTATTCTTATTCATTTCCATACAATCTTTAAATCGGTTTAGATTAAAACTATCTATTGATTTTGATTGCGCAAATCCCGGTAGATTAACGGTTACAGACGACGTAATATGCGTTGTTGCTAGAAAGATACCAGTTGACATCCGAAATAGATGGCAGAGTGGCAAAGAAGGTGAGAAAGGTCAACTAAAGGCCGGTGGACGTACAATCTTATTACCAGTTCTCGAAAGGTGGATGAATAGGAAGCATTGCGATATCAACTACTACGTAACACAAATACTTACATCTGCTGCTTCTTGGGACATCTACACCGTTTCCAGGTGACTAAAGCTCTTTTTGCTCCAGTAGCTCGAATACAGCAGAGAGCGCAGAACACGTGGTCTTTCAGTGCAAACGTTTAATTAAGAACGAGAAATGCTGGAGAGGGCATTCGACTGCAGTCGTGATAAAGCTCAACCAGAGTGACTGTGAGAAGAAAACCCAATATTAGCAGCATGACTACAACCTCTTGTGAACGCATTGGGAGGAGTAGATACTATCGATGGCGTACAGTCACACGCTGGAGGGGAACCTGGACGCAGGAATCTGTTGTCTCGATAGACATAAACGGCTGCACGTAGTTTTAAAGATTGAAAACAACCGATTATAGTGATAGTGGGAGTATCCCTCACATACCACTGGTGTATGCCCTTTTGATAATGTTTCTGGCATTTGATTTCAATCTCCTTACACAAAACAAAACACGGTATATTACCCCTGCATGATCTTCTTTGTCTTTCCTCTACTTCTAGAATGATAGAGGAGAACTTACCATTCCCTAGGTCACAAATGGGAGGTCCCCTTTTTCGAGCTAATGTGTCTGCGATTTCATTCCCACTAAATCCTATGTACCCTGGGACCCACAGCATATGTACCTCATTATGCCAGCCTAAGATATTCAGCTTATCAAGACATCCCAGCACCAGTTTGATGTAACCAGAAAGATTTTATATTTTTATCTTTTACATTTTTGTTCTTGCCTAGCACTTCCGAGTATATTTTCCTCAAATACACCTGCCCCTACACCTTCCCGGTGAGGGATCCGCCCTTGTACCATGTTATCTTGTGGTTTTAGATAACCCTTCATAAGTCTTTTTATTCCCAGGGTTAGTCTTGAAGCGGTTGACAAATTTGAATATGAATTGAGATCTCAGAGGTTAGTTCTTCAAGAATTATACATAATGGGTATTCTGAAATTTTGAGTGGTCCGACTTACATATTTATTTTTTCTCGCTCAGTTTAAACAATTAAAAAATGTTCAATAACGCCTGATCAAAAAGTTCCCGGAATATATTCAGAAAATTCAAAATGCAAGCTTATCCTCCATAAGTGATATTAACGCCTTCGAGGTACGCCCCAACTGCTCAACTGCAACGCACTTAAGCCAGCCTATGATCCAGCTCTCGAAAGATTGGAACTTTATTTTCGGTATAGCCAACAGAACTATCTTACATTCTTTCATTACTTCCTTTCGGCTGTTAAAACGTCACTTCCCTGTAGTGGACTCGATCATCGATGGATTGTTGGATGGTATACGTTTCGTTCTTGGTCAAAAATTCACTGATATTGAATAAGCTCATACTGTATTAAATCCAAAAAATGAAATTTTCCATGACCGAATTGCAAAGTGGCTGCCCTATGTCCTCGATAGCCTCACGAATTCCATCTTTGAGGTCTTAAACCGACCATGGGCTGTTGGCATAGACCTTCTCTTTCACGTGGCCCCAAAGAAAAAGTCACAAGGTGTTAAATCACAAGATCTCGGTAGCCAATTGTGATCACCTCTTCGAGAGATAACACGGTCCGGAAACTTTTCCCGTAAAAGATCAATTATTTCGTGGCACGTAGCGCCGTCTTGTTGAAAACAAACGTTGTCCAGATCAATACCATCCAGTTCCGGCCATAAAAAATCGTTATTCATATCTCGATTGCGCAATCCATTCACCTGTATCATCTCTTATTGGAAAACCCTATACCCTAGGTATGCTAACAGGTCATAATCTATTGGCTGCACATGCGTACAAGATAGGGATTGCTACTACGGAAAGATGCAGGAAATGCAGAGAGGATGTTGAGGAAACTTTAGAACATCTTCTGTGTGTTTGTCTGGCATTATTAAAAACGCGTTTAAAATGCCTAGGAGTCCTACTGTTTGAGGGACCGGAGGTCGTCCCAAAAGCGGATCTCCCAACTCTGCTTAGATTCGCCAAAAGCGCTGACATCTTCCATGATGTCACTTTCGGTATTCATAGAGGTCGATCACCATCTGGTATCGCTAGGTACCAAAAGGTCTATGCGTGGCTTATTGCCAACCTGGCTAATTGATTCATGTAAATGTCTGACCTTCTGGCAAAAATTCGTGGTGTACGAGTACAATACTGTTGTAATCTATAAAAATCGTGTGCCTCGCTTTCTTTTTTGACTAAAAACGATGTGGTTTTTTTGGGCTTGCTTCATTCGGAGCACTTCACTCACTCGCCTGTTGTCTGAATTGCGTGTCGTACCCATAAACCCACGTCTCGTCTCATGGGATTCGATTGTTGAATGTTGGGTCAAATTCCGTCTTGGAAATCATTTTGGCGCAAACCAAAATCTGTAACTACAATATCCTGAAAGGATTCATACGCAATGTTCAAGTCCTCTGCCAGTTCTCTTGCTTATTAAATTGGGCTTTTTAAAAAGTAAATCAGTACATTTCAGCTGTATCTGCGGAGTCTCCATTTCAAGAATGCGCCCCTCCGTTCGTGTTTGTTGAAAGGTAAGACGCCCGACGGGTTCCATTAAAAACAATGAAACCAAATTTGTTCATTTGTTAAATATATTTATTGTAAAGGGCATATAACACTGTTTTATGAGCAAAGTAACCATATCATTCTATATATAATTACATGTAATTATTGTAAGAAATGGGGGTCACACTAAACCAGTGGAACCACTGGTTTCACATTGCGAATATATTCTTCAAAATTTTTGTCATCCTGAAGAGCAGGATTCATTTCGTTAATTATCTGCGGCAAAACAGGGTTGTCCAACATGGAAGTATGATTTCCGTCAATAACTTTAAGAACTACTTTTCCTGTTGTAATTTTTGATAGGCAATAGTCCTCTTCTATATCCTGTAATGATACTTCGGCAGGCCTGATTAAGGTGATTGGTGTTGTCAATACATCAATATTATCCAAGTCATAATTGGCAGCCATACGAATGCGTTGAAACATCGCATTAACCAGGTTATGTGCGTATTCTTTACTGTATAAGTCTTGCTTGCTTACATAATCCATAAATCTTGACATTTTATCAGTTAATTTGTCGAGTTTACCAAACTCTAAGATAACTAACTGGTGAGGCTCGTCTGGATATATTTGTTTTACAATACTGGTAAGAAGTACATTATATAAATCAATATCGGTGAAGTTATCGCCTAAATGGGCTAAGGTTAATTTTTTAAGGAAATGCGGAGCTCCGTCGATGAATAAAAGTTGCCCTCGAAAATTGGCTTTTTCCAACATTGCAGCCAATTGTAGAGCTACAAATGCCCCATATGAATATCCAATGATATAAAAAGGTTCTGTAGCCTTCAACTCTGCTTTGACATACTGAAAAATAGTTATTAAGAGAAAAAATGTTATTACGTAATATCACTTGGCAAATGTGGAAGGGTGTTTGTATTTGCATAATACTAAATAACATTGAATAAAATAAAATATTTACTTCAAAGCATGCTGCAGCAACGTCGGTAACCGTTGAATAGTCAGCGAATTTGTGAAGTTGTAAAACAAATGTAGGATTGTTTATATGTGCGCCCATGTTGTACCATGCCTGACCTGCTGTGCCTTCCAAGCCCGGTATTATTATAATTGGTGACATTGATTGTTTTGTAGCATCGGCCGATGTCTGAAGAGGTATCATAACTTCATTGCAACGTGCTTCATCACCCAGATTTCTTAATAAAATCTCCATTCCCAGAAGATTACTATCTGAGGAAAATATCATTTTCACAGCTTCCGTGCTCTCTTTTTCTCGCGCATCTGCATATTCTTGCAATTTTTGGAATGTCAGCCCACGTAAATCTTGTGGCGTCAGTGTAAGATCGAAATCTCTTTCCAAGGTTTGCTTTATTTCAACTGCCATTAGAGAATCCATGCCTATTTCAGATAATGTAGTGCCCAAGGACACAGATTTCAAGTCTCGAATGCCCATGATGTTCATAACAGTTTCCAGTATACTTTCATTTCCTCTGCGCCCGGCACGTTTTTCAGCAACCACCATGCTAGAGACTATCGGCTCCGGACTAGCTAAGAGCACGTCCAATTCAAATAGGCAAGACGAAAGGCGTTGCTGTAAAGTGCCACCAATATCCATGTCCAGCTTATCTTCAGCCATATCTGCGACCAGACCAACCTCTCCAATCGCTCCCCATTGAATCGCTTTTCCGGGGTAACCGTGCTGAACTCGATCCTCTATAATGCGCTCCATAATTGAATTTGCCATTCCATAGTTTGTTTGTCCAGCATTGCCACGACCACACGAAACACTCGAAAATACAACGAAATGCTCTAGATGAGGGCAAAGGGAACGCGATAACTGGTCTAAATATTTTGTGGCCGTGGCTTTAGGAGCAAAGCTTTCCACGAATTTTTCTTTCGTTTGATTCATAAATATTCCATCTCTCAAGACTACTGCCAAATTGAATATTCCTCCAACGGGTGCCATTTCTGCAGCTTGATTAATTAAGGCCATAGAACCCTCAATGGTACTTATGTCAAACATACTGACAATAACTTCACAACCATATGTTTTCCATAAACTACAAGAAAAGTGTAATCAAAAAGTGAAGTGTTAAAGGCAATATTGCAATAAAAGCTTTTTCGAAACATACGCTATCCTGTACGCTTGATAATCCTTCGATATGCCACGGCTGGAGCTAAGCACCAATTTGCGTGCTCCACGTATTGCCATCCAATCTGCTAACTCTAAACCGAAACCGCCGAGGCCGCCAGGGATTATATAGCTGCGGTCAGGTTTAAAGTAAAGTTGACTTAGAACTTTAACTGGTAACGTAACTGTCGATTCTGCATCTTCGCGAACTTGAATTAAGGCTTTGCCGATATGTTTTCCACCTATGAGATGTCTGAATGCTTGTTCAATATCCTGAGCTGGGAAAACTGTATATGGCAGGGGCTGAATAATACCCTTTTCGATGCCAACATCAATCATATGTTTTAAACACTGCAAAGAGAGAGCGTTAAATTAAACAGCCATAAATTCTTATTAATTCGAACTTGCATAAATCTCTTCATCTGCAGCGAACTCTAGCCTGTCAGCCAGGACTGCGTGGAATGTTATCTCTTTAAGGAAACAGCTCATGCCGAGTTTTGTATCGTTGGACATATCAAATTTTCCGATTTCTAGGAAATGGCCGCCCGCTCCCAAACAACGAACTGACGCTAATAATTTGTCTTCAGCCAATGAGTTCAGCACAAAGTCGACGCCCTTGCCTTCGGTTTCACGTTGTATCATTATTTCAAAAGATGTATCTCGAGAATTGCCAATGTGACTTTCTAAAAATTTAATGAACTATTTTATTATCATTGCCTTTTATGCGTTAATTATTACCTTTTAATTCGGGGAATGTTTCTAATAAAAATTGTTTCTTCAGAGCCGTACTGCAAGTGGTAAATACTTCTAGATTGTAAGCCAATGCGACACGTATGGCTGCAAGGCCTATCCCACCAGTTCCTGCGTGAATAAGAATACTCTTTCCCTTGCGTATATCTGTTTTCATGAAAAATGCATAGTATACGGTAATGTATACGACTGGAACTGTAGCTGCTTCTCGGAGAGTCCAGTGGTCAGGGACATCCCACATAAATTTAGGTGGTCTTTCGTTAAAAGATGCGGCTCCGGCTTTTGCGACCATGCTCATGATTTTCCTACCAGTCTTCATGTTTATTCCGGAGAATTCCAAACCCAGTACGCACAACTGGTCAAGACGACTACTACCGTACAATTCAACAGCCAAGCGGCCAGTTGCCAACATAACATCCCTAAAGTTAAGTGACGAGTACACAATTCGAACGGAGCATGTATTGGTGTCCAAAGGGCCCTCCAACCAGCGCAAGGTGGATAAGTCGCCTCGTTGCATGACATTTCCATAGATGTGATCTGATCTTGGCTTTGGCGAGATGTCACAGGCTAACTGTAAATGTCTGTAAGAGCCCCATTTGCCCTATTTTAAATAATTAAAATTCTTTAGTATAGACAAAATTTCTTGAAAAGTCAATCGAATACCTGATGATACACATTAACAGCAAGACCCAGTGCATATTGGGCTTTATAAAGTGAGTTCGTCAAATCAAACGGAGGAGCGCTCTTATCGTTTATGAAAAAGCAAGAAATTAGATTTCCATCGGGCTCCTTACGCAAGCAGTTCACAAGCCCAATAAGGCCATTAGTAACTTCGTTGTAGGAATAAAGCACTAATGGAGTTTTGTTGGCAAGATTTGTTTGAATTTGTGAAATCCACGCAAATTCATCGTCTTTCTCAGAAACTTTCACAACCACCGGTTCAAACGCGAGTTTTTTAACGACTTTTTGAAGTAATAAAATTTTCTCATCGCCAGTCAAACGTATATTTGCGATTAAATTGAAATTTTCAAAAACCTCAAAACTGGATTGAGTGAAAGACGAGTTTTCTTTTGAAATTAGGTAACCATTTTCAACCAGACTCTTATAAGCTGCATTTGCCACAACATCATTTTGCTCACGGAAAAGGTCATTAGCCACGATAAAATGACAATTCGTTTGATTTGTAAATTTTGCAGTTTCTATATGGACTCCAGCTATTTCATCCACTGGTTGATCTGTGAAGAGCAAGCAATCACCTGTTACCAAAGGCAAGTCCTCTAATGCTTCTACAAAGTTGGATATAACCGGTTCTTTGTCGACTGCGCCTACTTCTACAATTTTCATTTTCAATGAAGGCGTATTTTCTAGCGCTAATTGAACGCATACGCGCACAGCATCTTTTAAGTTAAGGACAGGTGTTGGAAATTGTGAAATGAATTGGTATTTTTCAAGCACAGGTATGCCAGGAGCTTTGCGCCTTTGTACAGGACTGGCATGCAGTCCAATTAATTCAATACCACCAGCAACAATGCGATCATGCTTAGGTTCAACGTAAACATCGAAAACGCGATTTTCTGGATCCATTTTGGTCATGAGATCAAAATGGTGCAGCCCATAAATTCGCAACTTGCGAATTTTGGTTGGAATAAGTAAAGTACGCGAATCAGTTCCCAAAATTTGAATTTGCAACATAGCATCCATGAATGTGACCCAATTATACTTCCACTCTACTCTGCCATATAGGCCGTCACCACGTGCTAGAGTTACCGCACGGAAACCACCATTATAATGATAACCGCGCAACCTGAGTTCTTTGTAAAAATCTTTCCTTGACAACAGTGGGAAGTTTGATTTCTCATTTGACCCGTAAGGTTTTGGTATTGTTGGTTTCTCAATTTCACGTATACATCCAGTCACAACCAAGCTGCCCGATTCGGTAATCTTTAAAATTATGAAGTAAACATATAAACATATCGTTTAAATTCAACAAAATATAAATTCGTACTTCAAATTGTCCTGTTCCATAATGAATCATCACATTCAGCTCCACATTTCCATTTAAAGTCATATTTGTTGCTCGCAAAAAACGCACATCTTCGAACTCAACCGGAACGTCCATGTAGCTGGGCCCGTGATACATCAAAGAAAATGTCTCCCACACATATTGGAGATAACAAGTAGCCGGAACTAAGATTTTGCCGTCAATAATGTGGCCGCTCAGAAATTCCTCATTATCACTACTCAAGTTTATTTTAAACAAGCGCTCGCCACTCGACTTAGTTTTCATATTCTCATATTTCGTTACAAACCAATCTTCACTGTGGTCCCAACGCACTAACGAGCTAATACCAGGCGTACCTTTCGATACGGGGAATTCAACTTTTGGATATAACTTATCCACAGGGAAGGTAACTCCACAGCTGAACAATCTGAAAAGTAATGAATGATGATGATGTGCAAATTTGTAAATCTATAAATTTTCAACTTTTCTTTATACTTACTTTCCTAAAGCGGTGAGCAGGAACAAAGTGTTATTTTTATTATTACGTTGTGTTAGAGGAATATGAATTCCTTTCGGCATTGATCGTCTTAGAATTGCTTGTAGCAATCCGTGTGGTGCAATCTCAATCGTTAATGCATTTCTGGGGAGCAAATCGAAAGTCTCCTCAAAAAGAACACTATTCAAAAGGTTGTTAGCGTGATATTCTGCAGAGCATAGATTGCGTCCTGATTGCTCCCAATCATTCTTTGGTACACTGGTGCTCAACCACTTTGCACTTCTAGGTTTTGGATTGGGTATTATTTTTTGCAAATATTTTAGAAAGTCAGGACCCATATGGGCAATATAACGCGAATGATAAGCAATATTTGAACAAGGAACTTCTTTGGCAAAAATATCTTTTGCCTTTAAATCTGCCACAAATTTAGCTATGTCATCGGCTGGACCAGAAATAGTGCACGAATCTGAACTATTTCGACAAGCCACTTCAATTACATCTGGCAGCATGTTCACAATATTTTTGTAGCCCATTCCTACTGCCGCCATCGAACCTTTTATTTTCTCCATTTCTAAACTGACTTTTCCGCGATAGTAAGAAGCCAAAATCATCTGTTCTGCAGTGAAACATCCGTCAGCATAACCGCAACCTAATTCACCCACGGAATGCCCAATTATGTAATCAGGTTCGATATTTAATGAACGTAAGACGTCTACTAAACCAATTTGAATTGCAGCGATGCCTACAAATGAGTGCATTATATTATCGAATATAGTCGGATCTGTTGATGTTAGAATGTTCATTAAGTCAAGTCCTTTCGATTGTAGAGTATAATGGCTTCGTGTAATAGATTGGAAAAAAGTAGGAATCTGCAATAGTGATGCTCCCATAGCTGTCCACTGGGAACCCATACCACTAAATACCCAAACAACAGGGCGTTTTATGCCAGTAAAGTGTTGAACGTCTCTAACAAGGGTCTTTACGCGCTCTGTTCCGCATTTCTCAAATACGGCATATCCCCGAAATACCATGCCGGAGACCTCCTCCTTTTGTATATTATGTAATAATGCGACAAACTCTGCATCCAATGGTTTTTTCTCCACTGAATTAAACACTTCATTGATGGACTCTTCAGTTCTTCCAGCCCATGTTAACAATCTGGGAATATCATCGTTTGGGACGCCATTGTTTATTTTGGGCTTGTCGAACCCTTTTAAAAGGGCATGTGCATTAGCTCCCCCAAAACCAAAAGAATTGACTCCTATGTAAGGTTTCTCCAGATTCTCGACCTCTTTTACCACAACTAGGCGGCCTTCTGACAAAGCAGTAATTTCAGGTTTCACCTCACTAAAGTTTATGTTTGGAGCAATCTTTCCGTTTTCAAATGCAAGACACGCTTTCACCAATGAACAAATGCCAGAAGCCGATTCGGAGTGGCCGATATTCGATTTTACTGAGCCAACAAGTAAAGGTTCTTTGCGCTGGCTGCATAAGATGTTATCAATTGCTCGGCACTCTTCGGGATCACCTACCACAGTTCCAGTGCTATGCGCTTCCAAGTACCCTAAGTCAATGGGTTTCACATCGATTTCGTTATAAAATTCAGCGATTAGTTGTTCTTGAAGTTTTCCAGAGGGGTATGTTATTCCTTCGGGCTTATATCCATCGCAGTTGGTTTTTGAGTAAACAACGGTTGCATATACACGTTTAGCTTCACGCCTTCGTTGTAAGAACAAGCAATTTATTGCTTCGGCTCGCGTGTAACCAGATGCATTTTTGTCGAAAGGTCGACAGTAGCCGTCAGATGCTAATACGCCTAGTCTGAAAAATATTTTAGTTTATAACTAAACCGATTCTTAGGTATTGAGGATGTATAAACATATTATACTCTAAATATGTGCAGAACCTCTTACGTACCTAGCAAACTGAAGGGTTACAAACGGATGCAATATTAAATTCGATCCTCCAATAATTGCTGCATCTATTTCACCACTACGCAAAGCAGAGAAAGCACTGTCTAAGGCATACATTGAGCTGGAACAAGCAGTATCTACTAAAAAAGACGGCCCTTGCAAACCTAGACAATAAGAAATTCTGTTTGCCATCATTGCGCGACTACAACCGGTTATGCCAAATCCTCCGGATGACACTTTTTCATAAAACCAAGTTTTCTCCGACTCTGAAATACACGAACCAACGTAAACACCGGTTTTTGTACCGCGGAGGTTTTTCGGATTTATGCCTGCATCTATCACAGCCTCATAAGCTGTTTCGATCAAAATCCGCGTTTGTGGGTCCATTGTATGGGCTTGTTTGAAATGAACACCAAAAAATGTGGCATCGAATTTTTCCAAATCATGAATTTTTCCGGCTCGTTTGGGAATCTCAGGGTTGAAATGGCGCCAGCGACGTTCATCATCATCTACCATATCAATCTGTAAGAAATATATGTAGATCAATATGGTATTATACTCGTATATGTGCTAACTAATGGGGGATTTGTGGTGCGGGGATTTATAAAAAATTAATTTCAGTTCCAATGTCATTCAAATTTCAATTTTTACATTCATATCATGATTCAATTATTAAAGGTTTTCTCACTTGTGACATTAGAATTTTGACACTCCCTTACATAAGGTTGCATTTAAGAAGGGTGAGAAAGGGTGAGAAGGGAGAAAAATTAAATCCCTCTTGATGATAATATATAGTAGCAAAAATGTACTCTTTTATTTAAATGGAAATAAGCTGCAAACGGTTCAAAACCTAATTTAGAATGAATATTTGAATGTTAATAAGTTATTTTAAAATTCATTGTTCATGCACAATGTAAATTTAATTTCATATACCATACATATGTATGGTACATATGTAGTGTATAAGCAAATATATGGTGCAAATAGGAGTTTTTAGCAGAATTTGTCTAATGAGAACTAAAACACAAAATAGTTAAAATAAGTCCAATAATTCAATTCAATTTTGAATTGAATTTTGTTGTTGTGATTACGAGAGCATTAACATTACCCATACATGTTGGGATATAACTCCGCGTTAGTCCGGTAACGAAGTACCGACTGCGGTGCGATAGGCAAATAGGATCATAATAAATTATTTCATAGAAGAAGCAGATTCATCACAAATTTAATTGACTAAAAACACACTTTAACATACTTACGCCATACTAGACTACGTTTTACCTACGTAAATTTATAGTTTTGGTACCCAAGTAAAAATTGTTCGTATGTTACTATCTACTTGAAAAACAAACTGTATTTACTGAGCAAACCTTTAATAGTTGAATCATGCATTCATATCACATTTTTCAATATTTTATTTATTTCAAGACGTATTCATTAAAGTTGATGGCACTAGACCAACAACAACGTTCGGAACATAGAAATGTCCCGACCAAAAAAGCAAAAATGAAGAAAGGAAGGACGAACTATGTTGCCGACGTGAAGTTGAAGCTGGAAGCATACGACGATGGTGCGAATGGAATGGCGAGATAGTCACGCACTGGCTACTGAGAAATAATTGAGTTTAAAAAATTTGTAAAATCACATCTGGATAGAGAGAAATAAAAAAATTGCGACTTTGAAAAGAAGTTCAGTTCTCATAGAGTACGAGTAATAGGTGCATTACTTTCATAAATAGTTTTATGCTTTTCCCCGTAAAAAGGCTAGAAATCGGAGACTTCTAGAGGAACGTTAAAGTATATCCGCTCAAGTAAAACTGAACAATCAGTGTTGCCATTAATTATGACGTAGATAAATGACAAGGATAGAACAGTTCTTCTCTTTTCCAAAGAGCTGAAACTAATTAACAAACCCCGAGAATCGTATGACGGAATAGGAGTCTCAAACCTTAGCGAACGCAAAGCATATTTTAGAAACACTTTTTGAACTCGTTCAAGTCTATTAACTCAAAATTGGTCTCCAAATTATAACTTAGTATTCCCAATGCGAACGGACGAGAGTTGTGTATATAACCTCAAAAGTGTACGACTCCGAGAATTCAGTAGTATTGCGTCGAATAAAACCTAGAACTGGGTACGATTTTGACATAGCTGATGAAAAATTCTTGGAGTCACCCCAAGATCCTTAATTTCCATTATATTGTGTAGCACAAGGCTATTAACAAAGGACAGCATGTTCGTAGAATTCTGACGCCTAGAAAAAGTAATGTGAAAGCAGTTTTTTATGTTTAAAGAGAGCTGTGACTTAAATGGAGATTATTCAGATCACAATAAAGTTTTTCTGCGTCTTCTGCATCTTTTCGGATAGAAAAGTCTTTCAAATCGTCGACGTAAAGAAAATCGTAAAATAAAAATAGTTGCTAATGTGATTTCGGCCGCCGTAGCCGAAAGGATTGTTACGCGACTACCATTCGGAGGTGCGTAGGTTCGAATCTCGGTGCATGATACACTAAAATGATTCAAAACACCCTCAAATTTTTTTATTTATTGTTAAAAACCCGATTTATGGTGTTTTTGATGAAGTAAAAATACAAAACTAACCCATTTTTCAACCGATTTTTTGTTTCAATATGGTCTTGGGAAGGGGAGTGTATGTGCGTTATGAATGTATATAATTCTAAGATTGAACAATTGACGTTAAAAAAAAAACTTTTCAATAACAAGCTCTGATTTGTGCAATTTTTCCACATTTTTTTCAATGTGATGCAATTTTTTGGCCACTATTCTCCAACGGGCACCACAAATATATACTCGTACATATTTTTAAACTCCAAAAAAATGTGCTGGAAATAAGCTATTTTTCATCTTCATACATTGAAAACTGTAAAAGTTACGATTTTTTTTTTTTAATATTTTTTCCACATTTTTGAAAATCCAGCTGAACCGAGACTGCGAGAGAATACCGCATGACCGATAGTGCTTTACTGCTCATTGCGGCTAATTTTCAAAGACAGCAATAAGTTTACATAACTATGAATATATTTAACATATCAAAACATAGGTAAAGATACGTTACGTTTATTTATAGATATTTTGAATCGAGTACTCATAGAAGTACATACAATGCAATCGGTCCAATTGTGTTACGCAGGGTCCTATTTAGTGAAGTGAGATTAGGATAAGTTATTCAAGGTTACGTCGAGTTTGGATAGGTTGGCATTGCAAACTAATCAAAATGACTTCCTTTTGCAATGCAGAAAAGCAGCACAATGGGTTCGATTAACTCACATTGTGTATGGTTGGATTGATTTCGACAACGTTAGGTTAGGTGAGGTTTAGTTAGGTAATACTACGTCCGGATAAGTCAGAAAATTGTAGAAGTAAGTCAGAAAATTGCGTTACTTTTTGCATTATTTTTTTTGACGTTATAATATTCTTCTACGGTCTATGTTCAACTCGAGAATGTTCTGTTTTAATTTTATTTCTACAAAAACGTTCTTCACTTGGAAAATTTCTTTTCAATTTTGATGAAATAATGTTTGCTAGATTCGGAATGGACACAGCTATGAGTAAATATACTTAATTATACACGTATTTCGCGAATAATAACAGCTATAAGATTTTCCACTAATAAATACACCTTTCATTTCAATATTATCGACAACATCTCGTTAAACTCGCAAAAATTGGAAAAATTGACTACAATTTAAGTTTTATGTTGAAAAATTAGTGGTTATTTTAGCTTAGCGTGAAAAATAGAAGACATACGTCAGAAGGACTAACATTTATCTCAACAAAACTGTTTCAAGATTGGAAATCGGATAAAAGGCAGACGAGCTACGAATTTCTAAGTGTCGGAAAACACCCAAACTCGGTTTTTTAACGACAAATAAAAAATTTGAGGCTGTTAAAAATTTTTTGAACACGGTTTCGCGACGTTTTCGGCTAGATCTACAGTGCTCATCAGGTCACTTCAAAAGTTCTGATTCACTGTAGCACCTTGTTATAGTATATATTTATACACATATAAGTCTTGCTTTGAAAATTTTAATAATAGCCACTCGAGCCTTCAGGCTTAAAATGAAGCTTAAGCAATTAAGATTACTGAAAATCGCTCTATAAAAAGGTAGTTGCGCAGTAGAAATGATAGGGCTGGACTTAGGTTAGACTTAGTTAAACTTGTAGATCGCACATAGAGCAGAAATTGATCCATAGTGGTAAAAAATATTAGATCTAAGCGGCAATATAAAATTTCAATTTCTTTCTTGGATAAAAGAGTTCATATTATAATCTGTAGACTTACTTATATTCAATTATATCTAATATATATATATATAATTGGCGCGTACACCCTTTTTTGGGTGTTTGGCCGAGCTCCTCCTCCGATTTGTGGCGTGCGTCTTGATGTTGTTCCTCAAATGGAGGGACCTACAGTTTCAAGCCGACTCCGAATGGTATATATTTTTTTATGTGGAGCTTTTTCATGGCAGAAATACACTAGAAGGTTTGCCATTGCCTGCCGAGAAGAAAAAATAAAGAAAAACTTTTTCTTAATTTTGGTTTTTCACGGAGATTCGAACCTACGTTCTCTCTGTGAACTCCGAAACATTTTTTTTTTTTTTGCATTTTCTTAAAGTATCATATCTTAAAAATATTGTGTGATAATTTGAAGTGAATACGACAAATACCTTTCGAGTTATTCAACAATTAACAAAGGGCGCTCGGACAACAACAAAAACTGTAAAAGCGTTTTTCTTAAAACTATGTTTTTTGATCTGGTTGATTTCAATAAAATTGATACTGCTTTTGAAAAACATAAAAAACTCGTGCCAGATCGAAGGATTTTTGTTAAAAAATTTCAATTTTTTTTTTAACAATTAATTGTCGGTTTTCTCGAAAATCTGAATAATATTTTCTGAGGCCGTCATATTGTTAATTAAAAAAAAAGGCTTCGATCAGGCACAAGATTATCTATTAGTAAAACTAATTTCTCTTGTCCGATTGATTTTAGATGAATTTCCAAGGACTTGTGTTAATTACCGCAAAAGACTCTGGAGAAACGGGCTCCACACAAACAGCGATAACTTTTACAGTTATTATTATTATTTTTTTTTTTTTGAATGTATTAATGCTGTGCTTTTATTTTTGTAAAATAAAGCAATTGATTAGCAAAAAAATTATTGAAAATTAACATTTTTTCAGGCCTCTGACTACCCCTAACCCCTTATATCACTTCAATTATATTGCATGCGGCATACATTTATTTTCTACTTTTTAGTTAATTTATAAGGACGTGGTATATTTACAAAAAAAAAATTAAAATTAAAATTTATTACAATTAATTTTTTTTTTTATTTTGAGAACACAAAATATAATGCCATATAAAGCATTGCAACTTCCGTATCTGGGTGGGGTATTGAGTGATTACCATTTTGTAAACCTCAATTTCGATAGCGAGAACATCAAATAATAAAAAGTTTTTTGTTTTCATAGCGGTCGGTTTTCGGCAAACTTCTGAGTAGTAAAATGTAGTACAAGTAGAATTAAGCAAAAATTAGATTTTATATTTTTGACACATTTGTTCCTAATGCATTTAGATTGTTTTGGTTCGGGGTAGTCGCATTCAAGTCAATTGAGGACCAGCAGTTCGGCGGTCATTTTCATGTGAAAATCGAGTATTATTGCCATTAAAAATTTCTGAAACTAAAACCGGTAGTTTCCATTGTTTATGCACACAACAATCTTAAAACAAAAGCATTATACTCCAATTCCCTTCGCCTTTAATATTTGCTCACTCATATGGCTTCATTTGGTAAGTTTTCCCGAATTCAAATTTGAAATTTTCATTGATTAGTAAAAAATGAATAGAGTAGAAATATTTCCTTTAGTTATGCAGTTATTGTAAAGTTATCAAGCACCTTATTGTAGAGATTGTACTCGTATTCCTCAATATTATGAGAATTTGGAAATTTTCCAGCCATCCCTGATATAACAATATCATCACCCGCGGTTTCAGGAAATGATCTCGAGAATTTTTTAAACTTTTTCGAGGCTACATCTTGCGATTCAGACAATTTTGACTGCTGTGTTTCCTTTTGAGGCGCCATTATCGAGGATTTTGCCCGGAATAATTGAACTAGAAGTAATTCTTAAAACACACCGTTTAACTTTTTGCGACTTTCACACAAAAACACCGAGCAGATATGCATGAATTGCCAAACGAATAGCAATTGCTTATGGCTTAAATAAATCAGGCTACTTTTATAATTTTTTTTGACGCATTTAAATCCGCTTTGCATGTGCACCTAAAATGGATATTTAATGAAGGCAGGGGCAGACGATCGCTAAGAATAATTCATTAATGCGGGCTCTTTCTATTAATTCGATGGGTTCAACGAAGCAAATTTAAATTAAAATCTATTTATTAGCACTTACTAAATTACTATGTGCATAAGAAGGCATGTATATCTCTATGCCTGTGAGCGTTGTGTTCGTTGACCTAAAGTAAAACGAAAGTGTTACTTAATATTCCTTTTTTGTTTTCTTCAGTTGCATAAAAGTCAACAATGCGATCCCTTAAAAGGTAAATGTGTTAAAAATCATTTGGGTATTAACTAAAACGTAAAGGTGTATTGAGAGAAAACTCATACATATACGTAGAGGCGATTCAAAGATGTAGAAAACTTATGTATCAATATGTATGCACATACATATGTACAGTGTCGCCTGTTCTGTTCTATTTAGTATTGAATTTTACTGTAAGCTGGTAACACCAACTCGTAGGACGGTCATTAAACCCGAATTTTATAAGCAGGAATATAGGCAATACGTATAATTATTTGGAGTCCATGTTTTGGTGCAGTTTGACTTATGCTGATTAACCCTCACATACACTCCTATAGCGCATGGCGCGAAAGAGATGCAAATACATGCATCTCAGTACCTTCCTAGAACGACGAAAGCTCACTTTGGCACCAGTAGTCAATAAAAGTTTTTCTTATTAATATTTGTAGATTTTTATTAATATTATATTGGGTATGGGAATAAGTTTCTGTCCTTTCTTAGCCAAAGTTACGAATTATTTAAACAATTAAAAAATAAAAAAGTCATGTGTAGAACTAAAGGCAAAAAACTGACTCAATTCGTACTTACGCTCTCGCGAAAGGACTGCAGAACTATCATAAGTATGCTAACAGGTCATAATCTATTGGCTGCACATGCGTACAAGATAGGGATTGCTAACACAGACAAATGCAGGAAATGCAGAGAGGATGTTGAGGAAACTTTAGAACACCTTCTGTGCGTTTGTGCGGCATTATCAAAAACGCGTTTAAAATGCCTGGGAGTCCCATTGTTTGAGGGTCTGGGGGACGTCTCACAAGCGCTGCTTAGATTCGCCAAAAGCGCTGACATCCTACATGATGTATACTTTAAGTATTCATAGATGTCGGTCTCCATCAGGTATCGCTAGGGACCAAAAGCTCTATGCGTGGCTTGCTGCCAACCAGGCTAACCTAACCTAAATAATATATGATATTATGTGAGGTATGTGCCATTGGAAGCTACAACTTTACTCCATCTTTCAGACAACATACGGATTCCTCTGACGAAAAATTCGAGTTCTTTTGACTTTATCCATTCATTGAGCCAATTTGCGATGCTCTCGTAAGAAGTGAACCATTCTCCAATAAGGGCTCACTGCATTGATCGGAACAGACGGTAATCCGAAGGTGCAATGTTTGGGGAATACGGCGGATGGGGCAAGCTTTCCCAATTAAATCCCTCTAAATATTTCTGAAGCGATTTAGGAACGTGTGGCCTGGCGATGTCATGCAGCAAAATCAGTGTGTCATGTCTATCGTCCCATTCCGGCCGCTTTTCTTTGAGAGCTCGATTCAAACGCATTAGCTGAAGTCGGTATCAATCGCCAGTGATGGTTTTAGATGGTTTAAGGTGCTCATAATAGATGACACCCTTCTGATCCCATCAGATGCACAACAGTTCCTTTGAAGCATGAATATTTTTTATCGCTGTCTATGGACCTGGTTCACCTGACAGGCTCCAACGCTTAGTGTTATCGTAATAGATCCATTTTTCATCGCCAGTAACGAAACCTTTTCTTTTCTACTGTTCAAACGTCACCACATGTCTCTCGATACCTCTCTCCGATGTCCTTCAATTGATGTGGCTCCCAGTTACCTGCTTTCTGCTAAATATAGTTTATGAATCTAGGGTTAAGGATACTACTTAGGAAAACTGAAATGAGTAGGGAAGAATAATGTGCCGAACTACCCAGATCTACAATATTCCCTTTTTCTATATAAGACTGTCTTACGTTGTATTTTTGAGCGCGGAACAGGACTTTGAGATCTATATGTATCCAGCTTGTCATAGTTTTGAAGGTATTGTATTTTTGGGCACTTCTACTCCAACTCAAATCAAAGCCTGAATCTTACACTGCATATGAAAGTACACCATATATGCGAGTTCCAAAAAACAATAAATAGTTTTGCACAATTTTATGTTAACCCTTTAAGGTCCAATTATTACGAATTGTAAGTTACTAAATGAAATTGAGCTACGCTCATAAAAATTACTACTTGAAGGTTTCCGGGTTAGCTGATTATAAATCGGATGTCAGTTTTTCGAAATTCCGAGATGGCGGACGCGAAATGTAAAAGTTGAGCTAATCTCATCAAATTGAACATTCGAGATTTTTGAAGACGTTAATTATAGCTATTTTCAATTTTGACAAAATGGATGGTTTTAGTTTTTGTTCATTTATTAAATTTATGCGGCAATATACCGCCCTATTTATCTATCTCCTTTAAACTGCCGAACACTGCTAGTTTTTTTCACGCAGAAGTCTTTGCGATACTACAGGCATGCAAAATGCTTAGGAAACATGGGACCGAGGGAGATATTAACATTTTCTCCGATAGTCAAGCCGCGATCAAGGCTCTGACGACGCCATGGTGCAGAACCAAACTAGTAAACTTTTGTAAGAAGGAGGTCAGTTCTCTTGGGTGTGCTGATAACAATTCTCTGATCTGGGTTCCAGGACTTAGGAACATAGAGGGAAATTAAATTGCTGATGAGCTTGCCAGGAAGGGGACTAAATTAGCCTTAGGGCTCTCCTACCCAGTCATCGGTATCTCCCTGACAGTTGTTAAAGGGGAACTGCACAAATTATTTCTCAGAGAAGCGCAGAGAAGGTGGAGCTCCATTTCTTCATGTGCTATTTCGAAAACGCTTTGGCCCCAAAACAATATACGGAGGACTCAAAAAGTCATGGCGACTCCACACCATTCGATTTCCAAACTAGTAGGTGTGTTTACCAGTCATTGGACGATCGGCACACACGCGGAAAAGCTAGGTTTACCATTTAACCCTCATTGCTGTGGGGATCTTTCAGAGATGGAGACTGTTGAGCACTTTCTCTGTAAATGTCCCAGCTTGGCAGCTAGAAGATTAAGGCCACTGTGTGCTCCTTTCTTCGACATCCTGGGGCAGTGCGCCAACCTAAATCCAATCTTCTCCATTACATCAACAGCTATGGCTGGCTGTAGATATTTTCTTGGTGAAGATCCCATAATGGTATCAAAACGGCGCTTTAGTGCTACTTGGGAGGTGCCTGTGTGGTAATTCAACCATTTCACCTACCTACCCCCTGATGCCTTAAATAAATTTTTAATTATCTTCTTCTTCCATTTCTTATTATTATAATAACATATAACACATGATACATAAGTACTTAATAAATAAATAAATAAGCATACGATACATATATAAATAAGTACATGTATATGCCACACTCTCCGACGTCCAGCATTCGACCATCGTTTAGAAGGACGTTTGGGTGGTCTATTTGCTTGCACTATCCCATCCATTGCAACTCTAGGCAGTTGGTCAGCTCTCATCCTTCTAACATGTTTGTGCCATTCTTAACGTCTTCTGCGTCCCCATTTATATATAGATATCTTGAACTTCACATATTTGTCTTATTTCTTCGTTTCTTATGTGGTCGAGTTTTATGTGTCCGCTTTCTTATTTTGCTTTTCACGCTCACCTTGTTTATTCCTCCATACTATGCCCCTCAAAAAGCCAGAAATGTGTGCTGAGTTCACTGTTTGAGTTTTAACCTCATTGACGAGATATATTTGTGAGGTTATGGTGTTCTCAAGTATTGAATGCTCATGACTTGTTGTACGCTCCAAGTTCGCATCTTAGAGGATGTTTTGATATGGTCATGGA
Source organism: Anastrepha ludens (assembly GCF_028408465.1). Taxonomy (NCBI): domain Eukaryota; kingdom Metazoa; phylum Arthropoda; class Insecta; order Diptera; family Tephritidae; genus Anastrepha; species Anastrepha ludens. Next base: position 27,652,483 of record NC_071498.1, on the reverse strand, counting down.
TTTTGTTTTTTTATCCGAGATCTGCAGGTGGAGTTTGGTTGCCGATTGTTCGGATGCAAATAAAAGTCTTTGCGCATTTTCCTCCGTATCCGATAAAATACCAGCAACAATTTTTATATCTTTGCCACCCCATTGTATAACCCTTTTTTGATGTTGATTTAACATCATTAATTATTTCGTGATTTATCACGTTAAACAGAACGGGGCTGGGACTGTCGCCTTATCTGATGCGGGTCTGTACAGGTATTTCAGAAGAAGTCTCATTGTTTATTCTTAGGTATGTGCTATTATATTTGTAATACCAATAATCACCATCTATCATCTATTATTAAGACTATTCGCCTGCCAATTTTCCGCTTTCTAAGTTGATTTAACACATCTGATAAAAGAAGTTTATCAAAAGCTTTGGTCAAATTGATGAAACAGAGAAACAACGGCTTATTATATTCGATCGTTTTTTCAATATGGCATCAATTTTTGATCGATTTGGCCGAAATCTTTGTTGTTCGTCATTGAGACCAGTTTGAGTGTTGTGCTTAAAAGAGTGATTCCTCTATGATTATTAAGATCCTGTTGATCCCCCTTTTTATGGATAGAAATTGTCGTACTTTCTCTGCATTCGTCTGGTACTTTATTATTTTCAAGTATTTCATTAAACAGATCTTTTATTTCTACTATCAAACTACTTCCTGCATATTTCAGCATCTCATTACATATGTTGGCAGACTCTTGGGACTTTCTGTTCTTTATTTGGTTCACAGAACTCTCTACATCTCAAAGGGATATCCAATAATGTTCAGATACATCGTCGATACTAAAGCTAAAGTTGAACTGGAGCCCAGCCATGTAATGCCCGATAGAGAGAAATTGCTAAGTATACTTAGATCGAAGCCCAAAGTAATATATCGCACCCTAAATACAAAAGGGTCACAACTCAAAATGAGCAGAAGCTTAAATATGAACGAGACGTTATCAATAAAACGGTCCGCGGATGACATATGGCAAAAAATAAATTTTTGAAGTGAAACTTCTTTAGGCGCGTCGGGGGCCCCAAGGCAGATTGAAAATAGGCGAGGGAAACGGTAAGTTCGGAGCGTTACCGAAATCCGTCAAATGGGCGGGGCCAAGGAGCAGCTGCTCCTTCCCACTCTCACCTATTCGCTCTCTCTGTCGCTCTCTCGCATCGCAAGCGCTGAACAATGTGAGGGAGCCACCGAGACACGCCTGAAATGAACTGAAATGTATGTATATAGCACACAAGTAAGCATTGAAGTAGACTGGCGACATGCAGGCAACCGACAATCGACAACCGACAACGGGTATTATAGATAGCCATAGCCCGTGCAAATGAGTGCTGTGTGTGAGTATCAGATAAAGCGCCCTCTTGAATGTGTGTAAGCGCGAAAGCAATAAGAAACTGCTGTGAAGTAAATAGATGGTAGGTATGAAGGAGACGAAGCGATACAATGAGTGCGTTTGCCAAACGAGTGACGATAGTTGAAGGAGAAGGTTGTAAAATGACATTTCAACCGTTTCGGTGATCAAAGCAAATTGATTAACGCGCCAAAAGTAGGCAAAAAATACCATTGGAAGTGCAAAGAAATGTCAGCATCAAGTGCAACACTGCACCCAAGTGTCAAATTTGAAGCTAATAAGGACAAAAATAAATAGTACAAATTTATGTGGAGTGATATAGAAAAAAAAAATGAAAACCTGAATTTAACACGAGAGAGGGGGGAGAGATCTAAACCGGGGCTCCCATGCATGGAACAACCCACTTAGAAGTTTCACTTCTACCGTGCGTGAGTCTGACAGACCCTAGTTTTTTTGTTTTTTGGTAGGTCTGTTATAAGCTTACATGGCAAATTTCAGCGTGATATGTCACATAGTTTGTTTTCTGTGCTACTGTAAACAAGTCAGGCTCGAGTGTGGAAAATTTTGAGTTGTGCCCCTTTTGTATTTAGGGTGCGATATATTACTTCTTCTTGGACATACCAAGTGAAGCCAAGTCCTTCCCCACCTGATCTTTCCAACGCAGAGGAGGCCTTCCTCTTTCTCTGCTACCACCAGCTGGTACCGCATCGAATACTTTCAGAGCCGGAACGTTTACATCCATTCGGACGACATGACCCAGCCAGCGTAGCCGCTGGATCTTTATTCGCTGCGCTAGGTAAATGTCGTCGTAATATACCTTTACTTTGGACAATTTATTAATTTTACGAATATTAGAAGAGGTTATTCATTTCTCGGAACATCTTAAAAGTATACAAACAGTAAGAATTCAAAAATGCATGCAGAAATTTAGAGGAATTGCCGCTCTTAATTGAAGCATAGCCCGGAAAAAGAAAAGGTTATATATAAATGCCACCCAAAAAATTACTTCTAATTAAGTTACTACCAAAATAGATAAAAATTTATCAAAACTTAAAAAGATTGTGTTGTACTCAAGTTTTGAATCAAAAAGTATCATATTTATTAGCAGAAAAATACAGACATCGCAATTTGCACAAAAATAAGAATCCAAAGCCTTTCTGGAATCAAACGTAATGAAGATGCAAATTGAAAAGCTAAGCCAGCGTTGTATGAAAACATGTTTGTACATTGTACCGGTGAACTCACAAAAGAAATCATTGGCAAATAAAATGTGAACAGATTGGAGGTACTTTTCCAATAGGGATTTTTTTGACAGATTTTTGACAGATCACGCGTGACTACCGTCAAACTAAATAGATAATTCTTTCAGTATTAATTGACATTTCATCACGAAAAGATTCATGTCTTAACAACGTTTAAAAATCGTACAATTGTATTACGAAAAACGACGTTTTGTGAAAATCGTCCTTGGCGGGCGCTCAGGCCAACTAATGGTGTGGGGCCATTTTTGGCTTAACGGCTTAGTCCATAAATAAAATTGTCGTATTTGGACTGAGGAGCAAACCGAAGCCTGAAGCCATTCAAAAACAGCGGCTAGAATTTAGTATAGTGCCGATCGCTTTGGAAAAAACGGTAAAAAGGGGGTGATAGAGGGGTGTATCCTCATCTTAAAACTGAAAACAGAACCTGCCGGAGGCTTATAGTTTTTAAGTAATTTAATGTTAAAGTTCTATAATTTAGCGAAAAGTTGGTGTTGCCATACACCTGAAATGAAAGCGAAGTTCGCACGCAGGGATGTTCAGTGGAAGGTTCATTGTAAAACTGCAGTATTTTTTGCTGTAATTTAAAGTTGAGAAATGAATTTGAAAATAAAAACATACAACTCATTTAAACTTAAAAACAATGATATTAAGCGTATCACAAAAAATAATAAAGTAATTAAAATTAAATTAAATTAATTAACACAGTATTTTTGCGTGGAACTCTTTATCGCGTATACATACGCAGGTTCCTTTGAATTTTACAGGAGCGTCGACTAGGAGGGTTTTTGTAAATTTGTTACCCTCATCAGTCCAACTCCGGCTACGCAATCCACAGTATTTTTGCGTAGAACTCCTTTTCGCGTGGGCGGCCTTCGGCCGCGCTTCAAAAAAATAACCCTCATCAGTCCAACTCCGGCTACGCAATCCACAGTATTTTTGCGTAGAACTCCTTTTCGCGTGGGCGGCCTTCGGCCGCGCTTCAAAAAAATAACCCTCATCAGTCCAACTCCGGCTACGCAATCCACAGTATTTTTGCGTAGAACTCCTTTTCGCGTGGGCGGCCTTCGGCCGCGCTTCAAAAAAATAACCCTCATCAGTCCAACTCCGGCTACGCAATCCACAGTATTTTTGCGTAGAACTCCTTTTCGCGTGGGCGGCCTTCGGCCGCGCTTCAAAAAAATAACCCTCATCAGTCCAACTCCGGCTACGCAATCCACAGTATTTTTGCGTAAAACTCCTTTCCGTGTTAAAACCATTGAACCCAAAATTAAAACGTCATATGCGTGTATGTAGTAAGCAGGCACAATAACCCCCATTCCCATCATTAACACTAAACTCAAGTACTTAATTTTTGTTTTCATTTGCAGGCATCCGGCAACACCATACTGTTGTAATTCCAATCTTCTTCTTGTTCGCGCTTAAAATTGGAATGTGATTGCATAGGCAAATGAATTTGCATTTAATTTTAATAGATATAATTAGAATATTAGCATAAAAATCGGTACAAACACGCGTGTGAGTGTATATTTGGTGATTTATAGTGAAATGTTAAAAAATATAGAGTGTAATGTGGCAAATTATACTGATGTTCCCAAGGGCATTTTGAATGTAAATAATTAAAAAATTATTATTTCCCGATTAATTTAAAGTTATAAAGAGTGTTCCTTAACACCTCACTAACATCTCCACCAAGTTTCATTAAAAAAAACATTATAGTTTGCCAGAAATTCCAAGATCGGCACTGTTCTAAACTCCAGCCAAAACAGCCATTAAACCCATTGAAAACAACCGTTTTGTGGGGACTATGGGCTGTTGGAATCTTCAACCCATATTTCTTCAAAAACTGGGCTGGCGCCAATGTAACAGAGAATGGCGAACGCTACGGCGCTATGATAACGGACTTTTTAATGCCGGAAATTGAAGCCCGTTATCTACACAACAAGACAGCGCTACTTGCCATATATTGCGTGAAATAAGGGATTTACTGCGTCGTCGTTTTAGTTAGCAATTCATCTCCCGTCTCGGACCAGTGAAGTGACCACCAAGATCGTGTGATATCTCACCTTTGAACTTTTATATGTCGGGGTATGTAAAGTCTAAATGCTTTGTGGATAAACCAGCTTCGATTGAGGCATTGGAAGCCAACATTACCAAAGTTATTCACAAGATACTGAACGAAGTTCTCCGAGTCATTCAAAATTGGTGTTTACGGATGGCCGAATTACGGCGCAGTTGCGGCCAACATTTGAAAGGGATTGTATTTAAAAAATGAATGTCTTTATTACTTTCACTCAAAAATAATAAAGATTGCACAATCAATTTTAATTTTCGTTATTTTATCTAAATTGATCACCCTTTACACACGAGGAGCGGGAGTTCACAAAGGTTGTGAGGGACTCTCGATGAACGTCATTTACTGCCCACTATTTCCGACCCGATGGGCGTTTCACTATATAAAATCGCCAACTACAATCCTTTGTCTTTGTGGTAAGTGCTACCTGCTAGCGATTTGAGGACCTTGTTACCGTTTTGGACTTTAGTGGAAATTACGGTTGTAGAGCAAACTGTCGAAGGAGAACCCTAAAATTTTGAGGTTGTTTACGAGTGGTATTGGTGTATCGTTGACTTGCACCTTTAGCTGCAGTTTGACATCCTTCGTTCAAGTGGTAGATAGGGTCGCCGTCCACTTAGTGGGGGAAAGTTGGAGATCCCTTGGAGAGTCATCGCATGAGATCCGGGAAACTCTCTCGGGTGGTTGAGGAAGTTTCGAAATATAGAAGTTGAGAACCAAAGGAAGAAGGGGCACAACCAAAAGGTAAGGTTTTGCTCTCCTTTGTTTAAAAATTTGATCTTGAAATATATACAACAGGTAAATTGCGAACCACTTCTTCAGAGGGAGAGTAGATTGTTGGGTGTTTGACGTGACGTGAATTCGTTCCCACAACTGAATGCCACACAATCTCTCGCAGTAATTTTTTAGCTTATTAAAAAAAAGGAGCTTGTAATGAAAATGACCGGCGCAGATCCGAAACAGATTACCACGTTGCAATCCTGGAGAAGAGTTAGCTTGGTTGAAAATGCAAGATAAGGAATTGAAAAAAATAATATCGGTATTGGGCTTAACTAAATATTGTATTTTGGAAGTGCAAAAGAAACGCGAAGAAAAGAAGATCGTTTATGGGAAAAAGTAATAAAATGTCATACCTTACCTGATAGAATACAAGAATGCGCCTTCCCATGGACCGTTGCGTCAGTTTAGAAGATAAACAAACAAAAAGAAAAAGAAGAGTAAGCGAACACAAGTGGAGTATCAAATAGAAGAAAATATATATACACACACAAACAATTATAAATAGGTGGCACGACGAGTGTGTTCGAGCTGTAATAATTGCGACAGTAGTACGTAGCCGAATCGGTTGGTGATGCGGCAGCCGAGTCTTGCACGATTATTTCACATTCACATTCACACACTCGTCCAATCAGTCGTGTCATTGGCAAAGAAGTGTCATTAGTTGATTTTTTTTCGTATATCACCAACATAATCTCAGTTTTTTTTTTTTCAAACACATTCCCAGTGATGTCAGCTCACCAGCTGATTCTGCCAAATTCGCTGACAGCCGAATAACGCTCTGCTAAATAGCACACCTCTAAAAATCTTTTCACCGGGCAACGTGGTAACGTGGACCCGTGATTGCTCTGATTTGTTTACAACATCACCAACACACACACAAGCCGCTGTTGTAATCAACTCCCTGTCATAACCTTTATTAACTCAGCTGATTTCTTGAATTTCGCTGAGGACAAATTAAGGTATTTGTTACTCTTCACCTGCATGATTCCGCTACGCTTAAGGTGCATGCCAGGATCTGGCATAACTTATTAACTTTTTGTTTCTTTCTTTGTTTAAATAAACTTTCTTCTAAAATTACATACACAAAGCCCATAAGCAAATAAAATAATATATGTTTTCAACTATTAATTTATATTGTGTTTTTAATCAATTTTAAAATGTTCTAAGGTGATTTTTTCTTACAAATTTTACTATATTTACTTAAAAACTTATACAAAGACTTAATTATTTACATCAAAGGAATAATTTGTATTCCCTGATGCAATTAGCAGTATGGGGAATGTTTATGCTGCTACAAGATCGAACCTCATTTATAAGTTTTTTTTTTTTTTTCTTGAGGAAACGGTTCGTATTTTTTACTCAGAATTGCCAAAAAACGAAGAATAAGAGTGATTCGCCTTGGCCAAAAACTAAATCATTGCGGGGCTTGCAGTACGAGACCAACTGAACGAGAACAACTGAAATCAGAAGCCTACCGAATTCATTTCGAATCATGAATACCATAAAACAATAATAATTACGCAAAGCCGGCAAAACCACTTTTAGCCGCTTTTATTAAAAAATCCCTCTAGAATTAGTTCCAAGAAGACTAGAAAACGGTATTTGTAGAAGTTATATGCATTTCTAATTGTGCTTGAGCAATATCTTCAAGCGCTATTTGTATTTTTCCCAGCAAAACATCACCGTTCTGAACAATCTCGTCAAGCCTTTTTGCACATTCCTGATTCTCAATTTCTAGTCTCCTCAGACTTTGGTGTTGAAGCTCAGTAGAGCTATCTTCATTTGGTAAGGATTCGATGAGAGTATCTATATCTTTAGCACAACGCGAAATCAATTGGGCAAAAAGCTGAGCGTAATCTTCTTGTGGTGTTGCTTGTAGAGGTGTTTGGGAACCAGTTCGATCAAAGTTCGGAAACTTGCTTGGAAAAGATGTTTGTTGAATAATACCGATAGCATTGCAGAAATGCTCAGCCTGCTGTAAAATAAACAAAACAATATTAACTTCTAACAATACTACGATATTTTAAAAACCAACTTGATTCACTGTATCCTGAAGTTGTGTTAAGCGATCAGCCATCTTTAGCTACTTTGACAACTAAACGGAGATACCCAAAATTTATCGATATAATGAGTAACGAAATTCAAATCGAGTATAAACCTCTCCAAAGACTTACGAAACGGTGTCAATCTATGAAGATGTCAATCACTCTTCATTCTTTAACCATTTGGGTTAACCCAAATTTATTGAAAGTAGAGAATTGAATGAAATGAAAAATGAGAAGATTCTCACTTAGATATTAAGGTCTTTCTTTCCCTGTACTCATCACAATACCACATCTAAGCCAAGCATTAAGACGCACAACACAAATTGCCGGAGAGCATCGGCCAAACTTCCAACAAATGATGTTTGTAAAATGTTTGCGAATTGTAAAATTATTATACATACATACATAAATACTCTCATCACCAGTTAGTTGCTTATAATTATATTGCATTTATTCTGCCTTGTACCCAGCCTGTAAAATTTGCATGTCGTTTCCGCAAAATATTACAAGCTAATCGGGCAAAGTTTCAACATTTGTTACCCTCCAAAATAAGTTTAAATGAGCATTGCCTAGCGGATTTTAATTTGCCTATGTACACAAATTTACGCTATGCAACAAAAATGCAGCAAATGTATCCCTCTGAATAGAATGCAGTCACACATCCTATTTAAGAACAATTGATTATGCCTCAATTGCCGAGGACTAAATCACGCAGCATCGAGTTGTCCATCAACCAATCGATGTCAAGCATGGAACAAATTTTCTAGCGAAGTTCGGAGCAATGAAGAGCTCAATCAAGCATCTCCATTAGCGCTGCACCCAAACATTACAACGCCATCCTGACAACTGCGCTAATGCAGTTCACAGTACACATGGAGCAAGGCTAATGCCTCGCGCTCTGCTCGACTCTGAATAACACACATTCTTCCACTCGGACCGCATAGCCCAAATATTAAAGGTCATGCAAACCAAGGATATATAGATATTAGAGGAATTAATTCCGTGTCTACCATGTCACGGTACGAAGCTATTATTGGCAAGGAAATCACTGCAAGTGCATGTGCAGCACTTCTGAGAACTCGCACTCAAAGAGAAAACCATTAATAAAAAGTTCAGAAACGCAAAGCCAGTAACAATTTACAAGTTTTATGTACAGCTGATTAAATTGTTGGCGGGTAAATTCATGAAAATTCAACATATTTTCGGTTAAGTTACCTCGTATTAAATAAAAAAAAAAAAATAATAATAAAATACAAAATAAAGCTTAGCACCACATGATTTTATTTTGTCCATACCAATTCGTTCCATTTCATCATCGCTGTCAGATGAAAAACATTCTATTAGCAATTGTGTTGTTATGGCAATCACAGCTTTCTTCATATTTACAAGCATGAAACACATAAGATACATTCAATGCTCCCGATTTGTATTCCGGAATATGCAGCAACGGTGACTGAAGGATGTGGCTCAGAGATACATACCTCTACATCATTGGCCGATTCCTATGAAACATATAACTTCAAATAAACTTCATAAATTTTATTTAAAATATATTTACTTGCACTCCCAATTTTATTCAACATTATTAATTAAATTTAAAACTTTGGCTAAATTCGCAAATTTTAATTCGTATTTAATTTTACTTTGCGATCAACCGTTTTTCTTACTTACAAATTTTTACAAATAAAAGTTTATCCAATAAAAACTTGCCACTTCTCCTCAAACGTAATGTCATTGGTCGATATGAAAACCCATATTATTCTGAAGGGTTTTAAGTGCATGGAGATGGTGGTAAATTATCGATTTTGTAGACTGCCTTCTCTGATTGTATCTAATTTATAGTGAATAAAGTGGTTTACCTCATATTTGTGTCGAAAGTTTGAGAAAATTTGGGCTGAATGCTGAAGACCACAATTTAGATTTATTTTTGAAGTAATTTTTATCTTCTAGTAGCAGATTGCTATTGGCACAGTCCTGCAGCTTATGGATGAGCTAAAATAATCACGTACATATCTGAGCTGTGGAAAATTGTATATTGGAAAGTCTCTGATTACTGGCTTTGCGCAAAATAATGCATAGCCTTATGGATGGCAATACTTTAAACTGTGCCACGAGCAGCGGAAGCAATAAAGAACAAGGGAGCTTTGACATAAAAACCACTGGAACTATTTTAAATGCAGTTCCCAAAGGTCAAAGAAATTTTAAATTGCTCTCGGACCCAGCGTTGATAAAAGGTGCTAGCAAAATATATCGTTACGATGGTGTGGTGGCAGCAGATCAAGCGTATTCTTCTGTACTACCAAGGGACCCGCGAAACCCAATAGTTCGCATGCGTGCAAAGCCGGTAGACCCCATGATCCTCATCGTTCCACGGTAAAAATAAATATATTAGTTTATTTTAATGTAATTCTAATAAATTGCTATCTTTTAGTTTGAAGATCGACCAAAATTACGTTGGACAACCTCCGTTAATCGAAATTACTGTAACAAATTTGAATGACAATATAGATCGGCAATTTTTGGGAGGGATGCTAAGTAAATGTGGTCTCTACGATGAGCTCTTAATATATCACCATCCGTCAACTAATAAACACCTTGGTGTTGCACGCATCGTGTTTGAAAATTCAAAAGCCGCCCGGTTATGTATTGAAAAATACAACCAAAAATCTGTTATGGGCAAGGTACTACCAACGCAAATTCCGTTGCCGTTAAAACTAATTTATTTCTTCTAGGTGCTAAGCGTCTTTCACGATCCGTTTGGAAGAATATGTAAACAAACAATAGAAAACCTTGCGTCAGGAAAATCAAAGCAAGTTTCTAACGTAGGTATTCCAGGTAATAATATATTTACATCTCAACCAAGTAGTGGAATGCTTCAAAATACTTCGACACATGAAACTCCAGATTCTCAGCGTGTATACCAATCTGAAGATGGTTTTAATGCTGCCGCGTTACACGTATATCAAACTTTCCGAAAAGATCGGGATTTTTTGAAAAATGATGCTCACATGTACAGGAGATATACGGGGAGTGAATATCAACATCGTGATTCCAGAATTAAGGAACACAAATATTCGTCTGTAAGACCGGAGCGTATAAAACAATATAGTAGACAGGAATTTGACCAAGATCACCTTAAAGAAAGAAGTAGAGAGCGTGGTGGTCGTCGAGATCGAGAACGTGATAGAGATTACAATAAATTACGACACCGAGAACGTGACGTAGACAGACGTCGAGACCGTGATACATCCAGCGAACGCGATTACCGCAAAAAAAGTGTCACAAGATCAGAAAAAGATCGGGAAAAAAATAAATGTCATAAAAGATTTCCAACACAATCAGCAAGACAATATGATTTGCAGGATAATTACATTTCAAATTTACCTCCTCCTGATACATATTATTTGCACCATCATGAATCTTCGATTCCACACCAATCTGTGCAGTCTTTAGGGTCATCAATTAACATTACATCCGAGCAAACTTACAGATATTCTTCATATGGGTATAATACCGAGTCATCTCAAAATTCTTGGATCGTACAAAAAAACTGGAATGTTCCGCAAACTCCAGCACCGCCATCGGTCGAAATTCCGCCCCCTCCTCCCCCGGATAGAACACCAAATTGGGACGACCCAGAACCCCTGCCTCCAGGACAGTCCACTCCTGAAAAATACGTAGAATCGCAAAAAATAAACAAACTATCTCAATCACCTGTCTGTGCAACAAAAGAAGATTCTATATCGATAGATAAAAGTGATATAAATGAGTCAGGAAACGTCGACTTGGATACTCGAATAGAAATGATGTTTAAACGAAAATCGTTCGGAAATGCTCCACCATTTCTTCAAATTGATAGTAGTGAGTCAGAGGTTGAAAACTCCAAAGTAAAGCATGATAATAATGAAGTAAGTTCAGAGACTAAAGAAAAAACTAAAAATAAAACATCCGCACATGTTAAAAGAAATACAAAAAAGTCGTGTATATATGAGCAAAACGATGCTAGTGATATTTCTTCAAGTGATGACGAAATTCTCCTAAAAAAAGAATCGTCAAGTCCAATTCGAACGAACAAAGAAGAAGACCGGATGTCTTTATCAAGCCTTTCGTCTCACGATGGTGCCCAACGCCGCGAAAAACCGCCTCCACCAAGTGCTATCTTAGGAAAAAATTCTACTTCGGCGGAACCAGTTGTAAGATCAAATTTTACATCCTACTACTCTAATCATGAAAACGGGTATTATAAACAGAATTTGGCTTACCCTTTACTTCATACCGATACTTCTACATCACATCATTTTCCTAACCCGGCGTATATGCATTCAACTTACATGCCGGGTTTTGGAAGTATGACTTACGGTTCATATAATGAGGAGTTCGGTCATTGTACTCAAACATATGCCAATGATAATTATAGAATATATTCAAATTATGCCTACCATCAAAATGATCCTTTCAAGAAACAAATAGATGCAGTGGTGGAGCGTGTGAGCAATGAATTAAAGCAGATACTTAAACGTGATTTCAACAAGAAAATGATTGAAAACACAGCTTATAAAAATTTCGAGTCTTGGTGGGATGACCAAATGCAAAAAAGTCGTCATAAAGAAAGAAATTCAGTGGTAGATGATAAGTTTACCAAATCAATAGCGGGACGGACTGATAAAGCACCAGATATAAACCAGATAATTAATAATCAGTGCGATATATCTGATTTGTGTTCATTTACTAGCCTTGGTCTTCGAGCGTCGATTCCGAAATTGCCATCATTTCGTCGTATTCGAAAAGATTCCATTCCTCAGGCTAAGGATGATTATGAAAAGCATTTAAGTGATCAAGATGAAATGGTTCAAGGTTCTGATTCGGAAAAGGATGATGCTACTTCAGGCATCAACACGCTTCGTAATAAAAGTGAAAAGATTGTTACCGTTTCAGAACTTTTGTCGAATTCTGTTCGAAAAGCCAGCTCCTCTAGTTTTTCGTCTTCAACGTCTGAGGAGAGTAGTGAAGAGGGGCAGTCAAGCGATGAAAGCGCCTTATCTGAGGACGACTTCGGTTCGTGTTCTGAAAATGATTCTGCACGTGAGAATGGAAAGTGTAACGTACTAATGAAACAAAGAGCGCCAGAAATTAGTTCTTGGAAAGAGGAAAGTAAAAAGTTAAAAAAGTCTACAGGCTTGAAAAACTATATTTATTCAGATAGTGATGAGGAACAAAACAGCTATCGAAATAGGAAAGGAGAAAGCAATACTGTAGGATATGTAAAACAGCCCAAAGTACATGAAGACTTTTCCATGACGGCCGATTTAGAAGACATTAGCAAAGACAGTACTATAACGGTTGAAGGGGAAAGTGAGGAAAAGGGCAATAAACTTGAAAGTGATAATTTAAGTGTCACCACTGAAAATGAAGGTTGTACAACATTCACACGCGAATCAGTTCAAGACAAGGATGCCGCAAAATTAGCTAAAAACATATCTAATTTTGAGTATGACCGCATATATAGTGACTCGGAGGAAGAGCGGGAATATCAAGAACGACGTCGCCGTAATACTGAGTATATGGCTCAAATAGAACGCGAATTTCTCGAGGAGCAAGCCCTTAAACAGCGCGAAACTCAAAATGAAAAGGAGAGTGCAGGAGACGGAAGACGGAATCCATATACCTCAAATGATTTTTCAATGCTATCGAATCAAGCTGAAAGTCATACTATAAAAAATGTATCGGATATCCAAAAATCTACATTAACTGCAGAAAGGACAGAAGATAGTACCAATTTGCTTGTCCAGAAAAACGAGAAGAGCGAGGTAAAGAGAGATATAACTTTTGCCATTGCCTCCAGCAAAGATAAGGATGACGTAAAATATGAAGAAAAGCAGGGAATAAAACGAAAAACACAATCGATTACTGTTTCTGTTCCTTCACAAAATACAGCCTCGAAATTGGGTGAAGTATGCAACGATCAGGAACTTAAATTATCGAATGGATTTGACAGAGAAAGAAGTACTAAGCTGCATTATGAAAAGTTGTCAACAAAACAAGAATATAGCGAAGATGTGAAAATGTCGCCATCGTCTGATGGTGGCTCAAGTCAAGCAAGTCAGGCTAGTCAAGTGGCTCTAGAGCATTGCTATTCATTACCGCCACATGCTGATACATCGATGGGCCATAACCTAGAACCAACTCATATTTACTCCAACGGAGAGAATGCTACCGAAAAACAACAAAACTTGGCTCATGACCACGGTGGTTATGTAACTCTTACTTCTTCACAAAGTAACACAGAACTTTTTATTTCGGAAGAACAGATAGTCCAGCGGCAAAATACAAGGCCTGGGCCTGGGCGTCCGCGAAAGGACTCTACAAGAGTTCGAAGAAAGAATGGCTCAAAACAAAAATCATATACGCTTATTGCCGAAAAGAAGTCACTCCCTAAAGAAGTTTTAGTGCAAAAGTTGGCGTCACAGTCTAAATTTATTCCTTTGGAGCTCTTTAAAGTCCGTGATGCCACCGATGAGTTAATGGTACTTTATGAATTTCTTACCAAAGGAATTGACATTGAAGACATCGACTATATTCGAAAAAGTTATGAGATTCATCTCCAAGAAGACACTTATGGGTATTTAACTTGATGCATATTATGACTAGAGCATGGCATGTAAATATTTATTTTTATTTCACAGATTTTGGTTGAATAATACTCATTGGGTGGATCATTGTGTGACTGATCGTTCATTGATCCCGCCTCCGGCAAAAAAACGAAAAAGAGAAGATGAACTTAAGCGACATAAAACTGGATGTGCTCGCACAGAAGGTTACTATAAATTAGATATTAGAGAGAAGGCTAAACATAAATACCATCATGCGAAATCTAGTGCAGATAATGCTTTAAGCATTGATCGTCTCGACGATCAATTATTGCAATCGCATAATAAGTTGATATCTAAAATGCAAGGAATTTCACGTGAAGCACGATCAAATCAAAGACGTTTGCTTACAGCGTTTGGCTCAATTGGAGAGTCTGAATTGTTAAAGTTTAATCAATTGAAATTCCGAAAGAAACAACTTAAGTTCGCCAAGTCGGCCATCCATGATTGGGGTTTGTTTGCGATGGAACCAATTGCGGCCGATGAAATGGTTATAGAATACGTTGGACAAATGATACGTCCTATAGTTGCTGATTTGCGGGAGACTAAGTACGAGGCAATAGGAATCGGCAGCTCATATTTATTTAGGATTGATATGGAAACAATTATTGATGCCACAAAGTGTGGTAATTTAGCTCGCTTTATTAATCACAGTTGTAACGTAAGTATTTGTATGTATGATACTTTCTTGTTAATGGAATTAATTCGTTTTTTTTTACAGCCCAACTGCTATGCTAAGGTCATAACTATAGAGTCTGAAAAGAAGATTGTGATTTATTCCAAACAACAGATAGGAGTAAACGAAGAGATAACTTACGATTATAAATTTCCATTAGAGGACGAGAAAATTCCTTGCTTGTGCGGAGCACAAGGCTGCCGGGGGACTCTCAATTAATCGCAATGTTTTAGTTTTTAATATTACCTCATTAAGTAACTATATGTATATGTAGTTGAAATTCGTGTAATATGGTTTAGCGATACTGCTCTACCCAAATACCTTTCTTTTAGCATTTGTTAATTTGGTAAACTGTACTCTGCAGTGTATGCTACATTAAAAATCTTGTTCCTTAACGATGTATAAAATTCGTTTGGTTTCTGAAGCAGTAATTCTACTAAATGAAAAAATGTTATTTGTGAAGAAAATTGTATACACCGTAAATATGAATATGTACTTGGTCTGTTACTGACCGAAATATTATTAAACTACCAAAGTGTAGTAAAGTTGTTTTAGTGAGGTAACGTGTTCCAAGTACGAGCAAGTGGCTCATTATAAAAAAATGCATCAAATACGGCCGCCGTGGCCGAGTGGGTTGGTCCGTTACCACCACAGAAGTGCAAAGATGTAGCCAACATCGCTAATGCGCTCTCCTCTAACTTGAGGAGACCATCTGATTTTCTGACGCAATATGGGATATGAAAGCGATTTGTTTACAACAGAGGTCAGCAAAATCTGAGATTGTGTTGGTCATATAAGAAAATGTCGAAAAAAGAATTTGTACGCCTGATTCAGATATATTTTATTCCACACTCTAAATTGGCTACTTCATATGTAGAAAATTTTACGTTAAGCATTTTTTCTTTTAATTTGACACCTAGCAATGTCGAGTCCACGATACTTTAGTCGACTGTTCAAATACTCGTATATCGATATTTTCTGTCGTAGGCAACTTGCAAGTCGTGAATAGTCAAGCCTAAATTACAGTTATGCTATGTTCCCACGCTCCGAAATTTGCTTCTCATTCTTAATTCACTTTCCAATTACTCTTCGAAAAACGTAATTCGCCAAATATAATTGTGAAAACGAAGTTCCTTATTTGTCAGGAATTCAGTCTCAATTACCTGGCGACTTATGAACAAATCTTTGCCTTCGCCTTGGCGAATCTATTAAAAGTGGTATCGGTAAACCAGCTGATTTGTATTTGCATATAGTGAAAGGTCTAAAAGTCGTTCGTTTTTAGCTACAACTTCCCGTCGGCGGTGCACTACTTTCTTTTATTGCGATATTTCAATGTTCAAAGCGCCTTGGTATGCGCTAATTCTTATCGGGAATTCTGCACTATTATTTCAACATATTCATTAACTCGTTCAATAAGTCGTTGTTCAGACGGCAACGAAGTGTCATCGGTTCATATTTTTCTTATATCACTAACACAATCTTAATTTTTTCGTAAACAAACAGCTTCGTGACAAGTGATGTCAGCCCATCAGCTGATTATGTCAAATTTGCCAAGTAGCTCGCCTTTGAAATCTCCCCACCATGGTTGTTCAGATAGCATCAAAATAACTTGAGCAAAAACAGTGTTCATTTTTTCGTTTATCACTAACACAATTTTAACCACAAATTTACACAACCATTTCACACACTTCTCCAATCAGTCGTTGGTCAGACGGTAATAAACAGTGATTGGTTGATTTTTTCGTGTATTACTAACACAAGCTTAAGTTTGTTAAACACATCCCAAGTGACGTCAGCACATCAGCTGATTCTGTCAAATTCGCTCAGAGCCGAATAACGGTCTGTTAAAGAGCATGGGTACAGCCAACGCGAAATGAGTACTATAGACGGCGTCTTCCCAAAACAGTTACTTAATTTTTGTCGATTTTGACAAGTCTAACGGCAGGTCCCTTTCCAATATACAGTGGCTCACAGCTTATTTCGTGTGCCCGTTTATCAAAATAAAAAAGTTTAATATTTTTGTATAAACTTTATTTAGAAAAAAAACTTAAACGTACATTCAAAGATAAACTATTTCTTGTTACAAACATACATAAATAAACTTAAATTATTTCTTCTTAAGTAATATGTTTACAGCAAAATCAAAATTATAAGTAAATCCACGTCACACCTTATTTCGTGTGCTCAACCAAACTAGAAAAAACATAATTTTTTTTTTAAATTTATTAAGTTTTTACTAATCTAATATTTTGTAGGGTAGCCTTTTTGTTTTAATACATCTTTTAACCGGGATTGCATGGAGCTAACAAGTTTTCCAGTGTATTCAGGAGATATTTTCTCCCACTCCACTTGCAATGCTGTTTTTAGATCTTGTTTGTTGCTTATGTTATGTTTTCTAATTTTTTGATCCAGAATATTCCATAAATTCTCAATTACATTGAGATCAGGTGATTGTGCTGGCGTTTTTACCACATGAGGGCAATTCCATATAAGCCACCGTTGCACAAATTCCGACTTATGCTTCGGATCATTGTCCTGATAGAACCTGAACCTGTCCCGAATGCCTAATTTTTCAGCACTTTGTAGTAAATTATTTTTTAATAAATTCAAATAAACTGTTTTATCCATAATTTCGACGATAAAAACCAAGTTTCCGACACCAGCTGTTGACATGCAGCCCCAAACCATTACATGACCCCCACCGTGTTTTACTGTACCACGCAGATTTTTCGGGTCCAGCTCCGCGTTGGGCTTACGCCAAACGAAAGACTTTCCATCGGAACCAAAGAGGTTGAATTTGCTTTCGTCGGCGAAAATAACGTCATTCCAAAATATTTGGTCTTTATTAACATGGTTTTCGGCAAACTCCACCCTTAATCTTCTGTTACGCTCATTAACAAACGGTTTGTTTCGAGCTGTACGACCATGGAAATCGGCTTTGCGCAGAATTCTTCTTATTTTTTCAGGATTACATGACTTACCAAGTACTTTTTCAACCTCTTTTGTCAAAGCTGGCGCACTAATTCGTGGGTCTTTCTTAATTTTTCTTAATATCCACCTTTCATCAGCTTCTGTAAAAATTTTGTTTGGAGCTTGGCGTCCTTCGTCAACCACTCTTTTTTCACGAGAAAAGCGTTGAATAATGTACTGTACTGTGGAAGTACTTAAATTTACAATTTCAGCAATTTTTTTCTGCGACTTTCCATTTTTGTAATGCGTAATCACTAATTCGCGCCTTTCAATCGACGTACGGCGACCCATCACGGTATTTTTAAATTAAGCTGGACAACCGACTCCTTTCAATGTGTAAACTAAATAAGGATATAATCTAATATACTATGCAAAACAAATTTCCTATAATTGCTAACCGGTTTACTGGCGCCAATAACGGTAAAAGTAAACACACGAAATAAGCTGTGACGTCAATTTACCTAGTATTCTGTTTTTGTTGTAAATATTCTACTAAAGCAGAAAAAATTTGAATGCATTTATACATGTTTGTAATTAGAAATAATTTATCTTTGATTGTGCATTTAAATTTTTTTTAAAGTAAATCAAATAAAAATAATTTTACAATTCTTTAGCTTAACATACAGCCACACGAAATAAGCTGTGAGCCACTGTAAAACAAACAAAAGTAGGAGAAATTGCATGTGAAATGGCTTTGTAATATTGTGATTTGTGAGATTAAAACTAAACAAACTAATGAAAACGGAGTGCCGTGTGTTAAGTTGTTGTTGTTGTTGTTGTTGTAGCAGCATAAACATTCCCCATACTTACAACGGGGAATGCTGCTGGAGTGACAGTCCTTGGCCGGATATAAATCCGGGTCGTTTCGGTAACGTAGAACCGACTGTCGTGGAAACGTGTGTTAAGTTGTCTTCAAATGCAGTTTTTTGCGTTTTTATGTGGAAGACGCCGTGGCAAGGAAGCGTGTGTGTGTGTGCGTATAATTTATTGTGTTTATTTTTATTGCTTTCGCGTACTTTTCCTCTTCACAAACAAGTAATTCCCCTTCCTTTTGCATGTTTATTCATGAGCTCCCACGACACGGCGAATTCAGAAGGCGCAACAATGTATTATTAATAGGGCAAACAAATTTTAACATCTTAGAGAAAAAAATAAATAATTACAATTCATGGTCCATGAATGAATGGTTGAATAAGAAAATCAATATCGAATATCGTAATCCTTTTGCTACTACTCACTAAAAGTTTTAGAGACTCGCAATACAATTATTTAGATGTTAGTACTACTAAGGAGGTAGCATTGCTTATGACTTGCGCAAGTTATGAAACTTCAGAAATGTTTGTATCCAAAAAGGTGGAACCAAGATATATTAAATAAGGTGTGATTGACAACTCAATGCGGTTCCCTTTCAAGGGGGTTTCTGATAAACGGTTCACTAGACAGGGCTAGTTTACTGGGGCGGCAGCCCTTGGTCGGGAAAAGACCCGAGTCCTACCAGTAACGTAGCACTGGCTGCCATGGGAATGTAAAGGGGTTTCTCTTCTTCCTTACTTATGTCCCGTTTTACTTAGAGTCAGCTCTTCTCCATAATCGCCAAAATTTTCGGCTCGCTTCGGGGTTAAAATTCTTTTTTAAGAGAATGGTTGGCGCGCAACTACTATTTGGAAGCACATAGGTTCAAATCTTCGCGCAGGATACACCATAATGTTATAAAGTTTTTATCTAATGGCGATCGGCCATCGGAGGATGGTTCCATGTGTAGAAGTCCACGCAAGTGGGGAAAGTTACTGATCGCCATTCACTTGGGAGTGGCCAGGACGATTCTTCTACATATGGTTCAAGCAGCTCACAACGGCCGGGATTAGCCCACGTATCCTCTGGGTAGCTTCCGAACACCCGTTCGGGAGTGAGCTAACGTGAGAAGGCGAAGCATTCCAGGATAGCTGGTTGTGCGCTGGGTTTGGGACCCGCCACTTAAAAATCCCCCCCCAATGAAAAGAATTAACAAGCCTCGGATGAGAACTGCCTTTACTGATGACGACCCCTGCAAACGAAATAAGGAATATGATTTGAGGGCATGCACCTGGAATGTCCGGTCCCTTAATGGGGAAGGTGCCTCTGCCCGGCTGGTTGATGTCCTCGTGAGAGTAAAAGCTGACATCACTGCCATCCAAGAGATGCGATGGACGGGGCAAGGTAAGAAAACCATAGGACCTTGCGACGTCTACTACAGCTGCCATGTAAAGGAGCGCAAATTCGGTGTCGGATTTGTTGTGGGAGAGAGACTTCGTCGCCAAGTACTGTCGTTCACTCCGGTGGACGAGCGTCTCGCAACAATCCGCATCAAAGCCAGATTTTTCAACATATCGCTAATTTGCGCCCACGCCCCGACGGAAGAGAAGGACGATGCGACCAAAGATTCCTTCTATGAGCGCTTGGAACGTTCCTATGAGCGCTGCCCCCGCCACGACATAAAAATCGTGCTTGGCGACTTCAACGCCAGGGTGGGCAAGGAGGGAATTTTTGGTCCCACAGTCGGAAAATTCAGCCTGCACAACGAAACATCCGGTAACGGACAGAGGCTGATCGACTTCGCCGGGGCCCGAAACATGGTAGTCTGCAGCACCAGATTCCAGCATAAAAAGATACACCAAGCTACCTGGCTGTCTCCTGATCGAAAAACACGAAACCAGATCGATCATGTTGTGATAGATGGAAGACACGCTTCTAGTGTATTAGATGTACGTACGATCCGAGGATCCAACATCGACTCGGATCATTACCTTGGTGCAGCCAAGCTGCGCACACGCCTCTGTGCAGCAAAAAACGTACATCTACCTACGCAAAGAATGTTCGACATCGAAAAGCTGCAATCACAACAGACAGCCAGAAGATTCGCCACTCGACTCTCACTCCGGCTCTCGGAGAGCACTGCCCAACAAACCGGCATGCGCGAGCAATAGAGCAACATTTCTCGTTCCCTACGTACCGCCGCCGAAGAAGAAATCGGATTCCGACGAGCCCGAAAAAACAATTGGTACGACGAGGAATGTCATGCTGCCGCCGAAAGAAAGGATGCCGCCTATAGAGCCACGCTGCGATCGGGCGCAACGCGAGCCATGTGGGATCGCTACAGAGAGCTGAAAAAGGAAGAGAGACGTATTATCCGACAGAAGAAACGAGAGGCCGAAATACGTGAGTGCGAGGAGCTTGCGATGCTGGCCAATAGGAACAACGCCCGAAAATTTTACCAGAAAGTTCGGCGGCTTACAGGAGGTTTTAAGAGCGGGGCGTTTTCCTGTAAGAACAAAGACGGCGATCTGGTGACTGACGTACAGAGCAATCTTAAATTATGGAGGGGACACTTCTCGAACCTGTTAAACGGTGACAGCTGCGCATGTCATAGAGAATGTGCAGATCCCCAATCGTTGACGACAGAATTGTCGTTCCGTTACCCGACCATGACGAGGTGAGAAAAGCAATATCACGGCTAAAGAACAACAAAGCCGCGGGCGCCGACGGACTGCCGGCTGAGCTATTCAAACATGGCGGCGAGGAGCTGGTAAGGTGCATGCATCAGCTCCTATGCAGAATATGGTCGGATGAAAGCATGCCTGCCGATTGGAATTTAAGTGTGCTCTGCCCAATCCATAAGAAGGGCGATCCTGCAATTTGTGCCAATTACCGCGGGATTAGTCTTCTAAATATCGCCTATAAGGTTCTAGCGAGCGTATTGTGTGAAAGGCTGAAGCCCACCGTCAACCAACTGATTGGACCTTATCAGTGTGGCTTCAGACCTGGAAAGTCTACCATCGACCAAATATTCACAATACGCCAAATCTTGGAAAAGACCCATGAAAGGAGAATCGACACACACCATCTTTTCGTCGACTTCAAAGCTGCATTCGACAGTACGGAAAGGAGTTACCTGTATGCCGCGATGTCTGAATTTGGTATCCCCGCAAAACTAATACGGCTATGTAAGATGACGTTGCTCAACACCAGCAGCGCCGTCAGAATTGGGAAGGACCTCTCCGAGCCATTTGATACCAAACGAGGTTTCAGACAGGGTGACTCGCTGTCGTGTGACTTCTTTAACCTGATGTTGGAGAGCATCGTACGAGCCGCAGAACTTAATCGCTCAGGCACAATTTTTTATAAGAGCGTACAATTGCTGGCGTACGCCGATGATATTGACATCATCGGCCTTAACAACCGCGCTGTTAGTTCTGCCTTCTCCAAACTGGATAAAGAGGCAAAGCGAATGGGTTTGGTGGTGAACGAGGACAAAACGAAGTACCTCCTGTCTTCAAACAAACAGTCGGCGCACTCGCGTATCGGCACCCACGTCACTGTTGACAGTTATAATTTTGAGGTTGTAAAAGACTTCGTGTATTTAGGAACCAGCATTAACACCGATAACAATGTCAGCCTTGAAATCCAACGTAGAATCTCTCTTGCCAACAAGTGCTACTTTGGACTAAGTAGGCAATTGAGCAGTAAAGTTCTCTCTCGTCGAACAAAACTAACACTCTACAAGACTCTCATCATGCCCGTCCTAACGTATGGCGCAGAAGCTTGGACGATGACAACATCCGATGAAGCGACGCTTGGAGTGTTCGAGAGAAAGA
Source organism: Anastrepha ludens (assembly GCF_028408465.1). Classification (NCBI taxonomy): domain Eukaryota; kingdom Metazoa; phylum Arthropoda; class Insecta; order Diptera; family Tephritidae; genus Anastrepha; species Anastrepha ludens. The sequence continues at coordinate 27,630,027 of NC_071498.1, read as the reverse complement.
TTCTGCGTAAGATTTTTGGACCTTTGCACGTTGGCAACGGCGAATATCGTAGACGATGGAACGATGAGCTGTATGAGCTTTACGACGACATAGACATAGCGCAGCGAATAAAGATCCAGCGGCTTCGTTGGCTGGGTCATGTCGTCCGAATGGATACAAACGCTCCGGCTTTGAAAGTATTCGATGCGGTACCAGCTGGTGGTAGCAGAGGAAGAGGGCGGCCTCCTCTGCGTTGGAAAGATCAGGTGGAGAGGGACTTGGCTTCACTTAGAGTGTCCAATTGGCGCCGGTTAGCACGAGAAAGAAACGACTGGCGCGCTTTGTTAATCTCGGCCAAAATCGCGTAAGCGGTTATCGCGCCAATTAAGAAGGAGAAGATCGGCCATCGGCAGTCAATAGTAAACCTCCGCTATTCGGAACTGGCTGTAGGTCTCACTGTTTGTGGAGCAACATCAAGACGCACACCAATTACTTACTTTCATAATGGGACACAAGGACTTCAATGGATCAACTTTTTTCCAATGTGGCTTTGTAGTACTTCTTATGAGAGCACTGTAAAATTCAATAACACTTTTTTAAAAAGAAAATAAAAATATATTACAAAAAATGTTTTCGAAAAGTTTGTTTACGTTTCTCTTTAAAATTAACCCAATCGTTTTTTATATACGTTGTAAAACAAGTGGATATTTATTTTAATTGCTTTGGCATTTATTTTTCAACATATTTGTTTTTTAATATTTTGAAGTTTTGAACTGGGTTAGTTTTCAGATGGCGTTGACAATAAACCAAGGAGAATCTATTAAAGGTGGTATTGGTAAATCAGCTCATTTTGTTTTTTTTCTTTCGCCGTGTTCACGTGGCTGTCAGCTCAGAACGAAACAAGGCGAATTCGTTATTTGTTTTCTAGTTTCACAATACTTTGCTTTGACAATCAAACGTACAGAACATTGTCTTTGATGCCGCCACCTTTAACGAATGCACCTTGCAAGAAACTTAACAATTGTTTCTTTTTGTCAAAAGCAAAAGAGGGCGTCATGCGAGTCTGACACTTCAATAAAACACTTTGCTTATGCATAGATTTCTTTTGTTGTAAAAGCTATCAAGCCTTCTAAAGTCTGTTGCGCGTGTTTCATTGCTCTTTCTTGCACAGATTTGAAAATGCAAAACATATGTAGTTCCATTCTTCCATTATATCAATTTTGGAAAATAATCCTAATTGATACTCTATTGCTATCATGCGCTACTATAGTTCATAAGTTGAAAACATCCGTTCCCTTGACAGAAATTTATTATTAAATTCTTGATTATAATTACTTACGGTTCCTTGGACATCATTAAAATTATGTTTTTCTTAATTTTCAGCACCTGACGTTGAAATGGCAAATGTCCTAATTTTGACAAAGCTAAATCGTATATTATAGGACAAATTGAAAATATCGATAGCTTTTCAATTTTGCAAATTGTGTCACAGTAGCGACTATATGTAGTTAAATGACAAAAATTAAATAATTGATTTTAATGTACCAAATTGTTTATAAATATACAAAAAACGGCAAATCTCTATGAACATTCTTCTTGGCTCTTTCTGACGCATCGGGCAACTTTTCTTTTAAACTCTGGATACGACTCCCTCCATTCTTTAGCAGCATCGACATTAGCTGGAGACTCGTCGTTGGGGTCAGCCAACATTGATATCACAGATATCAAAATGGTTTCAACGGTGTGTACTGGCAACCAGCGTTCAGACGCTTTTTCGTAGCCCCACTTATCATCACCTGGTTCATGTAAAATGGAAATGCAAACATCGCCATTTTTTTCAATGTTGGGATGCCAAATTTCTGTCACAAACTTCATTCGAGGAGGGCGTAGAGGGTATTCCTTCGGAAAATATAAATGTGCTTTGAAAAAGCCCCCTTCACTGCAAGTAAAAAAATAAAATTATCATGAGTTTAATGGTGTTCATAAATATTCGTAAATTATTCCTATCTTAGTAGGAGCTGGTGGGAAAACTAACATATTGTAATTGGGGTTCTTCTGTCAATACATTTATGTTACAGTTGAACACACAAACTAAGTACGTGCAGTAATCAGTATAATGCCACACGCTTTGAAAAAAGGATGTAAAGGAAAATAGGAAATACTGCATTTTTGTTCGTATATCTATTTTGATTTGCGTGCAGCCGGTAACACAATATTATTGTCAATTCCATTGAATTGTTATGCTTATTTAAAATTGGAAAGTGATGATATTGATAAAAGCATTTGCATTTAATTTAAGTTGAAATATTTTGAATACAAGTATAAAAACGAGATATAGTGAAATTGATGAAACCACTTTAATGGGGAAAAGCTGGAGATTCCAGGCAGTGAAAAACCGAGAAGAGCTCACGAGATATTCGTTCCATTTGGAATACAAGCTACAGATGTCATTGCCGCACACCATTAGCCATCGATAGCATAGGAGACTAATAGATAAAATATTTCACAATCCATCTCTTTCGTCTTGGCGGGGGGCCGACGGTTGGATGGTTGGTTGTATCTTTTGGATATCATCTAGTAGTGTGAAATGGCTGACTGTAACGAAAGCCTTCGATAGATTCATCGCTACTAAGACTGTCCTCTCGCAGGGCAGATTTTGGCATTCAGTGTTGTGATGGTACTGTGCACTCTGAGGGCGCCATGTTGATGTGTAGCTGGGTACAAAAATTTCGTGAAGAGAGTTATCGGGGGATACGACTCCCTTTTGTTGGCAGGTTTCCGAGGTTTCAATAATGGGCATACCTGCTTTCCAATTGATAGAATGGAATAAATAAATATTTTTCAAGGCACCTTTTTTGAACAAACTTAGTATAATAATAATGACTAAGTTTTCATGGAATATGTTGCATTATATTAAAGAGGGAGAGTTTAATAATTTCTTTGCAAAAACCAGTGTCATACTTCACTACTACTTCTTTTATAAAAAAATAAATAAATATTATAGATATCAACTTACTAAAGTGTATCCGGAGGTCCTATTATAAGAACTTCCCATCGAAATATGTCATTCTCATCAATCAATCCTGCCGAAAATCCTTCAACGGGATTCTTATTCAATTCTAAAATGAAGAGAAAATATATATTATAATATTAATATTTAATATAAGTGGTGCTTAATCATAGTCCTGAGTTAGAACACGCTTTAGTAAGAGTAATACTAAAAAGATAAAGTCAACCATATTTTTAAGTATATCATAATCAGTCCCATGTTCTACTAGGAGCTTACTTTGCGCAAACTCCATTACTTTACAAAAAATCTATTGCCGAATACTGTCAAACACGCGTTTTGATGTTTACCTAGCTCATTGTTTCCTGTAAATTATTTTCTGGTTGCTCTGGGTGGGTAGCAAATGAGCTATTAAACCAAAAGTGATATGTATACAATTTTGACATTATAAAGAATGAAATATTTTTAGTCAATGGCTTTTAGTGTCTCTCTAGCGCATCAAATTTATACATGTAAGACAGGCCCACAGGCGCGCAATCAACTAAATTTCAAAATTATTTGCAAGATAAATCCCTTGCTGGCAAGATGGCAAAAATCTCATAGAAAGGTCAATGGATTTCAAAGTGAAAATGTTGAATGGTTTAAAACTAAAGTTTTAAATTTTGACCCGAAGTCGGCGCAAAGCATTTCGAAAGTTGGACTTTCCAGTTGCTCTCAAACAGAGCAAAAATACGAGATATGGCGACCTTTTCTTCCATTTGTGGATGGCCCCTTTTTGTTATACTGATATTTGGATTTCGGACCTTTGAGCTGGTGGTTTAACGCCGTGACTGTACTCGTTAAAACACTGGCAGTCCTCGGCCTCGGAGTACGTTCCGAACCCATCGCCTTGGGTTGGTTGTATAAATGCGATTGGTACCTTCTTTACTTTTGGTATGGCTCTGAGTGCAGCTTCATAAGGGGCCGTGATTTAGTGGTACTGGATCAGATCGCCAGCGCCAGTAAGAGGTTACCCCCTAAATTTCTGTAGGCTTTGGGGGTATTGCTGCACAAGTCCCCTGTTAGGCCTAAGCGGCAGAGAGGTGGAGCAGGAGGAGGAGGGTCTACTATGATTGATGTATGGCTACCAGAATCTTAGAACATTACAGCAACCAAAATGCTTTCAAATTATTTAGTCCTTTGAAGAACTAAAAGCATAATTTTGCTTAATTTCAGCAATACCGATATTAGGGTTTTCAGCCAGGAATATCCTACAGGAGAACTACGGCTTATGTTGGCCTATAAAGCACACGAGCATGTGATAGAGTCATCACCTGTGATGCTGAGGAAGGAGAGGGAACGTTTTCGGGTTCATATTGGTCAAGCACAGCAATATCTATGCTGCAATTTATGGGGTTATTCGAAAATTCAGGTGAACTTCTATTTCGCCGCAAAGGGCAAAGAATAACTCAAGCATCAATATAATTACCGATCGTACTTACACCCTTTGTTGGGTGTTTGGCCGAACTTTTCCTCTTATTTGTGGTGTGCGTATTCCCTTTTTTTTGATGTTTCATGTTCAATGTGAACCTATATTCCCCAGTCCGCCTGTAAACTGGTTCAGCAAAAAGTCAATTCATCAGAATAGCTTACCGTTAGGAAGTAAGCAATTCCTGCTGGGCTGCTAACGTAACCACCCCTGCAAGCATTTGCTATAGACTGAACCACCTCTAAGGTACATCATTAGTCAACTCTTTTACTACACTGACGAACTCCAGGACCAAACACACTTACTGGATCAAACAGTATGCAGATAAGCTGCCCTCCGAATGCCGTCGTTGAAGTCCAACCACCACCAAACGCAGACGAAGGGATCAGCTGCCTCTTAAGACCCGCGTTATCTTGCCATCTTCTCGTTTAGAAGATTTATTATAAAATTTTATGCCAAATATTTTTGGAGTACAATTTAATCTCTTATATACCTTTGCTGCAAATATTTTTTTCTCTTTTCCAAAAAATAAAAAAAAAAGGAAAGATCTACTGAGAGGTTAGAGACTTAAAATGTTCCTAGTTGTTTTTTACATATCATGGCGGTGAGCTTTTTTGGATTCTAATATAAGGTAGCGCAAAATTAGTCACCTTATATATTTATAATTCACCAAGGAACCTTATATACACCAAACGGTATTTTGTTGCAGAAAGGGATGGAAGTCAAGGGGCTAATGGGAGTCCGCAGACCCAAACACCGGTAGTTTTCTGAAAATAAATTTAAAAATATACTACATATGCTTTTTTGGTTTTCGTTCAGTCAGCGGAGCATATTTATATTGGTACCAAAGCACACTCTTGCACATAAAGCCATACAAATATCCAAAGTTAAAGCAGCATCTCTTCCCTACCCCAGCTAACATTTTACAACATTATTTTCAGTAAAGAAGTACGCAGCAATTTTTCGAAAAATTGAACTCATTATTAATACCAGCGTTCGAATTGTTTTTAGGAGCATCAAATCTGCTTCAATTTACTACCCTGGGCAGTTAGTTGTCCATATTGGAAGTCAAGCTGAAAATGGGAAAATCACAAGTAATTTTCTCTGTATATTAGATACGATGAGACTAGATTTGTGGGGAGTTGTCCAACCGCAAGCACTGAGTTAGGAAAATCATTGTACTACACTCGGATAGATTGCCGTAGAAAGAAAAGATAGATAAGTTAAATACTATATGGATGGTGAGGCGAATTTGAGATCACTCTTTCACAATTTTTTTGGATTCATTGATGAATCTTAAGAGATCTGGATGAGGAAGAATATGAACCTTATCCATACTCAGTACATCACAACCCAACAGCCTAAGCCTAATTCTAGAAAACACCGGACAGCTACAGAGAAACTGCTCTGCAGTGTCCCCATTCTCAAGACAGGATAGGCATATTGGGTCCCCAATGATTGCCATAGTAGCCATATGATGACCACAGGCATTGGCCCTGTGATTACACTCACCAATACTCTCAGGTTCTCCTACTAAGGAGAAAAGTCACTAATTTCCTGTTTGGTTCTTTCACAAAGCATTGGGCTACTCTTCAGGAACCCAATGAGACCAACGTCTTCTATAAGTCGATGCAGAATTGACACCTAGAAAGGGTTCATGGCCTAGTGGGATGCTTCCAGAGCCTTCATTAGCCAATTTATCAGTCAACTCGTTCCCTGTAACCGCACAATGTCCAGGCGCCCAAATAAAACTAACTTTGTTGCGTTTTGCAACACTGTTAAGGTTTGTTTTACATTCACTGACTAATTCCGAAGAGCACTACTACTTCGAGAATACTACTACCACACCACCTTAAGATTTAAAATTTTTGCAATTGGCGTCATTTGGTGCAGGCGTAAAAAATAGCTTATTTTGTTGAATAGGCACAGTTATTTTTTTAATATAACAAAATCACACCTTTAGGGACTCACTGATCCCGACAACTATCATGAAATTTGTCGATTTTCAAATCTCACTACAAGCTTGGTGAACTTAAAGCAGCTCCTTCAATCCGAAAGCAATACGGTACACTAGAGAGGGCTAGTTTACTGGGGTGACAGCCCTTGGTCGGGAAAACCCCCGAGTCATTCCGGTAACGTAGAGCCGGCTGCCATGGGAATGACGGACAGTGTACAGACAGGCCATAAACGACATTCATCGGGAGACTCTCACCACCTTCTTAAGCTCCCGACCCCCGAATGCCGTTATCGGAGTCCAACCACCACCAATCGCAGACGAAGAGCTCCGACTTCGCCGAGAGTCCCGCGTAACCTTGCCACAATTACATTCTGGATACTGTAGCAGGTTAAACTTCTACTTATCCAGAATCGACCCCGACATACTAAACATATGTCCAGCATGTGAAGGCACCCCGCACGACACTAACCACCTTTTAACATGCCCCCACTCATCTAACACCCCTCTGGACCCAACCCGTCGAAACAGCTAGTTTCCTGGGCCTACCGTTAGATGAGCTAGACGAAGACGACCGGTGATTACGCTACACTGACAGGGCAAAGGTACTGCTAAAACAAGAACATCTGGAAGCAATACAAATAATTTGCAAAAATTTAGAAAATCTTTAATTTATGTTGTTGTTATAGCAGCATAAACATTCCCCATACATACGGGGAATGCTGCTGGAGTAACAGTCCTTGGATATAAATCCGGGTCGTTTCGGTAACGTAGAACCGACTGTCGTGGAAACGCTTTAATTTATGTCGTTAGATATGCATCGAAAAAATTCTAAATAAATATTTAATTTGCATTTTAATTTAATGCAGATTAAATAACCAATACTTTTTATTTCAGTACTAATTAGCTGCTTTGTGCAGCTAAAGAAAAGAAGGTAAAAACATTTTTCCCTCTTTCTTCATGCTACGTAAAATGAAACCTTTTAAAAGTGAGTGTCAAATCTCTCTTGTCATAACATACCCGAACCTATTATAGTTGAACTATTATTTGGAACACTAGACGATATACAGAAAATCTGCGAATATGAAGGAATTGACTGATTTGCTGATGAAATAAGGGATAAAACACCGGGTTGTTCAGAACAGAATTTGGCAAAAACCGATATATTATATTGCTGATATAGGTACTATACGAAAAAATCGACGTAGCCACCGGATAAGCAAATCTTGCATGCTATCCTTCTTGGGCACACTGTATACACTGTGAATTAGGTCTTCTGTCAAAGGAACGATATTGACAAAAGAATCTCACAATATCTTTTTTTACTATCATTGGTTATAAAGCCTGGGCTAAATGTTATTTGGATTAACAACTGCGCTATACAGTTCTCTTCAATAAGCAAATATGGTCTTAAAAAACGTGGTTCTACTAATTTTCTGGATGCTCTCTAGGGACTTTTGGAGGTTAAGAGTTTGATAACGTTAAATGTTGGTCCATACCCTTTCCGATGGGGATGGTAAGAAATAACATGCCCTCTAGACCTGCGCTCACCAATCAATTCTGGCCACAAAGAAAAGTTTACCCTCCCCCCTTTTACAATGAAAAAATTGGTGTAGTTATAGGCAGCATAAATAGATTCGACAATTTTTGGCTTTTTGATGTGCGTATTTTCTACTTAGTTTTCTCTCACGCTAATTTTTTTTGTTAATAACAAAACTCAAGTAGATATATGGAGGATTCCACATAAATATTTGTGAAGAAATAAAAAGTATTTTCGTGTGATAGCACCGCTTATTAGAATTTTAGAATTTACAAAAAATTTAATGAACCGTGCAATTGAATCATGCTATACAAGCGCTTTTGCTTTAAAGATATTGAGCTTTTGAAAATATTGAATTTGCTAGTTTTCATTTTATTCCTGCGGTAACACGCCAATTTCGGCATCGTGATAGGAATGGTGTTTGTGACCAATTCCGTATTGATTTACCTTATTATTGACCACATGTTAATTCAAGAAATTTTCAGCAATACATACATATTTTATTTACTAAAACACCAATTGTCAGTCCAAAATTTAACCACGAGAAATACTATTGGTAATTTAATATACCCATGTCGAATAGTTTTTTTTGCATTTGTAAGAGATATATTTGGTGGAACACTTACTAATGTGAAATCACAATCAAATATTTGAGAACTGGAACAAATAAACTATTTATATATCGAAACTCACCTGCTAATTGTTTTTTTAAAAGTAAAGACGATTGCAACTCAGACATTTTCTAAACCAAGTTCTTGAGTCACTTTTTAAGAAAACTAAATTCTATTGAGACAAATCTATATTAACTACTATTGCTGCTTATAGTTTCTCAACAGTGTGTAATTCCACCACCACTACAATTTTGCAAACGAAGAGGTTCCGTTCCTCCTAACAGCAAAATTTTAGCATCCGCACAACTTAGATATGTGCAAAACCAGACTTATCGATTTTTAACAGTATATGCTTGCCAACTCTACCAATATCTTATGGAAATAATCATGTTTCTTTTCTCAAAATTACATCAAGTCTATTCGATGAATGCATTGTAATACTCTAATGTTATGTTCCCATGACGCGCAATTCGCTCTCTTCGTTTGTTGATTTTATTTTGGTTAACACTTTTCCATGAAAATCAGCATAGACAACGATTTCATGATAGTCCGCAAGATAATTGAGTTTGAATTAGGTACAAATGAGGCAATTCCATTCTACAGATTCATAAGTAAAATCACTCTCTGCTCATTGTCTAAAAATTATCACAGCTGAGAGCATCTGATTCCAAAACGCTTTTCATGTATTATGTATGCAACCATGCTAGAAATGAATAAATTTAATAGAAAACCGTATCAAAACGCATAGAAAATCATATCAAAACGCATAAAAAATATGATAAAAATTTAGATAATAAATCAAAAAAATTATCAACATAATATGATAAATAATCAATAAAAAAGCATTATTACAACTAAGATGTATAATATATTTAAAATTTTCGTTATTGGAAATTTTCCAAGCCAATATTCCATATTCTATTATTTGTAATGTGACCATAAAAATTGCAGCCGCCATAGCCAAAGGGATTGGTGCGTGACTACCATTCGGAATTAAGATAGAACGTAGGTTCGAATCTCGGTGAAAAACCAAAATTAAGAAAAAGTTTTTTCTAATAACGCTCGCTTCTCGGCAGGCAATGACAAACCTCCGAGTGTATTTCTGCCATGAAAAAGCTCCTCATAAAAATATCTGCCGTTCAGAATTGGCTTGAAACTGTAGGTCCCTCCATTTGTGGAACAACATCAAGACGCACGTCACAAATACGAGGAGGAAACAAACACCCGTAAGGGGTGTACGCGTCAATTATACATATATTCTAATGTAGCATAGCAATCCTCCTAAGGTGCCTATCAAATTCACAGTGACTATCAAAAAAATAAGAATAATAGTGTTTTAGCAAATGAGCGTGTCCATGTATACCCCGAATAAGAGATCTCAATTTAAGTCACCTAGCATAAGCGGACCAAAGAGCGTTTGAAGATCTGCAACTTCACCACTGGTGTGAGTAAGCTCTGGTAAACCGTAAGACCCCTATCGAATTGACGAGGCACAAGAACAAGATGGCAACCACCTTTATCGGCTTAGATGCGCCAGCAATTCTAGCCGGCAATTCATATTCCATCCTCCGGTCGATAGGTCCAAGCATCGTGCCACCAGACGACTGCACAAACTGCCAAACAATAGAGCGCCACTTACTTTCTCCAGCGATGAGGTTCCGCTGGCCATCAAAAAATCAAAAGCTTCCAAAGCCATTGGTCCTGATGGACTTAAAATACTGATGCTGAAGAAACAGGATCCTTTCTCCTTTCCAAGGTACACGTAACAACTCTACACGAAACATTTGAGCCGAGGTCAGCTAGAATTCCGCACAGTACCACCACTGTACTCACGCCATAAACACCCAAATAAAACGCGGACTCAACTAAGACCGCCCTGCGAGAGGACTGTCCTGATAACGTTGGATCTGAAGAAGGCTTTCGGGACAGTCCTTCCACGCTACTAAATGATATTCTACAGTTGACCTTCCCGCCGTGACTGTAAAGGTGGTCCGCGAACCATTTGATTGGTCGACATTCGTCAGACATCTATCGAGATTAAAACTCAAAACAGATGAGGATAAAGCAAGATGTTCTGTAGGGGGGTGTTCTTTCACCCTTGCTTTTCAATTTCTACATCTCGAAGCACCTCCAACCTCCAGAGGTGGTGTCACTGGTGTCTTGTGCTGACGATTGTTGGATAATGGCGTCGGGCAATGACATCGATGACTTGTGTTCTAAAGTAAATGTTTATCTTGCCAGCATTTCGCGATTTTTCACTGCGAGGAGTCTCCTGCTTTCCCCCACTAAATCTACGGCGACCCTCTTTATCACCTGGACGAAAAAGGTCAAACTATAGCTAAAGATGAAAGTCGATGACACTAAGTTCCAAAACAGCAACAAGTTCCTCAAATCGCTTGCTTCAGCACTTGGGGCAAAGACAAAGAAATGTTGTTGACGACATTTAAACCAATGGCTGGCCAAGCCAGTTCTGAATTATGCTGCACCCGTCTGGCCATCTGGCATTAGTTATACGCAGTGAACATGTCAGAATACTGCAATCAGAACAGATACGGGATGCCTTCTACTGTTTTCCCTGCAACACCCTCTCAATGAGGCTTCCATGGTCCCGGTTAATGAGCACAGCAAAATGCTCAGTAAGCAATTCTGCTAGATTGTTAGTGCAGAAATTTGCTAGGGCCTAGAACCAATTGGCCAGCCAGTTCTGAATTATGCTGCACCTGTCTGGTCATCTAGCATTAGTGATACGCAGTGAACAGGTCAGAATACTGCAATCAGAACAGATACGGGATGCCTTCTACTGTTTTCTCTGCAACACTTTCTCAATGAGGCTTCTATGGTCCCGGTTAATGAGTACAGCAAAATGCTCAGTAAGCAATTTCTGCTAGAGTGTTAGTGCAGACATTTGCTAGGGCCTATGCCCCCTGCCAGGTACATCAAGAAGCATCTATTCAACTACACTGACTAGATCCAGAATCGAATACAACTACAACTATTGGGCTCGACAATATACAGACAGGCATCAAACGACATTCACTGAGAGACTCTTACTCCTTCTGCAACAACAACAACAACAACCGAGCTGAAGACAGATTCGAAGAAATTTTTGAATTCGCAACTCACATTGCAGAATCTATTGACATGGAGCTAGTACTTCCACCGCTCCTTTCCATTTTTTTATTGGAGATTTTTCAGTTGTTCACACATTTTAACTGGCTGAAATCATGGATGAAGTAATAATTGGTGTGTATTCCATGCTGCTGCACGGATTTATCTAGGATTTGGGCAAAAGGGTCCTGTCGTGTTAAAATATGGAGATACCTCTGAGTATCGGGTATGAGCGCAGTGTACAAGGCAGAAAAGTAACCGTAAGTCACCGTCGACGGAATCCGCAAAAATATGAAGCAATCATATGGGCTAATGTGGAAGGAGGCTTGATGAACACTAGTAAAACCGGGAAAACCACGAGGAATCCAGAATAAGAGTATCATTTTAAGTCCCCAGTTATTATGGATGTGATTGGGAAATGCTGGGCGGTAGAAGTCATAGTAAACTACGATAGACCACAAGAAGTAAGAATCCCAGGAGGCAAGAAGAAAAACTCTCTACTTCATAACGACCTGGTTGCATGAGGTAAGAGGGCTGTAAGGACGAAAGCTAAGAAATTGTTGGAGAAATACTGCGATATATTCGACGGTGATTGTGGAGAATTTGAAAGAACTGCCATCGTGAAACATCGAATGACTCAGTAGATGCAAAGCCGATTTATGAAGTTTTTACACCGAGTTCCACTAGGAAAGCGCAAGGAAGAAAATCAGATAATTCAAGATATGAAGCAAAGTGGAGTAATTGAGGAATCAATAAGCCCTTGGAGCTCACCGGTTCTGTTGATTAATAAGAAAGACGGCAGCACCCGGTTCTCTGTCGATTATAGAAAGCTGAATGAAGTCACGAAAAAGAACCGAAAAGGATCCTTGATTCATTACCACGGACAGATGACACTTTATCCGGTGCGAAATGGGTTTCCCCCTTGATTTAAGAATTGCTTAGGTGGAAGTTGAGGATGGCAATCGTGAGAAGACAGACTTCAGCATAGGAGATGGACGAGCGGGTGGCCATGTGGCGGGTCTGTTTCCAACAAGTGACTTCGGCAACAAATATGTGCTACCAAACCAAGTGGCCAAAACCACGGCTTAGGTTTTTGTGCAGAATTAGGTGACTCGGTTTGGAGTACCGATTGAACTGTATTCAGGCCAAGGAAGAAACTTCAGGTCCGCAGCATTTATGATATGTGTTGCTTGGGAATTAAGAAAACACGTACAACACCTTTGCACCTGCAATCGGATGGAATTGTCGAAAGATTCAACCGCACTCTGAAGGTGCACTTGCGAAAGGTAGCAGGAAAGTGGCAACGAAATTGAGACAAACCCATCCATATGTTCCTGTTGGCCTGCCGCTAATTTTGGCACTTCTTTATGATCCGCTTCCCCGACACTGCAAGCGTCCTGGGAAGGTCCATACAAAGTGACTAAAAGATTGAATGATGTGGTGCTTCGTATACAGCAATGCAAAAGTTAAGTGCTCGTGGGATGAATGTCTTATAACGCTAGCCTCCGGACACCTGACAACCGTCGTTTGTAAACAGTCTTTCTGGAATCCGTCCTGATGCACCAAGATATGTTGCTTCCTTAGAAAAACTGAACCTTGACCTCCCTCTCTGAATAGGAGAGTCCGACTGTCTCTCCTTTTTAGCCACGAATCGGCTTCGAGGAAGTAGAGATGGAACACGGCCCGGACGGATGAAGAAGCTTTCTCACTGGGAAGCATTAGAGGAAGGAAAATGGCTGCTCGTGCACAAAAAAACCGAGCAACAACTAGCACCGTTAGGCATCTTAAATGCCTCGAGTTGGACCTTCACATTGGCAAACCAGTATCGGATGTCCAATGCAGAAGACTAGTGAGAGATCTCTTGGGAGTGGACCACATCTAGGAGCCCTGTATTGTTAATTGTGGTGTAAAAGACGTAAACACAACTGATGGTAAATTAATTTATACTAACTGTCCTCGCCCAAAACCAACGATGTTTTTAAGGAATAAAATAACGTTTCTTCCGTTCATACAATTAATGAAGGCAGATCTGGAACAGTATGGGCAAAAATCCTCACTCCCAAAACGGAGGGGAAGTATTAGATCTGACTCTAGGTAGTCATAACATAGATTCTAACATCATATATTGGCAGGTATCGGCCGAAGAATCAATGTCGGATCATATTGTATTCGTCCTTGGTCTTCCACCCGATCTTCGACAAACTTATAAAAACTTCTGGAAGATCGTTTCATTATTGAGGAAGGCGGGAATACTAATGTTGAATAAGCAAAAGCTTGAGACCGAAACTTAACAGTGCTCACGGAAAAGATGAAAGTTAAGATGAAAAGTTAGGAGGCTGCAATAATTTCCGTGCTAAAAATTTGTAGAAATTTCAAGATAACTATTTTAGATCGGGCACTGTAGGAGACAGATAACTTATACTTTTAACCTGACCTGGTACACAGATAGCGAAAGCTTGCGGATGGTACGATCGGTGCAAGTGTTATTAAAAGATGAATACCCATGGCATAAAAAGGGCAGAGAATGCCTTCGTAGAGGCACAACTTCGAAGCGCATATGCATTCTGTCAGACAGTCAGGCAGCCTTAGGTGCACTGTAGTTTCACATAATAACATCCAAACTCGTTGAGGAATGCTTCACTCTCCTCAATACCCTGGGAGCAAAACAAATCGATTAGTTGGATTGGGTACCAGGCCATGAAGGTTATGATGGCAACGAACAGCAGGACTGCCTAACGAAATCGGGAACCATCTAAAATTTCCATGGACCAAAATCCATTCGTGGGCTCACCAAAGCCCACATAAAGGCATTTTTCAAAGACTGGGAAGACAGGGAATTCAGGATACACTGGATGAAGAGTCTAAGAGAGGGGTAGGCTAAGGGTAGGTTATCCTTACCTTCAGGAGAGCATCAAATAAGATAGAGGGGGTTTACGAACTCTCAACGGATACTACGCGGAACTACAATGTCTTCGTTATTATTTAAAAAAAAAATAGAATCAATAGAAACAAATGTCTGCCGTTTTTCGAAATGGATGATGAAACTCCAGAACAACATTACATACAGCTAGGTGGTGTGACTCTAAATCCATGGCACCAAAAGCTTGAGGAGGTACTCAAATTCATCAGAAGCTTCCGGTCGCAGGGCAATAATAATTATAATGGCTCAATAATAATAATAATAATAATAATAATAATGTGGAAGAACTAATATTATTACAAAAATCAAAACGGTTGTACGAATGGGCGTTACTAGCATTAAAAAAATATTTTGAATTGGATTGTTGGAAACATGTTGACGAACAACTCTATTGATACTGCCACGAATCAAGATGGCTCGGCCAACCATCCAGTTGAGTTATTGAATATTCCAGGCCTCTTCCGGTACAAATTAGTGATTAAAGTTCGCATGCTCACCACTTTTTAGAGTAACATGGATCCTCAACGCCTTTGTAATAGTGCTCCCCTTACTGCCAAAAAGTTGAGCAATAACGACGTTCGATTTAAAGAGATTGCAGTTTTCTGCACGACTTGCTTTTGCCATGGCAATACGCAGGTTTTTCACAAATTAATATCTGTGAATATATGTGACAAATTCAAGCGAGTGAATTCCTTTTCTTTCTCAAATATATCTATATTGTTCATCATGACACAATAGGAGTACTCATACCAATTTCGGTGTTTTTGGCGTTTTGTTAGTTGGCACTTCGACGACCTTTTGACTTATTTCTGTTAATTTGGCAATGGTCTTTCGCATAAGATGAATCATTTGTGAATTAAGTTTGTTTCAGCCACTGGAAGAAAATATCCTTGAAATATAAATTTTTTTACTATTACAATAAGCTACTTATTTTCTTCACTTTTAGATATTTTGAACTTAAACTTCGAGCTTGACCATCAAATATCAATTGTCTAACAACTGATTGTTATTTTACCAACTAGCGATGAAATTGTCAAACTTGTCAACGCGTCGCTGCGTTGATTGGCGCCTTCTTTGAATTTACAAAAACCAAATTTAGGTAAAACTGCCAAGTAACGCAGCAACGAACTCGGTGTGAAGACACCTAATTTTAACTTTAAAGGTTTTTTTACTTCTTCTTC
Source organism: Anastrepha ludens (assembly GCF_028408465.1). NCBI lineage: Eukaryota > Metazoa > Arthropoda > Insecta > Diptera > Tephritidae > Anastrepha > Anastrepha ludens. The sequence continues at coordinate 27,614,259 of NC_071498.1, read as the reverse complement.
TTGGCCGCCATTGCCTCCATTAGACACAAACTGTGCTTTTGGGTTTTTATTTTGAAATTAAGTTGCCGTATTCTTTAACAAAAGTAAATTATAAAATAAAATTATTATTGCAAAAATGTACTAAGCAATTGCATAAGAACCGACTTGAAGTTTCCAGAAAGTGGACAACCGCGCGCATGGTTTCTGCAGGTACATTATAAACATAATTATATACACTTTAACTGTTTGCTATTATTTGAGCTGAAATAAAATGTTAGTAAATCAAGTAAGATGTGCAAGTATGTGTAAACAGAATTCCGGAACTGTAAATTAATTTTTATTTCCTAGTAAAAAAAATGTTGAACGTAAATAATTTTCATATGTGATTAAATTGAGTACACTAAAAATAAATGAAAAACGTGATTTCCCCAGTTGAAATTAATTTATCGTTTTGAAAATCTGTTAAAGTTAAACGCTATGTAACGATTAAGCGTTTGAGCCACTATATATAGACTGTTGATTTAGAGAATTTGTCATAAAATAATTGTGAAAATGAAATATTCATTACCTGCTATTGTTTGGTTATGTGGTGACATGGTCGCTTTGGAAACTTAACATGCTGATGGAAGATATGTGTCTATCTAAATTTCCAAACCTTTCAACAAATTGTAAGGTAAAACATTTTAGATACTTAACCGGACCCAGCGCCTTTTGATCAGCATATTTGCTTATGGCAAGTAATAAATGCATGTATGTTCTGTGGTGGTGGTGGAGCTGTTGTCTGAGTGACACAGCCCAGACGTCAATGCTATTTTGATACTCCACTGCTTTTTATTAGTCGAACCATCTTAATTTAAGGGGTTATATACAGTTAGAATTAAAAAAAAAAATCGATTTTTTTTATTTATTTTTTCTTAATGTACATACATATATTTAAGAATACACACAGACAATTTAATATCGTTTTGGTGAATATTTCCGAAGTTACACGCAAATTTGAAAAATCATTTTTATCCTATGTAAAGGTCTTTTCAAACTTTAAACGCGTTTTTCTCAAAATGGTGGTTTCAAAGTCGGTGAAAACAGCTAATCCGATTAGTCTCAAACTTTAACAAAAGCTTTTTAAATATATTTTTTAGTATTTGTTCGAAGATGGGAACCGCTATTTTGACGAAAAAATTTTCGATTAATTACTAGATTTAACATTACTTTATCGAAATCTGTTTGGTTTTTTTTATTTCAGAGGATCCAGTTCAGAGATATAGTGGTCACCGCAAAACGTCTTTTTTGAGAGCGGCCCCCGGAGATCAGCTGTAGCTACTTTTCAAATAAAAATGTTTACTAGGCCTTAAAATACAGTTAAAAGATAACAAAATATGTGTACAAATTTTTAAATCAATAAATTTAAAAGTTTTCTCAGAAAAAAATCTGGAAAATTCGCTTTTTTTCGGCCTTCTAACTATATATAACCCCTTAACTATCAATCTGCCTATGTGACGTCATTGCGAATTATTTATGATGAACACTTTTTTTAATGTAAATACGTGTATTTTTTCTTACAAGTATATCAATAAAATATTTCAATTCAACCTTCAATAGTATGGAAAAACGCATAAAAAACCATTTGTTCGCTTCATCGAAAACCGAGTCAATTAAATTTAAGAAAAAATAATCCAACTTTTCATATCCTAAAAACTGTAAGCGCTGGAAATTTACATTTTATTTTTTAATTTTTTTATAAAATCTCGCGCTTGCTTATCGCCCTGTCGATATTCCAATGCACGAATAGTTTCTGATTCTGAAAAAAATTAAAGTAGATGTATAACAATATGAGATCTAAGACTGTACTATACAAACCCATGTACTGCGGTCGAGATAACTCCATGTGTATTTGTTCATTCTCATTTGCCATTAGATCGGCAAAGGTAATATAGCATTCGGCAATATATTGGCTAGACATACCAAAAAGGTCTCTGTCTTTTATGCTGAATAAAATCAGACTATTGTGATGAGAAAGTTGTTCTTCCGTTAAATTGCTGAAAAAAAATTAAAGTATTTTGTACTTTCTATATTTATGCTATGGTATTTACAAGGAGAAACTCGCTTTTCACGTATTCTCTTACAAAAATATAGAAAACAAGTAGACAAGTAGACCAACAAGAATGTTTTGTACACTTGATTGTCACGGCAAAGTGTTGGAAAAGAAGAAAACAAAAAATTAATTCGCTTTGTTTTATTCTGTGCTGACAGTTACATGGACACGGCGAAAGAAAAAAAAAAACTATCAGCTGATTTACCAACACCACCTTTAATAGATTCGCCTTGTGCTGGCTATCATTCCGAAACCGAAATCATAAATCGCACGTTTTAGTTTTAGGTGTAAGGACATTCATGTAAATTCAATGAGGTTCGAAGTTAAATTCGAACAGCTGATTAACAGACAACAGAAATTTCTATTTAATTTTGAATTGAAGATTTTAATAAATTAAACACTTAAAAGGTTTGGAAACATTAACTTGGAAAATAATTGATAAACCTTAGGTGTAATGACATTCATGTAAATTCAATGAGGTTCGAAGTTAAATTCGAACAGCTGATTAACAGACAACAGAAATTTCTATTTAATTTTGAATTGAAGATTTTAATAAAATAAACAATTAAAAGGTTTGGAAACATTAACTTGGAAAATAATTGATAAACTCGTTTAGGTGATTTGCAAACTTTTCAAATTCCTCACTTTTAGGTATAATGGGATGCTCCTACAAGTTTTTTGCTTGTTTTTCTTTTCTTACATATGATAAATAAAGCAAATGCAATTTTGTTAATTTGTGATGTGAAAATATTATGGATAACCTTTTGGTGTTTCTTTTTTTATGATAATTTAGGATTTATTCTGGTATGCGTCAGGGCTGTAAAATTAAATTATATGGTTGCGTGTTCTGAAACTGTTGTACTCTGATCAAGCGAGTGTGTGACATTTTCTACCCTCTATATAAAATTTGGGTGAGCGTTGTTCAGCTGAATTGTGTACACAAATTTGTCAAGAAGAAGCCCTTCGGCAGGCAATGCAAACCTCCGAGTTTATTTCTGCCATGAAAAAGCTCTTCATAAAAAAAATATCTGCCGTTCGGAGTCGGATTGAAACTGTAGGCCCCTCCATTTGTGGAACAACATCAAGACTCACGCCACCAATAGGAGGAGGAGCTCGGCCCAACACCCAAAAAGGAAGGATGTACGCGCCAATTATATATAAATATGTACATATGTACATACATACATATATGCATACATATTTTATTATACTCATTATATGAGCTTAAAACATACGCTGCCAAAGCTCATAGTTTAGAATTTAAATTTTAAGTTAAATAATATTATGAATTAATAAATAAATATGTAATTTGTGGAAGTGTGGAGTTTTTCTTGTTCTTTTCTCATATTATATGTCCAACATTTTCGCAGGACATACAGTATACGCTACGAACTTCAATATAGCACAAATCTTGCTTAATTGACGGCTGTCAGAGCGTTCATAAATGCGCATTAACTCTGCTGTCTGCCTGTGCCTATTAAATTTTAGAAGAAGTGAGATTATAGCAATCCTGCATTCATTCTCTACAGACGATATTCACATTAAATGAGTATGTCAAAGCTATTAAAATCTATCTTACTTTACGTACTGCCGGCCATGAAAGGAATGTTATAACCTGAAAAGAATATTTGACTGGTATGATTTTCACATTACAAAAAAACATACAATCATGAGAATGACTAGTAAAAAAACCAAATACGGTGTTTAAATTCTTGATATTGATTAATATAACATTCAAGAAAAAACATACAATCATGAGAATGGCTAGTAAAAAAACCAAATACGGTGTTTAAATTCTTGATATTGATTAATATAACATTCAAGAAACACCTATTAGTCTAATAACAGTTATATATATACGGAGCCGTAATCAAAATAATTCGAATAAATTGTTATTAATCGAGTACTCACATTGTAAATATTTCGTCATATAAAGGAAATCGAGTTTTATGGTGAACGGAAGTTTTATATGATGGTACATTAGGAAATCGACTCGTCGGATAAAAATGAATTTTGACGAATGAGTCGCAGGATCCATTTGGATCCATAGGCACCAAATTTCTTCCATTTAATATATAAATCTGAAGCAGATATTGAAATAATATATTATTTGGTTAGGAATTAAAAAGAGTAAAATAAAGTTATAAATCCAATGTAAACTAATACTTACAACTAGATCTGTTTCGGTAAAGTTAGCTTTTATTGTGAGTTGACCGAATTCAGAGCACGAAATACTTTTTTGGTGTCCTAGCAGTTCAATATAATACTGATGAATTAAATCGGCCGTTTCAAATGCGTGTAAATCCAATACTTTTTCAACTTCTTGCAATACCTCGATGTCTGAAGTTACAATATTTCCAATTTTAAAACATGATGTCATCACACTTAATGTTTGTTTTAAGTTTCGGAAAAACGAAGGTGGACGCCGTTTCTAAAAAAATGTTTAAAACAAAGTTTATGCAATACAATAACAAGAGGAATCAATAAATATTTTATTTAAGATATAGTCGATATAATAAGAATGCCACATGACGGTTTTACTCGTTTCACATCCAAGGGCTGTCACATCACTATACAAGTACGAGTATATAGGCAATGTTTTATGCTGTTACTAAAATAGTTCACACTCAAGCCCAAATGGATAGGTATAATTTACTTCTTCAATGCAAAAATAAATAAAGCTATTTATTTTATTCATGAGTTTATACTTGTGTTACAATAATAACCTACAAACATACACCTAAGTTATGAAAATTATGTAAATCCTGTTTTTACTACATATATATTTTACTGTATTTGTATACATAATTTTTTCACATGCAATTCTTAACGCTAATTGGTGAACACGAAATGACAAAAAAGACGGTGATGCATATCTTTTGAGTACGGCGAAATTGCACGAGCAGTGTGAGAGCATTGATATTTATTTTTGCGACGGCAAAATAAAAAAGTATAGTGTGGATAATGTTTCGGTTCTAAATCGATGGGCGGAAACAGTTAAATTTACCTTTTTCATTATAAGTGGAACTTCAAAAATATTATTTGTCATTTGTAAGCATATTTGTAAAAACAGTGTAATCGAGCCCTTTTTCAATGATGTAAAAGAAAAACCAAATGCTTTATTATCCAACAAAATTACTATAGCTGTTCTTTGACATCTCCTCCCCAACCAAATGCCGATTCATCATATCCGATATTTCAAAATTTGGACTCATTCGATTAAAAAAATATAGAATTAGCTTTGGAAAAGCATCAATATGTAAAAATTATTACGGTTTATGTAAAATATATGTAATTTTTCGATTATTTGATTTATCTTTGAATAGTTGCGGAATTTGTCTCTCTCATGAGAAATCAACTGTAATTGCTCATCATTCCTTCGCCTCAGAAATCTAGGTAACGTCACTTTATTACCTTCATTTATTGGTTGAATATTTCCCTGCGCGCTCCGAGTGAATTTTAAAAGACATATTTACTCCTGATTTACTAAAATTGAAGGGTTATAAAACTGCATACACAGCACTTTTGTAAAGATTCCGATTACAAAATTTTAAATTTTGATGACAATTTTTTGAAATTTGTTAATTTTTTGTGAATTTTGTACAAAGTTCGGAACTTTGATTCATAAGGTTTTTGTTATACACACAATAAATAATACAAATAAAAAATTTACGAAAAAATTAAGAAAAAAATGTAAATTTCACGTTATATTGCAGTGTTTGAACAAATTTTGTACAAATGTTATTAATAATTTTATAATTCAATTTGCCATTTGGGAGGTTTTAGTAGCAACGGAACAACATACAATTTTGGGCGATATGTGATGAGGAGAAGGACGCTTGTGTTTTAGGTATATTAAGATGTGACTTCATTTTGAAATCAGTGTGGAAGGCGTCAAATAAAGTTTATCACTTATGTTAATTATAATTATTTTTTAATTTAGTTGCATTTAGGTGAGCATTTTTTTTGGATAAATGTACATTTAGAGTTGCAATAAGAGCTAAATGCGTTAAATGCACGCGTTTTCGTAAAACTTATTGTATCTCCGCGTGATTAAAACAACTAAGGAGAAGGTGCTAAGATGATTCCACCTCATCCAAGCGGATAATGTCTTCAAAGAATTTGAGAGATGAGGCTTTATTAACTTTGTAAATCTTTTGAGCTCCTCCAATCAGCCCATGATTAGAAGCAGCTCGCGAGCTTGCAAGTTTATGTGCTTGCTCGCAGCTCGCACAGGTAGACAAAGCGATCATAATCCTCTCATTTCGAGAACAAATCATCTTTCGGGTTCTCTGTCTAGCAGTAAGGCAAATTACTTCAAAAGTTTATTGAAGATAAAATTTAGCAATGGCGTATTGACTTACTTAAGAATGTATATGTGTTTCTATTATATTGTATATTAAAATAAGTGTACTCACATCTAAGTTGAATTGTATAAGGTCGTACATTACAACAGATAGCTCATTCCAAATCGCATCTAAAATTCGTGCGAAGTTAAGCTCATTTAATGTGTCATATAATGTTTTTAACGATGATTCCATGTACATCATAAGCTTTTCCATGGAATTGGAATCTTTATGTGAAACCTCAGCGCCTTCAGCTAAAAATCGTTTAATCGATGGTGCCATTCTCCTGGCTACAATATCAATGAGCTCTAAAATTTGATTCTTTTGTGTATCCAAAGCATTGTCGATTAAACACTTAATTGTACTAGCACAACGATCAGCGTCGAGATTCGTTCGGAAGTCAGATATTTTTTTTATAAGATCATCCGTACCCAACTCCTGCAAAGAAGTATTTTCAGCATCATATTTAGAAAGTGAAAAAAAGTCAGACCTTAATGAATGTAGGTAAGCTTTGTCTAATATAATCGATGTTATTAATTGCGAAACACCATTCAGGAGAAACAATGAATAAATCGGTGTCTATAGTTTGAGATTCAACATGACGCGACATCCTTTTGGAATAAAATACACAGCAACGGCAAACGTCCTGCAAATAAAGTAATGTTAGATGAAATTAGTATGTATACAGCAGCATGTGCTACAGGAATGCCTGCAAATTCTATTAGGAAATAAAGCAGGAATTAAATGGTTTTAATACCGAGGTTGGTTCCTTGCTAAACTTGACAGGGTAGTCTTGCGTAAGTGCTAGCCTGCCATCCCAGAGGTTATGGGATCGAATCCCACGTCAAGCGCGGTCCTCGAACTTTTCCAAATTTACATACTTTCCCTGTTTCTAAAAAACAAAACAAAATCTCATTCCTCAAACCCGAAAACTTATCCTTTCCATCCTTAGAATAGTCTGCGCATTATTTGCATTGTGGCTGCTAAAATAAGCAAAAAGAAAAATACATAGTTACACATTGCATCAGTGGCGCCAGCAAGAGGAAGCGGCCAATCGCGGTAATGGCGCAGGCACACCAAAGTTTAGCGAAGTCCTCAACCATCTGTGCAATCCTTCTGACAAAAAAAATTGAAACACAGATGGCGCTCCTAACAGTAAGAAGGCGTTGTTCCTAAGCAACGACAGGTGGGCATTCCCACTATTTAGGACTGGTAGCGGCAGGATAATCACCTACCCTGTCAGAAATCAAATAGATTCACGTAACCAACGCAAGACAAATAGAACCGTGTACGATGAAAGAGTCTTGTAGAGGACCTATGCTCCCAGGAGGAGTGAAGAAGGAAAAAAGGCTTGACTATAAATCTGACAACTGAATTCTGGCTGTGCGCGTATGCAAGAGCTAGTGGCGCGTACGTATCAGCTACAAATATATGCCCCAAAATTTAAATCTAAGTCTACTCTACCCTATTCACAATGCGGTATAAGCATTCTCAATATCGTCTACAAGGTTTAATCGAAGATATTGTGTGAAAGAATGAAGCCCATCATCAACAAACTGGTTGGTCCTTATCAGTGTGGCTTCAGACCTCGCAAATCTACTATTGGCTAGATTTTTAAAGTTCGCCAAATTTGGTAGAAGACTTCGGGCAAGCATCACTCACCTCTTGTTATCGATTTTAGACTCGTGCAACTTCTTCAATTTGATGTTGGAAAGCATACAACGAACGCTAATTTGAGCCGTCACGATAAAATATGCAGCAAAGGCACGATGTCAGATGATACTGACAAGTTGAAAAGGAATTTGCTTACCTTAGATCCAGCATCACAACCAACAATAATGTTAGTCTTAAAAACGCACAAAGAATATCTCCTGCCAATAGGTGCTACTTCCGGATCGGTAGGCATTTAAAAAGACGTACAAAAATCACGCTCCCAAAAGCCCTTGATATGCCAGTCCTTTTATATGGCACAAAGCACGAATAATGTCTAACAAAGATGGGAACGATTTGCGAGTATCAGTTGGTTAACGGATGTTTCGTTATATAAACTGAATTTCGCCCCTTTGGGAGTACAATTTCCTTCGCCTCGTCGTCTCCTCGGCGCTCTCTGCCTGCATCCACCGAATTGAACGACAATACTTGGCAATATCTATGGCAAAGAGACGAATAAATATAACACTAAGTGTGCTGTATATGCATCGCGGTAAAAGTACTTGTGCGTCTTGATGTTGTGTCACAAATGGAGGGACCTACAGTTCTAAGCCGACTCCGAACAGCAGATATTTTTTATGAGGAGCTTTTTCATGGCAGAAATATACTCGGAGGTTTGCCATTACCTGCCCAGGGGGCGACCGTTATTAGAAACAACTTTTTCTATCGTTTTGGTGTATGATACACGGAGATTCGAGCCTATGCACTTCCGAATGGTAATAACGTACCAATCTATTCGGATATGCCGGCCGTTCTAACGCATATCAAAAAGATAGTATCAGTAGAATAGCTGATTCTACTTCGTTGGAAATTTAATCTGTTCTCTCTGAATGGTCAAACTTTGTTGTTGTTTAAAGCAGCATACCCAGGAGACATAACTGCTCAGTGAGCTATGGCCTGCCGATCGCTGTTACAGATAATTCAAACGACAAAAAAAATGCACACCACTGACAAATTAGATAATTCGAGCTTGGCAGTCTAGAGGTTTTACAACAAAATACAAATGGATATTGGGCAATTGACGTACCTCATTTGACGTGACGGTAGATGAGTTACCGTGTTAAATGGTCCTGAGAAGGATAGATACTTCATATTAACATAAAAAGTAACCTGTGTAAAAGGAATATATGTACCAATGAAGTAGGGTTCCATCTGTGCTTGCGACAGTTCCAAGATTGATAAAGTTTATTTTAAAAGAATAATAAAACGCTTAACTTAATGTAAAATGTTTGAATTATACTTACATCGATAATTTTTGCCACAAAGGTGTATGATCCTTCCACATCCGGCCAATCTAGTTGCTGCCAGAATATCTTTATTTGATAAAATATTGCGAGAGTATCCACTGCAGAGGAGCTATATTTCACGGCGTCATCAACAGCTTGTAACTGATCCAGCTCAATAGCTTTGTCAATACGACTCAACGCCTTAACAATTGAAATATCGAGCCAATGCGTAACACCAGTCATAAACCAACAAAAAAATTTCTCTAATGCGAGCTCGTCATTCGCACATAGTGATTTACCTAAAAGACAAAATAACTTCGAAAATTAATACTCATAATTATAGATGAAAGGGAAGGCAGTCTATTTAAAAAAAACCAAGGAGTACAATACGTCAACTATTTTTAAATAAATTTAAATAATTGGGCTACGTAGTCGGTTAAAAAAATGTTATTACGTGATAAGGACAGGTTAACCAATTGTAGCGGAATTCATTTTCATCTCGAATGAGCAAAGAATTATCAGCATATATATAAAACAGAGCTTTCTCTACACAAATACACAATCGTATTCAACGAATGTAATACATATTCTGATATTTTAAAATTTTCTTGAAAGATGAAAAAACATAAAACGTTAGTGGTATGTTTAGGCCTGCCTAAAAAGTTTTGTAAACCGATTCAACAGAATTTAAATGTTGTTTTAAGTAAACTTTATTAATCCAGTTGCGGGCCCTTTTCAATGATGATCTTTCTCCATTTTACAGGTAGACACTACTCCAACTATAAAGAACTAAAGTGAATGAGTTTTCAAGTGAATTTTAGTCTATTATATTACACATAGTTCCGTTAAAGGAACTTCGGAAAAAGCGGAACTAAAGACAACCCGAAGGTGTAAGACCAGGACTGTACGTTTCTTGCTCTCTGTTTTCGCCAAGTCTTCAAAACTGTTAAATGATCTGAAATTTCCTCGATCCTTTGAATATTCGTAAAAGGTTTTTTTTATAATTTTATAGGAGAAAATACATTTAAAAATTTTTTTTTCGAAGGAAATTTAGTTTTTGTTTTTAACGTTTGGAAAAATTTTGTTTTCGTCGTATAACCTCGCCTTCGCATATATTTATATATATATATATTATTAGTGCGTACACCCTTTTTGGGCCGAGCTCCTTCTTCTATTTGTGGCGTGTGTCTTGATGTTGTTTCACAAATGGAAGAACCTACTGTTTGAAGCCGACTCCGAACGGCAAATGGTTTTGAGTTTTTATGAGGAGTCTTTTCGTAGCAGAAATGCACTCGGATTGCCATTGCCTGCCGAGGGGCGACCGCTATTAGAAAAACTTGTTCTTTATTTCGGTGTTTCACCGAGATTTGGATCTACGTTCTCTCCGAATCCCTAATGGTAGTCACGCACCAACCCATTTGGCTATGGCGGCCGCATAGACATAATATATATTATTTAGTCCTGCCATTAGTTGTGTCACAAGTTAAGTCCGTTATAGATATAAAATTATAATACTGTTTTTAATGAAGTTAGTTTTATTTAATCATTTAAATATTAAAAAAAAAAATTAATTTTTATTCGAAATGGTCACCATTTGCTTTTACACAAGCCTTCAAACGATTAAGCCATTCAGCTATTGCAGCACGCACAGTTTCCATGGATATTGACGTCGATTGCCAAAGATTGTTTGAGACTCTCCAAATTTCTGTGAGGTCTTCGACAGGCTATGTTCTCCAATTCTGAATACAAACAATAGTCCAATAGATTCAGATCTGGGCTTCCAGATGGCCAATCTCCTGCGGCTATGAACCCAGGAATATTGTTTCTTAGCCACTGCTGGGTAGCTTTTGCCTTATTGGCTGGAAGATCCAACGCTCTCCATTGATGAGAGTACTGCTTCACCACGCCTTCTAAGACATCCTCCTGGCACACTTTTGCCACGGTCTTAACCCCATTTTGGCAAAAATGAAGGGATGTAAGGCCTTTACAAGACTTTACCGACCAAATCACTACGGATGCTGGATGATGGCCACGCTGACCCTTGGAACAACATTTTTTGCGCCTTTAAAAATTTTAGCATAGATTCCATGTCCGTTGACTGAAGAAGTTTTTTCAGCCATTCGTAAATCTCACTTGCACTTTTACCAATTTTTTTGTATTACAATCACTGCAATGCGATTTTCCTTAGCTCCCCACTCCATTGTCAACAAGCGAAATTTGCCGCGAAACGGAGTATAATTTATGAGTAGATAATACATACGAACAAATGCAAAAATAACGGAACTTTTTGTCACAGAATTTATGGCAAGATCAAGTATATACAATGAGAAATTGGACTAGTCGAATAGGCTATGTAGCTCATTTATGTTTTTATTATAATTTTAAGTTCTCAAGTTCAAGTTCTCTTAAAAACACATCCATACATACAAATTACTATACATACACACATACAATTAGCCAACTTTTAGCAGGCGTTCATGCAAATCGCTAGTTCTCTCCTCATCTCATTCTGCAATAACACCACGAGTGTGTACACCTTTGGAATAGCATTACATATTAGAAGATGTAAATAAAAGTTAGGTGTATGATTATACGAAAGCCGTACTACAATGTATTCAGTAATAGGGCTTATTGCACTGGTTTACAAATAACTAATCAAGCCATCCAATTCTCATGATCGTCTAAAATCCACATAGAACAACCCTTTAAATACCACTCAATGCACAGGTTTCACAGGTTTTTCAAGAACTTCACCAAGATTGTTGCTAGTCTTGCTCGTCTTTAAAGCCCTATGCCTACATACATACAAAATACGGATAAATTATTATTAGATCTCTTCTTCTCACCAATCGCTGGTATAAATGAACATATATTGGCAACGCTGGAATAGAGATGCCTTAATTTACATGCGTTTGTAAGATAGTTAACTCACTACAGTTTAATGAGGTATAACCACACTCGCTAGCGGCGAATCTTGCTCGATAACATTGTTGTCGCTTTTGAATTCAAGTTTTATGTCGAGTTAGTCGAGAAAAGAGATAGCGAGCAGAGAACTGGCGAAAAGAAGAGGTATATTATCCGCTTTTGAATTATTAAGGGATGCTTTTAATTCGTCCTTAAAATCTGATACCTGCATTCTTGCTGTTCTTGAACATTTTTTTAAGATGTTAATAATATGAAGGTAGTTTTATACCCTATAATCAGAAGGTATCCAGAATGTTTAAATGAAACAAAGCTGAGCTAAGTTTTAGGCAAATTTATTTTATCTCCTTTAAAATATGAACGTTTACCTCAGTCCTCCATGCACCCCTGGTAGACTGACGAAGGGATGGACTTCAGCTCCTTTGACGCATTCTTTGTGATCCCCTCTATCGACTGAAATCGCCTTCCACGAAGTGGTAACTTCAACTTGGGAAAGAAAAAGAAGTCGCACGGGGCCATATCAGGTGAATACGGTGCTTGCACGATGATATTTACTGGTGTTTGGTCCACGTACAGCATCTCTCAAACGCTTCAAAACGAATAAATAATATTCTTTATTGACTGTCTGGCCCGATGGAAGGTACTCATGGCGCACTACGCCTTCCGTTCCTTTAAATTAAACATTCCCGGTACTTTCTGATCATAGGGTATTTGAAGTTTATTACTCTAAGTAATTTGTTGCAGGGAAAATCAACTAATAATATCATACAAAAAAACACAATATCTTTGTTGGCCACTTGTAAATTTTACTTAAGTCTGGTCAATGCAAAAACGGGTATTTCTATTATCATGTGAATAACTTTTTATGTACCATATATTGGAAGAGGTTTCTAGCTTTTATCTTAAATTTTTTTTAGATATGTAAGGAGGCATGAGAAATAAGTAAAAACAAAATCGATTTCTCATATATTTTTTATAATATACAATACAATAAATCGAAAATAATCGTAACTTTTTTTTTTTAATTTGCCAAATGTGTTGAAAACGTTTACAATTAATGAAAAATTAATCAACACCGAAAATAACAAATTTAATTACCTTTAATTTGGTATAACATTTGTTTTGATCGATTAATGGATTCCCCAGATATTAGAAATTTGTATAATCCTCCTTTTTTTCTTCTTTAAAACCCGTTATTTGACCAAATAACATAACAGAAACGAAATAACAGAATAAAATATGTGGATTTTCGGATTCAGCAACCAATTTTGCATTGGAATTGGATGGTTTGGTTATTTTTGATTTTTTTTTTTTTTTGGGTTGTAAACTGCCAAAACTATTCAGGCGTCACAGCGCCAGTAAAAATAAATATGCAGGCTCAAAACTTGAACTTGAAAAGTTGAAACTGTGGAAAATGTAAAATTTAACTTATATACATATTTATTTTACCTAAGGTAACAAACCGCTTTAGTACTAAATAAAGTTCAAAGAGTGTTGTTCCCATGTTTAAGGCTGTCGTATTCAAGGCACGTGGATACTCAAATGTCTCTTCAGATATTTCCAGTCTTTTTATATGCGAACACACGTCTTCTACGTTGCTTTTACAAATATCAAAGATATTTGCATCATAATACTTGAATATAACAGCTGAATAGTTTATTCTTAATTTGCTGAAAGAAGTCAAAGGTAAAATTCAATTAAATAAATAATTTTTTAAGAGTATTACTTACTGATAAAAGTGTTTATCAAAATATTCCATCGCTCTTTGTAAATCAGACCGCACCATTTGTATAAGTTTTATTAAAAATTGCAAGTTTTCTTCGTCCGTTGACTCATCACCCGCAGTTGGTTTACTACCTTCTATTAGGTACTCTAACCATTCCTTAGTACCAGTATTTATTACTTCTATCAGCACTTCATCAACGTTATTCGTATTTTGAACTGTTGTTGAGATAAAGCCATAAACATTTTGGGGAAATATTTCACATACAGGGTCTCCAAGTGTTTTGATTTTCGAAATAATATCTAAGACTTCGCATAATGTGCTAACTATATGTTTATCACTGACATTTCTCGCCCGTATTTTGCGCACGATTGAGAAGCATGATGGTAAAATTCTCTTCGCTCCTTCCCAAAATTCTTTTATATTTTCTGAATCAGTTTGGAAAACCTTCAGAATCGGAATAATAATATCGAGAAGGTTATTGAAAAGCGTAAAGCTGAGCTTATGATTCTCATGGATTTTCGAATACACCGTCCATTGGCTAAGAGCACAATCGAAGTTAGTAAGGCCACTTTGAACTGCATGCTGCGATCGAATTAGCTCTGCATTTGAATTAAATTTGCCATTCCACCAGTATTCGGCTACTTGAGAGGCATCCAACTCGTGCACCAATAGTAGATTTAAGAGATGTCTGTGCTCTTGAATAGCAACACGTTTGTTTTTTTCGGCACTTAAGGTCATACTAACTAAAACCGATCCACGACTTTTGGTTCTAGAGCCCTTTTCTAAATTGTACCACACAGTTAGGCCTGACGTTGGAATTGACTAAAATGAAGGGTAAACTTTTAAGTATGTATTCGAATCAAATAATTATATATATATATATTTATATTTGTATATTTGTTATTATCTGCAAGTACTTTTAGAGTGATTGCTGCACGTCCAATTAATTCGTTGTCATGTTTTCCCGTGGATGCCGTTTGTGCGATTTCCTTCATAAGTTTACTGAGGCCTTTAACACCTTTCACATCAAATAGCTTATTTACTTTTTCCTTCACAGTTTCCGCAGCATCGAAATCCCTAAGGTATATTTAGTGTGTTATAAATATGTAAACATTACTTCGAACTTTCAAAAATAGCACTGTAATTATTACCATATTTCTACTATAAGTACTTCATCTTTAGGGTTATCCGTGATAGGCCTATAAGTAGTATGTATGTACAAATATAAATATGTTTAATTATGGCGTTCAAAGTATCTCACAATGAAAAATGTTCCTCCCAAATCGGATTCAGCGTAGTATGCTTTACAGATGAATTATAGCGATGTGTTGCATTTGATTCCAAATACAGAGTAGCAAAGGGATCAGAGAAACCGTTGGCATCTTTTGACAGCAAATTTTCCGCTTTTATGACTTCCACATTGAGGCGCAATTTTGGAGGTTCCTTTTGCATTGCTAATTTTGCAATTTCATCATGCTTTGTGTCGGAGATCTTAAATACTTCTTGCACAAATTTCATAAGATTTTCTGAACACACGTCATTGGTTTCACATCCAAAATGATTGCATATTTGAAAGAGAATTTCTTCGTAAAGATCTTCAACCTAATAAAAAAAATTATATATTTGTATACGTACGTAATTATTCATAGTCATATAATTTATTTCATTATAATAAAGTTCATGTTTCCTATTAATTATAATAAACGTTTAGTGCATACATTTTAGAGTTTAGAGGGTTTCACCAAGAGAGGTAGGTAATTTCCATAACGGACCGCGTTTTTAATCTACAAATAGAGCTCAGTGCACAACAACTGAAATCAATGTCTGTTCAGATTTCTAAAGTGGGAGAAATATGTGTTTGTAAAAGCACATGGCGTATAGTGGTACTTTTGGGTATGCAGTTACAGTCCAACTTTTACGTAAAAACCCTTTCCAATGAAATCACAAACAAAGCCTTGGATGAGACCGCCCTATTTTAACGACGATTATGTCAAATGTTTTAAGGAATATGATTTAAGAGTTTGCTCCTGATCCCTTAATGAAGAAGATGTTTCTGACCGGCTAGTTGATGTACTCGTAAGAGCTAAGGGTGACATCACCGTCATTCAAGAATTGCGATGGACGAGGCAAAACAAGAAGATCATTGGACCGTGTGACGTCTACTACAGCTGTCATTTAAAGTAGTGGAAATTTGGTGTCGGATTTGTGATGGGAGAGACCTCGCCGCCTAGTACTTTTGTTCCCTCGAATTTCATGCTGCCGCAGAAAGAAAAAACACTGCTAGGTCACGCTACGAACAAGCGCAACGCGAGCCATATGGGATCACTACCGTGAGTTGAGAAAAGAAGAAAGACGTATTATCCGAATGATAAAACGTGCTAGTTATACTAGGAAGTCTGGCGACTTACAGAAAATTTCAAGACTCGGAAGTTTTCCTGCAGGAAAATCTAATGACTAACCCTCAGAGCACACCTAAGTTATAGAGGTAAAACTGTTCTCACTTAATAAATGGTGATAGCAGTGGATATACCAGAGAAGGTGGGAACTCCAATCCCCTATCGTTGGGGCCGTCTTTCCACTACCCGATCATGGCGAGGTGCGAATAGCGATAATGCGTCTAAAGCACTACAACGTAGCGTTCTGGGTAGTATCAGAGGAAAAATAATGCTTCCTTTGCGTTGGAAAAATCAGATGGAGAAGGAATTTGATTCACTTGGTGTGTCCAACTAGAGAAACAACTTTTAAAGAAACGACTTTGTTAAACTCGGCCAAAGCGGCTATAGCGTCAATGAACAAGAAGAAGTACGCTAGGGCCGGAGAAAATAGTATTAGTATAATAGTATTAATAAAATACACACCAAAAGTACCGCGTATGCTTAACCCCTTACTGTATGAATCGAGCGACGATTGTGTGTCCCACTTTCGATGAAAACTTTTCTCATGCGTAAGCACAATCTCGATTTGATACGAGGTTCCCGCTTTTGGCCAGAAAAATTCAGGTTCTCATTTTCGGCAGGGAAGTAGGATCAAATCTCCCACACGTTGTTTTAAGGCAAAGAGTTAAGATTACGATAAAATTCTAAGGATTTTAAGTGGGGATTTCAATGTGACTTTTGCGTTGGATACAGTGCTTCTTTTGACGGAGTTCTTCAACATCTAATAAAATTTGAAACTGTGCAGCAGTCGGATCGAATTGACAACACTAAAATGAACTGCTTAGAAGATACACTTCTTTCATATTTCAAATTTAATTTCCTGATTGTTAGCCTTTCAGTTTTAAGTGAATTTGATAGGAAATCGTAATATAATCAATAGTACTTTCTTTAGTAAATCTACATAGAGACAGGATCCATAACAGATATAATTGAATAACAGAAAACTAAGATTAAAAATTGCACATAGTAGAGAAAAATTATATTAAAAAATAAATCACCTATATTAAATCATAGCCCTTGGAATTAATAAAAGCTGGTCCACTCGATGCTTTAGGTCATGTCCAAAATATAATTCGCTAATTTGACTAATAACACAGGCCTGCGAAATTTAACTTTTTTCAGTTTCTAGAATGGCTGTACTTGTTTCTTGTAGTTTTTTATGCGCTGAAAACGAATCTGACCTTCAAAATGCTCCATCACGTCAGGATTTTTGGTAAATGAAGCCTAAAAGGTCAAAAAATGGCCATTTTAGCCATTTTTGATAATTTTTTTTGGGATAGAAAATTTTTTTTGTTCAATTTTCGACAAAAAGGTCGCATAGTACAACTCTTTAGCTTTAAAACCCATTTTTTTAAATTATTGTACGATTTTTAAAAAAAAAGTTATGACATTTTGAAATTAACAGTTTCAGTTACGCCAATAGACGTTATACCCAACGTATACGTAACTGAAACTGTTAATTTCAAAATGTCATAACTTTTTTTTTAAAAATCGTACAATAATTTTAAGAAATGGGTTTTAAAGCTAAAGAGTTGTACTATGCAACCTTTTCGTCGAAAATTGAAAAAAAAAAATTCTATCCCAAAAAAAATTATCAAAAATGGCTAAAATGGCCATTTTTTGACCTTTTAGGCTTCATTTACCAAAAATCCTGACGTGATGGAGCATTTTGAAGGTCTGATTCGTTTTCAGCGCATAAAAAACTACAAGAAACAAGTACAGCCATTCTAGAAACTCACCCTCGCAGGACTGTGTAATGAATGGCCGGTCATGGAATTCTAATTAAGAAAATGTTGCCTCTTGCGGATTGAACATAGGAGATTAAGCACTGCGTGAATAATACAATTTCTTTCCGAAAAGACCAGCACTGTCCAAGAATCCACCCGAGTCACAAGACTCAATAAATCTGTCAAAAGATGTTTAGACGCACTACACAGGTATGTGCTAACAAGCATTATGAGCTATCAAGTTAAAATAAAAAAGGGGAAAAGGGGCTCACCCAGACACCCTGGACTAAAAAAAAAAATGCTCTGACCAAAATTGAATCTCCTCAAAATAATATTAATCCCTTCGTTGATCTCGACTGTTTACACTGCTGTTAGAGATTTATACAACAGCTGTTTCTGACTTATTGTTTTTCAATATCGCGCAAAAAATTAAAAATGTCCTTTGTAGTAATAAAAGTTGTAATATTCTTTCTAAATATTCTCCATTGAATGGAAATAATGGAGGAATTATTTGATACTAAGCGTCAAGCAATGAAACGTTGTTGCTTGCAAAACGATGCACCAAATACTACAAAGTCAATTTGGACATATGCAAGTATAATTTTTGTATACAAATTTTCTTAGTTGAATTAATCTAAGTATTGCACATAATTAGATTCGTAAACAGTTGTTCTACCAGCCGATGCATTTTTTTTAATAATTGCAGCGCTCATCTTTTCGAAAATTATGTAATTATGTAATACGCTAAAAGGTCTGGAGAGGAGAAACACCAACTAACGCAAGGTAATTACATTGAACCGTTTGGCCACTCTGTGCGAATTTGACAGAATCAGCTGATGGGCTGATATGTTTACAAAAAAACTGAGATTGTGTTCGTGATATAAAAAAATCAACCAGTGACACTTCGTTGCAGTCTGAACAACGACTGATTGGACGAATGTATGAAATTTTTGTTCAAATTTCGGCTGGCAATAAGATTTGATTGTGTTAGTGACATACGAAAAAAATCAGCACAGTATTCGCTCATGTTGTTGCGTTGCTATCTGAACAAGGACTGATTGGACGAGTGTGTGAATACCTGTGAAATTATCCATGGTGAAAAGATTTTTAGAAGTGGTCTATGTAGCAGACCGTCAGTCGGTTCTGACAGAATGGATTGATCGAATGACGTCACTTGGGATGTGTTTGACAAAATTTAGCTTGTGTTAGTGATATACGAATACACACACCAAGTTTCAGTAAGATCGGTCCATTTCCTCGTGTTTGGCATTCGTTCGAATCGATCAAGTCGAGTCATTTTCGTTTTCCATCACGAAAACGTACCAGCTCACGCCTCAGCACTTGTAATCGCAAAATTTATGAAAATAGGGTTCCAACTCGTTTCACATCCCCACTATTCTCCAGACTTCGCTTCCTCAGATCCCTTGAACTACTATTTGTTACCCAGTTTGAAGAAATGGCTAGCGCGAAAAAGATTTGATTCAAACGAGGAGGTGATTGCAGAGGCGAATGAGTATTTTTCAGATTTAGAGTAACCCTATTATTCGGAAGAAATGAACAATATAGAACAGCGTTTAACGAAGACTAAAAGCCTAAAGGAAACTATTGGGTTTTCCGGAAAGTAATTGCCGATTTTACATACAGACGGCGTTGATAATTGTTTTGAACAGCTTGTGCCTATTTATTTTAATTTTTTCTTTCAATTTTAATATTACTTTATAATTTCCATAAAGGAGAAAGCGCAGTGAATTTTGCTAAAAAGTGTCATGATTTGTATGGTGATAAAGCCTTAAAAGACAGTGTCGAAATTGGTTTATCAAATTCCGTTCTGGAGATTTTTCACTTAAAGATGAGCCACGTTCAGGTCGGCCAAATGAAGTCGATGAAGACGTTATCAAGGCTTTATTCGAATTAGATCGTCATGTAACTTTGCGTGAGATTGGAGAGAAGATAAATATACCGAAATCAACCATTCATGAGCATATAAAGAGTCTTGGACTGGTAAAAAATCTTGATATTTAGGTACCAAATGAATTGAAAGAAATTCATTTAACAAACCGAATAAACGCTTGTGGTATGCATCTTAAACGTAATGAAGTCGATCCGTTTTTGAAGCGGATTATCACTGGTGATGAAAAATGGATTGTTTACAATAACGTCAATCGAAAACGACCATGGTCGAAGCATGATGAAGCGCCACAAACCACTTTAAAGGCTGATATTCACCAAAAGAAGATTATGCTGTCAATTTGGTGGGACTGGAAGGGTATGGTATACTTTGAGCTGCTTCAGAAGAACCAAACGATTAATTCGGATGTCTACTGCCAACAATTGGACAGATTGAATACAGCCATCAACGAGAAGCGACCAGAATTGATCAATCGTAAAGGTGTCATATTTCATCACTCGCCAAAAACTGATAGAGATTGGCTGGGAACTTTTGATGCATCCACCATATAACCCTGACCTTGCACCATCAGACTGTTTCGGTCTTTGCAGAACTCCTTAAATGGTAAAACTTTCGGCAATGATGAGGCTATAAAATCGCACTTAGTTAAGTTTTTTGCAAATAAAGGCCCGAAGTTCTACGAGCGCGGAATAATAAGTTTGCCGGAAAGATGGCAAAAGGTTATCGAACAAAATGGAAAATATATAATTGATTAAAGTTCATTCTAAGTTTTAATAAAAATGTATTTACTTTCTTTTAAAAAATTGGCAATATCTTTCCGAACAACCCAATATGTCAAAAAAAAGGTTTACCCCAAACAATTAAGTAGCTTTTATTTTTAAATAATTTACCAAAAAACAGTCAACCATAGAACACTTGTCAGATGGCAGATAACGCACATTCATACTGATGCCTTTTCCTTCACTCAAGATCGGAGAGATTCTGATAGATCGCAGATGTTTTGCAATGTTTTCTCTGGCATAATTTCAACCACAACTGCTGCTTTCCTGGACAATATTTAATTGTTCTAAATGGAAGTGCTATTTGTATACAGTACATGACCGTGATTATATACTGGAAACCTTATCGGACGATGCAGATCTTTTTGAGACACTTTTCATCACAGAAAGTTGATTGAAATGACTGATATAATTTACCTTGATCGGATTTAGGTTTTTTTGAGCGCCTGTCTAAATGAGTGACGCCGCTGCCAAGCGAATAGAGGTATAATTTGCAAAATGCCTTCATTTCTACGCACGTTAACCATTCTCGGTTATTTTGCCACTCCAAACTGTAATTTTAGCAAATATTTCCTTTTTTTAGGATTCCGCTTCCTTTGTGGAAACTTCGGTAATGACATTTCATGGTGTTAGTACATCTATATATATAAAAATTAAGCCGAAAAAAGTGTGCGTTTGTCCGGGGTAATCTCAGCAACGCGTGTAAGGAAAGCAATGAAAGTTTCACACATTGTTGGTGTTGCTTTGGCAAAGGTTTCTGTGAAGTTTGGTTGAAATCCGATAACGCGTGTGTGTGCGTTGCGTCGCTTAAGTGAGTGTGTTTTTGCTATTTGCCGCACATACTTTTTGTACCGCACATAGCATTCATTAGAATTGAATACATTTTGGTTGTGTGTGTCTGGGCCGATTATTATGAAATTTGGTATATATATATATTTTTCCACGGTGAAGGTTAGTATAATATGCTTATTGATTCCACTCTAGGATGTGTTTTTACATTGTGGGTATCAAATCAAAGCTACTGATGAGTGCTTTAATACAGAGTATTTTTTAGACCTCTGAGTGACCAGGGTCTCGAGATATAGCCGAAAAGGTGGACCAAGGTACCCTTGGATGTGTTTGTACAATATGGGTATCAGATGGAAGCTGTTGATGAAAGCTTTTAAGGGAAGTAATTTTTACTGCCCGTTTCCGGGATAAAGAAAGGAGATGGAGATGGAAGAGGAAAAGGAATAGCTACAGGAAGAGGAAGAGAAAGAGGAAGACCACTAATTATTAAAAATTAAAAAAAAAAATTCTAAAAAAATTTTAAAATGTTACATATTATTATATAAACGTTAATCTGAAGTCAGTTATAGTGAAAAATTCATTGTATCATTGCCGGCGTGATTGGTGATCGTTTCCTTAATTTTTTGCAGAAAGGTTATGCTAATATTATATGAGATATTACCTATATCATTCATATATTTACTCACAAATATACGGTTGAAGCAAATATATGCCAGTTTTTTTAATATACTTCGCCTGGAAAAGTTTATATAAATTTAAGAAGAGTAAATATTATATAACTTATTTTATATCAGACTTCACGCAAAAAAGTCATTTGCACCTGAACACATAGCTGGGTTAAAGCGGGGGGGAATAGAACAGTTCTCTTCTCCTTCTCCGCTTTTTCGCACACGTAATTGTATGGGATGAGTGCACGATGGCACATAAAAAGTCACTGGAAGCGCTTGATAGGAGATTACGAGATTTACGTAGTTAAAAATGAAATGTTTGGTTGTGCCTTAGTGCTGCTGGCAGGTGATTTTAGACAAACACTGCCTGTTATTCCTCGAGCAATTGTAGCAGATGAATTGGCTGCATGTTTGAAATCATCATATTTGTGGAGACATGTTCAAACACTCAAACTAACTACAAATGTACGTGTTCTAATGCAAAATGATCCATCAGCTGCTGAATTTTCACAGCAATTATTGGATATTGGAAATGGCAAGGTTCCTGTCGATAATTTAACTGGCTTAATAACTTTACAACCAAACTTTTGTCAAATAAGTCAAACGAAAGAACAATTAATTCAAAGCATTTTCCCAAATTTGCCTCAAAATTACAAAAATTATAATTGGCTTAGTGAACGAGCCATCATGGCTGGCAAAAAATAAAGATGTGAATGCGGCTATTTTGGCTAACATACCAAGTCCAGAACAAACATATCGATCCGTTGACACTGTTACAAATCAAGATGATATTGTAAATTATCCCACTGAAATTTATTATGTTGAGAAACATAAATCAACCACGACTATGTAATGGCACTCGATTAACAGTTAAGAGATTGATGAATAACGTCATTGAAGCAATAATTTTGAATGGAAAATACTCTGTTGAAGACGTTTTAATACCTCGAATACCTATGATACCATCGGATATGCCGTTTGAATTCAAACGTCTTCAATTTCCTGTTCGCCTTGCATTCGCGATTACTATTAATAAGTCACAAGGCCAAACTTTATCAATTTGTGGTATTGATTTAGAATACCCATGTTTTTCTCATGGCCAAATTTATGTTTCATGCTCAAGAGTTGGTAAGCCATCGGTATTGTTCATTTATTCAACAACGCATGGAAATACGAAGAATATTGTATACCAAAGAGCATTACAATAAAAAAAGTAATAAAGTAAATCACATCAAACGTTTTTTAATTGCTACTACTATTCAAAACTGCTTTCATTACTATTCATGCGCGAGAATTTTTATAAAAAACACACAGTATTTTTCGGCTTAATTTAATTAATTAATCTAGATTTTTTTAAAGACGACCAGCGAAACGGGCGGGTTTTCGCTAGTTGTACAATAAATGTGTGGTCCTATGCTCTAACTTGGAACTCTAGGAATTGATGATGATGAGATCAGATGCAGTAAATGTGGTAGATCGTCAAATTTAAAAATTTGTTGTAGATCTACCGCATATCCGGTAGAATATTTCATACTGCTTTTGTTACGTCAGATAATAAATAGAAAGACGATTTCATGTTTTAAACTTATCAAAAACAAAACTGATTTATCTTGGAATCCCGAAGTCTCATTATAATAAACTTCTACTATCGGTTAGACCGTTTAACAAAAATTTATTAGGAAAATACTTCTGCACTCACGATCACATCTGAAGTCGTACATTTGTAGCTCGCAATGACAACAATTTTGATTAAGAATCCTTCTATACTGCGCTGTTTGACATTTTCCTTTTAACGGACAACTCAGTGTGTCTTAGATGACTTAAGTCTATGTAGTATTTCCTGGAGCTATCTGGATAGTAATAATTTTCTCACTCCATCTAATCTTATACCTTAATTAATAATTTGCTTTGTATTGAATTATCGCAGATCAATGCTGTTTTAAATGATTTAGGCCGTATTTTGGATTTGATATTAGTTAGTTTTTATATTAATTTTAAGTTCTCACATACATCTAGAGGCAAATCACAAGAAGAAATGCAGGCGGCCGCCGTAGCCGGATGGGTTGGTGCGTGACTACCATTCAGAGAGAACGTAGGTACGAATCTCGGTGAAAGACCAAAATGAGGAAAACGTTTTTTCTAATAGCGGTTGCCCCTCGGCAAGCAACGGCGAACCTCCGAGTGTATTTCTGCCATTAAAAAGCTTCTCATAAAAATTATCTGCCGTTCGGAATCGGCTTGAAACTGTGGGTCCTCCATTTGTAAAACAACATCAAGACGCATGTCACATATAGGAGGAGGTGCTCGGCCAAACACGCCAATTATCCAAATATCTTGAAGATTGATGTATTTTTTAGGCTCGGTGAAGTTATGTAGTGAATTTAAAGATCTATGTAATTTTTTAGGCTTAGTTTCACCACTCCTAAAAATTATTCCAAAATCTTTTGCAACGTTGGCATTCATTCGTCGTAATTGGTTTTAATTCTTTGATCCTTAAAATTTGAAGTGACGTATAAGATGGAACCATGAACTGGACCAACTTATAAAAGTGGAGAATGTTGTGTGGTTCATCAAAGCTCAGAGACTAAGATGGCTGGCAACGAAAAATAATAGACGCTAAAACATTTGGAACCTCTTGCTTTGGATTGACGAACTAGCAGATAGGGAAACACAAGGTTAACAACTGGAAGGAATCAACCAAGGATCTGGGCAAACGGAGACATTTTATGCAGCAGGCCAAAGCTCACACAGAGCTGTAACGCCAAATGATGATGATGGTGAATAGATGCGAGTCTGTTCAGAAGGCATTTATTCGCATGCGTCTTGTCATTCTCGCTGTTTATAAAGATATATTTTTTCTTTAAATGCTATGTATTCTTGTCCGTGTGTTCTGTTTTTGATGCCACTTCCGGTTCTATTGATTGTCCGCATTTTCTTATGAAAATCCACGTTAATGTTCCCCAAAGCGTTCCTCCGCTGTAATGAAGTCTATCATGTGGAGTCACCAAACTATCTATAGCATGAATGCTCCTTAAGGAGTGTGCTATCTCAATTTAGTGCTTATTCTTCTTGCTCAGAACTTGATTTCCCTTCTTCTAAGCTAACTTTTAAGCCTTTCGTTAGACACTAAACCAGTTAGTCCCAACTGATTTTAAACCTAAGACCTGATGTCTTCTTTTCGGCACATAATAATCTATTATTAATATTATTATGAGTGCATTCCGCACTACAACCTAAAAGTGTGTGTGAGTGTATGAGTGTAGCTATTCAATAATTTTGGTAGAATTTTTTCTCAAAATGGTTTGTTTCCATTGTAGGTCGGGTTTTTTTCAGCCAACGAGTTACATGCGTTTACCTTCAAGTTAGCAATTTGTGTGGGAAAGCTTATTTACAACTGAAAGAATGAAAATGGCAAAATTTAAATTTACCGCTTTTATTTAATTTGTCATAACTTTTACACTTTCCGCCCGATTTGTACGATCTGAACGTTAATATTTTCGTAATAAAATTATCTTTCACAAGTTTATCAACGTAAATGAATGAAAAAACACGAACAGTTTTTTAAAAACTTGAAAATGTCTTAATTTTTGGACAAAAGACACATCATCGCAAAGACGGTCTAATATGTCTTTCAAACGATACCAATAAAATGTCAGTTTCATTCGATTTTATGGAGTTTTTTATCTGCAAAAAGTCCTAGAAAACAGTTTTTTTTTCGTGCCTATATCTCGAAAACACTTCTTTACGAAAATAAATGTCTTTTTCGCGACCCAAAATTACTCTAAACGAACACTTTGTTAATGAGGTACCACTTTTTAAGAAAATATTTGTGTACCAGCGAAATACAGTATGTCGTGATGATTGAATGTAAACAATATAATAACAAAACTCATTTTCCACTCACAGTCATTAAATGGCATGCAGACGTAGCATATTGTTCAATCAAATGCCTGTGGACTCCGCGAAAGTGGTTGCTTGCTATACTCCCATTTCTGTTCAATATTTTCGGAAAATCATTAAGGGATAAAGTTGAGGGCCGTGGTTGTAGTTTCTGATTAGAAGACTTTGAGTTCAAAGATAAATATTTTATAGCTTTACTCGCGGTATTATGGAAATTTCGGTTCTGTATAGATTGGGGCAGTGAAATAGAACTCATCGTATTTTTTTTTTTTAATTTGCACACAACTATGTATTCATATTCTGTAAAAAACACTATTATTTAGCACTTTTTTACGAGTCTGTAGGTAACAAGTATAGTAGTATTAAATCGATGCGGATAAATTTAGCAAAATACAAATATTACGTAATTTCTTCTGAAAACAAATAAAGTTAAATAACCGCCGCTATTAAAACTCGCAATATGGTTACTGGCGAAAACCAAAAATTTGGAGACGCTTCCGATATATTAGCCAAAAGAATGAACTCTATCAGTATCTACGTAAATATTCTTGTGCATACAAAAATATATTGACCATGAGCCAGTCCGCATATTAAGGTGTATAGTACATTGAAAAATGTTGAGTGTATGTACTTCGTGGCGGCAGTGTTTATAATATACACATTCGCACGCACGCCAGGAAAATAAAATAAGTTCGTTTTCGTCGACCATTCTTATTTTTAGAATGTTAATGAAAATGTTCCGAGTTCATAGAAGAATATAACCGTTCTACAAACATATAAGCTTCTTATAAGTAGTATAGAATAAAGACATGTTACTCTTTACTTTATCCCGAATGGAGGCACTCGCCTAACGCAAATTCTATTCGGCAGCGGCAAATCTATCGGAAGGTGAAAAACTTGATTTTAAGTTATAAATTTGCAGAATTTTCACATGTGCTCTTTTTATTGATTTATCAAACAGCCGCAGTAAGAAGAAATTGCTTCTAACGTTCAATTGCAGCATTTGTAGTTATTTAGTGCAGCAAATGTCTTATTTTGATTTTGATGACTGATAAAATATAAAAGCAAGTAAGGAAGTGCTGAATTCGGTCTGGACTGGACTAATTTACAAGGTGAAGTCCAAAATAAACAAGACTGAGCTGAAATAGAAACGACAGGAGCTTTGTTCTGATAATTTCGAGTTTATTTATTCAAAATAGTTCCCTCTGGCCTTGATACACTGTTTTGTGTGATCTAAAAGCTTTTCGGAAGTGTTTCAGGCCATTGACCAGAATGTCCTTCAGGATGTCGGTACAAGCCTTTTGGATGGCCTCTACGGACGCAAAACGTTTTCCTTTCAAGGCCATATGCAATTTTCCGAATATGTAGAAGCCATATCAGACGAATACGGTGAGTGATTGATAGTTAAAATGCGATTTCTAGTTAAAACATCAGTCACAAGAGTGGATCGATGAGATTGTGCAATATCATGCAATAAGCGTCAGCTTCATATTTCGCGGTACTCAGGGCGAATTCGACGAATCCGATGCAACAAACGCTTCAAAACGCCAAGATAGAAAATTGCATTGACGGTTTGGCCCATTGGCACGTACTCCTTGTGGACAATTCTCTTGGAATACTAAAAACCAATGAGCATCGACTTGATTTTTACTTCTCCAAAAGCGATTTTTTGGGTGGTGGCTCGTCTGCGGCCTTCCATTCGGCACTTTGACGCTTATTCTTCAGGTTTATGTTAGAAAATCCACGTATCATCACCATCTACGATGTTTTAAAGGAAGTTCTCGTCTTTTCTCAACTCTTTAATGAGGTCTTTCGAATGTTGAATTCTGAGCAATTTTTGGTCCTCAGTTAACTTTTGCTGAATGAAACGTGCACAGACCTTTAAGCTCATCTGTAAGCCCAACTCATCAGTTAAAATACGATAAATCGATGTTTTCGATTCCATGAATTTCAGCGATGATTTCGGTTCATTTTTGATAAATTTACGAGCAATTTTGATGGAGTTTTCGGTGATTTCTGATTTTGAGCGGCCCGTCTGCTCATTGTCATTTATGTCCTCACAACCATCTCTGAAACGTGTAAACCACTCATGAATTCTGGCACGGGTTTGAAACGCCATAAACTTTTTTCATCAATTCAAATGTTTCGGTAAAGATGTTACTGATTTTAAAACAAAATTTGATATTAGCTCTTTGTTCGAAACTTATTTTTGTACCGATGACAGAAACATGCTAACACTTTAGACGCAATAGCTTCGCTTCCACTGAACCGAATGTCACCAAGCTTTCATTAGGAGTCAGCTAGGGAAGTAATTTCCAACGCACTAACTCATTAAAAAGATGGCGCCATCAAAAGCATTTCTATGATGTCAGTCTTGTTTATTTTGGACTTCTTCTTGTATATACGCGCGCCTATTATAATAAAATTTAATTGAGATCGGCTGCTAATTTTTGAAATGAAATCAATTCATGGACAATGAGATTTATAGCTTACAACATCACACGGGGGGACTGAAATTTAGTTTTAACATACAGCAAGTGGGTGTGATTTTTATCTGATGCTCTCAATAATATTTTTGTCGAACATAAATGAGAAGCAAGCAATAGGTGTACCAAGTCTTGAGCGAGTTTGATTGAGTTGTTATTGAGATACACGCATTTTTTCTCTTTTTGGGTTCATCACACTTGCACCAAATGTAATTATTTTGCTTCATTTATGACAGAGAGATATCTCTTTTTTTTCTTTTTTGAAAAGTACCTTTATGGGAGATATGAGCCTGGTTATCGACCTATTACGCCCATTTTGAAAATAGACCATTTGTAGTAAATTAGGTGTCCCTGTTGGGACCTACAATTTTATGCCGCCTTTCAACGGCAGATGTTTTTTAAGACAATGCAAAATTGCATGTTGTATTTAATTTCCTGCCTTAAGCTCAACTTATTGAAAATAGTGTTTACAATTTGGCGACCATAAACAAAAAAAATGAAAAGAACTTATGAAAATAATATATTGAAGAATATTTGCAACATTCGTATAGAGGCGAGCTACTTTACATAAGGAGCAATATGTAGTTGTCATTCGTTTTTTTGAACAGTAATTTTGTTGCGATTATGGTAAAAGCAAGCGACCGACTGACAGCCAATTTCCTACACACTCATTTGTGGAATGAAGATATAAACATCCCACTGCAATAGTGCGTAGCATAAAAAGCAATAAGCGTATACTTATAATTTATGTATCTTCTGATTCTAGAGTTAATCAGATATTTACTTTACTTATTAAAATACAATTCGTTCTTTAGTAACGCATGATCATGCCTATATGTATGAACTGGTTTACATCAGAGAAGCATTCCTCTCAAATTACCTGGCGTATCCTTTGTTGCGACCAGGACGAAATCTTTTGAAGAATTGAACTGTGTAAAATTAAGAAAAAATGTGTAGCTGTTGTAAGTTTAGAGTTGGGTCTTTCATGTTTTATTTCTACATTTTCTACAGGAGCATGCATATATTTATTTTTAAATGCTCGTTCGATTGTGGAATAGATACTGTCAGCTTACTTCTGAGTAAGGCTCATTTCGAGAACCTTTTGCCCAATACATATTATATGTTGTGGTTCATAGCCGTGGATAGCAAAGTAGTATTAACAGTGTCATAATTTCTATTTTTATAGGTACATCCGTCAGTGTAAAAAATTACTAGAAGTGGTTCCGCTGTAACATTTTATGGCAATACATTTTTGCAATTGAATCTATCCATACCCGTCCATACCCTGTTCTTTATATTATAAAATATCAAATTCTGTCTCTTAAGTTTTGTTCTGTAATATAAACCATGATAAAAATATAATAAGATAGAACCACTGAGAGGCATTTTTTCACACTCTTATTTCCATTGTTTGTCCTGGTTTTGTATTTTTATTCAAATAAATTAGACATCAGAAATAATGTTTGTTGGGAGCAGCACCTGATTTACAGGATTTAGTTTAAGTTTTAAGGGTAATTGCATAGTTTTTATATAAAAATTAAGTATTGTAGTCTAATTTATAACATTGTAATATTTTTTACTCGTTACATCTGGTCACCCTAATTCTGGTACTTGTACTTGCATTATATAATATTAATACACATTATCCCATATTTGACATTTCCTAACGTTCGTATAGACGTACATTCTTATGTACATATACGAGTATAATATATTATATAAGCTGTGCTAAGCAAACATTTCGAGACTTGCATTTCGACATCAGCTGGGACCGGTGAACTTTAGTAATGGTAAAAATGACAACAAATACACACGATCACGTAAACCTTAAATCGAAAAATAAATTATAAAGTTGTGTGAAAATAAAATTGTTTTAATGAATTTGATAATTAATAGCTGCCAAAAAAGCTGGTGACCGAATGTTAAAAAATTTAATTCTTCTACGCCGCTAAAGTGGGGCGTATGTGGTGGTAATGGCATCAGGACTGTGTCCTAACACAATCAGTGGGATCATTCAAAGGGCGCTAGGTGAGCTCAACTCATACTTTTTACCACTACATACAAAGTACCCAATTTTACCCTACCACTGGCACAGCGCAAAGTTAGGTGCAATCTTGGACTACAAACTTAGTTGGAAAATGAACATTGAAGAAAGGGTAAGGAAAGCAGAAATTGCTCTATTTGCTTGCAAACGTATACTTGGAAGAAGATGGGGTCTTCAACCTAAATATACTTTATGTCTGAATAAGGCAGTTATACGACGAATTTTAACATACGGATAGGTAGTTTGATGAAAAGCTCTTGCATTTACGGTCGGGACATCTTTTTGAGTGGCTTTTGGCCGAGCTCCTCCTCCTATTTGTGGCGTGCGTCTTGATTTTGTTCTACAAATGGAGAGACCTACAGTCTCAAGCGGACTCCGAACGGCAGATATTTTTTTAATGAGGAGCTTTTTCATGGCAGAGATACACTCGAAGATTTGACGTAGCTAGCCGAGGGGCGACCGCTATTAGAAAAAACTTTTTCTTCATTTTAGTGTTTCACCACGATTCGGAATGGTAGTCATCAATTCAGCTACGGCGACCGCCGCGTAAACCATAACGTTACCTTAATCTGGGTCCCGTGACATCGGAGCATTGAAGGAGACGAAAAAGCGGACGAACTGACAAGAGGGGGATCTGCCATGAATAACATTCTTGCAGAATCGGTATTCACAAACCTGGGTGCAATCAAGAATCCAATTTTCTTAACATATCTAAAAATCATGGAACGCAGATGGAGGGACCAGACAACATGCAAAATTAGCAGAACATTATAGCCCACCTACAACCACAAACAAATGTCGATAGGGGGTTTACGTTGGTCTGGTTTAAAATATAGAACGACTGAAAAAGTATAAGGTTTCAGAATTCATTTTCACGGGAAGATTAGTCGTGCGGATAAGTAGTGTACAAGTAGAAAAAACGATTAGATAACTTATTCACTGTATATTCCGCCTGTGAGGGGAATATTTCCAGCAATGTGAACCCATAGTATATTCTGGACATATCAGTATTTAACTACGGTAACGCGCTAACCATATTTATAGCTTTTAATAGCCTCGAACACTTCTAACAAATCCAACGCTACCAAAAGTGTTCTTTATCGGGATCGGCTTAGGCTTCAAACGCGATATAAATTGAAGAACAAGTATGTAATGAAATACAAACATAAATAATTTATTGGAGTAGGTACAATAAAACCAATGCCTCATATAATTTTCGGAAGCACATGTAAGTATGAATAATCTACTATATATGGGTCTTTAGGCCTTATTATGCAGACACAATGCAAAAATAATGTTCTGATACAGAATGAATTAATCTGGTTAACTTCTTGACAATAAGATTGAATTTTGAAAGGTACTTTTAATTATTTACATTTTATTCACAAAACTTTAGTTTAAAGAGCCACTTATATATAAATCATTAATAACTCACGTTCATTCTTATTGCCTCATCAATAAATTTTTCTTTACAGCTTTCTATATCATGGATATCGGAACTCTCTTCCAGAACAAGAGGTGATAAATTTACGGATTCACAAGCACCTTCAGTAGGTTCATATGAATTATCCACTGTTATGGTATCATTTGGACAGTCCTCGGGAAATGGTGCAAGGCTTGTTTTGAGATTCGTTTCCTCCATATGAGATTTCTGCCTTAAAAGGTATCCGAATTTTTCGAAAAATCCGCCATCAGCATCCTGTAACCTAAAGTATACAGATAACCATTATGCAGTTACAATAAATTGTGTTTTTTTACTTATGTTATGTAATAATTAGTAACAAAAGTATAATAATTTAAAAATTAGTTCAACAAATTGTCCAAAAGCTTTTTTTTACGAATTATATGATTTAGGTAAAAATCGACGGCCTGGAATGGTGAGTGAGTACCTCGGGGTAGACCTAAAACTGTAGGACTCCCCGTTTGTGGAACAACATCAACACATACACTCCAAATAGGAGAAGGATCTCAGCCAAATACCCAATGAAGGGTGTAAACGCCAGTTGCTTCTTGCTGTTCTCTAAGCTGAAACAAATATTTTCAATATGGTTTACTATGGTATAAGTGGAAGATTTATATTGATGTGTTCTCCCATTGATATAGAAAAATTATTTATCTCTTTAAATATCTTGTGAATCAATGCTGTTTAGATAGCCTCAAATGCCTTAATGTGGGGTAGTTAATATGCCTTCTTTCCACTATCGGGTAGTGTATTAACTATCACATAAATTATCATTAGTAGGCATCACTGCAAAATACAAAGCGACCCATTTACTTGAATTCTTATATTGCCTTTACTTTTTCAGAAAATATTTCGTACAATTTTAACTACTTCGCCATATCGATCGCATTGTAAAAGCTAAGCAAACAACTTTTTAAACACGTTAACTTATACTTGACTCTCTGTTTGCATAATCTATGGTGTTTTTAACTGAATTTTTTTTAAAGGTCTATAGGAAGGACAGATGTGAGGTGAGGCCACATTTATATTATTATATGTAGAATATTACAACATTCAAATGACCACTTCGGCATCGCTGGCAGAGCTTTAAGCGGTCGATCTTCCGGTAGTGACCTCTCGAATGTCGCCTTCACACTCGTTCAAGGCGGATGACTTGTTGGCGTGTACAAAGAAATTGATATGTCCTCAGAGAAAACAATTGATGGAAGTCTTCACGAAATGACCAAATCGTAACATTTCTCCTTCATTCCACTCCATCTTATTCTTCATTCGATCGTTCCGTCAGCACGGATACACCGATGTTGTCGAATTCTAGCCACAGAAGTTCAGTTAATGTCGCTGTACACCGTAACAACCGAGCCGGAGCTTCGATATTTTATTAATTTTCAAACGTTCGTCACAAATTTTTTTTTTTTCTATCTAGCATATCTCTCTTCAAAAGACTTCCATGATAGTACGACTATAAAACAGAAAAGAAAACACTTTCGATACCTCTCGACGGCTTCTTTATGGTCGTTCCTGTTACCAGGATTTGTTACCCTATATTTTATTATTATTACTGGTAACCCATCGGCTCCAGCCACTTTGGTATGTTTTAATCGTATTATCGATATTTGTACTACACTAAGGTCGGGGAGGATGCTTCCATGTGTAGAAGTCCACGCATGTGCTGAAAGTACCTGATTGCCATTCACTTGGGAGTGGCCAGCACGATTCTTCTGCATACAGTCCAAACAGCTCACAACTTCTGCACTTATCCCAAGTATCTTCTGGGTAGCTCCTGAACATCCGTTTGAGAGCGAGCTAATGTTAAAAAGCGAAGCAACCCAGGATATCGGGTTGTGCGCTGGGTTTGGGTCCTATCACGTAAAAATCCTTCCCCAATGAAAAACAAATCAAAGCCGCAGATAAGAAGGGCTAATTTTGATGGCGAACTAAGGACTATGATTTGAGGGCATGGAAAAGTCCGGTCCCTTAATGGGGAAGATGCTCCTACCCGGCTGGTTGATGTCCTCGTAAGAACAAAGACTGACATTACTGTCATTCAAAAGATGGACCGGGCAAGGCAAGTTCGATTTATAGTGGAAAGATAATTCGTCGCCAAGTACTTTCATTCACACAGGTGGGCGAGCCTCTCGCAATAATCCGCATCAAATCTGTTCATTTGCGCCCACGCCTCGACGGCAGGGAAGGACGATGCAACCAAAAATTGATGATCGACTTCACCGGAGCTCGAAACATGGTAATCTGCAGTACTACATTCCAGCATAAAAAACGCGAAACCAGATCGATCGTGTTGCGATACTTGGAAGACAGTTTCTGGTGGTTTAGATGTACGTATGATCCGAGAACCCAACATGGACTCGGATTTTTACCCTGTTGCAGTCAAATTACGAACACGCCCTTGTGCAGTAAAAAAAGTACATCTAACTATACAAAGAATGTTCTATTTCGGAAAGCTGCAATCACAACAGACAGCCAGAAGATTCGCCATTCGACTCTCACTACTGCCCTTGGAGAGTACCAACCTACCAACAATCCAGCATGCATAGAAAGTGACCAACATTTCTCGTTCTCCACGTACCGCCGCCGAAGAAGGAATCGAATTTCGGTGAGCCCGAAAAGATAATTGGTACAACGAGGAATGTCATACTGCCGCGGAAAGGAAGGATGCTGCATATAGGACCACGCTCCGATCGGGCAAAACGCGAGCCATGTGGGATCGCTACCTGGAGCTGAAATAAGAATAGAGAAGTATTATCAAAATGAAGAAACAAGTCGGCGGCACTCGCATATCGGAAACCATGTTACTGTTGACAGTTATGATTTTGAGGTTGGAAGAGACTTCGTTTATTTAGGAACTTGCATTAACACCGATAACAATGTCAGCCTGAAAATCCAACGTAGAATCTCTCTTGCCAACAAGTGCTAAGTAGGCAAATGAGTAGTAAAGTCCTCTCTCGACGAACAAAACTAGCACTCTACAAGGCTCTCATCATACCCGTCCAAACGTATGGCGCAGAAGATTGGACGATGACCACATCCGATGAGGGGTCCCTTGGAGTGTGAAAGAGAGAGAGAGAGAGAGAGATGGAGAGAGAAAGATTCTGCGAAAGATTTTTGGACCTTTGCATGTTAGTGACGGCGTGTATCGTAGGCGATGGAACAATAAGCTGTATGAGCTTTACGACGCCAAAGACATAGTGCATCGAATAAAGATCCAACAGCTACGTTGGTTGGGTCATGATTTCCGAATGGATACAAACCCTCCGTCTCTGAATATATTCGATATGGTACCAGCTGGTGGTAGCAGAGGAAGAGGAAGATCTCCTCTGCGTTGGAAAGATCAGGTGGAGAAGGGCTAGGCTTCACTTGGTGTGTCGAACTGGCGCTGGTTGGCGCGAAAAAGAAACGATTGGCGGCCTTGTTAAACTCGGCCAAAATCGAAGGTCGGATTCTCATAGTTGTCTTTCCATATCCTAATTGTGTTCTAAATGTCGTTTATCAGGTCGCCGTATTCGTTTTTAAAGAAAATCGGACCGGACTTCAAACTCTAACTCGTCGCCCTTTCTAGTAGAATTTTTGGTCGTTTTTCCTGCCGGAATGCACTAGCGCACGTACGTACTTCGTCCTCTCCCTGCTTTTCGGGTAAAATACCTCTCGTTTTCTTCTTCAATTCTCGTTATCTCTCCAACACAGCTCGTGTGGCGACCGATCTCAGTGTGATCCTATTTGTGGCATCTCTTTTTTTCGTGACAATTCGACATCGCTTGCTCATTCGGGCGCACTGAAAGCCAATCACTTCTTTAGCGTATCAGTAGTCCCAGGCGACCCGATGGGCTCTTCATAACGCAGAACCAGTCGGTAAATTGCTTCAAATGTGGCCACCAGCATTTCTGTGACTTTGCCCGAAGTATTACCACCGATCTGAGATCTTTGTGCCGGTTTTGGACTTTAGGTACCCAATTGCGCTTGTATACGCTGAGAAGAAGAGCAAACTATCAAAGGTAATGCCCAGTGACTTTGGGTTGTTAACAGTCGGTATTGGTATGTCATCGCGGTGGAAAGAGACGGTGAAAAGATTTTTGGAAGTGTGCTCTTTAACAGACCGTTATTCGGTTCTGAGCGAATTTGATAGAATCAGCTGATGGGCTGACGTCACTTGGGATGTGTTTACAAAAAAACTGGGACTGTGTTGGCGATATATGAAAAAAATCAACCAATGACACTTCGTTGCTGTCTGAACAACGACTGATTGGACGAGTGTATGAATATGTGTGAAATGATTGCGCGAATTTCGGCTGGCGATAAGATTGTGTTAGTGAGATACAAAAAAAAGATATACAGTATTCGCTCATGTTGCATCGTTGCCATCTGAACAACTAATAATTGGGCGAGTGTGCGAATATATGTGAAATAATAGTGCAATTGTATTAGTGATATACGGAAAAACTCAACACCATCTCCAATCTTCTTGCTTCGTTGCTATCTGAACAACGACAGATTGGACGAGTGTGTCAATATATGCTAAATGATTGTGCAATTGTGTTAGTGATTTACGGAAAAAATCAACACAATCTCCACACTTGTTGCTTCGTTACCATCTTTACAACGACTGATTGGACAAGTGTGTGAAATGCGAAGTGTGAGCATGCGAAATGATCGTGCAGAACTCGGCTCAAAGTCCCAATGTTTAAAGAGCAAACCTGGTAAATCGATCATCCTTGCGGTGGAGAAAATCCAGAAGGTATGGCCAACATTCGACAGTTAACCAGCTCTCAGCGATTTTGAAGGAGAACCAACTGATTTGCTGACGTAATAAGGGATATGGCATGGTTTGTTTACAACAGAGGTCGGCAGAACTGATAATATGTTATTAATATACAAAAAAATCATCGTAGCCACTCCTCATATTGTGTCTGAACATTCACGCATTTGAAGGCAGCACGATTCTGCTGCTGAATCGCCTATTACATGGCAGCCGAAGTTACTTTCACAATTTTGCTTCGGATGGCCGAAACTTGTAATCTATCGTCCTTGGAGTATCATCGACTTTGACCTTTATGTAATATGAACTCCTTCGTCCAGGTGCAGGAATAGGGCGCCGCGGATTTAGTGGGGGAAAGTTGGAGCAATCGTCAGCGTATGAGATAATTGAAACTCTGGTGGTTGAGGAAGCTTCTAAATATAGAAGTTAACAAGAGAAGCCACCCTTGCTTTATCATCCTCTGTTTAGAATTTTGATCTTTAAATATTACTGACAAGTGTCAACCACACAAGTAATTTACGGAACACATCTTCAGTCCCAACGGGAGAGTTGATTCTTGAACATCATCCAATAGGGTGGGATGAGCGACAGTTGCTTTATTAAAAAATAATATGACAGCGATGATTCGCGGAAATACAATCGGCAAGTCTATCAATCGAGAAGACAATGGTCGATGAGACCACATTGCAGTATAGTGAACTATAAATGCTAGGCACCACCGCTGTACTCGCCCACGATCCTTGCGATGCACTTTGTAACCTTGACTGGTAATCAATGAAGAAGTACTGTGCGGTTTGCTTTTTTGGACCGCAGCTATTAGTATTACGTGCCGGTTACTGAAATCAGCTATCTCAGCAATCGTGCTCGAGAGTCCGTTAAATTGTAATATCTTAAAGTTCCTCAGAACAAAACCCGCATTTAAGCGAGAGGTGTGAGGGATGCGTGAGATTGCCTGCGTTACCTGTTGCGCATGCCGTTGTTCTTGTGGCCTGAAGGTAGGCAATAGCCGCGCCAAAAGGGGCGATTGCGAATACAGAGATCTACAGCAGGGGACAACGCAGTCACTTGTTCTATCTGTAGTGGTGTCTAAACCAAAACACCTCCGAAGGTGACACCAGCTATTGCCAGAATAGTACTTGACTGATATCAGATTCCGAGATACTCTGGCCTGACACACAGCACAGATAGTGTGGGGATCAAGAGTTGCTGGTGGGCCATCACACTGGATTTGAAGCGGAATTGGAGTAGAGGCGTTCTGGGATGAATAAGGGGAGTGATACTGCTCTGGTGGACTTCAAAGAGCCGTAAGGATCCCGATTCTGAAGCTTAAAGTAGGCGTCGGCACATTACGCGAAGTAGAGACCTTAGAGGTTGGCGACGCCAGCATGTGATTACAAACCGTGTTTTTCAGGTCGGTAACAAGCTCTCACCTTCCCAGGATACGTACAGTAAAGGCAAATTAGTGGAAACAGCACCTTACTCACTGATTGATACAATTGGAAATCACTTCACTATGCATGCAAGGACTTACCTCCTGAAGCAATAACAACATCGCTCACGAAGCTAGGAGTAAACAGTGCGCCCCGTTTATAGGGCGTATGTTAATCGGGCAGAAAATAAACGTAGGATTAGGTAAATATATATTAAAAAATGTCCGGTCAGGGGTACGCCTCAGAGTGGGATAATCTCACTACTGCTGTGAAACCTGGCAGTCAAGAGTATTCTTCAAGAACAGGAAGATAATTGCATACGACGATATTATAATAACAACCTGAAGAAGACGTGAGCTTATCCACAGATCCCTCAATCCCTTTTGTGTAACAGGGGAGGTCTTGGAGTGAATCCAGAAAAAACGAAATAGCCTTTGGGGAAAGCCCCTTAGAAAAACAGAAAGGGTTACTGGAACCGGGGACCCACCTATACAGCAGTGGTGGGGTTAATTCTGTATTATGGTATTTTAATGTAGTGGAACGCCTTTGAGAAGGGTGTTAACATTACGAGGTCTGACAAGGTTCAAAGGCTCGCACCTGTACTTATAATAGATACAAGTCAATCACGCCATCAAAAGCATTAAATACTAAACTTGCATACAGTAGATCTGCATGTAATAGTCGTATATGTTTAGCATCGTGACCATAAAACATAAACTTAAAAAAAAAACAGGCAGAACTAATTACGGTCACGATAAGATCTTGGCTTAAATTTCGGAGCTTTCCGTAATGGTGGACTATGCACTTCCGACTACAACTAGTATACATTTTAATAACATCTCGCATAACAGAGCAATAGAAACTAACAGTACAGTACAAAATGCAAGATTTAAAAGCAGATGTCGAAGATGATAAATCAGATTTTTTTTTTATGGCAGAAATACACTCGGAAATTGGCTATCGCCTGCCGAGGAACGACTACTGGTAGAAAACTTTTACTATCATTTGGTGTTTATTGGCGAGCTACAGCTGCCGCCGTAATTTACGTATACTTATTTCCGAGATTTCAAATATATTTGAAACCGAGTTGATTATTTCGAAACTTTCAAATAATATGTAATACGTGCGGGTACTCGGTATCTCTCTTCCACAAACGTTACGAGTTGCCGCAACAAAAGTTACCGTGTCTGAACGCACACATATGCACAGTGTAGAGAATTCAGAAGATGTGACCAACATCAGACCGTTAACTATCAGCGATTTTGAAGCAATCAGCTGATTGGCTGACGTAAGAAGGTATGTGACAGGGATTTGTTTACGACAAAGCTGGGATTGGAGCCCAACTTTTTAATCTATCCTCCTTGCCCATATGGCT
The DNA here is from genome assembly GCF_028408465.1 of Anastrepha ludens. Lineage (NCBI taxonomy): Eukaryota > Metazoa > Arthropoda > Insecta > Diptera > Tephritidae > Anastrepha > Anastrepha ludens. Next base: position 27,574,486 of record NC_071498.1, on the reverse strand, counting down.
CCAGGAGGCGAGGTATAACTGGCAAACTATCGATGACACTATCGATGTATCGAGTTTTTTGCTTTTTCGCATTGCTATGGTTACTTTGTATCCACTACCCTAGGAGAAGTGAGTACCATAGGTGGCATCATTAAAAACCAGTTACTTTATTTTTCGCGATTTTGACAAGTCTGACGTCAGCTCAGTTCGCAATACAAAACAAACGAACAAAACAAACAAAAGTAGGAAAAATTACGTGTTTGTGAAAATTCAGTGAATGGCTTGGTAGTTTTGTGAAATTTAAAGAAATGAAAACGAAGCGCCGTGTGTTAAATTGTGAAAGCACAAATTAATATAAAGTCTCGAAATGCAGTTTGTTTGCGTTTTTATGCGGAAGACGTCGTGCAGGAAAGTATGTGTGTGTTCTTGTGTTTGGTTGTTTCCACTGCTTTCGCCTACTCTTCTTCTTCACAAACAAGTAATTCCCTTTCCTTTTGCTTGTTTATTCATCCGCTCTTGCGACACGGCGAATTCGGAAGGCGTAATCTGTTTCGCTATCATTCTTGTCCACTACCAATAGTAGCTTTTTTGATTAGTTACATATAACTTGTACCGGCGCAAAGCACTTGGGTCGGCAAAATGCATACAATTTCAAATAACAATCTTCCAGCAATGGTAGGTAACATTTGTCAATTTTAGAAGAGTTGTGTGAAGAAAATTATTGACGACGCTATCGTGCAGCTTGATTAGTATTTTGACTTGCGAAAATCCCTCGAGGATTCAGATCCCTTTAAATATTTGAAAATTACTATATGATTGCGAATTACAGTCGTGGCCAATGATAAATTATATTTCTGTATTTTCGTAGCAAAAAAAAGAACACATGTATACTGTCAACATCCACGGAACTTCAGCAAAACTGATGTAATCAAGAGTAATAGTCATGCTGCCCTGAAAACCAAGTCTTATTTTTCCAAAGAAATAATTGCAACTCACACTAGAATAAGTGATGTTTAGATTTTAAGTCATTCCTTTTTTTGAACTAATTTAAAAATAAATAAGTAAATTCTAAAAATTTTTAACGATACTATCGATTTTTTTTCTTTCTAAACATCAAAGATATTAATTTAAGCCGCTATCGATAGTTTGTAAACTCTAAGGTGAGAAACTTGATAATTAGAAAGTCTTTCCGAGAAGGTAACAGGAGCTGGCACTCGCCTTTCGCCCACCATACAATTACCGAATGGGTTTAATGAAAAGCTTCGCATATTTCTAAGGGTGGTTTTTTATGAACTGGGAAGCCTGTACATAATATATTTCTGAAATATGGAGCATTCATCTAAATTTTGCGCTTTTTCACATATTTACAAATGTCATTACGACGAACACTCTTGTACATACCTGCTTTCGTGCTCGGTTGGGGGATTAGCTTTTAATACCTGTAGCTTCTCAAACATATCCTTCCACATATTTTCCTCATCCATTTTAAATTCGATCGATACGTCGCTTAATGTGCGCTTATTGTATTAATCACTGATATTATACCAAAAGTAAAGCTTAAAACCGAAAGATGACTCAAAACAAATGACATTCTTTTGTTTATACTTGTACATACATAGAAACAGGTGTATCTGGTTAACTATGTCTATCTAATACAGCGTTTACACTCAAGAATGATAGCATACGAGATAAACGATCAAGTCAATTTTTTCTTCAGTTTGGCAGTCAGTGATATCAGAAGAATCGACTAACTAGGGTGAAGTTTAAGCCATTTACAATATAAATATGTACAATTATATTTTAGGTTATAAAATACCGTTCTTATGATACTTCTAAAACTTGTTTTTTGCGAAAATACAAAAAAGTTACACAAGAAAATTCTTTTTATGGAGGTACATATATTGTAATATAATATATTCAATATTTTTTATATTCTTTATAAATCGTTTGTCAATTACACACTCTAGCTACGTTATCAACAGTATTTCTGCGTATAACTATTATGTTTTCTTTATAACCGGATTTTGACTGCGCTTCAATATAATAACCCTCATCAGTTCAACGCCGCTACTTGTTGTTTTTCTTGATAAGAGGTTTTAGTGTAAGAATAAAATATATTTGTCGCTGATAGTTATTGCAAGCTGGTCGCCGTTCTTGAAATCATAATACGATTCGGCTATCTCGAAAATTTTAACACAGCGTGTTTTGACTGGAATAAGATTGCTGATCGCTTCACACCAGGCTAATCATCGTGTTTTACACGTTCAACTCTTTTTATCTACCGGCTGTTTCTGTCAAATTTCGGTGGGCATAACGAACATATTGCAGAATCTGTTAGGTTTCGACAAGCTGGTACCCATCGCCATTGCTCTTGCGTAATGCAGGCGAGGATTTTACCTTTTCGAAGGACTGCGAATGCTTTGTATCTCCTTTATGATGAGCGTAACCATAACAACGCGTGAATTACTCCAAAAAACGTGCTGTGCTAGGTGGTGCGCATATTTTACCCAGTACAAAACTAACGTTAAGTGATTCATTATTTTCTCCACAGCGCCGCAGTTGAAAACGGAACTGAAATCCTACTCGCAAATCGATTTCGATCACTTCTTGACACATTTTGATGGCTTGCTCTGGGCATCAAATTATTTTCTTTGTTTGCATACTTTTCTACGCTTTATAAATATAGCATGGACCATTTTTTATTTAGCTTACGAAATTACTACTCATAGCACAAGTTACTTAAAATTAATTACATATAATATAATAATTTCAAAAACCAAATAGTGAAGCTCAAAAGTTTTTAAAAAAGCTGCCCTTCAAACATAAAATTTAAGGTGAATAGTATGACGCATAAAGTTGAATTTACGCATAGATCGAGCAATAGGAGCACTACCTTAGGATACACCTACCATTATCAAAAGATTTAAGGTTTATGATCAACAGGCGAGAAGGATATGAACCCGTTCCACAAAAATTTAAAGAGAAAATGAATTTTAGAAATTCATCATTCTGAAGATTAATAACAGCCTCTCTGGCGTTTAATTGCCTACAATTTCTCAAAATGATTTGCAAATATACTCATCGCTAACCGTAAATAAAGAAAGATGCTTGCTGGTGTAGTGCATGAATCAATGAAAAAAGTAGGTTTGACAACCAAGTGTATTTCGCGCCTTGTAAATGATACATTCGATTATTTTAACAAATACATCGGTGTTTAAAAAAAAAATATTTACAGGGCGATCAGTTGGATGTGAAAAAGTTGCCTACCTTATTTACATTAGGCACAACTATTCGTATATGTATTGTATATTAATGAATGAATGTCGTAAATGAAGTCAAAAGAAGTTCACTTTCAAAATAGTGCAGAATCTAAGCAAACCCAGAGTTGATCGAAGAATTAGAACGACTCAAAGTTACCCGGCGACTAATTTTGTTGAAAGATCGTTTACATCAGACGTTTGTTACCTTTAACAAAAAACTGCATAATTTAACACCCTATTATATTTCAAATTACATGGATACAGTGGGCTCAGGTATTGCTGAACTAAGTGTTTTCTCTAACTTGTAAATACATTATATCAAGGTCACCGAGCAACATTCGGAACGGTAGCGTCAGAATGAAATATTTAAATTTTATTAATTTATTTGAATTTATTAAAACATCTTATAATTTTGTGTAGCCCTTTTGTTACCTCATGTCCACCCATCGTTCATCATCTAGACGCTCCATAACCACCGACTCTCGTATGCTTATTGGCATTATGGCTGATTTGGTAAGCGAAGTGAAATATTATATAATAAAGTTTTAAATATTCATTATTCAATGAAATATTTGTTCATAGGAAACGACAATTGGGTTTTTGTTGGCAGGCATTGGAGAAGTTTCTGGTCCAGAATTAGACAAAAATTTTATGGTTGTTAAAGAAGATACACCGGTACCGGATATGGAACATTTTTTTTCTTATTTATGCAACCGCAAAAATTTAGGTGTAATTTTTTTGGGAAGTTGTATAATACCACATTTGGCACAAGTCATACCCCATGTTGTAAAAACCATTCCAATTATTTTAGAAATTCCTACTAAAGATACAATTGTCCACGAAGTGGAGCGTAAGCAAGGAGCTTTAAAAAAAATGAAAATAAAAAGATAGAATATTGTACGAGAATTTTACTTATTTTCAAATAATGTGTTGTAGCAGCTTATAGATCTCTGCTGAGTGTAGTAGAGCTATCAGTCATAGTCAATTTCATTCAATTTGGAATTACAGTGAGAATTGTTAAATAAATATATTTAAGTGGGACTATGAAGAGGTGGTTAGCGTCATGCTGGTTACCTTATGTTGCATGTATACAGTTATAGATAGGAAGGAGTTTATCCTAAAAGAGTGTCCAGAACGTAACTGTGCCAGGATAACGCGAGTTGTTACTGTAGCAATTTACAAAACCCTTATTATTGCGGTGGAGTCATCAATCGTTGTTGTTGTCGAAGCATAAATGTTCCCCATACATGCACGAAGAATGCTGCTGGAGTGACAGTCCACGGTCCGTTAACATAACACCGACCAAGAAACACCGGAATCACAGGATAACAATATTCTGAGAGTGAGAGTTTGTGATTTGAAGAAGAGCTTCTAGCGTGCCCAGAAGCTAGCTGAGCTTCCTTCAGAACACTGTTCGTGTGGTTCCTGTGGTAGTATCATGGCATAAACTGATTCCTCTCCTTTTTGACGAAGAGCATACTCTGCTCACTGTGAAGTTGATGATCAAGCGACACAAGAAAATGTTCCGTCGCTATCCTGAGCGCAGTATTTTTGCAAGTTACTCTGTTTATTTTCATATCATTTTTCGTTATTACATTTTACCAACTTAGGCGTTTTGGTACTGAGAGACCCTAAATTTCAGGCAAAGTTTCATAGTGTGGCTAGAGTAACTATCGATTGCAGGGAATGGGTTTATGAGTTTGAAGTTGAGTGATTGCTCCCATACAGAAAATGTGAAGCACAGATATACTTAGAATAAGTTAGAACTTTCACAGTAGAGGGATTGGATACTGAAGAGTTTTTAACTGGTAAGTATTCATCGGCTCCGTAATGCGATTTCAGAACGTCTACAAAGTTTCGATCCAAAGGAGTTAGCGGTTTTTGCGAACATAATTATTTTGCTAATTTAATTTTTTTATAAATAATATAAATTATTATGAATTTTATTTCATTCCTATTATTTATCATAACTATTTTAGGTTCGGAGATGTTTGCGTGCAAAGAAAAAAGTAGCGAACACTGGTGGGTTGGATTTAATTATAAGAATTATAAAATAGCATGAGCAATGTAGTTTGCTTTCATACCGTAGAATTTCAAAATCTATAAACACAGATTGTCAGTTCAGAGCAACTATAACTTAATTTGAAAATATATCTACCAGATAAATAGAAAATAAGAATTACAACTCCATCTGTTTAATGTGCCTTTTTTTAGGGTAATTAGTTTTGGATTAAGGCGAATTGAATATCTAAGGTGCCGCCATTAAAAAACAGTGACTTAATTTTTCGCGATTTAAACAAGTGTGACGTCAGCTGAGTTCGCAATACAAAACAAGCAAATAAAATTAGGAAAAATTACATGTTTGTGAAAATTCAGTGAATGGCTTGGTAATATTGTGATTTGTGAGGTTTAACTCATTGCAAACGAAGTGCCGTGTGTTAAATTGTAAAGCACAAATTAATATATAACCTCCAAATGCAGTGTGTTTGCGTTTTTATGCGGAAGACACCGCGGCAAGAAAGTGTGGGTCTGTGCAAATAATTTCTTGTGTTTGACTGTCTCCGTTGCTTTCACCTACTCTTCCTCTTCACAAACAAGTAATTCTCATTCCTTTTGTTTGTTTATTTATAGCCTTTTACGACACGGCGAATTCTATCATCCCTTGAATTGGCGGGGCTATGGACGACCCAAAGTGAATGTCTTTTAGATATACTTTGGATGTTGTCCAGAAGGCCGGTTTTTGTCTATTGAAGACCGGTCTCTTTGGCGCCGTCAAACGCATTTCTATTTTGGCCATTTCTTATTTTGCATTGACGCGAACATCTCTGACCCTTTTCAAAGACACCCATTGATCAAGCGTGAGGTCGCCTCCCGGGATTGGGATCAGGTGTTTTGATAATACTAATTTAAATAAGATCTTGCGGTGGTCAGAAGTAATAATAAAGGGTGGAGTTCGGTCGTCTACGGTAGAGCACCATATCGCAGCAAGTCCACCGGTATTCAGGGAGTTGGACCGGTATACGGGAGACTCCGTTCGAATACAATTGGCCCGTAATCTAGATACGCAGTGTTCTGTAAAAGACAGAGTTACCTCGTGTGGGATATTATTCCTTAGCATTTACTCTTAACTTGATATGAGAAAGGCTAGGTACTTTGTTACCACTGTGATACTTCACATATTTGACCCTGCTAATCGCTCAATCCCTTCTCCGACCTTAAATTGTATAAAAAACGTCTTCTCTTAAAACCGTTTAAAATAAATTTTAACACATTCAACGGGAAAATGGAAAATCACACACGACTCTGAGTTTACCTTCCGAAAATCCATCTTGGCGCGGGACGATTGTGGTGATGCGACCAATTACCCATTGCTTCGTAGAATGTTGTCTTCCTGTATTAGAACATGGGAGTTAGAGTTGGATATTCTTTTATCTACATCGTGTGAGACCGCTGAAAAGAATATTGACATAGTCTAGTGGTCGACGAGGCTTCCTCTTGCGGTCAGTATGCCCATCACACTTATTGGAATCAATCGTTTTCCTGACCACCAATTAAATGTGAGACTCCCTAATCCCTATGCAGCTAAATAGTTGATACACGAAATGGCGAGCCGCCAAAAATAAGACGCTGGAAAATAGTCCCAATTTACAATTGTATAATAATTTATTTCCATTAAAACGAAATAAATTAAAGTAAGCCGCCTGGATTTTCTAATTTTCACAAAGCCTCTACTTTACTCTTCGGCTTCTGCTATTAATTAATCATATATTTATGTAATTTATAGTAACGACTGCCACCGTATCCGAATGGGTTGACGTGTGATTATCAATCGGGCACGAAACTGAAATAACTAATAAAGTTTCTCTGATAACGGTTGCCTCTTGAAAGGCAATAGAAACCTGAAAGTATATTTCTGCCATTGAAAAGTTCCTCATAAAAAACATTTCGGAGGCGGCTTAAAACTGTAGGTAGCGCCAATTGGGGAAACGGATCAAGACACACAGCACAAATAGGCAGAGGAGCCCCGCCAAGCCCCCGGCAATGGGTGTAAGTTCCAATTACTACTATATATAACAATTTGCGCATACACGCTTTTTTCGTGTTTGGCCAAGCTCCTCCTCCTATTTGTGCGTCTTGATGTTGTTTCAAAAATGGTAGGAATTACAGTTTCATGCCGATTCCGAACAGCAGATATTTTTATAAGGAGCTGTTTCATGGCAGAAATATATTCGGAGGTTCGCCGTTGCCTGCCGAGGAGCGACCGCTATTAAAAAAACTTTTTCTTCATTGTGGTCTTTTATCGAGATTCGAACATAAGTTCTCTCTGAATTCCGAATGGTGGTCACGCATCAACCATTCGGCTACGGTGGCCAAATTACTATTATTACTATTATTATATTCTACTGAAGACTGGGCGTGGGCCTTATGTAAATATGTATATATGTAAATAAAAATATTATATACCTTGTTTTAAGAGCGTAGATAACTGAATTCGAAACTTAATCTCTTTAATTTGTAAATTTTACTAACATGGTTTTGTCAACTATTTTTTTAAGTATTAAATAAAATTTAAATTAAATGTTATTCGTTATATTTAATTTTATTTTACTTTAACTTACTCTGTTTGTTGTTGTACGTATTTTTTGTTTTTGCTAGCAATTTTTTATTTTATATTCGAAAATTGCGATAATTTCCATTTTATAATTCACTAAAAAAATGTGTTTCGTTTAAACGATTCTGTAAAAAAACTCGCCTTCATACATTTAAAATGAACAAGTTATGTAGCAAATTAATTGCAAAGTCTATTTCCTAATTATTTTTAACTTGTGGCCAACAAATTGACTTCGAGCCATACTTAAAATTTTGGTAAACGTGTTTACTACGGATGTGCTGGGTAAACCAGAAATTCTACAAAATTAGAATATACGACAGAACTTATGGAATTACGAATAACAAATTCATGATCTCGGTGTAAAAAACACTATAGTATATAAATTCGATAAGCAACACTGGAGTACAGGCCGTTGACATATTCATTTAACGAACTTTGTTAGAGATGCGTGAGGCAATTAAGGGAAAATCTGGTATATGGAAATGAAACATATCTGAATTCTATGCGTCGAATCGTGTATTCGTTGTTGGTGTGTGTGTGGGTTTTGTTCGCTTCTCAACTTCTTTAAGTGACGAATTAAATAAAAAATATACAATTTTAAGCACATATTATTTGACTACAAACTTCAATCAAGCATTAAATTTTAACAAACGTCTTTTCTTGTTTATATTTATAATTTTTTAAGAGGTAAACAAAAATTATATTCGATACACGGTCGATAAATCTTTTTTTTTTTTTTGCAGAAAAGTTCAATATAAAAATTTACAGCAAATGTCATCAAGCGTATCAGATCAGGTATTTTTAGTACTGTTTAGTTAAAAAAGATTTAATATTTTAATATTTAAAAGTGTTTTATCTAATAAATGTGCATATTTTTTTAATTCAGATGAAAGTGCCCGGAAACACAGGTAACAGTTGCTGAAAAAAAATGTTGTAAAATCGTATCACTAAAAGCTTAAGGAAAAAACTTGATAGCCTATATTTTTAATTTAGACTAACTTTTATCGTGTTTACTTGTTTTTATAAAAAAGCAAAAACTGTTGAGGAGCGGAACATCCCATGGAGTCAGCAAGTCGATGAAGCTTCATATGAAAACTTATCGTCCCCAGCAATCGATGAAAATATATGTACGTTGCTATGAATTATGTCTCAATTATTGCAATAATATATTTATTAAATTTAAGGCTCCCACCACAGCTCAATGCAGTTTCAATTTCCGCCATTTAATGTAAAAGAGAGTCAAAATGTTTCCTGGAGCAACCAAAAACCAAGAAAACCAAACAACTATGGTAAGTTTGAAGTTAATTTTTGCAGACTAGCAGACTAACCCATGCCAAAAAAGTGTACAATAGTGATATGACAGCATTCAAAATATTAAATTAGCAAAACTAAGAAAATTCAATTTCTATTATTGTAACAAGAATTTCCCAATACTATTTAATTTGTTTAACCAACACTAAAAATATCTTAATTATAATCATGCGTGGCCGACTTTTGGTCTATCTTCTATTGGGTCAGTTTTTCTTTTACCGGGAAGTCTGGTGCAATTGTTGTAAGATGTTTTTTTTTTGTTGACTTTGCTCTCAGTTGTCGACTTGACATCTTAATACCATACAAGAGTTTATTATCTAACAAGCTACCGTAGTCGGTTAGAAATGATTTTATATAAGATCTTCGATTAACATTAACTAAATGATATGATACGGATGTGATTTTTCCTACCTTTTTATCAGATGACGACTTAATTGTGGGTACTATGAGGCTCGGTTTAAATTGCTGAGAGAGAAAATTGAAAGTCGAAAATATTTTGTGACCCAAGAACTACCAGTGGGGGAGTGGAGCTCTCTATGTCTTCTAGTAGTGTTGTTTGTTGTGTATGGATTTAGCAAGTCCTGCCATTCTTGGTGAAGTCACATGCTGTTTCGGCGGGTTGGGGGCACAGAGGTGTTATAAGGGTAGTGTTAATGGTGCACGTGAATAGGTGCAGACATATGTTGAGTATGCCGGGGTCGATCCTAAATAGAGTTTAACCTGCTTTAATATCGGGAATGTAATTGTGCCAAAGAAAGCTTGATTTCACGAGGCAGCTGAAGCTGTTCGTTCGCAATAGGTGGTGGTTCGACTCCTTAGTTGTGTCGAGACCTAATGCCACTATGTTAGTTAATTAAATTTCCCTTTCTGAAATATCGTTCACAACCTAATCTCCAGCAGTCTTCGTGTTATCGAACACATATTTTTGAATTTTATCCCGCAATAACTCATTTTGAATATCTGAAATGGAGAGGTTGGTAGTTTGGGATGGAGCACTGCGACATTAACAACTTTTTTCAGAATTCGCAGATTTCATGAATTGATCCCCAGTTCATTCAGGTAGTAGTTTAGGGCTCTGTGCCAGAAGGGGAGTTGTTGCTCCATTATTTGTGAATTTGTCGGCAATCTTATATGCTTCAATCCCAATGTGACCCGGTACAATCCAAAGTTGATAAGTTATTCCAAGTGAGTTTAGCTTGCCAGTATAAAGGGAAAAGGCACTTTTCGTATTAAAGAGAACTCAGCCAAGACGGTACCTTTTTTATTTCATCTTATGAGAACTATCTAAATATTTACTGATAATCTTACAGCTTCTATATAAATAAAATATATGCACTTTTAATAAAAATAATAAAAGGCAATTAAAGCAAATATAATTGTTATTGCTTTGCCATTATATTTATTTATGCGAAGATATTTTTTGATAACTGAAAAGCTTAGTTATAATACGTTCACATATAAGTAGATGATCTACTTTTTCGTGCTTAACTCCCAATCCGTAATTAAAAAGCGAGATTTCCCATACAAAATTTCTCCCCCAAAACCTGAGGTTTTAAAATAATCCTAGGTACTAACCATACTTTTTGACATATAACCCTGTGTTTTCTGTGTAATAGATCATTATTTTTACACGTGTAAAGAAAAACGACAAGGTAAACACTAAATAAAATTGATTCAGCAAAGAAAACAGATTTGTAGACATAATTCTAATAAAATGTTTGTTAGGTATTATTAAGTATGCATTCATATAACAGAAAAAAGCGTTTGTCCTTAAACGTGTGCCCCCTTATTACTTATTGTAAAATGTAATATCGAATTTCGTATGCGTATTGCTGCCATAATTTTTTGAAACCTCAGTAACCGTCGTTGTAAACTGTTTATTATTAGCAGCCAATTGCGCAATTAAATAAGCTATTTCTTCTCTTTGTCTTTTGTTCATATCGTTAATAATAATTAAACAAATCAAAAACGCCGAAATATTCCACCAAAATAATTTCTATGAAGAAAAACGGGTAGATTAATTTTGTGGATTTATTGGTAATTAATGCATATGTGAACGTACTTTTACTGACTTCATCAGCGTTTGTTTAATCAGCTAAACATCGACGAAATTTGTTTCCAACAAGACTTTGCAACTTGCCACACAGCGCGAATAAGAATTAAATACACATGCCAGATATCGTAATCAAAAAATAAATGCCATGAATTATCTACCAGATTTTAACAAAAAAAAAATAATTTCTACAATATTTCTGTTTTATATTATTATTTTAAGTTCTCATGCTTTAAAAGAAACACCCGTTATATGTAGTTTTGTAATTAATTTTTTAACATATATCAAATGTATATGTAACACATATATGTTCACGCTCCCAAAGTCCTCATATGTACCGACAGCTTGTCGGTCCTGAAAGCAATCTAAAATCCAACCTATACCTCGATTACAGTCAATTCAATTACAGATAAGCTTATCGAAAACGATCAAAAGATTAAATTGCTATGGATACCTGGACACATTGGTATCATGGCAACGAAGCAGCAGATCGTGTCGCAAAATCGACTAGCTCAACACCTGTAACAACAAAGAACACAGTCGAAAAAGTAGATGTCAGGCGATTTATACTAAACCACATCCAAAACGTAAGAGTACAGAATTGGTTTAATTTCAACCACCATTACACAACCAAAAATCGAGAACTCACGTCGCCTACTTATCCAATAAATGTTTAAAAAAATCATATTCAAACCTTATAAGACTCCGCCTATGTCACACTCTTTGCACCCATCAACAACTTCTAACAGGCAGTCCACCGACAACTTGCCCGCTCTGTCCACATGTTTTGACTCTGAAGCACATTTTTTCTGAAACTGTCTTCTCAAACACAATTGGACTACTCCTCAAGATTCCCCAATGACGTGAACATAAATTCAATCAACAACTTAATCAAAAATCTAAAATTAGAAAAAAATAGATGCATTATATTCATATAAGAAGAGCTGATAGCCCTGGCTACTAATGCTCATTAATACATTTTTAGCAAGTTAATTTATTTAATATTGTTAATGAATTATAAAATGGTTATGTAATGGTAATTTCTGCTCAAGTCGTGGAGGTAATCGACTGCAAATTATTTTCGTTTGAGTTGTAGCTTAACTATTGCCAAAACATTTTCAATAGGGTTGATATCAGACGACTGTGAAGGCCAATCCAAAATTTCAATCCCATTTTGCTGTTTCCACTCTACACACCTTTGGCCTCGATGCTTGGGAACGTTGTCTTCTTGTAAAATCCAAGTTGGCTAGTTCTTCCAAACAGCTGACGGTAATACTGCTTTATGGTAAATTGTATTGATCAGAACTGTATTCAAACTGTTGGTAAACAAAAATAATAGGCCAAATCATTTTTTGGAGAAGCAGCCTCAAACATGAACCTTTTTTTTTTTTGCGGTGAGGTTGGGTAAAAATGCCTTCGCACTATATAGTAACCGTCGCTACTCCCTCCTCTTCTCTTGAATTTTTCCCTCCACCCCGGGACTGCTTCCGCATTGCTTCTAGGTAGAGGGCCAAGACGGCGTCCTAAGAAGGGCACTTACTTACTCACCCTGCGTCCAGGATCGCCTGTTTTGAGAAACCTATGCTCAATGCTCTTCAGCATAACTTTCTATTTCGCACTTCTTTTTTCGGATAATATCCGTTATAATAATAGTTAACCTCACCGTGCTTTCTTTCTACCCACTTTTTTAGATCGGGTATTAGTCTCGCTGTCCACCATACCGTTCAGAGTTCCATCTTGCCTGCCAAAGTTTGAGCGTTTGAACTCTAATATCGGAGAAGCGTGGTACTGGGATTCCTGTGTTTTTTGCCTCCCATCTCCGTTTGCGCTCTTGTGCTAGAATATCTATAGAGATGGTTCCGCTGATAACTAACACCACTGCTTCAGATACTGTTCTGTATGACGAAGCCACCCTGAGAGCGCAGGTGCGTTGCACAAATTGCAGAGTTTTCCTCCGGCATTGCACCCTTAGCGAATCTGCCCATATTTCGCATCCGTATAAGAGAATCGAGTTCGTCGTGTCTATTAAAAGTTTTCGCTTGTTCTGCGTTGGGCCTCCCAGGTTTGAGCTTACTTAACATGCCGCTTACTTTGGCAACTCTTGTGGCAGCGTGGTTTATGGGCGCCCAGTAAGTTAGCCTTGTGTCTAATTGCACTCCTAGGTAGTACTTGACCACTCTTTTTGTCGATAAAGTGACATCGAGTACTTGTATGCCTACTTCTAATGGGATACGTCTGTTCGTTAGAAGGATTAGCTCTGTTTTCTCTGTGGCCAGCTTTAATTCATGGTCTTCTAGCCATGTCTGAACTCGGATTATCACCTGATTTAACTTCCTTTTGGCTTCGTCAGTGTTTCGGGCGATTATTACAGCTGCAATGTAATCTGCGTATCCCACTAAATTCACATCCTCAGGCATTTCTATTCGAAGGATTTCATCGTAGCTTATATTCCAAAGTTCAGGTCCGAGTATTGATCCTTGGGCCGCACCTGCTGTTATTTGATTAGTCTTACACCCTTCTCGCGTTTCGTATAAGAGCACGCGATTGCTTAGATAGCTACGAATAATCTTCAATAGATTATTCGGGATCTTGAATTTTACCTTAAAAGCTTCAATTACGTCGTCCCAACTGAAACTGTTGAAAGCATTTCTAATATCCTGTGTGGCTAGTAATACTAAGCGTTTGGAGTATCGATTACCTGCCTGGGCATGTTCTACGCTAGCTATTACATCTTGGATGGCTCCTAAGGTAGAACGTGAACCTTAACAGTTCGTTGAAGTTGTCGATTATCAGTTGTACACCAAAATCGTAGTACGCACCTATTAAAAAAAGAGTTATCCGTCAATATTAACCCCTTTTCCTTCAGAATTTGCCTTAGTATACGTTTTTTTTTTCTTTTCAATGTGTCATAATGAGTTTTAGTAGTTTTTTCAATGTGCTCTGGAATTTGAGCACGTGCTCCTCGAATTATGTCTTTGGATACATTAAAACCAGGTTTCTTTAAAACTGCTTCAGTTGTAACGGAAATAAAAACATTACTGTTGACGAAATTTGTTTATATTTTCTGTAAGCAATTTGGTTTGTTTATTGTCGCGCAAATCCTTTGTGAGGTATTTGGCGGATCTTTCCCTCCCTCTGTGTTTTGCGGTCTTGTTGTTTTCCTACAACTGGAGACGTCTACAGTTATCTACATATGCCGTCTAATTGCAGAAATACACTGCCGGTGTTAAAATCAACGCTGGGACCGCTATTAGAAGCAAATTTTTCTATAATTCATGGTCAAAGCGAGCCGAGTAGGAACTAATAGCCTAAAGCAACTCGAAAAAATTGTTTTTGGATGTTAAAACTGTCAAAGAGCCTACTTGTAGTATGTGAGGATTACATTAACCTTCCGTTGGTCACCCTCTTTAAAACATTTGGTTGGGCACCCAGGTCTGACCTTTTTTCGTCCTGTTCGAGGATCAAAAGGTTATATCCATAAATTAATAGAAAGTTCAGTTTTAGCTACTTGGAAATTCACGTCCAAAGTCGAAAAACTTTTGCCAGGCCCGGGTACCCAACGAAGGGTTAATATAATGCCTTTATTCCACTGAACAAATACTCTTCAGATATCTCTTCAAAATGATTTACTACTACAGCAGCTTTCAAAACAAAGTGCAAAAAAACAAAAATTGAAAATTCGAAATTTTTCATCCCGCATCCCGTTAGCGCTTCTTGAGCAGATGTTGGTGCTTACGTGCACGAGCGAGTGAGTAGGAAAGAGATGTTTTTGATACATATTTATATTAATGAAATAATTTTAGATATCTATTACATGTTTATTTTTCTATTTTAATATTAATAAAAATATTTGCTCGATTCGTTCTGAATCTGTCTCTGTCGTCATATTTTTCCTCTGAAAATTAAATTCGTAATGAATTATTTCCATGAGAGCATTATTTAAACATGTAAATATATTTAAATTCACATATTATTGTTTACTTTCGGAAATGACTTACTTTAGTTGCTCATGCGTTAACTAGCAAAAGTCCAATTTATCATAATTTTTAATTCAGCCATGTCCTTCTGGTAGGAAACAGGTGGAGTATTTCATCTGCGCATGTCGCTAAACATACATATTTTACACTTTGGCAGGGCTCGAAGTATGTTGCGTAAAACTTTATCCATTTCATGTACAAATTTTTATTGCCATCTGAATTCTGACAGACCCTTAAAAACAAATTCAACCTTGCAACTTTTACTTCCTTCATCTTTGAACTTTAGCATTAGTTTGAGCGGCTTTTGCCCTTGCGAACTGAGTGCAATTTCGTGGTGTTAATTTTATGTACATTATTATCGTTGCCTGTTTGCATTCAAATGTGTAACTCGCTTTTTCCAAGTGGTTCATGTTGCTAGCTTGCAGATGTGGTAGATGATTTTTGCGTTAGCTTCTTCATGCCCTTGTTTAGATCCCTCGAAAATTCCACGCCTTCGGTTTGAATTTGATCAACAATAATAAAGTATTAGGTGCGCAACTAAGTTCATTTGCGGGAAGGATTTTCCTCTTTCATTAAAAAAAAAACGGGGGCTGAAGCGCATCGAGAGCTGCAAAAAGTTTATGGAGATGCTGGTTTAAGTGAAACAATGTGCCGAGATTGGTTCCATCGCTTCAAAGATAATGATTTTAATGTGGACGACCGTCCGCGTAAAGCAAGACCAAAAATCTTCGCAGACGCTGAATTGGAGGCATTTCTCAACGAGGATCCGTGTCAAACGCAAGAAGAGCTTGTTTCAGTATTAGGAGTTGCCCGGGAAAAAGTAGTAGCCAGCGATGGGCCATACTTTCAATGATTCACTTGTAACCATTTTTTTTTTTTCAGAATAAAATTGTATTTTCATCAAAAAACAACGAGAACTTAGTTGCGCACCTAATGCATTCCGTCGTTAAGTATTCGTGTCTGCGAGACCTCTCAATATGTTTTAATTGACGATGGAAAATATCAATTACACTTGCATTGCATTGTACACTACAATATTAAATATGTTATGAATATGTTTCTATTCTTTAAACCAAAGAATCAGCGTTGGCGTAATTTTGCTTTCCAAAAGCTTTATTAGGACTGATTTGTCTGTAGTATACATTTTCTCATCGACACGGATAAGCGTTATTAGGTAGGATGAAATTTTTCAACGTCTATTCTCTGTTGAGTCGAAATACCAACCGTTTTATTTGCATCTCATGAATTTTTCCAGCATTCTCACAATAAATACCTACCGATCGTTTTCCAGCGTCAGCATTAATTGCGTGTTCAAGTGTAATGCCCAAAATATCGATTCTCAAAATCATCTCTCAATTCGTAACAAATTGTTCTGCGTATTTTTCTTCGTTGAAAATTAAAACTAAAACAAAAATTGGCGAGCTTTGCTAAAGTGGAGGCAATCAAATTCAAATTTTCGGTGTGCATACTTCATCATGGCTTCTTCACAATCTTTGTGCTTTGCAGCAATTGATTAATAACAGAATTCTCATCTTGAATATATGTAAATTCTTTTGCTTTGGTGGTAGTTTTGTTTATTTTGACTATCAGAATTCCGACGCTATCTCTGAATATGCTTTACCGGATATTCCCATGGCAGCCGGTTATACGCTACCGGAATGACTCGGGGATTTTCCCGACCAAGGGCTGCCGCCCCAGTAAACTAAAAACAATAAGCTTTAAAAGGTTCGAATGCATTTTTTTATTGTAAATTGTATCTCCCATTCAATGGAATATACAGGGCCCGCCATCTATCGTTACGGATTTGAACTAGGTATTATTTGAAGAATGGTAACACTTAGCTGTCATCTGATTTGACAGAAAATTAGTTTTATTCTTCCGCTGAACGAAAATGGTTGTGTATACGCTCAAAGAACGCTGGGAAATATTGCGACATTACTTTGAAAATCATGGTAATGTTGCAGAATGTGTACGAAAATTACGTACGGCAATGGGAAGAAGAAAAGCACCGAATGAAGCGTATGTGCGTTACTTTGCGAAAAAAGTAAGAGAAACTCGATTGCTTATTGACAAACCAACGCGTGACCGACCAAAAACCGTGCGTACACCCGAAAATATTGCTGCTGTGGCCGAGAGTGTTCGTGAATCACCAGGAACATCAGTTCACCGTCGATTTCAACAATTGGACATTTCGGAGACATCATTGAGACGAATTTTGCGTAAAGACCTTGGTATGATGCCGTACAAAGGCCATATGAATGAAGTTGTGTTCCATCATTAACAGGAAGGATTGTACATCAAAATAAAAAAAACCGTTTGGAAAAATATTGAGTAGTTTCTTTTTTATAGCATTTTTAATTCCGTAAAGTTATATGGCGGGCCCTTTATAATATTTATAAACAAGAGGCTTACAATGAGTTTGACGTTATGCGTAAGTATGAATGATACTCACTCACACCCTAACGCTAAACACAGAGGATCACAGGGGCGAGTCCATTATATATATATATAATTGGCGCGTACACCCTTTTTGGGTGTTTGGCCGAGCTGCTCCTCCTATTTGTGGTGTGCATCTTGATGTTGTTCCACAAATGGAGGGACCTACCGTTTCAAGCCGATTCCGAACGGCAGATATTTTTATGAGGAGCTTTTTCATGGCAGAAATACACATTGCCTGCCGAAGGGCGACCGCTATTAGAAAAAGCGAGTCCATTGCAATCTAGAAAAACGACTGATGAGAAAAACTGGTGGCCCTCGAAATTTGCTATACTTTCTACGGTTATAATTTCTATCTGTTATCAAATTGTACGCTAAGTTTTGTATGTATATTAAGTATAAGGTGCTCAAAAATGAATCAATTTTGTTTTTATTTTAATTTTACTAAGTAAATAAAAAAATTACTTTAAGTAGTGGGCATCTTTATTTGGATTTTTACTATTTTTCTGTTAAGTGGAAAGGATGAAATTCGACAAGTGGCTGTCATCAGTCTTGATACACATTTGTGCCAGTTTTATTACAAAATTTCCGGTGATAACTGTTCGCATTCCTATCGAATATTCTGCAATTGTCGGAGGCTTGTTAACAGAAAACTGCGACTTCAAGTAGGCCTTATTCATGTAACCGCTTAAGTTTAAATGCGTCTCGTGCCTCATGATAATTTTCTACAAAAATCGTCCTCTTTGTTGTTGAGATTCAGGGCTGTCAAACCCAGTAATTTACAAGCACTGACAGCAGTGGCAGCAGGCATTAACTGATGCACTGTTTGAACTTTGTATGCGAGTATTTGTAAATATTTCACTAAAACTTGTTGTGGGGACCGTCTACTGATGCTCAACTGCGTGGCCCTGATTGATGTTTCTTCTATCTCAACGATATCGGCAGCCACCACCGTAATACTCTCGCTCGAACTACCGCTACGATAGCGAGTCTGTTCGAGTCCGGCAGCTAAGCGCCAGAGCGTTTGCCCAGTTAGCGCGATACGACGTCCATATCTCGCTGCGTTAACACCACCAACCGATTTTTGTGTAAAACAAATCAACATAATTATTCCACGCTCTTGCTGAGAATAGCGCTTCATAAGTATATGGAATTCGACATTTTTGCGTTCATGCTTACTCGCATTAGCTAGAGTGATAATTTTCCCCTCAATTGATTTTCACAATATTTACTGTTTATTGTTAATTGTTGTGGCTTGTGCAATCCTTGCAAAATTGTCGGTTATTTGGCCGAGCTCTTCTGATTTGTGATGTGCGTTTTGGTGTTGTCCCATAATTGTTTTCACTGTAGGTCCCAGTTTCACGCCGCCTCCGAAATAGGTTTACCATTGCCTGCCGAGGGGCAACTGCTATTAGAAAAAGCATTCTATCCGCTATTCGAAACTCTCATTTTACTATAGCGGTTTTCGAAACCAAACACCATCGAATGGTAGTTACGCACCGACCCATTCGCCTACTGCGACCGTCGATAACAATCTATGCAATACCAAAAAGGCTCATAAAATTAAGATTTCTTTACATTACCTTTTCCATCAAATTATTCTCATTATTTATTTAAAAATATGAATTACTTTCTTTAGACTCGAGTAAAAAGCATGGAAAACCAGCAACATATAGCAATACGAAGAAAGATGACTTCCAATCGAACCCATGGGGTAACCAAAAAAAAGGGAAACATGTAACCGACAATTCTTCAAATATTAACAGAGTAAGTGAAATCTTTTATAAAATAAATGCCTCATTTGTATAAAACGATCTTTTTTCTTAGTCGATCAGAACGGAAAATATGTACGCGTCGAGTAAATTTGATAGCAAGGCAATTATAAATATACCAACAGAGGAAAAGAAAACAATTGTGCCACCCCCTACTTCTGTGCCCAAAAAAACGACTTGGGCATCAATTGCTTCGCAACCAGCAAAGTTGACTTCAAGGGTAGTGAATAGTTTATAAATTAAATAACTTTATTTTTATTGCTTATTAACGAAAATATGATTTTAGACTAATCTTTCAACATTAAGTCATAAAAAGAAAGGTCCGGGTATGCCTCCGCCACCAATGGTGCCAGGGAAGCATAACCTGGATGTAAATACATGGGAGTTGCCAAATAACAATCCTCCGCCTGCACCATCGCCTCCTGCGTCAACTGATACATCATTTGCAGAAACTGATCCTAATTATACGGTCGGAATCGGATGTGATTATGAAATTGAGGTGCACACAGATAGAAGTTATAAAGGAAGTCAATATGTTCGCGAAGAAAATAAGGCGAATTATAATAACAGTAATTATGGGCGTGCCCGAACTTCGCCAACTAATAATTCACGTAAGAGTTGGTCCGTCCAACCTCTTGACCAAAGTAGTCGTGGACCTGGAAGTGCAAGTGCAGGTCAAAGACGTTCTGATAACATAATTGGAAATAGTGGTCATCAAGCCCGATTCACTGAACGTAGAAATACTTATACGCGTTTGGAACCAGAATCTGCAGCTCATGATGTCGACGAACCTCGGTTGGAACAAAGTTTAAACGTTGAAGAACTTACTCCGGAAGCATCGAACGCAGTGCTAGAAAAATTGCATGACAAAAATAACTACAATCCTTTGGAAATCGACTTGAATATTGCAACTTCAGCAAGGTATGTCAAGTTTGCAGTATGAGTAAAATTAAGTAATTAATTTAAACGCGTCCATACAATATTTTTACAGATTTTTTGTTATTAAATCGTATTCGGAAGATGATATTCATCGGAGCATTAAATATGAGATTTGGTGCTCAACTGATCATGGCAACAAGAGACTAGATGACGCTTTTAAAGAACGACAAAAGGAGGGTGGAGAAATACTTCTCTTCTTTTCTGTAAATGGCTCCGGCCATTTTTGTGGCATGGCTCAAATGATGACCGCTGTTGATTACAATTCCACGTCCAGCGTCTGGTCCCAAGATAAGTGGAAAGGAAAATTTAAAGTTAAATGGATTTATGTTAAAGATGTTCCCAACACCAAACTAAGGCATATTCGTCTAGAAAATAATGACAATAAATCTGTTACAAACTCACGCGACACTCAAGAAGTGCCCAATGCTAAAGGTATCGAAGTTCTTCAAATACTCCATTGCTATAAACACTCTACGTCCATTTTCGACGATTTTTATCATTACGAAAAAAAACAAGAAGAGGAAGTTTCAAAAAAGCCAAATCCGTACGATAATTTAACAATGGCATCACCCGTTAGCAGACATTACAGCCGTCAAAGTGACGACCGAGATAGGGAAAGGGATAGTCGAGGAATCGGCGGATCTCAAAAATATTTCATTGGCGGTAGCACTAGTTTTCGTGAACGAAATAATTCATATCGTGGAAGTTTTCATAACAATTTCAATGACCAACGCCGAAACGACAGCCACAGAATGGGCCCCGTTGCAGATTCACAACAAAAGGAAAGGGATGATCGAACTGATGCTGACGTGGATAGAGATAATAATGAGTATGGAAGCCGACACGGGCATAAATTTGATTATGGACAGCGTCTGAAGCACAGAGAGCGAGATTTTAGTGAAAAAGAAACGAAATTCCGGACGTCATCAAAAGAAATATTAAAAGTAAGTTGGCAAGAATTAGCACGAATTAGCCCCAATAACTTTTTTTCCTTTTCTGTAGGACAACGAATATGACTACTGATAAAGCATGAATAAAAAGCTGACTATGAAGAATATTAAATATGCACATATTATTACGGAGATAAAACAGTAATACGATGGTGAATTATGAGAACAATATATTATGAAGAGATCAATTATGTTGTTATTCTTATGTTGATTTTCGCTGAAAAGAAAACCTTGCACATATTTTGTCACATTTTGACGTATAATGAGGAATTCTTATTATGTGATTGGCAAAACAAATGTTGAACCAATCAATTGATTATTTAGATCCAGGGTTTGCAACGTCATTCCATAGAGTTACACTGTAATTAATAAAAAAATAATATGACGTACATTCACAAATTCATGTATATACATTATTATTTTGAAGTAAACGTTATTATATTTTACGCATCCGCTGCATGCGAATTTTGCAACATAAAAAAAATAAATAAATAAAATCCGACGACCTCAAATTTCAAGGGTACTGACTGTATTATCAAAACCGTTTGTTTCAAAACTTCTCAATTTCACGGATTTTTTACGCAAAAATTAAATGCAGAGAGTTATCAAAAACTAAAAAAAATCCATAAAATTCCTTAATATTTATTATATTAAAAAATGTCAACTAAAATTTTAATTTTTAAAGCCAAAGAATTTGGCAAACCTACAGACGACACTTTTAAAGTTAACTCACAAAAGTTGTTCTAGCTTCCAAACGGCCTCAAACCAAGTATTTAAATAACAGAATGCTGGATCTCGTAAATTAATTTTTTAAGATTGGCTGTTGAAAATCATCAGCCAGCATTACAACCTCACGCATCAAAACTTTCGAAGGGGTTTTATTAGAGTTTACATCAATGGTATCTGAACTCACATTCTGACACCTGAGAACCTAGTCCTTTTATAAAATACCTTTTTGTCTGGCTTTTGGGTACTGACACCATTCCAAAATAAATAAAGTGTCGTAGAGAACGTTTTTACGCCAACCCCACCTAAAAGTCCTTGCCAACGCTATGTTGACCGAAGGTAGTACTGTAAGAAACTCATTTCCCAGAGAGCGTCCCATGATTTCAAGTTTTGAGCTGACAACAATGGCGAATCACGAGAGAATGAGTAGTTCTAGCTCGTTAAATGATTACGAGTACAACTACTTACAAACAAATTCACTGCTTCTAACCCGAAAAAACACATTTTATTCACATCAAACAAGTTAATTAAAATACGGTGTTAAAACCTCAAAACTATTGTAATAGTATTATTAGAAAGCAAAAACACTACAAATATTCTAAATAAATTATATTTAAGAAATTTTGCACGTATTTTTAAATATAAAAAATTACAAAAATTCTTCAATAAACTCCCAAACTTGCATATTTTACCAGAGCGGCACCATTAGAAAATGTAAATGTAATTGACATTTGATGTTGAGTGCCATTTGCCATTAAGCGACGCGTTACCGTTACTTAGGACGATCTATTGCTTAGCGCAAGTTCCATTTGCTTTACATCGGCACCCATCTTTATTAAGCCGCAAATAAATGCTCAAAATCGTGTTGGTCAATTTATATGTGAAAATTCCAATCCACTTATCATAGTAACGTTAACACGAAAGCACGAAACAGTTGAGAGATTCAAACGTCGCAGGCAAGTTTTGCAGTAAGCCGATTTTTTTGAATCCTGGAAAGAAGATGGTAGGCAAAAAGTTCTTAACGAACCCCTGCAATGGTACTGCTGTGAAGATAATAACCAAATGAATGAATTTAAGATTCCCCTTTTTTAATCGTAACCCTTATCAGGACAAATTTACTGTTGCTTCACATAAACGTGTTGACCTAATGTAAGTCTGTTTTGTAAACTAATGACCAAACGGTGGCTTTGAACGCTGTCAGAGTAATCAGCTGATTTTTGAAATAAAAAATAAAAACGAACAAATTTTAATAAGACGCGAAACTAATTTTATACATTTTTTAATGTTCACCCCTGTTTTGGTAATCGACGAGTGGTTGCGGCAGGAGTTATACTCGATGGGTCAGTACTCGATCCAGGAGAGATTTTTTCTCTTTAGCATCCGCGAAGGATTGTGTTGCGCAAATTCGAAGACACAGCATGGGAAACAATAAAATGTAAGAAAAACGCATTTGTTTGCCCTTTTCTAAGTAAAAGATAGTTTAAAAACTATATTAACAAATTTAATTTTATAGGAAGCGTAGAATAAGCATGGGGCAAAACAAAAAAACAACTGGACATTGCAAAAAAATGTTACCATCGTAACGAGCTGGAACGATTTTAGGAGTGCGGGGAAGAGGACCGCCAGTTTCACTATCCGTTCGAAGTGGAATCGAGATGTGAAATTTCGGCAACTGTCAAAATTTCGGTCATTGTTGTGCACAAAGTCTTTTAAATAGGAATCATAAAAATTTTGTTAGCCCGATTGTAATGGATGCAGAATTTGTTTTCTTTATTATTTTCAGTAGTAAATTACAGTCAATAAAGAAATTATCACGGAAAGTATTTATAAATGGGTCATTATATTTATTTACTGTAAATACTATTATTAACCTTTCTATAGAAAATAAGTGCCGAAAATTGGAAAAGTATCAGCTCAGCATTTGCAACAAGGTTGCAAACGCTTATATGTGTTGCGATACTACCGCCTTTATTACGTGCCTAGAACAAGCCCTGACGAGTTTTGCTGCTATTGAACTGGCCAAGTATACTTTGTGTATTTTCGGCACGTAGAAATTAGTTCTATTGTAATTATCTTCGCATCGTTTACGGTAAAAGTGAGGATGTGTCCGCCGCACTCAATAATGCCAGCAATATTTGCGACCCTGTTACTTGTTTGATGGCCTGTTGCTGATACTCGACGCAATATTACAGAAGTTATAAATAAGTTTGAATATAATTTTGAGCTAAAAACAATAAATAATCAATATTAAACTTTAAAGTTGTATTAAATAAAAACTCACTTTTCCTCTTCCATTCAACTCCGCAGTAAAAACTTTTGTACCACGTTTGAGCAGCTAGTGATGGTCATCCGATAATCAACATTTTATTTTTTATTGCAGATATTTTGTGACAGAACGTAATGGTGTTTCCTAAAAAGTAACTCTGCCGCAATTATTAAATCTGTTTCTCGCCGCGACGTCGGCATCTTCCATCACTCGTGCGTTTACCTTATGGATGGCCTATCGACAGGCAGTTCAAGTTGTAGTGATCTAGGAGATGTCGTCCTTTTTTCGCCCATAATTTTTGGCGTCCATGAAGAGGAAACTCTGCGGACTCGCATTACAACTGCAGTGTACAACCAATTCGCTTTTTTAACCCTCATCTTTTACCTATAGCCGCTTTTCTAGACTTGCTTTCGATGTACAACCAATCCGCGTTTTTTTATCCTCATATTTTATTCCTAGCCGCTTTTCTAGACCTCCTTTCGATATTTCGGTTTCAGTTGAGTTTTCGGTTTTAAATACTCCCGACGTACTATACCTCGGTAGCAAGTGTAAGTTCCAGCATATTTAGTGGAGGGCCTTGAAAGCAGATAGTTTATACTTCTTTATGAATAGCACCACTTCATTTTATGTGGAGTTGACATTCAATCCACTCCCCCTGAGTCAGCTATTAACAATGCAGAGAGCATTTTGTATCAGTTCGCTCAGAAGTTGGAGATACTTTGGTGATGCTGCTAATACAATTTCCACTTAAATGATGACATAATAGCAGTAATTTGCAAATTTAAAAGTAGAAAATTGTCATAGAATGTCAAAATGTCCATGAGAATGTGAACAAACGAGCAAAAAAGCGGACCACTTTAACAGCTGAGACATACAACCGAAAATCAGTTGCTTTAGTGTCATTATCTTGAATGAATTCGCCTTGTTCCAA
Organism: Anastrepha ludens; assembly: GCF_028408465.1. Classification (NCBI taxonomy): domain Eukaryota; kingdom Metazoa; phylum Arthropoda; class Insecta; order Diptera; family Tephritidae; genus Anastrepha; species Anastrepha ludens. The sequence continues at coordinate 27,549,274 of NC_071498.1, read as the reverse complement.
TCGTTGAAATATTTTGACAGTTGATCCAACCAGTTGGATGGTGTGAGCCTTGCAGAATAAGTTCCATGCAGAGAACGTAAATCAATTTACGTTCTCTGTAAATACATTAACGTTCTCTGCATTATGTTTTATCCAAAATGCGGCTTAAGTTAATAAGTGCGTTTCTAGTTTTATTTGTATTAACGTTTACGTATCTAATTTTCTATCGATCTGTGTTCAATATTAATTATCCTTTAGTGAATAATGGCCATTTCAATAAAAGGTTGCTCCAGTAATTAAAAATGTTATGAACACGCGTTTAAATAGTTTTATTTACAGATCTCCGGTTTTTAATATTGCCGTGGTTGTTTGCGGTCATAGATTACAAGAATCGTTAGTAATGATCAAATCGGCTCTTCTGTTTAGCCAATTTGATGGCGGAAATATACATTTCTGGATATTTGCTGAGAATCTGCTAAGAACTGAACTTAATGAACGATTAAATGATTGGCGGAATTTTATACATTTCTCTTTTGAGGTGATGCCGCTAACTTTTCCCAAACAGAATAGAAAGGAATGGCAGTCACTGTTCAAGCCGTGTGCCTCTCAACGGCTTTTTTTGCCGGTAAATAAGTAATGAGTTTATTTTGTTTATTTTTAGTAATCACCCCAAATAATCAATTTAAAAAAGTGGTTCTGCTAAGTTTTGGGGACTCAAGCCACAGGTCGTGCTGCGGATGTACAGCGTAGTGGTTTTACCAATTTTAACGTATGGATGCCTGGTTTCGTGAGAAGTTCTTCGGAAGACCTATCACTAAACTGGGGAAGAGTGCAAAGGACTATACGTCTTGGCTTCACTGGAGCAAGTAGAACTTGCCCCAGTGGTACCCTGAATTGTCGTTTTGCACTTACTACCCATCGACTTTTACGTTATTTCCGTCGCTGCTTAAAGTGCAAAGCACTGCACTGAAGGCGGTACCTCTGTTGTTGTTGTTGTTATATAGCATACTAAACCCTGTCAGAGCAATGTAAATTTCCGTCGTCTCTATCTAGTCCACCGTCGGCTCTATCTAGTGCACCGTACCTGGTACCTCTGTCTTCACTGACGGTTCCAAGATGGAATCGGGAGTCGGAGCAGGGATTTTCTGTAAATCGGTCAATTTATCTATTTCCTTAAAATTGCCGGATACTGCTGTCTTTTCGATCCTGCAGACATGCAAAATGCTTAGGCAACTTGGCAGCGAGGAGATATTAAACCTTTTTTCGATAGTCAAGCCGCGATCAAGGCTCCCTTACCAAGCCATAGTGCAGATGCAAACTGTTCAACTTCTGTAAGGAGGTGATCAATCAGCCGATAAGCTCAAAAAAGAAAACTTCACTTCCTTAGCAGTGGTAATATATATCATGTCTGCCAACATACATTCAAAAAGATTTCATCATGGTATTTTCTCAAAAATGATCTTACATAAAATAATATAACATTTATTTATTTATTACAGTTACTACTTCCTGAAGTTGATTCCGTTTTGTATGTGGACACAGATGTTATTTTCTTGTCTCCCATATCTGACATTTGGAAACATTTTCAAAGATTTAATGCCTCACAGTTTGCAGCTCTCACCCCGGAGCATGAAGATGAAAACATTGGTTGGTACAATCGTTTCGCACGTCATCCTTACTATGGGCGGATGGGAGTAAATTCTGGTGTCATGCTTATGAATCTGACACGAATGCGCGTGCACAAATGGGTCTCGCATATAGTACCTATATACAATGAATACAAACTACGTATCACATGGGGTGACCAGGATATAATAAATGTTTTCTTTTATTATAATCCAGGTAAAGCTTCACATGCATATTTACCTTTAAATAAACATAACAAATTTTTAATTTTTTAGATTCACTTTATCTGTTGTCCTGCGAATACAATTATAGACCAGACCACTGTATGTATATTAGTGTGTGCAACGCATCTGTTGAAGGAATAAAACTGTTACACGGTAATCGGGGCTACTTTCATTCTAATAAGCAACCTCTTTTTAAAGTAGTGTATGAAGCAGTAGAAAGCTACAAGATTGGCTCAAACCCCTATTATTATTTTGTGCTACCACTAAATTCATCATTAAATGAAAATGCGGTAAAAGAAACAAATTGTGGACTGCTAACGGAAGAAACGATGTATGTTGCACGACAAATATTTGGGGTGTACCATAAGATTATGTATGATTGAAAGCTAATTCTAGGTACTATACTCTTTCTTATATATATGCACTCTTCAAATATGTTTTTACGGAAACTATGTGCAAAACGTGAGTTGTATTTGCTCCATAATGCTTCAAAATCGTGGCAGTGTTGTACTTCGGTCCTTTGTCCAATACCGGATTTGACAATCTGATTGACAATTGATTTTAGTCTAATCAGATCGAAAAACCTAATAAGCTAAATATTAAAATGATAAAAAATATTGGGTACCGTTTAGTTAATTACTCAACGATTTCGGGTTGTTGTGCCCAAATGGTTGGCTCGATCAAAACAATTTTAACACAAACTTGTAGTCAAGAGTCCAATCTTAAATTTAAAAGAAAATTTACAAATTTCTGGGCACAAATTTATTAATAAACTCAGCTTTTTTTTTTGTAAATTTCGGAATTAAGCATACATTCATTACTTTTATTCTGCCTTAAAGCAGCCATTTAATAAATTTTTATGTTCACATCGACTTAATACATTATTCTATTAGTTAATGCTTCTTTTATTGCTTTAGTTTAGACTAAATTTATTAAATATAAAATTTTATTAGAAATTTATTAAATAGAGAATCTTATTAGAAATTTATTAAATAACATCTTTATGAAAATCACGTTTGCGCTTTGGATAGCATATTCAAATTAAATGGCGATGAAGGCATAGGGTGGTGGCATTCGAGCAACAAAAATATTTTTTAAACAAGATATGTCAAGAATGGAATATATGACAAAATAGGTAAAATTCGTTTGTCGCGCATTCGCAACTCAACTAAAACTTTCCATCATTCCATTTTAAAGCCATTTCTAAATTAAAGCCGAATTCAAGAAGAACAAAGCTACTCTAATCATACGCCTTGATGGCGACATTGAACTGTGGAATTTTAGAATATCTACGAATAATAAGACACAAAGAGAACAAGCAAAAACCCAGTAAGCATAAATGATATTAGTGGCATTATTTGTTTGTTTACGAGTTTTGGAATTGCTTTATATGCATATAGTAAAAGTCTGCAATAAACAGTATTTTAACATAAAAGTTGATAACATTTTCGCCGAAAAATTAAATATGTATATATAGTGCATATGTATGAAAAAATTCAGTATTTTTGATCCAAATAACTTCACACTTTATCTGCCAAAATGATGTTTTTACATTGCACCGCAACGGCTGCCCAAAAGTTTGTAGATGGGTTAGAGAAGAGTGCGCGTACTTCTATTAGAGCTTGAACTGTTTTCTTTCCAATAGGTTTAAATACCACGCCCTCTCCGCCTACTACCTCAAAATCAGTGGGTAATTAACTAAACATTTCCTAAAATATTTATTGTTTTGTTCACTTCCATAGTCACAATACACTCTCCCAAAGAGAGATACTGACAAATGTTTACTCGAAACCAAAATTTTCAGAAACTTGCAAGTTTCAATGAAAGCTAACTGCCAGGAGTTCTTGTCGAAATTTCGAGCAATTTCATCACAGTTTAATTAATATTTCGATAGTGGAATCCTTGATTAAAGTCAACGACTCCACATTACTTCGATCATTAATACGTCTATTTTTTCCATCTCCTTATTGAAATTAACTGAAAATTAAAAAAATATATATGTACATACTTACCTTGTTCTATTTTTTCTGGGAAAAATTTGTTCAGCCAGCATAAACTTCCCATCTTCCTCTTTCATATTCGCCTTCCATGCCAGTTTTCTAGACATCGCGAATGCGATTGTGATAATTCGGTACAATTATTTGCATCACGAACACACCAAATAAAACACAGCTGTATATACCAACATGAAACTAAAGTGTAATTCCATTCGCTTAAGATTATTTATTTTTGTGCTGCTATTTAATTAAATTCATGTTATATAAATAAGCAATAATAATTTGTAAGTAAGGGTAGAGGTTGGTCGTGTTTGGTTATTTTTCCACAATATATTTAATTGTTGCGAATATAACCACCTCACCCGATTAAATGTAAAGATGATAGTTTACAACGTCCCCTTAGTATAACAATAGCCTATGTGCTCATAGGCTATTATTTTTTTATTGAATTTTTGGATTCTCCATCGACGATTTTATATGTGGTCAAAATTTTGTGAAATTCTAATTCCACAAAGTGGGTCAAAACGTCAGTCAAAAAATAATAAATATTTACAGACATAACGAGATTTGAGTGAGAGCTACTTTCGACAAAAAGTTTGAAATTAATTTTCTCAAAACATCAAAAAAATTATAGGCTATTTTAATACTAAGGGGACGACAAGACGGCAGCAGAATAGTGCTCGCTCATCCGCACGGAAGGCCCAAATATTATATACTACAAGACTGAGACTGAATTACTTACAATGTAGAGAATATTAAGGTGGCAACGAAAACCGCTAATTTGTTCTTATTATATTTGACAGCTAGGTGACATCAGTAAAGAAAATAAACAGGCCCTTGTATGCATGATTTATTTTATCTTTTCACTTGCTTTCGCTTATTTATTTAGTGTACTGAAGTCACGACAATCTTGTATTCTATCATTCTTGATATCGGCCCTTATTGTCTTGCTGTGACTGTATTCAAACGATACCTAGTTTTTAATCAATGTAGTCACAGCAACAGTTTGACGAACAAGCATTTACAAGATCTCTTAAGAATTAGTCGATACTAGCATGAATTAATAGCATAATTAACAATTAGAAAATTAATACATTTCATTTCCATTATTTGGTTTTATGCAATATTTTTAGCATTAATAAAATATATACGTAAATAAATAAAAATAGTGAGTTTAATTGTCTTCAAAATTAATTCATCTAATATAATTTTTCTTTAAAATCCGTCTTTATTTATGTAAAAATTAGAATATTAATACATTTTAATTTAACTTTTCGCATTGATTCTAATTAAAACGTTAATTAAAAATCTAAAAAAGAAATTGAAGTGAATTAAACTAGCTTTCATATTATTTTACATAATAAAATAATTCCCCTTTATTATTTCCTACTCAAATGCTTTCGTATCAACGTTGAGCGCATAGTTGCCAACTTGGTGCTTGGAGTACTAGATATAGTGCTTTTTAATTAAAATTAAAACACCAAAAAAAATGGTTGAGTACCTGGTGGTCATTTTAGTGTTTTTTTTTTTCTGAACTCAAATGCAATACCACTTTGATCAAAAAGTTTCCGGAATATATGTATTTAGAAAATTCAAGATACAAGTTTATTCCTCAGGATTAATATTATCTCCTTTAACGGCACATTTTTCGAACTCTATTTTCGGTATAGCCATCAGAGCCATATCAGGTGAATTTGATGGCAGTTGGATGGCCAAAAAGTCACTGAGAATAATAAAATCACGGTGCAAATTCATAAGATATATAATAAAAAAAATTATATTATATAAAAAAAAAAAAATTAAAATTTCCAACTTTTTGGAATGCATACTCCTGTTCCACTAAAAATCGGTTCGAGTAAACGGTGTAGACAACTTTTTCACACTCAACTTTTAATTCAACTTTGCATTCAACAAATCGCCTGTAAGAATTTAATCATCTATACATTTTTTTAGTACTGTAATAATTGAATGCAAGCTGTTCAATCAGCTGTTCGCGTGACGTCATTGCAGCCAACATAAATAACAAATTCCCATGTTTGTATACGCTGAACAGATAGAATTTACTTATGCGTATGCGTTTATTGAATAAAAACTATAATAATTAAAAACAAAATTTGCTCGTGAGTTTTTTTTGTTTTTTTGTTTTTTTATAGGTTATTTTGTGATTGGCGATTAGAAAAATTAAGTGTACGGTAGCAAGTTGAGTAAAAACCAATCAAAATAAGGCATCAGATTGCGATTATTTCACTTTCATTTAAGTTGTTACTCGGGATTTAGAAATTTCTCAATCGCATCTCACAGGTATATTACTAAAATTATTAAAATTTCATTATGTATTGCTTATTATTCCAATTTTTATTATTTACAGCAATGATCTTAAAACAATTAGAGCTCCAACATTTACTTCGAAGCTAACAGAAGGCTGGTATCGATGAAATAGAGTATGACGGTTTGGAAAACCTTGCCGACTACATTAGTTACAGACTGTAAATCCCCAGCACTTGCCCACAAAGTGAATCTGTTAAAACATGCTCTTGGATGAACCATTTAAATGAAGATGGATTATCTGTACCAAGTAAACCTGTGATGGAGTAAAAGCAGCAATTGAAAGATATTTTTAATACACATAACTAAAGATTTTTTCAAGAAACATATTGGCGGTTCTAGTGACATAAACTGCTATATTAAATTTAAAAAATGTGTATATGTCTCGAATGTATATTGCTATAAGGAAAAAGCTATACTCAATGGAAAAATATGCCAAAGAATCCGGCCAAGAAAACAAAAATATTGTTACGAACGGTGACAGTGTTCGCGAACCAACTGGCAACAATAGCGAGTAGACGAGATGCCAAAACAATAACATGAATTCGCCTTGTTAGCGAGAGCAGATAGTGAGACAGAACTCTCCAGAAGATGGGAGCTGCCCTATCTGGAAACTGCGATAGTTATTAAGCACACTTATATAAGCAGAGCTGCAGACGCATAGGGCATTCCATCTTAGGATGGGCATGTAAGCGAGTGAACGAAAAGTAATATAGTCATGCAGTCTTAAGGTGAATGTGTACATATGAAGTAAAGCAGTTTTTTGCCATTAATTTGTGACTTTCATTTGGCAATCCAGTGATCGAATCCAGAGAAATTATTATGAGAGATTTATTAGGATTTTAACGTAAGAAAATTCGTAACAATATGATAAAATAATTAAATAATTGAGAATGTAAATAATATATTCATAATAAACTAAAATATTTCTCGAAATTAAAACTAAACCTTCAATGTTATTCGCTAACTATTAATATTTGAACCAAGGTACCTGCAACTGAGTTAAAAGATATAAGTGAGCCGTAAACAGAGCTTCATGTAAATATTATCACAACATATCTCTTGTGCATTAAACTTTTTCAAACATCCAACTATAGCATGCATAAATTGGCTATCTTTTCCACGAGTATCTAACAGCAACTTCCAAAGAAGAGCTAGTCGAAAGACATTTTTAAATACATAATAGAGCCTCGCACATTGAAAACTTTATCAACCGGCTTTAGTCGGCTTCCCTTATTCTTCCTCATTTTAAGGGATATGCACTTAATCGCCGCCAACTAAATAGTTGGATGTGCAGCCAGATTGCGAGCAAATTAAAGTCTATGGACTATCGGCTGACTGTTTGCTCAGCAAGGCGCTCCTTATCGTGCATCCATTGCAGACTTGGTCGACCAACGTGTCATACAGCAGTACGTGCCCATAAAAAAATTGTAATTTTCAGAAAAAGTCAAAGTTGTCGTAAGACATCTAATAAATGTTATGCGAATTACCTTGGAAACGTTTGTAAACCTCTGAGAGATTTTTTCGTTATGTTTTAAACTGTAAGCAAATTATAGCACTGAAAGCCCTCGTAGCCTGCCTGCTAATTAAGTTAGGGTTGTTTGGTATATATTCCCTATAAATAATAATAATAAGTGAATTGTAATGTTTATAAAAATTTAGTAATTTTTTTTTTTTTTGTTATGATTTAAAATGTTTTATGTAAGTGATTTCAAAATTGAAAGAAGAAATAACTTGAAAGAATAAAGAAAGAAAGCGCTATAGACAGAGGCTGATGCAAAAGCAGTTTAAATGTAATATAAATTAAAACCTAATCTGTAGTTAGTACAAATGCAACCCTGTGAAAGCAATTGCCTAACGGTTAATTGTGCAGTGTGTACTTCACCACTAACCGCAATATTTAGTTGGATCAATGTGCTCACCTACTGCCTCACCCGATCAAATAGTTAGTCATCTAAAAAGTCTGCAGTGTGCAGTGGTTGTTATGACTATCGGTTACAAACGAAGTTTTGTAAAAATTATCGATAGTCTATCGGTGGCCTCGATAGTATTGACTTTGATACGTAAGACGACTGTTACACGCTCAATATTTATCCAGGATCACGATATGTATTGAACTTAGCATGTGATATTGATAGATCACGATCCATATCACAAAATCTTTAAATATCTCGCGATATATCGTTATGAGTTGTATTTTGTACTAAGTAGAAAAACCGAGAAAAACGGTGATTTTTTCAAAGAAAAAATATATATATAGTGTGCTTGTATATTTCTTCATCTTGAAACCATATTTTTACTCCTACGCTCTCTCTTTTACGCGACCCAACAATATGCATCACCCAATAAATGAACTTCTCGAAGAAAAAGTTGAATAGGTAAAAGTATGCTGGAGACTAGGTTTGTTGAAAGTGATTAGTTAAGTGCTCGTTTAACCCAGGTAATTGTTGCCTTCAAGTAAAAATCGCCTCATACAAACACCCTCGTAAGCTTACGAGATGGAGAAAACACAATTATGAGACCAAGGAAATAAAAAAAAAATCAACCTTACTGTATAACAAAACATGTTGATGGTTGCTACGTGCTAATTTATACTATAAATTTTCCAGCAATAAGAAAACGTGACAGCAAATGGGAGCAGTTCGTCAATATGGTGTTGATAAAGATGTGTGGAATAAAATAGAAAAGAGTTGAGTAGAATTAAGGAATTGGGTATGTGAAAAGCGCACATTACCTCCGAAAACAAAATTATACAGTAATCCAACATCGAGATCGCAACCTTTTTTGTCGATATGAACTCTCAAAAAAAATTACTCCGTTATCCCTAAAGTAATTTAATCTTATAATCATTATTAATGGATAAATAATTCATAAATTAATGATTTTGAGGTTTTGAGTAACCTCCTGAATCTATTTTTATTTTAATTAATAAAAATAAAGCTGCATGCTAAATGGTGAAAGCAAGACTTATAACAATGCCTTCATGCGATTTTTTGTCTCCTCCCAAACAAATAATTTCTCCTCCGTTGGATTGAGTATTCGTAGCGTTGACGTCTCAGTGAATTTGTATTCTATCATTTTTAAAACGAATTGCCTAAAAATGAAGTAATTCGGTCTCAAAGTTTTGTATGGCGATTTACGCTATTCGAACGGTAATTATTTCAATCCATTTTAGAATTCACAATGAAAATTAAAAAAATAAAGAAAAACTTTAGTACCATCGAAAACAATCGATAGTCAAAACAAAGAACTTTTTAATTAACAGTTGTGTGAATTATCGATAATATCGATAGTATGCGAACTCTATTTCTAATGTAAATAGCGTTAAGTTTGCTTGTTGCATTGATGAATTAACATACGTGTTTGTTAAAAGTATGGCTTACAGTTTTCAATCCTCGGTGCCTGATCAACAATTCTTGTGGGATGTATTCCAAAGGTAACATACGATTTGCGTAATTAAAAAGCTATTCGAGCAGATTCTGTAATTCAATTCAATTACAATGAAGTTCACTCGGAACTGAATTACAGAACCTGCTAGATTGTCACTTTGTTTTTAGGGTCGACAAAGATCGTAGCGGCCATATATCTGCTGATGAGCTGCAAATAGCTCTTTCCAATGGTACATGGAGCCCATTTAATCCAGAAACAGTCCGTTTAATGATAGGTATGTTTGACCGCGAAAATCGTGGAACGGTTTCATTCCAGGATTTCGGGGCTCTATGGAAATATGTTACTGACTGGCAGAACTGTTTTCGATCTTTCGACCGGGACAATTCAGGAAATATAGATAAAGAGGAACTTAAAACTGCACTGTCTTCGTTTGGATATCGTTTATCAGACAATCTTGTAGATATTCTCATTCGTAAATTTGACCGCTTTGGAAGAGGAACAATACTGTTCGATGATTTCATACAATGCTGTATAGTCCTATACGTAAGTCCATTATGTATTATATTTGCCTAAAATTTTAATAAAAATTCTCACTAGACTCTTACATCGGCATTCAGGCAGCATGATTCGGACATGGATGGCGTTATTACTATACATTACGAACAATTTCTCAGTATGGTATTTTCCTTGAAAATATGAGCATTTGAACAAATATATGTATATTTTTGACACTTAGTTAACCCTTGAAGCATCTCGTCGGATTTTTGTTCTTGCTGCTTGAGAAACCGTTTTCCAAATCCACTAGGTTTTCAATGCCGTGAAATTTGTAAATAGTCTGTTAAACTCATCTGACAGTAGATTTGTGAAACATGATATTTGGGTAGTGTTGGCTCAAAGAGAGAGATGTTTTCGATGAGTAAGTATGAGTCATGAGACGTAACTACACATGCCGGGTATACGTTATCAGGTAATTCCTGGAATCCGAGTGAAAGTAAATATACAGTAGGTTCTGTTTTTATGCGGTTTTGAAATAGTGCGGTTTTTTTTTAAATTACAAAATGCATGTCGACCTATCGGGAATTGTACATATAAACAAGATTCTAAACCAGCTAAGCAAAAACTCATCACAGATTACATCAGAAATGCTAACCCTACAAGTATGGAAGATATATAAAGATATAATTTTCAAAGATACAATATTTTGTTTATGCGATTTTATTTAATTATTTCAGATTCATACGGTCTATGGAACGTATCTATAGTAATAATATGGGACTAGTGCCCTTTTTTATGCGATTTTATTACATTATTTCAGATTTATGCGGTTTTAGCATTTGAAACGTATCTATAGTTTTACTATAGAACTAGTAGCTTTTTTTATGCTGTTTCTTGCGGAACGTATCTACCGCATAAAAACAGAACCTACTGTATAAGTAATGTGGATAATTCGTTCGTTCGCAATGTAACTTGCGGTAATTCATTTTTATATTAGTTTGTTTAATTTAAAAATCTCAAATCTTAATATCACAATATTCACTAAGCTGTGCTCTAAATATGCGAAATCGTGTAAATTGTTCTCCATTTGCTTGCTTATTTGAAAGATGACGTCATCGGTGGTTAAAGTCGCAAAAAATAAAGTAGCTGTTTTCGAAAGGTGCCACATTCCGGGTCTGTCTACCATCGTTTATCTCCATTACGGCTTAAAGTAGATTACGTAGTCGGCTCAATTATGAATGACTTTTTGATGCATTTCTTTAATATCTTACAGACCTACATTAAATTTTTTCCTACACATTTTACTTTAAATGGGCATAATTTCCAACACACCCTAACGTGCAAATTCAATTACGTGGACAAAATATTTACAAAAAGTTGAAAAAAAATCGTTTCGACCTTAAGTCTAAAAAAATTAAATATTTCACCCTTAAATCTAGCGAAATAAAATATCACTTCAGTCTTAAACCTAAAAAACATCTTTAGACTAAAAATCTTCAGTTCTAGGTGAGGTCAGGAACAACATAAATCGTCTTGTAAGTATTCCAGAAATGTTTTTAACATTTCGGACAAACTTTATATGGCGCATTCAATCTGTTTGTTACTTCCACCTGCAGCATTGTTGCGTCTCATTATTTTTCTTTGCTGCCTCAGGTTGCTCAAGTGGATTTTGCCACTGTCAGTTCCTGATCGTAGTACGTAGTGGTAGATATAATATTTGATCGGCTTAATTGATCACGATTCGGCTCTCTCCGGCTTTGCAAGTCAGCCTATATTCTGCAAAAACAAAAAATAGTACAAATGGAATCTACATGCTTGCTTTTTTCCATTCGATGACGGTTCTTCTTGATGGAACATGAGAATTAATTATCCTCATAATTTCTTCCCAACGATCCGATCCAACTACTGTGTTGTGAACGATTGTCGTTCCCCTTTCGCCTTCTATTTGAGTTCGGAAATCCCAAATTAACTACATAACGATCGGCTGTTTTCGCGTTGCCCCATTTGTTTTAGCCGTTTACTTCGCACCGTCATGGTATGCTTCTAACTCTTACTGTAAGCAGGATGTTCAACGTAGTTCGTGATTTTTCTATTCTATTTTCTTTTGTTGCAACATTATATTGTATAAAACGGTATAGTGCCATTACCTTTGATGAACTCGCTTTCTGCAGTACAAAACCCCAACGAATAAGTGGCAGACGAAGCAAAAGCTCACTTCAGCCAGATGATTATGTTGTAAATGTGTCATTTTCAAGGTGAATAATGTGGCAACATTAGTTAGGATAACAACATATCGTGGCTATCTGTCATAATGTTTATCGATTGAAACTTTATTGACGGTAAAAAATTGCTTAGGAAAAATGTCCGAGCAGTGTGAGCCTTTAACATTATCCAAGGGTAATTTGCATTGCTGTAATAGAGTAGTGGTTTTCAAAGTAATTATACACATTAATTCTAGATATAAAGCGCGCCATAGAATTGTTGGAAAAATTACAATCCAGCGGCGACTTTCCAACAACCAAGCTATCTGCACTGCAGAAGGTCCTTCAAAGCGACTTTTTAAACGCTGTGAGGGAAGTTTATGAACATGTATATGAGACGGTAGACATACAAGGATCACAAGATGTACGAGCTTCAGCTACGGCGAAAGCCACTGTTGCTGCCTTTGCGGCAAGCGAGGGGCACGCACATCCTAGAGTTGTAGAATTACCAAAAACTGATGAAGGTATTGTACACAACTATCAACTACGGGCACATATTTGGAAGCACTTCTTAAATTAGGAAGTGTGAAAATGTATCAGTATAGTTAAAAAAATTGGGATATTTCATCATCCATCTTATTTTGGTTCAACTGCGCCTATTATATTGAGTATATAAAAATATATACATATGTGACATATTGAGCGAGATTTGAAGTCTGTAAGGAGCCCCCTTTCGTAGCCTTTGGCTATATAAACCATATATAAATCCTCATTGGCCACATAAACCACTCTTTTTGGATTATTTTTAAGACTTACGATACGTTGGCATAGAGATTGCCTTCAAAATTTTATATAAATCCGCTGAAAAACTTTGAACCAATTATCAGAAAAAATCGCTGCCCCTTTGGTCAATTTTACCTAATGCACATAAGTTTTCAGAAGTTTTATATATATAAGCGTAGAGAGAACAGCTTTTAAATTTTCATAGCGATAGTTAGGGGACCAATTTGAATAAAAAACAAGGAAATGTAAAAGTAACGAAGTGCTAAATTCGGCCCGTATCAAATATTATATACTCACTCATATGTTAGTAAAGTTTAGTTTGGGCTGACTGTTTTTTTGTAAATAAATTAACTCATAAGCAACATACAAGCGATAACTGTAACAGTGAACGGTTGGACGGAAATTTAGTCTTAACATACAAAAAGTGGGGTAATATTTACTTGATCTCAGTAAAACTTATGATGAATCTAAATGAGATGGCGAGTAATATATGTATATATAATTGGCGCGTACACCTTTTTTGGGTGTTTGGCCGAGCTCCTCCTCCTATTTGTGGCGTGTGTGTTGATGTTGTTCCGCAAATGGAGGGACCTACAGTTTCAAGCCGACTCCGAACGGCATATATTTTTATGAGGAGCTTTTTCATGGCAGAAATACACTCGGAGGTTTGCCATTGCCTGCCAAAGCGAGTAATATATACATATGTATATATAGTTAGTGATTCACACTTTATTGGGTGTTTGGCCGAGATCCTCCTATTTGTGTTGTGCGTCTTGAAGTTTTCCCACAAATGGAGGGACCTACAGTTTCAAGCCGACTCCGAACGGCAGACGGTTTTTTATGAGGAAAATTTTTATGGCTCAAATACAGTCGCAGATTTTCCACTTTTTCTTACCATTGTCCGAGGTTTCGAACATGAACACTACCGAATGGTGGCGAGCAATATGCGTACTAATTTGCAGAATAGTTTGTATACAAATATTATTTTGTAATGATGCGAAGTGGGAAACACTTAGTGAAAAATCGTAAATTTAAATCTTTATCAAGCAGCCAATTACAACTGTCACGGTTTTGCTGAAATTTTATTATTGAGTTTTATTAATTAACGTACGTGGATGTACAGCAAAATACATTTTTTTAATTTCCTTTAAAGCCGAATATCGATTAACCAGATGAAATTAATCAGAAATCACAAAAATAATAATGCCCTTAACTATCTAGGACGGCTTCACCAGTAACCCTGTAGGTACACTTAAGTACGAGTTTCATAGATATAGATGGACTTACTAAATGATGAAATTAAATTTTCTAAAGAAGTTGTGTTTTTGCCCATTTATGTAATATTACTATTATCAACAATTTTTTATTTTCAATTGTATATTGTTTTTTAGGACTAGGATTCAATGTTATGGGAGGAAAAGAACAAAATTCACCCATTTACATATCCCGTATTATACCAGGTGGAGTGGCTGATAGGCATGGTGGACTAAAAAGAGGAGATCAACTTTTATCTGTTAATGGCGTTGTGAGTATTAACATGTAGTTTTTTCAAATGTGCCGTTTTTATTATTTTTCCTTTTTTCTAAGCAATACATATAGTGGTGAAGAAAATTATTGTGTTGGCTTTGGATAATATGCAGTTGTCTTTTTATGAAAACCGTAAGGAATTTTGAAATTCAAAGTCAGTGCGAATTTTAAGGAGGGTTTCTGACACTAAAACCTTATTCCCAGTTTTCCGTTACCATAGTATTGTATACTTAAGCTATTTGTTTCTCAGAGGCCTCCCACCCGGTCATCGTCATCCCCCTGTCTGTTGTTAAAGGGGAATTGCACAAATTATTTCTCAAGAAAGCACAGATCAGATGGAGCTACATTTCTTCGTGTGGTATTTCAAAAATCCTATGGCTCCAGTGCAATAATTTCACGCTATTCAATTTCCAAACTCGTAGCTGTGCTTATCGGTCACTGGACGATCGGCACTCACACAGAAAACCTGTGCTTATCATTTAATCCCTATATCTAATCTGTGTGAACCTTTTAGAGAAGGAGACTATTGAGTGTTTTTTTTGTAAATGGCCGGGTTTGGCAGCTAGACGATTAAGGTCACTGGGTGCTTCTTTTCTTGACAGCCTGGGGCAGTGCTCCAACCTAAATCTTATCAACCTTCCCCTTTACATAAACAGCTCTGGTTGGCTGTAGATATCTGCAAGTTAGAGGTCTCATAGGGGAAGCAAAACGGCGCTACTTGGGTAGTGCCAGTCTAGTACTTAATCCATTGAAATGCGTTTATAAGTTCCATCCTTTCTATGAAAAAACCGAAGCACCAATCGCAGAAAACTGACAGTAAGAGTGCTACTAAGAGTTAGAGCTTAAAAGTGAATGTATTTTAATATAATAAATAGTTTCATTTAAAGGGTAACCTGATGTTTCGCTGATAAAAACCGTAAACTTTAATGAACTTTGCAAAGCAAGTTCAAGCTCAAACAACCTATGGTTGATAAATGTCAAAATAATTGAAGGTTAATGCATTAGTGGGGAATATTCAGTATAACGCCGCACGCTTCAAAAAAAGAAGGATGTAAAGGAGGGATAAAGGGCCATCCTAAAACCGACAACCGCACCCTCCGGGAGCTTACAGTTTTTAAGTAATTTATTGGGCAAACTGTAATTTAGCGAAAGGCTCGTGTTGCCAGACACCCCAGAACACAATGAAGTGTGTTAGAATTTTACAGTGACGTTGACTAGAAGGGTGTTTGTAAATTTTTAGAATTTTTACATATTGATTCTTATTCGATCCAATTCACTGACTCACCATCTCGGCAGTCAATATTTTACGTGTGGGCAGTGCCCGCGCTCTGGATTGTTTAAAAACATAGTTTGATTTATACAATAAGAGGAAAGAAGGAAGGAATAAAAATATACAAAGCTTGAAGGTTTGTTATATAGAAATATACGACATTACCCTACAATTATATCTTCTATAGATTATGTGAAAAAAATTCTGTTAAAACAGACCTGTTAAAACATATATGTATATAGTAGATTGTATTTACCCTTTCACGTGATAGCATGAAAATTTGACTATAGATTAATGTATAAATAAATAATTAAGGAATAAATAAACAATGTTTTATCTGACTTATTAAATAAATATTGTGAAGGCTAAACCTAGTTTCACTGTAATTTTACCTTTTTTTTTAGTCTGTGGAAGGCGAAAACCACGAAAAGGCTGTTGAACTTCTTAAGCAAGCCATTGGATCTGTGAAGCTTATTGTTCGGTACACCCCTAAAGTATTAGAGGAAATGGAGTTGCGATTTGATAAGCAACGTACCACACGTCGTCGCCAGTGATTCCGAAAGCGAGAGAAATTTGGTAAATCGGGCAAAATAGTTTTATAAGTGAAACGTTAGTTGAAATTTGATTTCAGTATTTATTGTAATTATTTTGATTAAAGATCAATAAACTTCAAAGTAATATAAATAAATTTGCTATTGGGCACTCAATAATGATAGATGACGAGGTTTGGCCATTCGAAGCAAAATTGTTAGAATAACTTCGGCTTCCACGTTATGGGGGATTCTGCAACAGGATTTTGCCCGCTTCTCTTACACGTTTTCTTACTATTTTCCATTCACTCATCGTTCGGCGGCCGCCGTAGCCGAATGGGTTGGTGCGTGATTACCATTCGGAATTCACAGAGAGACGTCGGTTCGAATCTCGGTGAAAGCAAAATTAATAAAAAAACATTTTTCTAATAGCGGTCGCCCCTCGGCAGGCAATGGCAAACCTCCGAGTGTATTTCTGCCATGAAAAAGCTCCTCATAAAAATATCTGCCGTTCGGAGTCGGCTTGAAACTGTAGGTCCCTCCATTTGTGGAACAACATCTACACGCACACCACAAATAGGAGGAGGAGCTCGGCCAAACGCCTAACAGAAGTGTACGCGCCAATTATTATTTTTTTTTTTTATCGTTCAGAAAGCAACAAACTAAGTCGAGCAATAGCTGCGTTGATTATTTCTTATATCAGCAACACAATCTCAGTTTTTCCCACATTACGTCAGCAAATCAACTGATTCCTTCAAAATCACTGGGAGCTAGTTAACGGTCTGATTTTACCACACCTTTTGAAATCTCTTCGCCGTATTGGGCACTGACATATATTTATTACTTATTTAGATGTTTTTAACCAATGACAAAACCCAGGTAGAACTAAGTAAAGCAAGTGCTCTGCACAAGATGTGGGTGTAAAAGCAAACTGAGGAATTTATTGAAAGAAAATAGTCTGCGGTAGTAACCGAATTGTTTTTGCCTGACTACTAATCGGATGGTGCCGGATTCAAAGCTTGTGAATATAAGTACAATATTTTATATACAATAAGAACAAAAATTTTTCATCGGAACATCGTCGAACATAATATCCAAATCGAGGAAATCCTGAACTGAGGTGAGCTGGTGAGTTGTATTAATGGGTATGAATGGGAGAGTTGTATGAATGGGATTTGAAGTTTTAAAAAAGACATATGAAAAAATACACATGGAAGCATAACTTCCTTTAGTGCCGCACTTAAAGTGAAAAGTGTTTGGCATTGGAAAGGAGGTGTGGCACCTCCCATACAAACTTAAATTTCATAGCGAGTGTACAAAATAAATGAATCTTCCGCAATTTCAAAATCTTAAACCAATTCGTATAGATCGCTGCCAAGGAAAAAAAAACACATTTTATCACAATGAGGTGTATTGTCCAATTCGAATTGGATAAAACTTATTATTTAAACTATCGTTTGGAATAGGTTCGAATCTCTGTGAAACACCAAAATGAAAAAAGTTTTTGCCAATAGCGGTCGCCCCTTGGTAGGCAATGGCAAACCTCCGAGTGTATTTCTGCCATAAAAAAGCTGTAAATAAAAAATATCTGTCGTTCGGAGTTGGTTTAAAACTGTAGGTCCCTCCATTTGTGGAACAACATTAAGACGCGCACCACAAATAGGAGGAGGAGCTCAGCTAAACATATAAAAAGGGCGTAAGCGCCAATTTTTGATATATATAATTGGCTATTGTTCCGCTATGGTTCCGTTTATTTCTAGAAATTTAAATTTTACAAGTACATATCTATACTAATATTATAAAGAGGAAAACTTTGTTTGTTTGTTTGTAACGAATAGGCTCAAAAACTACTGGACCGATTTTAAAAATTCTTTCACCATTCGAAAGCTACATCATCCACGAGTAACACGGATTACATTTTATTTTGGAAAAAAATAGGGTTCCGTAAGATATTTGGATTTTTCGGACACAAACTGAAAAAAATCATATATATAAAATAAAGTCAACTTTTTGTGTGTGTTCGCTAACCGGCCGCGTCTGCACCGAATTAAACCAAACTTACCCACATTGTTAAGAAGGTATTGAAGATGGTTTCCGTATAGTTTGGATACCTATTGGTGGATAGGGCTCGAGATATAGGTCAAAACGTGGACCCGGGTAACCTTCGGATGTGTATGTACAATATGGGTATCAAATTGAAGCTGTTGGTGAATGCTTTAGTACAGAGTATTTTTCATGCCGCTCCGTGACTAGGGTCTCGAGATAGAGACCAAAACGTGGAGCCTAGAATGTGTTTGTACAATATGGATATCAAATTGAAGCTGTTGGCGAATGCTTTAGTACAGAGTATTTTTCATACCGGTCCGTGACTGGGGTCTCGAGATATAGGTCAAAACGTGGACCCGGGTAACCTTTGGTTGTGTATGTACAATATGGGTATCAAATGAAAGCTGTTGATAAGTTCTTTAATACGGGGTAATTTTCATACCTATTGATGACTAGGGTCTCAAAATATATGCCAAAACGTGGACCCGCCGTGTCTTTGAACCGAATTAAACCAAACTTACACACATTGTTAAGTAGGTAATGAAGATGATTTCCGTATAGTTTGAATACCTATTGGTAGATAGGGTCTCGAGATATAGGTCAAAACGTGGGCCCGGGTAACCTTCGGACGTGTATGTACAATATGGGTATCAAATGGAAGCTGTTGGTGAATGCTTTAGTACAGAGTATTTTTCATGCCGCTCCGTGACTAGGGTCTCGAGATAGAGACCAAAACGTGGACCCTAGAATATGTTTGTACAATATGGATATCAAATTGAAGGTGTTGGCGAATGCTTTAGTACGGAGTATTTTTCATACCCGTCCGTGACTGGGGTCTCGAGGTATAGGTCAAAACGTGGACCCGGGTAACCTTCGGACGTGTATGTACAATATGGGTATCAAATGGAAGCTGTTGGCGAATGCTTTAGTACAGAGTATTTTTCATACCGGTCCGTGACTGGGGTCTCGAGATATAGGTCAAAACGTGGACCCGGGTAACCTTTGGTTGTGTATGTACAATATGGGTATCAAATGAAAGCTGTTGATAAGTTCTTTAATACGGGGTAATTTTCATACCTATTGATGACTAGGGTCTGGAAATATATGCCAAAACGTGGACCCGCCGTGTCTTTGCACCGAATTAAACCAAACTTACACACATTGTTAAGTAAGTATTGAAAATGGGTTTCGTAAAGTTTGGTTGGAGCACTGGCAACGGGTACAGCGTTCTTTTGAACCAGCCATAATGTCGCTTACTTTTTTAACGCTTGGGGCGGAACTGAACTGTCAAATTGACAGTGTGAGTTACAATGGGTCAATATTTCTTTCTGATTTGGATGCCATAAGGAAAAAACGTAAGTGCAACATGTAAAAATTGTTTGTGAATTTTTTTGGAGTGGATTTTGGAACAGTGAATAATTTCTTACGAAATTTGAGAATTTAATGTGAAATCCGAATGAAATTATGTGTTCGTGAAAAAAAAATTTTTTTCGTTTTTTTTTTTTTGAAAAATATAAATGGATAATGGTTAAAAAAGCTCCAATGCTTAATAAAACATATAAATTGAAACGAAAAATTCATGGATGATCAGGAAAAAAGACGATTGTTTATTCATATGCGTTGATTTGAAATTTAAAAACAATCTTCTTTTTTCCTGATTTTCAATTTATATTTTATATTTACTCAAAAACAAATAGAAAAACAAAAAATATTGTTTATGCCAAAGCGCTTGAATAAAGAATAAAGAAATAAATAATACGAAAATCATATATTTTCTGTTCTAAACCATATCTATTCTATTTTAGTGTGCCCAGCGAAGGGGGCCGGGTTTGCTAGTTACAAATATAAATAATAAACAAATACTCACCGCGATGCGTTCTCCCACTTCTCTGGCTGACCGGCGACTACTTTAAGAATGTTTTCGTCATGTTTATATACAATTTTAAATTGCATAAATTGCATTTACCCTACATTAATATAAGCAGCGAGAGAGGCGGAGAAACGCATCCCGGTTTACAAAAACGTTGGTTATATACACAGCAAATTTATAATTACAAACGCCGAATAACATAAATAACTGCGCAACTGAATATGGGGGACTCCGCAACAACCTTTAAGGTACTTGACCACCTTGGAAAGCTAAAAAGTACAACATATTCAATAATTTTTTTTTCATGTTCTGTATAATATATTAAAATAAATTTTTTTTTAAATTTTTATTTAGAGCTTATATAATACAAAAAAAATTGATTTATTAAAATTTCTTTTTTTAACATATATCCAGGAGGCGCCAAAGTCGAGGCCTGAAGAAAATCATGTCTTGCGGCGGACAGTTAATCTTAGAAATGGTAATTCTAAAACAAAAGAGAGAAACAAAATTTTCAAAAGGAAGGTTCCTTGCGTGAGAATTTACCACAAACTGACAAAAAAAAAAATAATAAAAAAATGGCGGATGTTTGAAAAAAAGTTAAGAAAACACCCCTGTTTTTCACAATGTTATGCTTAAAAAGCAATACTTTATTAACTTTTTTTTTGCAAAATGTGGTAAATTGGCATACAAAACATCTTAACAAATAAAACAAGACCAAAATCATTAAAATCGGCTAAGCAGTTTCGGAGATAAAGTGTCCGCCATTCGAAAAAAAGTCATTTCTGGAAAAACGCGTTTAAAGTTAAAACTTGCTATTTTCTTTCAGCTGAGTCAGCAAGTAATGAGTGCAGGATGCGCCTGCACATTTTCACTGATTTCACTTTGTTAGAATTCGAATTTAAAAAAACAGTTTCAGGTGATGATTTTTAAAAGTATAAGGATTGAAAAAATGTAAAAAAAAAATTTAATTTTTTGAAACTTATAAGGTGGTCAAGTACCTTAATGAATGCGCCTTGCAAGATTCTGACCTAAACCTTTTTTTGTTCTCTCTACCAGAATCATTGCCGAGCACAATTAAAAAAAAAAATTGTAATTTGATGGTGAAAATAGTAGTTTTATTTTCGATCTGGGAAGTTTGCAACTACGTCAACGTATTTTTTTTTAAATAGTTTTAAATATCATAAAATAATTATTTCTATGACGGGTGATTATGTTCAGTTAACTCTTGCGTAATACCAGGCAATGGCACTTGAGATGAAACGGATGTAGATATTTGCACCGCATTAGTCATTGTATTTGAGTCCGGAACAGATGATTGCTCTGATCTAGAACCATTGGTTTCACAAATTTCATCTTCAGAAACATCTGTACTTGAAACATCGCCGACGTTACACAATGGTTTTTGGGTCTGAAATAATGAACAGTAACACAATAGAATAGAAACAAAATAATTTACTGATAGGACGAATTTTATATTTAAAAATATCCTTTAATGTGCACATGCCAATTCAATAATATTTGTTGATATATGTTTCAGAAGCTTTACTGATCATACTCATGCAAGTCTAGGGTTTCAATATTCGTACAAGGTTGTGCTTACACCAGGCTGTATTTAGTAGTCTGAAGATCTTTATATGATGGATAAACAATACATCGCAGATGTTTCGTTTATTTGGCAAGGAATATTGCAGCACGCAGAAAAGTTTATTCAGCAGCTCTTATTGTACTAGGACCATATTTTTATTCCCGCGTCCTTGTGCCCACATAACGGTACAAGAACGTGACAGATATGTAATTATACAAGTATATAAACATTTTTACAATTTTTGAGAGTTGGTGTTGGAAGATAATTAAAAAATTCTCTGGTTCGTCAATTTAGAAGCAGATTTGAGAAAAATGTCCTTTATTTAGTCTGTCAAATAGAAGCGTGACCGCGACAACTCAACTACGGGTCCATTTTGAATCTAACAAAAAGGTTTGAATGGCTTATAATATTCGTTCTAGGCAATAAAATCTATAGTCACTTCCATTAGCGACAAAGGCTTCACTAATTTACGATATAGTTTTTTAGGCCAACCCGCAATTTAATTTTTTAATTTAGCATGAATTTTATAAAGGAAATTTCCATAAAAATTTAACGTTTCTTACACACGAATTTTCAATCTCGCAAGTCCTATTTATTTTATAACTAACTCTTTTTCTAAGTCCATCAGAAAATAAAAAATTCCCGCTGTTTCATTCTGGATTGACAGCCACATGGACAAGGCGAAAGATAAAAACAAATCGGCCGAATTACCTATACGACCTTTAATAGATTCGCCTTGGTCTAATGAGACTTTGCTTAATATCAGAAAAGAGAGATGACAGCTATACCAGAGCTAATGGCGAATCCTGCTCGATAACTTTGTTGTTGCTTTCACATGTAAATTTTTGTCAAGCGAGAGGAACCAAAACGTAGCTAGCCCAAAAGTGGCGAATCGAAGATCCCTCTGATAAAATTATTCCATGTATTCTATCTCGTAAATAATGCTGTCAGGCCTCGCAACTCACCCCTCCTCGGTCTGAGAAGGAATTTAGCAATTTCAGGAGACACTTGAATGTTTGCAAGTGTCAGTAATGCATCCATGATTACCAGGAAACTTAACGTTTCCACGACAGTCGGTTCTACGTTACCGAAACGACCCGGATTTATATCCGGCCAAGGTATGTAAGTATGCGGAATGTTTATGCTGCTACAACAACAACAACAACCAGGAAACTTAAATAATACCATTCTCTAATTTTGTTTTGTTGGTGCTTCTCTTGTTAATAAAAACCCACTTTGTAATAAAACTTTTACTAATACAAAGTTTGATATTTCTGTAATTTCTTCACATTGGGTTCAACCGAGAATCCGAGGAGCCACCAAAGAAAAAAAACTGGATGGCGAGCTTACAAATTTTGTGTAGTAATATGGATCCACCCCAATCTGTTTTCTATTAGAAAAGCAAATGAAGTGCCCATATGACAATGCATGAAATAGCACTAACTCATTAGGAAACATGCCACCTAAGTAATGTACCTGATTAATTCGAATAAAGTTTCCTTGCTTTATTCGCGTTAAGCGCATTAACAAATCGGGCTGAGCTTTCCTTTTCTACCACGATATATTTGGTTATAATGTCTAAGTGCGTGGACCGAATTTAAAAATTATAACACGCAAATGTAGTCACTATATCAGCCTTTTGATTTATATTCTTTTTATAAATTAAAATTAAGAATTAATAGCAATATTTAACGTTAAAAATGCATCTTTTTTTCATAAGCTTGAAAAAATGCCCCATTACAGAGGCTTATTTCACTTAAATACAAACACAGAAAAGTAACAAAATCACTTATAAAGATTCTTTATTACATTAACATTCGATTTAAAGTTATTTTTACTAAATAATAGTCCAAATTCTATTATTACAAATGTTCTTCTAACCGTTTGTAATACCGTGCAGAATAAATTTGAGGAGCGAACTGTCAAACGAACGATGAGAGAGAGAAGAACAAAGCGAAATAAGAAAAACCCAGTCAACCAAAAGGGAACAATTCTTTCATTATTATTTTTATTATTTATAGGGGCGCTTTTTTGATTTCAAATATACATATATATTACAAAAAGAAATATTTTTACAAATACTGAAAATTTGGAATAAAAATCGCGCGATTTTTAGTCAAAATTTTCGCCTGCGGCGTTTTTTTTGATTTCAAATATACATATATATTACAAAAACAAATATTTTTACAAATACTGAAAATTTGGAATAAAAATCGCGCGATTTTTAGTCCAAATTTTCGCCTGCGGCGCTTTTTTGATTTCAAATATACATGTATATTACAAAAACAAATATTTTTACAAATACTGAAAATTTGGAATAAAAATCGCGCGATTTTTAGTCCAAATTTTCGCCTGCGGCGCTTTTTTGATTTCAAATATACATATATATTACAAAAACAAATATTTTTACAAATACTGAAAATTTGGAATAAAAATCGCGCGATTTTTAGTTCAAATTTTCGCCTGCGGCGCTTTTTTTGATTTCAAATATACATATATATTACAAAAACAAACATTTTTACAAATACTGAAAATTTGGAATAAAAATCGCGCGATTTTTAGTCCAAATTTTCGCCTGCGGCGCTTTTTTTGATTTCAAATATACATATATATTACAATAACAAATATTTTTACAAATACTGAAAATTTGGAATAAAAATCGCGCGATTTTTAGTCCAAATTTTCGCCTGCGGCGCTTTTTTTGATTTCAAATATACATATATATTACAATAACAAATATTTTTACAAATACTGAAAATTTGGAATAAAAATCGCGCGATTTTTAGTCTAAA
This sequence comes from Anastrepha ludens, assembly GCF_028408465.1. Classification (NCBI taxonomy): domain Eukaryota; kingdom Metazoa; phylum Arthropoda; class Insecta; order Diptera; family Tephritidae; genus Anastrepha; species Anastrepha ludens. Next base: position 27,524,634 of record NC_071498.1, on the reverse strand, counting down.
TTTTCGCCTGCGGCGCTTTTCTGATTTCAAATATACATGTATATTACAAAAGCAAATATTTTTACAAAAAAAAACATTTTATAAATAGTGAAATAATGCAAAATCGAACATTTTTTGACCTAAATTTTCGCCATCGGCACTCATAACTTTTACGATAAAACAACGTTTTCATAAGTGCTATGAAATATAAAACCCAAGTTAAATGCTTGCTGGGTTGACGACTGCTGTATACTCTTCTCTTCAACTGTATTTCAGTACAAACTGCAAATGCGGTCGGAAAAAACCTAATTTTTAAACATCTCCTGGGAGTTCTATAGGGACACTAGGAGGTTGGGACTTTCACAGTTATAATGGTGTAACCTTGCTCTTTCTAATGGGCGTGGTGGGTGGTGCCACGCCCCCTCCCTCTCTGCCCCCCATTCAAATATATCGTGGTAAACGTAAAGGAACGTTTTTCCACAAATCGTAATGTTGCTCCACTCTTCGTAAACAAGTTTCACATATAGTTTTAGGCAAGAGATCCGTAGGTGAAATCTGAAAATACGAATATTCCACACCATATTTGCTTTAAATAATTTTCAATAAACATACGGTATTTAGCGAATACCCGTTGATCTTCTCCACCAAACACAGCTCCATACCCTGGTCTCCATATATATGAATTACAATTCTGTGCACTTCGGAGCAAAGACGACAAAGAAATCCTGATATGCAAGCTCTATCTATGCTACCCATATCCTTAAACAACGGCTATAGTACCGCGGTAAATAACTTTAAAATTATTATTACAAAATTAAACCTAATGTATTTTTTATTACGATAATTCAATACTACTTCTAAATTTACCCAGTCAAACAAAATAGTCAATAAGAATACTACCCTTTAATCGATCCACACACGGTAAAAACGTTGACATCATCCACAAACTTTTAAAACCAAATAGCGGGTACCAGCTGGTTGAGTAATATAATAAATTCTGCTATCCTGTTCCAATTAAGCGAAAGTAATTATAATTATAATTAATATTTAGTTGGTCAAATTCTATTTTGTAAACTATTAGAAAAAAATGGAGAAAATTTAAATTAGCTGATTAGCGTTTTCTTTTTTCAGTAAACGTACAATTCGTGTCTGAAACGCATATAGCTCTTATGAATGCCTGGTATTTACCCCTTTCAACGAAGTTTGCTGTTTCCTTTGCACATACCAAATGCGCTAAACGCTCGTCGGTCGCCATATCCGCATTTGTGTACATAAATCTCATAGTTTCACCCAAAAAGATAGTGCATGCACATAACCAGCTTTTGGCCGCCGCCATGTCTGAATAGTTCTGCTGCTAACCCCTTGATCATTGGTAATCCGTCGACAACCCCTGGGTTCGGAACCCACAACGTAAAAATCGTTCTCCAATGAAAATCAAAACGAAGCCGCGGATGAGAACTGCTTATTCTGATAGGGAATCATAGTCCTTAGGATTTGAGTGTATGCACCTGGAATGTCCGGTCCCTTAATGGGGAAGGTGCCTCTGCTCGGCTGGTCGATGTCCTCGTAAGAGCAAAGGCTGGCATCGCTGCCATTTAATAGTTGGACGAGGCAAGGCAAGAAGAAACTTGGACATTGCGACATCCACTACAGCTGCCATGGAAAGGAGCGCAAATTCGGTGGTGGATTTACAATGAAAGGGAGACTTTGTCACCAAGTTCCTTCGTTCAGTCCGGAGAACGAGCCTCTCGCAATAATCCCCGTCAAACCCATTCATTTGCGCCCACGTCGTGACGGCAGCAAGGACGATGAGGCCAAAAATTTCTGTTCTGCTATCCCCACCACGAAATAAAAATTCCATGACGACTTCAATGCCATGATGGGCAAGGAGGGAATTTGTGGACCCACAGTCGGATAATTCAGCCTGCACAACGGAACATTCGCGATTCGTGAGAGGTAGCACTGCTCTCGGAGAGTACTACCCAACAATCCAGCATGCACGAGCAAAGGAACAACATTTATCATTCCCCAAGTACTGCCGAAGAAGGAATCGGATTTCCGTACGCCCGAAAAAACAGTTGGTACGACTAGGAATGTCTTTCTGCCGCGGAAAGAAAGGATGCTGCATATACATAGGGCCACTCCATGGCGGCGGGGAGCTGGTAAGGTGCATGCGAAATATGGTCGAATGAAAATATGCCTGCCGATTGGAATTTAAGTGTGCTCTACCCAATCCATAAAAAGGGTGACTCTGCAATCTTTCCAATTAGATGGGGTTTTACCCTTCTAAATATTGTGTATAAGATTCTAGTGAGCGTATTGTGTGAAAGGCTGAAGCCCACCATCAACCAACTGATTGGTCCTTATCAATGAGGCCTTAAACCTGGAAAATTCACAATCGACCAGAATTCACAATACGACAGGTCTTGGAAAAGACCCACGAAACGAGAATCGACACACACCATCTCTTTCTCGATGCCTGAATTTGGTGCCTTCGGAAAACTAATACGGCTATACAAAATAACGCTGCCCAATACCAGCAGCACCGTCCGACCACACGAGGTTCCAGACACGGTGACTCGCTGTCTTGTAACTTATTTAACCTGATGCTGGGAAAGATCGTGAGAGCCATAGAACTTAATCGCTCAGGCACTATTTTTTATAACAGCGTTATGATTTCAAGGTTGTAAGAGACTGCGTTTATTTAGGACCCAGCATTAACACCGATAACATTGTCAGCCTTGAAATCCAACGTAGAACCTCTCTTGCCAACAAGTGCTACTTTATACCAAGTAGGCAAATGAGTAGTAAAGTCCTCTCTCTACGAACAAATCTAACACTCTATAAGGCTCTCATCATGCCTGTCCTAACGTATGACACAGAAGTTTGGAGGATGGCAATATCCGATGAGGCGTCATTTGGCGTGTTTGAGAGAAAGATTCTGAGGAAAATCTTTGGAACTTTGCACGTTGGTGACGGAGAGCATCGCAGACGATGGAACGCAGAGTTATATGAGCTTTACGACAACATAGTCATAGTGCTACGAATAAAGATCCAGCGGCTTATTTGGCTGAGACATGACGTCCGAATGGATGCAAACGCACCGGCTCTGAAAGTATTTGATGCGGTACCAGCTGGTGGTAGCAAAGGAAGAGGAAGGCTTCCTCTGAGTTGGAAGCATCTGATGGAGAGAGACTTAATTTCAATTGGTGTGTCCAACTGCGCCGGATAACACGAGAACGAAACGACGGGGCGTTAAACTCGGCCGATATACAACGAGGCCGAGGTTGTGTATCGTCAACTTTCACCTTTAACTGCAGTTTGAACTTTTTCATTCAGTCGGTAAATAGGGTTGCCATGGATTTAGTTGGGGGAAAGCTGTAGATTCACTTTTGAGCACTAGTCATTTTGGCAGCTTGCGTAGCCGTCTTGTAGCTATCACCCTAAAGTAGTTTTCTCTGATTTGTTTAAATAACATATTTTGTAGTTATTTAATTAACGTTACAAATTAGATATTGATAAAAAGAGAAAGACTCTTGGAGTCGATTTGTTATAATTATAGCTGGTTTTAACACTTTCTAAATAATATATTGTTGGGCATGTTTTCATAAACAATATTTAGTGACGTAAATATAGGAAATAAATAAACCGTTGAGTGTAAATGTATGTGTACATTATTTTTTGACGTGATAACGTCTTACAATTCGATTTAACAGGCTGCACGCACGAAAACATGTGACGTTACCTTGCTCATTAGTGTTACCTTGCTCATATGTCGTTACCTTGCTCATTAGTGTTACCTTGCTCATATGTCGTTACCTTGCTCATTGCCGTTACCTTGCTCATTTGTCGTTACGTTGCTCATTGCATTGAATGAACTGCAAGCGAAAGCGCGGAACGAACGACAAAGCAAACAAAGCAAACGAACGGCAACGTTCGACATCTTGCTTTCTCCTACTTAAGTGAGCGTATATATGTATGTATATGCGCATATGTACATATATAAATTCACGTATTTGTATTTGCATATGCCTTCTTATTGATTATTATTAATTTGATTCACTTGAAGAATTAAAAATAAAACCAAGTTTGTTAATAGTACCTGTTTTTTTAATGTTATTATTACTATTTTTTTTATTATATATGAAGGAAAAAATGTATGGTAATATTTACCACATACCTTATAAGATATGTTGTATAGTAATATATGTATATAAACATGCATATGCATATACAATTTCGCGCAATTTTCAAAGAGAATAAATCTATATGTAAAGATGCAAACAAATCATATGGACATATCAAATATACGAATCTATTCCGTAGGCAAGCAAATGTAAGCTAATGTGCTTGAACTGCAAGCGAGAGCGCGGAACGAACGACAAAGAGCACAATCGGCCCCGCGTTCGGCAACGTTCGACATCTGGCTCTGTCCTACTTGAGTGAGCATATATATGTATGTATGTATATGCGCATTTGTATATAAATTCACATACTTGTATTTGCATATGCCTTCTGCCTGTGTCATTGGTAATGAACCATTTCTCTATTGAGAATAGGACGATGATAGAAAAAGTAGGAAATGAAAGGGAGTGTTTCGAGTGTAAAGTGTCTTGAAAAAGGCAAATCGATGATGCTGCGTCTTAGTGTTGTTGACTTATTAACGCCTGATACACAATCGAAATTGAAGATGTCTTTCATGAATTTGATAAATGTTTCGTAATTTTTCACGTTTGTGTAAATGTAACTTGACCTATTCCATTGCAATTCCATTTACTTCCTCCTCTATATCCATACAAAATATCTATCAAACAAATAAAATTAAAATTTTGTTTTGAAAATTGCAACCATTCCATCAATATTTTCTTATGACGTTGTCACGTTAAACTATCGTCAGTAAACCGACTTTACAGACAACCTCTTTTTTGACGTGATAACGTCTTATAATTCGATTTAACAGGCTGCACGCACGAAAAAATGTGTCGTTACCTTGCTCATTAGTGTTACCTTGCTCATATGTCGTTACCTTGCTCATTGCATTGAATGAACTGCAAGCGAAAGCGCGGAACGAACGACAAGGCAAACAAAGTAAACGGACGACAACGTTCGACATCTTGCTCTCTCCTACTTAAGTGAGCGTATATATGTATGTATATGCGCATATGTACATATATAAATTCACGTATTTGTATTTGCATATGCCTTCTTATTGATTATTATTAATTTGATTTACTTGAAGAATTAAAAATAAAACCAAGTTTGTTAATAGTACCTGTTTTTTTAATGTTATTATTATTAATTTTTTTATTATATTGTATATGAAGGAAAAAATGTATGGTAATATTTACCACATACCTTATAAGATATGTTGTATAGTAATATATGTATATAAACATGCATATGCATATACAATTTCGCGCAATTTTCAAAGAGAATAAATCTATATGTAAAGATGCAAACAAATCATATGGACATATCAAATATACGAATCTATTCCGTAGGCAAGCAAATGTAAGCTAATGTGCTTGAACTGCAAGCGAGAGCGCGGAACGAACGACAAAGAGCACAATCGGCCCCCGCGTTCGGCATCTGGCTCTGTCCTACTTGAGTGATCATATATATGTATGTATTTGTATATAAATTCACATACTTGTATTTGCATATGCCTTCCTCCTGTGTGCATGGTACTCGTAATGAACCATTTCTCTGTTGAGAATAAACGATGATAGGAAAAATAGGAAATGAAAGGGAGTGTTTCAAGTGTAATGTGTCTTGAGAAAGTCAAATCGATGATGATGTCTCTTGGTGTTGTGGACTTATTAACGCCTGATACACAATCGAAATTGAAGATGTCTTTCATGAATTTGATAAATGTTTCGTAATTTTTCACGTTTGTGTAAATGTAACTTGACCTATTCCATTGCAATTCCATTTACCTCCTCCTCTATATCCATACAAAATATCTATCAAACAAATAAAATTAAAATTTTGTTTTGAAAATTGCAACCATTCCATCAATATTTTCTTATGACGTTGTCACGTTAAACTATCGTCAGTAAACCGACTTTACAGACAACCTCTTTTTTTGTCTTATTCCTCGCCTTCTATTTTCCCTACTTCTTTTCTTTTGTTTACTTTCTGTAGTGACGTCACGGCCAATGGGATGGTGCAAACTTGTTTTATGTTATCTTTCTTGAAAAGATTGTCATCGCCGATTGCTAATAATATGGAGAAGCAAAAGATATAAAATCAATATTACAAAGTTTTGGAATTCTAAGAACATTTAAATCCATTTCACGTATATGTTGCTTACACGTAATTGTTTTATGCAAGCAATGTATTCACATTTTTTTACGAATGGACTCACAACTCTCTCATTGTCTTCGTCATTCTCTATGAATTTTCGACGACAGTAAATACGGCAAATGATCTGATTTGATATATTTTGGAAATTTAGTAAGTTTCATTAATGTATTATTATAATCTACGTTTCACTAAAATGTTAACTAATAAAAGAGAGCTGTCTTCATAAATGTCGGGACGCCTAGGCTACTCAAAACAATATTTTTTTTCTTGACAGCTAATAGGTATTTTCCATTGTCTTAAGAACATTCTCTTGTATAATCTGAAGGTGAGTAAATACCAAATACTTGTCCCGGTTATTCAAGTTCTACATATGGCCTGTGGAAGTTGATCTCTGTAAACAGCTGTTAAGTTAAATCGATTTGCATCACTACTCAAACGATTATTTTTCGAAATAGAAAATTCCCGGCATCTATTATTGAGCGGGTTTTGTGTTTTAGTATTTGGAGTGAAGCATAATTAATTGGAAATAATTTTTATTCTTTATAATTCTGATGGATTTAGAACTACCTTATAAAACTGAATATGCTAAAAGCGGCAGAGCCTCTTGCAAAATGTGTAAGACTAGCATCCCTCAAGGATCGCTTCGTCTTGCTGCCATGGTTCAGGTTTGTGAAATCTGTAGAAGGATAGCAAAACAATAATTAACTTATGTTTTGTTTTGTAGTCTGCGTTTCATGACGGAAAGCAACCGATGTGGTTCCATGAGGATTGTTTTTTCAAAAAGCAACGACCACAATCTGTAGGCGATATAGAAAACTTTGAAAACATTCGATTTGAAGATCAGAAGAGATTAAGGTTGAAAGTTGGTAAGCATTTGCATACAATTGTGAAACTAATTGTGATTTTCTGTCATGATAAAAAGTTTGCTCTACATTTTGGCCACAAAAGTTTTGCTTTGTTTGTTTAAGGGAGAGGATCTAATTAAAAAATAATTACATAAAAATGTAGTCGATATATCACCGTTCTTATTTATGGTATTTTTTGTTATAAATTATCTAAGAATTAATGTAATTTAACGTTAAAAATATTTTTTTTTTTTCACAAGTTTCAAATAATGCCTTATTGCTTTATGCTGTAAGGCTATTATCTTCGAAGTGTTGGAGTGCGAGGAATTATAAAGTGGTTGAGGTACCTCTTACTAAAATACAATATTCACCAAGTTTCATTGAATACATTATTACATTTTGCGTAAAATTGCTCATGACGGATTACACTAAAGCCAATGGGCGCTATTACAAACACTTATTTTACTTTTGAATACAAATACCGAAAAATAACAATATTAATTTATACATTTTCTTTTATTGATGGAACAATTGATTTGCAACTTATTTTACTAAATAGCACTATATATTTTTTTAAAACTCTCATTAAAAATGTTTAAAACGTTTGTAATGTCGTACAAAATAAATGGTGCTAGCTTTCCAATACTACCACGAAAAGTTTGCTTATAATGCTTAAGTTCGAGAACCCTATTTAAAAATGTAACTCACAAATATAGTCAATATATCAGCCTTTTGATTTACAACACTTTTATAAATTACCATTTAGAATTAACAGGAATATTTAAAGCTAAAAATGCGTATTTTTGCATAAGTTTAAAAATATGCCCTGTACCACATGCACCTTTTACTTAAATGCAAACACAGAAAACGAACAATATTCACTTTATATTTATTTTAAAGCTTTTTTTGCTAAATAATAATCTGTATTATATTAAAATTCTATTATTACCAATGCCCTTCTAAAAGTTTGTAATACCGTGCAAAATAAATGTGCGGGACGCACTGTCAAAGGAATGATAATGAGAAAACATTAGCAAGAAACTCCCCAGTCAACCAAAAGGGAACAATTTTGTATACCAATTTTTTTAGAAAATATAAAACAGCGTTATGAAATCGGCAGGGAATATCAGTCCATTATACTGCGGTAACAGAAAGGAGGATTTTATTGATTGAGAGCTATGATACTGAGCATGTTCGTGGGCCGAAGGTTCACGCTATTCTGAGTCTCTATTCTGCATTAAAAATTATTTTGAATTATAAAACCTTATCTAAATGCATATATTTTAGGGTATAACTTAAGAATACGCACCGCTGGAAAAACCCTGGATAGAACTTTTGTGGTTTTTAAAATGAGTGAAATTAACCCTTGGCTTTCGATAAAATAATATTTTCATAAATATTGAAATTTTCAACAAAAACATTTGTGCCGGTGGCGTTTTTTTTTTGGTTTTGTTTTTGTTTATAAACACTTATAAATTTCGTGATAAAACAACATTTTCATATAAAGGGTTTTTCAATTGGCGCGGGTTGATTTTGGCGCCCTGTGGCAGCCATTTTGTTTTGGTGACATCTGTCGAATCTTTTGTTTATTATTCAGTTGTTTATGCCAAATCATCATGGCAAGTTACATGATTGAACAGCACGCTCAAATGATAAAACTTTATTATCAAAATGAGTTGTTGTTGTTGTTGTAGCAGCATAAACATTCCCCATACTTACATACACTCAAAATGAGTGTTCATTAACGCAAACGTTGCGCGCATTGCGCCCATTTTTCGGTAGACGTGGTGGCCCTTCCAATTTCTTATGGCCCATATTGAACCATATGGACCTAGACGACATGTGGTTCCAGCAGGACGGCGCTACGTGCCACACAGCAAACGCCACGATTGACATTCTGCATGCATACCCGCCCTTATTGAAAAACCCTTTATATTATAAATTATAAAACCTTAACTAAATGCTTGCTGGGTTAACAATTGCGTTAGACATTTCTCTTCAACGTACAATAAGCAGTGCACGACGGTATTTTATGCTTTTCCTGGGGTTCTCAAGTTGGGCATTTTATAGTTACAATGGTGGGCCCTTCCTCTGTTGTTGTTGTTGTTGTTGTGTTGTAGCAGTAACTTTGGCCTGTCAGTGTAGTGTAAATCACCGGACGTCTTCGTCTAGCTCATCTAACGGTAGGGTCAGGAAACTTGCTGTTTCGACAGGTTAAGTCCAGAGGGAGAGGGGTGTTAGATGATTGGGTTTGATCGGGCATGTGAAAAGGTGGTTAGTGTCGTGCGGGGTGCCTTCACATTTCGGACATATGTTTAGTATGTCGGGGTCGATTCTGGATAGATAGGAGTTTAACCTGCTACAGTATTCAGAACGTAATTGTGTCAAAGTTACGTGGGACTCTCGGGAAAGTTGAAGCTCTTCGTCTGTAACGGGTGGTGGTTGTACTCGGATGACGGCATTCGGGGGTCGGGAGCTTAAGGAAGTGGTAAGAGTCTCCCGATGAATGTCGTTAATTATCTGTTTGTACACAGTCCCATCCAGTAGTTGTCGGTCTGTTTTGTCCTGGATCTCGTCCGCGTAATTGAGGAGATGCCTCCTGACGTGCCTGGGAGGCGGCTAAGGCTCAAGCAGATATCTGCATGGGTGGGACCTGCGTTAAAACCCTAACAGGAACTGCCTGCTGAGCAGTTTATTATGCTCCTTTACAGGGAGCATATGGGCCTCGTCGTGTAGATGTTGAAGTGGGGACATCAACAGACATCCTGTCGCAGTCTTAAATGCAACTTTTTGTAAGGGAATGCCAAAACTTTAATGTCGCAAGTTTGCTAACCTTTAATTATTGAATCATGTATAAGAAAACGGGTTTCGGTTTATTTCTGTTTATTTATAAAATTTTATGTAATTGCTACATTCGTAACCGAATGTGTTCCGATCGTACTAGACGCCTTTGAATCGATTATCGCTAATTTAATGCACGATTAACTGAAGAAACTATACATCACGAAATAGATCAGCATACTGGATCTGATGAACGGCTACGGACAGTTACCAATGGAAATCTTGAGTTAACAATACGTTCTTAAGTAAACAGCGTTCATCATCCCAGGACATGGACTATTCAAGTGGCGGCAGATGCTCTGCGGTCTCCATGTAGCTTCAGCAACTTTTCAACGAACGCTCGTTTCGGTTCCGACATGAAGCCGCATCCTTTAATTGCCATGGGAAAACATTCCACTTATAAGTGAAGAGGTAAGGCTACGAAACGTAAGGTGGCACCAAACTATGGACTATTCGAAGTCCTTACTGGGAGAGCATACTAAAAGGAGATTTTAGAAACTCATTACCCTTCCTGAGGACAAACTTAGAATGCTTACTGAAATAAATTTATTGATGCCTTTCCATTGATGAATAATAAATGTGCTTGTTTAAATTTTCGTGATGCGAGCTTTGAAGAATTTATTATTTCTATTTTATAATAAATTTGAATAATATTCTTAAATTAAATGATATCAGTAAGAGCTTTGATACTTTTATGTTCAACATCTAGATATATTTTCTAACACTTTGTCTCCTCTTCCATGTAGGTTATGTAAATGGCATGGTAGACCTCAGCTTTGAAAAGTTGAAACATGAAAGAAACAAGTAACACAAACTATATAAACGCTGTCAATGCCTTTGACAAATTTCTTTATAATCAGTAGATAAATAGGCTTGAATCTAAACTTTGGAATTTGATTGTTTTATACGTGCGGTTGTTTACTAAAAACTGTCGAGCACTTCGCTAAGTTATTCACATCGAACTTTGCGTGCGATAATGATATTGACGCCACTGTCCATCCCACTTAGATTTTGGATCTCTTATTTTTCTCTGAATCAGATGCTGCTAATGCTATGTCCCTAAAAAGTGATATTGATGGTTTCTGCTCTTATTTTTATAAAACATAAAACACACATACATAAACAGTAAAATCTATGTATGTTTTATGCCACATCCTAAATCATTTTCTACTGGTCCCTTTATTAATAGTTGGGAGGAAATAAAATTAAGTCTCGAATTACAGAGCTGTTTTTAAACTGTTTTGTTTTTAGATTTTTTTCGAGTTTTGAACTTCGACCTCATAGTCTTATGCGCCCTTTTAAACTCTTTGTTCGAAAAAATCGTAAATTTTTGCATTTAAAAGTATAGCTGAACCGCACCAACATGGATTTGTGCCGGTCGTTCCACTGTTACCAATTTATCATCTTTTTAAGATAATTTTCAGCGAATTATTATATATGCCTTTGACAAGGTTTTACATGCAATATTGTTATATTACATAAACTATGATGCATTGGGTGTAATGCCATTTTCCTAACATGGTTAAAATAATCATATTTTCTCAACAGATTATTGTTTGTTGAAATCGAAAATGCAATTCTAATTCTTTTGTCGCAATATCGAGCGTCCCCCAGGGTAGCAGCCTGGCCCCTTTACCGTTTTTCTTGTTTATAAATGATATGGGTACTTGTTTTAAAAATTGTAGTTTTTTTATTGTTCGCCGATAATCTTGGATGGTTCGTAGAATAAAATATACTGTACCTCTCACGTCCTGTATTTATAAAATGATTTAAGTTTATAATTTTTTTAGTTGGTGTGACAGTAAAAAGTTATCGTTAAATATAAAAAAGTGCTTTTATGTGGCATACATTAAATCTCAGAACACTTATCCTCTTAAATATTTTAAATTACCAGATAATTACTGTTAAGGGGTTATATACCTTGTGTTGGACTAAAAAATCTAAAATTTTTTATGACATATTCTAAAAGTAAAGGGTGGCGCAAAATTAACCATTCAACTTTTTACTAAAACAAAAAAATATTTTGAATGACGGAAATCTTTATTTTGACCCTTACGTGCCCTTACGATATTTGCAAATATTATAAATCTTTCCATAATTGATTAATTTTGCGCCACCTGTTACATCATCTTAAAAATATAAATTCAAAAAATCATAAAGATCGGAGCACTAGAACGAAAGTTACAGACCGTGGAGGCGCGCGAACTTATCCATAAATGAAGTGCATGCAAATCTTTAGACGCGATTATCTCGAAGTCGTGGTTTTTGAAAATTACTGTCGCGGTGATCATTTATCAAAAACTATTTGATCGATTTGCATAAACTTTTTGACGTGATAACGTCTTATAATTCGATTTAACTGGCTGCACGCACGAAAAAATGTGTCGTTACCTTGCTCATATGTCGTTACCTTGCTCATTGCATTGAATGAACTGCAAGCGAAAGCGCGGAACGAACGACAAAGCAAACAAAGCAAACGAACGGCAACGTTCGACATCTTGCTCTCTCCTACTTAAGTGAGCGTATATATGTATGTATATGCGCATATGTACATATATAAATTCACGTATTTGTATTTGCATATGCCTTCTTATTAATTATTATTAATTTGATTTACTTGAAGAATTTAAAATAAAACCAAGTTTGTTAATAATACCTGTTGTTTTAATGTTATTACTAATTTTTTTATTATATATGAAGGAAAAAATGTATGGTAATATTTACCACATACCTTATAAGATATGTTGTATACTAATATATGTATATAAACATGCATATACATATACAATTTCGCGCAATTTTCAAAAAGAACAAATCCATATGTAAAGATGCATACAAGTCATATGGACATATCAAATATACGAATCTATTCCGTACGCAAGCAAATGTAAGCTAATGTGCTTGAACTGCAAGCGAGAGCGCGGAACGAACGACAAAGAGCACAATCGGCCCCGCGTTCGGCAACGTTCGACATCTGAGCATATATGTGTATGTATATGTATGTATATGCGCATTTGTATATAAATTCACATTCTTGTATTTGCATATGCCTTCTGCCTGTGTCATTGGTAATGAACCATTTCTCTATTGAGAATAGGACGATGATAGAAAAAGTAGGAAATGAAAGGGAGTGTTTCGAGTGTAAAGTGTCTTGAAAAAGGCAAATCGATGATGCTGCGTCTTAGTGTTGTTGACTTATTAACGCCTGATACACAATCGAAATTGAAGATGTCTTTCATGAATTTGATAAATGTTTCGTAATTTTTCACGTTTGTGTAAATGTAACTTGACCTATTCCATTGCAATTCCATTTACTTCCTCCTCTATATCCATACAAAATATCTATCAAACAAATAAAATTAAAATTTTGTTTTGAAAATTGCAACCATTCCATCAATATTTTCTTATGACGTTGTCACGTTAAACTATCGTCAGTAAACCGACTTTACAGACAACCTCTTTTTTGACGTGATAACGTCTTATAATTCGATTTAACAGGCTGCACGCACGAAAAAATGTGTCGTTACCTTGCTCATTAGTGTTACCTTGCTCATATGTCGTTACCTTGCTCATTGCATTGAATGAACTGCAAGCGAAAGCGCGGAACGAACGACAAGGCAAACAAAGTAAACGGACGACAACGTTCGACATCTTGCTCTCTCCTACTTAAGTGAGCGTATATATGTATGTATATGCGCATATGTACATATATAAATTCACGTATTTGTATTTGCATATGCCTTCTTATTGATTATTATTAATTTGATTTACTTGAAGAATTTAAAATAAAACCAAGTTTGTTAATAATACCTGTTGTTTTAATGTTATTATTACTATTTTTTTTATTATATATGAAGGAAAAAATGTATGGTAATATTTACCACATACCTTATAAGATATGTTGTATACTAATATATGTATATAAACATGCATATACATATACAATTTCGCGCAATTTTCAAAAAGAACAAATCCATATGTAAAGATGCATACAAGTCATATGGACATATCAAATATACGAATCTATTCCGTAGGCAAGCAAATGTAAGCTAATGTGCTTGAACTGCAAGCGAGAGCGCGGAACGAACGACAAAGAGCACAATCGGCCCCGCGTTCGGCAACGTTCGACATCTGGCTCTGTCCTACTTGAGTGAGCATATATATGTATGTATGTATATGCGCATTTGTATATAAATTCACATACTTGTATTTGCATATGCCTTCTTCCTGTGTCCATGGTAATGAACCATTTCTCTGTTGACAATAGGACGATGATAGAAGAACTAGGAAATGAAAGGGAGTGTTTCGAGTGTAAAGTGTCTTGAAAAAGGCAAATCGATGATGGTGCCTCTTGGTGTTGTTGACTTATTAACGTCTGATGCACAATCGAAATTGAAGATATCTTTCATGAATTTGATAAATGTTTCGTCATTTTTCACGTTTGTGTAAATGTAACTCGACCTATTCCATTGCAATTCCATTTACCTCCTCCTCTATATCCATACAAAATATCTATCAAACAAATAAAATTAAAATTTTGTGTTGAAAATTCCAACCATTCCATCAATATTTTCTTATGACGTTGTCACGTTAAACTATCGTCAGTAAACCGACTTTACAGACAACCTCTTTTTTAATTATTCGAAGTTACAACCTCGTGAATCTGAACGGTTCACTTTTTATAAATTTGTGCATAGTTCGCTGGAATTAATTTTTTTTTTAATTTTTCAATCCCTCAAAAATTGTTTTTTTTTGGTGCAAAGTGGTTTTCATATCGAGAAAAAAGTTTTTTGCGTGAATAAACCATTCAGATTCACTATAAAAAATTTTTCTACAAATTCATTTCATTTTTTTAATTTCAGTTGAGCTGCTCATACGCTACTGTGATCACCGCACGCCTCTTCTAAAAAACGGCGTTTCAGGGGAGGGGCGATATCAACAATAAATAATATTTTTTTGAATAAAAACACAAAACTGTATTCTTCGAGAGTTACCCTGGGTGTAGTTCTCGACTCAAGTTTCGCTCTAATGAAAAATAAACCATTACATATGTATTTATATTTTCTTTTATGGACATAAGATGGATCCTATTTAAAAAAAAAATCGTTACTTTTAATTATAGATAAAAGTTCGGCTGAACCAGTTGTTAGCTCTTCTAAAAAGGGGAAAAAACGATCAGCTACGGAAAATTCTGCACTGAAAGATTTTGGTATCGAGTACGCTAAGTCTGGCAGAGCCGCATGCCGTGGATGCGAACAAAAAATTTTAAAGGACCAGGTACGCATTCGGAAAACAGTATACGATACGGAAGTTGGAATGAAGTATGGAGGTCAACCATTGTGGCATCATGTAGAATGTTTTGCTCAGCTACGTAGCGAACTTGGCTGGTCTGAAAAGGGCGATTGTCTTCCCGGATTTCAAAGCTTAAAAAAGGATGATCAATCTGATGTCTTAAAGCTTTTACCGTATGTAACTAAACATAATTAATGAATTAAAAGTTATGGGTTTTTCTTTATTTAAAATAGGGCTATTAAACTCGAAGCTGGGTTGGAGCCCAAGAAGGCCAAAATTGAGCAAAATTCTAAAGAGGAAGAAGAACTCGATAAGGAAATAGAAAAACAGTCTAAACATATATTTAAGCTTCGTGAAATGGCAGCAGATCAAATGCAAAAGCAAGACATTAATTCTTTGTTAGAATACAATAATCAAGAACCAACGACCGGAGATTCGGAGAAACTTTTGAATCAACTAGCAGATATGTTGGCGTTTGGAGCTTTGTTGCCTTGTCCTCAGTGCAAGGGATGCCAGTTATTATTTAGCAAGTCTGGCTATTTGTGTAATGGACAATTAACAGAGTGGACAAAATGTTCAAATCTTATAAAAGAGCCAGAACGTAAGCCTTGTAAAATACCAACAAATTTGAAGGAGAAATATAGCTTTTTACAAAAAATCAAAAACAAGACGGGTTGTCGGATTGTTAAATATATCCCCCCCAGTATCGCAGTTATTTCCAAAAGTGTGCAGGCAAAAACTGAAGATGAGTCAACTGAGTAAGTATATTTCTCAAATTATTAATAATTATAAATATTTGATAATTAATATTTATTTAGAATTAGATAAAAAAAAAAATTATTTATTTACAATTATATGCATATAAAATAAAGCTCGTTCTCATAATTTTACATATACTATGGATTCAGCGGGTGCCTTATATTTCATTAGTAAAAGTACTAACCAAAGCTTTCGGTTGGGTATTATTAATTTTTTAATAAAAACAAAGTAGTTATTTAAAGCATATCCCGGTTATTATTGTTATCACTACTGAGTATTTTGTGGTCGTTTTCCTATGGACTCAATGTCAAAGTGAAATTTAAAATGTAACATTTTTAGAACAAACAATTTTTCCGTTGGCCGCTAAAAAAACGTTTTAACTTTGCAGTAGTCGTTTATCATTATGAAGAACGTTTGTTTGCATAGCCTAATATAATATGTTAATATATATATATATATATAATTGGCGCTTAAACCTTTTTTGCGTGTTTGGCCGAGCTCCTCTTCCTCTTTCTTGTGTGCGCCTTGATGTTGTGGCACAAATGGAGGGACCTACAGTTTTAAGCCAACTCCGAACGGCAGATATTTTTTATGAAGAGCTTTTTCATGGCAAAAATGCACTTGGAGGTTTGCATCTCTCTGACGAGGGGCAACCGATATGAGAGACAACCGGTTTCGTCATTTGGTGTATCTTGCCCATAGCAGGCTTCGAACTTGCGTACTTATGAATGAACCAATCGGTTTTTACTTCTGGTAAGCGCACCAACATGGTGGTGATATCCTGCCGGGCAGCTGGTATAATGGCTCTTTATATGTAAAATATTTCGCTCGACATCATCTGACCGGACAATGTACCGGTGTCTTATTTGAATACCTCAACTGAAGCCTTCACAGATCCCCGGAGCTTACTAGAGCAGCATCACTTCCTCTCTTTCTAACCACTCCCTCCGCACTCCAAATTCTGTGTGAGGTATATAATATACCCTATGATCTGAAAGTACCGGGAATGTTTAAATAAAACAAAACAGAGTTCAATTTCAGGCAAATTTATTTTATCTCCTTCAAAATATGACCCGTCTGAAGCAGCACACATGTGCCAACGTTTAACCCAGTCCTTCATAAACCTCTGGTAGGCCGACGAAGGGATGACCTTCAGCTCGGGTCTTTGATCTCCTCTATCAACTGAAATCCCCCTCCATGAAGTGGTAACTTCAACTTGGGAAACAAAAAGAAGTCGCATGGGGCCATATCAGGTGAATACGGTGCTTGCACGATGGTATTTACTTGGTGTTTGGTCAAATAATCCAGCACAATTTGGGCTCTGTGCGATGAAGCGTTATCATCATGCAAAATTCAATAATTGTATGCCCACATTTCCGGCCGACGATCCGATGGCGCTAAAAAGTGGCAGATGTGTGTCTTACAGTCCTACCAACATAAGAAAAAATATGGACCGGTTCCCACGTGCGCGGTTCGTTTAAATTAAACATTCCCGGTACTTTCTGATCATAGGGTATACCAGACATATCGAGGAAAACTTTTCGTATTTCCTCCGTAAAGAAATGTGCGTTCGTTATATGAAGAAAATGTGGTGAAACCATAAGGGTTTTATATGATTCTACCTATGTATACTAAAACTTTTTGCTCATGATATTTAAGAAGTAATCATTGATTTGAACACGTATTTTTTTATTCTTTCAGACCTAAAGTTAAACGCGAACGGCCACCTCTTTACAATATGAAGTTTGCTTATATTGGTCCGAAAAATGGCGAAAATAAAATAAAGGTGCGTTTGAGTAAACTAGGTGGGGAAATTACAACAAAAATAACTGAACATACTGCGGCAATATTTTCAACAAGCGATGAGGTAGACCGTATGGGAGCTCGAATGAAAAAAGCAAAAGAGCTTGGTATTCATGTGATACCTACAAATTACTTGGATATGGTAGAAAGTAGCTCTTCAAACGTAATTAATTATATAAGCAGTACGACTATTTGTGATTGGGGCACTGATCCCAACTTGCGTATTGTGCCAGAGGTCGCAAGTACAAATAAATCAAAAAGTATTTATACCAAATCAGTCGCAAAATCAATGACGTTGAAAATCCAAGATGGATTGGCTGTGGACCCAGAAAGCGGGCTGCAAGACATCGCCCATGTTTATGTGCATAAAAAGGACAAATATAATGTTGTTCTCGGCTTAACAGATATTCAACGCAATAAAAATTCTTACTACAAACTACAGCTTTTGGAGAGCGACACTAAAAACAAGTAAGACATACAGCCCTATCGCTAACTTCATATTGACAAATCCTTCCCATAAATTACAATTTATAAAAAAAATTTGCGAATCTTTCTTTTTGTGTCATTTTGTAATTTGTAGGAATGTAGCATGGAG
The DNA here is from genome assembly GCF_028408465.1 of Anastrepha ludens. NCBI lineage: Eukaryota > Metazoa > Arthropoda > Insecta > Diptera > Tephritidae > Anastrepha > Anastrepha ludens. Next base: position 27,506,214 of record NC_071498.1, on the reverse strand, counting down.
TTAGCGCTAAGATTGATAATTTTTATCAAATCAAGCCATTCTTTCCTTAATATATCTTGATTAATAGTAAATATGAGCCCGTCAGAGTAAAAGAAAGACACCAAGACTGAAGAAGAAAGCTAGTGCAAATGCGAGAAATGCGAAAACTTATTGCCGTTTTTTTGCTCACAAGCAAAGCACATTGAACAGGTAGTAGCAGTAGAGCAAAAACTAGAGATTTGTATGATGGTTTTGTTTTTGTCCCTGAAAATTGTTAGTTTAGAGTGACTTAAGCAGAATTTGTCAATTTAGAGACTAATTAAAACGAAAAAAATCAAAACAGCTGCTTTATTGATACTACCTGCTCAATATGTCTTGCTCTCAAGTATAAAGTGGCAAAAAATTAATCATCCAACTTTGCACCACTTTATATATGATGTTCCATTTATTAACCCAGTTTTTTTGTTTTTATTTTGCCCTGAATCTGATAGAGTAATATCTTTTTTTTTTCAATGATAAATATAAAAATTTATTTTTAAGAAAATGTTTGAGGAAATTTTCAAATTTACGCGATGGTCACGTTTTTTCATATTATTGTAAATAAAACGCGTCGCAAACGGTTTTTGTTTTGAAAGAATGACCCCATTATCATTGGAAAAATGGATTTGTTTCAAACTGGTGAGTCTCAAACTGGTGGATCAGATTCATCGGATGAATTTGACGTATCAAATGGAGCTGGGTACAGAGTATAAATACCTTTCAGATTCATCCGATGATAAATCGGACAGCGAGTTGGAAGTAAAACGAGGTCAACGTGCTGGACAACGAGGGGATGTTTACCATAAATATTTAAACAAATTCATAAAATTTACGATGTTACATTGCTCACAAAATAACACAGAAAACTTTACTATCCAATGAGAAATATGCGGAACATTTTACATTTTATTTATTTATTTTATACTTAAAAACGAAAACTTGTTATTTATTCTTTGAACGCAAATTGGCGCATAATTGAAAGTGGCGTTATAAACCGGAAAGAGCATTGAGGGTAATTTCTAGCAATACAAAATTTTTTCGACACCAGAACAGACTTCGCTCTTTCTAACAAACTTACAGAACCGCTACTAAAATGTACGAAATTTCGAAGTGGCTTTCTATGCATATTTGAAACATTCCTTAATTTATTTGTTAATTTTGCTGTTCAGCTGAGCAGCGGATGCTGCCTTTGAGTTATACAGGTTAATTTGTAAAACTCATCCTTAGAGACAGGCTGTAGACCAAGTCAACGCAAGCGTACACCGAGCTCGGGTCGAACAGGTGCCCAACGCGGTTTCGGATACATCCTCTGGGAGATGACATTAACGATCACTCGTAGTACTTTCTGATGGTTCCGTAACTTACTACTCCACCATAGTCGTCGAAAGCTAGGAGCGCAGCTCTATTGGGCACAAAACAAACGTACCGCAGCTTTTCCTTGCCTTCGCCAACTCGGTCTATCCTCCAGCTATCTGTGGATAGTCCTTCGTTGCCAAGTTGGATAAGTTTCGAAATTTCTTGCGGCTTGGAGGGATCAGCTGGCACCCAGACTCAGGTCCAGGCCCACGGCGTGATATTGTTCTTAGTATCTTGGATTGTTGTTGTTATTGTATTATTTATTTATTATATATTTCCTCTGCTGTCATCAGTAAGTTTATATATGTCCATCATTTTCGAACCAAATATTGAAAAACCAGCTTAGCGATATGAATGAACCGCTCTTTATCCTCTCATGCCTGCTAATCTTTTGATCTATATATTTTCTATTTTTTGTACAGGTACTGGATTTTCCGTTCTTGGGGCCGAATTGGAACCACCATTGGAGATCACAAATTGCAAAGTTTTGCAGGCCTAATTGAAGCCAAGCAATCGTTTTATGAAGTTTACCGTGATAAAACTGGAAATGAGTTTGATAATCGCCGTCATTTTGTTAAGGTATGCATGTTTCCCATTGTACTGATTTGATTATTTTACTAAAAAATTATAATGTCGATATTATGTGTAGACAGTTTACAAAAATTAAAAAAACTATCATTAATGATACTGATCATCATTGATACTGTTGAGAAACCTTCGATTCGAAAAAAAATTGGAAAAGTTTTGCATTATTAGCAAACAACTTATTTCTAATTTTTATTATTTACACTTTTGGAAAAGTCCTTTGACTGTTTCATAAAAAAATATTATTGAAGCAAAACAAAAACCGAACAGGAGGAAGAAGGAAGCAGGGTCTTTGGATTGGAGAATGATGACCGAATGATGACTATTGCGTTAATTCTTGATCCTTAACCTTAAGCCTTATATCACAGCCATTTTTTTAATACTTTATGGTACTGTTTTTTATCACATAAATTGCAAGTGCACAGAATATTAACAACAAAGTCCTTAGAAACAAAACCAGTTTCTTGTTATAAAGGGTGACCAATTTAGGGCTATCGCAATTTAAATTGAAATATATATAGAGCTAAAACCTAACGCTAATGAATTGAACACCATATTCACCAAATTTAAACATCTTCGAAAACGTTTGTGAATGTTAAGCTAGAAAAGTTTATAGATCAGATATCTTGACTTATCAAAGCGATTAAGCAAGCCATTTGACTGAACTATATACCCCAGTTGGACGATTCAAAAACCCCTTGTAACCCCTTGAAAGTCTCTAGTCCTCACGATATTAAAATTGAAGAAAGAAAATTTTTAGATATGCGATTCAAGTGACGCGGAGTGTAGGTATAGTAAATAAGGAGTTATGTACTTGCGATCTATTGCAGATAATTGCTTATGTAGTTCGCTTTTCTTACTGATTTCAAACAAACTCCTTTGTTGTTTATTATAAATGTAAAAAGGGTATTGCTTTATATAAGTTACATTTCTCTTAATCTAAAAAAGAAAACAAATTTTTTAGCAGGACTGCGGCTATTGAGTAAATATGCATTTATAATGAATTCTACACAAATTGGTTTGACCGTATCGTGATGTAATTCCAATAACCTGATTTTGTACTAAAAAGCCAAGGTAGATGCTGCGTGTCGGAAATAGGTTAGTATTGTCGAGTCAGCACACTAATGCACTCTATTTATGCCGGCAAGAGATTTGTTAACTTGGCTAGGGTTAACTCTCACAATCGACACTGTTGACAGTGCACGCTGTTGTTGGTTGTGGCTAAAATTTTCTGTTTAAGTTTGTGTTATATTTCAATTAAAGATTTTATGTATAAATATTCTCGGTTTATCTAAGGCTTCGAGTTTACATTATGCTTCTTAAAATTGTCATATACTTTTTAAACATTGGACGTCTATCTTAACTAGGATTTTCTCTAAATTATCCTTAGCATTTATGTTGTGTGTTGTATTATCCTCGTCTGATGAGATATCGTATCGAGTTGACGCCAACATTTTCTATTGCGAAGCGAACGTTCGTGTCGGATCTCGATTCTTACGTGACTATAAAGGTTTTATGTCAAAGTTTCGGACCAATCGGAGCAAAGTTGAGGGAGTTACTGCATCCTTACCGAGGAGATTTGACAATTTTGTTGTTTTGCAACCGATTTTTATGCTTTTTGCAAATTAAGAAAGGCTAATGCTTCTGGAATTACGTGCCGAAACTTCAAGCCAAATTGAGCGAGTTATAGCACTTTTACTGAAAGGCTTTATGTCAAAGTTTCGGGCCAATCAGAGCAAAATTGAAGGAGTGCAGCTTTGTTTATGTCAAAGTTTCGGGACAATCAGAGCAAAATTGAGGGAGTTACAGCATCTTTACCAAGGAGATTTCACAGTTTTGTTGTTTTGCAACCGATTTTCATGCTTTTTGCATATTTGGAACGGCTGACGCTTCTGCAATTTCGTGCGTTCAAGCTAATCAGAGCAAAATTGAGCGAGTTACAGCATCTTTACAAATGAGATTTGACCGTTTTGTTGTTTCACAACCGATTTTCGTGATTTTTGCATATTTAGAAAGGCTGACACTTCAGGCTACGTGCCGAAATTTCAAGCCAATCAGATCAAAACTAAGCGAGTTATAGCAGGTTTAAAGTATGAAAGGTTTTATGTCAAAGTTTCGGGCCAATCAGAGCAAAATTGAGAGAGTTACAGCATCTTTACCAAGGAGATTTGACAGTTTTGTTGTAGTAGGTAAAACAACAAAGAGTGTGTCAAATCCAAACGCAACCAATTTTACTATCGTTGTATTATATAATATTTAAAATGGAATACAATACCGTCTAGAACAGCAAGGATGATGACTATGATGAAAAACAAAATTGTGAGGGGAACTTCGGCTGCCTCGTCGCTTGTGAGATTCGGCAGCCGAATTCTGCACGATCATTTCACATGTATTCACACACTCGTCCAATCAGTCGATGTTCAGACCCAACGAAGTGTCATTGGTGGATTTTTTTTCGTATATCACCAACACAGTTTTTTTGTAAACACATCCCAAGTGACCTAAGCCCACCAGTTGATTCTGTCAAATTCACTCAGAGTGAATAACGGTATGTTAAAGAGCACCCCTTTAATAATATTTTCACCATGCTATAACAGCACCACCAACAACATCTTGACCTATCAACAATAAATTTCCATGGCATAAAAACACCATTAATGTAAACAAGCAAACGCGTATGTAAACAAACGATTATAAAATATGTACAGAGAAGTACGTATGTAAACAATGCAGTAGAGCGCTGCCAGATATTCAAAAGTTAGCTTGAAAAAGATGGAGATGATTCTGTTTTGGTGACATCTGTCAAATCTTTTATTTATTATTCAGTTGTCTATGCCAAATCATCATGGCAAGTTACACGATTGAACAGCACGTTCAAATGATAAAACTTTATTATCAAAATGAGTGTTCATTAACGCAAACGTTTTTCAATTGGCGCGGGTCGATTTTGGCGCCCTGTGGCAGCCATTTTGTTTTGGTGACATCTGTCAAATCTTTTATTTATTATTCAGTTATCTATGCCAAATCATCATGGCAAGTTACACGATTGAACAGCACGTTTAAATGATAAAACTTTATTATCAAAATGAGTGCTCATTAACGCAAACGTTGCGCGCATTGCGCCCATTTTTCGGTAGACGTGGTGGCCCTTCCAATTTCTTATGGCCCATATTGAACCATATGTCCCTAGACGACATGTGGTTCCAGCAGGACGGCGCTACGTGCCACACAGCAAACGCCATTTTATTCCATTTCAACATCTACCCGCCCTTATTGAAAAACCCTTTACTTACACTGAATAGCCATACTGTATCGAATATTCTAGCAACCAGTTTCTGGTGTAGCGCCATTCTGAAACATCCAGCAACTTTTGACATTTTGCTTTGATTAGCTATTCGTGTTCAATATGTTTTGCGGATGAGTACCTAATGCACTCTACATGCACGTAAAAAGTTTAAAGCTCGAAATAAAATTAAGGCCGGCGGGCCAATTAGATGTCCTAAATTCAGTAGTTTTCGCGAAGCGTTGTAGGATGAGAAAAAAACAATTAGCCAAATGAAGTTTTGGGGATAGTTTAATATATATTTGAACTAAAAAAAAAAATTTTTACAATCTCCAACAATATATTGTAAGCCGAGTTATCAATAGATTCCCAGAGCGCCTTGCCACTGAAGTATCCAACTTCTGTACAAGATACAACTTGCAATTTTCATCTGAAAACAAAAAAAAAAAAGATTATTAATTTTGATGTAATTATCTTCGATGTGAACTAAGAAAATTGGGAGAAACACGTAAAATTCGAATTTTTGGGGAAGGTAGAAAAAAAAAGTGGTTTTTCAAGGAAACAAAAACTCTTCAACTGGGTAAAAAAGTCGCTTAAAAAAGTTTTTGGATGTTTTTTTTAGTTCACATAGAAGAGAAAACAATACTGAAGATAACGCATTGTGAATGAAATGGATAGCTCGTTTAGTTTTTTTGCAATCGTGTACATAAATTAGGTAAAATCGTGAAAATGAAAAGCCGAGAAAACGCGCTTCAAACTACAACAATAAGCGCACGGTTGCTCGACGCCGCACTACGCTCGGCTCTGTAGCTCTGCAAATACTTGGAATTTAACTCTGAAAATTTGTGTCTCATGTTCTTGAATATCTAAGCTATTGATTTCAGGAAAAAAAAAAAAGTCGATTTTTTTGATCTTTTAATTGGCCCGCCGGCCTCAAAAATTACGCCACCTGTATAACAAAAAAAATATATC